>NC_090320.1:296550638-297863797 GCF_040869045.1 Eurosta solidaginis
TGAAAAAATACTCGAAAACGAAAATATTACCTGAATAAATGGTGATTATCGCCTGCTTCACAAAACATATGAGTACAATACAAGTAAACTTGTGGTACAAGATTTGTATCTTTTATGAAACGGGCCTCAAGTTACTATAGATCTTGGAATCGACATATCAATACAGATTGAACAAGTGGTACCACCAGTGAGTTTACAAATCCGCTACCGACTTAAAGGAGCTGCCATAGTTCCTTATGCTAATACCTGTTTCGTTATGGCGACGGCTGACGACATCAGCTCTAAACTCTGACACATTTCTGCAAAAAAGTATCTCTTCATGTAGTTTTTTCTATTAAAGAATGAGACAGCGTGATACAGAAACCAAAATTTGCGATTTAAGTTTTGCCAAAGGTTCCATAAACCCTAAATTAATAAAAGCACATTGCTAAGATCGAATAGGCGCACAGATGATCTTAGGTGTCGTAAGGATAAAAACATACAGTACCAATAGCGATTTGGTTAGGGTTACGGATAGATGAGAACTTAACCTATGGGAATTTCCTCCTGTAAATTGATCGGTGGTTAAGCAGCAGTTGATGACGACAGCAGCAATATATTAACTAAGGGTTTTAGTAATTAGTTAATACGCTACACTTGCTAAATTGTAGCATAAAGTGTGGGATTTTGCAGAGCCAGCGATCGGCCCGAGTTGAGCAACTGATGACCGATATCACGGCGGTGAATTCAATATAACAAACCAATGACAGCAGTTTGGCGGAAGGGTTATTGGCACCAAAAGCATCAGAAGAAGGATGGAAAACATACTATTTGTAGAGGGAGGGGGGGGGGGGGGGAGACGTTTGAGTATCTGAGACGGGTTGATAACAGCCAGTTATTATCTTCGGTGAACGGCAGATTTTGTTTCCTTCCAAATTCTTGCCAACAAATACTGTGAACTGATTAGGATTTGGACTTTCTTGACTTCATAGTTACGTGCTGTATCAAAGGTGCCCAAATGGGAGGCGGAGTGGTATCAGTTGGGAGCTTATACGCTGTGTACCCTTAGGGCACCGTCATGACGCATCAGAGGCTAAGCAAGGCTATGTAGTCATAACGGCTGCGAGCTCTTCAGCACCTACCTGAGCGACAAACACAGTACCCTGAAACATGTCCGCCTGTCTTGTTCTCAAAGTGAAGCGGGGTCAGCACCGCATCTACTCAACTATGTAAGTAGCAAGGGTAGAGGAATATGAATATCCGAATACAAAAAAAAAAAACGTCTGGCGTCCTGCAAGACAATCGGCCGGTAGTTTGTTGTCAATATGTTCACCACTTGTAAGAGACATGATTTGGATTAAGCAGCCTTCCATAAGACTGCATACAGTGGCACACTTATCAGGAATGCTTAAAGCCCAAAAGCAGTACGGTGAAGTACTGTTGTTTGTGACTAACGACAGTCATACGTGGAATGACTAATATTTCGAGATTATTGTATAGATCTATGTAGTTATGCTTCCGAGCGCGCCACTTTCTGAAGAGCCTTCGAAAAAGCTTCCTAGGAACCCATAAAAAATTTAGTTCGCAGCACATCTGAAGAAAAACTTTTAGAAAACTTAAGAAAAAAAACTCAAAATCACAAAGTTGTAAGATTCGTTCCTTCGGCTTAATACATACGTATGTATGTACATATGTGTGCAAATAGCAGTGTTCGCATGTCAAGTAACCAAATTGATTTATTGGCTTTTAATGTCAACCAGCTTGTCGAAATATTTAACTTAATTTGCTTAACACTCAACCAAGCAGATACGATAAGTTTACATGTAATTTATCACAACGTAGAGTATATATGTATATGCAAATATATATGTATATGTAATAGGAAATATGCACTTACATAGATATATTTCTTCCTATTAAAAAAAATTATCGCATTGTGACTTATGGCGATTCGTGACTTTTGAGGCGCCAAGACATGACATGTCACATAAATTTGTAAATTGTAAGACAACAGACAAATAAATTATGATTGATTGCAAAAGTTTTATATGGAAAAATTTGCAAATTTTTTTAATTTTGAAGAGACACTTACGGTATATTAAATGTCGCTGTAAATTTTAATTGATAAGTTACTTTTGCGGAAAATCGTAAAAATATAGAAATATAGTTTAAACAAAAAACTTCCATATCAATTACTTAGTGGAAAATCAACCTAACTCAACTGCTATTTTCAAAATGCCTTAGAAAATTTTTCAAAAACGCTTTATCTTAGAATTTGTTTCGATTGAGGATCATCATACTTAGATAAGTTGATATCCCACACTGCTTCGGTATGGCGTTGAAAATTTTAAACTGGACACCATGTCTCATAACCTATTGAAAAATTCTATAATATCGAAAAAAATTTACATCAAAATTTTCATTGCAGATGTTTGGTATCAAAATTGTTCGACGTTTGTCCACGCAGCACCGTGGAAGAGATGGAACAGCAAGATGAAGTTCGCGTTGCTTGGGGTACTGGTATTGCCGGACATGTCGCTGAGAGCGGTGAACCAGTTAATATACCAGATGCGTATCAGGTGAGATACAATATTAAAAAAAGTTCTATTCAAGTCTCTTAAGCAAAGTATCTTAAACAAAAATTTTCCAATTCAAATCCTCAATTTAAAAATATGTAGGTATTTAACGACTGCTGAGGAAAAAGTTGCACTGTTTTAGAATTTATTTTAAAGCTTGGTTTTGCATCACAATCTGAAAGAAATGTTTTATTACTTACTCGATTATTGTTGTTTTTGCAGTGATAGAGACCCTCCCCGAAAATTTTGGGGAGTGCTATCGATGTTGATAGTCCTTTGCCGAATATATTTCAAGGACGTTCTGGTAATCATTGAGATACTGGCCCTACCATCTCGGGAACGATTTGGTATGACCACATTGAACCCTATTGGTGAAAAAACCCACCCACCCTCGAGTCCATAAGGAACTTGGGGTCGCCAAAGCCTCGCCTGCTAAACATGTGTATGATACAATCACAGTTACACATTACAGTTTCGATTCCTCTTCGAGTTTCGCTTTGGCCTATGATTTTAGAAAGGTTTTGGTTAAGCTCGCAGTTTCGTTTCCATATTATACTTTTGATTAAGGTTTCTAATTCTATTTCGGTCCATCGGAATCGGATGAAACTTCTAATTTTGGTGCAATTTCAACATTGATTTTGTTCCGGTTTCGATAACATTTTTAGTTTGTGTTACAATTTCGATGACAGTTTCAAATTGAATTTTGGTTCCGGTTTCAGTACTAATTTAGGTTTGTGTTCCAATTCCTATTTCAGTTTTCCATTTCAAACATCGAGTTTCTGTTCCAGTTTGGGGGTCAAGACTTAGTTTTCGTAGCGTTTTGGTTTTCGCTTTGCCTTTCAGCTTCAGTTTCTGCTCCGGTTTCAGCTTCAATATGAATTACTACTTCCGGTAACTATTATCATTTGAATTTAAATTCCGATATCGATGCGACTTTTGGTTTGGGTTACGGTTTGGTCATCGGTTTAAGATTTAATTTAATATCGTTTACACTTTATGCTTATGCTCGGTTTGAGTGTTCTATCTAAAATATTAACTTGTTTCCCTTTAAGTTCAGGTTACGGGTCGAGTTTGGCGGCCGCCGTGGTATGCGTGTTCCGCCTACCATGCCGAAGATCCGGGGCTCACACCAAGTGCTAAGCAAAATCAAATTTTTAGAAACAAATTTTTTCAATTAGAAGAAAATGTTTCTAGGCGGCGTCGCCCCTCGTCAGTGTTTGGCAAGCACTCCAAGTAAATTTCTGCTATGAAAAGCTCTCAGTGAAAACGCATTTGCCTTGCAGATGCAGCTTGGAGTCGGCATATAACAAGTAATACTCAATTTGTCAGTTTCTGAGTACCCCATGGAACACATACGGAGATCACTTTTCATAAAATTACTAAAAATTACTTCACCGAGTACTCAAAAGCAAAGCGAAGTTGGAAGGGGTAATCCCAATTGAAGTACTTATAATATAAACAAAAAGGGAGCACGATTTTTGGCGGGATGTCACTTCAATTTTCAGTTTCCGTTAAGGACTTGGTCCGAATTGCAGTTTCGCCATTGTTTGCTGGATAGTTTTGGTTTTGGTTTGGGTTTCAGGTTGGAAATCATTTTTGGCAGTATTTTAAATTTCGATTCCACTTCTGGTTCCAATTCCGGTAAAGATGTTGATTTAGATTGAGTTCTGGAAAAAGTCGTTCATTTAGTTTTTATAGTTCATCTTAAGCAAGGTTCTAACTTGGAACTTAATTTAAGAATAATAAAATTACAATTTGATGTATAATGCGAATGGGCTGGAGCGGTGACGCAAAGAAGAACCCCGTACAAATAGAACTACCCTAATATACCTACATAATGTTTACCTGAGTACATACATTGTATTCCCCTGTACCATATTAATCAAACGTGTTGCACTCTTAGTGCAATTTTTCATTTAAGTGTTAAAGTGAAATTAAAAACTAAATCTACTTTCCTTGTATCATATTTCACAAATTTTTCACTATGACCTTTAGATTGGCAGGCGTAAGCGGGAGGCAAAATAAAAAGAAAGAAAACTAAATTTGAAATACAATTTTGGTAAGATTTATGTTTTTGCTTATTACTTACATTGTTTGCAAAATATGCACATCGTTATATACTTATGTAAGTACTTATGCTTTTAACAATGTAAGCTTTGCAAGAAAATACTTTCAACTTTGTACTTTGACTCTTTCGTCGAGCGCCATATTTCACAAGCAGTAGCAAAAGGAATATTAATGGTAGCTTTATTTTGTTGTTTCCTCTTTATTCTTGGTTTTCTTTCAAAAAGCACTTTTTATATTCACTCGTTTTCCGGAGCTTAAGTGCTAAATCTTGTGTAAGGTAAAACTAAAATGCAGGAAAAGAAAAAAATAGAAAAGAGTAAATAAAACATTGGCAAGCACCTTTGTGAGTGTAACGAGTTGAGGAGAGTGCGAAAGTGAGGGAAAAACTGGCGCTTTAAATAGTTTTAACTCACGTGCTGTGTATTGTGACATAATTTGGTTCTAGTTTATAGTTTATTGAATGTAATCCGCGTATTTAAAATCTTTTCAACAGACCATTGTGGAAGATCACATCAAAACAAAACACTGTTTTGTGATGGTGACCTTCGCCATACACAGCTCCAGCTTTCGCCTATCTTCTTCTTAATTTTATGCTAAAGTGAGTCCTTCTTATTGTTACTTCAAATCGACAAGGTCTAAGTTATCCCATGAATAGTTATAGGCATATTTTAATCGCGGAATTCTAGGAAGTAAACTAGGCCCAGGTGTCCGTAAGTGTAAGTTTTGAAATGTACAATTTTTTCTCGTACAAGTTGTTCGAAAGAAAAGTGTACTTTTCAAAATTCATATGCAGAGAAGCAAGGGCCCAGGCACGACCTATTCCAAAAAGTTTTAAAGAGAAAATGGGTTGGTTCATAGGTAACTTAGAGAAGAAGCACAACAAGAAAACAAATGAACAAGAAAAAATAAAACAATAAAAAAAACAAAGGAAACATATATTACCAACAAAACACACAAAATGAATAAAAAAATTAAAAATAAAACAAAGCAAAAAAAAGGAACAAACAAAGCAAAACATGGAGGGAAAACAAAACAAACAATTCAACAAAAAAAAAAAAAAAATATATATGCAGATGTGGGTATAAGCTTGAACCAAATATAAATATAGTTTTTGGTTATAAACAATTTTTGAAGTCCACAATTAAAATTAATAATTGAAGTATACATTTCTTAACACTACCTTCCATCGAACACATTATTACATTACAGGTGTAACCATGATACAAAAAAGAACTCACTCAAATTTTTTTGACGTATTTGGGGATTTTTTAAGTTTCATAATGTTTGTTTTTTTTGCCAGAAGCGTTGCTATACCGTTACTGTTTAAGGCGAAATTGGGGTTTTCAGGATGGCAATTTCCTTGAGGATGAAAACGAAATGGCCATCTGTAAAACATGCAATTTTATTGAAAAATAGTGGATAATGACTCATATCTTTATGGCAGCTTGACCTCTAGAGAGGAAAAAAAAAATACACGAAAAATCCTGTTGTTCTTGCATGACCTTTTATCATGCCCCTACAGTGGATATTTCTCAAGGCATGTTGAGAAAAAGTGTACCTCCAAAGTCTGCACATCTATGTCAATGCTAAAAGAGCACATAATGTGTATAGGCGGGGTTGCCCCAATATAACCCCTAATACAACGGGCAAAAACACTCTAATAACTAGTGACTAACCTACAGGGTAATGTTCTTCCTAAAAAATGTGTAACAATTCATTCCAAAAGCGCAACGCTTGAATTATACAATAAATAAAAAAATAAAAAATGTGGACTTGTAGCCAATTTATCAAGAAAATGCGGTGTCGGTTTACAAGGACCTCCTTTGAGCAAGCAATTTACAACCGTGTATGTTTTGTTAAAATGTCGTGAGAAAACGTACGGACACTTCAGAAGGCTACATTTTCTTGCTTTCCATACTTTGATCCATGTTTTTTCCACCAAAACAATTTTCGGGAGATCGAAAAACTTATTAAAAGCCTTCTTTGCTAGGCCGATATTTCGTATTAAAATATTTCCTAGGCATGGGGCTCATTTTTGTCTTTTTTTTTTTAAATAACTATGAAAGTAATTTAGTCGTATTCGTTAATATGAAATCCATCAAAATTGGAAAAATTCGTAACATTTTTCAATCTGGTAGCTTGTTTTTGGTGAAGTTGTCAAAGTCCCCGCAAAAGTCAAGTGGCTAACGTCAGACTAAATGGAACTACCTCCATTTTTTGTATCATGGGTGTAACCGTTTCTGATGTTATTGAAAATTTGTTCAAATTTCTCAGCTGCACACATACATATTCACATACATAATACACCCAGCATGTTGAAATTTGACATGTGGACTGATAATGAGACTCTTAATAAAAATTTGGAAAATTTTTTTTAAAATAGGCGTGGCACCGCCCACTTGTGATAAAATCAATTTTACAAATATTATTAATCATAAATCAAATATCGTTTAACCTATCGTAACGAAATTCGGCAGAGAGCTTACCTTTACTCTAAGGAACGTTTTGAATAAAAATTAACGAAATCGGTTAAGGACCACGCCCACTTTTATATAAAAGATTTTTAAAAGGGGCGTGGACGAATAAAATAAGCTATATATTTGCAAAAAAGAGCTTTATATCAATGGTATTTCATTTCCCAAGTGGATTTATAACAATAAATAGGAAAAACTTCAAATTTAAAAAAATGGGCGTGGTACCGCCCCTTTTATGACTAAGCAATTTTCTATGTTTCGGGAGCCATAACTCGAAGAAAAATTAACGAATCGTAATAAAATTGGGTACAAAAATTTTCCCTATAGCAAGAAATATTTCTAGAAAAAGTGGACGAGATCGATTAAAGACCACGCCCACTTTTATATAAAAATTGTTTAAAAGGGTCGTAGACGAAAATAATAAGTTAAGGCTTAGCGAAAAATAGTTTTGTACCAATCGTAATTTTATTGTTCTGTTATATTTTTATTTTAAAATAAACAGTACGGAAATTCCCATATCTGAAGGAAAACTGCATTATTACGCGCTCAAGGTCATTGGTATTAGCCTCTATATCCTTTCTGCTTCTTTTAAACGAAAATTAGTTCAGAATAGAACCATATGTATATGTATTATTGCGCAGCCTTGTAACACTATTAAGCACACAAAACAAACAACAACAGCATTTCGAGTGTACTGCGGGGTACGTTATGTTCGGTTTCACCCGAACTTAGACTTCCTTACTTGTTAAATATTATTTTGCGCAAAAACTTCAAAAAAACATGACCGACCAGAAGAGCGAACAGTTTTACCTTGTAGGTGTTTTTATCATGATTAAACCCCTTTATTTGAAATTTCATTTCATCTGAAACCTTTTTTTCTCATCTTTTAGGATGAACGTTTTAATGGTGAAATCGACAGCATAACCGGCTATCGAACAAAAGCACTCCTCTGCATGCCTATCAAAGATTCATCGGGCGATGTCATCGGTGTGGCGCAGGTCATTAATAAATTAAATGGTGAATGTTTCACAGAAGCCGACGAAAAGGTTAGTACATAAATACAAAAGCAATGCACTGTGAAGCAATAAAATGTGTGCAAATTACAGTAGCAAAAGCGATGTGACAAGGCAAAGTAACAATATTTTTTTCTCGCTATTTGACTGCATTTTACATAATCAACAGTTGGTCACCCATATAATTTGAAATGATGTTCGTAGCTGCATATATACATATGTATATATTTGTGTGTAGCTATAATTTAATGTTTATCTTACGATTTAGTAAGAAAAAAATGCTCACTTACTGGTGGACAATTTTATTGCATACCATTTGCTATCGTTAAACGGTACACGCACGAAAAAGTCAAGCTTATGGCCTTTCACATTGAGTTTCTTTAACTATTGAGACGTTTCAAGATAAAAATGATAAGTTGCTTAAACATTTTTAAGCATAAACAATTCACTGTTCGATTTATTTGCAGAAACTTAAATAAGGGTTTTCTGTTAAAAACTTTGAAACAATCGAAATTTATATGAACTAACCGATTTGAAGCGATTTTTCTTTCACTTGTGTTAACTTATATGTGACGCATTTAAAGAAGAGCATTTTCATGTTACGGGAGCCACTGGATTGTTCCAAGGAGACAGCTTAAGACTACTGTACAACTGTTTGGCCACTGTAGGGCCCATTATTTATTTATTTATTTATTTATTAGTCTACAAATTTAACAATTAATCAGACTAAATATAGTTACAGATTACAGAATAAATTACAGAAGCATACATAGTGAACAAAATTATATTATAAAATATGTATATATATTAATTAAATCAGTTGACTGTGATGCCGAGCAACGGAGTTGATTATTAGTGCTGTCGGAATGGACGTGATTTCGAGCAGCTGATGTATATTTAACACACAATAAGTAGGGCTGCGAAGTGTGGGAGGGTGGAAAGGACGTGATTCCAAGCCACCAGCCCAAAGTAACTGGAGCTGGTGATAGGAGTGGGCGGTTGGAAAGGACGTGATTTCAAGCCACCAGCCCAAAGTAACTGGAGCTGGTGATAAGAGTGGGCGGTTGGAAAGGACGTGATTCCAAGCCACCCACCCAAATCATTTCGTATTTATTTATTTATTAATTGATCTACAGATTGACACATCTTATGCTTATCAATCTAAGTACAAAAGCATTTGCAAAAAAAAAAAAAGAAATAACAGATTTAGTTAAACGTGTAAATTTTGAAAGAGTTATGAGTTCAAGGCGTGTGAGTATATATTTCTTTATACTGTAAAGTGTGCCACAAGTATCAATATTATTGCAGTGATTATTGAAATCTTGACACAGACAACGAAGAGGTTCATTCATTTGAAAATTCGATCTACATGTAATTAAATATAGCGGTTGGAAATACCGCGAGGGCCTAAAAGAGACATTAAACATAACCTCTCCAAGCAGAAGTGGACTGTTTATCATCCCTCCTAATAGTTTTACCATATACAAAACACCAAGCATCTCCCTACGGCTCTGTAGTGAAGGCAGCTGTAAAAGCCAACTGCAGTAGGGCGGTAGATTCCTTGATGGATCCCAGGGCAAATGGTTTAAAGCAAAAAGAAAAATTGCTTTTGGAACGATTCCAATTTTCGCTGTGAGTCTGATAACGCGGGTTCCATATAATGGAAGCATATTCCAATATAGGTCTTACTAATGATAAAAAAGAGTTTTAGTGACATAGGCGTCATTGAATTCCTTTGACCAGCTTTTTACGGAAGCCAAAGTCCCTATAGCCCTATTCACATACCATTAGATATGTAATTTGATGTCCAGTTTAGTGTCCATTATAACGCTAAGGTCAGTAAAGTTTGTGACTTGCTTAATGATATACTCGCCTGACAAGTACTGATGGGATGGGAAAAGATTTCCTCGTAAAACACATAAACTTGCACTTCGGTAAGTTTAGTGACATGACGTTCACATCACACCAATCAACTAGGTTATTCAGATCCGATTGGAGAAGTGCCCTATCTTCAGGTGAGCGAATGGGCATAACCAGTTTGACATCATCAGCGTACATCAGCGGCATGCAGCGCTTCAAAACATTTGGGAGGTCATTAATGAAGAGCAGGAACAACACTGGACCAAGGTGACTGCCCTGGTGAACTCCAGAAGATACAGTAATTAATTCAGACAAGCAATTGTTAAACACAACGGTTTGCTTTCTTCCTTCCAAGTACGAAGAAACCCAAGAGAGAAGCGGTGATGGAAAACCCAATCGATCGAGTTTTAGCAGGAGTAAGGAATGGGAAACTTTATCAAACGCCTTACTGAAATCAATGTAAATGACATCAACTTCGCAGTTCGTCCTAAAGTTATTGGATACAAGGGTTGTGAACTCCAGCAGGTTGGACACAGTGGACTTGCCCTTGCAAAAGCCATGTTGTGAAAGGTCCACTGCTGAAGATACTGTAAAAGCGAGTTGCTTTATGACAATTGATTCAAAAATTTTTGGAATAGCACAAAGTTTGGCTATTCCTCTAAAGTTTGTGACACAAGAACTACTCCTACTTTTATAAAGTGGTATTATAAATGACTCCTTCCACTTTTTAGGGAATATCCCTTGCCTCTAATAGGAATTAAATAAGCAGGTAAAGGGTTGACGAAAATACTGAGCGCAAGTTCTTAGCACAACAGATGGTATTTCATCAGGTCCACTGGAATAGGAAATTTTCAGACTTTCCAGATGCCTTAGTACCTCATCTGTATGAATATATGGGATTACTGCTGAGTTAAGCGGATGTATTGTATTGATAATCCACCAGAGGTACTATGGGGTGAAATCATCGTGATAGAGTAGTCCAAAATGTTCACTTCTTGCAACATGACTATTATCAGGGGCAAGTGAAATAAAAACATACTTCTGGACTATTTCAATGGACAGTGTATTAGGATATATATAGTATATACCTGTTTTTTTAGGTTAACTAATTACAAATTGGTTTCAATCTATACCGAACCCATAAAAACAAAATTTTAAATATTATTTTTTACACGCTAGGTATTCGCGGCTTACCTGCAATTCTGCGGTATTGGGCTACGTAATGCTCAACTCTATGAAAAATCCCAATTGGAAATAAAGCGTAATCAAGTATTACTCGATTTGGCGCGCATGATTTTCGAGGAACAAAGTACAATTGAGCACATGGTATTTCGCATACTAACACATATGCAAAGTCTGATACAATGTCAACGTGTACAAATATTATTATTGCATGAGGCATCCAAAGGCAGCTTCTCACGTGTATTCGATTTTGAAGCAAATGATCTCAGTAGAGAAGAGATAACATCACGTACAAGTCCACATGAGTCACGATTTCCCATAAATGTGGGCATCACGGGCTATGTAGCGACAACTGGTGAGGTGAGTGTAAACAAAATGAACCATTATGCGTTTTAAATTAAGGTCAGAATAGAACTAACAAATTGGTAGAAAATACACAAAGATTATGTACATAAATTAAAATACATAATTACATAATTAAAATAATGTACATAATTAAAATAATGTACATAATTAAAATAAAAATCAAAGCAGCCCAGTAAACAGAGCAAACTTAATAAGCAATACAAAGAGACTTAATCAACAAACCAAATATGACACATAAAACGAAAAAAACCACCAAAAGAAAAAAGCAGCAAAACACACAAAACTCGAAAAAATAGCAAACCGAGAAAGATAATATAAAAAAAAACAAAATCAAAAACAAAAATCCACAACAAAAGAAACAAAATCAAGTAAACAAAACAAGCAACTAAAAAGCGGAAACAATAACAGAAGAATCAAAACAAACAACAGAGAAGAAAAAGGACAGAAAAACAAAAACATCACAAACAAAACGACGAAGAGATTAAATGAGACAAACACAACAAAAAACAAACAACCCTAACCAATTAAATAAAACAAATGCAATAAACAAAACGTACAAACCGAAGAGAGAAAAAAGGGGGGATTCAATGGGTTGATAAGCGCAATACAAAGCTCAATAGCTTCCGCAACCCAATTGTCAACCTCACCTACGCGAGATGAATCCTGTTACAAATATGAATGTTTTATATACATGTTTAGCAGGCGAGGCTCTGGCTACCACAAGTTCCTCATAGAACTATGGAGTGGGGGAGCGGGATGGCCTGGAAGGTTTATTGTGGTCATATTAATCGTTCCCGAGATGGTTGGTGCTTTGTTACCGGAAAGTACTAGATCTGTATTCGCCAAAGGACGATCAACATCGATAACACTCCCCAAAATCTTCTAGGAGTGTCGTTATCGCTAATAAAACAACAACAACAACGTAGAAAGAGTCAGAAGTATCAAAAAAGCAAACAACAAAACAAAAAAACGAAACAAAAGAAACGAAAAATGCAAAGGAAACATAACAAACAAACATAACCAACAAAACCTTAGAACCATAAAAGAACGAAAAAAACAAAGAAATCTAAAAAAACAAAGCTAACAAAAGAAACGTTTGAGTAAACGAATTAGAGATTACACCTAATAAAAAATATTTCTAATTTAATAAAATAATAATAATAATAAAATAATAAAGAAACATATGAGTAACGAATGAAACATATGAGTAAACGAAATAGAGATTACACCTAATAAACAATATTTCTAATTTAATTTATTTATAACTACTCCACAGACTGTAAATATACCAAATGCTTATGAAGATGATCGCTTCGATGCCAGCGTCGATGCTGAGGGTAGCTTTAAGCACAAGTCCATACTGTGTATGGCCATCAAAAATTCGTTGGGACAAATTATTGGTGTTATACAGTTGATAAACAAATTTGATGATTTGGTGAGAACAAAGCATAACTAAATACATATATTATAATCTTTTTTAATTGTTTCTCGCATTTTTTTTTAGAATTTTACCAAAAATGACGAAAACTTCGTCGAAGCCTTTGCCATTTTCTGTGGCATGGGTATACATAATACGCACATGTATGAGAAGGCGATTGTGGCCATGGCTAAGCAGAGTGTTACACTGGAGGTGCTGAGTTATCATGCATCGGCAACCATAGATGAAGCTCATCGTTTGAGGGTAAGTAGAAAATTTTTAAAGTAAAATTATTCCTTAGTTTGAGGGTTGAATTCACCAATATATACATTATAAGGTCTATAGGTCTACCAGCTATTTGTTAGTATTTTTATGTGAAATTTGTGCAGAAATTTCGGTATACATTTAAATTGTTTATTGTTGTTTATACATGAATAACTCACCTCAGCTGCAGCAATTTGTATTTTGTCATTTAATAGTCCTTCTCCATTTGGCAATTAATTTTATGTTAACAAATCCAAACTAGTCTGCTATAATTAATTGTCATGTGACATAAGCTAACTGAATATGACATTTGAATAATTATGTTTGTGTTGTGCACAAGTTTGTAGGTTATTGAAGTTGAATTGTGCTGCATTGCCATGGAAGAGATTTGAAGCACATCTTCTCTCCCTCCCTCTCGCTCTCTGTCAATTGTATGCAAATGAAGTAATATAAGACCTCAACTACCAGATTTGATTATGGTACAAATTTGGACAAATTCTATTGTTATCAATGTTTTGTGTACACTTGCAAATATTTCGCTATCCATTCCCTTGCCATTCGTAGATAACAATTTATCTTGCTGCAGTTTGTTGAAATTTCTATCTATGTATAGAGTTTTCCGAAATAATTTTATGTAAATGTGCATAATGAAATTAGTATTGATACATACATATTTGGGCATAGTATTTGTGTGTTTAAAACATACGGCATATTTTGATAGAACTTTCATTGAATTTTATAGATCATGATTTTCGTTGAATATATTATGGTGACTTTGATGATTTCTTGTTTATTTGTAACCGGTTCGTCTCACTAAATTGTCTAAAAAAAAATATGTTGAAATAAAATATGTAACTGCAGCACGATTTGAAACTTAAATATATTCCGAAGTAGTTCAGTTACATATAACGTATTCAAATCATAAAATGATTATTCTGCATTGAATAAACCCTGGGAATCGTCGCAACTAAAGCCAGTTCCTACAAGAGTCAGAACCGTTCATGCATGACGTTCTTCAATACAATCGCCTAGTTATATCCAAGGTTTCTAGCGCCGAAATTCATGCAGAAGTGCATCAAGGCGAAATTTTTTGATATAATATTGATTTCAATGAGAAACTCAGCCTCCATAGTGTAACATCTCGCAACGTGTAGAAGCTACTGAACTTCGCCGCTGTTCGAAATATGGTATTACATATGTAACAATATGTCTGTCTGTCTTTTAATCCAAGAAAATGGAAACCAAATCCACCACTTTATTAGCGACGGTAGGCATATCATCAGTGTTCTGAATGTGCGCAATCCACGAGGCCAAAATATCGATTCGAATATTAAATATATGGCAGTCAACATACAGGCAGGCCTCCGTGCATCGAAGAAACATAAGGAAAGTGTGTTTTCAAGAAACAGAAATGTCAAACTACAATTGACGCCATATGTGAAATGATAGCGATTTCCAATACGGTGATTACTTTCGGTCCACCACCAGGTACCTTTGGAACATAAATGCATATTTTTAAGCAAACTTTAGATTTTAGTGGGATTTTATAAGTGGCTAAAATCCATTTTTTCCTGCACTTTTTGGGTTGCCCTATCACTAATTGGAAAAAACTGACCTACTTCATTGAGCCAACACCAAGCCAGTTAATTGGCAATTAAAGTAAAATATTTCAAATGTTATTTACCAGAAAACTTAATGGAGAAGAACTCTTTAAAAAAAAATCGAGTATATAGGTCCTTTTTCCTTCGACTGCCTGTCTAAACTACATGACCAAAGAAGCAAATGCGCAAAAAAATAGCTAATAGTAAAAATCTGCAATTAAGTTAAACGAACAGACCATTCGAGCTTCATAATAATCATAATTCATTAACTTACAATTTACATAATCAAAAATACCACTAAACTTCTTGTGGTTGTGCAATTACTGCTAAAGTGTGAAACTTGCTAAGATAAGTGGACCCTAGGGAGCATCTTAAGTGCATTTAAGAAAAATTGCGACACAAAGAGAAACACAGAATAAAAAAATTTACTAAATAAAAGGAAACATAAGCGAATGCGTAAAAAGTATTTAATAGGTAAAATATATGTAACGTGCTTTTGTCGCTTACGTGCTTTGTGAAAACGCAATGGGTTTGTTCGTTTTTTCTAAACTTTATTTGTAGCACCAACAAAAGCTAGCAACACTTCTTCTCTATAGAGACAAAGTTGTCACAATCAAGTTTTGTTCTATATTTTATAAGTCACTATGTCCATTTTAATGTCTTTTTCCTTTATGTTGGCTTTTGGTAATTGTCGGCAATTCAAATGGATGTTGTCGTGTACGCATACATACAAAACAACGAAGGTCCTTATTGTCACACACATCATCACACAAACGACTAAAAATCTCTCATTTCCTCATTATCTTAAAGACCTTTATGATTATATTGCGCAATATAAAGTTGTTTGGGTAATTATAATTAATATTAATTACCCAGCAATAGAAATAAGCGCATGCGTTGTACTCGACTGGAATTAAGTGTGTGTGTATTTTAGGTGCATACCCTACAAATTAACCATTTTTTGGTGCTTACTTAGTTTAATGAAAGCATTTTTTTAAGTCAAGAGAAGTAGATTCTAACAAAAAATTTTAACAGTGAGTTAGTGAGCTTCATCATATTTCTTACGTGTGAAAGCCACGTGTGTAACACTATGAAAATCTATCGGGTTACGTCTACCTCGTTATTTAGAATTGGTTGCGAAACCATTTAATGATTAAAGAAATGTTTCATCTTTTAAAATTACAAATTTAATGTGGTCAAAAGATATTTTTTAATACCAAGAAACGAGTCACAGGTGTTGAAATTTTTACAGTGTTTATTAAAAACATTACATAAACAGCGAAGTGGTTCATGCATTTCATAATTCGATCTGCATGTAGCTACAAAAATTTAGTGAAAATATCTAGATGGCCTAATTGGCACATTAAGCTTGATTTCACCAAGCAAAAATGGATTATTTATTGACCCTCTTATTAGTTTTACAATAAACAAAACCCCAATCATCTCCATGCGGCTCTGTAACGTGGAAAACTACACACTACAGTTGCCCAGTTGAAAGTACCAGTTATTGGAAACTTGTTTGCAAAATTGTGATTTGATCAATATTTTTATATGTATGTTCTCAAATTTTTTTTGTATAATTTTGTCTACTATTAATTTGCTCTATTGTTAACAATTTCATAAGTTCACGTGTGCCCCCTACTGGGCAAACAGCTCCTTCATGAGTACTTTGTGTGAGGTCTTTGTGAGATACTTATAAGGATTCACTTACAACATTTTAACTTCTGCTTACTTCTAAGTTTTGAATTTGAATTGTCAAACGTTTAATTAAATGCTGTTTAAATGTTATTTTGAAATTGATGATGGCATATGTTATTTATATCGTACATTATATCTTTAAATTAATTGTCTGTATATTTGGTCTTTATAATTGTTTAATTTGTAGACTGATAAATAAAATTAAAAATCTTTTATTTTCAGCGGTTACGAGTACCCTCGGCTGCGCATTTTCGGTTACATGATTTTCGCTTCGATGACATACACTTTGAGGATGATGATACGTTGAAGGTATGAAATAATTATAATATTAAATTATCGAAGTTTCCATGTTTACCTTACTCTAAAAAACTTAGTATAAAACATCAATAAATTTTCTTCAATTTACAGGCTTGCCTACGCATGTTCCTTGATTTGGATTTCGTTGAACGTTTCCATATCGACTATGAAGTGCTCTGTCGTTGGCTGCTGAGCGTAAAGAAAAATTATCGCAATGTTACTTATCACAATTGGCGACACGCCTTCAATGTGGCACAAATGATGTTTGCTATATTAACGGTATGTAAATATTAATGTGCTTATTATTATTAATTATTATTGGCAATTAACAGTTGACTGTAATATCTCGCTTGACTGCTATAATTATGAATTTTTGTTGGAATTTTTTTTTTTCCTTATTAATTTTATTAAAATTTACTACATATTTCGCCCCTTTTAAGTTACTTGCTTTTGTACTGACGTTGTGTTCTTTTGTTCGGTATTGCATAGATAAAATTACTTCAGAAGTTCCATTAAGTATGTAAACCTTCAAATATCCAACTCATTAAAATTTTGCTTGCTGCTTTGCTTAAGTAATTTTTTTAATTATCCACATATGAAATTAAAGTAATTTTTCTACTAATTTTTTTTTCTAAATATAAATTTTTAGTTTCCATTGCCATACTTTATACTTTTCGTTTTTAATTAATTAATCTAAGATTTCCCATAATGGACAGGCAACGCAATGGTGGAAAATTTTTGGTGAAATTGAGTGTTTGGCATTGATTATTGGTTGCCTGTGTCACGATTTGGATCATCGGGGGACTAATAACTCATTCCAGATCAAGTGAGTTGACGTGTGCCTAAAATTTCTAGAAAATTTTGCAATATTTTTCATAACTTTATAGAGCCTCCTCACCATTGGCTCAACTGTATTCGACTTCCACCATGGAGCATCATCATTTTGATCAATGTTTGATGATTTTAAATAGTCCTGGTAATCAAATTTTAGCAAATTTATCATCCGAGGATTATTGTCGCGTTATTCGTGTGTTGGAGGATGCTATTTTATCGACGGATTTGGCCGTGTATTTTAGGTGAGTAATTAAAGTGACTTTAAATTTTTGATTCTCAAAGTTGTCTGAATTTTATTCACTTACAGAAAGCGTGGCCCATTTTTGCAATCAGCGCAAGAACAACCGCTCAGCTATTGGGAAGCTGAAGAACCACGCGCTTTGCTACGTGCTATGAGCATGACTGTCTGTGATTTATCGGCTATTACAAAGCCATGGGATATAGAGAAGCGTGTGGCCGATTTGGTTAGTTCGGAATTTTTCGAACAAGGCGATATGGAGAAACAGGAGCTAAACATAATGCCAATTGTAAGTATGAAATAAAAAATTCTTAGTTCGTAAAAAATTTTAGAGAAAAACTTACAACTTAATTTACATTTGGTGCATTAAGACTTCAAAATATCTCTGAGCTAAAAAAATCAGAAATATGAGATGACATAGTGGTATCTGTTTGAATGGTCTGTCACTTCTTAATGTATGTATTAGGCAGCATATGCAAATGCGTTCAAAAGTATGAACTGACCGCCCAGAAGTATAGCTCCCGATCGATATTACAAGAAAATTCTGTATACGCGTCATTTTATTCAAACAATCAAGCAGCGTCCAAAGTCCTTCGGGAACGCAATACTTCATCGAAAGACAAAAGCTAAACGAACTGGCTTCGCTGTATTCAACAGTGTATTTGGATGCTACTGACTACCTAGCGAAGAATGCCACTAAGCATACCGAGGTGAACCAGTCGAGGGCCATCTTGCCTCCTTTAGACGACACTGGTGAAGCGAATGTTAATGAACACTCTGGTCAATTTCTGTAAAGAGCACAGCGACTGTCGTAGAAGTCAAGTTGCAGAGACAACGGGTTGACAGAAATTGTTGAATACTCCTTTTGATGACGCCGCTTCCTCAATTGTCATCGACTACTTACCAGATATTGTTGTCGTATTAGCGATAAAGTTACCCTTTAATTTTATATAAAAGAAGGCGGCAAGTTGGTCGAGGAACTCTGAACTCCTTACAGCTATCTCCATCGAGTTCATTTATACATATGCGGACGAAGAAGTCTGCTTGATAGGTGCCCGGAATACTCCCATTACTAGTAGTCCAGATGGTCTTAATCTTACACACACCTTCCTTGCTGCAAGAAGCTCGGCGTAATTTTAAGGCAGGTCAGGAACTGCACTAAGCGGTTTAAGGGTTTTAGAATATTCCCGCAGTAGCGATGCCTGACGTTAGAGCAAAGTGTACAGACCTGAAGAATTGGGGGATCAAAATATCAAAATGTTCTAATACGGAAAAAGCCCCGAGTTCAAATTTGGGGCGACTGGAGGTTAGCTGAAAGTGTTTGTGCTGTTGTTGTTGTAGCCGTAACGACATGCCCCGAAAGTTAGGGGAGTGTTGCGGACATGGACAGTCTTTTGCGGGATATGAATTCAGTACGCTCCAGTACTATCATCAGCTGGACTGCCTTGGCAGCTATTATTTTTGCACTATTTTCCGGGGCTATGGATTTCAGTCGCATCTAAGGACAGGTGGAATGTTCTAGGTGATGGTGGTTTTACACCAACTTTCTGTGAAATGTATGGTTTTATTCATGGGATCGATGATCAAGGGCTGGAATATACATAGCGTTCATAATAGAGGAGAGAGAAGATGCATTTGAAAGCATCTCCCAAAGGTTAATTTACTTAGCTGAACAGCACACAGCGAATAGTTTTTAGGCTTAGGTCTTTACCAACTACAGCCCATGAGCTGTCAATTAAGGCTCGTGTGGCTAAACTTTTAGACTTCCAATGTTTCTTTAAGGCTTAGAGTAGCAGTCTCTGACTGGCTGACAAACTGCTATCAACACAGAAGTAGATAAATATATCTCCCAATGGCTGATCCAAGATTTTTTTTTTCGGTTTGAACAAGAAGTTCGCATTATGGTGCATTACGCATTTTCAAACATCTGACGCAAATAGGTCGATACCATAAGAGTAGTGGCTCGGGCTTCCTCGGTTTTGGTAAAAATATGACCCTGACGTATACCAAAAAGCCTCCTCTGCAAGACTTGTCAGCATGTATTAAGGTGGATACGTCCTTTTTTTCGATGTAAGGGACATCATTTAAAACGCAGTCAATTCCTTACAGCAACCAATACTATTCTATTGCTGAGAATTCGCCTGCACATATTCGGGAGGCGTCTGATCGGAATGGGTCCTGTGGCAGGGTTTAATTTTTAACTTACTAACGTGGATGACTATTCTGGTTGTATTTTCTATTCTAAACCTTTTTTTTTTAAATATATACAAATTCCAGGATATCATGAATCGCGAAAAAGAGGATGAGCTGCCAATGATGCAAGTCAACTTTATTGAGTCAATTTGCTTGCCAATTTATGAAGTAAGTTCCCTCTTTCATTAAACTGTCTTAGCCAGTAGTGTAAATTTTCTTATCCTTTTCAAATTCCTTTCTAGGCTTTCGCTAATCTCTCCGATAAGTTGGCGCCATTGCTGGAAGGTGTACGAGAAAATCGAGAACATTGGATCAAGTTGGCGCAGCAAGTAGCAAGGAAGGAGAAAAAAGCAGCAGAAAGAATTGCAAATGTCAGCGCTGAAACAATACAACAAAATGGTTGCATATCAGATGGACGAAGCGATGTAACTGATGAGATTAGCACCAAGAACACAAGAATAATAACAAATTGCGACAGCAATGCTGACGATGGCATATCAACAGGCGCTGAATGTGAGATTGATGAGCAAAATGAGAGCAATAACAAAAATGAAAGCAACAAAAGTAGCAAAAACAAGCTGAATGATGACGACAACGACGACGAAGAAGAACACGTGTGTGCAGACGAGGAAGAGGCAGGCATTGAAGCGGATGACGATGACTCAGATGTTGAAGCATCACGTCCTTCCAATGGCTGTTTTTCATCTGGTTCAAGTAGATTAAGTACGCCACCGCCAACAGGTGAAGATGACAGCATACAAAACTCGCCAGTCAAAATGGCGCAATCCAAGCTTATTGCAGAAAATTTGAATAGCCTAAACCAGCGTACGCTGAAAACGATGTCGGCGACAACGCGTACCTGCTGTCGCAATTGTGAACACGCACGTTGTGGTGGTAATACTCGTAAGGCATCCTCGCTGAAAGGCGCCAAAGAGTTGCAGCAACAGCAGCAGTGGTGCGCACAATATGGTGGCGGCAATTGTGGTTATTACAGTCGTAGTGCACCAGCGATAAATGCCCAACAACAAAATCAAAGTCATGAACAATACAATCACTGCAATAGTGTGCAACAACAACAACAGCATCAACATCGTCATCATAGCCGTCATCAGCATCATCATCATCATGCTCACCAAAACCACCAACATCACCAACATGCGTTGCATAGCGGTAATGGCGTCAAAGGTAGCGGCATCGGCACTGGCGGCAATACGTCAAGTGGTGCCGAAAGTGATAAAATACCAAAAATAGTCGGTAAGCTGGGTAATATTGATAGTCTGCAATATCTCGCTAGTGGTGGTAACGGCGCTAAAGAAGCTTTGCTGCATCCAAATGCTGCCACTGGTGTTACACCCAATGGCATTGCATTCACACCAAATGGTCATCTCACATATTTTGCAGCAAATGATGTGCCCACATTGACAGTGTCGCCAGCAGTGAGTGGAGAAGCAGCAACGTCAGTGGTAGGTGCGGCGACAGTGACCACGACCACAGTGACGCAGAATATAGTGGCGACAACAAGCGCATGTGATAAATGAATAGTTAAGAGTTAAATGAAAATAAGTGTAAGGTTCGTTAACAAGAGTAAATACGCAGTAGCGTATGAACTTGTAAAACAACTTCTGAGCACTGTAAATGCTTGGCGCATGACAAACAATCACAGCATCAAGCAGGCTTTAGTGTTGGAATGCCACTTGAATGGAAATTCTTGGCAACTTTTGAGAAAAATTTGAAACAATTCCGAATTGGGTTTGGGCTTATTTTATTATTTGAGACGAGCGTTTCTTGTAAACTTTTATATGTATTTGTTTATCCACCACAATCTCGGAAGTAGTCAAGTAACTTGTTACTACCTCAGTTAGTCTATAATTTATCGAAATTTGTGTTTTCTCCATGCTAATTGAAGCAGGGGCTGTCAGTTAAATTTTAAACAAAAGTCAGCTGTTTTGCTAATTTTCTTGTGTTTACAAAGTTTGTTCTAAAAAATACGCACAATTATCGGTTCATCTGGGGTTTGATCACCCTGTGTTGTTGAAAACGAAAATGTAAAATGTCTTAAGGATTGCCATGCTCCAGTTAAATTCTAACTTAACCAGACATGTTGAAAACGCCTCTAAGAGGTCAAAAGTATCGACAAACCCTTAGAAAAATATCAGATACGCTTAAAAATATGCAATGAAAATCAGCTGTTTTTTTTGGTTTTCGTGAATCCACAATAGATTTTTGCGGTTTGTTTTACAAAGCATTAACAATTGGCGAATTAACTGGGGGTTGATCGCAATGTGTTGGTGGAAGCTATAATATCAAATATAGCTATCTGAAGTAGAAAGTAGTAAAAAGTATCGATTAAATCTTAAAAAAAAAGGCAGATACGCCTAAAAGTATGCAATATTTTTCGAGTTTATATAAAATTAAAACCGTACGATGATTTCTATGCAATTGTTCCCGTTAATAATTTTTGCCTCAAATGCGGAAGCAATTTACAAGACAAAGCAGAAGGAATGCCAAACTGAAAAAGAAGCAGTTTACAGCAGAAAAGCAAGAAGTTTTGTATGACCAGCTTTACTGGGAACAAAAAAAAAAAAAAAAAAACTATAAAAAATAACAAAACTACGATAGTGAGATGAAACTAAATTAAATTAGCTAAGTTAAGAAATTTTCCTATAGCTCATTGTGTGCGGTTTCGTAGTGACTACTAGATATGTATGCACTGTTATGTATATGTGACCCGTCTATGAAAAGGTGGCTTATGACTCAAAAAAGAAACTGCGAGAAACAGCTGTTAAAGATACACAATCCATTTCTTCAGTTTCTTAGTAGTTTTTCTTTTGCATTATGAACAGTCATGCCCAAAAGGCAAAGCGCAAATCAGTTTCTGACCAATATTTTGGCTCCATTGCCATCGAAAAAAATGCTATGAAAAAAATCTGAGGATGCTTCACCAGCCACCAAAGTGGAATCGAAGGACTAAAGGCTTCATTGTCTTTCATTTGTGCTCTTCTTTCTCTACATTTATAGTACACTTCTAAGCAAGTTAAGACTTTCTAGTTTTCACCACGTGAAAGAGCGTCTCAAAAACTATCGAAAACAGAAAAAAAGTGGAAAAATTGTTTTGAGTCATAAGCCACCTTTTCATAGACCGGGTCACATATAGATTTTACTTACCCATATAACTTTTGTGTATGTTATGAAAGTAGTAATCTATGATGTTTTATAGTGATATATGTTTGTAAGTGTATTTGTATATCTTGATTTTAATTTAATTTTGATATGTCTTTGTATTTATGAATCCTCTTAATAGAATTTAAGTTGTTGGATGATAAGCAGAGGAATAAAGAAAATAAGAAAAAAATGTAGAAAAAATTTAATTTTGTAACTGAAACTACGCAAATCAGTCTTAAAAATTCGAAAACTTACGAAAATTTCTAATTTTTTATTTGGTGTTCTCTGAATTCTTTTGTATCTAAATTAATTTTAGTTCGAAAAAGTACATTTAATAGGCCAATGAAAATTTTGGTAATTTCTTCAGTTTTCTTTGAAATATTTTCACACTTTTTATTAAGGAAAATCAAAAATACTTTCTGGGATAAACATTTTAAAAAATCATTGCGTAGGTATTTGAAAGATTTATATTTGTACTTTGTTGTACAAAAATTTATTGTAGTACAAAAGTGTATACAAAAAAAATTCAGAGAAATTCAAATAAAAAATTGGAAAATTTCGTAAAATTTTTTTCAAAATATTTTTGAGATTTGGTTGCATAATTACAGTTTATTGCAAAAAAATTAACGAAATTAGAAAAAAGTGGCAGTGCTACTTTTCGGTTCACTGCTGTATATAAGTAGTTTCCAGCATTGTAGTTCAATTTATAGCTTTTTGTTAGCGATAGTATTCAATTTGTAGATCATACCAAAAAGAACTTAAACAAGTTTAACTATCAATAAAATTTTTACTAAATCAAATCAATGCTGAAATGAAAAAAGATATAGATTCAGCAAACAAAAAAAAAAAAAAAAAAAACAAAGAAAAAAAAATGTTAATCCATATATCTAAAAGAAAAAAATGCATATAAAATTATAAAAAAATATTTCGCAAAAAAAAAATTTAATTTATTATAATGATTAATAAATATTATGTAATTAAATCAAAAACAAGTATTTAGTGATTTAATTTGTAAGCATTTGTAAATATTTTCTCATCGCTATTTTAAGCATTTTTTCACAATTTCGAATTTAATTATATTAAATACAAATCGTAAGAGATACGTTTGAAATTTGCTATTAATATAACAATAAGTTATGTTAAGTATCATAATTAGTTGTATATTAAAAAAATTGTGAAAGAACCTTAGCGAAGTTTCAAAGAAATATTACACTTCAAAGAAAATTTTAGATAAAAAGCGCCCAAGCAAGAGCAAGAAAAAATTTCTAAAAATAAATCGTTCAGTGTGTAAAAAATTATAAATAACAAATGTATAGTAAATATAAATAAAATAACTTAGAGCAATTATAAACTTCAAAAAAAAAAAGAAAAAACTTTGAAAAATTTTCGAATTTAATACATATATGTCTAAATAATAATTTTCCAAAAAATCTTATTTGCAAAAAAATAAAAATACAAAAAATATTCAATACTTGTTGAAATTTTCAAACGCTCTTTTCTTCATATATTTCAAAAATTGATAGCTATGTAAATATGATTACATACGTCCTATGTAATAGTGATAGATACATATGTAAAATAAAACGAAACTTAATATGTACATAAATATGTCTGCGGAATTTTTGTGTATTGTGTTTTTGAATATTTATTGTATTATTTTATTAAAAGTTGGTATAGCACTGCAGGGGCGCATGATTTTAATTAAATTAAATTATTTAAAATATTTGCCAGCAAGAAAAAAATTTAAATATTTAAAATTTAAATAAATCAAAAATACAATAAAAGAGAAATTCTAACACATAAACCTACCACTTAAATGCATTTTGTTTTAATTTTACTGCTTTATAGATGCCCACGACTGTGTGAGACATCGCCATGCATCGAAATAACGGTAACAACTGCAGGAGCAAATTATTTTTACTATACCTAACAACTATAAGTATGTGTATAAAAAAATGTATCGTGACTGGACCGAAATAAATTGTTACTTCTTTGAAAGTTCGTATAATTCTTACGCATATTTTTATGGGGAAAGTGGGCGTGGCACCCTCGAGTAAAGACTATTTTACCATCATATCAGTAAAAGTTTTCTGCACTGAAATTGGGTAAAATTCGTTGTCAAGATATGTATATGAAATAGCAAATAAAGACTGACGTGTTATTGTAAACGACGAGTCGTTTATTATTGACAGGTGAGTGTGTGTTATCCATTTCTTTTCGACGAGTTATAGGTGTGATATCGGCCAGGCAAAGGTGATTATGTACCGTGTGTTATCATACAGATATCAATTAGTTATCGAAAATATATCGAGAGATGATCGATTTGTTACAAAAAAGTTAATTAATTTCGAAAATGTATCGATTTGTTATAGCAACTAATCGGCTTGTAATGAAAGTGATACCCATAAAACTTCAACATAAAATCATGCCACATCTGTAACCCGTCCTTTGACAAGCCGATGTCTGGAATATAACAAACTGACAAAAACTGATAATTTGGTGACAGTATTGATAATAAGCCGACAATTAAAGAATAACTTGTCGGTATAGGGTGTTATCGAAGCTGCAGGCGAATTAGCGCGAAATCCCTTTCTGCAATCGATACCTGTATCAGTGTATCAAATGTGTTAAAAAGGGATATCTGTTACTTAGGATTTCAGGTTTGATCTATTGAATAATTTGTGATCTATTAAAGAACATTCACAACCAGCGATAATCCTGGAATGTGTTTCAACGATATGGAAACCAAGATAATGCTATTGGCATACGTTCTATCGCACCCAAACTCAACCTATTTCGATTAGAAATAAAATAATTAAAAACAAATTTTTAAGTTAAACCGTTTTATTGAAACCAAACGCTAGAAAACAATTAGGTAGGTCCTAGGTACTAGTCATCACACTCCTCATCAATCTAGGGCGTTTATCAGACAACTAAACAAAATCGTTGGGCGCGTGAAAGAACCTGATTAAGGTTCAGTTGGTCGTATATATGACTATCAATAGAAATTTGACGCGACCCACGCTCTTATTTATTTGTCTGATCAATGTCCTAGATTGATAAGGAGTGTGATGACTAGTTCCTAGGACCTACCTAATTATTTTCTAGATTGTAGTATTATTATTACTTAATTAAATATTGTTTTCAATAAATTTTTTTTTTTTAATTATTTTATATTCAAGTTTTTAGTCTTTATTTAATTGCCTATTATTACTCATTCTATGTAGTTCATTTAGTGACTCATTATTACAAGGGATCTTTTCTGACAATTTGTTACAATCTGAGTCCTCAATACATAATCCTTCCAAAAGACTTTACTCGACTCAGCGCCACGTATGTTTGTCCCTCGAACTCCAAAGTATTTTGATGTCACTTCTACCGGACTGTATGTAATATGTGTTCCAAATATTAGCCAAATCGGACCACAAATACGATTTTTTGAATTATTTCGATCCATGCGCCACATATCGGAGCTTTTTTTATTATTGCATTGTCATCGGTTTCTGAACTACATATATTCAAAAGTTCCAAACTTGTAGCTTATCGGGAAGTTACTTAAATTTCAGTTACAAAATTCTGTTCGCCCGCTCAAGTCAAGCTAAATAAAACCGTTCAATTAAAAACATCCATTTTTGAAAGGAACAATGAAATCAATCAGAAGCACGGTATATCTGCTACAGGCACAATTGACTTAGCTATCTATTTATGAACATATTCAGTCATCACGAACCGCCCTGCTCCACTTAACCTATCACCATCGACTAGTATTTAGTAAGTATCCACTATCACTTTTCAAGAAGCTTAAACTTATGTACATATCGTGGTTAGCATCGAAAAATTATTATACACGATTTTACTGATATCGATTTAAAACTATTTTTATACTCAGCTGAGCCGTAACGGCATAAACTAATCGAGATAGATATAGACTTCTATAAATCAAAATGATCTGGGTGAAAAAAGAAATTCATTTAGCCATGTCCGTCCGTCTTTAAACATGAAATTGATGAAATTTGGTATGTAGGTTCCTGGGCGCTCATCTCAGATCGCTATTTAAAATGAACGAAATCGAAAAAGTGCGATAATTCATTACCAAAGACGGTTAAAGCGATGAAACTTGGTAGGTGAGTTGACCTTATGACGAAAAATAGAAAATTAGTAAATTTTTGGACATCGGGCGTGGCACCGCCCACTTTTAAAAGAAGGTAATTTAAAAGTTTTGCAAGCTGTAATTTCGCAGTCGTTAAAGATATCATGATGAAATTTAGCAGGCACGTTGCTCCTATTACTATATGTGCGCTAAATAAAAATTAGCAAAATCGAATGACGAACCCGCACACCTTTAAAAAAAATTTTTTTTAAAGTAAAATTTTAACAAAAAATCTTTACAGTATATAAGTAAATTATGCCAACATTCAACTCCAGTAATGATATGGTGCAATTAAATACAAAAATAAAACAAAATTTCAAAATGGGCGTGGTTCAGCCCTTTTTCATTTAATTCGTCCAGAATACTTTTAAGGCCATAAGTCGAACTAAAATTTACCAATCCTTGTGAAATTTGGTCTGTTCATAGATTCTATGACGATAACTGTTTTCTGTAAAAATGGGCGAAATCGGTTGAAGCCATGCCCAGTTTTTATACACAGTCGACCGTATTACCTTCCGCTCTGCCGTTAACACGATAACTTGAGCAAAAATCGATATATCTTAACTAAACCGACTATGACCTCGCCCACTTTTGCGATATCGAAAATTACGAAAAATGAAAAAAATGCCATAATTCTGTACCAAATATGAAAAAAGAGATGAAACATGGTAATTGGATTGGTTTATTGACGCAAAATGTAACTTTACAAAAAACTTTGTAAAATGGGTGTGACACCTACCATATTAAGTAGAAGAAAATGAAAAAGTTCTGCAGGGCGAAATCAAAAGCCCTTGGAATCTTGTCAGGAATACTGTTCGTGGTATTACATATATAAATAAGTTCTGCCTTGAAAATGGCGGAGTGCATATAGTCCTTGTCCAGAAGCCGTGGCTGAGTAGTAACGGCAGTAAGATTTCTGGATTAAGGACTGGAAAATTCAACACATTGGTGCATGGGGAGGCAAGTAGGCCTAGATCCTGTGTGCTTGTTAAAAAAGAGATGAAAGATTTTATTCTCTCTAATTTCAGCAATGCTGACGTAACCACGGTCTGCCTCGAGCGAGGAAGTAATGAAATGTGGGTGGGCTCAGCGGACATGCCCCACGGGGACGTAGCGGGACCACCACCTGCGATACTGGGCGAAATCACCGCTGAAGCAAGTCGGAGAGGTGTTGGCGCGATCATCGGTGCCGATGCTAATGCCCATCATAGCATTTGGGGAAGCTCGGATACCAACACTAGAGGTGAGTCTTGATTTACTTTTATTGTAGATGAGGGACTTTGTATATGTAATAGGGGGAATGGCCCGACTTTTATTACTGCGGTAAGGGAGGAGGTCCTGGACCTCACCCTGGTTAGGTCGGATATCTGGCTGGAGTGTTTTCAACGAGCACTCCTTCTCTGATCACCGATATATTCAGTTCTCGCTGAACGAAGATCGTCCCGGTAAAATATCTTGTAGGAACCCTAAAAGTACTAACTGGGACTTGTATTGTAGGAAGCTGGGAGAGCTATTGCCTGCGGCGCCTACCGTTAGTTCGGACCTGTCCGAATCTGAGATAGACGTTCTGGTGGAAAACTTCACCTCGGCAAGCAATAGTGCCCATTGAAAATTTACAGGGGGAAGGGCAAGCCGTCCTGGTGGTCTGATTCTCTTGACGACATAAGAGCATCCAGTCGGCGGCTCTTAAATAGAGCCAGGAGGAGTAAATTACCCTCGGACTGGGAGCTCTATAAGGTGAGTCTGGGGATTTATAAATATGAAATAAGGATAGCCAAGCTAAATGCATGGCGAAGCTTCTGCGAAAACGTAGAAGGCTGCAATGAATCAGCGAGGCTTAGAAAAGTACTCTCTAGGAATCCCGCTCCTCTGGGGTATCTGCGTGATGATGGTGGGGACTGGTCGATGAGTAGCGATGAGTCCCTAAAGCTTTTACTGGACAATCCTTTTCCCGATGTCCCAGTTGCGCAGGGATCTTCGCCTGCATTGTCGGCGGTCGTTGGCCATGCAGAAGTGCCTGCCATTCCAATACGGGAAAGTCAAATAACCTGGGCTATAGGGTTGTTCAAGCCCTATAAGTCTCCGGGCCCGGATGGAATCATTCCTGCGCAACTTCAAAAGTCTTTGGGGATTTCCTGCCGCTGCTTGGCCATCATCTATACTAAATGCCTCAGGCTTAACTATATCCCGAAGTCTTGGCACACGGTTAGGGTTATTTTCATTCCGAAGGCCAGCAGAAGCTCTCATGTATCACCGAAGGATTTCAGGCCAATGAGTCTCTCGTCGTTTCTTCTTAAGACGTTTGACCGGTTGATTGAACTGTACCTACGGGAAAGGATACATTGGGGGTTACTTTCGGCTTCACAGCATGCGTACTGCAAGGGCAGATCGACGGAAACGGCTCTCCATTCGATTTTAAAGCAAATAGAGGGGTCCCTAGAACACAAATAGTATGCTCTGGGTGCCTTTCTAGACATCGAGGGGGCTTTTAACAATGTCTTACCGGGGGCAATCGAAAGAGGTCTGGAGTAGAGACGGCTCTGGTTGAATTTATTAGCAAACTTCTATGCGGTAGAATTGTCGCAGCGGAGTGGGGAGGGGCCATAATTAAGAGGAAGATGTGCAGGGGTACGCCACAGGGGGGTGTTCTATCTCCTCTCCTCTGGGTTGTGGTAGTCAACGAGCTTCTTGTGGAGCTGGAAGCCAATGGTTGTCGGGTGGTTGCCTATGCAGATGACCTCGCTATCCTAGTCAGAGGAAAATTTCTGGGCCCCGTGCGCGATGTTCTGCAGGGCTACCTTGATACTGTGGCTAGGTGGGCTGAATCATGTGGATTGGCGGTCAACCCGGGAAAAACGGAATTTGTTCTTTTCGCAAGGAGATATAAGTTGCCCGATTTCAGAACTCCCTCGATTGGAGGGGTACCGTTGGTACTTTCTGATAGGATTAAATATTTGGGGATTGTTTTGGACAAAAAACTGTCCTGGAGACCCAATGCGGAAGATCGGGCCAGGAAGGCCACCATTGCCTTGTACTGCTGCAGAGGGGCTATCGGAAAGAGATGGGGACTCTCGCCAAGAGTAGTACACTGGCTTTATGAGATGGTGGTCAAACCGATTCTGCTATATGGGGTGCTGGTCTGATGGAAAGCACTGGACACGGGGAGCACCTCCAAAATGTTAGTTTCAGTGCAACGGACGGCGCTGATCGGTATCAGTGGCGCTCTAAGAACAACACCTACCTTGGCACTGAAAGTCATGCTGAACATATACCCAGTAGATATTAGGGAAAGGCGGCCGCGGCAATGTCGTTGGTCAGGCTTCGTGATATGAGATATGGACTTTCTGACCGCGGACACTCTAGCCTTCTTACCAGTTTCGACTTTATCCCGGACAGAACGTACTATTGTATGCCGATAACTGCTCCCTATACAACCTTCACCCCAGTCATTCCAGAGAGAGAGGAGTGGGGAAGAGGAATTATCTGGGGCATGGGACCGGTTAACTTGTTCACGGATGGGTCGAAGCTGGATGGAAAGGTTGGTGGGAGGATCTCTTGTCAAGAGCTAAATTTAAGCCGCAGTTTTAAGTTGGCTGATCACTGCAGTGTATTCCAAGCGGAAGTTGCTGCGATTAAGGATGCGGTGGATGGAATGCTATCCAGTGCTACATCAGTTAGGGAATTTAACATCTACTCTGATAGCCAAGCGGTTATCAAGGCCTTGAGCTCAACTACAGTGCGATCGAGGGTGGTCTGGGAGTGCCTGACCTCGTTTGCGATTGCATCGAATAATTTTACAATTAAGATTATCTGGGTCCCGGGCCATAGTGATATCCCGGGTAACTGTCAAGCGGATCTCTTAGCCCGCATCGGTACAACCGAACCGGATGAAGATGGCTGTAGGGATTTTGGGATTCCGCTGGCCACCTGTGGATTGCTCTTCCATAGCTGGGCCTCGAGTCAGCTCAGCAAACGTTGGGCGGACACCTCGTCTTGCAGGGTAGCAAGATCTTTCTGGCCGAAAGTGGATGGCAGGAGGTCTGCTGAAATAATTGTGTTCACTAAGGCTCACATATCAATGGTCATTGGGGTTTTGACAGGGCACTGTCCCATAGGTATCCATGCGGTACGTCTCAATATACTGGAAACCCCATCCTGCTGCAGCTGTATGGAGGATGATGAGGTGGAATTACCAAATCACTTTATGCTTGATTGCCCAGCTTTTGCCAGAACTAGGCGAAAGTACTTCGGTCGCGACTCACTTGGATCTCCCGAGGATTTATCCAAAGTTGAGATCGGTATCATTCGGAGCTTTATCGTTGCTACCTAACGATTCTCTAAGTAGCTAGATCTAAGTCACCGTTATTTTTGGTGTATGTGGTATCACAACGGACCTTCGTGTTGTCCAAGTGAGCTATCCTTATCAGGACAGCTACCACCCAACCTATCCCTATCCTATATATAAATAAATTAGCGATACCCCACAGATGATGTTCGGAGTCGCCCTGATCCACATTTCGGTCGATATATCGAAAACGCCTTCACATATACAACTAAGGGCCACTCCCTTTTAAAACCCTCATTAATACCTTTAATTTGGTACCCATATCGTACAAACACATTATAAAGTCACCTCTGTTCCACCTTTATGGCGATATCTCGAAAAGGCGTCCACCTATAGAACTAAGGCCCACTCCCTTTTAAAATACTCTTTAATACCTTCCATTTGAAACCAATGTCATACAAACACATCCCAGGGTTACCCTAGGTTAATTTTGCTAAATGGTGATTTTCCCTTATTTTGTCTCCAAAGCTCTCAGCTGAGTATGTAATGGTCGGTTACACCCGAACTTAGCCTTCCTTACTTGTTTATTTATTTTTTATTTTGTGGCATTAATTCACTGGATAAATATGCGTTGTACATGCATGCATACATACTATTTAGTCTAGATTTTAAAACATTTTGTATGTGTGTTTAATAACTCTTAAAACAAGATTATAATACAAAAATTATAAAAATTCTTACGCTCAATAAAGTTAAGAGCAATCCTTTAATTATTACTGAAATTATTTATATATTAGAAATTAATTATTTATAAGTAGAAATATATATTAAAGTCATTTGCTAATTTTCACTTGCAAACAAATAGTTCAGTGATGTAAACATTTAACATAAAAATTAAACAATTACACAGTACAACGAAATTCCAATTTTTTTTTTTTTGTAACAGAGTAACTATTTTTTTATTAAATTTTTCATAGCGTTTCGTACAGTTAGCTTACGCTGAACTTAATATCATAATGATTCTGTCATAAGGTTGATGTTGCACAGTGTTGCTATGTAAAAAAAAATTGAACACTAAATTATTTTCAGTTACAGAAGAGCTCGCGCTTTTCGGTGGTGCGATTGATGCTCCATATCTCCTTGAGAGTATACGTTTCCATATCCCCAACAGGCCTCTTCGTAGTAGAGAAATTTTTTATACGGATTTTGCTCGAACCCTCTTTGCATCTAATACACCTATGTTTAGGGCGTTGATAGAATTTAATACTATCTCAAATTTTTCAGCCATCGATTTCTCTTTGCCTAAGCCCATTTTCAAATCACCGAAATCTTTTCATAGTTAGCTAAGCTTTATTATATTTGTCTGTATCCATGAAGTCAGTAAATTTATCGTTACTTCTACATTTGATTGAGCTGATCAATCTATTTGTTCATTAAAGTAAATTATTTGAACTTTAAAATTGTTATCTAGTCTGTAAAGTTTGTAATACCATAGACTGAATTAAATAAAAAATAAAAAGAAAAAATTGGGTCCCAGGGCATATGGGAATAGATAGGAATGAAAAAGCAGATGAACTAGCTAAAAAGGGCGCATCCCTTGAAGCTTGCTCCGTAGACGTCCCAATTAGACTGGGCGAGATTAAGCGAAGGCGAGAGGTGTACCTGATCGATCAAGTGGGAAAGGCGTGGGTTCAAGCGCGGTGCTGTAAAGTGTCGAAGATTATGTGTTGGTCTGACAATGTTAGACTAACAAATTTGCTTCTATCATTAAAAAGAGAGCACTGTATACTCATGACGGGTATTTTGAATAGACACTGCCTTCTTGCGTCACATTCCCAGGAAGTGCGGGTTGGAGGAGGAAACGACCAAGCACATTCTGTGCTCATGTGCTGCGCTTGACAGGCTAAGACTCCAGCTATTAGGAGTGACACAGCTGTCAGATCTAGAAGCAGCAAGTGGCTTAAGTCCGAGGAAGCTTCTAGTATTTGCCAAGAGGATGGAGTTATATTGTAACATAGGTCCTGGTTTTTGATAGAGGTTTTCCGTTTGGTCGTTAAAACAAACTTCTGGTAATACTACGGACTCATTCAGCCTATGTGAAGTCCTCATGGACCGGCCAGTTCAACCTGACCTAACCTAACCTGCGCCCCAGGACATTTTCCCAAGCTGGGAGTGCAACACATCCTCTGATTCCATATTAATTTGGAGGATGAAGTACTGGCCTCCCTCAACGGGTCGTTCCAATCGCGTGTTGGTATATTCGGGTGTTGACGCTGCAGCATATAAAGAGTGTCCTCCGCCTTTACCACTCGGGATATTCAAATCTTGGCCTTTGGTATCGTGGGGTTCAGCCCTCTATTAACCACCTTTAACCTTGCACCTTCTTGTTTTTGAAGGTATCTGTACTCTAAATTCGTATTATTGATCCAGGCCATCAGTTTAATCCCATTTTGCCATCCATCGAAGGATGGTAGCGATTTACTTGGTTCATTATGCTTCATTTTGATCATGATACTAATCAGCTCCCCTTCTACGGATCTCCACCTTTCGGTTTACCCCAGACCATTGCAATCTAGTAGTGTCATAGTCAGGACCTGCTTTGCACCTTCGTTCAACTTATTCTCGGTGAAAACCGGACCGTTAGCTCCCGAATAAACTGGAGTCTGGTCGTTGCCCCACTTTAGCTTATTAGCATTTACATACGTCTTTATTTCTTATTTCTTCTTGCTGTACTACAGCTTTTAGGGTACATGGCTTTCTAGAACTTCCTTCTTCTCTCCGTTTTGCAGAATTTGAGGTCTGATTCCTCTCATTCCGGCTAGTTTGCTTCCTGATTCTGGGACTGAGGCGTTTGCCCTCTCCCTCCGCCCTCTTAAAAGCAGCTTCTCAGGATCAGCCGATTGCTGCCCCTTGCCTCTCAGTGTCCTTCCTCTTCGATGCGGTTGCAAAATTGAGGATTTCTGCGAGCAAAGTTTTTGTCAGTAAAGTGTCTTCGATATTCTTTCACTGTCTCTTTGGCCCATGCCAAGGATCTCTCTCGTCGTTGCTTTGGTTAACGTTAGTTCTTTGTCCTGGCTGGTAGACTGCTTCTCTACCGAGCGCACTGACTGCATACTATCATCGCCATCCGTGTCCGAATCATCGCTGATGGTGATTTCTTCTTCCCGGGCTTGCGACGCCATAGCTTTCTACTTCTCCTCCTTACTTACTTTAGAAGTTTAGAGTCCATCTTGATCGTACGACCACCTGCCCAACAAGGCGGGCTCAGCGGTATAATGTTAAAAGTGGGGGATACAAACCGTACGCTACAACAGCACCCCTTGCTGTGGTAAGGCCATCATTACTTCCCGAAGCGGTCCGGTATGGGGAAGACTCCATTTAAGTACAGCCGAAAATACGCCCTGGCTACAATTCATCCAATAGGGACCGTACATAGCACCCTTGGTTAGGAGTTTGGAGAGATGTAAATTTTACCTTGTTTAATATTATAAAAATCGATAAATATTTCAATGATTTTTTTTTGTTGTTAACCCATAATTGGTGAAGTAGAAATAAATTTATAATGAGTTTGTTTTAAGTCAGTAAAGAAAATAACAACTTTATTTAACACACTTTCAATGAATATAAACAAAATTTTTTAATTAAATCGCAGTTATCAACTTTTCTTTATAGATAATACATAAAAATATCGCCATTTGGACTGCTGAGTGGAATTTCACCTTATCTCAGCCACCGTTTGGAAAACGCCCAATTTAAAATATTTTGACGTGAGCTGGGGCATTTATACAAAAAATTGTGGAATAGGGCTTTCAGCCGAGATAGGCCGATGTTCCACTCAGCAATCATATATATAATACTCCCATATTGTTGCAACAATATGTGCGCAATTTAGGTACACTTCATCATGGAAAAGAAAAACGAAAACATTTTAACAGAAACATATCAGCACTCTGATGTTTGCGAGTGTTCCATCTCTGTACTATTAATTTAGGAGTATTACATATATTTATGACAGCATTTGATTTATATCAACACTCATGAACATCCCGTAACATTTTTTATATAACTTCGAGCAACACTTCCAGCAGATAAATCTGTATAAAATTTTGAACCATAAATTGATCCCGCCACAGCGCAAAGCGTTCCGCGCACAACGCCCGGTGCTCCAGGATATCCATCCTTATCTTTTAAGCAATTTTTGGTACAAATCGTTGTTCTTTTAAGACTTTTCCTTTGCCCATGGAAAAAACGATCACAAGATCTGCACTTTTTTATAGTATCGACCGTAGAACGGTATTGTACGGCTATTGAATCCCATCCATTAACTTGCATGTCCATGTCCGGTTTCAATTCTTTACTGCAAAGTTTTATTGTTTCTGTGGAAAAGGGGCGTATCATCTGAATTATGCCTATATCTATATCCATATCAGACACGTCGCGTCCACAGAAAGGTTTATGATCTAAACGACGCGCAGGGCTAGCTTGCCCCGTTCCACCAGCTTTAACCATGATATTTTCAGTTTTTTTTCCCCTCACGCATTCTAAAGCTGTAACCACGACATCCATACTGATCAATGAACCAGTGCAAATATAATTATGTTCTTCAAATATTGCAACGAGATATGGTGGAACGTCAGGTTCCGCATTCTTGAAGGTCAAAATACAACTAAGCACCACCAAGAGGACCACGAGATAATTTCCAAAATTCATATTAATTTAAATCTTTTTCAGACGCTTGCTAAGTTTTAAGTAAATCAAGATAAGTTTTGTGAGCGCTATTTATACATCAGTGGATTGTGTGAATAAAAAATAAGTAGAAACTTCTAGATTTCGGGAAATGGGCACAATGAAAATATTTTCAAATATTTGGCTTTTTCAACAGATTGTCATTTGTTTATATATTTGCGCAGTTAGTTGGTGCTATTGAATTAAGAAAGGCTATGTGATATGTGTACAATAAGTAGAAACTTCTAACAAATGACAATCTTGCAGGAGAGCACGATGCACAGCACCTGTATGGCTTGTAAACTGACAATATTTGCATGATTCAAACTTAACGCCACCATTAGTATAGGTGCGTAAATCTTGTATATCTTTAGCGGTGACACCATACAATCATGAACCATCAATGTAAGCAGAAGCGACATTCACTTGCTCGCGTTGACCTTTTATCCGAAAGAGACAGTAAATTATTTATGTCCGACTTTAAAAGTATGAAAAAGGGCCTACTTACGTTTCGGGCACGAGTCAGCATCATAAGCAGGCGCTGAACGTTTATATTCCATACAGTTAGCGCCACGTCGCACGTAACACTGTTGCAGCTCCTCAATATTGCTTACACCGCATTTTCATTGCAGCACTTTTGGCTTGTCGACAGGTGACTAACTTGGTCTAAATCATAAGCAATCAATTGTCCCCAAGCGGGCAGCATAGCGGTAATGTGCGGATGCCCCAACTCGGCATCAACATCATATTGTAACTGATCTATGATGCTATCATCATCCGGTACCGCATGTGTGCCATGTGATGTGCGTAGCTGACTAGTGCCATCGGCATAATCGGGTGCGAGGAGACGCAGAAACATATCACCGCGTGCGTCCCATTTACGATGCGAAACATTGTTGCATTCCCCACTTGGTTGACGATCTTTGCTCGGTGGGCATATTTCGGTGTCCGTTTGAATGCACGCTCTAGGCGCAACGCGGTTCGTGCGTTTGCTTGTAAGTCTTCAGGAGTGAGAGCATACGCGGATGCAATAATGCAGCTGTAAAAGATAAAGAGAAGAAAAATAGGAAATTATTATTGATACCTTTGATATATGTACTCAGTTTTACTTGAAGCTGATATTTATTTAAAATCGTTATCCGTTACGTAAAACACATACCCTCAAAATATTTAAGCATATTTACCAAGTCCTGAAAAAACTATCCAAAGTGTAAAACATGTCGTTAGAGTTTCTCGAAAGTTTTTGAATATGCACTTTTGTTGTCTTTGTGATCTGAGAAGAAGAAGGTCTCTAGATGGCGCTAGATATAGTTTGAAAACTGGCACTCATGATTCTCTTTAGACCTCAGAGACACGAGTTCGATAATAAACGACCATTTGTCACCATGATGATACTTATTACCCCATAATTTTTAACGATATTTTTAGCGAACTACATTTATTCAAAGAGTGGGACTGTATCAAGTTTGAGGAAAAGTGCGTATTAGTTGGGAAATCAGCAGATCGATTAAATATATTCGTATTTAACCAAACAGATTTTCTGTCGTAAATTTAAAAAATTTAATTTTACGAGCTTGGAGAAAGTACTACTTCTTCAAAAAAGTTAAAATTTCCAAAACATAATTTCCAAAAAAGCTACCAAAATATTAAAAGCTAAGTTTTTAAAAAGGTTACTAGATCCATACAAGTTTTTAAATTTTAATTTTTCACAATTTTTTAGTTCTAAAAAAAACATATTAATTAATTATATAATTTTTCACAAGTAGCTTTCATTTCTAAAAAAGAGTCAAATCTTACAATGCTATCAAATCTAATAAGTTAAATATTTCAAAAAAAATTTTTATTTTCAAAAAGCCACCAGTTCTTAAAACTTGAATTGAAAAACCCGCTATCAGTTCTTTAAACCCTGCCAATTCTATAAGAGTTAAATTCTTCGAAAAATCTTCCAGTTCCAGAAATTTAAAAACTTAAAAAGGCTACCAGTTTCTAAAAGGATCCTGTTTCTGAAAGGTAATCGGTGCCAAAAAGTTACCGGCTTCAGCAAAGTAACCTGTTCCGACAACGAAAGTATTCTAGATAGTAACGGGTTTTAAAAAAGCAACCAGCTCCAAAAAAAAAAACAACCTGTGCCAAATAAAAAAAATGGTTCCGAAAACGTATTTAGACCAAAAAAATCGTTTCAGATAAAATTTGTTTCTAGAATAGTAACTGGTTGCAGAAATGTAACCGGTTTCAAAAAAAAAAAGCCATCGGTTCCAGGAAAATAACAGTTTCCAGAAAGGTTACAAAAATAATATCTTTAATTTAAAAAAAATATTCGTTTCCAAAAATCAACAATTTTCTCGAAAGTAACCGGTTCAAAAATTATTAGGCTCTGCAAAATTTTAAAAAGAACGTAGAAGTTCCCAACAGGGCTGCTTAACGGAAACATCAAAATTTTTAAATGTTAATAAGAAGTCGCTGTTTACACACAAATATTTTTGTTGCTGAAACTAATAACTTGCGATGGGTGACGAGGAGAGTGGACGTGCGACGAGTTTATCGTGCTCGGTGACTTGCTTTGTGCTGTATTTTTTCTGTTGTCAAAATCTTTTTATTTGGATATTATTTTCTTAGAATGAACTTTTGCTTTGATCACAGATATTTATGTATATTCTTTTTTAAAATTTCCAATATTTCACCATAAATTTTTATATTTTCAAAACAGAAAAAAAGTGTTTAGAAAAAATAGTGGTTCAATTATATGGTTAGCTCATCTCTACAGCAACAACATACCTTTGTTCAGATTGTCAGAGAGAAAACATAAAACTTTGCAATTCTTGTGTGTTGTGGGGAAATAGTGCGCTAAATTAGATGCATTAACTAAAAAAATAACTTAAAGTTATGTGAAAATTGATAAAAAAATTGACCATCACAGCGGTAAATAATTGTCAATGTGTTGGCTAAATTTTGCGTTTGCCATCTCCTTTTGACAATCTCTATACCAGTGAAATAAAAAAACTCAAATCAGCTGTTAAGATGAACCAACCATGTAATTGAGCCATGGTAAAAATTTAAACGAAATGCCAAATTGTTACATGGAAAAATCGCCGTGTGTAAATTGGATACACAACTCCAAAAGAGTATTTGCCGATAATTAGCAACAAAACTTTTTGTGTGTAAACAGCGAGTTATCAAATACAAAATCAAAAAAAATTTTTGTTTTTAATTGATATTGTGAAGTGTGAGCTTTTGTTGTTGTTGTTGTTGTAGCGATAAGTACACTCCCCGAAGACCCTGGGGAGTTTTATCGATGTTGATGGTCCTATGCCGGATGCAGATCCGGTACGTTCCGGTAACAAGCAACATTAAGGTACTAGCCCGACCATCTCGGGAACGATTTGGTATGACCACATGAAACTTTATAGGCCATACCACCCTCCGACCCCGTACATCCATGAGGAACTTGGGGTCGCCCGAGCCCCGGCTGTTAAATAAACAGGATTTGCCACGGGTAGATGAGGTTGACAATTGGGTTGGATAAGCTATACTTTGCGCTATATTGAACAAATTTGGTATTGTAGTCGCCTCTTACGACAGGCTTACCTACGGCTGGTATATTCTAAGCCCCCTAATCCGCTGGTGTTCTTTGTTATACGTCCACGTATCAAAAAGCAATTTCACTCATACGATAACTCAGAAACTGTCTAAAGCAGGCATGCTTAACCAACGAAACGATATCATTTCGTTACGATAATTACCGTTAATAAACGAAACAAAGTCATTTCGTTTCGTTTATTAATGTTAAGAACGTCAAATTAACGAAATGATTTTTTTTCGTTTTCTGCCGTATAAAAACGAAATCAAATCGTTTAAGTTGATTATTAATTTCAAACTATGCTGGCAAAGCTGATTGATGGCGGAGTCATTAAAGGTGAAAGCATTAGCCAAGCTGATTGCAACTTTTCTCATGAATTTTGACGGTACGAACATTTCTCAGAGTATTTTTGATATTACCACCAACGAATTACACAAACAAATTACATGGAGTTTGTGTGTATGTCCGCTCGCTGTTACCACCTTACGGGTTTACTATGGCTATAGCATTGCCAGCACAATTCAAACATTAAGTTTCACGTTTTCGGTTAAAAACGAGATACAATTTATCTTCATAATTTCTTTATCAATAATATTTCGAAGTGTTTCAACGGAAACGGTTGAAATTTGTTGATAAACGATTAGCTTAACGTTAAGGTGCATCCCTGGTCAAAAGGTTCATAAAAGTAATATTAATTTATAGATCTCATGAGTACTGGCAGCCACCATTCCACATATTTCGATCAGTGTTCGATCACGTATCGTATAACACGATACAGTCCCAGATTTTATATGAAAAAAATAAAATAAAATACTTAAACTAAATAACCAAATTTTTCTGGATCCGTATCGTGTTATACAATCACGAATGAAAAACCAATATCACTCAAACGATAAATATGAAACTGTCAAACTATATATAAAAATTCTAATCAAACATGGATCTAATGAGTACGTATGGTACTACTAAATATATGTGATTCAAAGGATTCACAACTTCAGAGCTCTTCCGATTTGAAAATTGTGTTTCGATCACGGATCTTATGACACGACACAGGCCTTGATGTCGGCAAAAAAAAAGTTAAAATTATTGAAAACTAAATGAAAACAAAAATATATTTATGTTTTTGGATGAAAATAACGTTATTATGCAGCCTTGGTTTCCATATAACCAGTTAAAAATCTAAAAAAAGGAGACGCGTCCTGTGATTTAACCGATTCAAAAAAGTAAGCGCCCCCAAAAGATTGACCGTTGGAAAAAAAAAAAAGAAAACAAACAATAACAAATTCTGTATCTGCAAATAGTAATATTAAACATAGTAAACTAAACACCAACTATTGTTCACCATGAAATGGAATGACCCATTCATGTTTCAATTCAACAAAAAAGTTTCTCGGCAATCATTTTCACGTCAACACAAAATCCAGCTTCGCTAGAAATTTTGTCAAATACATTGAATATTAATGACTAATGCTGAAGGAAGGTTTGATTAAACTCGCTTAAAATTATAGCATTTTTTCCCCGAAAATTTAAATAAATATCTCGCTTTCTTGTTAATTTCATATAACATTCAAATTAAGCTGTTTACAAGCACGCAAACATTTAAACGATTGAGTAATAAATCCGTGCATTTAGAAAACGTGAAATTTTATCAATTAACAGATAATCTTTTGAAAGCGTTAGAAATTTGCAGCATTTATAAATAAGAACAGACTGATCTATGTATGTACAACAGATTTGAATAAGGGGGGGAAAATTTGTTTACACCAAAAGCAGATGAGCAATAAAAACGCTGTCACTAAAAAATGTTGCTTTTAATAGAGTGTCATTATGGTGAATGTTGACATCACTAAGCTGTTAGTAAATAATCACGCCGCAACAAAAACATGAAGCAGTTACTCTTATATACATGACCACATCAAAGCTAGCAAAACTTATGTAGAAGGCAACGAAGAGATATCTCACACACACATGTAGTCATCAGCCGAAGTAGTTATTCACACATACACACGCATATGGCTATAAACTACAAATATACACATAACCAAACATGAGTTACAAGAGTTCTAGAAGGTGAAACGTTTAGACCTTTGGAGAAATATGCTGACGAGGCAACATAGAGTATAAAACCAGCGCAAGCTGAGTAATAACGAATTAGTTTTGATTAACACACGCTATTGTGGACTACGCGACATTGAAGTATTCTTGTACTACTCCCAAAGTAATCTAAATAAAGACCAGTTTGCAATACTGAATACTTGGAGTGATTTATTCAATAGTTTAGCGATTCGAACGTCAGCAGAAGGTTTTAAATAAGTGGAATCCCCCAGAATTCGTTACAATGTGTTAATAATAGTTGTGTTTAGGTCACAGACCTAAATATATCTGCCTTCCCTTGTAACATTATTAACTGCCACCCACACATGCTTGTGGTCACTATCACACACAGTCACGTGTGAGTGGTAGTACGTATGCATATTTATTTTACCGCTGTGAGCCCGCAGTATAGCAACTTTGTTGCCGGGAAACCCAACGAAGGTGGTGTATCGTGGGTTCATAGGCTCTTGTTTCAAAGGGACTCGTTCTCTTTGAATCCAGTAGCCGTCAAGGAAATATTGATTTTCACGTCCACGTAAGTGCCAATTTTCATAATCTAATATATAAAATTCGTCTGTCACGGTGTTAGAGGCTTAGCTCCTCCGAAACGGCTCAACCGATTCCCATGAAATTTTGTGAGCATATTGGGTAGGTCTGAGAATCGGCCAACGTTTACCTTTTTTTCGCTACGTGACTAGGGTCTTGAGATCAAAACGTGGACCCGGTTATCCCTTAAAAGTGTTTATACAATATGGATATCAAATGAAAGCTGTTTTTGAGTGTTATAGTACAGGATAATTTTCATACAACTGGGAGGCTAGGGTCTGGAGATATAGCCCAAAACGTGGACTCGGGTACCCCTAGAATGTGTTTATACAATATGGATATCAAATGAAAGCTGTTGATGAGTGCTTTAGTGGGTGACTAGGGTCTCGAGATATATGCCGAAACGTGGACCCCGATACCCCTAGAATGTGTGGGTAACATGGATATCAAATGAAGGCTGTTGCTGAGAGCTCTAAAGTAATTTCCATTGTGATATTCGATTTAGCCGCATCAACCTGGCAAAACTGATAAATATGCATGCGAAGCCGAAATAGAGAAATGAATTAATAATACCCACATACCTATTTACATACATCCTATTCGATTTGGTATATAAATTTGCCTATATTAGTGTTTGCGATCCCTTTTTCCGACCAGAGACGGACTGGGACTGGGACTGAGACTCGGAGTGGGACTGGGACTGGGACTAGAACAAAAGAGATAGAATGAGACGAAAATGGAGATAGATGAAGCGAACAAGACGCAGGGAGGAGTGAATAAAAGGATTAGGAAATAGTGAAGAGGAGGAGGGCAGAGTTAGCCGGAAAAAGCTTTTTAGAATGTATGCAAGTAGGCCAGATTTAGGGCAGAACAACATCTGCCGGGTCTGCTAGTATACTTAGTATAATTTTTCTACAACAATTGTTAATTCTTTCCTTAACACTTGTTGTTTCAAATTATTAATGAAAACCATACATATTCCGTATATTAATACGAAACCTGTCTTTATTTTCTTCCTTTTCCTGCATAAACATTTTCTCAACAATTACGTAGGTGCGCGCCGTTACCACCACGCAGTTGTACATGGTCCTTTGAGCAGGATCAGGCATAAAAAATCCCAAAATATATTCAACTGTAATTAATTAGAATTAGAATTTAAAGTAATAAAAATACTTTTTGTCAAAAAAATATGGGGAAAATGTGAAATTTAATTATGGGTTGAACTCCTTGAGTCTTGAGACTTGAGTCTTCGTTGTCGTGTTGAGTAAAAAAATTAGTAAACAAGTTTAATTGCGCATTGTGGTGCGATTTGCTTGAATTTTGCTACAAGAGCTTCTCTTCGACAAGTTATATGCTCTGAAAAATTTCATTCCAACATGTGGATCAGGGGCCTTCCTATTTCAAAAAATCTTATTTTTGGTGCAATTTGTTTGAAATGTATAGTTTATGCAGCCTTTCGAAAAAAGAAAATAAGAGATCGAAGTGGGAATTAAAGAGGGGAAGAAAGAATGAGTAGAATAAGGGGATAAAAACGAAGAAAGTGCTAGAGAAAGATGGGAAGGGAAGGAAGTATGTGCAAGGAAGGGGATGAAGAACAATAGAGGAAGGTTGGGAGAGAAGGAACGAAAGTGGTAGTGGAAGAGAAAAAAATCGATAATGTAAAAGCGAGAAGATAAAAAGGAGTGACTGGAGTAAAAAGTTAATCTTTTTTTATGCAGAAACTAAAATATGACAAATGTCTCTGTTTACTGGCAGAGTAATAACATCGCAGGGAGGAATATTATCGGGCAGGAGAACGGGTCAATTATTTATCTATATATTTTTTATAACAATGAAAGCCATCCTAAAATTGCTATAGCTTCATAAAGGTTTATAGAAACAAAGATATTGAAATCGGTTGGCCAGGTAAAGCAGATATTCGAAATTTTGTAAAGATACTTCATGCATGAGGAAAGCGAGGTAAAAGAGGGCATGGGAGTGGGAGCGGGAGTTCTAGTGGGAATGGGACGAGGACTAAAAGTGCAAATGGGAATGTGAAGTTTAGCAGAATTAGGAGTGTATGTGGGAGTAGGAAGAGGATTAGGAGTGGATTTGGGATTGGGGCGTGGGAGTAGGATAGGAGGCACAGAATTGGAGGAAAGGATGGACAAGCATTATAAGAACAAATAAAGAAGGCTAAGTTCTCAGCTGAGAGCTTTGGAGACAATTTGTGTGACAGGTGGTAATACTAAATAGTAGAGCAACTTGCTTTGCTATCTTTCTTCAGATATCAATTCGTTTTATTTGAATATTTGGTTTCGTAGGGTTTCGTGGATGGTTTATGAGTGGCAAAAGTTCAATGAATTGAAGATCCAGCAACTGAAGAAGGAGTTGGAGAGCCGTGGATTGAATACAAGCGGCGTTAAACTCGAACTTCAGGCACGGCTACGAGAGGTAATGGAAGCAGAAAGAATTGATGTGAACAAGTATGTATTTTATCCTGATGGTGACGAGACAACAACAAAAATTGAAGAGAAAAACGAAACATCGCAGACAGTTACGAGCACAGACTTGAACATGATTTTGGCTGCAATATCTGCACAAACATCGACAGTAACATCAATGTCGTCGCAAATGTCATCTCAACTGGAAGAATAGAAGACATATATGGCATCCCAACTGGAATCGCAGGAGACACGCATAACATCCAAGATGGAATCCCAAGAGATACGAATAACATCAAAGATCGAAGCACAAGAAACGCGTATTGCAGAAATGTCGACACAGATTACATCAAAGGTGGAAACACAACTGAAAGAAAAAGAGGCACGCATAACAGTACAACTTGAAGCACAGGAGGCGCGTATATCATCAAAACTCGAAGCGCGTATGGACGAGAAAATAACGCAGTTTGAGGAAAAAATCGAAGCCGAGGTGGATGCTTTGAGAGGTCGCATACAAGAGTTGCAATTACATCGCCCAGCTGTTTCAGCAAGCAATCCGAAGGTAAAAACATCATCCTTTGACGGTTCTGTTCCTTTCCAGGTCTTTAAGCTTCAGCTTGAGAAGACCGCAGCAATGAACAACTGGAGTGCTGAAGATAAAGTTGCTGCACTATTCGTGGCATTGAAAGGATCTCCTGCTGAAATCCTACAGACTATTCCCAAGGGAGAGCGGAACAACTAAGAAACATTGATGAGCGCTCTAGAGAGGCGATACGGAAGCGAACACAGGAAGCAGATACACAAAATAGAGTTGCAAAACCGCTACGAAAAAGCGAATGAGACTTTGCAGGAGTTTGCCTTGGATGTTGAAAGGTTGGCACATTTTGCAACTGCGGACGCACCCGTGCAGTACACCGAGAGGGTAAAGATTCAGAGCTTTATAAATGGCATACGGGACGTTGAAACAAAGCGATCTACATACGCAAACCCAAAGCCTAAATTCGCAGAAACGGTTCTGATTCAGGAAACAGCGTCACTTCTGTGTAAGCCAGTTTTCAAAGCACGCCGTGTGGAAGTAGAAAGGCCAGAGTGGGTAGACGCAATATTGGATGTGCTGAAAGGATCGCAAAAGCGAAGTGGAAGAGTTATCAAATGCTTCAAATGCGGGAAGCCCGGTCATATTGCACGTCATTGCGATCTTGGTCCTAATAGTTCCAACGGTGTGGGTGGCCGTAAGCGCAAAGCTGGAGGAGATGAGCAAGAGCATGTCAGATGTAAAGAACGAAAACTTGCCCCAGCTATAAAATGTCCTTTGATATCTGTGTCGCAAATTGGAAGAAAATCGAGCAGTCTTGCCGTCGAATGGATGGCAAGGAGCGTGTACTGACTGTAGATACGGGCGCATCTCATTCCTTAATCCGATCTGACTTGGTTAACAGGAGAGTAAAACCGAGAGCAAAAATTCGGATGGTTTCTTGGAGGGAGATTTGATACTGTTAAACAACCCTCACCGGCGGAAAGGTGTTCCAGCCAAATTTCGGTGCAGTTGGGAAGGCCCGTACAAAGTTGTGAAGAAGATCAGTGATACCATCTACCGCATACAAACCACTGCGAAACCACGGATTAGAAGAGTGGTACATTTGGAGATGCTAGCGGCGTTTAGATCGGGAGATTTGTCTGATTGGGACGAAATGAGAAATCAACAAGTATAAAATGCGCGACAGTAGAGGCGAAGAGTGAGTTTCATTTGAGCTATCAGACAGTTTGGTTATTAAGCAAGCTATTCGTTGCAAAGTATAAGTGTTATTGTAAAGTACTTTAATAAAGGCCATTTTTCCATTATTCAATATTGGAGTTATTTATTCAACAGTTTAGCGATACGAACGTTGGCAGAAGATTGCAAATAAGGGGAGTTGCAATAAAATCGTTACAGTATTTTAAAATGGAGTGGGCCTTAGTTCTAAAGTGAACGCCTTTTCGAGATGTCGCCTTAAAGGTGGACCAGAGGTGACTCTATAATGTGTTTGTACGATATGGGTATCAAATTAATGGTATTAATAAGGGCCTTAAAAGGGAGTGGCCCTTAGTTGTATATGTGGAGTGACCCAGAACATCATCTGTCGGGTACCGCTAATTTATTTATATATAAAATACCACGAACAGTATTCCTGCCATGATTCCCATGGCTTTTGATTGCGCCCTCCAGAACTTTTTAATTTTTTAATAATAATAATACCGAACGGATTAATACCCTCTAAAGCCCGCCCGCCCGCCCGGCGCGAGGGGCGCATCCGCATGACGCACGGATTTCTTTTTATTTTTGCCGAGTTGTTGATAGGTGGAGGTTTGTTAAGCATCGAGATCTAAAAGTGCTCAGCTACAGAATAAAAATCATCAGCTGAGTACTATACATAACAGTTAGAAATGACATAACAGTTAGAAATTATACTTATACATACTACATTGTTAAATTAGAGAACATTTTTAGTTTATTCGATTGTTTTGTCTTTTTGTTGTTACGAGTTAAGATAGGATAAGACAGTTTTCTGTGAGGTAAAAAGAGAATCCGTTATATCAAATTCATTAGAATGAGTGTTAAAATCATGACACAAACACCGAAAACGTTCATTCAATTCGAAGTTAGATCTACACTGCATCAAGAAGAATGTCTTGACACTCGTGCTGGGACGTTAAAGTTTACTTCGCTTAAAAGAATTGGACTAGAAATCGATCAATTAAGGAGCTTAGTCATAAATATAACGCCTAATATTTCTCTACGACTTGCAAGAGTTGGAAGATTGATTAGCTGCAACCGACTAGTATAAGGCGGAAGATTATACACCGATTCCCACTGAAAGAGAAAGGTAGAAATTGCTTTTGTATTGATTCAAGTCTAGCTGCATGAACTCGATATTGTGGATTCCAGACTATTGATCCGTATTCTAGTATCGGTCTAACTAAAGTGATGAAATGCGCTTTAGTTACACAAAGTTCACTAAATTCTTTAGACCATCGTTTCACGAATGATAGAAAACCTCTAGCCTTATTGACAGTAGCATCAATATGAAGGTTGAAACTAAGTTTAGGATCTATCGTGACTCCCAAGTCCACAAAAGAGTTTACTGATAGAAGACAAAAATTATTAATTACTGGCAAAGATCTTCGAGAAAGGAAATGAATTTGCATTTATTGAGGTTCAGCGGCAATGAATTTACGTTGCACCAATTAACTGGGCAATTTAAATCCGCTTGAAGCAAGGGACGTTCTTCGATAGAGATACGACGAGAACCACTGGGTGAGACCAGGTTGGAAGCCAAGCCGATCCAGCTTGTAGATAAGTAAGGAGTGGGATACTTTGTCAAATGCTTTAATGAAATCAGTACAAATTACATCGGTGTGAAGAGTTTCTCTAATTCCTTTAGAAACTTGAGTAGTGAATCCAAGTAGATTTGTAATGATAGATTTACCTTTACAGAATCCGTGTTGCGGTTCTGCAATCAAAGCAGAAATGGAAAATGTTAGCTCATTGGTAATGATAGCTTCAAACAACTTTGGGATGGCCGACAACTTTGCTATTCTTCGATAGTTTTCTACGCACGACCTACTACCACTTTTGTGCAGTGGTATGAGAAAAGATTCCTTCCAAGCAGAAGGAAAAATTCCACGTTTTAGGGACAGATTAAATAAATCAGTTAGATGCTGATAAATGTGTTCAGCGCATTTTTTAAGAAAACAAGTGGGAATTCAATCACGACCGTACTTGTACGATTCTTTCAAAGACGTTAAATATGAAAAAACTTGATCAGAAGATATTGCTGGAATATTAATTGTGTTAAGTGAGTTAAGTTAAAATGGATATTAATTTGAAAACAATTTAATTCAGTGGAATAGTTGGACTTGAAAAATGGTTCGAAGAAGCTAGCAATATTTTGATCGTCGCTAGGCAAATCATACTGGTATTTTAAAGCAGAGGGAAACCCTTTAACCCTAATCTGAAACTAGAGTCGTATTTAGTAGCAATGTTACTCGGAGAATTGCTTTCAAATTCGTATGCTATTTCCAGGGAAAGATGGTAAGGATCTTCAGGTACAGTAAGAGGTTCACCTCGCCTTAGAGTACATTTTGATGTATCGTCAACAAGTACCAAATCAAGGGTCCTGTCCAACATGTTAGGAATTATATTTATCTATATTTATTTAGGGCCAACTTTTTGTTACATTGTAATTATTTGGAGCTTTTCGGCCGATAAAATAAAGACAAAACACAAGGTTTCTCTTTTCCTCCTACGCGTTTCGATGAAATTTTTCCATCTTCATCAGGGAGACTGTATATTTATCATTAAATATGACATAAAACAAAACAAACATTAACACATTAGTTAGAATTACACAATTCACATCACTCTGTTGTTAACATAATACCTACATTCAATTTATAACATTGAAACTTTACATCTAACACACTGTGTGTCCTTTGTTGGGCAAATGTTCGCATAGTGCTGTTGTTGTTTATCTATTTTTGGCGTCTAGTCTATGTTCGTTTATTCGTACACTTAGCGATCGCTTCGTCGTTTCAATGCATATTTGATTGCAAGTTTCTCCTGCGCTCCCATTATATTTTATTTCGTATACCACATTATGTTGTTGTTTGTCGACTTTGTCTTTTGTTTGTGTAAAGATTGTGTTCAAAGTTCGACTTGGTTTATGCCCAAATTTTATATTGTTCTTGCGTGCGATGCTATACAATGTTTTGTTGTCCGTTAATCCTGGTATGTAATTGACGCCTGCATATATTTGCTTTTCTTTTATATTTTTGTGTTGTTCGGTGATGCTTTGCGCGCAGTTGGTTTGGCCAATTGTTGTTGTTATCCATGCGTCTATTAATGTATTACACATTGCACGTCATTGCGATCTTGGTCCTGGTAGTTCCAACTTGGGTGGCCGTAAACGCAAAACTGGAGGAGATGAGCAAGAGCGTGCCAGATGTAAAAATCGAGAGCTAGCTCCAGCTATTGAATGTCCTCTGATATCTGTGTCGCAGATTGGAAGGAAATCAAACAGTGTTGCCGTCGGAGGGAATGTGGATGGCAAGCAGCGTGTCTTGACTGTAGATACGGGCGCATCTCATTCCTTGATTCAATCTGATTTAGTCAACAGGAGAGTAAAACCGTTACCTGGAGCAAGGTTGCGTACGGTCACAGGCGAGTATAACCAAGTCCAGGGAGAAGTGATATGTGAAGTCCTAATTGGGAAGGTCATGGTTCTACGCAAATTCGTTGTGGCGGAGATCGTTGATGAAGTCATATTGGGAGTGGACTTCTTAGTTGACCATGACATCAGGGTCGATATGCCAAGAAAGATTATGCGCTATGAGAACCAGGATGTGCCACTTAACTTCAGTTTGGAGTTCAGCAGTAATCGAGTGCTGGTGAAAGAGATCCGACAAAAGCCGCAAAAGTCAAAGGCAGCAGATCGGGCAAGGGTTGATGGAACGAATGGGCCAAACAAATCAAAACCGAAGGTACCTGTGAGAGAAAAACTTGCATTGAAAAGCCTTAACGGACGTACGAAAACGAAGGAAAGAATTTCGCAGAAAGAATGCAAGGGTGGTTTCAAACCAGGGCACACTACTGTTGTGAAGCGTGGGAACGATACTGATTATGCAAAGCAAATCCGTCCATCGCAAGCTCTACGAAATAGTTCATTGGCCAAATAACAGAATGTGAAGGAACGAACCGGGGCATTGAGTAGTATGATGAAACACAGGTACGATGAGAACAATAATTCGAAAGGTTTCTTGGCGGGAGATTTGGTACTGTTATACAACCCCCACTGGCAGAAAGGTGTTCCGTCCAAATTTCGGTGCAGTTGGGAAGGCCCGTACAAAGTTGTGAAGAAGATGAGTGACACCATCTACCGCATACAAACAATTGGGAAACCACGAAGTTGAAGGATGGTTCATTTGGATATGCTATCAGCGTTTAGATCGAGAGATTTGTCTGATTGGGACGATCAGACTTAGGTGGAGGGCAGTGTTAGAATGTTGGCGGCACTAAGGGGTACTGCCATCTCTATGCCGATGCTAAGCAGTGACGTGAATGCACATCAATAATTTAATCATTTTGTCTACACTTATGTACGTACAAGCAGCGGAGAAGAGATGCACAAACACATGCAGATATCTTATCTGAGATGCTCCTAAAGGTATGCAATTATAATTGTGGAAGTGTCGATCATACATACAAGCGCATGGGGTATGAGAGAATCTATAAAAATTATACATCTGTAGTTGTAGCTGAGAAATTTATAACTAACTAGTAAGTTTTGGAATTAGAAAAGCCTAGAAATATGCAACGAGGAAACCAGACAGTATAAAAAGGCGACAACAGTAGAGGCGAGAATCAGTTTCATTTAAGCTATCAGTCAGTTTGGTTATTAAGCAAGCTAGTTGAAAAGTATAAGTGTTATTGTGAAGTACTTAAATAAAGGCCATTTTTCCATTATTCAACATTGGAGTTATTTATTCAACAGTTTAGCGATACGAATGTTAGCGGAAGATTGCAAATAAGGGGAACTGCGGTAAATTCGTTACAATAATATACTTGAGGGCCCTCATTCTGGAAAATATTATTAACTTTGTTAATATGTTGAGGGATATACTTCATGATGGAGAGATAGATTTCATTCATATCATCCAAATTATCATTTACATATACAATTATACACATTGCGCACCAATGTTTATACACTGCTGGGTAGCTTTAAGCAGGCATACTAAAAGCAAAGTGCCAAAGAATGAAATATGTAACCTGGAATCATGAACGGGACCTATTGTGCGAAAAGAAGTTTTCGAGTAAAACGTGTTTATAGTTTTTATTTAGCTTGACTCTGTGTAGCGGCCGGCCGTTCTGAACGAATTTTGTAATTAAAATTTAAGTAACTTCCCGATAAGCTACAAGCTTAAAACTTGGAATATAGTTCAGAACCCGAAGACAATGCAATAATAAGAAAAAAATCTCCCATAGGTGGCGCATGGATCGCAATATTTCAAAAAATCGTATTTGTGGTCCGATTTGATTTTAAATACGATTTGTGAAAAAACTAAGAAAGTTAGAAAGCGGGTTGTTCCATTGGAAAGAGCGTTAAATTTTCTATAAGAATCACTTAAAAAGTTAACAACGGTATTTTCGCACAATAGGCCCCTTACATGATTCCAAGTCACATATACATTTAAAAGCAATAAAGTTAGGAATTTCTTTTTCAAAAATTCGGGCAACCGAATGCTTCAAGCCGGTCATGTTATTGGTCCCATCTGCAGCAAAAGCTAGCATATTTTTAGTATAAGGTATACAATGTTCAATAAAGCTTGTCAATTTTAAATATATGTAATTTCTTGGTGTTTGAATATTTAAAATAAATCTTTAATACTTAGATATTTAAATTAAATCGTCATTTTTCATTACAAAATCGTCCAAGCGTCATTCTAGTTGAAAATCGTCAATCTGTCAACGCTGGATGGTAGTGATAATATTGAGAATTATAGTAAGAGCAAACGGAAAAGGAGATAAAAAAGTAAATAAATATGCCCACCTAGACTAAACCGAAGACGAAGGAGTTAAGTTGGGCCAATTTACAACTTCATTATTAACTGCGTACAAGTCTCAACCGCAAATTGGTTTTGAAGCAAAACAAATAAAGATTAGAAATATAAAATTATTAACTTGTACACACTTCTGGTTTGAAAACAAACTCCACAAGTTAAAGATAATTCATAGATTATTTTTCATATTTTGTCATTTATATAGTGTTATTTGATGTTTTCATTTACAGATATAGGTCAAGGGTTTAAGCGCACATCTCTGGTCCAAAGCACTTCGCCGCGAAAATTGCCTGCGGGCCGTACTTTTTTATTTTAAATAGAACATTTTTGATGAATTTTATTAGCCTTATACGTAAATATTTTTGAAGTCTTTAATGAGCTCAAGGCCTATTGAAAAAAATAAAACACAATGTTTTTCTATTGTATTTTAGATATATTCGTCGATATTTCGGTTTTTGATCGACAAACATAGTCATATGTTCCTGATGATGGTTTTAGAATAAAACCGAAATATCGACGAATATATGTAAAATACAATAGAAAAACATTGTGTTTTATTTTTTTCAATAGCCTTGAGCTCATTAAAGACTTCAAAAATATTTTAAATAGAAGTAAATATTTCGCTGGCTTAAAATTGAAACAAAATTGTTGCCATGCATTTCGGAAAAAACGATTATAACGTACATACATAAATACTAAACCAAATTTTGCGTTGTCATATTCATATGTAATACAAAAGGGATTCGGATTTAGATCACCACATTTAACAGTAAGGTTCAGCCTACAGCTATGTCTACGGTTACTTTTATGGTCGCGGTAGCCCATGCAGCTGTATCTCTTTGGCCTACGTTGATGATTGAAAATTTTTGGGAAACCCGCTAGGATTTTTGCGGTGAAAGCAAGTTTGTTGACTAATTCCGCTTATGAATTGTTGATATTAATACTATGATGAATTCAGCTGATGTATTTTGTAGGATATTCACAAGTGAGTTTTTAGACTGATTCGTAAGCCTATTTTAGGGGTGAGTCAACGCCTGATATATACATAATTTAGCTCAAAAATTGGTTGAGGATGCCTCAAAGTTTTTTTCAAAAATGCCCCGCCTCAGCCTTGAATGTATTCAAATTATGAAAAGATAATACATTCTTTACACCAATTTCTGAATTATTGTGCTTCCAAAAAATTCTAAAAGAGGAATTCTCAAACAAAGGCCGCTGTAGTTGGTTTGTAAAAATTTGCTAAGATTGGGCGTTTTCAAGACATCAGCACGAGATAGGGTATTATTTCATTCATCACTCGAAATTAAGGAATAAAGAAGGGAAATAGATGAACAAGTAGTAAAGTTTTAGTCTATTCGCTCATATAGAGAGCAATAAAAGGGAGGTTTAAAATACGAGGACAGGACGTCGTCTTGCGGGTACGCTAGTACACGGTTAACAGTTGAAGCCTAAATTATCAAACTTTTTTGTTCTATATATGTATATGGACAAACCAAATTGGTTTCAAATTTATATTATACCGGTCTTTGCTTAAATGGGTGTGCAGAATTAGGGGCAAAAGTAAAATTCGACGATTAATCCAAAACATGCTAGCAAATAATGACCACGAGTTTAACAACTGGCTGCTCACACTAGGAAATGGTGACTTAGAAATTCAATCAAATATATCCGAAGATACGATTAAAATACCTCGAAAATGCTACATTGACCATAATAACCTCACCGCTAAAGTCTTTGGAACAAATGAAATATATTACAGAAACATATCTAATTTTCATTCAACAGCTATTTTATGTCCAAAAAATTACCATTGCTCCAATTTTAATGAGTTTTTTTTTGTATCTAATTTATTGTCAGGTGAGAGTAGAGTGTATCTAAGTTGCGATACAGTTGAGCAAGCTGAAACTCATAATGTTCAGTGTTATCCAACTGAGTTTCTTAATTCCCTAAATCCTTGCCCCCCCCTCCCCCCCCCCCCCCCCCCCCCCCCCCCTAACTTCTGTTGAACTAAATTGCAACCGTAATGCTGATTCGTTAACTGAATGCCAAAGTAGGACTTATAAATGGTGCAAGGTTGGTCGTCACTCATTTAGGCGAGCACACAATCACTGTCACTGCTCCTCATGGAACTTGGGGGTAGAGAGGGACGGATGGCCTGAAGGTTTAATATGGCCATATAAATCATTCCCGAGATGCCAAGTCGAGTCGGGCTAGCACCTTAATGGTGCTGTGTTACTGGAGCTTACCGGATCTGTATCCGGCAAAGGACCATCACATCGATAACACTCCCCAAAGCCTTCGGGGAGTTACCTTATCGCTACAACAACAACAACAACAACAACAACAACAACCTTTGACAAAGCTTGCTTATGTTTGCCTAGCTCTGTATTTTCACACGGGCAATTATATGTAGCTTTTTCTAGAGTAAGGCGATTTGAGGATATTACCCTTTCAGTGCAAGAAACATTCAAACAAAAAATAAAAATGATTTTATTTTCACGTCTAATATTGTATTCAAAGAAGTATTGTAAACATATTTAAATATGTACATAGCTAGAATCTTTAATATCAATGTGTAAATAGCTATAATATGAGTATACTAGCCGGTCCCGTGCGCATCTTGCGCAACAAAATACAAAATATAGTTGCGAGTCATGAAAATATATAAATTTGTTTTTCCCATTTATGAGTTATAGCTATTTACACATTGATATTAAAGATTCTAGCTACATATTTAAATATGTTTACAATACTTCTTTGAATACAATATTAGACGTGAAAATAAAATCATTTTTATTTTTTGTTTGAATGTTTCTTGCACTGAAAGGGTAATATCCTCAAATCGCCTTACTCTAGAAAAAGCTACATATAATTGCCCGTGTGAAAATACAGGGCTAGGCAAATATAAGCCAGCTTTGTCAAAGGTTGTTGTTGTAGCGATAAGGTTACTCCCCGAAGGCTTTGGGGAGTGTTATCGATGTGATGGTCCTTTGTCGGTTACAGATTCGGTAAGCTCCAGTAACACAGCGCCATTAAGGTGCTAGCCCGACTCGACTTGGCATTTCGGGAATGATTTATATGGCCATATTAAACCTTCAGGCCATCCGTCCCTCCCCACCCCCAAGTTCCATGAGGAGCTTGGGGTCGCCAGAAACCTCGTCCGTTAGTAAAACAGGATTCGCCACGGATAGGTGAGGTTGACAGTTGGGTTTGGAGAAGCTATATACTGCGCTGACAACCTGAAAAGGTTTCGTTACACAGCCCCTTGAATCTGGTATTTTAGTAGCCTCTTACGACAGACATATGTACCGCGGGTATATTATGACCCCCTAACCCGCTGGGGATTTGACCGTGTGCTTTATTAATTGTCATAGCGAAAGCTACTTTTAACGGAAACTGTTTTCTTGTCATCTGGAAGGGTACAGTTGGATCTGACGAGGTAAATTTAATTCGAGGTATAATTGCTATCTTCCCCCGAGTCGATTAATTTGACAGTGATTGTGTGCTCGCTTAAATGAGTGACGACCAACCTTGCACCATTTATAAGTTCTACTTTGGCATTCACGTTACGAATCAGCATTACGGTTGCATTTTTCTGCAACAGAAGTTAAGGGGGGGGGGGGCAAGCCGGAAGGATTTAGGGAATTAAGAAACTCAGTTGGATAACACTGAACATTATGAGTTTCATCTTGTTCAACTGTATCGCAACTTAGATACACTCTACTCTCACCTGACAATAAATTAGATACAAAAAAAAACTCATTAAAATTGGAGCAATGGTCATTTTTTGGACATAAAATAGCTGTTGAATGAAAATTAGATATTTTTCTGTAATTTGTTTCATTTGTTCCAAAGACTTTAGCGGTGAGGTTATTATGATCAATGTAGCATTTTCGAGGTATTTTAATCGTATCTTCGGATATATTTGATTGAATTCTAAGTCACCATTTCCTAGTGTGAGCAACCAGTTTTTAAAGTAATGGTCATTATTTGCTCGTATATTTTGGATTAATCGTCGAATTTTTACTTTTGCCCACAACTGTGAGCGTTTTATAAAATTTTCAATAATTGAAGTTCTGGTCGCATGTCTAACAACGGAAAGAACTTGTCTAAAATCACCTCCAAATACAAGTATGGCAAATTAACATTCATGATGTCTTGTCACGGTATCATTGCGTTCAATGAGGATTTTTAATTCTTCGCATATAGAAATTTGCGGCAAACTCACCTTCCCCTTGTGCAAACAAATTCAGGAACTGTTATCGCTCCCCTGTATAAAGTTTCGCCGTGCAGAACAGACATTGTTGGTCCATACGCCCAACGCTATGTTGTTCTACTGAAATGCCGAGGCGTGCGCAACAATACGTTTTTGGAAGCTTTTCCTGCGCCCTCCTAGCGTTCACATCACTGCTTAGCCTTAAAATGTATGACTGTTGCAAGTCACTTCTACGCTGAACTATTGCCTTTTCACTTTCTTCTTGTCGGTGGTTACGCACACGTTGACTTAAACGCTGTAGATCAACATTTCTTTGCTGACTTGTTTGACTCCGCTTAGCGTTTTGCCGTTTTTTGTCTCAGCTAAGGCATTTAAGGTCCTCCTTCTAGGCATTGTAATCTATGGATAGTAATAAATTTTGAGCAAAATTAATTGATAAGTACAAATTTAACAACTTCCCACGAATGTATGAATATAGGTATTTAACTTAAACGGGTTTAAAAGTTTCAAATCAGAAATCAACAGAAATCAGCTGTTCTTATTTGCTTATATGCGGCTACGATGTCACCATCAAAATTATGAAAGTTGTATGTACGAATGTTTTATTAACGTATGTATGTATATAAAAGTCTCTTGTCAAATATCAACAGAAATCAGCTGTGAATCAATTAAAATACAGCTTGCCGGTAATGCAGTGCAAATATTCATAATAGTTCCATAGTACAAATAGATTTTTTTGTGTTCTCACAATCGTTTATTTTTAACAAATTATTTTAATAAAATATAGCTAAAAAAAGCACTACGACCAAAATTGCCCAAAGCTCGCTATTAGCCCGAATCTCCATTTTTACAACCAAAACTTTATTTATAGATTGAGATCCCAAATAAGAGCGAAAAAGGGATCCGCACATAAAAAAAGCAATTAGAAGTAATATTGTGACGAATATTAGCAACACTAAGGCATACTTACATCTCTAAGCCGATATACATAAACAAATCAATCATTATGTCTCACATATGTACATACAAGAAGCGGAGAGATATACACAAACACATGCATATATCTGAGATTCTCACAAAAGTATGCAATAATCGGTGTAAGTATCACTCACTTATACAAGCGCATATGCGAGAAGCTATCAACGTGCATCTGTAGTTTATAGCTGGTAAACAAGTAGTAAATTCTAGAAAAAGAAATGCCTAGAAGTATGCGAACGACACAGCAGAGAGTATAAAAGGAGTAAAAGCTGATTAAGCAGAATCAGTTTGATTTAAGCACACTATCAGTTGTGAAGTATAAGTGTTATTGTGAAGTATTTTCAAAGTAGTCTAATAAAGACCATTTTGCATTATTGAATTTTGGAGTTATTTATTCAACAGTTTAGCGATACGAACGTTAGTAGAAGGTTGCAAATAACACTGGTTTACAGCCAATATACACCAGAGACGCCATTATGAAATTCCTATGTAAAATCACCCCCTGATTTCGAAAATCAAGGTTATTTTTAATACTATGGTAACGTTTTTGAGATATTTACGAATAACGGTTTTTTCCAAAAAAAAAAAAAAATTGGGTCCGCTTAATCATATATATCTCAATAACGAATTGAGCAATTCCAAAACGGCTTTTAAAAGGTAATACAATTTTCTATAAACTGTGCACAAAACACTTTCTGCTAGGCCCTACAGATTCAAAGATAACGAACAATAATTACGGATTTTTATATAAAAAAGTTTGTAATTTGCGAGGAAGGATCTCGAAAATTTTTTATTTTTTTGCAGATTTTTTTTTTCTCTCTAAGCTCTGTTTTATTACAAACAAAAAATAAGCTTTCATTCAACAAAATCGATGGAATAATACAAAAGTTATAAGCATTCGTGTAAATATTCCCATTTAATACTTAAGAACCCTACCATATTTATGAGTATTCGTATATCAGTTAGTTAGTTTTTGCAGATTTTTTTGTTTCCTCTCTAAGCTCTGTTTTATAACAAAAAAATAAGCTTTCATTCAACAAAATCGATGGACTAATACAATAGTTATAAGCATTCAAGTAAATATATCCATTTAATACTTAAGTACCCTACTGGTACGTATTTGTGAGTATTCGTATATCAGTTAGTTAGTTTTTGCAAAAAAAAAAGCTTTCACTCAAGAAAATCGATGGACTAATACAAAAGTTATAAGCATTCAAGTAAATATATCCATTTAATACTTAAGTACCCTACTGGTACATATGTGTTAGTATTCGTATATCAGTTAGTTAGCGAATATTAACACATATGTACCATTAGGGTACTTAAGTATTAAATGGATATATTTACTTGAATGCTTATAACTTTTATATTAGTCCATCAATTTTGTTGAATGAAAGGTTATTTTTTTTAAATAAAACAGAGCTTAGAGAGAAAAAAACAAATCTGCTAAAAAAATAAAAAGTTTTTGAGATAGCAAAATACAAATTTTTTTAGACTTTTACAAAAAAAAATGGAAGAAATCCGTAATAATTGTTTGTTATCTTCGAATCTGCAGGGCCTAGCAAAAAGTGTTCTTTGCACAGTTTATAGCAAATTGTATTGCCTTTTAAAAACTTCAAGCCTGTTTGGAATTGCTCAATTCTTTCTTGAGATATATATGACTAAGTGTATCCAATTTTTTTTTTTTTTGGAAAGAGCGGTTATTCGTAAATATCTCAAAAACGTTACCATAGAATTAAAAACAACCTTGATTTTCGAAATCGGGGGGTAATTTTACATAGGAATTTCATAATGGCGTCTCTGGTGCAGAAAAAAAAACTGGAATTTGTGATCCAGTGTAAGCGGAATTGCGTAAATTCGTTAAAATATACATGATGGAAAAAATAAATTTATATATTTTCATAACTCGCAACTATGTTTTGCATTTTGTTGCGCAAGATGCGCACGGGTCGGGCTAGTATAACGAATGACAATCTATTGAAAAAGCCAAATATTTGAAAATATTCTCATTGTGCCCATTTCCCGAAATCTAGAAGTTTCTACTTATTGTACACATATCACAAGTCTTTTCTCAATTCAATAGCACCAATTAACTGCGCAAATATATAAACAAATGACAATCTGTTGAAAAAGCCATATATTTGAAAATATTCTCATTGTGCCCTTTCTCGAAATCTAGAAGTTTCTACTTATTGTACAAATATCGCAAGTTTTTCTCAATTCAATAGCATTAATTAACTGCGCAAATATATAAACAAATGACAATCTGTTGAAAAAGCCAAATATTTGAAAATATTCTCATTGTGCCCATTTCCGGAACTCTAGAAGTTTCTAGTTATTTTTTATTCACACAATCCACTGATGTATAAATAAATAGCGCTCACAAAACTTATCTTGATTTACTTAAAACTTAGCAAGCATCTGCAAAAGACTTAAATTAAAATGTATTTTCGAAGTTATCTCGTGCTCCTGTTGGTGGTGCTTAGTTGTATTTTGACTTTCACGAATGCGGAACCTGGCGTCCCACCATATCTCGTGGCAATATTTGAAGGATATAGTTATATTTGCGCTGGTTCATTGATCAATATGGGTGTCGTGGTTACAGCTTTAGAATGCGTGAGGGAAAAAAACACTGAAAATATCAGAGTTAAAGCTGGTCTAGACAATATATTTGGAACGGGGCTAATGCGCCCTGCGAGTCGTTTATATCATAAACAATTCTGTGGACGCGACGAGTCTGATATGGATTTGGATATAGGTATAATTACATTCGAACCCCGCATTGATACAGAAGGAATACCACTTTGCAGTAAAAAATTGAAACCGGGCAGGAAAATGGAAGTTAATGGATGGGATTCAATAGGCGTTCACAGTTCTACTGTCGATAAAATAATAAAGTGGAGCTCTTGTGATGGTTTTTTCCATGGGCAAAGGAAAAGTTTTAAAAGAACAACGATATGTACTGAAAATAGCATAAGAGATGGGGATGGATATCCTGGAGCGCCGGGCGTTGTGCGCGGAACTCTTTGTGCTGTGGCGGGATCAATTTATGGTTCAAAATTTTATACAGATTTATCTGCTGGAAGTGAAGCTCAAGAGTATATAAGACACGTTTCGAGACGTTCACAAGTGTTGTTATAAAACAAGTGCTGAGTGGAATATCGGCTATCTCGGTCGAAAGCCTCATTCCACAATTTTTTGTATAAATGCCCCAGGTCAAGTCAAAATATTTTAAATTGTGCGTTTTCCTAACTGTGGCTGAGATAGGGTGAAATTCCACTCAGCAGTCGATATGGCGAATTTTATGTATTATCTACAAAGAAATATTGATAAAAAAATTTAATAAAATTTTGTTTATATTCATTGAAAATGTGAGAAATAAAGTTGTTATTTTCTTTACTGACTTAAACCAAATTCATTATCAATTTATTTCTACTCCACCAATTATGGCTTAACAAAAAAAAACTCATTGAAACATTTATCCCTTCTTATAATATTAAACAAGGTAAAATTTACATCTCTCCAACCTCCTAACCCAGGGTGCTAGGTACGGTCCCTATTGGATGAATTTCAGCCAGAGCGTATTTTCGACTGTATCTATACCGAGTCTTCCACATACGGGACCGCTTCGGGAAGTAATGATGGCCTTACCACAGCAAGGGTTGCTGTTGTAGCGTACGGGTTTAATCCCCACTTTTAACATTATACCGCTGAGCCCGCCTTGTTGGGCAGGTGGTCGTACAACCAAAATGAACTCAAAAACTTCTAAAGTAAGTAAGGATGAGAAGTAAAAGGCTATGGCGTCGCAAGTCCGAGAAGAAGAAATCACCATCTGCCTTGATGCGGACGCGGATAGCCATGATAGTATGCAGCAGGCATGCTTAACGAACGAAACGATATCATTTCGTTACGATAATCAACGTTAATAAACGAAACGAAGTCATTTCGTTTCGTTTATTAACGTTAAGATCGTCAAATTAACGTTAATTTGTCGTTCTTAACGTTAATAAACGAAACGAAATGACTTCGTTTCGTTTATTAACGTTGATTATCGTAACGAAATGATATCGTTTCGTTCGTTAAGCAGGCCTGGTATGCAGTCAGTGCGCTCGGTAGAGGAGCAGTCTACTAGCCCGGACAAAGAACTAACATTAACCCAACCAACGACGAGAGCGATCGCTTGACATGGGCCAGAGAGACAGTGAAATAATATTGAAGACACTTTACTGACAAAACTTTTGCTCGCAGCAATCCTCAATTTTGCAACCGCATCGAAGAGGAAGGACACTGATAAGCAAGGGGCAGCGATCGGCTGATCCTAACAAGCTGATTTTAAGAGGCCGGAGGGGGAGGCAAAATGCCTCAGTCCCAGAATCAGGAAGCAAACTAGCCGGAATGGGATGAACCAAACCGTAAATTCTGCAAAGCGGAGAGAAGAGAGAAGTTCTAGAAAGCCATGTACCCTGAAAGCTGTAGTACAGGAAGGGGAAATAAAAAATAAAGACTTAAATGCTAATAAGCTAAAGGGAGGTGACGACCAGACTCCAGCTTATTCGGTGATACTAAAGGGAGCAAGTTGAACGAAGTTGGGAAGCAGGTGCTGACTATGGCACTACTAGATTGCAACAACCCCAATGGGCTGGTGTCAACCGAAAGGTGGAGATCCGTAGAAGGGGAGCTGATAAGTATCATGAATGAGGCATAATGAACCAAGTAAATCGTTACCATCCTTCGAAAAAGCTGTATGGCACAATGGGGTTAAACTGATGGCCTGCATCAATAATACGACTATAGAGTGCAGATACCTTCAAAAGCAAGAAGGCGCAAGGTTAAAGGTGGTTGATAGAGCGGTGAACCCACGATACTAAGGGCGAAAGTTTGGATATCCCTAGTGGTAAAGGCGGAGGACACGCTTTACATGCTGCACCGTCAAAACCCGAATATACCAACACGCGATTGGAACGACCCGTGGAGGGAGGCCAGTATTTCAACCGCCTAAATTAATACGGAATCGGAGGACGTGTTGCACTCCCAGCTTAGGAAAATGTCCTGGGGCGCAGGTTCGGTTAGGTTGAACTGGCCGGTCCATGGAGACCTCACATAGACTGAATGAGTCCGTAGTGTTACTTTCTAGGCCTTAAGCCACTCGCTGCTTCTAGATCTGACAGCTTTATCACTCCTAATAGCTCGTTTCTTAGCTTGGCAAGCGCAGGGCATTAGCACAGATCATGCTAGATCGTTTTCTCCTCCAACCCGCACTTCCTGGGCATGTGGCGCAAGAAGGCAATGTCCAGTCAGAATACCCGTCATGAGCCTACAGTCCTCCCATTTTAATGATAGAAGCAACTTTGTTAGTCTAAGGTTGTAAGCCCTACACATAATCTTCGACACTTTACAGCCCCGCGCTTGAACCCACGCCTTTCCCGCTTGGTCGATCGTGTGCACCTCTCGCCTTCGCTTAATCTCACCCACTCTAATTGGGACGTCTGCTTTTTCATTCCCATCTCTTCCCATATGCCCTCGGACCTAATCTAGATGTATGCTTCTTCCTGTCACGATTCTCTCCAGAGACTGCTTACATTCTAACACGCATTTAGATGCTGTGCTGTGCGAGATTATTGCCTTAATTGCTGCTTGACACGTTTGCGGCTTAAGCTATTCTCTTCCGGTGTATCTACTGCTTTGGTTACGGCTAATATTTCCGCATGGAACACGCTACAATAATCCGGCAGCCTGTAGGACCTGTTAATTTCCGGATCAGCACAGTATACCGCAGACCCTACTCCTTCCACTAGTTGGGAACCATCTGTGTACACATGTATTGCCTCGTCCGCCATTTGCGCACCCTTGCGCCCCCCCGTCCATTTCTATTTTGGCCTTAAGAACTCCCTCGAAGCGCAGATAAGGTCAGGTAGTCTGTTCGTCTTGTGATTGACGACGCTATGCTACTATGGCCGTATGGTCGGCGCTCAAGCTGCCCCGAGGCACCGATCCTGGTTGCAGTTATTAACGCTATGTTCTTTGCTACCATAGGTGGAATTTGCAGAATGGCATACAGTGCAGCTGTCGAGGTTGTTTTCAGGGCTCCCGTAATGCTAAGCATTGATAGTCTGCATACCCCCTCTAATTTTTGAGGTAGGTTGCTTTTTGTGTGGCTTTCCACCAAACAAGAACTCCATAGTATAGCATAGGGCTTACAATCGCTGTAAAAACCCAATGAGAAAGAGAGGGCGATAAGCGCCACGTACACCCCAGCATTCTTTTACATGCATAAAGTGCCGTTGGAGCCTTCTTCACCCTCTCCTCCACGTTGAGCTTCCATGATATCTTACTGTCTAGGATGATTCCTAGATACTTTGTGTAAGGTTTCTCCTGTAGGGTCACCCATCCTAACTTAGGCCTGATCCAATTTGGGACCTTGTACCTCTTTGTAAACAAGACCATATCCGTCTTATCTGCGTTGACTTTCAACCCGACATTTGATGACCAGGTATGAATATCCCGAAGTGGAAGGCACTTTCCACTTATGACAATTGCAACGTCATCCACGTAAGCCGTAAGTTTTACGGGTCTCTCATCAAATCGCCTGAGCAGTTGGTTGATGACCAGCGTCCACAGCAGAGGTGATAGCACCCCTCCCTGCGGCGTTCCCCTGTCCACTCATTTCGTGGCCTCGTACAATATCCATTGTGGTGTTATCTTCCTCCAATTTAACATGCAGCCGATCCATTTGGTTAAGGCTCGATGCACTTTAATGTAATTAAGACCATTCATAATCGCCCATTTAGAAACATTATTGAAAGCCCCGGCAATGTCTAAGAGGACTCCTGGAGCATATTCCTTATATTCCAGGACTTTCTATACGCCTATTACCACCCTATGCAATGCGGTGTCTACCGACTTGCCTTTGGTGTACGCATGTTGTGTTGTGGAGAGCAGTTTTTCATCCACGTTGAACTTAATGTACACATCTATCTGCCTCTCAAAGGTTTTGAGCAGAAATGATGTTAAGCTAATGGGTCTATAACTTTTGGGATACACATGACCGATCTTCCCCGCCCTTGGTAGGAAAGCTACACGAGCAGTTCTCCAAGAGTGCGGTACAAGATTCAGTCGTATGTTTTTAGTTAATAACTATAATGGAAATTTTTATTTAGCTAAACAACGGAATTAATCTACGCATATACCAGCGAAATGAAATGACCGTGGCTTTGACAAAACATTTTGCTATACTTTTTCAAAAACAAAAAACTTTCCTAGCAATTGTTTGTTTATATATGTGACCCGGTCTATGAAAAGGTGGCTTATGGCTCAAAAAAAATTACTACTACTAAGAAACTGAAGAAATGCATTGTTTATCTTCAACAGCTGTTTCTCGCAATTTATTTTTTGAGTCATAAGCCACCTTTTCATAGACTGGGTAACGTATATGTATATTTGCGCAGTTGAATTGCGTTATCAAATTGATATGTAAGTGTACAATGGCTGTCTTTTAGTGAATAAATACAGAAAAATGCAAAGGGTTCACTTAATTAGTTTTATCTGTTTCCAAACTGCTAATAGTTTCTATTTTATGCTGCAAAAAACCAGAAGTGCACGAAATTCTGAGCAACAAGACTGCTCGAACTTAAATGGGCTGATATAACACGATCAACACCAAATTTGACTTTGACTTCAAAGCATTAAATTTCAATTCTTTAGGTCGTAACTTGATGAAAAAAATATATATAGTATATATGGCATGAATAAGTTTGCTTTCCTATGTAGGAAGCCGCTTGAATAAAATTTTTCAAAATCTGTGGTTTTAATTTTTGAAAATGAAACAATTCAGATAAATATTTTTATTAAGTTAAATATCAAAATAACTTAAAAAAACGTGGAAAATGATTTAAAAGTTTACACTTTTACTTTTTCTTTTATGTTCATAGGTACTATCCCCCAATTGACCCAAAATGTAATCTACCATCATGTTTTCATTATATTGGCTTTGATAACGTTGTTCGAAGAAGAGCCTAGACTATCTGCTTTACTTTTTGCAAAATTTAATTCTCTAATAAAATCATTAAAATCTTCAGTAGTTCTGGTGTCGGTAAAAACTCCTTATCGGCATTGCTTTTATAAGAACTAAGAGATGAGCTACGTCTCTGCGATAATTTTTTCAGTGGGTCTGGTACTGGTGGTATCAGATCCTGTACGACTGCATGAGAAGAAGACTCAAGATCAGGACATGCAATAGGTTTTACATGTTTACCTCTACGTCTTTTACTCGGATTCACAATGCAAAATTAGCAGTATTTAACGTGGTCTTTTGGTTCTAACCAGATTCTTGGTGTTGCAAATTTCATAGATTTTTCTCACCTCGATACCAACCTAAAATATAGAAAGATAAATCAATATGTCTACTTTATTTAATTTACTATTTAAATAAAATTTGCTTACCTTCCAAACATCTACAAACAACATGTAGAGCCCATGTCTTGTCTTGATTCCAAACAGGACAGCCAAAATATGCTTCGCAGGTTTCACAGATGATGAGAGGTGTAACTAATTCATACTTTATATCTCGAAATTTAACAAATTGCCACATATGTAACAAAAAGCATCAGCTTCATGTTTACACTTTCGCGACGACGTTTTAGGTTATTCTAGATTTGTACAAAACACCTGATCGTTATTTAGTTATCACTCTAGCACCATGAGTATTGTTACTAGAACTATTACGAAAGCAAACTTTATACCGAAAAAAGGTATTTTCTTTTCGTTTTTGCTTATAATAAAACAGAAAATCATGAAATAAACTTTAGAATAAAGAACACATTTTTTTTTTGTAGAGTCGTGTAATCAATATCTTTCCGTTATCTTACCGTTACAAATGATAAAATCGTAATTCTTCAGGAAATCAAAATACGTTTTATGCAGAAGAAAAATAAGTTTATTATCAAAAAATTTAAAACCAAGAGCTTTAGAGAACAAATTATGCAGCTTTGATTAGAAATTATATCTTATACCGATCTCACACATAATCTTAATGAAATCTCACATAGAGCCACTTTCTTCATTAACGAATATCTGTCAGCAGTCCCAAGAAAAATATTACGTTTTTTACAAAAATTTACAGACAAATTTGATAGCAACTCTTTCCTCCTTAACTTTTGGGATAATCAAAATAAAATTCATAGATATTGAGCCTTTCTCGGCAATAGCAGCAAAACTAGGATTCTGCATTCTTTTGCATTAAACAACCTTTTTCTGATCAGAAAACTTTTTTCTTCATATTTGATGTTACTCTGCCCGGGAGTTGAACCCACGGCCCTCGGGGTGGTAGGCAGAGCATGCTACCATAACACCACGGTGGCCAACCCGATCAATTGTAGCTGTTTAAGTGACTTGAACTATGAACATTTTTCGTTCGTTTGTTTCATTAGCCATTGCGTGTGCTTGTAATTCTCAATTGGTTAGTGAAATATTCTAAAGACATAGTTTAAATTTTTTATCCCAAAGCGGGGTTTTTCAAAGCAGAACAAGGTGGCTAAACCAGCAGCCAATACCTTGGAGCCCCCAGTGCTTGCCCCCAATGAATACATACAAGGTATAACAGGTGCATAGCGACCTCCCTCTAAATAAAATAATATACAGCCCACTTAAATAGCAAATAATATAATAACAAAAAAAACTATTCGCCCGTCGAATCACCAAAGCTTAGACAGTAGCGCATGGAAATTTTTGGGTGATAATAGGAGCCTAATAAGCCTATTTTGTTATTAACTATAATGGAAATTTTTAATTAGCTAAACAAACGGAATTAATCTACGTATATACCAGCGAAATGAAATAAACGTGGCTTTGACAAAATATTTTGCTATACTTTTTCAAAAGAAAATTTCCTAGCAATTGTTTGTTTATATGTATATAATATATTTGCACAGTTGAATTGTGTTATCATATTGATATGTATGTGTACAATGGCTGTATTTTTAGTGAATAAACACAGAAAAATACAAAGGGTTCACTTGATTAGTTTTATCTGTTCCAAAATGCTAATAGTTTCTATTGTATACTGCCAAAAAACGAGTGTAGGGTGAAGTTTAGAATTAGGATTTTGCATTCTTTTTGAGTTTTTCTACTTTTCGTAAATTGTTGAAATTAATTTATATTTGATTGACATTTGTAACATTGACAAAAGCATCGGACTAAAATTTAAACTGCATTAGGCATTCAATTATGTAATAATGAGTTAATTAAGAAATTGTAGTTTGTATGGAAGATTTCGTTCAAGTTGAGGGCTACAATGTAGAAAACTTGACTAATTATTACTAATCCTGACACTTCGGTACCTACATTAACGCGTGTCACTTACAAAGTTTTCCCGCTAATTGAATATTTCCCGCTATGTATAGGCTTATAGCTTTGCCGATTAATATTTTTAAGATATTGTTTCAGTGTACAAAGCATTTAATGATACAAAAATTTTATTTTTTATTTTCAGCACATTAGAGATTACAACAAAAAAAAAAAAAAAAGAGTCTAACTTCGCGAATCACATGGCCGAAAATGAATGTTCCCCAGCAAACATCAATAAAACAGTTAGGGTTGTTTACATACAAGCAAAATGCCGACGCCTCAACGTACTCGAAAACATGGAAATTCACAAACAGAAAACGTTCGACAGTAGAATAATAAGCGAACAGATAACCACAATTTCTGACAAATATTCGAGCCTTTAAAACTTGTATACAAGAACAAAATAATCGCACACATACAAGAAATAAACACACAAAAACAAATAAACACAAAACAATTAACGAACCAAAACAACAAACCCAAAAAGAAGGCCAAATGACTAAAATTACGGACTTTTACCTACCCCAGTCAGCCACACAAATCGATCAGTAAAAACCACCCTCGATTCTGAATGAGCACATACACATAACTAAATATACACAAGCATCAATTTTGACAATACCTGCTCATGTACCTACGAACTGTAAATACACGACAAACGAAAACAACAGATTAGAACGAAAATCGACTCTGGTGATGGCACAACGCCGAAACCGGTTTGTCTCGAAACCAAATTTGACAAGGGATGACGGAAAATCGTTCCAATATATACATCAAATTTGAAATCGTTCAGTGTGAATAAAATTATAAATAAAAAATGTATAGTAAATATAAATTAAATAACTTAGTGTAAACTTTTCAAAAAAAAAAACTAAATAATACATATTTTTTTATAAATAATTTTCCAAAAAGTTAAAAAAATATAAAAAACATTCAATATTTGTTGAAATTTTCCAACGCTTTTTTCTTTATATCTGTCACAAATTGATAGCTATTTTGAAGTTTAAGGGCCGTTTTCTCATCAAGCCTTTAATTTTAGCGCTCACTTTATCCTGCCTATAAATGAATTTCGGTTTGCTCAAGTTCTTCTTAAATTACCGGGACGAAAAATTTACCGGCAGCTCATTTGCCCTTTAAAATTTATTCTTAGGTTTAAATTAAAGCATATCATGTCAAGCGTAAAAGCATGCAACAACAAAAAAGGAGTACACTTTTAATGTGAAATATATATATATTAATTTACAGGGCAGATGCGAAAATTAAAATCGTTAAACTTTATTTAAAGTGAGGAATAGTTTATCTGCCCGTTAAGTTAATTGAGCTTTATTGGGTGGATGAGAAAACGGCCTTAATTGTATTATTTAAGTAAAAGTGTGTAAACAAAATGATATAGCAATACAGGGGCGCACGATTTTAATTAAATTAAATTATATAATAGCAGACCGGGCAGACGTTACTCTGCCTTAAATTTGGCCTATCTGCATACATTTTAATAAGCTTTTTCCGTCTAACTCTGCCCTACCCCCTCTTATAATTTTTCCTAATCTTTTATTCACTCCTCCCTCCGTCTTTTTCGCTTCATCTCCATCTTAGTCTCTTCTATCTGTTTCTCAGTCTCATTTTCTTTTTCTCTTCTCTCAAGTTTTTCTCCTTCTTCTTCATCCCTTATTGCCAGTCCCAGAGCGTGGTATGTATTTTGTTCCAGTCCCATTCCGAGTCTCAGTCCCAGTCCCACTCCGAGTATCAGTCTCAGTACCAGTCCTAGTCCTAATCCCAGTCCCAGTCTTATCTGGTACACTTTCCGGAAAAAACATCGTAAACATTAATATAGGCAAATTTATATACGAAATTTCAGGCAAATCGAATAGGACGTACATATATAAATAGGTATGTGGGTATTATTAATTCTTGTCTTTATTTCGGCTTCGCATGCATATTTATCAGTTTTGCAGGTTGATGCGACTAAATCGAATATCACAATGAACCTTAGAGCTTTCAGCAACAGCTTCAATTTGATACCCACAATATGAAAACACATTCTAGGTGTATCCGGGTCCATGTTTTGGCCTATATCTCGAGACCCTAGTCACTCAGCGGTGTAAAACTTACTCTGTATTATAGCACACATCAACAGCTTCAATTTGATACCCATAATGTAAAACACATTCTAGTTGTATCCGCGTTCACGCTTTGGGCTATATCTCGAGACCCTAGCCTTCCAGTTGTATGAAAATTATCCTGTACTATAGCACTCATCAACAGTTTTCATTTGATATCCATATTGTATACACATTCTAGAGATACCTGGGCCCCTGGGTAGTGGGCCCAGACGGCATAGCCATGCCGATGCTTAAAAGCCTAGAGAAAGAGGGTGTGAAATATTTAGCGCATGTCTTCAACCTGTCTCTTTCCACCTTTGTTATACCCGAGAAATGGAAAATGGCCAAGGTGGTCCCGCTACTAAAGCCTGGGAAACCCGCTAACATAGGAGAGCCGTATCGTCCGATATCTCTTCTATCGCCAGTAGCAAAGTCGCTTGAAGCCACTTTGCTCCCTTATTTCCAAGCAAATTTGCAGCTAGCCCCTCATCAGCATCGCTTCAGAAAACTCCATAGCACTACCACCGCGCTAAATGCCATTAGCACCCAGATAAATTGCTGTTTAAATCAATACCCCCACCATAGAACAGTACTCGTAGCGCTAGACATATCAAAAGCTTTTGATACGGTCAACCATGGCTCACTACTGCAAGACCTGAAAGGGTCTACCCTTCCCCCATGTCTTAAAAGGTGGACCGCAAATTATCTGGGTGGTCGGCAGGCATCGGTGCAATTTAGAAACGAAACATCAAAACCATGGAGAATTAAACAAGAGGTGCCACAGGGTGGTGTCCTTTCCCCACTTTTGTTTAATTTCTACATATCTAAGCTACCTTCACCACCGGAAGGAGTCACAATCGATTCCTACGCCGATGACTGCACAATAATGGCCACAGGCCCAGGCCCAAAGATCGATGAGCTATGCAATAAAATAAACGGCTACCTCCCTGATCTCTCCAGTTTTTTCGCCTCGCGAAACCTGGCATTATCACCGACTAAATCTTCCCCGACCTTATTTACAACATGGACGCCCCAAATGTCGACCATTTTGAACATCCACGTCGATGGCACTACGCTACCGACTGTCCGACACCCCAAAATCTTGGGTGTGACGTTTGATCAGGATCTACATTTTGGTGAGCACGCAGCCGCAATTGTTCCGAGAATTCAGAGCCGTAACAAAATCCTTAAATCCCTCGCTGGCAGTACCTGGGGAAAAGTTAAAGAAACGCTCATGACTACATACAAAGCAATTAGCCTGCCGATTACGTGCTACGCGTCACCCATATGGTCGCCAAGCCTAAAAACTACCCACTGGAAGAAGCTACAGGCCTGTCAAAATACTGCTCTCAGAATTGCCACGGGCTGTCTTCTTATGTCCACAGAACACCTGCATAATGAGGCGAGAATACTTCCCATCAGGGAGATAAATGAGAAGCTGACCAAACAGTTCCTGTTGAATACCCAGAAACCTGAGCATCCCAACAGACATCTGATTGATGAACCAGCACCGCCTAGGGGCTTAAGGAGTCATCTCCGTAAGCATTTTGAGGAAATACGGCACCTGAGAACCCAGCCGTATGAAGTGAAAAAACACAAGCAGGTCCTTGGTGAACTCCATAAACAGGCGTCGGACCTTTACGCCGGGAATTGCCCGGTGAATCCAGTACTCAAAGAAAAGTATCCAAAACTCGAGGAAGAGGAACGCATACTCCCCAGGGAAACGCGTGTCACTCTTGCTCAACTCTGTTCTGGATACTGTAACAGGCTAAACTCCCTACCTATCCAGAATCAACCCCGACATACAAAATGTATGCCCCGTCTGCAATGTGTCCCCACATGGCACCAACCATCTCTTTAATTGTAATGTGGAACCAACGCCTCTAACACCCCTTTCCTTATGGTCCACCCCTGTTGAAACAGCAAGTTTCCTTGGACTCCCGTTAGAGGATATTGATGACAATTTGTGTTCGGTCGCGGCTGTTAGGTGGGGCGAACCATTGCTACAACAACAACAACAACAGGGGTACCTGGGTCCACGTTTTGGGCTATATCTTGAGACCCTAGCCTCCCAGTTGTATGAAAATTATCCTGTACTATAGCACTCATCAACAGCTTTCATTTGATATCCATATTGTATAAACACATTCTAGGGGTACTCGGGTCCACGTTTTGTTCTCAAGACCCTAGGCACGTAGCGAAAAAAAGGTAGACGCTGGCCGATTCTCAGACCTACCCAATATGCTCACAAAAATTTAATGAGAATCGGTTCAGCCGTTTCGGAGGATTTAAGCCTCTAACACCGTGACAGAAGAATTTTATATATTAGATGTGTTCCAAATATGAGCCAAAGCGTTTTTTTCTTATAATTGCATTGTCATCGGGTTCTCAACTATATTCCAAGTTTCAAGGTTGTAGCTTATCGGGAAGTTGCTTAAATTTTAATTACAAAATTCGTAAGCAACAGCCAGCCACTCGCTACACAGAGTCAAGCTAAATAAAACCGTTTAAAAAACGTCCATTTCTGGTAGGAACATTGAAATCATTAATAAGCACGGTATATTTTCTACAGGCATAATTGACTTAGCGATCTATTCGATATTTATGAACAAATTCAATCATCACGCAACGCCCTGCTCAACTTAGCCTAACACCATCGATTAGGATTTAGTAAGTATCCACTATTACTTTTCAAGAAGCTTAAACTTATGTAAATATCGTGGTTAGCCTTGAAAAATTATTACACACGATTTTACTGATATCGATTTAAAATTATTATTTATTTATTTTTTATTTTGTGGCATTAATTCACTGGATAAATATGCGTTATACATACATGCATACATACTATTTAGTCTAGATTTTAAAACATTTTGTATGTGTGTTTAATAACTCTTAAAACAAGATTATAGTACAGAAATATAAAGTTAAAAACATTCCTTTTTTGTTACTGAAATTATATATATTAGAAATTAATTACTTATAAGTAGAAATATATATTAAATTCATTTGCTAATTTTCACTTGCAAATAAATAGTTCAGTGATGTAAACATTTAACATAAAAATTAAACAATTACACAGTACAACGAAATTCTAATTTTTTTTTTGTAACAGAGTAACTATTTTTTATTAAATTTTTCATAGCGTTTCGTACAGTTAGCTTACGCTGAACTTAATATCATAATGATTCTGTCATAAAGTTGATGTTGCACAGTGTTGCTATTTAAAAAAATTTTAACGCTATATTATTTTCAGTTACAATAGAAGAGCTCCCGCTTAAGCTCTGGAAGACATTGTTAGATTTAAAATTATACAAATGCAAATCTTTTAAATAAATATTTCGTAAAAGCTCCAAAGGCAGTTTTCGGGCACTTAAATAAATATTTAGAAAGAATAGAAGGAACAATTTGGATTTTTTTTTTATAAAGTTTGAAAATTAAATGCATTTATTATTTATACATAAGAAAATTATGTGAAAGACGTGTAAAACATAAAAAATAGAAGTAAAAATGCAACAAAACACATAAGAAAGTTAGAATCGAAAAAAATATTTGAAACATTAGACTTAAAATTTTTTAAACGCTATACTTACATATATGTTTAAGTCTTTGAGGTTTTAAGCTCTCGTTTAGTTGTAAATTATTATCTTTTTAAATTTGTTGTTGTTGTTTTGTTCATATATACATATAACGACACCCAGAAAAAGCAGGATTGAATCATTTACATAGTTTTTAAAATTGCTCCCATCTTTTAAGAGTTTAAAAAAGATTCGAAAGCTTTTCAAAACTTTTTGTATTAAAGTTTAGATCAATATACCGAAAGTGCAGCTTTGTTTGTTTTTGTATTTTAGGGTCGCAAAGTGTAGGTGTTAGGTCGCTTAGAAATCGTGTTGAATTTAAAAAAATATTTCAAAGACCACGCTCATTTTCGGTTCTTTTTGTTTACAATATTGTGACGAATATTAGTGACACTAAGTGATACTCACATCACTAGTCTGATGCTAAGTAAATGAAGCCACAACAACAATAAAGCAGGCAGTTACTTGTATCTACATAAACGAATCAATCATTATGTCTACATATATGTACGTACACGCAGCGGAGAGAGACGCACAAACACATGCATATATCTTATATGAGATACTCCCAAAAGTAGGCAATCGTCTGTGGAAGTATCACTCACATATACACGCGCATGGGCTATGCGAAAAGCTACAAAAATCGTGCATCTGTAATTAAAGCTGAGAAATTTATAGCTGGTAAACAAATAGCAAATTCTAGAAATAGGAACGCCTAGAAATATGTCAACGAGGAAACCAAAGAGTATAAAAGCAGCAGCTGAGGCACGACGATTCAGTTTGATTTAAACACGCTATTGGTTCCGAAGTATAAATGTTATTGTGAAGTACAAAGCAGTCTAATAAAGACCATTTTGCGTTATTGAATATTGGAGTTATTTATTCATCAATTTAGCGATACGAACGTTAGTAAAAGGTGTAAAGTAAGCGGAATTTCACTAAATTCGTTACAATATCATAGTAACAAAATTTGGAAAAAATATTCAGAACTTATTTGAACTCTTGGGCCCACTTGCAGAGCGACAAGGTTTTTTAGCTCAGAGTTAAATGAAATAAAAGAAATTTAAAAATTGTATGAGTTTAATCCCTCATGTCAGGTGAAATCTAATTAAGTTAATAAATTTATTTGCAACTATGCCAGTGGGCCTTAAATTTATAAATGATTAAAACATTCCAGTTCTAGCGGTAAAAATTTTCCATATTTTTCAGTTATGTAAAATCTTGCTTTTTAATGTCTGAAACCCCTTTTAGAAAAAGTTCGAGAACTCGAAAAAAATTTAACGAAATTCTCGAAATTTATTTTTTGAGTTCCCTGAATATTTTTGTGTACACCGTTTTGTAACCCGTTAAATTTTAGTCTCACAAAGTACAAGTAATAAATTCCCCGAAATTCACATTGATTTTTGAGAATTTTTTCCCAATGGGTTTTCCAGATTTTCGCCCATTCAAAGTGTAAACATTTTTTTATACTCGAAAAAATACAGAGAACTCCAAGTAAAAAATTGAAATTTTGTCGAATTTCTAAATGTTTTCAAAAAAGTTTTAAATGTTTTCTTAAAATACTGGCAATAAAAATAAATGAATTTAATCAACGAAATTTAAAAACCATTGTACTGCTATTTTTCTATTCCCTGCTTTATATGAATATAAGTAAAGAAGAACCCTAGATTATGCTTGAATTTAACATTCAACTAAGTTTTAATAGTAATTGGCTTTTGGCAACAACTCCAACTCGAGGGACCCTAGCCTATGTATGCGCGTTTTCTCTTTTCTGTTAAGCTATTATTATGCAGCGCAATTTTATGTTTTAAAAATACATTTTAATTGTAAATATATTACCTTAGTACATAAATTAGCGTCTATCAAAAAAAACATAGTTCCTTTTCTGATATTTTTGTTTTTTTTTTACTTTTATGCACCACACTTCTACCTCCAAACATTTTCCTTTCGCATTGTTTTGTGTCTGATCTACAAAGATGCAATGAACGGCGTCAAATCGGGAAATTTGAATATATTTTGTGGACGTGAACGTTGTACGCGCACTGGCGCCTGCACGGAGGCTTGACGCGTCTGTGCGAAATTACCGTTGCTATTCAAATAGATGCCGCACTGTGAATTACATACTTCATCACGTTGAATTGCTTCTTTGGGCCATTGACGTATCAGCTGACCGCAGTCGGTAATGCGTAGTGAAGCACATTGTGGCTGTGTGGATTGGAAACAATGAAACATTATTTTTATATAACTTAGTAAAGAAAATCGTTGTTTACTTACGCCTTCAGACGAGCATACACAGCTCGTGCAGGGTGAGGGGAATGCAGATTCACCAATGCGGACATGCCTGGCACCAATTTGACATCCTTGTACATTTTCACGCCAGAGACTCAAGTCAATTTGTGGCATGGAAGCGCAAGGTACGCGTGGATTTCTGTTAATAAAAACAACAAGGGTATTTTATTGCAGTGAATAGTATAAGATCATTTTATGAGAATTCTAGGTTATGTCATGCACCTATTCAAGAGAAAGCCATCATTATTGATAATATTGTGACGAATATTAGTAACACTAAGTGATACTCACATCACTAGTCTGATGCTAAGTAAATGAAGCTACAACAACAGTAAAGCAGGCAGTTACTTGTATCTACATAAACGAATCAATCATTATATCTACACGTATGTCCATACAAGCAGCGGAGAGCAACGCACAAACACATGCATATATCGGAGATTCTCCCAAAAGTAGGCAATAATTTGTGCAAATATCAATCACATACACACGCGCATATGAAAAGCTATAAACGTAGTTATAGCTGGGGATTTTATAGCTGGTAAATAACTAGTAAATTCTAGAAATAGAAGCGGCTAGAAATATGTCCACGAGGAAATCAAACAGTATAAAAGCAGGCTATCAGTTGCGAAGTATAAGTGTTATTTTCAAGTAGTCTAATAAAGACCATTTTTGCATTAATCAATATTGGAGTTATTTATTCAACAGTGTAGTGATTTGAACGTTAGCAGAAGATGTGGAATAAGCGGAATTTAAGTAAATTCGTTACAATGTTTAGCTTATACCCTACAGCGAAATTTGGCTGATTGGTGTTTGTCAGATTCAGAGCGCGACAGTTGGCAGGAATTTTTATACAAACAGTTCTTAAGTCTGATCAATATGCATTAAAATTGATCAATCAAAGGCAGTGCTTGTTTCAGAACTACTTACGACTGAACCAGTTAAGACGCTATAAAACTGTGCTTGGCCGCGCTCCCAGGTAGTTTAAGTTAAATTTTTAGAATAAATCCGAATCTCTTTAGCTCAAATAATTTTTATTTAAGTATACTTACTCTATTATGGGATGCCCGACGCCCCTTTTAGTGCTATTGTTAGTATAAGTGATAATGGGTTGTTTGTAATAATGTTGGTTCGATAGTATTGAAATGAATGTGTGGTCAGTGGAAGCGGATCAGGTATATGTGTAATAAAGAGATATTATATCAAGTTACACTTGGTTACTGTAAGAAGGAACGATTTCGGCTGCAATCTTTTTTGCAACTGTGTATGTATGTTGATATCGATTACGTGCAAAGGCCTATGAACCTGATTCATTATACCTTTCATGAAAATGAAATGGTATATTAATTTCGTCACGAAACCGAAAATTGTAAGTCCTTAAAGGAAAATAGATAGACCCACCATTAAGTATACCGAAATAATCAGGTTGAAGAGCTGAGTTGATTTAGCCATGTCCGTCTGTCCGTCTGTCTGTTTGTATGCAAACTAGTCCCTCAATTTTTGAGATATCTTGATAAAATTTGGTGAGCAGGTGTATTTGGGTGTCCGATTAGAGATTTGTCGGAACAGACCGGATCGGACCACTATAGCATATATCCTCCTCCATACAACCGATTTTTCAGAAAAAGAGGATTTTTGTAATATCTTACCCAATTTAACAGATTGAAGCTTCAAACTTCACCATATACTTTCGTATATTACACATATTGTTGCCTGAAAAAATTGATGAGATCGGTCGTATATATAGTATATATCCCCCACAACCGATTGCTCAGATAAGGAACTTTCGCGTAATTACTGCCCTATTTTAAGAGCTAGAGGCTTCAAATTTCAACGAATGCTTACGTATATAGCATATGTTGTTGTCTGAAAAAATCATAAAGATCGGTGGTATATATAGTATATATATGGTGGTATATATAGTATATATATATATATATATATTTTCGCAAATTTTAGCCCCATTTTAACAGCTAGAAGCTTCAAATGTCACCGAATACTTACGTATATAGCATATATTGTTGTCTGAAAAAATCATAGAGATCGGTTGTATGTATAGTATATATCTCATACAACCGATTGTTCAGATAAGAAACTTTTCGCAATTTCTACCCCATTTTAACAGCTATAAGCTTTACATTTCACCGAATGCTTACGTATATAGCATATATTGTTGTCTGAAAAAATCATAGAGATCGGTGATATATATATTATATACTTCATATAAACTGTCATTTTTGCCCCTTTTTTACGGCTAGAAGCTTCAAAATTCATCAAATTTCATCAAATAGTTACGTTTACGTCATATATTGTTGAAGTACGTAATTCGTAGTCATAGTTTTTACACGCAGACCACAAAAAACCTGAAACTTTGCATCCTCACACAAAGTACCTACCTATTTTTATTTTATATTTATGTTAAAAATCGTTTAGGTATGTAGATTTGTTCATTATATATTTCTTATCTTATACATCCGATTATTCGGATATTACGAACGGCATAAGATTATTGTTCAGCCCCATTCATGAAAGGTATGAAGTCTTCGGCACAGCCGAAGACAGTCCCGTCCTTAATTGTTTTATTTTGTTTTTTCCTGAAAGGGTAGATAATAGATGTATATAACGATTTTCAGTCATTCCTTGTTTGGTTCGATAAAGAAAAACTACACCGAAGATGTCACAATGCCGCAAACGGGTTGCCTCTAAACAAAATTTGACATGGAGCGACGGAAAAATGTTTCAATATACATCGCTAAAAAAGACAACTTTCTGCCCTGCAATAATGCCTTAGATGGGTTTTTGATTAAGTGACGGAAAAATCGTAATACTCACAGGAAATTGCTAGGTAAATCAAAGGCAGCTCGTTGCATATCACCAGTAATCTCCAAATTCTCGCATATGATCTTAGCGAGTGTGACTTTCCTTATCTCCGCGAGTTGTGCCTCGGTGAAACGCACTTCAGGATTAGCGTTCTCATACCTAAAAGCAAAAAGAGAGTTTAGACAATTTATTTCATTTGCAGTCTAAATGATTAAAATCGAATAACAAATAACGATTAAAGCCGAGGGAACTAAAAAGAGTATTTTTCAAGTTTTTTTTTTGCGACATATTGCTAACTTGTCCCTCCAAAACGAGTTTTTGAATTAAAAACCCCAAAACAATTTTTTGAAGGGTGAGTTTTCTTAGCTGTTTTAGGTTTCAACTCAACCAAGGATATCGCATTGAGTGCTCCCTCACTATCGGTAATTATCATGATGCTCTCATTTTTGAAATGTTCGGTATTCATGCAAATGTATTAACATGCTGGTTCTCCGCCTAGAATCCCGGATCCGGTTCTCCCGGTTATTCCGAACTGACTTTATTAAGTATATAGTCCCGATGAAAACATAAATTTATCATGCAGCAGTGCCTTCTTAATGTATTTTGATTTTTATACTCAGCTGAGCAGAGCTCACAGAATATATTAATTTTGTTCACATAACGGTACCCCGTAACGGCATAAATTAATCGAGATAGCTATAGACTTCTATATATCAAAATGATCTTGGCGAAAAAAGAAATTCATTGAGCCATGTCCGTCCGTCCGTCTGTCCGTAAACACGATAACGTGAGTAAATATTGAGGTATCTTAATGAAATTTGGTATGTAAGTTCCTGGGCACTCATCTCAGATCGCTATTTAAAATGAACAAAAGCGTACTATAACCACGCCCACTTTTTCGATATTGAAAATTTCGATATTGAAAATTTCGAAAAACCGAAAAAGTGAGATAATTCATTACCAAAGACGGACAAAGTGGTGAAACTTGGCAGGTGCGTTGACCTTATGACGCAAAATAGAAAAATTTTGGAAAATGGGCGTGGCACCGCCCACTTAAAAAAGAAGGTAATTTAAAAGTTTTGCAAGCTGTAATTAGGCAGCTGAGTATGTAATGCTCGGTTACACCCGAACTTAGCGTTCCTTATTTGTTTTTCTTTTTTTTCAAATATTTCGATGTTGTTAACATCGTAGCTATGAAGTTGGGTGAGGAAGTAGGGCTCTTTATGTGGTCAGTACTCTCCTCTTTGCTCTACTACTCATTGCTCCAGTCAAGCAGGCACATGCTAAGCATTGCATTTTCCTTGTTAGCATCTACGCTGTAGGCAGAGTTGCTCGAGATGACCACACAACCGCTTCATATATGAGGATTGGTCTGACTACCATCAAGTAAAGTGCTCTTATTCCACTCAGTGATCTTCTTTGGAGAAGAAAATAATGGCTACCTTAGTTACTGCGAATGATATTCTGCTCTTCCACAAAAAAATAATCACATGCGTGTTATACCTCGGGGGAGAATTTAGGCCGAGCTTCGAGGTAGATGAGTTTTCACTGATAAGCTTTCCGTTGCAGAAATACACTGCCAAGGGGTGACCCCGCTTAGAAAAACTTTTTTAATGAAAAAAACACATTTTTTTAATTTCAATGTTGCGGCAGTTGAACCCAGACTCTACGGTGTGGTGGGAGGAGCAGGCTACCACCATACCACGGCGGCCGCTGCACCGCTCTTCCATATTGCCCCATTTATTTGTGAATCTTAGTTTCTCCTTTTTTTATCAACAGATATCATTGAAACTTGCAATGGTTACTGCCAACTGCATATCCCCTTCAGCAGACTCCATTGTTCGATATTAGTTCCAAAAGCACATCTACTTAAAGTGTCTCGAGTAGAGGCGATAGGACCACATATATCCCTTGGTGGTCCTGTTTTCCACACGTTTGCACTATTTAAAGGTCGATCAACTTCTATTTTTTCGAATACAAGACTATCACAGTTGTGGGCTATTTTAGCAAAGGCTCCTCTTTGTCCAAGAAGGTTCAGGTTTAAGCTTAAAAGCGGTGTGTTTTCGTATCAATTTTGTACAGTTATTTAGATCCATTTAAGTCTTAATAAGATTTAGTGCACCGTTAACGCAACATTTAGGAGGAAATGGTCCAATCAAACGGTTCAATAACAAATTAACTTACCAGAAGCGATCACATTTACGCAGCTGACGAAATTGTATGCCAATAATGCACGCCAACGTAGGACCAACCAAACCACCTTGTAGCGGACGCTCTGTCATAGCGCCAGGGAACAGATCGATGTCTTCCACAGATGCGTAAATTTTCTTGAATCGATTAATAACCTCATTTGGTATTTCACGACTCAGATCACTCCAGGTATTGGCACGTTTCAGATTGCAAAGAGCGCGATAATTGTTGTAACTAGCAAGACCGTGATCACGTCCTAAGGATGAGACAAAAACAAACTAGTTTTTAGGATATAATAAAGCTACTACACGTTTGCTTGCCTCTTTGAATATTGAGCGCAATAAGATCAATGCCAGAAAATGGAATTTTGCGATCTTCGAATAAATGGTTGGTTACCTCGCCAGTAATGAATTGATCCAAAGTTTCCATGGGTGTAGCAACTAAGCCGCGCATAACTTCATCAATTATATTGGGTTGCAATAAAGCATCCATACGGAAGAAACCATCGCGCAACAACAAAGGTGGATCAACGGGTTGATGATTCACACTCAAACGTGGAATGTGCGGACGTAACAGCGAATGACCAATACGGAAAGCGGCAGTAGCAAATTCATTGAAAATGATGGGGCTGCATGCGGGATTGTAGTCCTTGTAATAACCTTGAGGCAACAATTTCAAACCATACAAATTAACAGCATTCCAACTGAGTAGGCGTGGCAAGAACTCATTAAAGACCAAATGTTGCCATTCAGCGCTGAGGATGCGACGCGCATTATAGAACAACTGATCGCCATTCCAATGAGGATTTACACCACGCAGACCCTCAACAATACGATTGTGTTCACGCAGGAAGATAGTGTGTATCGCCGTTAGACCAGGCTGCTCAGATGCGCGCTCATCTCCAGCAATAAAGCAAAGATTATTACGTGACTTGCACTCAGGATGACTATTCGATTGAGGGAGCAACTCTTTGCCGAAAGAGCGTATGGTCGAATTCAAACGTCCAGCAAAACCACGCAATTTATTCACTACACAATGATTTTCACCATAAACCATTGAAGCATCCAGAAAGTGAGTATTCTGATTGACCTGCTCACGTGGCCCCAACGCCAATTGACCAGGCAGCGATCTCATTGAAGGGAAGCAAAAACGTTCGCCACTCGTCACATTCACTTCAGGAAAGAAATAATCACCAGCTGGTACAGGGAATGGATTACATTCGGGATGTACAGTTTGTGCTGAATTGCAACTACGGCAGCTGGGTATAGATTCGTGGAAACCTTTATGTATTGGTGTCATTGTGAGATCGTGATCGAGGAACTGCGCGAACTGCATAACCATTAGAGAGTAACGTGTATGCAAGTTGGAGATATCTGGATGTATGACAGTTGAGATAGTACGTGGATTGGGTAGCGGCGAACCATTAACAGAGAGTAAACGCACATTATTGATACCATCATCATATTTAGAAGGCAGTAAGCGTGAGAATGTCGTTAGCGATTTACCCCAATTAGGATTGCGTAAATTATTACAATAACCCGTTACAGTGCGGAAGGGAGATGAGGTGTCACAAGCAATTGGCGCATCATCACATTCGCTCTCCGCCTGTTGTGTCGTACCGCCAAGTATAGCATTTATATCGATTGTCTGTAGTGTCTCGGATAGCTCATTGCGATTGAAGTTCGTATCGAATGCTTGACGTTTACGTCGATTGATTGAATTCAGCGAATTCAAGATCTCATTTGAGGTGAGCTCGAACATGAGCGAAGAGTTGGCGAGCGCAAGCGCATTTTTATTGGCTTTGCTGAAAGAGGCGGCTACACCATCGGGCGATTTGGCGCTAATACCACCATCTGAAATCAAAAAAAGTAAGACTTATGTAAGAAAAGCGGTTAAGAACATCCGAAATCGAATATCTATTGTAGTTAATATTTCGTTATTTATCATAAAATTTTACAGCTTTCTGCCGATTATTTTAAATAAAGACGTATTGAAATATATCGATCAGATGTTATGGGAGAAGACTTTAGCAACAAATTTTGTGTAAGATATGCTGGTCCAAAATTTTCGATAGCATCAAAAAGTCGAAAATTTAAATTGTCGATAAATTAAAATTGATTATTGTTTATTAATTAAATTGTTAACGTGTGAAATAATAAAATGCCGATATATATATACGTAAAAACTAAATGTCGAATAATTCAAAAAACAGGTAGATTATTGAAACAAAGTGAAGTATTGAAAATGGAGTATAATAAATGCTATGTAAAAAAGAGAACAAGAGGTGTTGATTAAAACAATGGAACTTGCAGTGTGCTTCTCAAATGTGATCGATAACACCAAAGAACCCAAAACTGTATATATGTACCAATAAAAGTTATCGACAAATTTTAAAAGGAAAAACATCGATAAAGTATTAAAAGAGGCTTTGAACAATATCAAACCAATACAAATTATAATACTCTAAGCAGACATGATCGATAACATCAAAAAAAAAAAGACAAATTATCGATTAAACGCCTTCGTCTATTTACAATCGTAAAATGTTAAAATTTTTTTACTAATAAATATGCTTTGCAAAAATTATCAAATCCCAAAATATATTTTTATAAAATAATCGATTGAAGCAAAGTAACGTAATGAATTACAACGAAAAAATTTTATCGAAAGAATGAAAACAAGAATCATTTGTAAATACAATGAGAATTGCAACATCGATGAAAGGAAACATTTTTGAACCAAAAAAATATGTATTATAAAAAAATTTTGTTTTGAAAAATATAAATCTTTATAATATTAGAAAACGGAACACTTTTAACAAAAATACAAAAATCACCACAAAAATGTTTTATACCCCATTGTATCTATATTAAGATAAAAAAAATTACAACACGCTGACGGAAGCGTCATCAATCAATTCAATGTCTTAGAAAGTGTTGAATTCCTAATACAACTCTGCAAACCAATCGTGCATTTCACTCAATTTCTATGTACTATGTATGCTTTGTATATAAGGCTAATTTACTTTACAATAACTGAAGAGATTAGCTGTATAGACATCATACCATTTTATTGTAACAGTAAGTTGAAATAAAGAGTTTAACCAGAACGGTCACGCGTTTTAATTCCGCTGCGCTTAAAGAACCTTACAATTGGTTATGGGCCCAGATAGTAAAATCTGGTAAAATCTTTAATTCGGAAAAATTAAAGACTAATTAAAGACAAGTTGTTGTGTTTTTCGGTTGCTTTGCTTATCCGGTGTTAAAAGCAATAATCGCGGTATAATGGCGAATGTGTTATCGAATATTGAGAAGTTAAGTAGTGATAATTATTCTACTTGGTGCATACAAATAAAAAGTTTGCTAATTACGTTAGATTTGTGATCTGTTGTAGTGGATTCTCCTCCAGAAGCAGAGGAAGCAAAAGCAGCATGGTTGATAAGTGATAGAAAAGCACTTGCAACTATCACTTTGAGCGTTAAACCTAGTGAGCTTATACACATAAAAAGCTGCGTTACAGCAAAAAGTGCTTGGGACGTTTTTAGCGGTCTTTACACATCAGACACGGCATGTCGCAAAGTAAATTTGTTTAAAAAATTAATTCGCTTTAAATTTTCAAGTAGCGGTAAATTTTCGGTCCAATTAAAAGAATTTTGCTGTATAATAGACGATTTAAAGGAAGTTGGCATAACAATGGAAGACGATTTTTTATCCATTTTGCTCTTATGTTCGTTACCAGACGAAATGGAAAATTTTGTGGTGGCAATCGAAAGTAGGGACACATTGCCAAAGTTGGATAAACTCACAGCAAAAATATTGGAAGAAGAACAAAGACATGGCGACAAGAGCAGCGGTGGAGAAATAGTTTTTTCAGCAAACGAAGCGCGAAGACGGTACGGAGCTGGAAGTAGCAAAAATGTAAACAGCAGCACTACCACGGTGATACCGGCATTGGAAGCGGCAAACGTGCGAGCAGTGAAATCAGCGCAGGTGGTGGCAGAGGCTTTGGCAGCAGTAATGATACGAAGACAAGGCAGAAAGAAAATAGAAAAACTAACGAGCCAGGCAAATACAACAACGTTAAATGTTTTCGTTGTGGGCGGAGAGGGCACATACGCTCACAGTGCTCTTCTTCAGGTAACAATTCGTTGGTAGATGAAAAAGCTTGGTCATTATTTGAGAGAGATGGCGATTTCAGCGGAACTTGGATCATTGACAGCGGGGCGACGTCGCATATGTGCAAAAATGCAAATAGTTTTGTTTCGCTTGTTCCTCTTAAGCATAAAATTATTTTAGCGTCGGGTTCGTGAATTTATGCAAAAGGAAAAGGCACGGTAGAATTAAAAACAAATTTTACAACAATGAAATTGCGAGATATTTGGTATGTGCCTGATCTTCACTCAAAAGTGAGGGCGGTAATGTCGTGACGTTTGCACAAAATAGCGCGGTTATAAAAAATAAAAACAAAGACACTATTTTGACTGCTAAATTGGAAAGCGGAATCTATGTAGCAAATGTATTAGCTAGTAAAACTATAGAAAGCGTAAATGCTGTTAGTGATGATGTGAGTGACTGGCATAGGCGGTTTGGCCACATAAATGCAAATGATTTAATAAAATTAACAAAAACAAATATGGTGAATGGTTTAAATCTAAAATTTCCTAAGAAAATTGACTGTTTTACATGTGCAGTTTGTAAAATCCATGGTAACCCCTACGCAAATTATGGTAAAGTTTATACTAAAGATGTATTAACTCGGTGGGTGGCGCATCATACTTCATGACATTTATAGACGATTATTCGCGATATACAGCGGTTTATTTTTTGAAAAACAAATCCGAAGCGTTTGAAATGCTTAAACTTTTTACTGCGATCGCGGAGAAGCAGACAGGCCGCAAAATAAAAACAATTCGTAGCGACAATGGGAAAGAATTTGTCAATTCCCAGGTCATGAATTTTCTTAATGCGCGGGGTATTCGACACCAAACTACGGTTCCGTATAGTCCTTAGCAAAACGGCGTTGCTGAAAGGGCCAACCGGACATTGGTCGAGATAGCGCGATGTATGCTAAACGCGTCTGGGTTGCCTCAATCGTTGTGGGCAGAGGCTGTGAGTACGGCGGTATATATCCGGAACTGGTCACCTACGAAGATTTTGGAATCTGTAACGCCTTATGAAAGGTGGAATGGACGAAAGCCAAGCGTGTCACATTTTCGACCTTTGGTTTCAAAGCAGTGGTATTGCAAAAGGGTCCGAAGCCGCGTGGAAGTAAATTTTTGGCAAAGGGAATTAAACTAAAGTTCGTTGGTTATCATGCGTCAACAAAGGGGTATCGATTAATTAATTTGGAAACAAATCGAGTAACAATTGCACGCGATGTTATATTTTTTGAGAGGTCTTTTGAGACAAATTCAAGAGATGAGGAAAACCGGGAAGAACCATTTTTTATCAGCGAAGAACCATTTTTAAGCCAAAATAAACACGTAATGAGTGACGATACGGTTGAAGAAGATGAGGAATGCGACGACGAAGAAGAAAAACAAGTAGATGAAGAAAAAGAAGTAGTAGAAAAAGAAGAGGAAGATACCGAGTCGGATTATGAAGAGGTAGCTATGGCTAACAATAAGCGAAAGCGAGGTAGGCCAAAAATCATTCGAACTGGGAGTGTAGGAAGACCAAGAAAGGTTTACTGCATGGAACCTGATGCCGATTTGTTGAATAGCGTTGTTGACGATCCTAGAACGGTGAAAGAAGCATTAAACTCGTCAGAGGCGGAGAAATGGAAGGAAGCCATGAAGCTGGAATATGACTCGTTAATGCGTAATAGCACTTGGGACTTGGTAGACAAACCGGTCAATAAAAATATCATTGGTTGTAAATGGGTATTTACTATAAAATGGAAGCCCGATGGTACGGTTGAAAAATACAAGGCAAGATTAGTTGCATTGCGGTGTTCACAAAAGTACAATGTTGACTATAATGAAACATTTGCTCCAGTGGTACGTCATTCAACGATTCGTTTACTGTTGGCGTTAGCGGCAAACACAAATTGGTTGTAAATCATGTGGACATTGTTGCAGCATACTTAAATGGGGATATGGAAGAAACGGTTTACATGTATCAACCACCAACGTTCAAAGACGCAAATCATCCGAATAAAGTGTGCAGGCTCAGAAAGGCTTTGTACGGTCTGAAGCAAGCTGGTCGTGAGTGGAACAGGAAAGTCACAGATATATTGTCGAAAATGGGGTTCTTGAGATGTAGGTCTGACCCATCCGTTTATATTCGTCGCGATAAAATCAATATTAATATCATCGGTCTATATGTCGACGATATGATAATAGCGAGTTCCAGTACACAAGAAATGCAGGCAGTTATCAAATCATTAAATAAGCACATCGAGGCGGTCGATCGTGGTCCAATATCTTTTTATCTTGGGATGGAAATTGAAAGAGAGGGTGATCGTGGTGACATCACCATACATCAAAAGATATACGTCGAGCAACTACTTCAGCAATGGGGCATGGCTGACTGTAAGCCAGCAGCAACTCCATGGGCACCGGGTATGGTTTTGCAAAAGTGCGACAAACAATGCGACGCGTTAGAAACAAAAACCTTTCAGAGCTTAGTTGGTGGGCTCATGTATCTGGCTGTCATCTCTCGTCCAGATATTGCGCATATAGTTTCCAAACTGTCGCAATAAAATTCGCATCCACATAAAGAGCATATGCAAGCTGCAAAATACGTGCTGAGATAACTAAAGAAAAATCCTGTCGGTAAATTAACTTTTTCTGCTAATTGTAAAAATTTTGTATGTTTCACAGATGCAGACTGGGGTTGCGATATTGGCGATAGGAAATCCTTCACAGGATACCTTGTTCTAATGGCAGGCACCGCTGTATCCTGGGAGTCTCGCAAACAGTCTGTGGTTGCCTTAAGTTCAATGGAGGCCGAATATATTGCGTTGTGTCAAGGTACTATAGAGACGGTGTTCCTTCGTGGACTTTTAGGCGAGTTGGGCTATCATGAATATGCAGAAGGTCCTACGTCAATTTTGTGTGACAATCAAAGCGCGCAGTTCATGGTAAAAAATCCAATGGTGCAAAAGCGAAGCAAACATATCGACATTCGTTATCACTATATCCGTGAAATGTATGAATGCGGGCATATCGAAGTGGAATATGTACCAACAAATGAGAATGCAGCGGACATACTTACAAAACCATTGGGAAAGCAGAAGCATATTTATAATTGCAAATTAATGAACTTAAATATTTAAATTTGAAAGTTTCATGCACAAATTTGGTTTGAAGGGGCGTTTGTTGAATTCCTAATAAAACTCTGCAAACCAATCGTGCATTTCACTCAATTTCTATGTACTATGTATGCTTTGTATATAAGGCTAATTTACTTTACAATAACTGAAGAGATTAGCTGTATAGACATCATACCATTTTATTGTAACAGTAAGTTGAAATAAAGAGTTTAACCAGAACGGTCACGCGTTTTAATTCCGCTGCGCTTAAAGAACCTTACAGAAAACGTTAAGATCTACAAAATAAAAAAAAATATCAGTTGCATATCATAAAATGTTATCGGAAGATCCTAACTTTGAACAATCGGTTATTGTGAAAACGAAAGTAATGGTAATTTTGAAGAAAATAAAAATAACAAATATACAAATATGTTGACTTAGGCTTTCGATATTTTTTTTTCGATAAAAATAACATAATACCGATTGTTCATATGCCAGGGAACATAAAATATGTATTGAAAGGTTGCAAAGTTAAAGTAAAAAAGTAAAAACGATTTTTTTGATATGAGGAATTCGAGAAAATCTATAATTCTTTCATTGAAAAGATAAAAGATAAAATTTTAGACAGCGATGGTAAAAAATGCAAAGATATCAGCCGATATATTAATGCAAAACTTGTTATCTAATCATCACGATCTTTTTTAAAATAAATTAGAGCTCAACTGCAAACAAACAAAAAAGTCAAACGCTTTAAACCGATACAAAATTTTGGTTAAAATTTGCTTTTCGATGGTTATAATATAATCAGTCTCATCAAAACTCTAACACACATAATATAATAAGAAAATCGAAGAAAAAAATTATACTGGAAAAATCTATAAATTTTTTAATTCTTATAGATAGGATAAATAAACATTTTGTTACTAAAAATCAAAAATGCAAAAAATTTTATTTAATAAAGCGTCTATTTTAAATGGAAATAATGATCAACTCTAAAAATGAAATGCAATAGATTTTCAATCGATAAAAAAAGTTCGGAAACATTTGTTTCCTGAAATTAAAATAATCATCTATATTTATCATAGCTTGAAAACTAAGGTTAATTAAATAATGATTTTTCGAAGTTTTTTAAAAATATTTATCAACTATGGTAAAAAATAATTGAAAAGGCCCCCAAGTTCTAGGAAAAAACTTCTTACCTCATTACAACGGTTTTCAAAATCATTAAAAAGATATCAACTACATAAAAAACAACGGAAATTTTTAAACTGGAGAAAGTTATCGTGACAATTTATTTTTCGAAAAAATGTGAATTAAATAATTTTTTGCGATAAGTCAAACGATAATAAAAAGTCTTGAAAATGCTATGCGAATATTAGTTAGACACTTTTATCAAACAATAGCGAATATAAACTACAAAAGAAAAAGCTACATTTAAAAATTTTTTGTTTTGTATTCTAATCGAAATTTTGAGAACAAAGATTTAAATTTAGCTTTTAATTTTTATCGATACGTTTTTAGTTGTTATAATTACGACAAAACGAAGGAATTTTTGGTCTTAGAATGATCCACAATTTTTTAATTGACTATTAAATCCATGTTTTTCGAACAATTTAACAAGTAGCATTTAACAAAAACTAGAGATACAAATAAACAGAAATCTATATATATAAAAAGAAGTGTACATTTTGATTGTCACTCCGTAACTCGAGAACGGATAGAAAGATTGCCATGAAATTTTTAGGAAAGATACAGGAAGGAGAGATGATGGTTAGTTGATTTTGAAATCCCAAATCGGTTTAGCCATTCTTGAGTTATGAATGTGTTTATACAACATGGATGTCAAATGAAAGACGTTGATGAGTGCTATAGTTCAGGATAATTTTCATACCCCTGGGTGACTAGGGTCTCGAGATATAGGCCAAAACGTGGACCCGAATACGCTTAGAATGTGTTTATACAATATGGATATCAAATGAAAGCTGTTGATGAGTGCTATAGTACAGGATAATTTTCATACAACTGGGAGGCTAGGGTCTCGAGATATAGCCCAAAACGTGACCCCGGGTACCCCTAGAATGTGTTTTTACATTATGGGTATCAAATTGAAGCTGTTGATGTATGCTTTAGTACAGAGTAAGTTTTACACCGCCGAGAGACTAGGGTCTCGAGATATAGGCCAAAACATGGACCCGGATACCCCTAGAAAGTGTTTATACAATATGGATATCAAATGAAAGCTGTTGCTGAGAGCTCTAAAGTTCATTGTGATATTCGATTTAGTCGCATCAACCTGGCAAAACTTATAAAAATGCATGCGAAGCCGAAATAAAGACAAAAATTAATAATACCCACATACCTATTTCGATTTGCCTAAAATTTCGTATATAAATTTTGCCTATATTAGTATTTACGATGCTTTTTTCCGGGAAGTATACCAGAAACAGACTGAGACTGGGATTAGGAATAGGAATGGGACTGAGACTGAGACGCGGAGTGGGACTGGGGCTGAGACTCGGAATGGGACTGGAACAAAATACATACCACCCTCTGGGACTGGCAATAAGAGATGAAGAAGAAGGAGAAAAACTTGAGAGAAGAGAAAAGAGAGAAGGAGACTGAGAAAGAGATAGAATGAGACGAAGATGGAGAAAAAGACGGAGGGAGGAGTGAATAAAAAGATTAGGAAAAAGTGTAGAGGGGTAGGGGTGAGTTAGACGGAAAAAGCTTATTAAAATATATGCAGATAGGCCAAATTTAGGGCAGAACAACGTCTGCCGGGTCTGCTAGTTTTTTATAATTGGTGAAACACAAAAACTTACTTGACAACCAAGATTCGTATTCAAAACGTTTACGCTGCTCCAGCTCAACTTTTGCGCGTTCGATAGCAGCCTCCAAAAGATCAATATTAATCTCACTAATAGCCTCCTTGACTTCAGGTTCCATTTCAACATGTTCATGTAGTTCCTCTTGTTCGGGGTTAGACTCCCAGGGATGTAAATCTAAAATAGGAATTTGATCACAGTCTAGCATTGAGTTCCTGTGCATACGAAACAAGAAGAGTATGCTAATAAAAAAATCAAACAACTTTTAATATAAAGAAATAAAACTTACAAAAAATTATCTTCACGTATGAAAGCTTTCGATTGGACCTTCTCAACTTGATTCGATGTACATAACAGCCCAGAAAGCGTCGTTTGTCTTATGCTCTTCAACTGTTCCAAAGTGAATGATGAAGGCGGAATATCATTTTCATACCAAAAACGATCGGACTTCTTGAGTAATTCAAATTGGCGTGTGAGTAAACAAGTGATGGTAGGGCCGAAGAGAGCACCGACTGCAGGATCTTCAAGTAATGCGCCAACAAGTAAATCAACATCATCGGCATTTCTGAAAGTGCAAATAAAGTGAATAATTTAGTTTACAAAAGTAGTGGAGAAAAAAAATTTGTTGAGCGTGATTGTGTTAAAAGTGCAATTTCGGGGAAGGCGTATTATATTATTATTTGTCACTCACTGATATATATCTCTCAAACTTGTAATATGTTCGTCAGGTATATTTGATATTTGTGACAAAGTCTCAAAAGTTATGTTAGCAGAGTCTGATGCGGAATATTGTTCTTGGCACAAATCTAAGGCGTGACGATAGGAAGGTATGCCATGATCACGTCCACGATGTATTGTTAATGCCAATTCAGTCCAACCGTCCACATTTTTAATGGCAGGTATGAGTGACTTTTGTAGTGCGGCAACAGAGAGCAGTTGCACTGCTGACATTGAGTGTGAAATCTGTCAAATAATAGAAAAAAGTAAATTATCTTTTTGTTTTAGTAGTTTAACTTATTATTTAAGAATTCATGAGCTTAACACCCGCTTATAATAATTGAATGTTCAATTATTATGCTTTTCTAAGAGAAACTGAAGAGAAAGAAAGTGGTTAAGGCAACTGCAGTTTCACCATGTGATTCGCGGTTCGAATCTCGGTGAAACCCTTGATAACATCACGAAATTACCTAATGATGATTGCGTGGCTGTTTTCGAAATGGTACCATCGCAATATGTCAGTAAATATTTCTCTCTTTCTTTTCAGTTTCTCTTAGAAAAACATAATAATTGAATATTCAATTATTATAAGCCGGTGTTAAGCTCATGAATTCTTAATTAATAAGTATAAATTGAACACACCATTAAACAAATATACATAAACTAGTAGTTTAACTACAAACCATTTCTGGTGGGTAAAGCGTGAGGAAGGCTGGGAATGCACCATTGGAAACTTCATTGAATGTACCAGCGCGATTTGTGCTTGAGTAGTTCGATGAATGTTTCTCGGCGGTGAGTCTAAAAAGAAGCAAGAATTTGTGAAAAAATTTTAAGTTATTTTCACAATTCATAATATTTTATTATATATTTTTATTTGGGAATATGATTGTTGTAAATCTTTACATTCGCGAGTTGTAGTTTTTTTTTATCGCAGCTGGTAGTCAGAAACCTACAGAATTAAATAAAGTTTTTTCACTGAAAGTTAGTTTAAAAAGTGTCAGGGACTTCTGCAGAAAAATCTCTGAAATACATATTTTCGAAGAATGGAGGTAACTAAAAATCAAATAAAAAAAATAAAAAGCCGAGCAGAGGTTCCACTTCCTTCATTAGTGAATACATGCGTTGGCACGATTTGGATAAAATCGCTACTCAGAAACAAGTATGTACACTGAAAGAAAAAGACTGTTAAAATCAACCGAAATACGGGTCAATTCAACCGAAATTTCTATCAATTTTTATCCATCGCAATAAGATGTTGAATCAACTGCGCACAAATCTTTGATTCGTAATTGACCGTTTTGATAGTCGAATGAACAAAAAAAAAGTTGTTGCGACAGCTTTGTACGAAAGTACCTATGTTACGGCATTTGCAAGGCAGATGAGTTTTCACTGAGATCTTTTCATGGCAGAAATACACCCGGATTGCTTTCCGAACAGTAACGAGGGGCGACCCCGCTTAAGAAAATTTTCTTCTAATTAAAAAATCTTGTCTCTAAAATTTGCATTTTGCTTTGCCCGGGTGTGAACCCAGGGCCTTCGGTGTGATAGGCGGAGCACGCTACCATCACACCACGGCGGCCGCCATATACATACGTAAATATGTGCATACATATAGTACACAGCATACATAAGTTCAAACTAGAGAGCGCAGTGAGCGTAAAATTCTCTTTGAAATTCGCTCATGTATTGACTGTTGATCGCTGTTGAAATTACCAGTGAGATCAGTTGTGTTAACAAAAAAATCAGTTAGATTTATTAGGAATCTGTAAATTTTACAGAATTTTGTTAACTTAAGAGCGACAATTTCTCTTCTGTTGAAATGACTAAATTAATTTGTTCGCTTGATAAAAAAACTCGGTCGAATTAACCATAATTCGATCAATTTCGCCGAATCTCCGTTAAGTCAAGAATAACAGAACCGATTTGTTGATTTTACTAGCACCATTTCTTTCAGCGTAAGAAACAACGAGTGGTATACCTAATAACTTCGTTGCTCATTTTGCTGTTAAATCGAAACCCCTTCAACAAGGTGAGGACATGGGCAGTATGTTGCTTGATATGCATCCGGTATATTCCTGTACTTGCTACATATAGAAATACGCCGACTGTAGAGAAGTATATTTTTATATAAACGTATTGAATCTTAGCATGGGCATACTTATTTCAATAAGATGTTTCAATATAATGCAAAATTTACGATTTATAATGACAAGTCAATTACTTACTTACTTAATTGGCGCTTAACCGTCTAAACGGTTATGGCCGTGACCTGCACTTATACCGAGGGTGGGGCCACTGGCGTTAGTGTGGGTTGAATTGGCCGATCCAACAGCGCTAGCCACACCAGTCTAAATTCTTGTTTGTAAGACAATAATGGCACATCATCACCTACGGCTGTCAAGTCCAAATAAAGGCAACTACAACTGTTCACAGATAGATTCGATAACAAAAGACATAGGAAAATCAAATCCGGGGCTTCAAGCCTAAGTTAAATCCATCTGCGAGTTATCTTTAGATTACAGAACTTATCTGGCTGAAGATGTGAATTACCAGCGCCACGGTTGTTACCTTAAAACATCGATTCAATGCCGCAATCATCAACAGAACCACCCAATTTATAAATTTCATTCAACTTAGTAGCTCAAGTAGCTCTAAAAATTTTCTTCATTCACTAATTCAGCCAAAAAATACCAAAACCCAGCCTATGGCATGTAACAAATACTTGCGTGAGTATCCTCTTGTTGTTGTTGTTGTAACAGTGCTTCGTCCCATCTTATAGCTGCGTTCACTAACAGATTGTCATAAGTATTCTCTAACGGGAGTTCGAGGAAACACTCGGTTTTAACGGGGTTGTACGAAAAAGGTATGAGCGTGGATTCCACATTGCAGTTGGAAAGATGTTTGGTATCATTTGGGGACACGTTACAAGCGGGCATACATTGCGTATGTTGGGGCTGATTCTCGTTAAAAGATCGAAGTTGTGATAGAGTGATGTGTGTCGCCTCAGGGAGATTGCTTTCCACTGGTGGGGATTTCGGGTATTTGTCCTTGAGAACTAAGTTTGCTGAGCAATTATTAGCATAGTAATTTCCGACTTTTTGTGTATGACTCTGAAAACTTTTTTATGGATTTTTTGTTCGAATTTCTTTATGGTATTTATTAAGTGAGAAGACTCCTTTAGTTCCTGGGAGGCACAGAAACTGTTTGTACAGCATTAAATGTCTCTCCCTTATAGAGATTATTATCGCCTCACTGTGTCGATAATGTTGGGGTGGTGTAAGAAGACATCCCGTGGCAGTTCTGAGCGCGGTGTTTATTTTACGCTCGGTGATCGAACGTCATACCCAATATGTGTATGACAGATGGTAGCGTAATATCATCGACGTGGATGTCCAATCTTACCGACGTTTGCTACGTCCACGTTGTAAAAGAGGTCGCTGAGGATTTGGTCGGTGACAGTGTCGAATTTCTCGGGAAAGAACAGCTTAGAAGATTAGGGAGTTTTTTTTTTACAACAAAGTTCAATAGTAGAGCCAAAGCCTGTTTCAATTATCGTGCAGTCAGTGGCGTAGGACACAATGGTAACTGCTTCTGGTGGGGAGGGAGCTACAATATGTTAAAATTAAACAAAAGTGGGGATAGGATACCACCATGCGGCACGCCTTGTTTAATTCTTTTGATTTCGATGTTCTTGAACTGCTGACCTTTTTTGGAATGGGAGAAAGGGTTGGCTCTTCTAGATCTGAGAGAAACGTGTTTACTGTGTAAAAGACTTTTGATATATCTTGGTTCTTGGTTCAGTCCGCTCACACTGTGTTAGAAAAAAGTCGTGGAGTAATTATTAAGATTATTTCAAGTCTTCAAATGGGAAGAGTTTTCTATTCATCAGTTTCACATTTGTTTAATACTCATGTGTTTTTTTAAATAATAATATGCTTTAGCAACCAATTTCATACTCACTTCAAACCCTCTTTTGCAGTCGTCTCCTGACCCAGCACCAAGGGCAAGAATTCACTGTAAGTGATGTGCTGAATTTGTGCTGTAACAATACGACGCGCCTCCAAGAACAAATCCTCCTCCGACCACTCAGGATTCAAGTGAGCCAATCGTTCGCCAATATTATTATGCTCTTGCAGGAGAGCACGATGTACGGCACCTGTGGCGCTTGTTAACTGACAATATTTGCATGATTCAACCTTAACGCCACCATTAATATAGGTGCGTAAATCTTGCATATCTTTAGCGGTGACACCATACAATCCTGAACCATCAATGTAAGCAGAAGCGACATTCATTTGCTCGCGTTGACCTTTTATCCGGAAGAGATAGTAAATTATTTATGTCAGACTTTAAAAGTATCAAAAAGGGCATACTTACGTTTTGGGCACGCTTCAGCATCATAAGCAGGCGCTGAACGTTTATATTCCTTACAGTTGGGGCCATGTCGCACGTAACAGTGCTGCAGCTCCTCAATATTCCTTACACCCGCATTTTCGTTACAACACTTTGGACTTGTCGACAGCTGACTAACTTCATATAAATCATAAGCAATCAATTGTCCCCAAGCGGGCAACATGGCGGTAATATGCGGATGCCGCAGCTCGGCATCAACATGATATTGTAACTGATCTATGATGCTATCAGCGTCCGGTAACGCATGCGTACCATGTGATATGCGTGGCTGACTAGTGCCATCGGCATAATCGGGTGCAAGGAGACGCAGCAACATATCACCGCGTGCGCCCCATTTACGATGCGAAACATTATTGCATTCCCCACTTGGTTGACGATATTTGCTCGGTGGGCAGATTTCGGTGTCCGTTTGATTGCATGTTTCCAGTGAGCGCGCACGCTCTAGGCGCAACGCGGTTCGTGCGTTTGTTTGTAAGTCTTCAGGAGTGCGAAGTGAGTAAGCGGATGCAATAAAGCAGCTGTAAAAGATGAAGAAAAGAAAAATAGGAATTTTTTATTGATACTTTTAATATAAGTATATATCTCACAGTAACTTAGTTTTACTTAAAGCTGATATTTATTTAAAATCGTATTCGATTACATAGACAAGTACCCTGAAACTTATTCAAAGCTCTGAAAAATTATCCAAAGTGTAAAACATGTCATCAAAATTTTATTATGCACTTTTGTTGCCAATGCAATGAAAGAAATAAAATTCGGGTAGATGACGAATAGATCGATATACTTAGAGTTAGTTCTCTTTGTTATCTGAGAAGAAGAAGATTCGAAAAAACTGTTTCTAGATGGCTTTAGATAAAGTTTGAAACCGAGCATTCATGATTCGCTTTAGACCTTAGAGACACAACTTTGATAACAAATGACCATTTGACACCATTATAATACTTTTTGCCCCATAATTTTTAACGATATCTATATTTATTCAAACAGTGGGACCGTATCAAGTTTGAGAAACAAATATATAATGTCTTAGTTGAGATATCAGCAGATCAGTTTTCTATATTTCTATTTAACCAAACGGATTTTCTGTCATAAATTTCAAACAAATTATTTTTACCAACTGCTTCTTCAAAAAAGTTTAAAATTTCCAAAGTAAATTTCCCAAAAAAATACCGGAATATTAAATTTTTCAAAAATTCTTACAGCACTTAAGTTTTTAAACAAGTGACTAGATCCATAAAAGTTTTTAAATTTTAATTTCTCAAAATTTGTTTGTTTTAAAAAAGTAACATATTAATTAATCAATTATATAATTTTTCAAAAGTAGCTTTCATTTCTAAAAAAAGGTCAAATCTTAAAAAATGCCACCAAATATAAGATGTTAAATATTACCAAAAAAGTTCTAAGCACGTAAATAAAAAAAAAATCGTACAATTCTAAAAAACTTAAATTGAAGAAAAAACAGCTATCACATTTTTAAAACTTGCCAATTCTAAAAGAGTTATATTTTCCAAAAAATCGTGCAGTTCCAGAAATTTAAAAACTCAAAAAGGCTACTAGTTTTTAAAAGTAGCCGATTTCATAAAATTAATCGATGTCAAAAAGTTACCGGCTTCAGCAAAGTAACCCGTTCCACAAACGAAAGCGTTCTAGATATGAAACAGGTTTTAAAAAATCAACCAGTTCCAAAAAAAACATGGGCCATAAAAAAAATGGTTTCGAAAAATCATTTTGACCAAAAAAAAAAAAAAATTGTTCCAGATAATAATTTGGTTCTAGAATAGTTACTGGTTGCAGAAATGTAACCGGTTTAAAAAAAAACCTTCCATTCCAGGACAATAACAGTGGCCAAAAAGGTTACAAAAATAAAACCTTTAATTTCAAAAAAATATTCTAATCCAAAAATCAACTCGAAAGTAACCGCTTCAAAAATTATTAGGCTCTGCAGAATTTTAAAGAGGACGTAGAAGTTTCCGCTAGGCCTGCTTAACGAAATCAACAAAATTTTTAAAATTTAATACAAAATTTTGTTTCGTTGTTAGTCGCTGTTAACACACAAATATTTTTGTTGCTGAAACTCAAAACTTGGGAAGAGGGGGTGCCGAGGAAAGCGTACGTGCACTGAGATTCTTGTGCTCGGCTATTTGCTTTGTGCTGTCTTTGTTCTATTGTCAAATTTGGATATAATTATTTTGGAATGAACTTTTTATTTATTTTGAACATAATAATTATATATTATTATATTTGCCGATAACAGCTCCCTATACAACCTTCACCCCAGTTATTCCAGAGAGAGAGGATTGGGGAAGAGGAATTATCTGGGGCATGGGACCGGTTAACTTGTTCACGGATGGGTCAAAGCTGGATGGAAAGGTTGGTGGGGGGGTCTTTTGTCAAGAGCTAAATTTAAGCCGCAAGTTTAAGTTGGCTGATCACTGCAGTGTATTCCAAGCGGAAATTGCTGCGATTAAGGATGCGGTGGATGGAATGCTATCCAGTGCTACCACGGTTAGGGAATTTAACATCTACTCTGATAGCCAATCGGCTATCAAGGCCTTGAGCTCAACTACAGTGCGATCGAGGGTGGTCTGGGAGTGCCTGACCTCGCTTGCGATTGCATCGAATTATTTTACAATTAAGATTATCTGGGTCCCGGGCCATAGTGATATCCCGGGTAACTGTCAAGCGGATCTCTTAGCCCGCATCGGTACAACTGAACCGGATGAAGATGGCTGTAGGGACTTCGGGATCCCGCTGGCCACCTGTGGATTGCTCCTCCATAGCTGGGCCTCGAATCAGATCAGCAAACGTTGGGCGGATACCACGTCTTGCAGGGTAGCAAGATCTTTCTGGCCGAAAGTGGATGGCAGGAGGTCTGCTGAAATAATTGGGTTCACTAAGGCTCACCTATGAATGGTCATTGGGGTTTTGACAGGGCACTGTCTCATGGGTATCCATGCGGTACGTCTCAATATACTGGAAACTCCATCCTGCTGCAGCTGTATGGAGGATGATGAGGTGGAATCACCAAATCACTTTATGCTTGATTGTCCAGCTTTTGCCAGAATTAGGCGAAAGTACTTCGGTCGCGACTCACTTGGATCTCCCGAGGATATATCCAAAGTTGAGATCGGTATCATTCGGAGCTTTATCGTTGCTACCCAACGATTCTCTAAGTAGCTGGATCTAGGTCACCGTTATTTTTGGTGTATGTGGTATCACAACGGACCTTCGTGTTGTCCAAGTGAGCTATCCTTATCAGGGCAGCTACCACCTAACCTATATTTGAAATTTCCAAAATTTCACCATAAATTTTTAGATTTCCAAAACAGGAAAAATAAGTGTTTAAAAAATCTCAAACAAAATGTCAAATTATTGTATGGAGAGAGTCGCCGTTTGTAAATATGATCCCAAAACGAATTATGTACCAGGTGTTGTTGGTGCAGTGAAATAACTCCCAAATGCAATAACTCCCAACAAAAAAATGAAATAACTCCCAAATATTTTCCATACAAATTGGGACTTATTTCATTATGAAATAGCTCCCAATTCATTTCATAATTATTGTACATAAAAAGTGAAAAACAATTTTATTTAAAAAAATCTGAAAGTAATGGTAAAATATTCTATACGTGTTACGAAACAAATTGTAAATCGCGAGTATCCTTGGAAAACGGACAGTGTCGAAAGGTCCGAAACTTCATAGAGCATAACCATAATGATCAACATGAGCTATATGAAGAACTCAAAGCAAAGATGTTTACATTCCAAAAGTACTTTTGGTTCATCTAGTACTGTCAGCGGAATCCGAGAGAATTTTCAAGAAATATACATGAAGTAAGTTAATAGTGTTACATGCATGTGCATGCACAAATGCCTTTTGTTAATAAAGCCAGCAGGAATCGACGAAAAATATTGATTTTAATAAAATCAAGCGTGGTCTCAAATATTTGACAGCCAAGGTGTTTGCAGCATCTCCGAAGACCCCAACTGATGTTGTTAATATGTTTAAAAAAGAAAATATTTTCAATAACTTTGGACTTACTTTGCACGATGGTCAAGAGAAAACACACTTTTATAAAGTTTGCCATAACTCGAAGGATTTTGCGTACTGCGTATTTGGGAAACGGTCAAAATTCTAAAATCAAAATTCTGAAGTCAGAAATCCGGAATCAAAATTCTGGGTCGACAAAATACCGTTCAAAACATATTAACGAAAAACCGAAAAATGACTCACGGGTTCCTCCGAAACCGGGGGTGGAATCCATAGTATTTTTGCGCAGAACACCTTTTTGCGTTGGCGGTCTTCGGCCGCGCTTATAAAAAATAACCCTGGGCTACGCCATGCCAAGTCCGGGTGTGTGGTATAACCGTGGCTACCGCCACGGTGATGTCCTTCTGCGTACAAATTTTTTTCAGTCCACAACAACATTACAACAACCATATGAAAATTGCCAACTTCAACTGCAAATATCTCCGGACACAGATAAAACTTTTATTTTCCGCCTTCGGATTATTGTTGTCGAGGACAATACGCGTCTTTTGACACCTCTCTCGATATTGACGATTTTGGACACGTATTAGCAGTCGACCCCTCAACTAGACTTTTACCGAAATCTCATACAAGTCTTGTGTATAGTTCGTTGTTGGTTTTGTTTTTTGCTTTTTATTTATATCGAATAAAGATTGGACCAGAAGGAATGTCAGTCTTTGCGACAAAAACACGGATGACATCGGCCATCGAGGGATATAATGGAACGCTAGAAATGATACCAAAACAGGGAAACTTTTATAAATTTATCAAAGTTTTGCAAACAAAGGAGTTCAATATGTCCCGAAATTTCGAAATGCTGGCTAATAGTAATGAAGCTTTGGAAAAAACTAAAAAAAGACGGAAATTTATTGAAAAAGCTGAACTTATTGCGAAACGAAAATCTACGTTCTGGAATCATAACAGCTACTGCGTTTGTTTATCGAATGGTGTATCCAAAAAATAAAATTGTCAGTGAAATGGAACCAGAAGAAGATTTTTTTGAAAATCAACCGTATCTTGAAGAAGAGGAGGAGGAAGAACAAGATTCCCCATCAAAGCCATCAGAAATACCGCGCTCTCAAATTTTATGCGTAATGTGTTTCGAGGTTGAGCCCAATGTGCTATTGATGAAGTGCAAACATTTAAAAATATGCAACTCTTGTGTTCTAATGCTACAAGCTAAGAGTATTTCCGAAGGACTAGAAAGCTGTAACTGTCCAATTTGCCGTGAAAAGTTCGACGACAATATTTAAGTTTTCTTGTAATTGTAACTTTTACATATGTACATAATAGTTTGCTGTATTTTTCAAATCTCTTTGTAACTCATTATATAGTATAAAGATACCATTTCAAATTTTGATTTGGGATCTATTTCATTTTTTTTTTAGACTTATTTCATTTGGGAGTTATTTCATTTTTTTTTTTTTGGGACTTGTGGTTTCATTATGAAATAACTGGCAAATATTGGGAGTAATTTCAGTTCCTTCTTTGGAAGTTATTTCATTTATTAAAATTGAGAGTTATTTCATTTTTATTGGGACTTATTTCATGGGAGTTATTTCATTTGGGAGTTATTTCACTGCACCTGTGTTGTTGCCCCAACAGCTGATTGCTTCTTCTTGATTATTTTCCATACAACCCCTTGTACTACAATATGCCAGTTAATCGAAATCAATGAACATTTTATTTTGACTTGACATTCCTCTGCGCAGCGAATTGGTTGATTTCGCTTTGCCACCACCTTGTATGGATTCGCCTTGTATGATACGCAACTTCAAATGAGAAGTAAGCGATAATCAGCAACAAAACACTTTGTGTGTAAACAGCGAATTATCATAAACGAAATCAAAACAAGTAAGGAAGGCTAAGTTCGGGTGTAACCGAACATTACATACTCAGTTGAGAGCTATGGAGACAAAATAAGGAAAATCACCATGTAGGAAAATGAACCTAGGGTAACCCTGGAATGTGGTTATATGACATGTGTATCAAATGGAAGGTATTAAAAAGTATTTTAAGAGAGAGTAGGCCATAGTTCTATGGATGGACGCCATTTAGGGATATCGCCATAAAGGTGGACCAGGGCTGACTCTAGAATTTGTTTGTACGATATGGGTATCAAATCAAAGGTGGTAATGAGTATTTTAAAAGGGAATGGGCTTTAGTTCTATAGGTGAACGCCTTTTCGAGAAATCGCCATAAAGGTGGACCAGGGGTGACTCTAGAATATGTTTGTACGATATGGGTATCAAATGAAAGGCGTTAATGAGTATTTTAAAAGGGAGAGATCCTTAGTTCCATAGGTGGACGCCGTTTCGAGATATCGCCATAAAGGTGGACCAGGGGTGACTCTAGAATGTGTTTGTACGATATGGGAATCAAATGAAAGGTGTTACTGAGCATTTTAAGAGGGAGTGGGCATTAGGTCTATAGGTGGACGCCTTTTCGAGATATCGCCATTAGGGTGGGCCAGGGGTGACTCTAGAATGTTTGTACGATACGGGTATCAAACGAAAGGTGTTACTGAGCATTTTAAGAGGGAGCGGGCATTAGGTCTATAGGTGGACGCCTTTTAGAAATATCGCCATTAGGGTGGGCCAGGGGTGACTCTAGACTGTGTTTGTACGATATGGGTATCAAATGAAAGGTGGTAATGAGTATTTTAAAAGGGAGTAATCCTTAGTTCTATAGGTGGACGCCTTTTCGAGATGTCGCCATAAAGGTGGACGAAGGGTGACTCTAGAATGTTTGTACGATATGTGTATCAAATGAAAGGTGTTACTGAGCATTTTAAGAGGGAGTGGGCATTAGGTCTATAGGTGGACCCTTTTCGAGATATCGCCATTAGGGTGGGCCAGGGGTGACTCTAGAATGGGTTTGTACGATATGGGTATCAAACGAAAGGTGTTACTGAGCATTTTAAGAGGGAGTGGGCATTGTGTAAATAGGTGGACGCCTTTTCGAGATATCGCCATTAGGGTGGCCCAGGGGTGACTCTAAAATGTTTGTATGATATGGGTATCAAACGAAAGGTGTTATTGAGCATTTTAAGAGGGAGTGGGCATTAGGTCTATAGGTGGAAGCCTTTTCGAGATATCGCCATTTGGGTGAGCCAGGGGTGACTCTAGAATGTGTTTGTACGATATGGGTATCAAATGAAAGGTGGTAATGAGTATTTTAAAAGGGAGTAATCCTTAGTTCTTCTTAGGTGGACGCCTTTTCGAGATGTCGCCATAAAGGTGGACCAAGGGTGACTCTAGAATGTTTGTACGATATGGGTATCAAACGAAAGGTGTTACTGAGCATTTTAAGAGTGAGTGGGCATTAGGTCTATAGGTGGACGCCTTTTCGAGATATCGCCATTAGGGTGGGCCAGGGGTGACTCTAGAATGTGTTTGTACGATATGGATATCAAATTAAAGGTACTAATGAGGGTTTTAAAAGCGAATGGCCCTTAGATGTATATGTGAAGGCGTTTTCGCGATATCGACCAAAATGTGGACCAGGGTGATCCAGAAAATCATCTGTCGGGTACTGCTAATTTATTTATATATGCAATACCACGGACAGTATTCCTGCCAAGATTCCAAGGGCTGTTGATTTCGCCTTGTAGAACTTTTTCATTTTCTTCTACTTAATATGGTAGGTGTCACACCCATTTTACAAAGTTCTTTCTAAAGTTATATTTTGCGTCAATAAACCAATCCAATTACCATGTTTCATCCCTTTTTTCGTATTTGGTATAGAATTATGGCATTTTTTTCATTTTTCGTAATTTTCGATATCGATAAAGTGGGCGTGTTTATAGTCGGATTTCAGCCATTTTTTATACCAAGATAAAGTGAGTTGAGGTAATTACGTGTACTAAGTTTAATAAATATATATTGGTTTTTGCTCAAGTTATCGTGTTAACGGCCGAGCGTAAGGACAAACGGTGGACTGTGTATAAAAACTGGGCGTGGCTTCCACCTATTTCGCCCATTTTCACAGAAAACAGTTATCGTCATAGAATCTATGCCCGTACCAAATTTAAGAAGGATTGGGAAATTTTTGTTCGACTTATGGCATTAAAAGTATTCTAGACAAACTAAATGAAAATGGGCGGAGCCACGCCCATTTTGAAATTTTCTTTTATTTTTGTATTTTCTTGCATCATATCATTACTGGAGTTGAATTTTGACTGAATTTACTTATATACAGTAAAGATATTAAATTTTTTGTTAAAATTTGACTTTTAAAAAATTTTTTTTTAAAAAGTGGGCGTGTTCTTCATCCGATTTTGCTAATTTTTATTTAGCACATATATAGTAATAGTAGTAATGTTCCTGCCAAATTTCATCATGATATCTTCAACAACTGCCAAATTACAGCTTGCAAAACTTTTAAATTACTTTCTTGTAAAAGTGGGCGGTGCCACGACCATTGTCCAAAATCTTACAAATTTTCTATTCTGCGTTATACATTCAACCCATCTACCAAGTTTCATCGCTTTATCTTCCTTTGGCAATGAATTATCGCATTTTTTCCGTATTTCGAAATTTTCGATATCGAAAAAGTGGGCGTGGTTATAGTCCGATATCGTCCAGTTTAAATAGTGATCTGAGATGAATGCCCAGGAATCTACATACCAAATTTCATAAAGATACCTCAAAATTTACTCAAGTTATCGTGTTAAGGGACAGACGGACGGACGGACGGACATGGCTCAATCAAATTTTTTTTCGACCCTGTTGATTTTGATATATGGAAGTCTATATCTATCACGATTCCTTTATACCTGTACAATCAACCGTTATCCAATCAAAGTTAATATACTCTGTGAGCTCTGCTCAACTGAGTATAAAACTTTAGTTGATTCATTGATATTTCGAAGTTTCAGCTTTTTTTGAGCGGGTCGTGTTATACGACCACGTATCAAACAGCAATTTTACTCTTACCATAACTTAGAAACTATCAAAAAATTCGTTAAAATGATAATAAGTAATGGATCTTATGAGTACTGGCAGCACATATTTCCCTAATCCGACTACCCATTTCAGAGCTATTGCGATTTAAAAATTGTGTTTCGATCATGGATCTTACGACACGACACGGACCCTGAAGTCAGCAAAACGAACTTTATTCGTTTGAAAAAAATAAAGTTAAAATTATTGAATGAAAACAAAAATATATTTATTAGGGCCGGTCAAATTGTATGGGGGAAAAAAACTTCAGGTGTACATCCAGTTTCTGATTTTATGGGTCTGAAATGAATTTCGAGCCTCCCTAATTTTGTTAGAAAATTTTTTTTTTTTTTAGAAATTTTTATTATTATTTTTGTTAGAAATTTTTTGGGCTATTTAAAAATTGAATTTGCAATATGGAAGAGTAAAATATTCGTCGATTTTTGCAACAAATTCGTCGATTTTCCCCAAAAAGAAGCGATAAAATGCGAAAAATAGTAGGAAAGCGCCATATAGCGACGAATATTTTACTTTTCCATATTGCAAATTCAATTTTTAAATAGCCCAAAATATTTTCTAACAAAAACAATAATAATAATTTCTAAAAAAAACAATACTTTCTAGCAAAGTTAGGGAGGCTCGAAATTCATTTCAGACCTATGGTTCCATGGGTAATATTACTCAGTATGACCCATAGATTCAGAAACAGGATGCGCCTTTTCAACAATAAATTTGACCCACCCTAATATTTATGTTTTTAGATGAAAATAACGTTAATATGCAGCCTTGGTTTCCAAAAAAATAACCAGTTCAAAAATGTAATCTGTCCAAAAAAGGAACCGCGTCCTGAGATTTTACCGATCCAAAAAAGTAAGCGCCCCAAAATATTGACCGTTGCATATCTGTAATTATTAGTACTTAACATCGTAAACTAAACACTTCACCATAAAATGGAATGACCCATTCATGTTTCAATTCAGTAAAAAAGTTTCTCGGCAATCATTTTCACGTCAACACAAAATCCGGCTTCGCTAGAAACTTTGTCAAATACATTGAATATTAATGACTGACGCTGAAGGCAGGTTTGATTAAACTTGTTTAAAATTATTGCATTTTTTCCCCGAAAATTTAAATAAATATCTCGCGTTCTTGTTAGTTTCATATAAAATTTAAATTTAGCTATTTATGAGCACGCAAATACTTAAACGATTGAGTAATAAATCCGTGCATTTAGAAAACGTGCAATTTTATCGATAACCAGATAATCTTTCGCAAGCGTTAGAAATTTGCAGCATCTATAAATAAGAACAGACTGATCTATGTATGCACAACAGATTTGAATAAGGGGTAAATTTGTTTACACTAAAAGCAGATGAGCAATAAACACTTCACAAAAAAAAAAGGTGCTCTGTTGTTGTTGTATTAACAGTGCTTCTAATAGAACGATATGTTAATAATAGTTGTTTTGATCAGGCATTAAAAAACCCCAAAGTCTATTGAACTGTAATTAGAATTAGAATTTAAAGCAATAAAAATACTTTGTGTTAAAAAAAATATGTGGGAAATTTGAAATTTAATTATGGGTTGAGCTCCTGAAAGTCTTTGTTGTGGTGTTGAGTAAAAAAAAATTAATAAACAAGTTTAAATATGCTGTGCGCATTCTTTTAGTTGGATTTAACAAATTATCTCAAAGTATGTGATTTAGTTTTGTTAATTTATGTACTGTACAATTTATATATATATATTTCCTCTGTACGTGTATTTGTCCTAAAAGACTTGACCGATTTTGAAATATTTTGTAAGTCCAAGGTAGTTTAAGGATTCTATAGTTTCACAATTTCGTCGGAGGAGTGGATCAGGGGCCGACCTATTTCAAAAAATCTTATTACTGGTGCGATTTGCTTGAAGTTTAGCACAAGAAATTCTCTTCGACAAGCTATGTACTTGGAAAAATTACATTCCAGCATGTGGGCAAGGGCATACCCGTTTCAAAAAATCTTATTTTTGGTGCAATTTGTTGGAAATGTATCGTTTACGCAACCTTTCGAAAAAGGAGAGTAAGAGATCGAAGTGGGAATTAAGAGGGGAAGAAAGAATGTGTGAGTAGAATGACGGAATAAAACGAAGAAAGTGTGAGGGGAAGGTGGGAAGGAGAGGAAGCATGTGCATTGAAGGAGATGAAGAACAATAGAGGAAGGTTGAGAGAGAGGAACGAAAGTGGAAGTAGAAGAGAGAAAAATCGATAATGTAAAAGGGATAAGATATAAAGGAGAGAGGGGAGTTAGAAGTTAGTCTAAATATGGTAAATGTCTCTGTTTACTGGTAGAGTAATAACATCGCAGGGAGGAATACTATCGGGCAGGAGAATGGGCAATTATCTATCTATATCTTTTTTAACAATGAAAGACATTTAAATATTGATATAGTTTCGTAAATGTTTATGAAAACAAAGATATTGAAATCGGTCGGCCAGGTAAAGCAGGTGTTCGAAATTTGGTAAAGAGACTCCATGTATGAGGAAAGTGAGATAAAAGAGGAAATGGGAATTGGAGTGGGAGATGTAGTGGGAATAGGACTAGTACTGAATGTGGAAATGGGAATGTGAAGGTTAGTAGAAGTAGGAGTGTGTGTGGGAGTAGGAATGGGATTGGGGGTGGATTTTCGGATTGGGGCATGGGAGTAGAATAGGAGGCACACAAATGGATGGAAAAGATTATAAGAAAAATGGAAGGTAGAGTAGAAGAGATTGAGATATGTAGTGAAGAGTTCCACTTGAGGCTCAATTTTTAAATGTAGGCAAACGAACTTTCGAGCAGAACAAAGTGTGCAGGGTAGTCTAGTATTAATTAATATATTGTAACAAATCTTGAGGAACTCCTGACTATTTTGCAGCTTATGTTAACGGTCGAATCTCTGAACTGTCTAGTGAAAACCTCAAATATTTGGTATAGCAAAACGTTCTTTATTTAGATTATTTTGGCGGTAATAATTCACAATTACAATTATCGCGTACTTCACTAATACCATGTTTATATCAACCTAATTCATTATCGCTTGCACCGCGTTGCTTTTATACTCTCATTTAGCCTCGTTCACCTATATCTGCTGAGGTCTAGACTTTTCACGAACATGCTTTCTGGAACAATTTTATCTCATACTTGGTTATTTAGCTATATACATGTATATCTGTAGTTTATGTCTTTCTTCTAGCTTTATGCGTGTGTATGTGTGAGTAACAACTTCTGCTCTTAGCTGATAATAACGTGATGTGTGATTGTTTCTCTTTATTCTTCGTTCTTATCTGCTGACTACATATATGTATGTGAAACAATCTCTTCGCTTCAGCTGCTGGTTATGTGTGTGAAATATTTTATTTTGCCTTCTATGTATGTATGTATATGGCTTACTGTCGTTGTGTTTATTTACGCACAGCATAGTGATGTTAGAAATGATCATATTTAAGGAAATTCGTTCGAATAAAATTAAGGAAGCTACTAGAAGATAATACATTCAACTTCAAAACAATTTTGTTCTAAAACGAACGCTTTAGCCCTTTTGCCGCTCGTGGGCTGGGTGGTCTCAGATCGCTTTTCCATGTCATGGCCTCTTCGCCCTTGAACCGGATGTGGTATTGAGTATGGCTTGCTGCAAAGATGCTGTCGTAGAATTGTCGTTGATCTGCTTCTACCACTTCCCTCACTTCGTTACAATTCAAAGCACTCACTCTCCTGGCCATCGTTACTTCTCGAGGCGTCCCGGTATTTGAAAGGCTCGACTCAAATATAGCCGATAGTCATTGCGCAGATTACACTTTAGACTAGGGGATTGACAAAGTAAGCAGGAGCAAGCGTCTAAGCGTATTAGCCACACTGTAATGCACTATGAAGTTCGGCTGAAACTTTCTACCTCTAGTAAGGGGTTCTTGGATACACTCACTTGATATGTATATTTTAAGTATAACTAATTTTACATAGCTATCGCTTTCATTCATTTCGCTCCATAATTTTCAAACTAATATCCGTTGTACAAAATTTAGAAAAAAAAAAGAAATTAATAGCTTTGTCTTACCGAAAATATTTAAGAGTGTGCGACGGTTTTGGGCAACTCATTATTTTCTTATGTAAACAATGTTCCGTATCAAACCTGCCTTTTTAGATTATCAACAGACTTATGCGGATATTTGAAAAGTGTTATGTGTTTGGAAACATTTCTCTAAAGAATCTATTTAAGCCATTGACGTCACTGTAAAATCATTATATCATATTTTTAGACATTGCAAAGTACGTGGTTTGTATAGAATACAAATACAAAAATTATATAACATATTACTACAAATCCAACTTCGATTCGATTCTAACTTTAACTTTCACGACTTATCATGCTTATTTGGAAAACGAGTACATGATTATGTTAAAAACCGCAAATTGTTCCAAGGTTGCTTGAAAGATTCTACCTCATCATCTTCCTTGCAAATCTAGCTGGAAGGGGTTCCTAGTATATTGAAATGTACACCATGTACTTCCGTTGAACTGTGAATGGCCAAAGCCTCAATCATCGTTTAGAGATGAGGCTAAATGCAACTAATAACTTACGGAAAGTGTCTACAGATGGTCAGTGAAACTACGAATTTCTTAAAAGCTTAGGCATCCAGTTCGGTTGTACACAAGTGAGCTTAGATATCCACGTTACAGTATTCAGACTGCATCAAAGTTGATCTTGGCTATACGAGTGACTATTTAGTTCTTTAACTGTAGTAGTAGTTGTTGTTGCTGTTGTTGTAGCGATAAAGACACTTCCCGAAGGTTTTGGAGAGTTTAATCGAGGTTGATGGTTGACGTAGCAGTGCTTCGCCCCATCCAATAAGTGCGGCCGATCACAAATTGTCATCAATATCCTCTAACGGAAGTGCAAGGAAACTTGCAGTTTCAACAGAGGCAGACCATAATGTGAGGGGTGTTAGAGGCGTTGGTTCCACCATACAATTAAAGAGATGTTGGTGTCATGTGGGGACACATTTTAAGCGGGGCATACATTTTGTATGTCGGGGTTGATTCTGGATAGGTAAGAGGTTAACCTGTTACAGTATCGTTTAGCCTGTACAGATCGAAGTTGAGATAGAGTAACTCGCGTTTTCTTGGGGAGTATGCGTTCCTCTTCCGCAAGTTTTGGGTACTGTTCTTTGAGTACGGGATTCACTGGGCAATTCCTGGCATAAAGTTCCGACGCCTGTTTGTGGAGTTCGCTGAGGGCCTGCTTGTGTTTTTTGGCTTCATGCGGCTGAGTTCTCAGGTGCCGTATTTCCTCATAATGCTTACGGAGATGACTCCTTAAGCCCCTGGGCGGTGTTGGCTCATCAATCAGATGTCTGTTGGGATGCCCAGGTTTCTAGGTATTCAACAGAAACTGTTTAGTTAGCATCTCATTTCTCTCCCTGATGGGGAGTATTCTCGCCTTATTATGTAGGTGGTGTTCTGGGGATATAAGAAGACAGCCCGAGGCGGTTCTGAGAGCAGTATTTTGACAGGCCTGTAGTTCCTTCCAGTGAGTAGTTTTTAGGCTTGGCGACTATATAGGGGACGCGTAGCATGCAATCGGCTGGCCAATTGCTTTGAAAGTTGTAATGAGCGTTTCTTTGTCTTTTCCCCAAGTACTGCCAGAAAGGGATTCGAGGATTTTATTACGGAACTGGATATTCAGTACAATAGCGGCTGCATGCTCACCAAAACTCAGATCCTGATCAAACGTCGCACCCAAGATTTTGGTGTGTAGGACAGTCGGTAGCGTAGTGCCATCGACGTGGATGTTCAAAATGGTCGACATTTGGGACGTCCATGTTGTAAATAAGGCCGCAGAGGATTTAGTCGGGTAGGTTCTACACGGGTAGGTGGGTTTATATATGAGACAGGTTCACACATATTCTTAATCTCCATCGTTCAGTCATTAACAAGACAGCAACGAGTAAACAATGCGCATGCCTGTCGCAAACATTTTGAGATTCCCTGTGAGAAATACTAAAATGGGGAAACGCAACTTTTAAGACGGTCTTTCCCTGATTAACACAATATGTAAACAAGTTACGGTGGATTTTAAAACGTGTTTTCTTCAATTCTTTTCACAAAAGTTGGGGTAGTTCCATTCTGGACTCGCTATTTTTCTGAGCAAAAATAAAATTTAAAAAAAAAGTTTAAATAAGCATTTATTATTGGTTAATAAAATTAACTAAAAAGTAAAAAATAAATTGACTGTAAAAAAATATAACACTTTATAAGTTCATTGCAACCTTTAACGATAATTAGGCTTCTTCGTCTGCGACAAAAAAATTCCATATTGTACATACATAATTATATATTTTTAACATTAAAATTTTACACCTCAACTTTTAACAGTCAAGTTCTTCGACTCGATTGTTAACTAACTTAAAATCATAATTTATTGTGACTTTGCCTATGTCGCGTTCAGTTTATAACAGCTAATTGCAGATCTCTGCTCTGTTTTAAAATAAAATTCCAACTTTCGATTAACTAAAATTCAATCGCCAAAAATCTGTAAAACAAAATCAAGTGCACAGAAAAGTATGCAATATATAGCGATAACAGCCTAATGTTCTTTGCATACACAAACAAAGCGAAGTTAGCTCCGTTATTGAGGACTTGGGCTTTTATGCCAAGGTGAGCACAAATCTTTACCGATAACTCTGTTATCGATTAATTTATCGAATTATCGCAAAGTAGTATTGCATTGTCATCGGAGTTATACATGCATGCAAAATTTCAGCTCAATCGGACACTGGGAAGTGTATCAAATTTAACTTGCAAGATTTGATTATAGACAACAGCCAAGTGATACTAAATAAAAGCTTGTAAAATGGAATTTCTGCTCTGCGAAGAATTACTAGAGAATGTTTAAAGTAAGTTAACAAAATAGGCAAATATTTAATATGAACGAATCTTTATGTTTTTAAGGTCAACCACATATTTTCTAAACATTCTGCACTTCTCTGGTTACGGCAACTGTATTAGATTTAGATACATGATTTTGCAAATGGTCGCCAATATTTTTGTGCTCCTTCCCGTGTCAGGCCGCTTTGGCAAGCCCAGTTTCATGTATATTTATATGTAAAAATATCATTTCTAAGTTGAAGAACTAAGGGACTTGGGAATATTTCCAAGTATTTCTGAATCAAAAATCAAATTTAGCAAAAAGCGTGATTACTCTGTTTTTAATAAATCCATGTTGCCATTTAAACTTTAGTTTCCTTCTGGGATATTCATGCTATTGCTCTCTGGTCTTTGCCGACCACTGATTTAGGGATATCAGATAGTACGTACGGTACCTTTCCAATGTTCCACATGTTTTCATCAATCCGACACCGTGTCCAGATATGGAGTTTATTGTTTTATCTTGAACTCGTAAAATATTATCAACTTGAAAGCCCATTGTTATTTCACTGTTGTTTCATTTTATCACCGTATCGTAGTATATTACGAAAAAATTATATAATATATTTTTTCCTACCGGGTATTCACGTTAACAAATTTGATATAAAAACAAAATACAAACATAGCTGCTTAGTCGAAGCAAATCATAGTAAAAGAGAAAACGCTTTAAGCTAGGCGTATTAACCCACATTTAGACAAACGGCTGTTTAAATAAAGCACACGCTCTACCATTTACAAAAACAAATACATGCATGAATGTATTGTAATATTAATATTTTAGTATATGTCATTATATTCTTTATAGCACTGCTAACACTACACTGCAATCAACTTATTGCCTGTTGTCAAATATAAATTTTAATAATAGGCTAATTTAAAAGCGATAGCGTATTAGTTTTTAGCTAGCGGCAAGCAGAAACAAAATACATACTAAGATGATAGAAAAATTGTCTGGTTAGTAAGTTATTTGCAGTAAGTGGGCTATTAGGCAATATTGCTGCAAACAGACTTTTGTGAAAATATTTAAAATGTAACCGAATATATTGTTCTTATATAAAGCCGTGTATAGAAAAATTCGTCAAATTAAGGGCTTTTTTTAATTTTTTTTAATTTTATTTTAACTTTATATTAAGTCGCTTTCATGTTTGTCCCCTCATTTCCATACGAAGTTTTGACCCACGGAAAGTTTTTTTCGGTTAGTTCCCGTTGCGCTAGACACTTGATACTTACACCATAGTTCAGATCTGAGAGACATTACAATGTAAGTGGAAAAAAATCCGCTAGGTGGCGCACGGATCGAGATACACAGAAAATAAATTTTAAAATGGAAATTTTGTGATCGACTTTCAACTAACTTCTCGGTGATCCAAAGACTTGCAACTTAGCACATAGTTTGCGAGTCGATGGCACTACAATTGGTGGAAAGCCAAATGCCGCCAGGTGGCAGACGAATCGAGATAAACGAAAATCCCTGAAAAAACCCAGGGAGTAATGCAATCGATTTTAGAGTATCTTCCCGGTGAGCTGGAGATATGAAACTTGAGCCGTAAGTCAGAACCCGGTGACAATGCAATATTTTATCAAACAAATTCCGCTAGGTGGCGCATGGATCGAGATATTAGGAAAATTAATTTTGATTTGGGAATCTTTCAATCCATTTATAACTAGATTCCCTGTTACCTAGAGACTTGTAACTTCGCACATAGTGCGAGACCTGATGACAATACAATTTATAAAAAACAAAGTTCCGATAGGTGGCGTGCTAAATGAGATAACTACAAATCCCTGAAAAACGAGGGGAATCGTGCGATCGATTTTTGAGTAACATGCCGGTGAGCTAAAGACTTGAAACTTGGGCCGTGGGTCAGAACCGGGTGACAATGCAATATTTTATCAAAAAAATTCCGCTAGGTGGTGCATGGATTAAGATATTAGGCAAATTAATTTTAATTTGGAAATTTTTCAATCCATTTTTAACTAACTCCCCGATTACCTAGAGACTTGTAACTTAGCACATAGTGCGAGACCTGATGACAATACAATTTATAAAAAACAAAGTTCCGCTAGGTGGCGTGCTAATTGAGATAACTACAAATCCCTGAAAAACGAGGGGAATCTTGCGATCGATTTTTGAGTAACTTGTCGGCCAGCTAGAGATTTGAAACTTGGGCCGTGGGTCAGAACCCGGTGACAATGCAACATTTGATCAAAAAAATTCGCTAGGTGGCACGCGGATTGAGATAGTAAAAAAACCACTTTTTATTTTGGGAATTTTTCAATTCATTTTTAACTAACTTTCTGGTTAACTAGAGACTTGAAACATGACACTTAGTTAGATGCCTGGTGACAATACAACCTATAGAAAACAAAGTTCCCCTAGGTGGCGTGCTAGTCGAGATAACTGCAAATCCTTTAAAAACGGGGGAAATTTTGCGATCGATTTTCGAGTAGCTTCCCGATGAGCTAGCGACATGAAACTTTAGCCGTAAGTCAGAACCCGATGACAATGCAATATTTTATCAAAAAAATTCCGCTAGGTGGCGCATGGATCGAGATATTGAGATATTGGTTATATATTATATAGTTTTAAATTTGAAATTTGGAATCGATTTTTATCTAACACCATGGATATCTAGAGACTTGAAACCTGAAATATAGTTTAAAACCCGGTGACAGTGCAATGTTTGATCAAAAAAAGGCCATACCTTCATGGCTAGCCTCCTGAGTGTTGCAGGCGTTGTAGAATTCCACCTCGTTGAAAGCCCAACTCAATGCACGTCCTTGCATACTTTTAGGCGTACACGACTTTCACTACGATTCTTTTAGACTTTAAGGCGTATGCGAATTTCGCCACGATTTTCAGCTGTGCAAATTAAGTAGCTGATAAATGAGGCGGAATTCTCTTGTTATGATGCGAGGTGGAATTCTATTTTTTTTCGCCAGTGTTGTCAGCGAAAATTCCACTAATTCTCTTAAGTCTTGCTATTTTGAAAAAATAAATAAAGATAAGAATTTTAGCTTACTTACTTACTTACTTAATTGGCGCTTAACCGTCTAAACGGTTATGGCCGTCCAACAAGGCGCGCCAGTCGCTCCTTCGCTCCGCCAACCGGCACCAATTGGTCACACCAAGGGATTTTAAATCGTTTTCCACCTGGTCCTTCAAACGGAGTGAGGGCCACCCTCTACCTCTGCTTCCATAGGCGGGTTCCGATAGAAACACTTTTTTGGCCGGAGCATCATCTTTCATTCGCATAACATGGCCTAGCCAGCGCAGCCGCTGCATTTTAATTCGCTGGACTATGTTGATGTCTGCGTACAGCTCGTACAGCTCATTATTAAATCTTCTTCGGTACTCGCCACCGCCAACGCGTAGAGGTCCATAAATCTTTCGAAGAACTTTTCTCTCGAACACTCCCAAAGCCGCTTCATCTGCTGTTGTCATGGTATATGCTTCTGCCCCATATAGCAGGACGGATACGATAAGTGACTTGTAGAGTATGATTTTCGTTCGCCGAGAGAGGACTTTACTTTTCAATTGCCTACCTAGCCCAAAGTAGCTTTTATTGGCAAGATTGATTCTTTGCTGGATTTCAGTGGTGATGTTGTTGCTAGTGTTGATGCTGGTTCCCAAATAAACGAAGTCTTTTACTATTTCGAAATTATGGCTGCCAACAGTAGCGTGGTTGCCAAGGCGCGTATGCGCTGACTCTTTGCTCGATGACAGCAGGTACTTCGTTTTGTCCTCATTCACCACCAAACCCATCTTTATCGCTTCTTTTTACAGTTTGGAGTAAGCAGAATTAACAGCGCGGGTGTTTAGGCCGATGATATTAATGTCATCAGCATATGCCAGTAATTGCACGCTTTTATAGTATATTGTTCCAGTGCGGTTAAGTTCTGCAGCTAGTATAATTTTCTTCAGCATCAAATTAAAGAAATCGCACGATAGGGGGTCACCCTGTCTGAAACCTCGTTTAGTTTCGAACGGCTCGGAGAGATCCTTCCCAATTCTGACTGAGCTGATGGTGTTGCTCAACGTCATTTTGCATAGCAGTATAAGTTTTGCGGGGAAAGCAAATTCAGACATAGCGGCATATAGGCAGCTCCTTTTTGTGCTGTCGAAAGCGGATTTAAAGTCGACGAAGAGGTGATGTGTGTCGATTCTCTTTTCACGGGTTTTTCCAAGATTTGGCGCATTGTGAAAATCTGGTCGATGGTAGATTTACCAGGTCTGAAGCCGCACTGATAAGGTCCAATCAGCCGATTCACGGTGGGCTTCAATCCTTCGCACAATACACTTGAAAGGAACTTATATGCGATATTAAGAAGGTTGATTCCACGATAGTTGGCGCATTTTGCAATATCCCCCTTCCTGCGGACTGGGCAAAGAACACTTAGATTCCAACCATCGGGCATGCACTCTTCCGCCCATATTTTGCTAAGAAGCTGCTGCATGCGCCTTACCAACTCCTCGCCGCCGTACTTGAATAGCTCCGCAGGCAATCCATCAGCGCCGACGGCCTTGTTGATTTTCAATCTGGTTATTGCTATTCTAACTTCATCATAATCGGACGGGGGGACATATATTCCATCATCATCGATTGCGGGATCGGGTTCTTCATCTCTGCGCGGTCAATTGCTGCCTCCATTTAGGAGAGCAGAGAAGTGTTCCCTCCATAATCTAAACACTTTCTGGACATCAGTTACAAGGTTGCCGTTTTCGTTCCTACAGAAGTTTGCCCCGGTCTTAAAACCTTCCGTCTGTCGCCGTATTTTTTGGTAAAATTTTCGGGCGTTATTCCTGGTAGCTAGCAGCTCAAGCTCCTCGCACTAACGCCTTTCTGCTTCTGCTGTTTTCTTCCTGAAAAGGCGTCTCGCATTCTTTTTCAACTCACGTTAGCCTTCATACACTCCTCTTGTCGCGCTCGCTTTTAACGTAGCCTGTAAGCAGCGTTCTTTCTTTCGGTTGCAACGCGGCATTCTTCATCGTACCGTTGTTTTTTCGCGGCCGCCGGTCACCAATTTTTTCCTCGGCGGCAGTACGAATTGTTTTGGAGTTATGCTCCCACTGCTCCTGTATTTCTTCAGGATGAGTTGTGCTCTCAGAGAGCAGGTGAGAGAGTCGAGTTGCGAAATCATTGGCAGTCTGTTGTGATTGAAGCTTTTTGACGTCTAGCTTCTCTTGTGTTTTTATACTGAGTTGAGCAGAGCTCACAGAGTATATTAACTTTGTATTTAATTAGCGAGCTTTGCTCATATTGCTTTACACAATGGTTTTTGTAATTGATATTAGAGAAAAATTGTAAGTTTACAAACGGCGATGGTTACTAGGACATGTTTCTGAATTTCACTTCTTCATCAGCTAGCTTTTTGGGAGCTGAGCGTTGAACTCGAATCTCCAACATTCATATCAGTGCAAGCCTTTTAGCTGCTAAGCCATATGAATGTCCGTTGTACGCTATACAATTGGTCTCTAAGAGTTGCCTTTTTGTTTATATTCCTTTTGATCACCATGTAGGCACATACACTCTGTATGTAGTTTATTCCTAATGGTGTGGATATGATTTTTAGGCGCGCTTTTGAAAGCTTAGTAACATATATCAAAATCATCGGGATCGAAAAAAAATTTGATTGAGCCATGTCCGTCCGTCCGTCTGTCCGTCAACACGATAACTTGAGTAAATTTTGAGGTATCTTGATGAAATTTGGTACTTAGGTTTCTGAGCACTCATCTCAGATCGCTATTTAAAATGAACAATATCGGACTATAACCACGCCCACTTTTTCGATATCGAAAATTTCGAAAAATCGGAAAAGTGCGATAATTCATTACCAAAGACGGATAAAGCAATGAAAATTGGTAGGTGAGTTGAATTGATGACGCTGAAGAGAAAATTAGTAAAATTTTGGACAATGGGGGTGGCACCGCCCAGTTTTAAAAGAAGGTAATTTAAAATTTTGCAAGCTGTAATTTGGCAGTCGTTGAAGATATCATGATGAAATTTGGCAGGAACGTTACTCCTATTACTATATGTATGCTTAATAAAAATTAGCAAAATCGGAGAACGACCATGCCCACTTTAAAAAAAATTTTTTTTTTTAAGTAAAATTTTAACAAAACATTTAATATCTTTACAGTATATGAGTAAATTATGTCAACATTCAACTCCAGTAATGATATGGTGCAACAAAATGCAAAAATAAAAGAAAATTTTAAAATGGGCGTGGCTCCGCCCCTTTTCATTTAATTTGTCTAGGATACTTTTAATGCCATAAGTCGAACAAACATTTACCAATCCTTGTGAAATTTGGTAGGGGTATAGATTCTGGGACAATAACTTATTTCTGTGAAAAAGGGCGAAATCGGTTGAAGCCACGCCCAGTTTTTTATACACAGTCGACCTTCCGCTCAGCCGTTAACACGATAACTTGAGCAAAAATCAATATAACTTTACTAAACTCAGTTCACGTATTTATCTGAACTCACCTTGCATTGGTATAAAGAATGGCCGAAATCCGGCCATGACCACGCCCACTTTTTCGAGATCGAAAATTACCAAAAACGAAAAAAATGCTATAATTCTTATCAAATACTAAAAAAGGGATGAAACATGGTATTTTGATTGGTTTATTGACGCAAAATATAACTTTAGAAAAAAACTTTGTAAAATGGGTGTGACACCTACCCTATTAAGTAGAATGATATGAAAAAGTTCTGCAGGGCGAAATAAAAAACCCTTGAAATCTTGGCAGGAATACTGTTCGTGGTATTATATATATATATATATAAATTAGCGGTATCCAACAAATGATGTTCTGGGTCACCTTGGAATCGTCCACTAAAAACTAAGCCCCACGCCCTTTTGAAATAATCATTAACACCTTTCGTTTGATACCCATATTGTACAAACGCATTCTAGAGTCACCCCTGGTCCAACTTTATGGCGATATCTCGAAAAGTTGTCCACCTATAGAACTAAGGCTCACTCCCTTTTTATTTGATACCCATAGCGTACAAACAAATTCTAGGGTCACCCCTGGTCTACCTTTATGGCGATATCTCGAAACGGCGTCCACCTATACAACTACCACCACTCCCTTTTAAAACCCTCATTTATACCTTTAATTTGATACCCATATCTTACAAACACATTCTAGAGTCACCCCTGGTCCACCTTTATGGTGATATCTCGAAAAGGCGTCCATCTATAGAACTAAGCTCCACACCCTTTTGAAATACTCATTAACACCTTTCGTTTGATACCCATATTGTGCAAACGCATTCTAGAGTCACTCCAGGTCCACCTTTATGGCGATATTTCGAAAAGTCGTCCACCTATAGAACTAAGGCCCACTCCCTTTTAAAATGCTCATTAACCCCTTTCATTTGGTACCCATATCGTACAAACAAATTCTAGGGTCACCCCTGGTCTACCTTTATGGCGATATCTCGAAACGGCGTCCACCTATACAACTACAACCACTCCCTTTTAAAACCCTCATTTATACCTCTAATTTGATACCCATATCTTACAAACACATTCTAGAGTCACCCCTGGTCCACCTTTATGGTGATATCTCGAAAAGGCGTCCATCTATAGAACTAAGCTCCACACCCTTTTGAAATACTCATTAACACTTTCGTTTGAACCCATATTGTGCAAACGCATTCTAGAGTCACCCCTGGTTCACCTTTATGGCGATATTCCGAAAAGTCGTCCACCTATAGAACTAAGGCCCACTCCCTTTTAAAATGCTCATTAACCCCTTTCATTTGATACCCATATTGTACAAACAAATTCTAGGGTCACCTCTGGTCTACCTTTATGGCGATATCTCGAAACGGCGTCCACCTATACAACTACCACCACTCCCTTTTAAAACCCTCATTAATACCTTTAATTTGATACCCATATCGTAAAACACATTCTAGAGCCACCCATGGGCCACCTTTATGGCGATATCTCGAAAAGGCGTCCACCTATACAACTACCACCACTCCCTTTTAAAACCCACATTAATACCTTTAATTTGATACCCATATCGTAAAACACATTCTAGAGTCACCCCTGGTCCACCTTTATGGCGATATCTCGAAAAGGCGTCCACCTATAGAACTAAGGCCCACTCCCTTTTAAAATGTTCATCAACCGCTTTCATTTGATACCCATATCGTACAAACAATTTCTAGGGTCACCCCTGGTCCACCTTTATGGCGATATCCCTAAATGGCGTCCACCTATAGAACTATGGCCCACTCCCTCATAAAATACTCTTTAATACCTTTCATTTGATACACATGTCATACAAACACATTCCAGGATTACCCCCGGTTCATTTTCCTACATGGTTATTTTCCCTTATGTTGTCACCATAGTTCTCAACTGAGTATGTAATGTTCGGTTACACCCGAACTTAACCTTCCTTACTTGTTTGTTCCTTGGTTTTAGCCCCGTTGAGGCGGGTGCGTATTTTGGCTGCAATGAGATAATGGTCCGAGTCGATGTTAGGTCCTCGGATCGTGCGCACATCTAAAACACTGGAGGCATGCCTTCCGCCTATCACAACGTGATCGATCTGATTGCGAGTATTTCGATTAGGAGACAGTCATGTAACTTGATGTATCTTTTTATGCACCAACCTCGTGCTGGATATGATCACGTTTCGAGCACCGGCCAAGTCAATCAGCCTCAGTCCGTTAGGAGATGTTTCATTGTGTAGGTTGAACTTTCCGACTGCAGGGGCAAAAGCACCTTCTTTGCCCACCCTGGCGTTAAAGTCGCCAAGCACGACTTTTATATCATGACGTGGGCAGCGCTCGTACGTGCGTTCTAATTCTTCATAAAAAGTGTCGTTCACCTCATCGTCTTTCTCCTCTGTGGGCACATGGACGCAGATGAATGATATGTTAAAAAATTTTGCTTTTATTCGGATAGCGGCGAGACGCTCGTCCACAGGCGTGAACGTCATCACTTGGCCACAAAGTCTCTCTCCCACCACGAATCCGACGCCGAAACTGCGCTCATTCGTATGGCCGCTCCAATAGATGTCACAATTTTTGATCTTCTTTCTTCCATGCTTCGTCCAACGCATTTCTTGGATGGCTGTGATGTCAGATTTTGCTTTAACGAGGACATCAACCAGCCGGGCATCTGCACCAATCCCATTCAGGGAGCGGACGTTCCAAGTGCATGCCCTCAATTTATTGTCCTTCAAACGTTTGCCATGGTCGTCATCAATAGAGAGTGTATTTATCCAAAGTTTGTTGTTATATTTCATTGGAGTATGGTTTTACGTGGCGGGTCCCAAGCCCAGCGCACAACCCACTCAGCTGGGTTGAAAATATTACTTGCACGTTTATATAGCGAGCCGCTTGCTCCAAGACAGACGCCCGCTTGCAGCCGCACCTAGAGGTGTACCGACGCTGCCGATGAGATCTCCCCCGGCTAGCCCTTAAACCGATTATGTCAGAGTCGCCTAGCCAGGTTGTCGCCTTCTCACATTACCTCACCTCTAAACGGATGTTTAGCGGCTACCCAGAGGATACTTGGCCGCAAGCGACCGGCAGTAGTGAGCTGCTTGAACCGCATGCAAAAGAACCGCTCGTGCCATTCCCAGGTGAATGACGGTCAGAAGTTTCGCCACTTTCGTGGACTTCTACACACGGCTCCACCCTCTAACTTAGGAATTACTTCAATTACTAATCAAAGTTGCAATTGCCTTTTTGTAGGCAGTACTAAAAAATTTAAAATAAAAAGATAAAATGTTAAGGACTATATTTATATAAATGTACCAAAAAATAGAAGGCAATTTTTCTTTTAATATAGACATAGTTTTGTTGAATTTTGACTAAAACAGTTTAACAATAAAAGAATTTTGGTATTTAAAGTTATAAAGGTAGAGTGCGTGTTTAAATTTTAAATAATCAATTAGTTAATCCCAAGTACATGGTTAGCCTTAAATTGAAAGATTGCGCTCCACCTTTATAGTTTTAGATCACAAAATTCTTTTACAAGAGTTTTTTAGTCAAAATTCAACAAGACCATGTCTGTATTAAAGGAAAAATTGCCTTCTATTTTTTGGTCCATTTATATAAAGGAAGTCCTTAAATTATTTTTTATCATCTTTTTTTCTATTGTTCTCTGAAATCATGGTTCCGAAATAGTTCAGTGTTTCGGGATCATGTCGGATTTATTTTGATACCATTTCTACATAAATTGCCTTTTTATTACTTACTGCATGATTTAGATTAACAAGAAGCCGAAGACCGTGTATTATTGTTTAATCTTTATATGCATGTTTCTTTAAAAATTGAATATGATTCATAGCTAATCAGCTAGTTTCTCTTCGGGTCAACTTGCTATTACCGTTTCAACTACGTCGTAAGATTTCGATACGTTCAGTGCTATCAGGATCGTTCCTTTTGTAATAATTGTCTCTTTGAAGCCAAATGTATTATAAATATCACAATTTTCCGGCGAAAATCTTTCCAAACCCTTCTGATCTTAGTCTAATCAATAACATGGTATGATCTGCTCTGTAGGCAAAGAAGTTTGACTTCAAAAGAGACATGCCCATTTTGACAAGTACTTTACAGTGGGAACTAAAGCAATGATAAAGATTTTTGAACAAAAGCTTTGGAAGAAAACCTCCTTGACAATCAGTGATACAATCAAAAAAACTGTAAAAACAACAAAGCCGACCTTACCTGGGGCTAGAGAAATCTTACTGCCTTCCGACCATTGGTGATGTACTCCAGTACTCTAGTTAAATCTTTAGGCCAGAAAACAAGTTTATATTTTTTGAATAGCCAGGCCACACGAAAGTGTCTTTACTCATATGTTGACAGTAAAAAGTCTATGATTGAAGGTGGCCTAGCACTAGTTCAGTTGTTAAGGGTTAAACCTCAACCCCCCCCCCCTCCCCCCACGTCGCTATGCCCCTGATGAATACTATTTCCAAAAATTTAGTAATTGTGCCCATTCAATGTAAAATCATATTTTTGTCACAATTTACAACCATAATAATAAAACACTGCCTTAAAATTTAGTTCTTGGAGTTCTGCTTTAAGTATATCAATTTCGATTTTTTTGGCCATTTTCGGTCATTTTTCTTTTTTCGACATTTTTAATTCGATAAAAAAAGTTTTCTGTATAAAAAGGTTTTTAACCATTCGGCCTTTTGTGTATCGAAAGCTTTTTTTCGACATATCGTACGGATCCCCACAAAAAATGTAAAATTATTTGTTTCTCACCCAATAGAGTATCTAGTTTCACTGTACTGTTGTACTTTGGAGCTAAAAAATGTTGAGCATATGCTATTTCAAGGTTTTCAATTTATTCTTAATAATCTTATGGAGATGAAATTAGGAACTCGTTCAATACACGGCATCAGGTATAGTTAGGATAAAAACTATAAAAGGAATCACAATAATTGTGACCTAAGTGTCGGCCTAAAAAGTTAATCATTATAACCCAACCTATTATCTCTTTTATCTCTTGGACCTGAGTACGAGTATGCCTTATAAAAATATCTTAAAGCAAAAGCACACTGTGTGAAGATATTTCCACATAAATGAAAAACACCACTGAGGAGATTTAAGCTGAGTTTCACTTTTAATTGTACTACGTGATTTTTGCAAGGCAGATTGATTTTAGCTTAGAAACTTTTCATGGCAGAAATATTCTAGGAGTGTTTGGCAACCTGTTGCCTAGAAAAACGTTTTCTAAAATATTTTGGTGTTGTTTTTCCCGATGGTAGTACATGAACTCTACGGTGTGGTGGTCAAGTAAACTATCATTATATTCGTAACATACTTTATGTTTCTTCTATCCAACAACAAGCCCTTTTAATGCGATGATAAGTAGTTCATCCTTCGTGCCTTCAATGTTTTAAAGAAGCGTATAGTTTTATGATAAACTATAATCATACAAACAATCAAAACCATTGAACAACAGCTTTTAACCATCTTAAGTTATCAGTTTATTGGCTGTCAACCAAAACAGAGATATAAAAGGTGAAGAAGATAATATAAAAGAAACAGTAAAAAAATTCACACTTCCGGTTCAATGTAATTGGGAATTTTAAATGCGTATTCAAGTATTTTGGCTACTTGGATGTCAATCATAATTGACGTATCAACATTACTTATGATGTAATCACTCTTTTTAATGCCATATAATCCGACATGCACTCAATAGCTGCTGGGTTAATTAAATGGTTATTAAAAAAATTAAATGTGCTTGAAACTATTTTGATTGTTTTTTTTTATTTAGTTGGGTGAATTTTAATTTAATTTTACTTTTTAATTTGTTTTATGTATAATTTATTTGTATACATACGTACTTTTTAATAGTTTTTCATGAAATATTAAAGATGCGCAACTTTGTATTGACTTTCGCGCTGTCAAAGCACTAACCATTATTCACAACATGCCTACATTGGCCTCAAGCGTGACTCTACAGCAATGCGTGGGCATGCGCTGTTTTAAGTTCGTTGCTTGAATCTTTCGTTAAATAAACAGAATTGACAGTCCTACAGTTTTCTATAAAAAACATTAATATTGCTGTATTTTTTTTATTCATAAAAACTAAAAACAACAACAACAAAAGTGATTACATAAATCAATTTCCTAACTGTTCTTGCCCTTTTTTGTTTATCTTAATTTTTTGTCTATTTTTTTATATTTATACCTTTATATTAAGTCGCTTTCATGTTTGTCCCCTCATTTCCATACGAATTTTTGACCCACGGAAAAGTCTTTTTCGGTAACTTCCCGTTGAGCTACACACTTGATACTTAGAACATAGTTCAGATCTGAGAGACATTACAAGGGGAAAAAATTCGCTAGGTGGCGCACGGATCGAGATATACAGAAAATTAATTTTAAAATGGAAATCTTGCGATCGACTTTTAACTATCTTCCCGGTGATCCAAAGACTTGAAACTTAGCACATAGTTTGCGAGTCGGTGGCACTACAATTCGTGGAAAACAAAATGCCGCTAGGTGGCAGACGAATCGAGATAAACGAAAATCCACGAAAAAACCTGAAAAACGCAGGGAATCTTGCTATATATTTTTGCGTAACTCCCCGGTGACTGACAATGCAATATTTTATCAAAAAAATTCCTCTAGGTGGTGCATGGATCGAGATATTAGGAAAATCAATTTTAATTTGGGAATTTTCAATCCATTTTTAACAAACTTGCCGGTTACCTAGAAACTTGTAAGTTAGCACATAGTTCGAGACCCGGTGACAATACAATTTACAGCAAACAAAATTCCGCTAGGAGACGCGCTAAATGAGATAACTACAAATCCTTGAAAAACGAGGGGAATTTCGCAATCAATTTTTTAGTAACTTCCCGGTGAGCTGGAGATATGAAACTTGAGCCGTAACCCAGTGACAATGCAACACTTGATCAAAAAAAATTCACTAGGTGGCACGCTGATCGAGATAGTAAGAAAACAAATTTTAATTTGGGAATATTTCAATCCATTTTTAACTATCTTCCCGGTTAGCTAGAGATTTGTAACTTAGCACTTAGTTAGAGGCCTGGTGAAATATTACTTATAGAAAACAAACTTCCACTAGGTGGGGCGCTAGTCAAGATAACAGCAAATCCTTTAAAAAGGGGGGAAATATTGCGATCGGTTTTCGAGGAGCTTGCCGATGAGCTAGAGACATGAAACTTGGGCCGTAAATCAGAACCCAGTGGCAATGGAATATTATATCAAAAAAATTCCGCTAGGTGGCACATGGATCGAGATATTGAGAAAACTATTTTTCAATTGGGAATTTTGCAATCTATTTTTAACTAACTTCCTGGATATCTAGACACTTGAAACCTGAAATATAGTTTAAAACTCGGTGACAGTGCAATGTTTGATCAAACAAGTAAGGAAGGTTAAGTTCGGGTGTAACCGAACATTACATACTCAGTTGAGAGCTATGGTGACAACATAAGGGAAAATAACCATGTAGGAAAATGAACCGAGGGTAGCGCTGGAATATGTTTATATGACATGTGTATCAAATGAAAGGTATTAAAGAATATTTTATGAGGGAGTGGGCCATAGTTCTATAGGTGGACGCCATTTAAGGATATCGCCATAAAGGTGGATCAGGGTTGACTCTAGAATGTGTTTGTACGATATGGGTATCAAACGAAAGGTGTTAATGAGTATTTCAAATGAGAGTGGGGTTTAGTTCTATAGGTGGACGCCTTTTCGAGATATCGCCATTAGGGTGGACCAGGGGAGATTCTAGAATGTGTTTGTACGATATGTGTATCAAATTAAAGGTATTAATGGGGGTTTTAAAAGGGAGTGGTGGGAGTTATATAGGTGGTCGCCTTTTCGAGATATCGGCATAAAGGTGGACCAGGCGTGACTCTAGAATGCGTTTGTACAATATGGGGATCAAACTAAAGGTGTTAATGAGTATTTTAAAAGGTCGTGGGTCTTAGTTCTATAGGTGGACGCCTTTTCGAGATATCGCCATAAAGGTGGACCAGGGGTGACTCTAGAATGTGTTTGTACGATATGGGTATCAAATTAAAGGTATTAATGAGTGTTTTAAAAGGGAGTGGTGGTAGTTGTATAGGTGGTCGCCTTTTCGAGATATCGGCATAAAGGTGGACCAGAGGTGACTCTATAACGCGTTTGTACAATATGCCTATCAAATGAAAGGTGTTAGTGAGCATTTTAAAAGGGCGTGGGGCTTAGTTCTATAGGTGGATGCCTTTTCGAGATATCGCCATAAAGGTGGACCAGGTGTGATTCTAGAATGTGTTTGTACGATATGGGTATAAAATTAAAGGTACTAATGAGGGGTTTAAAAAGGAGTGGTGGTAGTTGTATAGGTGGTCGCCTTTTCGAGATATCGGCGTAAAGGTGGACCAGGGGTGGCTCTGGAATGCGTTTGTACAATATGGCTATCAAACGAAAGGTTTTAGTGAGTATTTTAAAAGGGCGTGGGGCTTAGTTCTATATGTGGACGCCTTTTCGAGATATCGGCATAAAGGTGGACCATGGGTGATTCTAGAATGCGTTTGTACAATATGGGTATCAAATGAAAGGTGTTAATGAGTATTTTAAAAGGGTGTGGGGCTTAGTTCTATAGGTGGACGCCTTTCCGAGATATCGCCATAAAGGTGGACCAGGGGTGACTCTAGAATGTGTTTGTACGATATGGGTATCAAATTAAAGGTATTAATGAGGGTTTTAAAAGGGAGTGGTGGTAGTTGTATAGGTGGTCGCGTTTTCGAGATATCGGCATAAAGGTGGACCAGGGGAGACTCTAGAATGCGTTTCTACAATATGGGTATCAAACGAAAGGTGCTAATGAGTATTTTAAAAGGGCGTGGGCTTAGTTCTAATAGGTGGACGCCTTTCGAGATATCGCCATAAAGGTGGACCAGGGGTGACTCTAGAATGTGTTTGTACGATATCGGTATCAAATTAAAGGTATTAATGAGGGTTTTAAAAGGGAGTGGTGGTAGTTGTATAGGTGGACGCCTTTTCGAGATATCGCCATGATGGTGGACCAGGGGTGAGTCTAGAATGTGTTTGTACGATATGGGTATCAAATTAAAGGTATTAATTAGGGTTTTAAAAGGGAGTGGTGGTAGTTGTATGGGTGGTCGTCTTTTCGAGATATCGCCATAAAGGTGGACCAGGGGTGACTCTAGACTTTGTTTGTACGTTATGGGTATCAAATGAAAGATGTTAATGAGTATTTTGAAAGGGAGTGGGGTTTAGTTCTATAGGTGGATGCCTTTTCGATATATCGCCATAAAGGTGAACCAGGGGTGACTCTAGAATATGGTTTTACGATATGGGTATCAAATTAAAGGTATTAATGGGGCTTTTAAAAGGGAGTGATGGTGGTTGTATATGTGAAGGCGTTTTCCAGATATCGACCAAAATGTGGACCAAGGTGACCCAGAACATCATCTGTTGGATACCGCTAATTTATATATATATATAATACCACGAACAGTATTCCTGCCAAGATTTCATGGGTTTTTTATTTCGCCCTGCAGAACTTTTTCATTTCATTCTACTTAATATGGTAGGTGTCACACCGATGTTAGAAAGTTTTTTTCCAAAGTTATATTTTGCGTCAATAAACCAATCCAAATACCATGTTTCATCCCTTTTTTCGTATTTGGTATAGAATTATGGCATTTTTTTCGTTTTTGGTAATTTTCGATATCGAAAAAGTGGGCGTGGTCATAGTCGGATTTCGGCTATTTTTTTTACCAATACAAAGTGAGTTCAGATAAGTACGTGAACTGAGTTTAGTAAAGATATATCGATTTTTGCTCAAGTTATCGTGTTAACGGCCGAGCGGAAGGACAGGTGGTCGACTGTGTATAAAAACTGGGAGTGGCTTCCACCGATTTCGCCCTTTTTCACAGAAATAGGTTATTGTCCCAGAATCTAAGCCACTACCAAATTTCACAAGGATTGGTCAATTTTTGTTCGACTTATGGCATTAAAAGTATCCTAGAAAAATTAAATGAAAAAGGGCGGAGCTACGCCCATTTGAAATTTTCTTTTATTTTTGCATTTTGTTGCACGATATCATTACTGGAGTTGAATGTTGACATAATTTACTTAAATACTGGAAAGATATTAAATTTGTTGTTAAAATTTGACTTAAAAAAAAATTTTTTTTTTAAAGTGGGCGTGATCGTTCTCCGATTTTGATAATTTTCGCTAAGCATACATATAGTAATAGGAGTAACGTTCCTGCCAAATTTCATCATGATATCTTCAACGAATGCCAAATTACAGCTTGCAAAATTTTAAATTACCTTCTCTTAAAAGTGGGTGGTGCCACGCCCATTGTCCAAAATTTTTCTAATTTGCTATTCGGCGTCATCAGTTCAACTCACCTACCAAATTTCGTCGCTTTATCCGTCTTTGGTAATGAATTATCGCACTTTTTCGGTTTTTCGAAATTTGCGATTTCGAAAAAGTGGGCGTGGTTATAGTCCGATATTGTTCATTTTAAATAGCGATCTGAGATGAGTGCTCGGGAACCTATATACCAAATTTCATCAATATACCTCAAAATTTACTCAAGTTATCGTGTTAACGGACAGACGGAGGGACGGACATGGCTCAATCAAATTTTTTTTCGATCCTGATGATTTTGATATATGGAAGTCTATATCTATCTCCATTCCTTTATACCTGTACAACCAACCGTTATCCAATCAAAGTTAATATACTCTGTGAGCTCTGCTCAACTGAGTACACAAATTTGAGCTGCGTACCGCACAAGACGAACTATTTAGAAGATTGGGCCATACCTTCATGGCTAGCCCCCTGAGTGTTGCAGGCGATGTAGAATTCCACCTCGTTGAAGGCCCAACACAATGCACGTCCTTGCATACTTTTAGGCGTACGCAAATTTCACTACGATTTTCAGCTGTGCAAATTAAGTAGCTGACAAACGATGGGGAATTATCTTGTTATTATGCGAGGTGGAATTCTGTTGTTTTCGCCAGTGTTGTCAGCGAAATTTCCACAAATTCTCTTAAATCTTGCTATTTTGAACAAATAAATAAAGATAAGAATTTTCACTTAGGAATTACTTAAATTACTAATCAAAGTTGCAATTGCCTTTTTGTAGGCAGTACTAAAAAATTTAAAATAAAAAGATGATAAAAAATTTAAGGACTACCTTTATATAAATGGGTCAAAAAATAGAAGGAAATGTTTCCTTTAATATAGACATAGTCTTGTTGAATTTTGGCTTAAAAACTTTAACAATAGCTCTTGTAAAAGAATTTTGGGATTTAAAATTATAAAGGTACAGTGCGTGTTTAAATTTTAAATAATCAATTAGTTAATCCCAAGTACATGGTTCACCTTAAGTTGGAAGATTGCGCTCCACTTTTATAGTTTTATATCCCAAACTTTTTTACAAAAGCTATTGTTAAATTTTTTAGTCAAAATTCAACAAGACTATGTCTGTATCAAAGGAAAAATTGCCTGCTATTTTTTGTTCCATTTATATAAATGTAGTCCTTAACACTTTTTTATCATCTTTTTATTAGTATAATACTCCGTCATCATTATACAATAATTCTTCATCACGTTTCATTTGATTGGCGCACGTTCGTTGTAAGTCATTACGCGTGACGGTTTATATTACCAAACAACTCGCTGCAGGTAATTTTGGTGGTACGTGTGCATGTTTTTTTTTTTTTTTTTTTGGCGAGCTACAAAATTTACTTAGCACAGTCTATATAATTAAGTTATTGTATTACTACTTATTAAATTTCTTCTTTTTTGTTTATTTACATCTGTTCAAGCACGTTCATTATTTGGCGCGCAATTCGTGACTCACTAAGACGTCCTTTGATTTTAAGAATAATTGAATAATTTGTAGGAGTTTTGAGAAAATATAAGCAAATATCTTTTAAAGCAACAGTGGAAGAGAGCTCTCGCATTAAGTATATAGATACGGATATTTGAGATTGAATCTCAGTGTTCCTGAGCAAAAAATTTGATGTTGAAGTTAGAGACTCCGAAGCAGTTTTAATTACAGACATCAGAAGTTCGCCGGAATATTTTTTTCTAACGTCCAGTAGAAAGTTATATGAGGTAAAGTAGCAAAAAAGGCTTGCATACATATTTTTTAAGTTAACTAGAGCTCGATCAGAAGTTAAAGTTAAACCACAACAGAGGTAAATTTACTAGAAGAAAATAATCTCAGGCTTTCTGAGAAGCGATTTATTGATTTCTTATCTAATCAACTGATACCGACAATTCTTTTTTACTATCGTCTCATATCGATCGAATATTATTACCGTTGATCTATCAGTTTGTTATTAGCTTATTATCACGTGGTTATCGGCTTCTTATTGGTTTCTGATCAGCTTTTTATAACCGGTTTGTAGATATTTCATCGGTATTGTATTGAAATTTTATTGGTATTTGTTTTATAACAAATATATGACATTCCGAAACTAGTTTGCGCTCCGATAAAAAGTTTATAACTTTTCGACATAAAGTCGATAATTTTTTCATAATAAATCAGCATTTTTTTCTAACAAATTGATAACAGGCCGGTAGTTAAATCAATATCTTTTCGATAACAAATAGATTACTTTTTCATGACAAATCGGTAGCTTTTCGTTGATAAGTGCGAATGCCGAGCCTCCGTACATAGAAAATTCTAATTTGCTGTATATATTTCTCAACCTTTTGAACTGAGATGTCTAATAGTTAGTCAGTGACCACCTACATATATAAAAAGATCACGGTGAGAGTGGATGTGGGGAGAGAAGAGCAAATAATAATGTGGAAAACAGGTATACGAGCAAAAATGAATATTAAAGAGAGAGGTAAGGAGGGATAAGAAACTTTTAAAATAAAATAAAGTTCACGGTTCCCGGTAGAATATTATTATTAAGAATGTGAAAAGGCGATTCGTCTGCTTTGAGGGCTTTGAACAGATGTTACATCCGACGGTTATGTCAAGTTTCAATTTTTGTCTAATGTCTAAAAGTGTTTTCATTCTTTCTCTACAATAAGGGATGAGTGGGCATTGATTCAAGGGATTCAAGGGGTTGTGTAGCGCAATATATAGCTTCTCCAACCAAATTGTCAACCACAACTTCGAGCGGCGAATCCCGTTTCACTAACAGACGAGGCTCTGGCGACCCCAAGCTCCTCATGGAACTTGGGGGTGGGGAGGGAGGGTTGGCCTGAAGGTTTAATGTGGCCATATAAATCGTTCCCGAGATGGTCGGGCCAGTACGTTAATGGTGCTGTGTTACCAGAGCGTATCGGATCTGTATCCGACAAAGGACCATCACATCGATAACACTCCCCAAAGCCTTCGGGGAGTAACCTAATCGCTACAACAACAACAACAACAGTGCGCATTGAAAAAAAGATTGGGATTCAAGGGGTTGAAAAGCGCAATATAAAGCTTTATAACTTCAAAGCTTCCGCAACCCAATTTACAATCTCACCAACTCTCCTTTCGTTACAAATGTGAATGTAATATATACATATTTAGCAGGCGAGGCTCTGGCGACCCCAAGTTCCTCATGGAACTTGTCGGTACGGGAGGGAGCGTTATGGTCTAGAACGTTTAATAGGGTTAGATTAATCGTTCACGAGATAGTCGGGCTAGTACCTTAATGGTACTTTGTTACGGGAACGTGCCGGTTCTATATCCGGCAAAGGACCATCAACATCACTAACACTCCCCAAGCACGTCGGGAAGTGTCTTTATTGTTAATACAACAACAACAACAGTGGACATTTATTGCACAGTTTCCAACAAGGTAAAAGCATAATATAAACTACTTCCAAAGCATAGTGCCATGTTCTATAATTTTGCTATTTCGCGCCATTGAATCTACTGTCTATACTATTACAGACTTGTAACTTAAGCTATTGCTTTAAGAAGATCCTGGCAACCAGTAAGTCAAAATAGGCCGACCGAGTTCATGGCAAGTTAGATACAATATTTTTTTGTCTCTTTTCCAAGTGTTACCGGGGATTAATTTAAAGATTTTGTTTAAGTAGAATATTTAATTACATTGGTAGTTGTATGCTAGGAATAGGAGTGTAGGTTATTGAAACTGAAATACTTTTCTGTAGTTAACTGGCTATAACTAGGTTCTTTGTTGTATTTATTATAGAGACTGCTAAAAATATTTGTTGTTGCGTACTGCCAGTAAAATAGTTCTTAGCCAAACATGACTCTTTCACAATTGCGACTTTCTATTACGACAAAAATTATATAAAACGATAAAAATTATATAAAAGGTTTCTCAACAGTTTTAATTTTAAAAGCGGCAAATTGAATCAAGTAAAAGTGGTAATAGGGAAACCAACATCTTTCTTTGCATAGGAAGCGATGGCGATAGCAATTTTTTCTAATATTAAAGTAATGAATATGAACGCAGTTTAATTGGTGATTAAAAATGATTTGTTGAATGTAATGCAACTCGTGCATATGCTGATGGTGGTGCCTGATACGTTTGCGGTCAGGGGTTCACATTCCATAGCACAACTATGCTCTCATTGCGTATATGACAGCGGAAACTTTAAACGACAAAAGGTACAAATTTTCGAAAAAAAAACAAACATGTCATTATTTCAGCAACAGCTTTTTAAAATATCCAGTGTGTGTAAATTCACAATTTCATCATTGACAGTAATTGATTATATTCCAAAGTAAACAAAAAGCGGAGTAGTATCGGATGATTCGCAAATTATTAAGCAAACTTCATTGTAACTATAGACATGCCCCATTTTGTTGTGTAAGCGACCAAGCGAAACAACTAAATATATCGGTATATTAGGGGGGAGCGATTTGTATGGACGAAAGTTAACCGACATCGCGCCATCGATTTTTCGGTAGGATTTGGGCTCAGGAAAAAAAGTTCCAATAAGCATACCCAAAGAAATGATTTTCGGGCCGGCGAAATTTCATTTTTTTTTTTACTTTTTTCCAACTTTGATTTTTAAGGTTTTTTTCATGACCTACTAAAAAATTTTCTTTTGATTGTAAAATTTCGCCACCATTTTTAGCGGACATTTTTTGGTCGGACAGAGTATACATATGAAATTTTTTTTAGTAGGTCATGAAAAAAACCTTAAAAATCAAAGTCGAAAAAAACGTCAAAAAAATTAAATTTCGCAGGCTCGAAAATTATTTTTTGGGTATGCGTAGTGGAACTTTTTTTCCTGAGCCCAAATCCTATCGATGGCGCGATATCGGTTAATAAATCGACCCAGTCTACTGTACATACCTATAAAATCACTGTAGTAGCTCTGTAGATATAACATTTTGTGTTAAATGTTGATAGTTCCTCTTTTGCAAAATTGCCATCCATCAATAAACACCTTTCAGTTTACTCTAAAAAATTTCACTTTCGGCGCATACGTAATTTAAAAAAATATTGAGTTGTTAATTCATATACATAACTGTGCAAGTTTCGATGCAAAATGATCATTTGCAAAATACCAAAACCAACAAATCAGTAATGCAGATGAAAGTGAAAATAAGACGGAAGCTTCAGCACGACCGCAATGAGGTAAGCTAATATCAATGCAAAGGGTTCGCTTAAGCTGTGTTTGTGTGTGTATGTCAATAAGTAGGATACTTAAGGTAAAAGGTAGATTATAGCATATATTGTATGTCTGTTTTTTATGTCTACATTTCAGTAAGAGAGTTTGTCATATGATTAGCAGATTCAGTATTTTCCGAGCTCGATACTTAACTCTTTCTTAGGTATACAAAAAGTTGTAATCATATTGATAGAGGAGGTAGGAAAGCGATGGCTTATAACTGATAATTTTGTCGTTTATTGCGTTGAAATCTATACACACTAAAAGTTAACGCAAGAAAGTTAATGCATCACTTCGGTACCAACTTTAAGATTATTTGGTTAATTTCCTAACTATTCTTGTACCGAAAAAGTAGCCGTTTGTGAAACAGCGGCCGTTTTCGAAAAAGCAATCTACACAAAAACTCGAGATAATCAGCACATTTGGCGTAATAACAAGTTTCACAAACGTAGTCACCTCTCTCGAAAATAGTTTTCAATACTGAAAGTTTAATCCGTTTCCAATAGGCGGCAGCCAATACAGGCTTACCGTACGAAAAATCGAAACCGATCTCAAAAAAATTAACCAGATGCGAATAAAAAAAGTAAGGGCTTCCCAAAAATTGATAATAACGATGATATAAAATTCATCGTTTCGAAAAATTTACGGGTTCCGTAATAGTACTTAGTTCTGAAAAAGCCAGTTCTGACTAAGTAATTGGTTGAGAAAACTTACTAGCTACGAGTAGTCACCCGTTACGGTTAAGTAACAGGTTAGGAAAGCTTACCAGTTCCAATTAACTAACAGTTCCGCCGAAGAAACCGGTTCTAAAAAATATTCGGTATTAAAAAGAGTATATAATGTTAAAAAAGTTAACGGTTTTAAAAAAGTTAAAGGTTATAAAAAGTTATCGGTTTTAAAATAGTAACCGGTTTAAAAAGTTAGAGGTTTTAAAGAGGAACTCTTTTCTAAGAAAGTAACCGGTTATAAAAAAGCTACAAAAAAAGTAACGTTTTCAAAAAGTAACCAATCCTTATTAAATAACTGGTTCGGAAAGAGTAACCACTTCTTCAACAAACAAGAAACTATTCAAAATACAACAATAAAAACAAAACTGTTTAAGTTAAACGGTTTTATTGAAAACGATACTTATATGAAGTAATAATAACATTAAAAGCTTGAAAATAATTAGGTAGGTCCTAGTTAGTAGTAATGACACACCTCATCAATCTAGGGCGTTGATCAGACAATTAAATAAAAGCATGGGCGCGTTAAATTTCTAAAAATGTGAGGCGTAGCATAACCTTATTAGGGTTCAGTTGGTCTTACTTATGACTATCAATAGAAATTTGACGCAACCCACGCTCTTATTTATTTGTCTGATCAACGCCCTAGATTGATGAAGACCTAATTATTTTCTAGCTTTTAATATTTATTATAATTACTTCACATAAGTATTGTTTTCAATAAAACCGTTTAACTTAAAACTTTTTTTTTAATTATTTTTTTTCAAGTTTTTAGTCTTTATTTAATTGCCTATTATTTCTCATTCCATTTAGTTCACTTAGTGACTCGTTATTACGGTGACTCTTTCCTAACAATTTGTTACAATCTAAGTCCTCAATACATAATCCTTCCAAAGACTTTACTCGACTCTGCACCATGTATGCTTTCCCCCCCCCCCCCCCCCCCCTCGAGCTCCAAAGATTTTGATGTTACTTCTACCGAACTGTATGTAATATTTGTTCCAAATATGAGCCAAATCGGACACCATAGGTCGCTTTCTATTCATGTATGTAATTTATGTTCCAAATATGGACCAAATCGGACCACAAATACGATTTTTTTAAATATTTCGATCCATGCGCCACCTATCGGAGTTTTTTCTTATTATTGCATTGCCATCGAGTTCTGAACTATATTGCAAGTTTCAAGCTTCTGCTGTTCAGCTAATAAACTTGCTTCTCGCTGAGAAACATTTTCTTCGACGAAGGCAAGTACCTACATTAATGACGTTTTCTTTTCTGGAAAATAAATGTTACCTCCATGTTTTACTCTTAGATTCTAACTTTAGAACTAGGTCACATGGTGTTATGCAGAAGAGCTCTTTTTGTAGCTTAAGCTACCCCTTTTCTTATTCAGAGGAAACTATTTTTCGAAATAAACACGCAAATTCACGAGAGAGCTGAAAGAACCAACTAGGGTAGACTATAAAGCGAGTTCGTTTCTTAAGTCTTTCGTTAAATTAAAGTTATGTTAGCTTCCCTGCAGCGAATCGTGCTACACTAGCAGAGAATTATTACACTAAGAATCGCTAATAGTTCTAAGTCAGTTCCCTCGAAGTACTTCCAACTGACACTTTTAACATTGTGATGTCCAACGAAGTAATTGCCCCTTTTTAGATCTCGAAGTTATGCGACTCTTAAAAAACCAAACCAGCTAATCAAAAGACATGATATTCAAATATTGGTAGAGAAAACAAATGGAAAAACTATTCATAATTGTATGCAATCATCATCTGGGACAAATTCACAACCCCATTTTGACTTAATCGCGTGTATATAGTATACATAAATACACTCCCAACTATTGCTGGGAGCTAACTGTTTGTTTGTTTGTATGTACAAGTTTATTGTTTACCAACATTATTTCTGCTTCTGACTGCTGCTGGTACTGGTAGTGTGGGTAAAATTACGCCATCTTAGCTATTTCTCTCATTTTTTAATGGAATTTAGATATTTTTTTTTTTATTGTACTTACATACACTTTAACATAACATACATATAAAATGGTATAACAGACCCACCAAATAACCAGCGTGACACATATTACATGCATTTGCGATTTTTTCCTCATTTTTTTATTGAGTGTGTTTGTTGCAATCGCTCATCATGTGAAAGCCAGGTGGTAAAAAAAATTATAAACAAACAAAAACAAAAAATTATGTACAGACAACGTAATTTGCAAAGAAACATAAACAGAGAAACAGTATAATAAAACAAAGCACGATAGATAGCAACAAAAGTTGATAATGGCAAAAACAAAATATGTTTTACTGTAACAACGAACTGCAATTGCACAGAAAATAACAACAAATAATAATAAAACAATTAAGTAGGTCTGTGGCTTCCAATAAAAAAAAAAAAAAAAAAAAACCATACAATATTTCTCTTTACACTGTAGCACAAAGAGTAAAATATAAACAATGACAAACAAACATTTTAAATGCATTTGGAGAAGCCAAAATGGAAAGCAAACAATACACATAAAGAGATAGCAGAAGCGCTAATTGCTTTTAATATTTACAAACGAAGCAATAACAAGTAAGGAAGGTTAAGTTCGGGTGTAACCGAACATTACATACTCAGTTGAGAGCTATGGTGACAACATAAGGGAAAATAAGCATGTAGGAAAATGAACCGAGTGAAACCCTGGAATATGTTTGTATGACATGTCTATCAAACGAAAGGCACTAAAGAGTATTTTATGATGGAGTGGGCCATAGTTCTATAGGTGGACGCCATTTAGGGATATCGCCATAAAGGTGGATCAGGGTTGACTCTAGAATTTTTTTGCACGATATGGGTATCAAATGAAAGGTGTTAATGAGTATTTTAAAAGTGTCACGTAACCTCTATCCAACACTAAAAATGCCATTGTAATACGACCCTGATCTAAACCTACGACAACCCTACATACGCTACAACTGTCGTTGATGTACAAAAACGAGAGCAGAGTCGTGTAGTAGCCGCCGTGAAGAAAAGTTGAACCTTCAGCAATCAACGATCATACATTTTTCAATAAACATATATTTGACTAAAATATTATTCATTAAACTCTGTGAATTCTTTTAAAAGTTAATTAAAAACGCAAACTAATATTATCCACGCTTACATGCGTAGCCATCCATGAATTCAGTATTGCTTTATTTTAATACGTGAATAGGTGTGTGGTAAGGTAAGTGCGAAAACTACTACATGACAAAAGGGAGTAGTCCTTAGTTCCATAGGTGGACGCCGTTTCGAGATATCGCCATAAAGGTGGACCAGGGGTGACCCTAGAATTTGTTTGTACAATATGGGTATCAAAAGAAAGGTGTTACTGAGTATTTTAAAGGGAGTGATCCTTAGTTCCATAGCTGGACGCCGTTTCGAGATATCGCCTTAAAGGTGGACCAGGGGTGACCCTGAAATTTGTTTGTACGATATGGGCATCAAATTAAAGGTATTAATGAGGGTTTTAAAAGGGAGTGGTGGTAGTTGTATAGGTGGTCGCCTTTTCAGAGATATCGCCATAAAGGTGGAACAAGGGTGACTCTAGAATGTGTTTGTACGATATGGGTATAAAATTAAAGGTATTAATGAGGGTTTTAAAAGGGAGTGGTGGTAGTTGTATAGGTGGTCGCCTTTTCAGAGATATCGCCATAAAGGTGGAACAAGGGTGACTCTAGAATGTGTTTGTACGATATGGGTATAAAATTAATGGTATTAATGAGGGTTTTAAAAGGGAGTGGTGGTAGTTGTATAGGTGGTCGCCTTTTCGAGGTATCGCCATAAAGGTGGACCAGGGGTGAATCTAGAATGCGTTTGTATAATATGGGTATCAAAAGAAAGGTGTTGCTGAGTATTTTAAAGGGAGTGATCCTTAGTTCCATAGCTGGACGCCGTTTCGAGATATCGCCTTAAAGGTGGACCAGGGGTGACCCTGGAATTTGTTTGTACGATATGGGCATCAAATTAAAGGTATTAATGAGGGTTTTAAAAGGGAGTGGTGGTAGTTGTATAGGTGGTCGCCTTTTCAGAGATATCCCCATAAAGGTGGAACAAGGGTGACTCTAGAATGTGTTTGTACGATATGGGTATAAAATTAAAGGTATTAATGAGGGTTTTAAAAGGGAGTGGTGGTAGTTGTATAGGTGGTCGCCTTTTCAGAGATATCGCCATAAAGGTGGAACAAGGGTGACTCTAGAATGTGTTTGTACGATATGGGTATAAAATTAAAGGTATTAATGAGGGTTTTAAAAGGGAGTGGTGGTAGTTGTATAGGTGGTCGCCTTTTCGAGGTATCGCCATAAAGGTGGACCAGGGGTGAATCTAGAATGCGTTTGTATAATATGGGTATCAAAAGAAAGGTGTTAATGAGTATTTTAAAGGCGGTGGGCCTTAGTTCCATAGGTGGACGCCTTTTCGAGGTATCGCAACTTAGACTTTGTTTGTATGATATGGGTATCAAATGAAAGGTGTTAATGAGTATTTTTAAAAGGGAGTGGGTCTTCGTTCTATAGGTGGTCGCTTTTTCGAGATATCGCCATAAAGGTTGACCAGGGGTGACTCTAGAATATGTTTGTACGATATGGGTGTCAAATGAAAGGTGTTAATGAGTATTTTAAAAGGGCGTGGGGCTTAGTTCTATAGGTGGACGCCTTTTCGAGATATCGCCATAAAGGTGGACCAGGGGTGACTCTAGAATGTGTTTGTACAATATGGGTATCAAAAGAAAGGTGTTGCTGAGTATTTTAAAGGGAGTGGACTTTAGTTCTATAGGTGGAAGCCGTTGCGAAATATCGCCATAAACGTGGACCAGGGGTGACTCTAGAATGTGTTTGTACGATATTGGTATCAAATTAAAGGTATTAATGAGAGTTTTAAAACCGAATGGTGGTAGTTGTATATGTGAAGGCGTTTTCCAGATATCGACCAAAGTGTGGATCAGGGTGACCCAGAACATTATCGGTTGGATACCGCTAATTTATTTATATATGTAATACTTTCACGGGTTTTTTATTTCGCACTGCAGAACTTTTTCATTTTCTTCTACTTAATATGGTAGATGTCACAACCATTTTACAAAGTTTTTTCTAAAGTTATATTTCGCGTCAATATACCAATCCAATTACCATGTTTCATCCCTTTTTGCGTATTTGGTATAGAATTATGGCATTGTTTTCATTTTTCGTAATTTTCGATATCGAAAAAGTGGGCGTGGTCATAGTCGCATTTCGTTCATTTTTTATACCAAGATAAAGTGAGTTCAGGAAGCACGTGAACTAAGTTCAGTAAAGATATGTCGATTTTTGCTCAAGTTATCGTGTTAACGGCCGAGCGGAAGGACAGACGGACGACTGTGTATAAAAACTGGGTGTGGCTCTAACCGCCCATTTTCACACGAAACAGTTAGCGCCATCAAATCTATGCCCCTGCCAAATTTCACAAGGATTGGTCAATTTTTGTTCGACTTATGGCATTAAAAGTATCCTAGACAAATTAAATGAAAAAGGGCGGAGCCACGCCCGTTTTGAAATTTTCTTTTATTTTTGTATTTTGTTGCACCATATCATTACTGGAGTTAAATGGTGACATAATTTACTAATATACTGTAAAGATATAAAATTATTTTTTAAAGTGGGCGTGGTCCTTCTCCGATTTTGCTAATTTTTATTAAGCGTACATACAATAATAGGAGTAACGTTCCTGCCAAATTTCGCTACGCCCATTGTCCAAAATTTTACTAATTTTCTATTCTGCGTCATAAGTTCAACCCACCTACCAAGCTTCATCGCTTTATCTGTCTTTGGTAATGAATTATCGCACTTTTTCGGTTTTTCGAAATTTTCGATATCGAAAAAGTGGGCGTGGTTATATTCCGATATCGTTCATTTTAAATAGCGATCTGAGATGAGTACTCAGGAACCTACATACCAAATTTCATCAAGATACCTCAAAATTTACTCAAGTTATCGTGTTAACGGACGGACGGACGGACGGACGGACATGGCTCAATCAAATTTTTTTTCGATCCTGAAGATTTTGATATATGGAAGTCTATATCTATCTCGATTCCTTTATACCTGTACAACCAACCGTTATCCAATCAAATGTAATATACTCTGTGAGCTCTGCTCAACTGAGTATAAAAAAGATAACAATTGAGGGGAAGTGTGGAATAATGGTATAAGTCGAGTTACACCGTTTTTCCATAAATCAACTAAATAAAAAGAGAATGATTACATACCCATACCATATTAATCTTAGAAAATAATAGTGATATTTAACAAAGATATTAGCTTCATTTATAGAAAAACGGTATAACTCTCTTATAAAATTTTGCAGTAGTGAAGCATGGAAATGGTACGAAAATATATTCAATGCCGTAGACCAGAAAGAACTGAAAAATAAAAGAATTGAAGTGGTTTCAAAAACAACTAAGCAGACAGAGAACTCCATTTTTAAAAATAGAAAAAGTTTAAAAATGATAAAAGTAGTAAAAAAAAATTGCTAAAAATAACAAACGGAAATAACAAATAGTTATTATCACATCTAAATAATAGAATATAATGTATTTAACAATAGTTGTTAATGTATCTACTATTTTGTTTAATAAAGTATCTCAATCAAAATATTTGATATTCAATCTATGGAATAACGGTACAACTCAAAAAAGAAGAAATCATCTATTTTCTAATAAAATTATGTATATATAAAATTTGTTTCTTTTTATTATCAAAGAATCATACTATCTAAAATTCTACCAAGTAGGATTATTACAAATTTATTTTTACCTGCATTGTTAAATTTTTTTTACTTTTCTCAAAAGGTTGATTTTTGAGTTATACCGTTATTCCACATATTCCTTCAATTATCACCTTATTTTTCTTGTTTATGTCAATATTTTTACTTTATACCATTCAAAGGATTTGAATGGCTAACATTGATAAACACCAGAATACTAATATGGGTTTCTATTAAAGGTTTTACGGAATATACGGTTATAGGTTATAACCAAATTACCAAAGTGGGCGTAGTGTTGTTACATATGTTGGTTTAATAGGCCAACATCCTGGCCACAAATATAACTGCTTTAGCTACATAAAAAGGACGGTGGAAAAGGCAGACCTATAAGAAAATCTTAAGCAATGGACTGGACTAACTTCAAATAAATTTAGACATAAAATTTTGAGGGAATTAAACAATAGTTCAGGGACTGATAAAGAAGGAAAATATGAATAACGTATGTAGTAATGAACATTCGCTTAAGGCTCTAGTCATTTCTCAATTTCTGTCGGATGTGGTTGGGTGGCTGGACGGTATTTATATTAAAATCTCCCAGATAATACCAAAATTCATGTTGAGTTGCAGTGGCATTACTTTGGACATATATGAAGTTTAATAATCATAACACGCAAACGCCTGACTGTAATCTGAGAAATCAGATGCTTCGAGAGGCTTTCTAGTCTACAATATAATACTGTTTCTTAGAAAATCGTCAGAACCTCGCCTGCTAAACATGTTTATGATACATTCATATTTGTAACATTATTCCCCTCACGTAGGTGAGATTGACAATCGGGTTGCGGAAGCTTTGAAACTATAAAGCTTTGTATAGCGCTTATCAACCCCTTAAATCCTTTAGGAAATTTTCCGTTGAAGGTCAGTTTGGAGGGAAGAGTAAGGAAAGCTGGCACTGTATGCACGTAAAAGAAATATACTCACGGCCTATCGTTCTCCATCTGCCAATGGGCTATAAGAGCGGTTGCAGGGCCTATCCTTTACTGCGGAGGTCTTGTTTGGTAGACAGCCACACAATAGGACATGTGCTATGAAAGTTGAGCGTTAATGCAGACAGATAGACAGATAGCCGAGATTATAAGGCTATGGTAAGGTCTATGATATTATGTCTTGATCTGCTAACAAACAGTTTGTAGAAGCTGCCAGAAGGCTATAAAGTCTTTCAGCGAATGTGTTTGCCATGCAAAAAGCAATAGAATTGAGAAGAACTGCGTCACCTATAGCATAAGTTCTGCTTTTTAGGAGGTTTTTTAGTGAAATAACTAGCCAAATATACCAGTGCAGTTTAACCTAACTATGACAACCTATCTCATTTTAATCGCCCTACTGCTTTTAGTAGTCAAACGGTTCAAATATGTTAGCCCAAAATATGTTAAAAAATATTCACTAGGCAGCCGAATAATCACGTTGTCAAATAATTTGCGCATTTATAAGAGAAAGGAAGGAAAACTCATATTTTATAAAGACAATTAGAAGCCATTTTAAGACGCCTCAGCCGGTATGTCTGCAACCTGTTGGTGTAATATTTGTGTCATTCGTACACTACAACGTAATTATTACTGTCATGCAAAAACACATGAAAACTATAAAAACCGAAATTGCTGTAACATGTAATGTGTAATATAAATGAAAATGTAGCCCAATAGAGATAGAAGTGTAGTAGTCGATGCCCCAGTAACGTGTTGGTGTTTTTTGGCACCCAGCTATATCTAACCATGTGCCAATAAACTTTTGTTATTATGGTGTATTTGTATCTAGCAGCGTTGTGTGACATATTAATTTACACGCATAGGGGTATGTGTGGGTGTGTGCTTATTTAGGCTTGCAAATCATTCAAAGCTCATGTTCTTAGCTTTTTAAGTTGTTCAAGTTTTCGCGTTAAGCACTCTGCCTACATACTTACATACATATATGCATTTATATCATCATTATTCTTCTAAGAATAAAATTGTATGTATAGTTGCGCTTATTTTAATTTGTTTTTTGCATATCTTATGACCCAAGGATAATTTATTTATACATTCATTTGTTTAGACGTTGGGTGTATTCTTTGGCACATTTCAAGTTTTAATTGAGTTATATGTTTTAAATGCACGTACATTGAATTTTGTCACACTGCGTCAGTTTCTATGGGATTTTGAATGCATATTCGAGTGTAATTTTATTTTTTTTATTGATATAAGTGTGTACATATGAATCGAATTGCCATAAATCAAGCACACTATTTTATTTATTTATTTTTGGAAGATTAGACTAAAATCAAGGTTTAGTATAGAACATAAATAGCAATCAAAAATTTAAGTCGTCGCATGTTAAAAAAAAAGTCTCAAGTTTGTTTTCTAAGTCTTTTGTATGCAACTTCTTATCTCGCTTACTATTATTTGTTGTTTTGCTTGTGCTATATGTTTGCATGTATAGTTATTTATACTGAACAGTTATTAATTATTCTGCCAAAGATCATTTCAACATATCGATTTCTTAATTAACATATCACCGTACCCATTTGTTATAAACAATTACATTTCTTAACAGCAAATTACTATTGGACGAGTCAGGCAAACAATGTTGTAAAAAATTATTATAATTAAGAAATATTGTGCAGTGATAAATTGTCAATTGAAAAAATTATAATGCCTTTTACTGTGAAGATGAGAACATTGTCGGTTATATTGCACATTTAGATCAATAGAGAGCTAACTCAATAATATGAAATTTTGAAGTTATGAGTAGCTTTATGTACTAATATGTATCTCTTCAAATCAGTGAGAAAAGACTTTGTAAAAAATATAAATTGCATTGGCGCATTTGGGAGAAGCAGTCAGTTTTTATAAGTGTATTAAGAAAAAAGAAGTATGCAATGTGTGGTAGATTAAAATATGCAAAAAGAAGGCAATTAAGAAGAACTTTACAACAATTAAGGCATGACGTGGCTGAATGCGTTTTTAACATGTTCAACTATAGTAGGAGTACGGGTTTAAATCCCACTCCCTGGAGAAAAAGCTTTGAAGAGATTTACAAGGTATAATCGAAACTGCTGTCGCCTTATCCGTCCTGATGTCACGTCGTTTAAATTTTTCCCATATTATTAAATAAATTATTAAGAAATGTTTAATGTGCTCTGAAAAATATTTTAAGGATTTATAAAAAAAAAAGTTTCTTTAGAATCACCATGTACGAAAAAAATGGAATCTGATACTTATCTAAAAAGTGTTGACTCTGCAATCTTTATTTCACAAATTTAATTCAATTAATAGTTTTAAAAAATAAAAAATAAATGTAAGACGCGATAACCTCCGAAGTCATTTTAGGCCGAGCTTTTCTTCCAATTTGCGTCGTTCCCCTTTTTAATTCTTCTTACAAATTGCCGGGTAGGTACCCTACTTGTTTCACGCCGACTCTGGACGACATCTGCGAGGCAGACGAGTTTCCATTCAGAGCTTTTTATGGCAGAAATACACTCGGAGTGCTTGCCAAACACTGCCGAGGGGTGACCCCGCTTAGAAAAATTTTCTTCTAATTAAAAAACCTTATATCTAAAATTTTGATGTTGCTTTGCCTGTGGTGTGAATCCAGGGAATTCGGCGTAGTAGGCGGAGCATGCTACCATCACACCATCCATTAAATAAATACTCATACATATTTAAAATATTTATTTACTGCGCTGACGCCAGCCGTATAAATTTTTTATTGTTGCTGCCATGTGCTACTGCTGTTAATGACCTTCAGTCGATGTTGCTGTACCGGATTTTAAAGCAACGAGTAATTTTAATATTTGCAAAAAAAATCAACAAACTACGTTTAAAGAGTTCTTTGTTAAATTTCGTTATAGCTTTGTTGTAGTTTTGAATTTTAAATAATTTTTTTATTACATAACTTGATATCGGAATTGAAATGCTTATAAGTTCGTAGGTATATAAAGAGCTGCCTATTTCAATAATATTATTAATTGATAAGGAATTAACAATATTTTTTATTTGGTGTATTAACTTATTTGACGCGGATTATAATTTATATAACATATAATAAAAGAAAATAGAAGTATAACAAATAATATTATGATTGATACAACCATATTTAGTTTTGATATTAAAAACCCGTTTAAAAATAAATAAATGTAAGGCGCGATAACCTCCGAAGAGATCTAAGGCCGAGCTTCTCTTCCAATCTGCGTCGTGCTCCTCTTGATTTTCCCTACAAATTGGCCGGACGGGACCTACATGTTTTATGCCGACTCCGAACGGCATCTGCAAAGCAGATGAGTTTTCACTGAGAGCTTTTCATGGCAGAAATACACCCGGAGTGCTTGCCAAACACTGCCGAGGGGCGACCCCGCTTAGAAAAATTTTCTTCTAATTGAAAAATCTTATTTCTAAAATTTTGATGTTGCTTTGCCCGGGAGTTGAACCCAGGGCATACGGTGTGATAGGCGGAGCACGCTACCATCACACCCGTTTAAGTTTACATAAATATAAGTGCTAAAGAAGATATTATGGAAACCCATATTTTTAGTTTTTTTTTTTTTTTTTGTTTTTTTAATTTAAGCTTTTTGGTAAGAACTGCCCAACCCCTATACACTTATAGCACCTTTGGTTTTGTTTTGCACTGAAGAATAGGTACAGAAACAAATTCACAATTTCAATATAAAAAAAATTTCATAGCACTTCCAAGTGCCTGAATTTCATATGAAAATGCAAAGAGAAACCAATTTAATTTTAAACCAAGGCACTAGGATATGATATTCCCCAGCCAGCATTTTTTGAAAATGTTGATCAAAAAATGTGATTAAATGATGCTGATGGGAGAAAAATGTATCTCACGAGTGATTATTCTTGAATAATCATTAATGATTCATATTTTTGAATATTTTTGATTCATCCTTTTATCTTATTTGATATCATTGGAAGATTGAATTTTCCCTGTTTTGGAGTAACATTTGATTGCTTTTTACAGTCATTTTCTGATCATATTCATGAAAATTTTTCAATCACATCATATCATATATGATTATTATGCCTTTCTTCATCGTATCTAAGATATAATTAAATACCACACAATAATTTTATTTCATCAGCGAAACACCTAGAAGGAAGCTGTTTGAACCGCAATTGTCTTGTCACACTTATGGTGCTACAATCACAAAAATTGTATAGGCTCTCTAGTTTTGATTTCGAATTCAAAACACATTGCGAATATTTTCTATTAGCAATATAGGAGTATTACATATATGTACATATGTATATATGTATGAAAAAAATTAGATTTTCAATAAAAGTATAATTTTAACAAGTGAAAAATTCATTATTTAGTCAACAGAGGTTATCAAAAAAGATTAAGAAGGTTGATTGAAAAATTATTATCCATTTTTTTGCACTTAATATATAAATTGATTTAAAACTAATTCGAAAATGTGATTTAAAAAATATTTCCAGTTTTTGATCATTAAAAGTAAACAAATTTGATTAATCTTTTTGTTCGTTTTTATGAAATGTTAAAAACTACATCTCAACGTTATTTAATATTTTTACAAAAAGAGATCGAAAGGCGGTTTTCAGTTCTTGATCATCAAAAATTTTCAGCCTTGATTATTTCTTTTGTGCAATTGTATGATAACTCAGTATTTAGTCATAAAACGTAATCAAATGGTATTTAGATGGAGAAAAATTCGAAATTCAATCATCCAAATGCTGTGTGAATCAAATTTATTGTAGCACTGAGAAAGAGTTTAATTCCATATTTATTCCTTAGGTTAGGTTGAACTAGCCGGTACATGAGGACCTCACATAGACTGGTTAAATCCGCAGTGTTACCAGAAGTTTGTTTTAACGACCAAACTGAAAACCCCTATCAAAAACCAGAACCCATGTTATGAAATAACTCCGTCCTCTTGGCAAATACCAGAAGCTTCCTAGGACTTACGCCACTTGCTGCTTCTAGATCTGACAGCTGTATTAGCTGGAGTCATAGCCTCGCAAGTGCAGGGCACGAGCACAGAACGTGCTCGATCGTTTCCTCTTCCAACACGCACTTCCTACATCTACTATCATTGGCTAAGCCTAATTTAAAGGCATGTGACGCCAGAAGGCAGTGTCCAGTCAGAATACCCGTCATGAGTCCACAGTCCTCTCTGTTCAATGATAGGAGCAACTGTGTTAGTCTAAGGTTGTAAGACCTACACATAATCTTCGACACTTTTCAGTCCTGCGCTTGAACCCACGCCTTTCCCGCTTGGTCGATCATGTGCACATTTATTCCTTAAATTCTTTAAACATTTAAAATAATAAATTTTTTTTTTTTTGTAATTTGAAAAAGTTTCAGTTACATATAATTTTGTATATGTATTGTAATTACTCCAGTATACAAATTTTTGAACAGCGCTCTTTTTTTGAATTTCATTATACGAAGTACATATATTCATCACTCAAATTGCTACCAATAAATCACCGAGTTCGTTGCTTTAGTCTTTTGATAAATTACTCAACAAATATTTGAACGTACAAGTGCTAAAACATTTTTTACGAAATCAATAATAAATTACCGATAATAGCACAAGATGAGTAACAACTTGAGATAAGGTAATTAAAAAATAGTATTAGATGAAATAAATTTAGTAAGTACAAACAAAACCTTTGAACATGGAAGCTTTTTATCTAATCAAAAAAAACAAAGTGCACTTAAACAAGCACATATTCATATAAATATAGAGACAGATATATACATATATGTATACACAACTATCTAAATATATAATTCGGTGCACGTAAATGCTATGCAAATAATTATATTTTAGTTTGAGCTAACAAATTTTCATAGCAACACTAAAAGTTTTCGTTTAACACTATGAGCTTACCTTGGCTCAGGTGCTGAATGGTGTCAAAGCGATGCCAATGGGTGGAGGTTATTTAGTGGCAAATGTGTAAAGCAATTTTGGTAGAAAAGAAACAAAAATTCAAAAAAATGAAAAAGTTGGTAAGCACATTAATTAGCATTTAAAAAAAAAGCATAATTTTAAAGAGGATAATTATTGAATTTCAGGCAAAAAATAATAATTATTTAATTAAAAAAATTCAATAAACTTTATTTGTACAATTGCTGGTGCCAGAAAATTATGTTTTGCTAGTTACTGCTATATGTTTATGATAAACTATTCCTTAAATAACAACATGATAATGGTGCAGTCAACTCGAAGCAAAGGAAGAAATTTAGACCAAAAAAAAAAAATTAACAATCGAGGTCATAGGTGTTTTGAGGCAAATGCGAGTTCGTAGCTTAATGAAATTTCACAGCTAAATTTAATATAGGTTTTTAAAAGCGAACTTAAGAGACAATTTGGAATAATATGCTCAAAAAAATTACTGAGAAAAGTTAAATTCGCGGAAATATTTTACAGAGGTAAGACTTTAAATATATAAAAATGTGCTGGCAAATTTTGGTCAGCTAAATTTTCAACAATGGCGGATACAGTGGCAACTTTTGGATACAATAAAATTTGGAGATGAGCTTTGAAGTTTTTGAGCGCTAATTTGAATGCATTTTTCGTCGTGTCGTGCTGATTTTCATGAATAAAATTTCTTTAAGGAAATACACCGGAGGCCGATCAATTCGAAGAAATTGTGGCTAAGCTCTGCACGGGAGAGTTAGACAGAAAGTTGAAAGGACGAGAGATAGAAAAAATAATAATATGAAAGAGTGTGAGGAAAGGAGGAGTGTGTTATTATAGAACAATATTAAGGGAAAAAGCTGAGAAATGAAAAAAAGAGAAAATAGTTAAGCGGGAAAAATTGGTGAAAAGGAAAGGACAAGAGGAAGATACAAAAGATTAATTGAATTACAAAAACTCCTTGTCTGGCTTGCTTGAATGGTCATTAGATTTGAAAAACACATATCTAGCGTTTATGGTAAAAAACCCAACAGTAACGCTTAGTAGCGCATGCTATTTTGTTAATATTTTTTTTCTATCGAATTCTAACATTTGTACGTTGAATACATTTGTCAATCTTGGTATTTTTCTTTAGAAAACATAGTGAGTTTGTTTATCTAATATCATCAGCTATAAAGATGATACAACCGGTTTTTTGTGAAATTTTCTAAATGCTTGCTATAATGTAAGATAAATAAGCGTCTTTTAAATGAAAACTAAAGGTGGTGACGGCGGTGTGAGATATTTCTACATTGAATATTCATTAGATAAAGTATCAAGTTGAAAATAAAAAGTGGTGTTAATAAGTAGTTGGTAGTTAATAAGATGTACATACATATGTAAGTTTATAGTTTCCGAAATAAACTAAACAAAAATTCCATAAATACCTTTTTGTGTTGGTGATATAAAATATGATTTTGAAATTTTGTGTTTCTAAACAGTCTAAAAATTCCACCAACTCAAACAAGAAAATCACACTGAAATTCTTCCAAATTGGAATTAAAAATATTCAAAAATAATTCCGAAATGTGACCAAATTGCCTGCGAATGGTCCTAAGAAATTACTGTAATGAATCTAAAAGAATACTCAAAATACTCTGAAATAATTTCGAGTTAAACCAAATTGCCGCCGCCGCCGTGGTGTGATGGTAGCGTGCTCCGCCATCCACACCGAAGATTGTGGGTTCACGCCACGGGCAAAGCAACATCAAAATTTTAGAAAAAAGTTTTTCAATTAGAATAAAACTTCTCTAAGCGGGGTCGCCCCTCGGCAATGTCTGTCAAGCACTCCGAGTATATTTTTGCCATGAAAAGCTCTCAGTGAAAACTCATCTGCCTTGCAGATGCCGTTCGGAGTCGGCAAAAATATGTAAGTCCCGTATCGCCAATTTTTAGGATAAATCAAGAGGAGCACGACGAAAACTGGAAGAAAAGCTAGGACTACCCCTATCGCTTTAAATGTATGAAAACATTTATTTGAAGAAATTTTTTATTTTGTAATTTATTCAATGATTTACGAAAATTTAAACAACGTGACATCAGACGGACAAGGCGACAGCTGTTTCGATTATACCTTGTAAATCTCTTCAAAATCTTTTCTCCCGCAAGTGGGATTTGAACCCGCACTCCTACGATGGTTGAAATGTTACAAACGCATTCAGCCACGTCATGCCTTTGTTGCTCTAAACCTTATCACGGGGTAAACCACGCATAAAACTTATACAAGTAGACAACATTGGTTAATTCGTTGTAGTTCTATAAATAGTGTAACGACACCCTAAGCGCAACTCACCACATCAAACATATATCAGCTGATGTATGTACTAGTTTACCGAACACGCCCGCACGGGCGAATGCAACCCGGCGCGTGAGTGGCTCGGCCATTATAATTTGGCAGCTGAAAAAGATGCACAAAAATTTCGAGAAGTTCAATAATTGTATACTTTACACTTTAAATAAAATTTTGAATAAAAGTAAAAAAAGTTTAAACATTACTCGGAAGCATTATTATATAAAACGCTACAACAGCATTGGTGATATGGGGACGCAGGTGGATATTGCTCACGTAAAACAAATCTGAAGGTAACTTACGTATTTCTGTGAAAGAATACTTACTTACTTAATTGGCGCTTAACCGTCTAAACGGTTATGGCCGTTCAAAAAGGCGCGCCAGTCGCTCCTTCGCTCCGCCAACCGGCGCCAATTGGTCACGCCAAGGGAGTTTAAATCGTTTTCAACCTGGTCCTTCCAACGGAGTGGGGATCGCCCTCTACCTCTGCTTCCATAGGCGGGTTCCGATAGAAACACTTTCTTGGCCGGAGCATCATCTTTCATTCGCATAACATGGCCTAGCCAGCGCAGCCGCTGCGTTTTAATTCGCTGGAATATGTTGATGTCTGCGTTAGCTCGTACAGCTCATCATTAAATCTTCTTCGGTACTCGCCATCGCCAACGCGTAGAGGTCCATAAACCTTTCGAAGAACTTTTCTCTCGAACACTCCCAAATCCGCTTCATGTTGTTGTTGTTGTTGTAGCGATAAGGTTGCTCCCCGAAGGCTTTGGGGAGTGTTATCAATGTGATGGTCATTTGCCGGATACAGATCCGGTACGCTCCGGTACCACAGCACCATTAAGGTGCTAGCCCGACCATCTCGGGAACGATTTATGTAGCCACATTAAACCTTCAGGCTATCCCCTCCTTCCCCACCCCTAAGTTCCATGAGGAGCTTGGGGTCGCCAGAGCCTCGTATGTTAGTGAAACAGGATTCGCCGCGGATAGGTGAGGTTGACAATTAGGTTTGGAGAAGCTATATATTGCGCTGGAAACCTGAAGGGTTGCGCTACACACCCCTTGAATCTGGTATTTTAGTCGCCTCTTACGACAGACATACCTACCGCGGGTATATTCTTACCCCTTACCCGCTGGGGGCAAATCCGCTTCATCTGCTGTTGTCATGGTCTATGCTTCTGCCCCATATAGCAGGACGGGTACGATAAGTGACTTGTAGAGTATGATTTTCGTTCGACGAGAGAGGACTTTACTTTTCAATTGCCTACCTAGTCCAAAGTAGCATTTATTGGCAAGATTGATTCTTCGCTGGGTTTCAGTGCTGATGTTGTTGCTAGTGTTGATGCTGGTTCCCAAATAAACGAAGTCTTTTACTATCTCGAAATTATGGCTGCCAACAGTAGCGTCGTTGCCCAGGCGCATATGCACTGACTCTTTGCTCGATGACAGCAGGTACTTCGTTTTGTCCTCGTTCACCATCAAACCCATCTCTACCGCTTCTTTTTCCAGTCTGGAGTAAGCAGAACTAACAGCGCGGGTGCCGATGATATCAATGTCATCAGCATATGCCAGTAATTGCACGCTTTTATAGTATATTGTTCCAGTGCGGTTAAGTTCTGCAGCTAGTATAATTTTCTCCAGCATCAAATTAAAGAAATCGCACGATAGGAGGTCACCCTGTCTGAAACTTCGTTTAATTTCGAACGGCTCGGAGAGGTCCTTCCCAATTCTGACTGAGCTGATGGTGTTGCTCAACGTCATTTTGCACAGCCGTATAAGTTTTGCGGGGAAACCAAATTCATGCTGTCGAAGGCGGCTTTAAAGTCGACGAAGAGGTGATGTGTGTCGATTCTCTTTTCACGGGTTTTTTCCAAGATTTGGCGCATTGTGAAAATCTGGTCGATGGTAGATTTACCAGGTCTGAAGCCGCACTCATAAGGTCCAATCAGCCGGTTCACGGTGGGCTTCAATCTTTCGCACAATACACTTGAAAGAACCTTATATGCGATACTAAGAAGGCTGATTCCACGATAGTTGGTGCATTTTGCAGTATCCCCTTCTTGTGGACTGGGCAAAGAACACTTAGATTCCAACCGTCGGCCATGCACTCGTCCGCCCATATTTTGCAAAGAAGCTGCTGCATGCGCCTTACCAACTCCTCGCCGCCGAACTTGAATAGCTCCGCAGGCAATCCATCAGCGCCCACGGCATTGTTGTTTTTCAATCTGGTTATTGCTATTCTAACTTCGTCATAATCGGCGGGGGGACATATATTCCATCATCATCATTTGCGGGATCGGGTTCTTCATCTCTGCGCGGTGAATTGCTGCCTCCATTTAGGAGAGCAGAGAAGTATTCCCTCCATAATCTAAGCACTCTCTGGACATCAGTTACAAGGTCGCCTTTTTCATTCCTACAGGAGTTTGCCCCGGTCTTAAAACCTTCCGTCTGTCGCCGTATTTTTTGGTAGAATTTTCGGGCGCTATTCCTGGTGGCTAGCAGCTCAAGCTCCTCGCACTCACGCCTTTCTGCTTCTGCTTTTTTCTTCCTGAAAAGGTGGCTCGCTTCCCTTTTTCAACTCACGATAGCGTTCACACACTCCTCTTGTCGCGCTCGCTTTTAATGTAGCCATGTAGGCAGCGTCTTTTCTTTCGGTTGCAACGCGGCATTCTTCATCGTACCAGTTGTTTTTTCGTGGCCGCCGGTAACCAATTTTTTCCTCGGCGGCAGTACGAAGTGCTTTGGAGATATGCTCCCACTGCTCCTGTATTCCTTCTGAATGAGTTGTGCTCTCAGAGAGCAGGTGTGAGAGTCGAGTTGCGAAATCATTGGCATTCTATTTTGATTGAAGCTTTTCGACGTCTAGCTTTCCTTGTGTTTTTTGTTCCTTGGTTCTAGCCGCGTTGAGGCGGATGCATATTTTGGCTGCAACGAGATAATGGTCCGAGTCGATGTTAGGTCCTCGGATCGTGCGCACATCTAAAACACTGGAGGCATGCCGTCCGTCTATCACAACGTGATCGATCTGATTGCGAGTATTTCGATCAGGAGACAGCCATGTAGCTTGATGTATCTTTTTATGCATGAACCTCGTGCTGGATATGACCATGTTTCGAGCACCGGCAAAGCCAATCAGCCTCAGTCCGTTAGGAGAAGTTTCATTGTGTAGGCTGAACTTTCCTACTGTAGGGCCAAAAACATCTTCTTTGCCCACCCTGGCGTTAAAGTCGCCAACAACGACTTTTATATCATGACGGGGGCAGCGCTCGTATGTGCGTTCCAATTGTTCATAAAAAGTGTCTTTCACCTCATCGTCTTTCTCCTCTGTCGGCGCATGGGCGCAGATCAATGATATATTAAAAAATTTTGCTTTTATTCGGATAGCGGCGAAACGCTCGTCCGCAGGCGTGAACGCCAGCACTTGGCGACAAAGTCTCTCTCCCACCACGAATCCGACGCCGAAACTGCGCTTATTCGTATGGCCACCCCAATATATGTCACAATTTTTAATCTTATTTCTTCCTTGCTTCGTCCAACGCATTTCTTGGATGGCGGTGATGTCAGATTTTGCTTTGACGAGGACATCAACCAGCCGGGCATCTGCACCAATCCCATTCAGGGAGCGGACGTTCTAGGTGCATGCCCTCAATTCATTGTCCTTCAAACGTTTGCCATGGTCGTCATTAATAGAGAGTATATTTATCCGAGGCTTGTTGTTATATTTCATTGGAGTATGGTTTTACGTGGCGGGTCCCAAGCCTAGCGCACAACCCGCTCAGCGGGGATGAAAATATTACTTGGCACGTTTATATAGCGAGCCGCTTGCTCCAAGACAGACGCCCGCTTGCAGCCGCACCTAGAGGTGTACAGACGCTGCCGATGAGATCTCCCCCGGCTAGCCCTTAAACCGATTATGTCATAGTGGATTAGCCAGGTTGTCGCCTTCTCACATTAGCTCACCCAGAGGATACTTGGCCGCAAGCGACCGGCAGTGGTGAGCTGCTTGAACCGCATGCAAAAGAATCGGCCTGGCCATTCCCAGTGAATGGCGGTCAGAAGCTTTCCCCACTTTCGTGGACTTCTACACACGGCCCCACCCAAATACTACAATAGAACAAATAGCAACAACACCAAGTTTCTTTGAAACCGCCTTACCAACACATAACTTTACCACATAATGCCATACGAAGTATGGACTGTGAATAAAGAAAAATATGCAAAGAAGGCAATTAGGATAAGGTTTACAACAACTAAGGCATGAATTGGCTGAATACGTTTGTAACATTTCAACCATCGTAGGAGTGCAGGTTCAAATCCCACTCCCGGGAGAAAATGCTTTGAAGAGATTTACAAGGTATAGTCGAAACAGCTGTCGCCTTGTCCGTCCTGATGTAACGTTTGTTTAAATTTTTCCCAAATCATTAAATAAACTCATTATTACTTTGGCTTCTCGACGGCTTGTCATTTATTATGTAAGTATGCACTTACATTGCAGTTTGTCAACAGATCAACAACGATAAAATCAATAGAAACATTGTACTTAGCAAAAAAGTATAAAAAAAAGTTTACTAAAAAAATTAGTAACAATTTCTTGATTTGAATTACTTTTTTTTCAATATATGAGATGTTAACATTGGCGCTAATTTGTTTTTGTTTTTAAGCTCAATTTATATTTTCTATATTTTTTTTAAGCAATCACAAAAATCTAAATTGATTTGTTGTGCGTGGTGTTACGAAATTGATTGAACTCAGGGTAAATATTTGTTGCGGTTAACAGTGACACAGTTGCCCAGAATGGTGGTATTAATGCGATGATTTATGTGCTGTTATGTAAGTATTTAAAAATTTACGGAATTCATATACCCAGGTGTAGAAAATAAAAATAAATGTTGATATCACCAAGTTCGAGAGCTGTTTTATTGAAGATTTTGTAAAATATGGTTTTGTTTCGAAGTTGTCAACACTCATGCTTTTCCGAAAGCTGGGATGTTCTAGGTATTTCGACCTTAACAACAGCATATGCTCCTCTCTCATTATCTTCGAAGTAACAAATTAACTCGCCTAACATTCTAAACTACTAAAATTATATAAATTAATTTAAAATCACCCTGTATATTTATATTTGGAAACAAGTTTTAGAGCGTGGCTTAATTCGAATTATGAATAGTTTTGCAGTCAAGGCTGTTGATGTCGAATTTTAAATCAGATAAGCTTTATAAATTATCACAAGATAGTTATCGCCGTAAACTAGTTCACTGGCTGTATTGAGCATAATAAATTTAGAAGGCAGTGAGAAATTTGGTAAAGCAACTAAAATAAATTTTTAAATGATGGAATGTTGCCAAGGTCTCTTCCTTTTCCAAGGCGCAGCATAAAGTTGTCAAATATTGATATTCAGCAGAAACAGTTTACTCTGCATTTGTTACTATAGAAGACACAAACAGCATTGGAGGTGATACCTAGGAATCTGAAGCCGGCGGGAATTTGTAAAAACTCTTAACGGCGAAATTTTAGTTGAACTAACGGAACCCTAGTAGAAACGGTTGAGTGCGTTGTTGTTATTGTAGCAGTGCTTCGCTCCATCCAATAGGTGCGACCGAGCACAAATTTTCATCAATGTCCTCTACGGGAGTACAAGGAAACTTGCAGTTGCAACAGGGGTGGACCATAGTGAGAGGGGTGTTTGTTCCACATGACAATTGAAGAGATGGTGGGACACCTTGCAAGGAGGGTATAGATTTCGTTTTTCGGGGTTGAATCTGAATATGTAAGAATTTAAGCCGTTACAGTACCGAGATCGAAGTTGAGCTAGAGTGACACGCTTTTCCCTAGGGAGAGTGCGTCCCTCTTCTATAATTTCTGGGTATTTTTCTTTAAGAAGTCCATTCGCAGGCAATTTCTGACATAGAGGTCGAACACCTGCTTTCGGATATCATTGAGGATCTGCTTGTGCTTTTTTGCTTCATACGGCTGTATTTCCAGGTGCCGGAGATGACCATGTAAGCCCCTGGGAGGGGTAGCCTCATCAGTCAGATGTTTGTTGGGATGCCCAGGTTTCTGTCTATTCAACAGAAAGTGTTTGTTCACCATTTCATTTCTCTCCCTAGTGGTGAGTTATCCCGCCTCATTGTGTAGGTGGTGTTCTGGGGACATAAGAAGACAACGCGTAACGGCTCTGAGGGCAGTATTTTGGCAGGCCTGTTTTTTCTTCCAGTGAGTAACCTTTGGGCTTGCCGACCATATCGGGGACGCGTGGCATTCAATCGGCCGGCCAATTGCTTAATAAGTGGTAACGAGCGTTTCTTAGTCTTTACGCCAAGTGCTGCCTGTAGAGATTTGAGGATTTTATTACGGCTCTTGATTTTAACAACAAGATTTTCGGGTGTCAGACAGTCGGTAGCGTACTGCCATGGACTTGGATGTTCAATATAGTCGACATGCGGCACGTCCATGTTGTAAATAAGGTCGCCGATTATTTGGTTGGTGACGTTGTCAGGTTTAGCGAGGTGAAAAATCTGGAGATATCAGGGAGGTAGTTGTTTATTCGGTTACAAAGCTCATCGATCTGTGCGCCTGGGTCTGTGGCCATTATTGTGCAGTCATCGGCATACGAAACGATAGTAACTCCTTCTGGTGGCGAAGGTAGTTCGTCCTGTGTTCTTGTCCTGCGAATGCCAGGTCAGGGATTGAGCTACTAGGAGCTCCAGAGTTGAGAGATCTCGCGTCAGCTATTAAGGTAGGTTCTAGAAAACTTTTCGTATTCGCCCAGAGGACAGAGTCATTTTATAAGAATTGTCCTGGTACTCAGTTGAGGTTTTTAAGATTTGGCACATAAACAAATAAATAAATACAAGACGCGATATCCGCCGAAGAGATTTCGAGCCGAGCTTCTCTTCCAATTAGTGTCGTGCTATATTTTAATTTTCTCCTAAAAATTGGCGGAACGGGATCTACAGGTTTATTCCGACTCTGAGAAGCTTTTTATGACAGAAATACACACGCATGGAAAAACTTGTTTCTTAATGAAAAGACCTGTCTCCACATTTTGTTGATGCTTTTCCCGGGATTTGAACGCAGGATATTCGATGTTCATCAAAACATAGGAACTCTTTAATGCTTGCAGGAAGAATGCGAAAGATTGGGGAAAAGTAGTAAAAAATTTGCATTATTTGACAAGAATCAACGAAACCAAACTTTTAGTTCACCAGGATTCTGCACATCTGACCCAAGGACACCTTAATTAAGAGTAAAGTAAAAGTAAAAGGCGACAGCTGTTTCGATTAATAAAAAATCCTTTTGAATTGAAAAAAGCTCCACTTGGAACTTAAAAAGCTTTATTTGGTTTGTAAAAATATTCATTCGAAATGAAAAAAGGTAAATTTGAAACTTAACAAGTAAGGAAGGCTAAGTTCGGGTGTAACTGAACATTACATACTCTGCTGAGAGCTTTGGAGACAAAATAAGGGAAACCATTATGTAGGACAATGAACCTAGGGTAACCCTGGAATGTGTTTGAATGACATGGGTATCAAATGGAAGGTATTAGCGAGTATTTTAAAAGGAGGTGGACCATAGTTCTATAGGTGGACGCCATTTCGGGATATCGGAATAAAGGTGGACCAGGTGTGACTATAGAATTTGTTTGTACGATATGGGAATCAAATGAAAAGTGTTAATGAGCATCTTAAAAAGGAGTGGGCCTTAGTTCTATAGGTGGACGCCTTTTCGAAATATCGCCATAAAGGTGGACCAGGGTGACTCTATAATGTGTTTGCACTATATGGGTATCAAATGAAAGGTGTTAATAAGTATTTTAAAAGGGAGTTGGCCTTAGTTCTATAGGTGGACGCCTGTTCGGGATATCGGAATAAAGGTGGACCAGGGGTGACTCTAGAATGTGTTTGTACGATATGGGTATCAAATGAAAGGTGTTAATAAGTATTTTAAAAGGGAGTGGGCCTTAGTTCTATAGGTGGACGCCTTTTCCAGTTATCCCCATAAAGGTGGACCAGAGGTGACCCAAGAATGCGTATGTACGATATAGGTATCAAATGGAAGGTGTTAAAAGGGAGAGGGCCTTAGTTCTATAGGTGGACGCCTTTTCGAGATAACGCCATAAAGGTGGACCAGGCGTGACTCTATAACGTGTTTGTACGATATGGGTATCAAATTAAAGGTATTAATGAGGGTTTTAAAAGGCAGTGGCCCTTAGTTGTATATGGAAGGCGTTTTCGAGATATCGACCAAAATGTAGGCCAGGGTGACCCAGAACATCATCTGTCGGGTACCGCTAATTCATTTATATATGTAATACCACAAATAGTATTCCTGTCAAGATTTCAAGGGCTTTTGATTTCGCTCTGCAGAACTTTTTCATTTTCTTCTACGTAATATGGTAGGTGTAACACCCATTTTACAAAGTTTTTTCTAAAGTTATATTTTGCGTCAATAAACCAATCCAATTACCATGTTTTATCCGTTTTTTCGTATTTGGTATAGAATTATGGCATTTTTTTGTTTTTCGTAATTTTCGATATCGAAAAAGTGGCCGTGGCTATAGTCGGATTTCGGCCATTTTTATACCAAGATAAAGATAGTTCAGGTATGTATGTGGACAAAGTTAAGATATATCGGTTTTTGCTCAAGTTAACGTGTTAACGGCCGAGCGGAAGGACAGACGGTCAACTGTGTATAAAAACTAGGCGTGGCTTCAACCGATTTCGCTCATTTTCAAACAGAAAACTGTTATCGCTATATAGTCTATGCCCCTACCAAATTTCACAAGGATTGGTAAATTTTTGTTCAACTTATGGCATTAAAAGTATTCTAGACAAACTAAATTAAAAAGGTCTGAGCCACGCCCATTTTGCAATGATCTTTTATTTTTGTATTTTGTTGCACCATATCGTTACTGGAGTTGAATGTTGGCATAATTTACTTATATACAGTAAAGATATTCAATTTTTTGTTTAAATTTGACTTTAAAAAAAATTTTTTTTTAAGTGGGCGTGTTCTTCATCTCATTGTGCTAATTTTTATTTACCACATATATAGTAATAGTAGTAACTTTCCTGTCAAATTTCATCATGATATCTTCAACGACTGCCAAATTACAGCTTGCAAAACTTTTAAATTACCTTCTTTTAAAAGTAGGCGGTGCCACGCCCATTGTCCAAAATCTTACTAGTTTTCCATTCTGCGCCATAAGTTCAACCCACCTACCAGGTTTCATCACTTTATCCGTCTTTGGAAATGAATTATAGCATTTTTTCGGTTTTTCAAAATTTTCGATATCGAAAAAGTGGACGTGGTTATAGTCCGATATCGTTCATTTTAAATAGCGATCTGAGATGAGTGCCCATGAACCTACATACCAAATTTCATCAAGATACCTCAAAATTTACTCAAGTTATCGTATTTACGGACAGACGGACGGGCGAAGGACGGACGGACATGGCTCAATCAAATTTTTTTCGATACTGCTGATTTTGATATATGGAAGTCTATATCTACCTCGATTCCTTTATACCTGTACAACCAACTGTTATCCAATCAAAGTTAATATACTCTGTGTGCAAAGCACGCTGACTATAAGAAGTTTAATTTGATTGGAAAAAAAAATTAATTTAATTTTAAAATGTTTCGTTTTAATATTTGATTTAAAAATAGTTGTAAAAAGAATCATCTGGCTTGAGAAAGGTTTAATTTTTATTGAACAAAGTTTTATTTGATTTGAAAACAAGTTTACTTATTTGCCCTGAAAATGATATTTTTCAAGTATAAGAGAGAATCAGAGATGAAAGAATTGCTCGTAATACCATGCATTTTACGTAAGCTTTCCAATAGGCACACAGCTCAATATAAGCATTCGCGTAGAAAACTCAAATCTCATCTCTTTATTAAAAAAAATTACACGGCGTGGGCTCCTTGTAGGATGGAATAGCAGCCCATGTGAATTCGGTTTTTATAATTCACTTGTCTAGTGTATTTAGTAACTTAGAAAGGTTTTAATTTACTGTCAAATTGAAAACGAAGGATCACTCTTGGAAGCGCATTAAACAAAGAAAAATTTAGAATTAGATGTAGACATTTTTCTTATAAAAGACTTACTAAAAACAACCAACAAAAAATAATACTGTTGGAATGGAAAAACTTTAAACATGGAATTGGCATATTTCGAAGTGGTCATTCCACATAAAACTTTCATGTAAAACTTTTTTGCCTAAAATTTTTCGAGTTTGAGTAGAAAAATTAAGCATACTTCATCTACTACCTAGCTTTTATTTCTATTGAATAGCTTTAGTAATAGAAGTACAAAAATTTAAAGTCGTCTCCACATTCGGCTGAGTAGTATTTTAAAAACAACTTTCGTTTTGTTAGGATTATACCTTTTTAAACTTAAACAAATTTGTATGCGCTTATGAACTTCTAGCTCAAACTTGAAATAAGAAAGAAGTTTCACTTGTTCTTTTTTGTTAAACTCTATTTATCACAGGTTTAAATATCAGTCTTTTTGTTTTGCAGTACTTAATTGATTAAAATCAAATAATAGACTTTGCACCAATATCATATACAAAAACAAAAACTACATGCATATCAAATCTCACATAACTGGTATTTAAACAAATAAAATTAACAGTAAAAGTCGCGAATACATAGTTAATAAAATTTATACAACTCGAAGTAGCGAAAACCAGTTAAGTTGGCTGCTGGCTTCATACAGAACCACAGAACAAACGAAAACATAAGCAGTGATATATCTAAACATACAAAACATAGCACGAGTTCATTGTAATACCGCCTCCAATATTTGCATCAGCTGTTATAATAAATTCAATTAAAGTTCAATTGCAATGCGCACCATACCGACTCTACAGCTTAATAAATGTACTTTAGCATATTATGTGTTAAGCGTTGGACGTCAAGCAGTTAGCAAGTTGCTTGCTTAAGTCTTTTGTTTCAAGCGGCTGCAACACAATACGACTATTTTGCCGGCGCATGCGCAATCGCCAACTAAATTAACATACAGTAGTAAATCAGTTAAAACAAAAACTTTGATTCTTGAACATACCAATGAAAATGCCAATCAACATAAATGCTAAAATGCGGAAATTTGTTCACAATATTCACTATTGTTATGCTAAATGTAAAATACATGCAAAACTCATTATAAAAGGAGTTAAAGCATTATTACGATTAATGCTTTAATTGGTGAATTAAGACAATTTTGAGGTTATTTTGACTTTGTTTCTGTGTGTTCAGAAGCAAAAAAAAAAAAAAAGGAAAAAGCGTGAAAAATTAGCAAACAATTTCAAAGGAAAACTTGTATGCAGTGCTTTTCTTACAACAGTTAGCTTTGGAGTGTAGTTTTGTTTATATTTTAATCAAACTTCTTAATGGATTCATTAAATTTTATGTTTCAATCACACTTCACTGATTCTCTGTTTTTAAAGCACGCTAAGATATAATAGTTTAGCAAAATGTTGATCAGTGTTCCATTAAACAAATAAAAAAAATTACAACTGCATTGAAAGCAATGGTCCTTCTTGAGTTAACGGAGATTTGGTAAAATTGATCGAATTATGGTTAATTCGACCGAGTTCTTTGCCAAGCGAACAAATTAGTTTAGTCACTTCAACAGAAGAGAAATTGTCGCTCTTAAATTAACAAAATGCTGTAAAAGATTCCTAATCAAGCTAACTGATTTTTTTATTAACACAACTGATCTCACTGGTCATTTCAACAGCGATCAACAGTCAGTACATGTGCAAATTTCAAAGAGAATTTTACGCTCACTGCGCTCTCTACTTTGTACTTATGTATGCTGTGTAATATGTATGCACATATTTACGAATTTATATGGCGGCCGCCGTGGTGTGATTGTAGCGTGCTCCGCCTACCACACCGAAACCCTGGGTTCACACCCCTGGCAAAGCAATATAAAAAATTTTAGAAATATGGTTTTTCAATTAGAAGAAAATTGTCCTAAGCGGGGTCGCCCCTCGGCACTGTTCGGCAAGCACTCCGAGTGTATTTCTGCCATGAAAAGATCTCAGTGAAAACTCATCTGCCTTGAAAATGTCGCAACATAGGTACTTTCGTACAAAGCTGTCGCAACAACTTTTTTTGTTCATTTGACTACTAAAAGGGTCAATTACGAATCAACGATTTGTGCGCAGTTGATTCAACATATTGTTGCGATGGAGAAAAATTGACAGAAATTTCGGTTGAATTAACCCATATTTCGGTTGATTTGACCAGTCTTTTTCTTTCAGTGTGTGAAGAAAGGGTTTTCATCATATTCAAAAGCTTCTTAGTGAATATGAAATTCTGATTATTTATGTGAAGTTGTTATGCAAATAGTGGGGTGTGTGAAAAAGGTTACAAAATGGAAAATAAATAGCTTTGAAAAACATTGTTGCAAAATTTTTTATGAGCACTTCTTTAGCATTTTCTGGTCCTATGAAACTGTTTTCAAATCAAATTAAACTTTTTTATTTCAAATGAAAATTTACTCATTCCAAATGAAACTTTCAAATGAACGTTTTTTTTTCATTTCAAATGAACTTTTTTTCATTTCAAATGAAGCTTTTTTCAAGTAAAATGAAGCTTTTTTCAAGTAAAATTAAACTTTATTCAAATCGAATGAAACTTTTTCCATAACAAATGAAACTTTTTCCATAACAAATGAAACTTTTTCCAATCACATGCAATTGTTTTCACTTCAAATGAAACTTATTTCAGCACATTTGAAAATTGTTTCAAAACAAATAAAACTTGTTTGAAAACAAATGAAGCATTTTTCAAATAATATGAAATTTTTTCAAATAAAATTAAACTTTTAACATTTCAAATGAAACTGTTTTTACCTCAGATGAAACTTTTTAAATCTTTTTTAAAACCGTTGAATATTTTTTAAAATCAAGTGAAACAGTGAATTTTTTTTTTCAAATCAAATAAAACTTTTTCAAAGTCAAATGAAATTTTCAAAGTCAAACGAAACTTCTTTCAAGTCAAATGATTTTTTTTTTTCAAATCATATGAAGCTGTTTTCATTTAAGCCAAACTTTTTTCAAATCAAATGGATTTTTTTGTAATCAAATGAAACTTTGTCAAACTCAATTTAAACTTTTTTCAAGTCATGTGATCTTTATTTATTTATTTTTTTTTTCAAATCAAATGAAACTGTTTTCTTTTAAACCAAACGAAATCTTTTCCAAATAAAATTTAACGTTCTTCATTTCAAACGAAGGGCTTCATTCTGTATTGTGAACGATAGTTCAGACGAACGATTCTCCTCCAAACGATTTCGTCTAGCAATGATATTATCTAACATTTTCGTTCGACTCTTACGTTTCTTACTTTATGTCGAACAGAAAGGCGAAAGTAAATCTGTAATGATATGTTGCCATCATTTGGCATAGTGCAAATATACTAGCGATTCGTCTCTGACGCGAAACGATCGTTCGTTTCGTAATAGAGAATGAGGCCCTAAATATTCTTCGTTGCAGAAAAAATATGAAGTCAATAGGTTTTGAGTCATGTTTTAAATAAAAACAAGTAAGGCGGGACCGTCTTCGGCTGTGCCGAAGACTTCATACCTTTTATGAATGGGGCTGAACAATAGTCTTATGCCGTTCGTAATCTCCAAATAATCGGATGAATAAGATAATAAATATATAGTGAACAGATGCACATACCTAAACGATTTTTAAGATAAATATAAAATAAACAAGTAAGGAAGGTTAAGTTCGGGTGCAACCGAACATTACATACTCAGTTGAGAGCTATGGTGACAACACAAGGGAAAATAACCATGTAGGAAAATGAACCGAGGGAAACCCTGGAATGTGTTTATATGACATGTGTATCAAATGAAAGGTAATAAAGAGTATTTTATGAGGGAGTGGGCCATAGTTCTATAGGTGGACGCCATTTAGGGATATAGCCATAAAGGTGGATCAGGGTTGACTCTAGAATGCGTTTGTACGATATGGGTATAAAATTAAAGGTATTAATGAGAGTTTTAAAAGGGAGTGGTGGTAGTTGTATATGTGAAGGCGTTTTCCAGATATCGACCAAAATGTGGACCAGGGTGACCCAGAACATCATCTGTTGGATACTGCTAATTTATTTATATATGTAATATCTGCCAAGATTTTAAGGGTTTTTTATTTCGCCCTGCAGAACTTTTTCATTTTCTTCTACTTAATATGGTAGGTGTCACAACCATTTTATAACGTTTTTTCTAAAGTTATATTTCGCGTCAATAAAACAATCCAATCACCTTACCATGTTTCATCCTTTTTTTCGTATTTGGTATAGAATTATGGCATTTTTTCATTTTTCGTAATTTTCGATATCGAAAAAGTGGGCGTGGTCATAATCGGATTTCGTTCATTTTTCATACCAAGATAAAGTGAGTTCAAGTAAGCACGTGAACTAAGTTCAGTAAAGATATGTCGATTTTTGCTCAAGTTATCGTGTTAACGGCCATGCGGAAGGACAGACGAACGACTGTGTATAAAAACTGGTCGTGGCATCAACCGATTTCGCCCATTTTCACAGAAAACATTTAACGTCATAAAATCTATGCCCCACCAAATTTCAAAAGTATTGGTTAATTTTTGTTCGACTTATGGCGTTAAAAGTATCCTAGACAAATTAAATGAAAAAGGGCGGAGCCACGCCCATTTTGAAATTTTCTTTTATTTTTGTATTTTGTTGCACCATATCATTACTGGAGTTGAATGTTGACATAATTTACTTATATACTGTAAAGATATTAAATTTTTTGTTAAAATTTTTTGGGCGTGGTCCTTCTCCGATTTTGCTAATTTTTATTAAGCGTACATATAGTAATAGGAGTAACGTTCCTGCCAAATTTCATCATGATATCTGAACGATCGGTTGTATGGGAGATATATGTTTTAGTGGTCCGATCCTACCGGATCCGCCAAATATCTGATATAATACAAAAATACATCCTTGTTCCAAATTTCATTGAGATATCTCAAAATTTGTGGGACTGGTTTGCGTTCAAACAGAAAGACGGACGGACAGAAGGACATGACTATATCAACTCAGTTCGTCGCCCTGATCAATTCGGTATACATAATGGTGAGTCTATCTTCTATATTTCTCAACGTTACAAATATCGGTCCAAAGTTTATATAATATTTCATGTTAATGAAAGTTATAACTATTGCGAGATTAAAAGCGTACAATGGTAGCTTCATATATCGACTTCTGAGTGAATTATCACCCTACTTCAGAAAAGTTGAGAAATTTAGAACACGAAGGTTGGGCAAAATACCATTTTCGAGACAGTTGGTCCAGAACCAGAACCAACAGAAGAGGCTGATGCCGGAACGTATCGAATTCTTGTCAAGCAAAGGAGACTTACTGCTCCAAAACTTTGAGAAAGAGACCAACCAGCGGTAGAGAAAAATCACCCTGGAGGGTGCGGCGGTGAAACAAAGCTAAAAGAGTTCTGAAAGAGCTGCTCTCTTAGATCGCAGCAGGACTCTGACTTATAGTTCAAATCCAAAATGGAATAAATAAGACAAAATTATCATATTTACTTTATCTGCATTAAATGTTAAATGCTCGAGCTTTATTTCGCCTGGCAGCTGGAAAAGTGTAAGCTGAAGGTCGCTTTAAAAACCTCCTACGGCTAATCTACCGTGGTTAATATTCTTGAAAAGAAGTATCTACCTTGTAAGTGTTTTAGTACGCAATACCTCTCTTGACGGGCAGCACAGCAACCAACAAAATAATTAGGTGGACACATACTATGATGGTTGTTATCCATGTTATTAAGGCAGCTATGAAAACCCCGTTTTGATGTCACACATCCTATCTCTACTAACCTACTGGAAGCTAAATTATGCATATTTTACAAAGGAATGGCGCAGTTGATCAACATATACAAAAAGCTTGAAATCTATTTTTGAAAAACCTGCCCGAAGTCAAAATTTTTTGAAACTAGCGCCCACAGCTCGAAAAAATGATTTGCAAAAACTGTAACAGTCATTAAGGAGAACTAGCTTGTGATGTAGTGGAAAGACTGCTTGACTTAATTGGATATCCTAAGTTGAATTACCGACACATCTACGAACTTAATAAAACTTTTTCAACAATAAACTGTAGTTGGCTTGACACTGCACTTTTGAAGATCCTTAGAAATATTAAGAGGAGATCTCTATAAATTTCTTTAGAATTCAATTCGCGCCTTTGTTATTAAAGTTAATATATTTAAACTATTACTTACTGAATTAGTAAATTTCTATATGCATGCATTATTGGCTACACGCTAACTGCAATAAAATGTTGTTCGCTTACCTGGAAAGGGAAGAAAGAAATATTACCAATTAAAATTTAATTAAATTTTTTATTTAAATACATAACTACTTGAATATAAAGAAGAGTATTTTTTTAAATAATTTACGAAAAGGTGAAAAAATTAAAATAGTCAATTAATATGTTTTTCATTTACAGAATATAAACATTCAGCTTAAAAAGGAAAACACCATAAACAATACTAAAGATAAAAGAGAAATACAACTCATTTGATGACCGCGTCTCTTTATTCCAAAACTTGTTTATACGATTCCGTACACAATTGAAGGCAAACATGTGACTTATCATACCAAAAGACAAGACAAACAACAAAACAATATTTGTACGTGAATTATTTGACTTATTAGTGTGAAACACAAGCTTTGAACATTTATGTTCAATTTTGAGGCACCCGCTTGCATTTTTCGTAGAGCTTAAAGTAGCATCTTGAATAAATTTGTTTGCGGTCTTGCATCAGTAAGTATGTCGATGCGAATGCTTACAGAAGTGGCTCGAAAAAAAAAACAAAGATTATAATGTCCAGACAATATTCGTGTACCTATGATTCCGCCACATCGAATGAAAAATCACATACAGCACAGTGATTTCTTCAAACATACCTAGTCTGTAGCTGCATCTCGCTATCACACCGCTAATAGCAGCGCCAATCACAGCTATCCGACTGAGATTCCAGAGTCCCTAATCACGTTATTTCCTGAAAATGTATGGATCTATTTAACTTAATACAGTTAATAAACATTTATCGATGTGCATTTTGTCACAGTGATTGAGGTATGTATTACGTTAAAATAAAGCTAATTTTTTAAGTAAATCACTGTAGCTGACAGACTGTTATAGCATCTACGTTTCTTTCACAACCACAGAGCGTCACAGCTGCTTAATTATGAATCGATGAATCTAAAACTTGCGCTGCAAATAAGCGCATGCAGTCACAGCTTACTGTGATAACTAATAATACTTTGTTACATCACAAATTAATGAATCACTTTGTCCAAGCTAATTGTTCTATTGGGACAAGGGGTGTAATTGCGTCTATGTTTGTGATTACTTGTAAGCATGATTGTGAATGCGAGATTTGTATCATCGCATCAGATAAATTCACTGCCAGTGATATTTCACTATCACAGATCACGTGTCTCTCAAATGTCGCTTGTATCCGTGACTTTGGCACAGCGACTGAAAGACCACAGTTATATTAAGCGCTTTCTTCAAGTGAATTGCTGTGGCTGACAGATTGTGACCACATTTAAGTCTCTTTCACAATCTCGTTCACAAATGGCAGCTATCACTTTTCCAAAAACAGCTTTCGTAATAGCAGCAACAACGCGCATTAATGAACCTGTGCTTTGCGCTGTAACTAAGTGCTTTGAGTCGCAGCATGATTCGCCATCTCCTACCACATTTACGCATCAAAAATAACCGAATAATTTATTTTTAAGCTGATTGAACTTCCATGACGAGAGGTGTAATTATTTCTGTCATTATTGGTAAGCACGATTGTGAACTCCGATGTTTACGATCGAGACAAAAATCATATTCGTCACAATAAGTGAGCTATAAACAAGTAAGGAAGTCTAAGTTCGGTTGAAACATAACATTACATACCCAGCTGTACACTTTAAATGCTGTTGTTGTTTCTTTTGTGTCCTTAATAGTGTTACAAGGCTGCGCAATAATACATATGGGGTATTCCATCCCATTTCGACCAATTCTGAACCCGACACCTTCAGAATTGGCTGAAAGTTGTTCTTCTTTTTCTAGCTTACGAAAGACGTTTTTCGGAATTTTTTAAAATTTTTTCATCCAACTCAAAAAAAGTTATGAATTTAAAAAAAAACACCGTTTTTGTTTTCAAAATGCTATAACTTTTTCATAAATTGACCGTTTGGGATCTTTTTTTTTTAAATTTGCTTTTAAATGTACTTTTCGGAAAAAATACAAAAAAATTAAAAAAATTTTTTTTTTTTGTTGTAATTTTTCAGTTTTTCGAGATTTTTCGAATTTCGCCATTTTTTTTTTTCTCATAAAAAACTTCAATCAATTCTGCAATCATCCCCAGTAATCCCGGAGTGGGCCGATTTTTTTTTTATTTAATTGTAAAAAAAAACTTAAAAAATTTGTTTGTATTTTTTCCGAAAAATACATTTAAAAACAAATTTAAAAAAAGAAAGATCCCAAACGGTCAATTTTTGAAAAAGTTTATAGCATTTTGAAAAAAACACCGTTTTTTTTTTTAATTCCTAACTTTTTTTGAGTTGGATGAAAAACTTTGAAAAAATTCTGAAAAACGTCTTTCGTAAGCTAGAAAAAGAAGAAAAACTTTCAGCCAATTCTAAAGGTGTCGGGTTCAAAATTGGTCGAAATGGGATGGAATACCCCATATACATATGGTTCTATTCTGACCTAATTTTCGTTTAAAAGAAGCAAAAAGATACAGAGGTTAACACCAATGACCTTGAGCGGGTTAAAATGCAATTTTCCTTCAGATATGAGGATTTTGCTACTGTTTATTTTAAAATAAAGGTATAAGAGAACAATAAAAATACGATTTGTGCAAAACTATTTTCGATTATTTTTGCCAACAACCCTTCTTAAAGTAATTTATATAAAAGTGGGCGTGGTCCTTAACCAATTTTATCCGTTTTTAGTAGAAATATTTCCTGTTATACAGAAAATATTTTTACTCAATTTTGTCACGATATGTAAATTTTTTTTCGAGTTATGGCTCCCGAAACATTCAAAATTGCTTAGACAAAAAAGGTGGTGGTGCCACACCCATTTTCAGAGATTTTAGTGTTTTCCAATTTAATGTTATAATTCAATTTAGAAAGTAAAATTCTATTGATAAAATACTCTTTTTTGCAAAGATGTAGCATATTTTATCCGTCCACGTCCCTTTTAAAAATCTTTTATATAAAAGTGGGCGTGGTCCTTGACCGATTTCGTTAATTTTTCTTCAAAGCATTCCCTATTATCGATTTTTGATTTATGATTACTAATATTTGTAAAATTGATTGTATCACAAGTGGGCGGTGCCACGCCGATTTACATTTTTTTTTAATTCTAATCAAGAGTCTCAATATAAGTCCACACGTCAAACCTCAACATTCTAGGTGTATTATTTAATAAATAATCAGGTATTTTGTGTTTTCCAAAATGTTATATATATAAAAAGTGGGCGTGGTTATGACCCGATTTCGCTAGTTTTCAATACCAATCTATTCTGGGTCCAGATAAGCTCGTGTACCAAATTTGGTGAAGATATCTCAATATTTACTCAAGTTATCTTGTTAACGGGCAGACGGACGGACGGACATGGCTCAATCAATTTTTTTTTCGATACTGATGATTTTGATATATGGAAGTCTATAACTATCTCGATTCCTTTATACCTGTACAACCAACCGTTATCCAATCAAAATTATAATACCCTTGTACAAGTAAAGCGGCTATAAAAAGTTGCAGTGCTTTTCTGTGATTTTTCAAGCCACGTGACAAACGTAACGATTATCTGATCTTTGTCAACTTTACAAGAAATTGCCGTTCCCGCCATTTTTAAGAAACGACAAGATTTTTTACTATCACTATCACATATCAGTGAGATAAAAGCTATCCCTTACTGTCTAAACTCTAGAGAATAATTCTCAGATTACAACCACGATTACGCACAATCAAAGACGCAATTGCTACTCTCGTCACAAAAGAACCAAGGCTGCAGATTGAATTATTATACGACAATCACTGGAAAAAAAATCCTGCGACTGAGAAGTCACAGTCGGATTTCACCTTGTTCCTAAAAAATTTCGTCACCTGCCAAATCATATGCAGTGGGAAAACAAATAAATGCACAAGAAATCGACAAAGATGCATCAGACATTAAGGAAAACAATTTTTTTTTGTTTTTTTCTTGAAGCGCTACAAATATGGCTAAAACAAGAGATGAAACAGCAAATAGAGAATGGAAAAAAATGCAGTCAACTAAAGTCAATACCGCATTGTTAATTTTCATGTGCCAAAGTAAAAATTGCGAAAAAGAATGCGAAACAAATATGGTGAGGAGAGGTACATAAGATAAGCGGAGCTACATACAAACGAACATAAATAATAAAGTAAAAACACAGCGGCGGGCGCGTTTTTATGTCGTGTTGCACAATATTCGTGTATACTCGAGCGCTGGAGTAGTAGATAAATAGGCAACAACTGCTGAGCCATTTCGAACGTCAACACAACAAACTGGCAAATAAATATATAAAAACCTAAATGCACACAAATGTGCACTCTACGCGATTCTTCTCCGCTATAGTAATGTAAAATATCGATGTTGGTGTACATATGTATGTATGCATGTACACTGGGGTGTCTGAACACATACGTATGTGAGTTATGTATGTATGTTAACACCACGGTTGCCACTTTGGATACATTTGGACCAAATTTGGTCCGCTCTAACCCGTTTGGTCCGCTGGTCCTTTTTTTTCAATTTTGGTCCTTTTTGGCGAGCCTTCACGATTTTGGTACTTTGATTTGAATTTTTTTACTTCCATAATAATACGCAACACTGATAACAAATTTGCTTGCTTGAACACCCTGTGAATGGCAATCGATTTTCAGTAACTCTCACCAGCAGAGCCGATAGCTATTGGCCGATTTTACATAGAACGCTTTGTCGTGTAACATTGTGCGTATCTCGAAGAGGGTGGCGTTAGTGCAATACAATTAGCCAATTTAATGTCAAATCCCGAAATGAAAGCGCATATGCTGTTTCTCGCCTATATTCTTAAAATTATAAATACCTTAAATAAAGAGTTCCAATCGGAAAAGATTCGTCTGCCATTCCTATACAATCAAATTGATGCACACTTCAAACTTATCTTGAGCAACTTCATGCGTACATACAAAATATTAAGGGCGTTCAGAATTTTGTGTTTTTGGTGTTAGAAACATTGCTACAGCAAATGAAAGTTAAGGATCCTGAACGACTTTTTTTCGTTTTAAATTTTTTTTTTTTTCGTATATTTTGTTTTGTTTTGACAGTTGTTAATTAGCTATTCAAATTTGAAAAAACTTATTGCATTGAATTAAAAAATATTTTTGTTGGAAGTAAAGCCGAAGTAGTTCTTGAAAGCGATAACTTTACAGATTTACGACTTGTGGTACAAAAAAATTTTAAAATTTTTATATTGAACTTTTAAAGCAAATGCAAAAATGCTTTAATTTTTCTAGATATACACGTTTTATGTACAATTACTCTCGACACGTTATTAGCAGAAACCGAAACTTCTATAATACCGTTAATAAATAATTTTTCGTACTTGATATAGTGCGATCAAGATATCATTGTTACACACGCCTTCAAGACGTTTAAATTGTGATTCTAAGCCTGATATATACGTTTTAGCCTTTTGGGAAAAAGTAAGTTTTTATAGAAATGGTACGAACGAAAATTGTTTTGAAGAATTGCTTAGTTTTGTATAAGATTTACTTACTTACTGAGTCTGAGCAAAAATGTTTGAATTGTCTCTTATTAAAACCAAATTATGCAATAAATTTGGGGTTTATTTCAATCAACCACATAATGTTAGCCAAAAAACCTTGTACACAAAACCCAGTCCTCATTACGTTTGGTCGGTGAAAGACATAGGCTGGTCCTAGCAAAGTTACACAATGAACGATATAAGACTGTGTTTATTATACGTTTTCTTCGATGTAGCCCAGAATATATTATAAACATATATGCTTTAAGTTTTTAAATATATACACGCACCTACATCTATATATATTAAAAGAAGTGTACATTTTGATTGGCACTCCATAACTCGAGAACGGCTCGACAGATTGTCATGAAATTTTTAGAAAAGATACAGGAAGGAGAGATGATGGTTAATTGATTTTGAAAACCCAAATCGGTTTAGCCATTCTTGAGTTATGATTTTTTTTTTAGAAAAAATTCAAAATTAAAAAAAAAAATAACATGTTTTCCATCAAATCTTCTTGAATTGTGGAATAAATACAAAGATTTTATGGAAGAAGACTACTTGATTCGAATGCGTCATCACACAAGAAACACTGATTTGCTGATTTCATTGGAAATGTATAATGAGGCATTGATAACGATTGAAGATATGTGCCTTACGATTGCAAATAAATGATTAGGGCAATTAGGTTTGTCACCACCCAATCGTCCAATGCATAATTCATTTGATCGAGAATTGCAACGTGAACAACAGTATGATCCCAATGAATTGTAATAATTTGTGAATTTGAATGTTCCTAAATTAAATGACATTCAAAAACATGTCTATGATACCATCATCCAAGCGGTACAAAATGGATTCGGTGGATTATATTTTTTTTTGGATGCGCCTGGTGGTACGGGAAAAACATTTGTGATATCACTCATTTTGGCAGCCACTCGATCGCAACGAAAAATTGCATTGGCACTTGCTTCGTCGGGAATCGCTGCTACTCTATTGTATGGTGGACGAACAGTGCACTCTGCATTAAAATTGCCGTTGAATGTGCAGGTATGCTTATATTTATTGATTGATCACTTTAAAATTTAATCGATATTAATTAAAATGTAATTATTTTCAAATTAACAAGTGATTGAACATACCACGTGCAATATTTCAAGAAATTCTGCGATGGCAAAAGTTTTGCAACAAGCAGCAATTATTCTATTGGATGAATATACAATGATGCATAAAAAATCGCTGGAAGCATTACACCGTACAATGCAAGATCTACGTCAGAATCAAGAAATTTTTGGTGGTGCATTATTATTATTGTCAGGGGATTTTCGACAAATATTGCCTGTGGTTCCACGATCAAGACCGGCGGATGAGATCAACGCATGTTTAAAGTCTTCTCTTCTGTTGCGACATGTGCAAAAATTGATATTGAACATAAATATGCGTGTTCAATTCCACAATGACCAATCTGCAGATCGGTTCTCGAAGCAATTGTTAGATATTGGCAATGGAAAAGTTCGAGTCGATAAATCAAATGGATATATTACATTGCCGAACAATTTCTGTACCATTCACCAATCAACAGAAGAGTTGATTGAAAGTGTGTTTCCAAATATTGTTCAAAATTACAGGAATCACAATTGGTTGAGGGAACGCACAATACTGGCACCAAAAAATTTACACGTCAATGCAATCAATTATCAGATTCAAGAAAAACTGCCAGGTGCAGTGACATCATATAAGTCTGTTGATAGCGCAATGAATGCAGATGATGCAGTGAGTTATCCAATTGAATTTTTGAATTCATTGGAACCACCTGGCATGCCACCACATTATTTGAATTTAAAAGTTCGCTCATCAATTATTTTACTGCGGAATTTAAATGCACCAAAACTGTGCAATGGCACAAGATTAGTAGTAAAAAAATGTATGCCGAATTTAATTGAAGCGACAATATTGACCGGAACAGCAAAAATGAAATCGTACTCATACCACGTATTCTACTGATTCCAACAGACATGCCATTTGAATTTAAGCATTTGCAATTCCCAGTGCGTCTATCATTTGTCATGTCCATCAATAAGGCAGAAGAACAAACGCTTCAAATATGCGTATTAAATTTGGAGGAGCCGTGCTTTTCACATGGACAGCTATACGTGGCGTGCTCAAGAGTTGGAACTCCAAATTGTTTGTTTGTGCTCGCTTCCAATGGGCAAACTAAAAATATTGTATCTCCAAATGTTTTGGATTGACATTAATAATTTTGAAATACAATGCATTCATTTCATAAAAAAAATTTATAATCTTTCATTTCTTTTTTTGGTTGGTTGCTACGAAGTGCAACGGGGTCCGCTAGTATGTGTATAAGACTGAAAAGTATATTTTGGCCCTTTTTTCTTTTTTTGAAACATGGTCCTTTTTTTCGACGAATTTTAGTCCCGAATGAAAACAGGCTGTGGCAACCGTGGTTAACACTCTTGTATTCAAGTAGAGAAATATTTACTAGTGCATACCAACATACATATTTATCTTTTGGTACGAATAAATGTGGAAGTGTTAAGTAAATGAATTAAATATTATGGCAGGAGAGAAAACGAAAGTGTTGCGATAATATAAATAAATAATAAAAATGATTAACTAATAATAAATGAATTTGTTTAAGTTATGAATAAGGGAATTTGACTTTAATAACGGTTAAGTATTATAAATTAAGACAGTAGCTTGGAATAAGTGTCACAATAAAAATCAGTAATTTATATGATATGTAAAGAGGAATAGCATTGAAAATTAGAAAACAAATGCTTTTTGGTATTAAATTGAGCAATTAACATGGCTTGTCAGTGCAAGAAGGCGTAGTTTGCGCTTCAAAAATTAAACTTTTCCTTCAATATGTAACACATACATCCAAAATGTGTCATACCATGAACAAATACTATGGGTAAATTAGCAGATATCAATAAACAAAATTTATCCTTATACCATAGGTCTCAAAAATGTAAAGTGATTGCCCTCTCCCATATGAAAAGAAAGCAGAATTGCGCAGACCCCCTTGAAGAAAACGACTTGCCAACAAGCGCAAGTTTGAACTTCAGTTTTTACCAGAATCATTTCTTTAAATTACTATGGCCTTTGACAAGGCATTTCATTATTACATATCTCTATAATTGAAATGTGTACAAGATACCAGCTTTTATGACTGGATAACGTATTCAAAGAGCAGTTTTCCCCGAAAAAATTTTTCAGCCAATGCTCTAATTGATGGCTCTTACCAAAGACTGTGAAAATAGGTCTTTATAGTTCTGACATCCAGTTGCTGACTTATACAGATAGCTTAAAATGGTGTGGGTAATACGATCCATTCAATCCCATTTCTGTAGTTTTGTCATAAATATTACGCCAAACATTTCTCTACGACTAGCAAGAGTTGGTAGATTGATAAATTTTAACTGATTAGTATAAGGTGGAAGATTAAATGAAGAGTCCCACTGAAAATTCCTTAAGGCAAATAGTAAAAACTGTTATTGTATTGATTCGAGCGTATCAGTATGGACTTGAAAACGCGGATTCCAGACTACTGAGCCATCATTCAAGCCCATTTTTTCTGAACGAAGTGAACTTAAGTGTTCGCTGTCGCACTACGAGATACTATAAACCCCTTCTTTTAAAACAATGTAGAACGAATTTCGAAATTAACGAACCTTTCCGGTGTTTGTGCCAAGATTATAACTCTCACTGAAATATATTTGTTATGCCAGACTCCCTTTTTTCTATAAAAAGACTTTCCTTATCTCTCTTTATCGTTAATGCTGTAATCGTTTGTTTCTATATTCTAATAATTTAAGCTTTACTCTCAGTTGATGATATTTCTTCTGTAGCTGAGCAGGTAGAGATCTACCCTTGACAAACAAATGTCCATCAATTACTCGGCCCAGAAAAAAATATAAATATGTAATAAAATTAATAAATAAATAAAATAATGAACAGGATTAGCCTGGTGTCATTGGGTCACTTGAGGGCATTGCGCTGGTACAACGTCCAATTCTTATTATTATTATCGTATGTAAGTCATAAGTCCCATTTTTCCAAGGAAAATGTGAATTGAGTCACTATATTAAAAAAAAAAAAAAATTTATTAATGGCCGTATTACCTTCATTGATATCTTTAAGTCAGAATCGTGGGATTTTATTATTTTAATATTAAAGCTAACTTGCGGAAGGCCAAAGTAATTTTTTTGCTCAGAGATAACCTGAAATGAGGGGTTAAAGGCGCTAATTTTTTACAAATTTTCTAAATTAAATCTGAGCTAAAAAAAAATAACTTACCATTCTGCAAGTAGGCCAAATTCGAGTGCTTTTAATGAATTACAACGGTTTAGCTTTTATCAATAAAATTTTACCGGAGCCTACTCTATTTCTATGTTTTTCTTCATGACAATTCGCAATTCCATTACTTTCTTTCATTCTTGGAATCTCTGCAATAGACCCGCATCTTCTGCTTCCTCTTGCAGTAATAAAGGTACCCCCAAAAGTTTAAGTTAATCAGTCCTATTCTGCATTTCGACTTGGATTGGAATTTTTTCGATTTGGCAATTTTGGTATTCTTTGTTCTAATCTTTTTCGATCCAACTTCGAATCGTTCGATTTTGTTTATTCTGTATTCCGATCGTAGTTCCGTTTTTCTAAGTTGCAAATTTGTTGGCGGAAAAATATTTTCTTTTTATTTTTTTATTAATTTATAACAGAATTTTTACAAAAATGTAAGTCAAACTTGTTAAGAAACGTAACAGGCTTGATGATGATTGTTTTTTTATATATTTTCAGGTTAAGAAAAACATGTCGAAGTCCAAGTCCTTGGACGTATTTGCCCCGCAAAAGTATCTAACACATACTTGAAAGCATCCTTATTAAGTCGAAAGTTTTTCTTGAACCTAAATAAGAAAATAAGTCAATAAACTTTACCACTTTTAAGTTCAATTTCTTACAATTCGGCACTCATATCAAATGGTTTACACGAATCTCGCAATATTTGCCTTTCCATCCTCACCTGGCCATTTTCGTATGCGTTGCTTTCCAACTCCACAAATAATGCCGCGGCTATTGATTCCATTATAATAGACAGCTATAAGTTGTGTCTGTTCGTTGGGTCCAGTCATATGCCAAAGCAAGCTGCCGGAGTAGAGGAAGATGAAGAGAAAACTTAAAAAATCCTTGCGGAAAGAATAAATAAATCTTCAAAAAGTATTTTAGGCCAGTACAATGAAATTAGCATCTATAAAATTCAGAAAATATCAACTATCCGGACATTGCAGGAATCCGTTTTAACAAAACTTGGCGGCCACGGCAGGGAATTGGCCAATAGAACGACAAAAACACACATAAAATTAAGAAAGCACTTCCTTCAAAAAAATATAACACTGCAGCAATATATTCTATTGATTTTTTTTTTTTGTACAAAGTGGCGTGGATAATAAAATATAAACGTTTTCAGTGTTTTTTATAAATATTCTATAATTTATTTTGTTCCAATGTTCACACATTCCGTGCAAACAGCTGATTTCGATATATCTTTTGCTCTTCCTTTTATCGTTACGATTCCGTCGTAATGCAGAATACCCAACTTCGGTTAAAGCGGAGCGTAGAACGGGAAATTAATCGAAATGCAGAATAGGGGTGAATATTTTCGATGATGATGGTACCATCCCGACTATGCCGGGACAAATTTCCTATGACCACGTTGAATCCTTAAGGCTTGTGGATTTAAGTTCCCATTACATTGATAGTTGAAGTTCCACACACCTCTTTCTATCTTGATGGCCTTTATTTTTTGTTGACTATTTAGCAAACATGGACTCTACTGATGGCTAGATCCCATTTACACTTGATTACCCTTTTGGTATCTTCACTCTATCTTGTACATTCAGTTTTCAGAAATTTCCTATATAAAATAATATCTAGGGTTACCTCACATACATAGCTTGGCAGTATTCCAGTTTGTTATGTTATACTTCTTAGTGAGCACGACTTGCCAGACGTGTTTATTCCAAAGATCCTGTTCAATCAAAGAACTAATTCTTTCTTCATTTGCCATATATTTTTATAAAATGTCAGTTGCATTCGGCGTAATTTTGATTGATCTCTCAATCAACCGCATAAACAGTTTATTGATGGCCAGCCTATACATTACAGGTGATAGCATCTACCGAATTTGCGGCATTTTCGGCAGACCTTTAATTTGACTCGACATCTCTCATGTACTCATAATGTACAGAGATAATTCAGGAGCGCCCAAATTAACATTTCAGCATATTTGGACGTCTTCAAAAATGGTTGAGATAATGATAATGCTCTTTTGATATATATCCATTAATTGAAACTTATATTATAGAGACAGATTATGGACCTGCTAGGGTCCCATTTGTAACTTTCATCTCATTAGCAGAAAAAGGGAGAAAACAGTGGCAACACTATAATCGCTAATTCAGATTTAAAAGAAATAGTCACCCTTAATATATTAATTAGATTCTTCAACTTTTCGGCCATTGCTGCTTGGTGGTTGCATCCTGGGTTCAAGTTCAGAGAAAAGTAACATCATTATTCGAAAAAGTTTTTTTAAGTACCTTTCGGCAGTGCCTTGCAAGCACTCCAAGTGAGTGAGCATAAAATAAATGGGTTCCTTCCCGTCAATTTGTGGGAAATAATAACAAATATAAATTGAATAAAATACAAATGTTGTGCCGTTTTAGTATGTACAATCCACTTAGATATTTGATGTTGATAGCACAGTAGCACAGAGGTTCGTGTCTCCGCTATTGAGCACAACTCGCTTTGTAGCGAGTGATTTAACTACTGCTGCGAGTCTTCAATAATTGCCACTAGTTGGCTCTAATTACAAACAAGCATATATACAAGTAAAGTTAGTATAAGCGTGTTAAAAAAGTTGGACGATAGAACCCTGTTTTGTAACTGCTTACCTTGTTCGAAGAATTGAACTAGTTGTCAATTAGATAAAAAAAAAATAAAATTATTGTCCTCCTCTGAATTTGAATCGTATTTGCATAAAGAAAGAATGACTCAAATCATTAGGCGTCAAAAGGTTCTAATTGAAAGAAAAAATAATAAATTATGGTCGTATCTAAAGGAAGTTTCAGATATCGAATACAATAAAAAGAATAGAATATATTATAATAAATTTTATTAAAATATACTTAAGGGAAAAAAAATTTAATCAAACTGCGAAAAATATGTCTTCAAAACATGAATAAGTATGTAACACTGAATATTTAAGCAAATTTGAAAGTGAAAATATGCAAATTTTTATCGTTTGCTTGACATGAAACAAACAGGCACTCCATAGTAAAACAAGTTTGTTGCTCAAGTCTTTTGTTGCTATGTTAAAGCTGCGAATTGGTTATGCCTTAAGGCCTGATATTCTTTATAAATGGCGCGCGAAGTACAGTTCCAGCTGTATATAGGCTTCAAATTGATTTGTAAATTTGAGCTGAATCATTTATGAAATTGAATATCCGGTTGTAGGAGTTGGTTGCCTTTTTAAGCAATTCAACTGACAAATATTATTTTATGTTTATTTACTTTATTGAGCATCCACAAATTCTTCTCCATTGATTTTTCATATTTTTGGTTAACTTTTACTTTTCTAATGTGAATTTTTATTATTATGAAATATAATGCAACCAAGATGTTAAGTCAAATATCTATTACTAATTTTTTTTTCTTTTTTTTGTAAACAATTACTTCTCAAATCCGCTTCTATTATATTCAATTAATTTTGCTCACTAAACGCATTCCTGTGCATTGAATACAAAATTGTGTAACAATTAAATTTTGCAAATTTATTCATAAGCAACCATAATGCTTACATCATCAATAGACACACCTCACTCCACCTAGTAACAAAAGCAAATATGCAAAAACAACTAAAAAATATAAATAATAAAAGCGTTGTCCACAATTTAAGCCGGCATTTGTCATAAATTTAGTATTCAAAAAAAAAAAAAAACATCATAATAATTAAGAAATACCGACGCATATCACGCACTCACATGCAAATCTGTAAAAATTATTGTCTCACGTATCCATATTATAAGTAGCACACACACATACATAGTGGAAAAAATCATTAATAAATATACATACTTAATAAAATTAGTTTAAGCAATATGTTAATAAGCCTGCGTAACACCAAAAAATATGTCGGTCAAATGTGTTTAATATTTTAGCACAAACAATTAAATAGTAAATGATTTGCTTGTGCTTTTGGTCGCTACGACCTTGCTTTGGATATGCGAACGTGCTGATGGTCGTATGAGCGTTTCTTTCCATAAACTTTCTATTTTAATTAGAAGAGTAGCGTGGTTTTAAAAGTTTCAAGGTTATATTTATCATTAACACAATTAATATTACCATTAATAACATAGTATTACAACGTTATTATTTAGTTGAACTCATTAAAAGAAATATAAAGAGCACTTATAGACATTTAATAATTATGAACTGTTTAATGGATTTTCACTTTCTTGCTTAAAAATTATATTTGCGTACGTGATTGACATATCTTACCATGCCGAACGGAAATGAGGACACCTGGCAGCTTTTTTTTTTTTTGCTAGTAAACTCATGCGGCTTGAAATAAGCACAAGCATTATAGCCTAGTTATACTCAGTTGAGCAGAGCTCACAGTCCGTGCGTCCACCGTCTGCCCGTTAACACGATAACTTGAGTAAATTTTGAGGTATCTTGATGAAATTTGGTATGAAGATTCCTGGGCACTCATCTTAGATCGCTATTAAAAATGAAAGATATCGGACTATAACCACGCCCACTTTTTCGATATCGAAAATTTCGAAAAACCGAAAAAGTGTGATAATTCATTACCAAGGACGGATAAGGCGATAAAACTTGGTAGGTGAGTTGAACTTATGACGCCGAATAGAAAATTAGTAAAATTTTGGACAATGGGCGTGGCACCGCCCACTTTTAAACGAAGGAAATTTAAAAGTTTTGCAAGCTGTAATTTGGCAGTTGTTAAAGATATCATGATGAAATTTGGCAGGAACGTTAGGAGAACGACCACGCCCACTTAAAAAAAAAAAATTTTACGTCAAAGTTTAACAAAAACTTTAATATCTTTACAGTATATAAGTAAATTATGTCAACATTCAACTACAGTAATGATATGGTGCAAATACAAAAATAAAAGAAATTTTCAAAATGGGCGTGACTGTGCCCTTTTTCATTTAATTTGCCTAGAATAATTTTAATGCCATAAGTCGAACAAAAATTTACCAATCCTTGTAAAATTTGGTAGGGACTTAGACTCTAAGACGATAACTGTTTTCTGTGAGAAATCGGTTGAAGCCACGCCCAGTTTTTATACACAGTCGACCGTCTGTGCTTCCGCTCGGCCGTTAACACGATAACTTGAGCAAAAATCGGTATTTACTAAACTCAGGTAACGTACTTATCTGAACTCACTTTGTATTGGTATAAACAATGGCCGAAATCCGACTATGACCACGCCCACTTTTTCGATATCGAAATTTACGAAAAATGAAAAAAATGCCTTAATCCTATACCAAATACGAAAAAAGGGATGAAACGTGGTAATTGGATTGGTAACTTTAGAAAAAACTTTGCAAAATGGGTGTGACACCTACCATATTAAGTAGAAGAAAATTAAAAAGTTCTGCAAGGCGAAATCAAAAGCCCTTGGAATCTTGGCAGGAATACGTGGTATTACATATATAAATATATTAGCGGTAACCGACAGATGATGTTCTGGGTCACCCTGTTCCACATTTTGGTCAATATCTCGAAAACGCCTTCACATATACAACTACCACCACTCTCTTTTAAAAGCCTCATTAATACCTTAAATTTGATACCCATATCCTACAAACAATTTTTAGAGTCGCCCCTGGTCCACCTTTATGGCGATATCTCGAAAATGCGTCCACCTATAGAACTAAGGCCCACTCCCTTTTAAAATGCTCATTAACACCTTTCATTTGATACCCATATCGTACAAACAAATTCTAGAGTCGCCCCTGGTCCACCTTTATAGCGATATCTTGAAAAGGCGTCCACCCATAGAACTAAGGCCCACTCCCTTTTAAAATACTCATTAACATTTTTCATTCGATACCCATATCGTACAAACAAATTCTAGAGTCAGCCCTGGTCTACGTTTATGGCGATATCCTGAAATGGCGTCCACCTATAGAATATGGTCCTCTCCCTTTTAAAATATTCTCTAATACCTTCCATTTGATACACATGTCATACAAACACATTCCAGCGTTACCCTGGTTTCATTTTCCTACAAGGTGATTTTCCTTTATTTTGTCTCCATAGCTCTCAGCTGAGTATGTAATGTTCGGTTACACACGAACTTAGCCTTCCTTATTTGATTTTCGCTAAATTGTTTACGCGTATCTCATTAACAGCCAAGCAGCGAGTTCCCTCTGAGCATTGATTTACCTGAACATTTAGATTGAGTTTCAAGGCGTTTTTACATTCCACCACTCTATTTTTATACCTGCATTGAAAATGTCTTAACCTAATTACATAGGTCTGTATATAGTACACAAGTAGTATTATCTAGACATGCATAATGAATGCTAGCCAAGGAAAAATGGAACAAAAATACTTAAAACTTTGCGCCAACAGTAACTATTTTTGTACATAGAGTTCAAAGAATGTCTCTTACCCTTGTGGCATATTTAAAAGAGCTTAAAGGCATACATAGCATATCTGCAAAAAACGGATAGGATATTTCACTACTGTACAAACTCAGAAGGAGCCATGGACAGAAAAATATTAACAACCAGCAGACCCGCAGATGTTGTTCTGCCCTAGCTTTGGTCTATCTGCATAGCTTTTAGGAAGTTTTTACCTCATACTCTCCCTCCCCTATCGCCAAGTTTTCTCTATCCTTTTATCCACTCTTCTCTCTGTCTTTTTCTATTTCTGCGTATCCCTCTCCGTCTTTTCTCTCCCTTCTTTTCTCTCTACCTCTCTCTCCTTCTCCCTCACCCGATCCATCTATACCTACCTCTCTATCTTCATCTAACTCAATCTCTTTCTCAGCTCCTTTCCTTTCTATTCCGTTCCTTTCCTCTCCTTTACTTCCCTTATTTCCTTTAATTTTTCCTTACAGAAAGTTCACTGAAAACCTTTAAAGTTATTTTGACAAATGTATGTACCCACGTGACGCATAATGTCCCACTCAAAGCAAGTTTGCTCGCCCAGTTCACAGCGAACAAACACACGCCCTACACTTTTGGTTGAACTGTTGCTTTTGTTTAAACAATTTTGCACATATAAGACAAGAGTCAAGTATTTTTCTGATACAGAACGAAATTTAGTGAAAACCCTCGTTAAAATAATTTCAGACAGAATTTATTTAATATAAGAAGAACTGCGGCGATTTTTTAATATACCCTGATTTCGAAATATAAAAACGTGTAAAAAACTAGTTCGGCAAAAGAATAAAGAAAAGAATCGGTAAGAAGAAAGGGATGAAAAGAGAAGGGAAAGAAAAAGCGGAGTGAGTACCCACTACTCATGAAGTTGAATGTATAAGCGTCGTCTGTATATTAATATTTTTAAGTTAACTAGAGCAAGTTAGCTTTACAAGAAACAAATATGAAGTATGAGTTTTTTGACAATGTCCTCTTATTTTTACAACCGATACCGACAATTTTTTATTATAGAATTATTATCGCCAAGTTATTATCTTTTGTTATCACTGTGTAATCGGCTTACTCTTTCTTCCGCATCGGCTTGTTGGCGATGGGCTACAGATGTATTATAGGGTTTTAATTAAAGTTTTATAGGTATTAGTTTCATAACAAATCGATGAGGTAATCTCTGGTAACTTCCCAATAAATTTTCTATATTAAATAGATAACTTTTCGATAATTTTTGGGTAACATATCTATAACTTTATGTAAATATCGATTAGTTTTCGATAAATAATTTATAAATGTCGCAAAGCATAACAGCTACTTTTCGAAAATGAGTCGTTACCAAGCTGTTAAAACTTTGATAACAAATTGTACTGCTAATATCTTTAACACCTTTTGTTCCAAAATATTTTGGAATTTATATTTTGCGTCATAAAACTAATCCACCTACCAAATTTCATTAGCTTAGCGGGATTACGATTTCGATAAATTTTTATAGTCCGATTTCGCTCATTTTCAATACCAATCTATTATGGGCCCATATAAGCTAGTATGTCGATTTTGGTGAAGATATCTCAATATTTACTCAAATTATTATGTTAGCGGGTGGGCAGACGAATGATACTGATGATTTCAATACAGCAGTTTCTTGATTTTACGAACACCATCGTTGCAGGGTTTGTTCGTAAAACCGATTTTTTTCGTAAAATCGAGTACCATAACCTTTTTCATATATTCTGGATTAAAATACCTAAAATAACCAGAGAAAGTACACGTGTTTTTTAAAACTTGTTTTTTAAAACTTGTTTTACTCAAATAACAAATGCAAAAAAAAAGAACAAAAAGAAAAAAATCATTTCAGAATGGTTATCACCGTATAACATACATACATACATATTGCATATTTTAGCTTAGGTGCATTCTCAGAAAAGTTGTTCGAACAATACCATGTGCTTACTTCAGTAAGACAGTATTTAATGTTTAAATTGTTTATGTAAAAAATTGATTAATCATTGTTTTTTTGACAGGAATATTGAGGTAACTGTTTATTGCAGCTTTTAAAGCTCCGTCAAAACAACCAAATTTTGCAGCCTCAACATTGTTTTGCTTGGCGCACCGAATGCACGGCCAAAACTATCAATAGCGTCTGTATGCTTAACTCTTGGCTCTTTAATTAAAATTTTGTATGTTAAAAAACACAAACTTTGTTAGTTGTTCGTACAACCAAGCACTGTCGATGCACGTTTTTTCGTAATATAAAGTGCTCAATGTAAAAATTTTGAATGTTCGTAAAATCGAAATTTCGTAGAATTGAATATTCTTAATATCAAGGAACTGCTGTATAAAGGACATATTTATCTCGATTCCTTTACACCTGTACAACCAACCTTCACCCAATCAAAGTTATAATACCTTGTGTACAACAAGTACAGCTGGGTATAATGAATGAAATGAAGAGAAAGAAGAATGGTAGTTGTGAGGGGGATATCGACTAAGAGAAGTATGGAAACTTTAAATAAGGAATTCCAATTAGATAACAGTAAAAACATTTGAGATTTGAAAATATATCAAACGAAGAATTGCCCCATTTTGCTGTTATGATAATTCGGTGACATAATTAATATTGCCTGAGGAATTACTGACTTGCACTGAATACAATAAAAGGAACCGGTATCATACATCGTAAATATAACAGAAGTAAAGATGTGTAAAATTATCATGTTACCACATTCAACATGCATACGCACTAAAGAGAAGATGGAAGAAGATAACAAATTTAAAACAACAAAAACGTTGTCCACATAAATTTCACATTTAAACGAAAGTGAAATCTTGTGCAAGCTCACGATCCACATACACACAGCACAGCATCAATAATCAGCACGTTGGTGTGCAAACTGAGGCGACACCACGAATACTGTCAACACCGCTCCTATAACTGCACAATCCAGTCACAGCACTTACAAAATTTTTAAACGAAAACGAAAGTGTTAAATGTTGTTGCAATCACCCAAGCTCCAACTGACAACGCATCACACCAACTTGCTTAACAGCTGACCAACTGGTTTTCGTTTGGGTTGTTGGTTTTGGCATCGGTTTCGGATTGGCTTCATAGTGAAAATGTATAAAGATGAAACTGATCAGAAAGTACCGTTTACATTTGCGCTACTGCCTTATGACAAATCTGTTTGCAATACCTGCGCTGGTAGCAGTGGTGATGGTCAATGGTGAAGAGCGATCAAATTGTTATTCAATAAAAATAAAGTAGGAACATCATTGCCAATAAAAATATATCTTTCTCAAGTGAAACATCATTATCGTATTTATAACGTAATCGACGATAATGCGTTAATAGAAAATGTTGAAGGTAAAACAGGCCATTACATTCAGGTGCAAGTATGCGTAAATGTCCATGTCAAAGATGCGTTTTTAGATGAAGTGGTCGTCATGATGTTGTTGTGTTATTTTCACATAACAATATAAAGATGATGGTTTTACTGCTTAGCTTACATATACTCTTACCATATGCTCGTACATACATATATATAGTTATGAATACTGACGCATTCCTTTGACTCACTTTCGAAGTTAAAACACGACAAAACTTGTTTATATGCCATTCCAAACCATACGCTTAGGAATATGTAGATCATACTGTAATATATCTTAAAAAAAAAATTATATGGTGCAGTTTCTTATCGGGTTATTTCATGGAAGCCTATGAGTGGTCGAGAACATATCGATAACATACCGATAATAAATTATTAGCAGTCCTACAAATCGATAACTTTTGGCGGAAAATCGATTATTATTCTATTTCGTCTCCTTTATATTTACTTTCTTTCCTCTGCCGTTCCTTTTTCTCCTTTACACATATTAGGTACATTATGCTACAGTGTACTGAATATACTTGCGCTTACATTCTGTATTCCAACATGCAGGCCGAGCCCCACTTCCAATTTGCGTTGCGCTCCTGTTAATTTTTTCTACGTATTGGCTGGTGCCGACGTGCATGTCTTATGCCGACTCTAAATGGCACCTGCAAGCCAGGTGAATTTTTACTGAAAATCTTTTAATGGTAGAAGTACACTGGATTGTTTTCAAAACCACTGCCGCTGAACGACCTCGCTTAAGAAAACTGTTTTCTAATGGAAGTAAAACGTTTTCCTAAATTTTTTCCCGGGACTTGAACCCAGGAAGTAGGCGGACCACCACACCATCGCGTCCGCCAAGTTGATAATAAACTGATAATACCACGACAGTTTTGCAATCGATAACAAGCCGATAACAAACCGAAAAATCAACCATAGTTTTATTATCGATAACAAACCGATGAAGCTTTCTTAAATAGCTCAGAACTTATACCGAAATGGCTCTAAAAAAATCTTGATAAGTTCGCTTGAAGATCCGAAAGTGGTTCTGAAAGCGACTCCCAGTTAACCCGAACTTGCCCAGCAGATAAGCGAACGGATATCGAAGTATGTCCAGAATTTGTTACGAAATGGTAAAAAACCATTCCAAGGAGATACCAAAGCAGTATGAATTTTTTCCGAAAAGCTCAAAAGCTCATCTGATAAGTATTCTAAAATAAACCTGTACGAATATCGAAGAAGACCGATAATAATACCGAAAACTTGTTTATATTGTTCAAATCTCTGAGAAATTCTTAGAAATCAAATTAGATTTGAATTCTAAGAACCCAGTACAACAGCTAGTTCACTTTTTATTTGCATGTAATAGTCAAACTGGTTACAATGCGGCCTTCGGCGATGGGTGCAGAATTCTGAAGAGCTTAAGCTTTGATTCTTAAGGAATTGTGATCCCTACAAAAAAGTTACGTATCATACTAAAAAGAAGTTTAAACCGCGCTTATCTTCCAATTTGCATCATACCCCTTCTAAATTTTTTCTTACAAATAAGCGGGACGGGACCTTTATCTTTAATCATAGAACTTTAATAATGGCTCCGTACGGCAGCTGCAAGACAGATGAATTTTCATTGAGAAGATTTTTATATCAAAAAAAACTCGAATTGTTTGCCAAACCACCGTCCAGGACACGACCCGGCTTAAAAAAAATGTGTGTTTAATTAAAAAAACGTTTGTTCTCAATTTTGATATTGCTTTGCCCAGGAATTGAGTCCAGGCCACCCGTTGTGGTATGCGTAGCACGCTGCAGCGCTGCGGCCTTAAAAATGTTGCCCACTTTTTACCCAAGGCATCATAAAATTGCTAGGTGTTGTTGCAATACGTTACCAAAGATTAACTGGGTATTTTCAAAAAAACTATGGATGTCAAAAACATTGTTTGATGTTGGACCAACATATAGAGGAACATTTCGCGTGTTGGCTATCTGCAAATCGTTCGTTGATAAATATCCTAATTACGCTTTTGCAGGAAAAAGTCTAGTTTCGTAAAACTGTTTTACCGCAACATAGGTGAAAATATGTGAACTTCACTTCAGCACCGCGAAGTGTTTCCCAGAATGGATCCAGCGAAATGTAAGACTTGTCTACGAATTTTTATAAGAACAGCTCATTTTCTATAGATGTCTCAACACTTACCACTGCTTTCTTTAATATTAAAACATAATCCTCATAATTAACTTGGTTATCTTCAAATGCAGCAATTTTACAAAATTTTGCATAAAACCAATTAGCTCACATTAATCATTACTTATAAGCGAAACAAAACTGTAGCAATATTTCAACACCATAAATCGTAATGAACATCAATCAAAAGCAAATTAGCGTTGAAGTATGATTGTTAATAATTTAACACTTGTTTTTTGATGCTTTGATTTAAATAACAAGCAAAATTCAAGTATATCACATGTCATAATTTTTTTTTGTTTTTTTTTTTTTACTTGTAAAAAATTTCAATAAATCAAATTACTTAGATATGTTTAAATAAAACACAAAGCAACGAACTTGAAAATATTTCTGAAAATACTTAAGCAAAATTTGATGAGTAAGACGAACGATAAGGAAAAAAGTTATAAAAATTTAATTGAATATGCAGAAGTGATTATTATTAAGTATTTCCTTGCTTTTGCGGTTATTGTCACTTATAAATATGTTTTTTCAAGAACGTCATAATGAAGTTACAGAAAAAACACCTGCTTGAATTTTGTACAGCCGCTTCGGTACCAAAACAACAACAAAACGAAAAAGTTAACATTTACAAATATTGAACAGTAAACATAGCACACTTGAATATATTTTTTGTTGTTGTTTTAGTTATGTGCAACGTTGTCAGTCAAAGTGGCACATGGCCTTCCAGTTCGCATCGTTGGACAACACCGATGGCCGCTTGTAATAAAATGACGCGCCGTGAAGCATTTTAAATTTCTATTTGATTGCAAAAAATCAATGAATAAATCACGTTATTAACATATGCATTATAAATTTACATGTATATATATATATATATATGCAATATGTGGAAATGTTTGTCTGTATATTAGAGTGATTCGATATTTAGCGATATCCTTATTATACCTTTCATGAACATGAAATGGTATATTAACTTTGGTCCGATGTTTGTAACGTTGAGAAATATCGAAGATAGGCTCACCATTAAGTATACGGAATTAATCAGGGCGACGAACTGAGTTGATATAGCCATATCCATCTGTCCGTCTGTCTGTTTGAGCGCAAACTAGTCCCTCACATTTTAAGATATCTCAATGAAATTTGACACAAGGATGTATTTTTGTATTATATTACAAATTTTTCGGATCCGGTAGGATCGGACCACTATAACATATATCTCCCATACAAACGATCGTTCAGATAAGACGATTTTGGGTATTCCTACCGCAATTTAGAAAGTATAAACGTGAAACTCGGTGATATATATTCTAATATATCATAGAAAATATCCTTAAAAAATCACTTTGATCGGAGCTATATAAAGTTATATCCCAAACAACCGATCGTTCAGATAGAAAGATTTTTGGCCATTTCTCCCTTAATTTAGAAAGTATTAACGTGAAACTCGGTGATATAAATTTTAATATATCGTAGAAAATTTCCTGGAAAAATTATTTCGATCGGAGCTATATATAATATATATCCCATACAACCGATCGTTCAGATAAGGGGTTTTTTTGCCATGTTTTTATATTTATCATAAAATCGTTTAGATATGTTCATCTGTTCACTATATATTTCTTATCTTATACAGCGCAATATTTGGAGATTACGAATGGGATACGATTCTTGTTCAGCCCCATTCATGAAAGGTATGAAGTCTTCGGCACAGCCAAAGACAGTCCCGTTCTTACTTGTTTTTGTCTAAGATAAAAACTGATTATTTATAAAAAATAAGAACTATGCGTCTTTGTGCTCTCTACTCTTAATTTTTTTGTAGCCGACCTTTTTATGGACCAGCAATAAAAGTACTGCCCAAAGGTTTTGGGGAGTATTATCGTTGTCGATGATTCTTTGCCGTATTTGGATGCAGGACGCTCCTGTAACAAGCACACGACCATCTTGGGAAAGATTTAATATGACGATATTGGTTCCTGAATTCAGTGGCTTTTTAAAAGTTTTTTCATATGCAGATGATGTAGTATTCGTAATGAAAAAACAATTTTGATATACCCTACACTATGTTTCGTAGCATTTAATGGACACGATGACTAGGAGGGCACTCAAATAAAAAATGCATTTCAGTTCACCAGGTTGAAGGCCTAATCTAAACTGTGACAAACTAAACTAGATGTTATTGATATTAGAGAAAAATTATAAAGTAACAAACGGCGATAATTACTAGGACATATTTGTGAATTTCACTTCTTAATCGTCTAGCTTCTCCGGAGCGGAGTATTGAACTCAATCTCCAACATTCATATTTAATACTAATGTCAAGTCAGATGTCTTTATCCACTCAGCCATTTTAATGCCACGCTGCGTGCTTTGCAATTGGTCTCTATATATTTCAGTTGATAAGAGAGTTCAATGAGAAGGATTGTACTAGATGAGACGTCTATCGACAAGAACAAGCAGGGGAAGAAGGCACTCGCCCTAGGGAAACGCGCGTCACCCTAGCCGAACTTCGATCTGGATACTGTAACAGGTTAAATATCTAGAACCAACCCCAACAAACAAAATGTATGTCCTGCTTGCAATGTGTCCCCACATGACACCTACGATCTCTTCAATTGTAATGTGTAACCAACGCCTCTAACACCCCTCTCATTATGGTCCACCTCTATTGAAACAGCAAGATAGACTCCCGTTAGAGAACATTGATTACAATTTGTAATTGGTCGCACCTATTGGATGGGGCGAAGCACTGCTACAACAACAACAACTATCGTACTGGCATCACTATCTGTATACAGTTTACCTTGAATATGCCCTGTATATCAAATTGAAACTCACTCCCTTGGGCTCACTAGGGCATAATATAAGTCGTAGGTGGGAATGTTGCAACGACTTTTACTCCACAGGTAATTTTGAACATGTTAGTGGAAATTCAATTTTTGAGTGAGTTTCACTCAGTTTTTTTTATTAGGTAAAAAAACCAGTTATCATTTTTTCACACAAAATAGTGTGCCGATTTTTAGAAACTCTCGTTTTCTACTTCCTGGTTTACCACTTCGTCTGACTTAACAGTTGAATAAATGGACTCTTATATGTTTCACAACAATATGTTTATTCGCATAATCAAATTTAGTTCAGAAAAGCCTATTCATGAACAAATTTTTAGTATTCTCTTTAATAAGTACTAAAAAGGTGGTAAAACTTGTATATTCCCCCAATCCGTTGGAAGGACCAGGTGGAAAACGATTTAAACTCCCTTAGTGTGACCAATTGGCGCCGGTTGGCGGAGCGAAGGAGCGACTGGCGTGCCTTGTTGGACGGCCATAACCGTTTAGACGGTTGAGCGCCAATTAAGTAAGTAAGTAAGTAAGTGTATGTGTAGTCATAGTATCTGCAAAATTTAACCACGGGGAAGATGGGTTGATGGTATTTTAGTATCGCGTGGAATTCACCTCACTTCAAACACGCTTAACATTACAAATATACGTTCATTGACCCAGATAACTACCATGAGTTCATTCGCATTTGCCAAATCGCCCAATATATTGATACGTCATACCAAACTGCTCAAGCGGGAATCATATTGAGAATATGTTGGTCAATATAATAATTTGCTGACAAACCATTCCTCACTATTGAGTCATGCACCTTTAGTATGTAAATATTAATGTAACGAACTTTTGTATAAATAATAATGAATTTCGTCAATAAAGAAGAATTAACAAATTGCTATCCAACGCTACTCATCAGCGTTCATCAGCTAAATCATTTTTGTTTAAACATTTCTTTGCAGTATATGAGAAGAAAACGAATTACCTGCTGTCATTTAGCAAAGAGTAGACGCACTTGCATTTTGGCCACCGCGCCACTGTTGGTAGCCATTTTTTTGATGTAGTAAAATACTTTGTTTATTTCGGAACCAGCATTAACACGAACAACAACGTCCGCCAAGAGTCACCCTTAGCAATATATGCTTCCATGGGCTAAGAACTAAAGTTCTTTCTTGTCGTTTCCGTTCTTATATATGGCGGAGAAGCATGGACACTGACAGAGGCAGCTCTGGAGGCGTTCGAGCGAAAAGTTCTTCGGAAGATTTACATATAGGTGATGGCTACGGTGAGTACCGAAAAATATTTAATGATGAGATATGGCTGCTTTACACAAGCATTAGTATAGTCCAGCAATTTACAACCCAATGATCACGCTAGCTAGGCATTGCAAATAGACGATGACGGTTCGGTATTCTTCTCAGAACCCGCCCACGGAAGCAATGGAAGAGGGCGACCCTCACTTCGACGAAAGTACCAGGTGGAAAATTATTTAAAGTCCTGACGTGACTTGTTAGCCGATCAAAATCGTTTTAGCAGTTAAGCGTTAATTAAGTAAGTAAATAAGTACACATACACATGTCTAGAAAAAAAAGTATCGGTAAAAAATTTAACACCCTAATATATATAAATAAGAATTGACAGTAGCACATCAGCTAAAAAGATAACCCACAATTAATAATAAAAGCCATAGATGTGTATTGTGTAGATACTTCGAAGCTACCAAGTTCGTCGCTTAAGTCTTTCGTATAAATAAGACACCGTCTTAAATGTCTGACAGCTATAATAGCAGCGAAGGCGGTAGCTTAAAGGCGCTTTAGCCAATGTCAACGTTATAGTTATATATAACAAATGAGAAATTAAAAATAGGTTGATAAATGTCATTTACCAAGAATGTATTTTACAACAAAATACAAAAATGTTAACACTAACGATGAACTTCCAAGTAGCAACCACGCGTTTTGTAAATTGTTCATTGATTGCTTTGATTCATGTGTTGTTTTTTTTTTACTATACGCCATATCGCACATAATTAATAAGTAAGTGATTTACTTATTGGTGATGACGTTTTGTCACTGATATTGAGTGTATTTGGCATCATGGCCTTGAAATTCGCACAAAGTCAGCGTGCATCGGTTGCGTTCAATGTCAATTGTTGTTATTATTTTGTTGTTGTTTTTATAAATATTGACATTTAAAAAATATGTTGTTTTTATTGCTTGAATACAAAATTGAATATTGGAATGCGGCAAAATATTTTGGTGATGACAGAAGCTCTAATGATGGCAATACATTTTTTTTATTTTTTTCGTTGACTAATGACGAAGAATTAATCACAATTATTATTTTTAAATGATTAAGATGGCAATATATCAAGATGAACCATCAAACATAAACGCCGCTTTTATTTCAAGCGAGCCAAAGGACAAGTCATGACTTAATTAGTTATTAAAAGTTGTAGCATTGTGTCACCCTTTACTTCCAATATCCAATATCCCACATGACCTGCTCTACTTTAAATCTTTTCACGATTCTGATTATTTTATTTATATTGTTCCTGGCAACCTGGATAAGTGTGTTCCCTCCTTAACAAAGTCGAGCATTGTTGGCTTTGGCATCAGTTGCATTACTATAAGTGAGGAATTACGCTCATAAAGCTCCTCTATAGCCACCGTAGCTTCAGTGTGCATATTACAATACATTCCAAGCTTAGAAGCTTGGTTTGTTACTACAGTCTTGCCAATAGACTTTTTCCAGATACCCAGATTACCTCGACATGCGAAACGATGACTACGACATATTTGTTTTTCCTCTCGACTGCAACGAAGTAAAAATTGCCACATAATCAGCCCGCTTAATATTTCTTATAAAGTTCTATATAGGGTTTAGTGTTATTAATATCCTAGCAACCAGACTTTCGCGATAGGCGAAATCGTGGAAAACTTGCAAGATAAAAGAAACTTCTAACAGCATCAAGACGGGTTACTTGTATATCACTTTTTATTAGTGACTGACTTAGATCAACACCATCGACACCATTAGGACGCATAAAAAACTCTTTGAGATATTTGAAACCAAGCGAAGCCAGCATGATGCCCGATCCCTTTGACCTGATGTTGCAGAAGATAATTCTAGCAGCAAATTTCAACGCGATGGTAATAATTATAATATTTTTGGCAGTATATCTCCGATGAGATTAGATCCCAGTTTTTCTTTCGACTTGTGGCGCAATTACATGTATTATGCCGACTTTGAACGACATTTGTTGTGCAGTTGAATTTTGCTGAGAAGGTCTTCAATGCAAAAATGACTTGCAAACCATTATTGAGCGAAAATCCCATTTTAGGAAAAGTTTCTTAAATGTTGATTGGCCTGTTACTTAAGTTGGGTAGCTTTGGTGAGGTTGACCAGCTAACAAAATGTCAACTTATAAATCAAACGGACAATCAATTATTCCACAAAGGGCTGCTTTTGAGGAACAAAAAGTCATACTTTATATATTTAACATAAGACATGGACTGATGCATGGCTCGGAATCATGGACAGTATCGAGAGAAGATCGAGTATTCCAGGGAAAAGTTTTTCGGAAGTTTTACGCACATGTTCGTTGGGACAATAGTATTTATGAACGCAGACATGAACATAGTGCAACGAATTAAATCCCTAAGGGTTCGCACATTAGACCATATTTTAAAAATCAAAGAAGTTACTACAGCTCGGTTTGTGCGATGTGTACTCCTATCAACACAAAATTCATCAGGAAAGGATAGAGCTCTATTAAGATAGAAGGAAGTGGTGGATGAAGACTTGAACTCTGTTGGTATTAGAACTCTAAAATTTTGCTATCAAATTTCATTTCAATAACAAAGTACAAAGTACATCCGTTTAGCAGTGAGCTAATGTGAGAAGGCTACAACCTGGCTAGGCCACTCTGACATAATCGGTTTAAGGTCTAGCCGGGGGAGATCTCATCGGCAGCGTCTATGCACCTCTAGGTGCGGCTGCAAGCGGGAGTCTGTCTTGGAGCAAGCGGCTCGCTATATAAACGTGCAAGTAATATTTTCACCCCCGCTGAGCGGGTTGTGCGCTGAGCTTAGGACCCGCCACGTAAAACCATACTCCAATGAAATATAACAACAAGCCTCGGATAAATATACTCTCTATTGATGACGACCATGGCAAACGTTTGAAGGACAATGAATTGAGGGCATGCACCTGGAACATCCGCTCCCTGAATGGGATTGGTGCAGATGCCCGGCTGGTTGATGTCCCCGTCAAAGCAAAATCTGACATCACCGCCATCCAAGAAATGCGTTGGACGAAGCAACGAAGAAAGAAGATCAAAAACTGTGGCCATACGATAAAACGCAGTTTCGGCGTCGGATTCGTGGTGAGAGAGAGACTTTGTCGCCAAGTGCTGGCGTTCACGCCTGTGGACGAGCGTCTCGCCGCTATCCGAATAAAAGCAAAATTTTTTAATATATCATTCATCTGCTCCGAGAGAGGAGAAATACGATGAGGTGAAAGACACTTTTTATGAACAATTAGAACGCACATACGAGCGTTGCACCCGTTATGATATAAAAGTCGTGCTTTGCGACTTTAACGCCAGGGTGGGCAAAGAAGGTGTTTTTGGCCCTACAGTCGGAAAGTTCAGCCTACACAATGAAACTTCTCCTAAAGGACTGACGCTGATTGACTTTGCCGGTGCTCGAAACATGGTCATATTCAGCACGAGATTCATGCATAAAAAGATACTTCAAGCTACATGGCTGTCTCCTGATCGAAATACTCGCAATCAGATCGATCACGTTGTGATAGACGGACGGCATGCCTCCAGTGTTTTAGATGTGCGCACGATCCGAGGACCTTACATCGACTCGGACCATTATCTCGTTGCAGCAAAAATACGCACCCGCACCAACGCAGCTAAAACCAAGGAACAAAAAACACAAGGAGAGCTAGCTTCAATCACAACAGTCTGCCAATAATTTCGCAACTCGGCTCTCACACCTGCTCTCTGAGAGCACAACTCATCCTGAAGGAATACAGGAGCAGTGGGAGCATATCTCCAAAGCACTTCGTACTGCCGCCGAGGAAAAAATTGATTACCGGCGGCCACGAAAAAACAACTGGTATGATGAAGAATGCCGCGTTGCAACCGAAAGAAAAGACGCTGCCTACAGGGCTACGTTAAAAGCGGGCGCGACAAGAGGAGTGTGTGAACGCTATCGTGAGTTGAAAAGGGAAGCGAGATGCCTTTTCAGGAAGAAAAAAGCAGAAGCAGAAAGGCGTGAGTGCGAGGAGCATGAGCTGCTAGCCACCAGGAATAACGCCCGAAAATTCTACCAAAAAATACGGCGACAGACGGAAGGTTTTAAGACCGGGGCAAACTCCTATAGGAATGAAAACGGCGACCTTGTAACTGATGTCCAGAGAGTGCTTAGATTATGGAGGGAATACTTATCTGCTCTCCTAAATGGAGGCAGCAATTCACCGCGCAGAGATGAAGAACCCGATCCCGCAATCGAATATGATAGAATATATGTCCCCCGCACGATTATGACGAAGTTAGAATAGCAATAACCAGATTGAAAAATAACAAGGACGTGGGCGCTGATGGATTGCCTGCGGAGCTATTCAAGTACGGCGGCGAGGAGTTGGTAAGGCGCATGCACAGCAGCTTGTTAGCAAAATATGGGCGGACGAGTGCATGGCCGACGGTTGGAATCTAAGTGTTCTTTGTCCAGTCCGCAAGAAGGGGGATACTGCAAATTGCACCAACTATCGTCGAATCAGCCCTCATAATATCGCATATAAGGTCCTTTCAAGTGTATTGTGCGAAAGATTGAAGCCTACCGTGAACCGGCTGATTGGACCTTATCAGTGGGCCTTCAGACCTGGTAAATCTAGCATCGACCAGATCTTCACAATGCGCCAAATCTTGGAAAACACCCGTGAAAAGAGAATCAACATACATCACCTCTTCGTCGACTTTAAAGCCGCCTTCCACAGCACGAAAAGGAGCTGCCTATAGGCCGCTATGTCTGAATTTAGTTTCCCCGCAAAACTTATACGGCTGTGCAAAATGGCGTTGAGCAACACCATCAGCTCAGTCAGAATTGGGAAGGACCTCTCCGAGCCGATCGAAACTAAACGAGGTTTCAGACAGGGTGACTTCCTATCGTGCGATTTCTTTAATTTGATGCTGGAGAAAATTATACTAGCTGCAGAACTTAACCGCACTGGAACAATATACTATAAAAGCGTGCAATTACTGGCATATGCTGATGACATTGATATCATCGGCCTAAACACCCGCGCTGTTAGTTCTGCTTACTCCAAACTGGAAAAAGAAGCGGTAAAAATGGGTTTGATGGTGAATGAGGACAAAACGAAGTACCTGCTGTCATCGAGCAAAGAGTCAGCGCATACGCGCTTTGGCAACCACGCTACTGTTGGCAGCCATAATTTCGAAATAGTAAAAGACTTCGTTTATTCGGGAACCAGCATCAACACTAGCAAAAATATCAGCACTGAAATGCAGCGAAGAATCAATCTTGCCAATAAATGCTACTTTGGACTAGGTAGGCAATTGAAAAGTAAAGTCCTCTCTCGGCGAACGAAAATCATACTCTACAAGTCACTTATCGTACCCGTCCTGCTATATGGGGCAGAAGCATGGATCATGACAACAACAGATGAAGCTGCTTTGGGAGTGTTCGACAGAAAAGTTCTTCGAAAGATTTATGGACCTCTACGCGTTGACGATGGCGAGTACCGAAGAAGATTTAATGATGAGCTGTACGAGCTGTACGTAGACATCAACATAGTCCAGCGAATTAAAACGCACCGGCTGCGCTGGCTAGGCCATGTTATGCGAATGAATGATGATGCTCCGGCCAAGAAAGTGTTTCTATCGGAACCCGCCTATGGAAGCAGAGGTAGAGGGCGATCCCCACTCCGTTGGAAGGACCAGGTTGAAAACGATTTAAACTCCCTTGGTGTGACCAATTGGCGCCGGTTGGCGGAGCGAAGGAGCGACTGGCGCGCCTTGTTGGACGGCCATAACCGTTTAGACGGTTAAGCGCCAATTAAGTAAGTAAGTAAGTGTAACTCGACTCATACCATTATTCCACACATCCCCTCAATTATTGGAAATTTTTGTTAAAATAAGATAAACTGTCATGCTTTATTGCGGGACGCCAAAAATAGCCTCAGCGGTTAAGCGGAAAATAATGTTGTATGATAATAATTGTTTGCATTTTTTGTTGAATTAACAGCTACCGTAATAATTAGTTTCAATTTATTGGTTAGGAAATAAAATGAGGCAAACTTGATTGGGTCAAAAATCCTCCATGACTACTGTACATTTGCCCTAAATAAATTTTATTTCGTTATATATTTGTGTATTCTTTTTAGAGACCATTAATCGCTTTAACATAGAAGTTAAGGCTAAATTATTTACCAACTTTTTTAAATTGAGCAAATTAATCATTTTATCCTACAATTTATACGCTTATATGTTTTAATTAAAAATACAAGTTAAACAAGTTTAAATGCATATAAACCAATACTCACTTTTTTTTTCATTTTTGTTTTATATTATTAAATAATCAGACTCTTTAAAATTATATCATCATTTGTTTTTGGTTTTAGATTTTCGAAAAAATTTAAATCTCAATTCCAGTTCAATAATTTTCTTCGTATTGTTCGATGATGCTCCCTCTTATATAAGCCATATATTTTGAATTTTATTAGTAAAAAAACTTGATTTAAGTTGCATTAAGCTCGCTTCAATTGGAAATCATAAACAAAATAGTAATCTGATATATCGAAGTTATAAAAGTTTAGTGCTAAAATAAATTTAAATCTCATCCGCATTTGAAACTTTTTTTTTTTTATTATTATTTATTTCACGTTTGAATTCATAAAATTTTTTTCTTGTGTTTTTTGTTTTTTTGTTTATAGAAATTATAAGCAGTCGGCATTCGATGCGTTTAAAATGTTAATTAGTATTATAAACTATTTAAATTGATTTATTTTTTATGTTTCTTTGTTTTTGTTTTTTATGTTTTTGTTAATTTGATATTCGAAATTTGTATACATTTCTTGTATTACATACTCGTAGTCGCATAAAATTCGTCGGTGCAATCATCGTCTATTCACTTGTTATGCAATGTTCACTGTTATGTGTGTTATTTAATTAATTAATGTATTATGGTTGGTATTTAAAATATGAAGGTGCATCTAATGTTAAAATAATCAAAACTTTGCTATCATAATAAGTTGGTTATAATGGAAAATTAAATCCAAACTCAATTCATATTTGTAACTATGACCAGATTACTACTAATATAATCACAAGCGATAAGCCAAATTATGATAAAGTTACAAACAAGTAACAGTTAGCTTGTGTAAACAAAATAAAAAAGATATATCAGACATAAAAAAAAATTTTAATTTGCCTGTTACAGAAATCATCAAACCATTGACCAACTTTTTTTTAGAATTAATGCTATAGCAGTACACCCATAATTACTGAATTTCAATTCCTTGCTTATTAAATAAAAGTTTAGACAAAGAGTTGAAGGTAACCAAGAGGGTTCTTTACTGTTAAGTGCGGCATTCGATGCAAATGAGATAAGGGCTACACTGAAAACTGAGTTTCTCAATCCCACGATGAACCATTCATAGCAGTCCTATTTGCGGATTTTCCATTTAACGCTTTCGGATAGACAAACCGATATTGCACGCCACCCAGTTTTTCCTTCACTGCGCGTTTGGTAGTATTAATATAATATATGTAATTGTAATCAATTTCATTATTTTGTGTATCCCCTGCCGTGCTCTCTTCATGTTCCCCTTCATTTTTAAGCTTCCTTACTACTACTAATTCTCTTCTCCTCTACTTTCCTCCTAACTTCCCCTAACCCTTTCCCTACCATGCCCTTTTTACTTTTTTTTTTCTATCGCTACGTCTTAATTTTTCCCATCCTCACTCCTCGTCCATTTATTCTTCACTTTTCTTTACCTTTTCCGTGTTCTTTTTCTTCCCACCTTCTTCTTTCCCTTAGTCTTAATTTTCGGCAACCTGTGTCCCTCCCTGCTTTTCCTTTCGTATTCCCATTCAATTTTTTTTACATCTCCCCCACCCTTTAAACTCCCCTTTTTTATCTTCTTGCTCTCAGATTTTCCCCCGCTCGATATTTTTGCCTTTTCCCTTCATCACCTTATGCCCTTCTACTCTCTTCCGTTTCCCTTCTGCTGCTTTCTTTATTGTATACTTCTAACTGTTTTTTGATTTTCGCCTTCTATTTATCTTTATCACCTCCCACTGTATATATGCGCAAGTCTCTACTTCCTGTACTTACTCCATTTCTCTCCCTTTTTGATAAAACCTACGGCTTATTATATATTTCTTTTCCAACCTTTTTTCGCCTGCCTTCATTACAACCTCTTCACTCATAGCCCATCTCTATTTTCCTCTTTCTCTTTACCTCCCACTACAGATCTGCCTGTGTTTTGTTTTTTTCCTTTTCAACTCCTTATCCGGTCCCTGCCCTCCAACCCTTTACCACAATTACATATAAAATTTGAAAATAATACTTAAGAAGGTTCTCGTCGCAGAAATACACTAGGAGTATTTGCGAAACCACTACATTCGTGAAATTCGATGTGTAAACATATATTCACATGTTTTTAAGTCAACTAGAACTCAGCCAAGCTTTAAGCCCTGAAACCACAACATAGGTAATTTTACCATTATTCAATAATTTCGGGCATCGGAAAAGCTTCGTCGTCTTTTACCGGTAACAACCGGCTTCTAATTTGTTTCTTATCAGTTTGTTAACGACAGTTTTATCGGTACCTATTTCACAGGGTCTCATTCTCTATTACGGTACAAACGTTCGTTTCTCCTCAGAGACGAATCGCTAGTGTATTTGCACTTTGTTAAACAATGGCAGCATATCATTTGGCACTTGATTTCACCTTCCTGTTTGACATAAAATAACAAACGTTAAGGCCGAACGAACTTGATAGCGAATACCATTGCTAGACGAAATCGGTTGGAGGCGAACGTTCGTCTGATCTATCGTTCGCAATACAAAATTAAGCCCATGATCTATCTGTTTCATAAGATACCGATGAGTCGTCGATGGCTAATCGGCAACACTTCGATAACGGATCGGTGACACTCCGGTAAAAAATGGATAACATTTCCGTCGATAACTTATCTATATAAAATCAGCTGTGTTTTGATGAGAAGTCGGTCCCTTTACAACAACATCCCGATAACACGCCATTGATTAACACTCCAACACAACTTTTCGATTAATAATCGAGCCTTTGTCATAACAAATGGATAAAATATCGATAAAATGTAATAATTATTCTATAACAAATCGATAATTTTTCGATAAAATATCAATAACTTTTCGAACAACAATCGATAACATTGGGATAATAAATCGATTGATATTCGATAACAAACCGATATAAAATCAGTAACACAGCTATCACCTGTGTTAGAGATATCAAAACTATCTACTGACAAAAATTACTAAATTTACTATACAATAAAACATGGCCTTATCGTTTTTTTGCATAAGAAGTAGACATAGCAGATCATTCAATTTGCAACTATTTCAGGATGGCTTCCGGATTATTTTAGCTGTCATTTCGGGACAACTTCCGGATCATTTCAAGACTGTTTCGAGATAGTTACAGGATCATTTTAGAATCACTTCGAGACTATTTCAGGACCAATTCGGGAAAATTTTAGATCACTACGGGGTTGTATAAGGTATCATTTCGGTAAAACTTCATAACAATTTCGAGACTGTGGGACAATTTTAAGGCAGTTCAAGGATCCTTCCGGGTACCCTTATGGAATATTTTTGGAATCATTTCGAAACTATTTCGGGTCTAATTCGGAACAATTTCAAGATCGTTACAAGATCATAAAATAAGCAAAAAATTATCACAAAAATGGTCCCATTTGTTTACAAAATAGTCTCGAAATGATTCTGACGTGATACTGCAATTGAAATAGTTTCGAACTAGTTTTAAAATTATCAAGTTTTCCTGAAATCTTATGCAGAAAACGATGAGTCCATATTTTATTGTATAAATCGATGTGTCCTTGTTTTAAATGAAAAAATGATAAGTCCAGCTTATACTGCCCTTATATTTTTTCCGGCACTTTTGTGCATATGGTTATAAGTTTCGCTTCCATTCACTCTTAAAATAAATTCACTTTTTAACGCCAGTGTTTTATATGTCTCTATTGTTTTAGCAGTGGCAATGCGGCGAGCATTTTCTCATGGTCAAACTACCATGCCCATTAAGGCATTGAGGAGTAGTTCACAATGTTGGGTATGTTGAGAAAAAGTATAACTCAAAGTCTGCAGTGTGTGGCACGACGCCCTTCATGCAAAGGCAAGGGTGTAATATTTCCCAAGGTCTTCAGTTTACTAAGTCTGGCAGGAAAGGGCAAAGAACGTGTTTATGCGGGGGTAGCCCCTACTACAACAGATATAATATTCTCATGCCTGGTGGCAAACCTGCAGAACGTAATCAGACCAATTCTAAATATTCTCGCGGAATTTTGTTCTCGTGGATTTTTTTATTCCCGCGGAAGAATCCCTCCAATTCTTTTCTCCTAGGGAGAAGAAAAATTGGGGAATAGGAATTTCGAATTTTCGAAGTCAGCTGTTTTGTAAATTGAAATTTCGTTGAGCATTTCTTATTGTGTTTAAAAAATTGAAAAGTTGAATTATTGTTGCGAATTTGTTTGAAATTAAGAAATAAGGTATAAACAATGCACATTATTGCATTTCATGTGGTATTCACTGAAATGAGTAATGAATTGGTGCCACAGCAACATCAACAGAGGAGCATAAGAAGAAGACGGCGGGATAACACAAATCCGCCGGAGTTGCCTGCTTTCATTCTGCAAAGCCATTTTCTGGCGGCCACATCGAGTTGAGTTTGCCTTTCGCCATATGCCAAAATCTACTTAAGCCTTCTTAAAAAATCCTTGCGCAATTTCTGTATGGCTGCATCAAATATACAAAGAGCTATTCCGTTGCTTATGATATACTTTTCGACTTAAAATAAAGAATAGTGTGGTTGCTGTTGTTGTTGTATTAACAGTGAGAATATTGTGGTAGAATGTAAATACATATTTTAGCACAAATTTGTACAAATAAGTGTTCTTTCTTAAAAGAACGAATTTCCTTTAACTATTTTGATGCATTCCCTTTAATTTAACTAGTGAAAAAACTCCTATGAAATGGGAAAGAAATCTCCCTCTCCCTCACATTCATAATCAGCCCAATTCTAAACGAAAATTCCGTGCGAGTTTTTTCCCTTCTCCCATTCCTCGTATTCTAAATAAAAATTCCTTGTGAGTTTTTTCACTTCTCCCTTTCCTCCTATTCTGAACAATGTTCGAAAAAGCGGAAACCGGTTATGGGAGAAAAGTAGGTATTATGAATGTGAGGGAGAGGGAGATTTCTCTGCCATTTCATAGGAGTTTTGTCACTAGTTAAATTAAAGGGAATGCATCAAAATAGTTAAAGGAAATTTGTTATTTTAAGAAAGAACACTTATTTGTACAAATCTGTGCTAAAATATGTATTTACATCCTACCACATTATTCTCACTGTTAATACAACAACAACCACAATATTCTTTACTTTAAGTCGGAAAAATATATCATAAGCAACGGAAGAGCTCCTCGCATATTTGATGCAGCCATCCAGAAATTGCGCAGGGATTTTTTAGGAAGGCTTAAATAGATTTTGGCATATGGCGAAAGGCGAACTCGACTCGACTTGGCCGCCAGAAAATTGCTTTGCAGAATGAATGCAGGCAACTCCGGCGGATTTGTGTTATCCCGCCGGTCTTCTTCTTATGCTCCTCTGTTGATGTTGCTGTAGCACCAATTCATTACTCATTTCAGTGAATACCACATGAAATGCAATAATGTGCATTGTTTATACCTTATTTCTTAATTTCAAACAAATTGGCAACAATAATTAACTTTACAATTTAAAAAAAAAAAAATAAGAAATGCGCAACGAAATTTCAATTGACAAAACAGCTGACTTCGAAATTTCGAAATTCCTATTCCCCAATTATTCTTCTCCCCAGGAGAAAAGTATTGGAGGAATTTTTCCGCGGGAATAAAAAAATCCGCGAGAATATTTAGAATTGGTCTGAATACCTACTTTTCTCCCGTAACCGGTTTCCGCTTTTTCGAACATTGTTCAGAATAGGAGGAAAGGGAGAAGTGAAAAAACTCACAAGGAATTTTTATTTAGAATACGAGGAATGGGAGAAGGGAAAAAACTCGCACGGAATTTTCGTTTAGAATTGGGCTGAATATAACACTTTTACATCGTTTCGCATTTATCTTATCTAATTATGTATTACGATGTAATTCCGTGCTAGCTTAACAGTTCATTTAGGGTCTCTTCATTCATTGTTCATTTTTGTTTTTAAGCATAGCTTCTTAAAGTCGGCTTATATTTTTCCTTCTTTCCTTTTTGCTTTTCTTCGGTTATATGTAATTAACGACTTCGCTCATATATGGCCGTTTTAACAGAATGCCTGATATAAGTCCTTCTTAAGCTATGATCTTTCTATTAGGATAGGTCGATATGAGAAGAGTCATATATGAAAGCAATTCCCTTCTTGCGATGTTCGTTCCATATTATATTGGCTGGCACATTATTAATATGCATGTCACATATATTGGTATCATAAGCAACTCATTTTCGGCACACCTTGGACTTCGTAAATACCCCTATTGAAGCATTTCTGAGCCATTTATAAATCTTACAAGTCTTGCACCTATATTGAAATTTTTTCTGCAAATCATTGAAATTAGGTAAGAATATACGAAGCGTTGTATGGAGAAATGGTGTTTTGGAAAAGGTGTTTCTGAGAAGCAATGCTTTGGCTTGGCCAGCAACAGTAAAATAGTCAAGTAATATGTCCTTTTGTACAGGGCGGCGGGAAACGCTCTAGCCAATGATGTACCTACAAATCAAATTTTTATTCAAGTCAAACATTTTCCATAATAATATATGAATTTTTGTTCCAACCTTGCTTTGTGGTATCCCCTCAAAACCTTCTCTACGGGAAAAATGTGATCTCATAGAAGTCTTTTATGATAAAATTACGAACAAACATAACGGAAGGAAAATTCAAAAATTTTCATTTCAAAAAGCGATGGAAAAGCTGGTTGCTTTTATTATGACCTGGTTCCTTGTATTGGACGGTCTGTCTCTTTTCGCGGTCTTAATTCTATCGATGTATGTATTTTGGCATTTTGTGATTGTGTATGTATGCATTTAGTGTTGGATGCCCTGGCATCTATGCTGCTTTCTTAATATGACTATTCTAAGGGCTTCCTCCTAAGTTTTCGGTTTTCAAACAGGTTCAGAAATGATTCACAATTTCACTGCCAAATAAATTTCATTTACCTACGATGTATAAAGCTTGGGAGATTCATATGTGGCTCCTAAAACCGTCTTAAAAGAGTATTTTCAGAGTCCGGTAAGTGAAAATTATTTGTTTTCTGAGTTTTTGAAAAAAAAAATTCAATAGAAAATTAATTGAAAAAACAAAAGAAATATCAAAAATGTATTCAGATATAATTTATTAAGTTATTACACAGCGTTTTAGCTACAAATTTCGTTAATTTATACAACATTAAAGCTTTTCTAGTATACTTTTGTAGCAGCAGGTGGGCTCATAGGATAGTGATAATGTTTTAATTTTTTAATTATACCTTTCATGAACATGAAATGGTATATTAACTTTGGTCCGACGTTTGTAGCGTTGAGAAATATAGAAGATAGACTCACCATTAAATATACCGAATTGATCAGGGCGACGAACTGAGTTGATATAGCCATGTCCGTCTGTCCGTCCGTCTACCCCTGTGGGCTAGGGGAAAGAATATACCCACGGTAGGTATACCGGTCGTAAAAGGCGACCATAATACCATGGGTACCCAATCCATGAGTAAGGTGTTTTACTCGAAAGGTAGCAGGGTGGACGCGGGTATCACCCTGTGGGACCCTACGCATGGTCCTTATAAAAACTGCTACCGCGGGAGCAGGAGAAGCCAGTGTGATCTGGTGCACGGCATCGAACGATGCTTTGTACTTAGGCCTCACCTCCTGTCCTGGGATGGCCCCCTTGTGGGAGCATCGCGGGTGTTGTGGTTTCAAATAGAGTTCACTTATGACACACGCTCTGAGTAGACTTGTTTTCCCTTGGGCCTTGGGGACAGAAGCCCAAGGGAATTCGGTCTCATGCTTGCCACAGCAATCCCAATTTCATTGAGAAACTGACCCTGAGGCGCAGATGAAAGAGTTGGTCACATCCCATAATTGTGGCAACCGCAGAAAAATGGTGAAGAAACGCATGTCTATCGTCAGCCGAAAAACAATCGATAATTATACGAGTGGACCGGTGCTCATCTCATCTTTTGAGATGTTTGAGGCTGCTTTAGACTGCGTAAGCGAATAGGAGGCGTTCGCGGAATGGATGACCACATCCAAAAATGTGGCAGATTTAATGATGTCAGATCACTGCAGTGTGGCAAGCTGCTGTTGCAAAGATATTGCTGGGGCGGGAAAGCCCCCCAACACAGGTCTATGGTTGAGAAGGTTGTCCACAGCCCTAAATTGTGGAATAAAATGGAAGCGTAATTGAAGATAATGAGGAAGATTATACAACGAAGCGAGTTATTAGAAGTTGTATACCACAGTAGCAAATAACGATGAATATGTGGGCATATATAAAGTAGCAAATAATGCAGAACAAAGTTGCATAAAACTGAATAGTACGTTTAGCAGAGTTCAGTTGCAACATGATCTTAAATGCACAAGTACCTGTGACTAGCGAGATATGTCTTGTTGCGCAAGTGGTTTAGTAACATGATTAGTGAAGATGTATCTTGCGAGTGTTTGTGTCGTAAGTACTTGTGAGCATCACTGTCTGATATTCCAATATTCAGATAGTTTTATTCACAAGGAATTATATGACCCTCTCAGTCTATGGAACATTTAAGTAGCTATTCATGAGGAAAGACACTTGCGCTGATAGATTACATCGGTAGTTGGTTCACGGCGAACGGGCGTTTTTGATCATAACATGTGGTGCATAGCGTTGGAGGGAGGTGCCGCCCTCAAGCAATGTCTGGGCAAAATCAACTCTGTCGTTAACAATGTATTATACATTGTTGTAACACTGCAGGACAGAAAAGGTTGGTCACATTCCTAAATTGCGACAAAACACAATATCTCAATCTGATTAACTTGTTAATCAGATATCGAGATATCAAAATCAATGAAAGAGGGAACTGAGGCAAGCACGGAACTCGCGGTGGAGTTGCCGTGCAACCGGGTGCCATTACCCGAAAATGGAAGGGGAGGATGGATAGTCCTCCTCGGCCAAACCAAGGCTGGTTGACTTGAACACCTCAGCTCACCGATTGGTACCAACTTGTTGGGCCGAAGATCAACGGACATTGATCTGTGTTTTACACCGGAGGTAGGTCTTCTAAGACAGGGACTCCTGTAAGCACTCATCGACTGTCCGTCCGTCTGTCTGTTTGAACGCAAACTAGTCCCTCAAATTTTGAGATATCTCAATGAAGTTTGGCACAAGGATGTATTTTTGTATTATATTAGACATTTGTCGGATCCAGTAGGATCGGCCACTATAACATATATCTCCCATACAACCGATCGTTCAGATAAGACGATTTTGGTCATTCATGCCGCAATTTAGAATGTATAAACGTGAAATTCGGTGATTTATATTCTAATATATCATATGATATATCCTGAAGAACTCACTTTGATCGAAGCTATATATAGTTATATCCCATACAACCGATGGATCAAATAGAAAGATTTTTGGCCATTTCTCCTTTAATTTAGAAAGTATAAACGTGAAACTCGGTGTTTTATATTTTAATATATCGTAGAAGATTACCTGAAAAAATCACTTTGATCGGAGCTATATGTATATAGTATATACCTATCCCATACAACCGATCGTTCAGATAGAAAGATTTTTGGCCATTTATTCCTTAGTTTCCAAAATTAAAACGTGAAACTTGGTGATATATATTCTAATATATCATAGAAGATTTCCTGTAAAAATCATTTCGATAGGAGCTATATATATTATATACCCCATATAACCGATCGTTCAGATAAAGGCGTTTTTTGGAATTTTTTATTTTATATTTATCTTAAAAATCGTTTAGGTATGTACTTCTGTTCACTATATATTTCTTATCTTACCGATTATTTGGAGACTACGAACGGGATAAGATTATTGTTCAGCCCCATTCATGAAAGGTATGAGGTCTTCGGCACAACTGAAGACAGTCCCGTCCTTACTTGTTTTTTTTTTTTCTCTTTAGCATTTCACAGAACAAGACTTCTTCCAGATTTCGCAACTTATTTCTACTAATAGCAATAACTTAGTAAACTATTGCATACCTTCAAAATGAAGCCCACATTTTTTTCGATTAGACAACAAATAAGTATTAATTTCACTCACCATAGAAAAAATCCAATACGTAAGCGTTGATGTCCCATTTTAAATTTTTCTATCTGCATATGTTTCCTTATTTTTGTTGCTCTTGCTTGCCTCTGATATCCTCGTTCAAAAGAAAAATACGCCGCAGGCCGGTTAATTATTTACAGATTTTTTTAAAAAAGGTGCGAATAATTCACTTATGTTTATTAATTAAACTGTTGAATAAATTTGATAATATTTGGTTTAAAATATTATTATTTTAAATTTTATATATAAAATTCTTAAATATTTGGCACTTTCAGAACTTTTTTCTTATTTAAATTTATAAACTAAACGAAGAATTGAGTGTTATTAGCGCACCAATGACACAATGAAAGCGAGCGCAATATAAATTTGTTTGCTTACTTTTGCAAAAACTTGTTTTTTTGGCTTAAAATTTGAAAGAATTCCAAAAAAAATCACGCTAAGCGGTTGTGAGCGTGTTTAACGTCTTGCCGAAAAGATTATAACCGATAATAAAAAATTTGTACGTATTTCGTTCGCCAATCAGCATTACGCAGGCAGTGACATAATGGAGCAGTAAAAAACTGTAAATTTAATTGCATGAAAGTAAACGCGCACAGCAGATGAGAGCACACACACACACACGCGCGAAATGCTCAACGGTTAGACGAATTGCATAAAAAATGGTCAGAAAAGGACGAGTACCACTACAGGATAATCGTAAGCGAACACTTCCGAAAGTAAAACTTAACGACAAACGACAATTAACTTGCAAAAGCGAAACCCGAAAATGTTGCGCATGCGTGCGTACGCGAGCAAATGCTAACTATTTCTGAGCCATCGAAGTGAACACAACACGCTTGAGACTGAAAGTTTGCACTTCTGTGACTATAAATTTGTGCATGCAAACCAGCTGTGAATGATCAGACTATTCACGTTTTTGTATAAATCTATTTGTATGCGTTGGTGTGCATGTGTGCGTGTAAGTTGTATATTCCAAAAGCTTTTCAGTGTTGCTTCTTTTTACCGAAATTTTATTTTTCCTTTTTTTGATTATATAAACAAATATTCCGTCGTAAAGCAACAACCCGACCGCATAGCACAACGTTCGACTTCCAACTGAATGAAATATGGCATGGTGAGTACCTCCAATTCAATGTAACTCCACAACAAAATCGCATAAGCTCACCAAATATGCCACAATGTAAGTCATACCTAATGGAAGTACAAGTTTTTAAATTACGGTTACTTGTTATTGTAATTATTGATGTATGAGTAGCATAAGCCCAACGCTCAGCTTCGTCTGCAATGTATGTACGGTAAATAATGTGTGGATATCCAACAAAGTTTTCACAATGCTTACGCTTGAAACACAGAAACATTTCTGAAAGCTAGCGTTGAGCGTGTGATGGCTTAAAAAGTCAAGCGGTAAAGTTCAAATGTTGTTGGGGGAGAAGAGCATATAATGAAAAATCGTTAGTGCTATCGTGAATACTTTGCGTTCTGGCAAAGAGCATTGATAAAAATGCATATTAGTTGTACAAGTCCGGGAGCCAGCTACCTACTATTTAGTATTATAGCCGATTTGCTCAAACGTTTAACTAATCGGCCGTTAGGTGACTGTGTAGCTTTGGTTCTTCTTGGTATTTATTTAGTTATGCACCTTCTGCCGAAAAAATCTTCTGATTAAATATTTATCTCATTTAGTAGATGCTGATCAGAGCGACATAAAAACAGTAGATCCAACCAAATCTGTTGGAAAAATATATAAAGTAGCATCCAGAAAATTTATAGAGAAGCTCGGCCTATCCTCGAAGGTATATCGCGACAAATTATTTTTGTCATTATTGAAAAACAAAAACATATACATATATGTATAATTAGTATATTCGCAGCGGAAAATTTTCTTTATCAGTGAATTTAAAAAACTTCCCCCATGTGTCACTTAGTCAATGATCTATTTCAAATGAACTTCATATGTTAATAAGTGTTGTCGGTGATACTTGAAAACAAATGAAACTAAAAAAATTACAGATCACGTGTATATTTGTATTCCGTTACTTCTTACTATTTTCTCATTTCCGACCGCAGAACGTTCGCCATTAGACAATCAAATTCTGCTTGGGTAATTCAATGGTAATTCCAACGTAAAAGTCATCAATGGAACTATAAATATGGATAAAAGTTGTTTTTATTTTAATACGTGAAAAAAATTAAAGCAAGTACACCAATCCTCTAGGAATCAGCCCTCATTAAGTTTAAGTTTTAAGTCAAAATAAAATAAACAATTCAAACTTACTTACGCATCACAAGCCAAAATGTGCCAATAACGTACCTAGGTAAAGATATATTTTCTCGCAAAATATACTGGTTTTGGCTCAGATGACTTTGGAACTATATTATTTGATTAACTGAAACTGGGAAATGAAGTCAATCACCAACAAATTTAGTCATTTTCATGCCCCATTCTTCAGAGTTGGACAATTTTAGGTTTTGGTGTAGTCTGTCAACAAAGTGTTATCAAAGAGATCCGTCTGCACCTCACTGACGATATTTCAAAATTCTTTAAATTTGAGCAAATACTGGTCAAAATGTCCCTCCCGTCACTTTGGAACACTACCAGAAATTTTGAATTGCTTAATCATTTATTCGCATTATTCCACTCAGCACCTCTTCATGTTGTTCCTCTCTCGCTCTATATCCTTATTCTTCTTCCTAGCCCTGCACTTTGGCTGACCCCTATCCTCTTCAATTTCCTCTCTTTTGGTTTTAATCTTCTTTTGTTTTATTTCTTTTTGCCTTTCTCATTTTCTTCTTAATTTCGTCTTTCTTCTATCTCCTCTTTTGCCTCTCCGTAATTCTTTTCTTTTATTCTTCCCAAATAGCTATTACTTCTCGAGCGAAACAAGAACATTTAAAATGATTAGGGGTATTCTCTTTGTTCACAACCATAGAAAACGTAGAAAGTTTTTGTTTTCCTTTTACTTTCAAAAGGTTTCTACACGGAACAACAACATACATTTGTGAAAATTTTTCTACAGTTTCCAAAATATGAAAGAATGATTAAAATATGCGGCAGCTTCTTAAACTTTTCATTGCATAACATATAAATTGTATATGAAAATTTTGGCGCTAAATGCACGATTAGATCGAAAGGGTATTATTTTTGTAGGTTCGCCGAGTGTTGTATATTCGGTCTTGAAAGCGTGGAATATTGTCTATGCTTCCTGGACTGAGAGAATCGCGCTACTTTTATTATTATTTAAAATTTTTGTGTGAAAACTCATAAATGCACTTAGTAATAGCCTGTTTACAGGGAACATATGGTGTACTTTAGACTGGGTTGGTCCCCATACAAAAAAAAAGTTGCAAATGTCCGCCCCTAAATTTGAAAATTATGTTGAGAGGGTTTCGGAAAAATTTTTTTACATTTTTTTTTGATCCTTCGAAATACAGCCAAAAAGGATTCGAACTTCAAATTTCGTAAGCCGGTATCTATTTTTTGGAGGCTAAGTCCGAAAAACGGAGATATACTTTGTTTACTTAAGCCTCAATCTCTACGAAAAAGTGGGTGTGTCCAATACCCAGAAAAAAAGTTGATTCAGTCGCATAGTGTTATTATTATAAATACGAAACAACAGGTTTGACTCACTTATTTACTTTGACTTCCCCTATTCATGATATTTGGCATATCTTTATTAACTTTTCAATGCAAACCCTGCAATTTTTCCTCCAAAAATATCATGAGTTTCAGGTCTAAGTATAATAAGAATCAGGTAAAATAACAGTTGCAATAAATATTGAAAGTGCTATAACTTCCTTGTTTATTATTTTAGTAATATGGTTTCAACGCAACATTTTCTTGAATTTTCAAGTACTTTCGTTTGGTAAGGAAAAAAATATACATTAGGGGGGGTAAAATTTTGTTAGCTGACCTAATCATGTGAAAACGATTTCATAGCTTAAAAGGACATTAAACGGAAATGTGAAGCTTCTCAAGGGCAAAATAATGACATATCAATTTTAAAATTCGGACGTCAAATAACCAAGTTACAACGAAAAAACCTTTTTGGCTGTATTTCGAAGGATCAAAAAAAAAATTAAAAAACAATTTTCCGAAACACTCTCAACATAATCTTCAAATTTAGGAGGGAACATTAGCAACTTTTTTTTCAACCCAGTCTAGTGTACTTCTTATGTAGGTTGCATCATCCCTTCAATATAAATTTTTGGCTTTACATTTTTACTAATAACATTATTATTGCTGTTAAAGTTCTTATTCCTAGTTCAGTTGTTAATACCACTCCTATGGCTACTCCTATTCCTATTCCTGTTCCTACTACTACCGCTATTGTTAATTCTTTTTCTAATCCTATCGTTAGTTCTACACCTATTTTTATTGCTTTTCATATTCCTATTCCTATTCTTACTCCTACCCTTATTCCTATTCTTATTCACACTCTTATTCCTATTTGTGCTCCTATTCCTCTATCCCTGCTTATTCCAATTAATATTCATACTCCTATGTTAATCTTACTCCTATTCCTCTTTCCTTTTCTATTCCGAAAAATTTGTCTACTCTTGTTCCCTCACTCGTTCATTATTTTCGTTCCTTATCCTTTTTTTATTGATTTTACTTCCTTTGTTTGCTTTATAAATCTTTTAAATGTCTCCCAAATCTGCAGCAGAGCATATAATAATAAGTTGATTAGGAAGATTTGCGCAAAAGCAATACTAAAAGAAATGGAGTTTGTTCAAGTCACATGAATAATAAAATAAAAGCCGCAGTAGCAGCAGTCACGTGGATAGCTAAAAATATACAAAACTAACATACATACAAAACAAAATCAAAGAAAGTAGCAAAACAAGAAAATATTCGTTAAAAACGACAACAAGAAGAAACAACTTAAATTCAGTGAAATTCCTGCTAGCCACCCCTTAGTATCAGTCTCATCAAAATTAGGTGGCAACTTCAGCGAAATAAAAATTAGCTATTCAGCGAAAAGCAACAAAAGAGGTGTAAAGTTCACCACCGACATATGTGTCAAAATAACAGTATAAGGAAATAGAATATAAGGGATTTTTCTAGCAAATACGGAACGGGCCCGATCCCGTGAAGCAGGTGTCTCCTCTAGGTGTCTGCTTTTATTAAGTTTTTTTGTTCAATTAAGGATAACTCAAATATTCACATTGAAAGAATCAATTGAAATTCATTCATAAATTATGTGTCTCCAATGTGACGGGTCCCACCCAACACAAGCAATTATTAGATTTTTGCTTTCGGTTTCCTAACCGTCACAAAATACAAATTTTTCGCATATTCCAAATAAGTAAAAGTTTCTCAATAACGATTAAAAATAGTTGAAGGAGTGAATAACATTAAACCCTCTATGAAGCATAATATGGACGGTTTTTCGTCATATCTTTTTAAGAACTATAGAGCTCTAGCTCTTCTTCTTCTTCTCATTTTTAACAAATCCTTTAGAGGTGGAGTTTTTATTGATGGGTGGAAGTTTGCCTTAATTACCCTTATTCATTAAAGTGGCAATAAAGCAAATTAGTTAACTACCGCCCTATTGCAAAATTATCAACAACGTCGAAGCTATTTGAATATATCGTTAAACAGAAAATGTATTTCTCTCTAAGTCACTTAATTTCCTGCAATCAACATGGCTTCGTGTCTGGCAGATCCACAGTTTCCAACCTGGCGGTTTTCTCTGATTACTGTGTGTCAGCTTTTAATGATCGGCTGCAGGTAGACACTGTTTATACAGACTTCTCAAAAGCCTTCGACAAGGTTAGTCATTCAATTTTATTAGATAACTAGAAGAGCCGGCAGACGTTGTCCTGCCCTAATTTGGCCTATCTGCATACATTTTAATAAGCTTTTTCCGTCTGACTCTGCCCTCCCCCCTTCTTCAGTTTTTCCTAATCCTTTTATTCACTTTTCCCTCCGTCTTTTTCGCTTCATCTATCTCCATCTTCGTCTCATTCTATCTCTTTCTCAATCTCCTTCTCTCTTTTCTCTTCTCTCAATTCCTTCTCATTTTTCTGCATCCCTTATTGCCTGTCCTAGAGGGTGGTATGTATTTTATTCCAGTCCCAGCCCCAGTCCCACCCCGAGTCTCAGTCCCAGTCCCAGTCCTAATCCCAGTCCCAGTCCGTCTCTGGATAATATATTATTCTGTACCAAAGCACTCATCAACAGCTTTCATTTGATATCCATATTGTATAAACACTGTCTAGGCATGCACTGGCCCACGTTTTGGCCTATGTCTCGAGACCCTGTACCTGTAGTAACCACCGCGTGAGGTTTACGCAACTTGCGTGAAAGTTTGAACAAAATCGACCGACGCATCTCTTCAAACACCGGCGACCAACTAACACACATTTTAGCCTTTCTTTTTGTATATTAGATTTTTATTTTTCACACTTCACTATAATATTAAAACGAAATGCAGATTTTCGTTGCTTAAATTCGGCTTAAAAATTGCACATGGAACAACTAAAGACTCTCCTGTATTAAAAATATGTCATAGTACCTCTAAATCGCGGGCCCCCTCAGAAACCCCCCCCCCCTCTCGACGGGCCTGGTGATGTGCTATACTTGATATCATTCGCTACAATATTTTTTATTGATAAGCAGGTTGTTTAATTAAACACCAAGCAATTACAAGAAAGTATATCCGCACCCACCTGAAAATATGAGTGCCACTGCGAATACGTAACATTTTAATATTACGTAGAAACAAAGAAAAAAAATTGCAATAAAATAATATTACGACTATAAACTGAGATATAACCTAGCCTATATTTCAAGTTAGATCAAACTACACACGGGGTGCAAAACAAATTCAAAATCGGTTCAGTAGTTTAGGAGTCCATTGGCCTCAAACCTGTAACACGTGTTTTTTATATATTAAGATTTAGCCAATGTCGGTTTTCATTCAACGTTCCTATCATGGATTAAATCTTATCTTTCTCTTCGCAAGTGTGTAGTCGTTGTTGATGATTGTGCGTCCGATCCCTCCTCAGGCGTTCCCCAGGGCAGTATCCTGGGTCCGCTCCTTTCTGTTATTTTTATTAATGATATATCTTCCTGTTTTTTTATCCTTTGAGTTCCTTTTGTATGCGGATGGTCTGAAAATCTTTTCAAAAATTTCGTGTATTTCTGATGCACATAGTCTTCAAAATGATCTGGACAATGTAGCCAGCTGGTGCAGAATAAACAACCTGCAACTCAATATCAGTAAATGTTTTACATAACGTTTTCAAAAACCCGTTCCTTAATTCTTATATCATATGATATTAATGGATCTAAACTGGCTACGCAGTCTAAAATTCAAGATTTAGGAGTAATATTGACTGAAAGTTTATGTTTCATGATCATATAAATCTTGCAATTGCTAAATCATACGCAATGCTTGCCTTTATACGCCGTTGCAGCACTGATTTTACTGATTCATACACTCTAAAACTTCCTTATACCTCGATGGTCCGTTCCACGTTAGAATATGCTGTGTTTATATGGAGAACATTTTACGATTGCCATATAAAGAGGCTAGAACGGGCGCAAAAGACCTTCATAAAATTTGCTTTGCGCAGATTAAACTTTGAGGAGCATATTCCGTCTTATAATGCTAGATGTCTCCTTATTAATCTGAAGACATTGGATAACAGAAAAATCTTGCTTTCGCTTAGTTTTGTGTTTGACATCATTCAAGGTATAGTAGACGCTCCGACTCTTTTAGAACGAATTAACTTCTTAGTTCCACAGAGGAACCTAAGAAGTAATGATTTGTTTTTTATTGAATGCGTGAGGACTAACTATGCATATTATGCTCCTCGCATCAGAAACTTACGAGAGTTTAATTTGTTCTCATATTCTTTGAATATAGATTTGTCAATTGAAAAATCTAAATTCAAATTACAATTAAATAAATTTTAAACCTAAAAAGTTATTTTGTAAATTTATTTAATTCGTTATGTAGTCTGTAAGAAACATTGTATTTCAAAGGTTAATATATTTAAATAAATAAATAAAAATATCAACTTTTTACTTCAGAAAACTCGTATGCTGGTATTTCTTCCTCGAAATTTTCTATCAAAGACATTAAAACAATTTGGGTATCCACGCAATACTGTTTATCAAGGTATTGAGTTATGAGGTTATATTTTTTATAATAAATTTCTACTTCCATTCCTTTTTTATTTAATCAGCGTTGTGCCATTAGTTGCAAATCACTGATAATACTGAATTTGTTTATTGTCAATTACTTTGTTTGACATCCCCATGTGCTCTTGGTCTATTAAAAATTGTTTATTTTTATCGGCCTATTGATAAAGGATTCAAGGTGAGCGCAGCGTGCCTAATGCATACTGATGATGAAGGCTTAGCACCCTTCGAAATGGATCTATCTGCGCAGCTATGGCAAGTTGTCTGACAAATGTTCTACTTCCAAAAACAAAATAAAATTTTGCAATTTAAAAAATTAATAATCATAAAAAAAAAATATTGTTCTGGCCTTGAGCTCGAATCGAACCTTGAAAACATATTATAGAGAAATAATTATCCATCAGGTAAATTGGTCGAGGAGTTCTTTAAGGACAACTCCCCGGCGAAGAAGTGGCGACAAACTCACGAACAATGCAGAAAAGAAACCCCAACAGAAATACTCCAACAGAACCGCCGTAATACGAAGAGATTCAAGAGGCGATAATTGAAAAAACAATAAATATCCCGGCCCCGATGGCCTTCCAGCAGAACTTCTCAAGTATGGTGCGGACGTCACTGCTCGTGCCATACATCCTATTATACAGTAAGCGTGAACAGGCTCCACAAATCCTGGTGAATGGAAAGAAGGGGTTATAATCACTATCCCAAAAAAAGGCGATCTCAGCGAATGCAAAAACTGGCGCAGCATTACATTGCTTAACGCATTCCATAAGGTTCTAGCATTCATCATACTGGCAAGAATATCGCCCACGCTCAACGCACAATTGCGTAAGGAACAGAACGGTTTTATACCAAATCGATCTTCCGTGGACCACATCAATAATCATAGAACAGCCCAATGAATGGAGATCGCCACTATATCTGCTCTTCGACGACTTTGAACGTGCGTTTGTCTCCATCTTCCGTGACGCGATATGGAGTGCGCTGCAAAACTGCGGGGTCCCAGAAAAGGTCGTCGACATGATTAAGGCCCTCTACAAAGATGCAGTGTACGCTTCAAAGGAAAAAACAGCAACAAATTTAGCATAAACAAAGGCGTACGACAAGGGTGCATCCTATCACCGCTGCTTTTCATAGTAGTGCTGGACGATGTTCTGAAGCGCACAAACGCAGAAGCCCCAGATGGGTTAGAATGGAGGCGGAATCAGAAGCTAAGCGATTTAGACCACGCTGATGATATCGTCTTCACTACTCACACACTATCTGCTGTTGCCACAAAACTGCAGCGACTCGAAATCAACGCTCGCGAGGTAGGTAGGTAGGTTGAACTGGCCGGTCCATGAGGACCTCACATAGACTGATTGAGTCCGTACAGTTACCAGAAGTTTGCTTTAACGACCGAACTGAAAAACGCTATCAAAAACCAGGACCTATGTTATAAAATAACTCCGTCCTCTTGGCAAATACTAGAAGCTTCCTAGGACTTAAGCCACTTGCTGCTTTTAGATCTGACAGCTGTATCACTCCTAATAGCTGGAGTCTTAGCCAGGCAAGTGCAGGGCACGAGCACAGAACGTGCTCGATCGTTTCCTCCTCCAACCCGCACTTCCTACATCTGCTATCACTGACCAAGCCTAGTTTAAAGGCATGTGACGTCAGAAGGCAGTGTCCAGTCAGAATACCCGTCATGAGTCTACAGACCTCTCTTTTTAATTATAGGAGCAACTGTGTTAGTCTAAGGTTGTAAGACCTACACATAATCTTAGACACTTTACAGCCCGCGCTTGAACCCACGCCTTTCCCTCGCGAAGTCAGTTTGAAAATTAACTACGCAAAAACTAAACTAATGAGACTGCAAACAACGAACACATCTCCTCTCCAACTTGGCAGCACTACCGTCATTGAGGATGTAGAAGAATTCTGCTACCTTGGTAGCCAAATTACTAAAGATGGCGGCGTAGAATCGGATGTATCTGAAGGGATCTGTAAGGCACGAACTGCATTCCACAAGTTAGGCCGAGAATGGCGCTCTCGCATACTGTCGATGAAAACAAAACTGAGGATTTTTAACACCAGCGTGAAATCAGTTATGTTATATGGATCCGAAACCTGGCTTGTCTCTGACCGCATTAACCGACGACTGCAAATGTTTATAAACAAGTGTCTGAGAATAGTATGCCGTACCTTCTGGCCAAGAACAATCAGCAACGCCGATCTACTGTCACTCACGAACAACCCCCCAATCTACACTGAAATTAAAAAAAACCTAGGTGGGGTTGGATCGGTCACACTCTCCGCAGAGAAGATGACAACGTTGCCAAAATGGCCTTTCAATGGAACCCACAAGGAAGCTGGCGCAGGGTACGTCCTCGACAAACTTGGATGCGTACGATTTTCAATGAGAGCTCTTCCACCGCCACCTGGAATGAAATAAGACATTTAGCGACTGCTAGAAGTTTGGAGAGCGTTTGTCTCCGTCCTATGCTCCGACTAGGAGCGAAAAGTTGTGCTTCTGGATGGCTATGGTATTAGTTTTAAATTTTGCGATTGTCAACAAGATGTTCAATTCTATCTAGGAATATAACTAACTAAATAACTTGGTCGCCAGGCTGACTTGAATACTCCAAGTTATATAGACTGTCCCTATTAGTCCGGAAAATTCAACACACAATTTTTGTTTGTGTTTTTATTTATTATTTGTTATTTTACTTCAATAAAATTGGTTCATCTCAAGCTTATTATGCTCTAAACAACCTTTTGAAGATGCTCTTCTTCTTTCTTTTACCAAATAATAATAAAACATCTTACGTATAAATAGTCCAGAAATAGCGCGTAAACCGTTTCAAAAACATTTGGAATTGTTCCTATCAACTAACTACCTTATATACTTAATGCTAATTGTGGCAGAGAACATATTGAACAGTTGGGTATTTTCTGACTTACGCGCCTCTTACTATGTACCTGTCTAAGGATTTCGCAATGCTCAGTACTGGGCACTTAGCGCCAGCTGCAATCCGCGCCCTTTCCAACCTCCAAGATAAAGCAACACTAATTTTTGTGTGATAAATATACATAAACTGATCGAAATCACGTCCATTCGGACAGCATCAAGAACCAATTTTTCATTTCTAGTCATCACAGTCCATATTTTCTAATAATAAGTATATGTATTTTGGAATATGCAAAACGATTTTAATCAATCTAAAATGACGATAAATTAACTATCTACGCTATCGCCTGAGTGTTGAGAACTTTACGCTATACTGGTCCGATCCCATAGATTCCGACAAGGGTCTAATCCAATACCGAACTATAACTGTTGGCAAAATTTCATCACGATATCTCAATAATTGAGGGAATAGTTTGCGTTCAAACAGACAGAGCATTCTTGCTGATCAATTTTAAGTAATTATTCGTGGGTATATCTCTTCTTCTTTAAGGACTTACAATTTTGAAGTTCGTGACAAACTTTATATACCATTTTGTTTTCATGTAATGTATAAAAATGGATAGGTGATATCGAGAGTTAATGCCAACAATAAAAGACTATTAATCGAAACGATGAACTAAATTTAAGTCAACCAAACAAATTATTAATATCATGAACTTAAAAATTTAATGTCAAAAGTTATGTAATGACAGGTTTTATATGGATCCGAAAACACAATTACCACTCGACCATTAATATTGTAAACTTTTTTTTTTTAAGAGGAAATAAAAATGAATTCCAGCCGACACATAAATATGTGCATGTTTACAATAATGGGGTAGCAGATTTAGGGCTATGATTGCACTATAGCTTGTCATTCAACTTTATACAGCATCATTGCCCTGCAGGAAAAGCAATAGCTGGAGAAAAAAGTTAACCATCAAATTAGTACAGTCACCATAAATTTATTGATTTAACTTTTCGATTAAACCCTCAGGAGCTTTCACCAAACAGGTCATGATTTGGGTATATTTTGAAGAATCAACAAAACGGCGAAAGCGCTGAAGCTTATTGCCAACAATCCAATAAGCGTGACCGACTACAAATTTTCATCAATATCCTCTAACGGGAGACCAAAGAAATTTGCATTGTCAACTGGGGTGGACAATAGTGAGATGGGTGTTAGAGGCGTTGGTTCCACATTACAGTTGAAGAGATGGTGTCATGTGGAGACACATTGCAATCAGGACATACATTATGTATGTCGGGATTGATTCTGGATAGGTAAGAGTACCCAGATCGAAGTTGAGCTATATTGACCCGCGTTTCCCTGGGGAGAATACGTTCCTCTTCTGCGAGTTCTGGGTATTTTTTTTTTAAGAACAGGATTTGCCGGGCAATTGCTGGCATATAGGTCCGCTTGTGATTGTTTGCTTAATTTAAACGAAGCGACATCAGGCCTGGTTATTCTGTTATCAAATATATTTTACCCTACACCAAATTCTGTTTGTCTGATTTTGATTCCTCTGTAAAGTCAAATGACGTTGAGCAACATCAGCATTTCCAGCCGTATTAGAAATAATTCCTCAGAGACTTGAGGCTTGAGATAAGGCGACATTAGCCGTGTTTTTTAACATGTGTATATCCGTTTACGATTAAACTTTATATGGACTGCTAAGCGACAAACTTCAAATACACCTCTGAAATTGCTGCGCATATATTTTGTCCTACTAAATTTCAATACGCATTATACTCAGATGTAACTGAAATATGTGTCTTTATTTCACCCTCTACACTAATTCTATGTATTCTATGTGTGTCCACAATTCAGCGCAACTGATTCAGCTATATGTTATACCCTATGGCCATCAGAGCGTTGTGTCTCCGCTTTTCGGTGCACACTGTTGCTATAGCTAATTGTTTAACCACAGCCGCTAGATGGCTCTCCTGAGCATTATCTAAGCGCGGATAGGCGTTTTTTTTCACGCGCAAACGAAACGCGTACGCGTGTAAAAACAACGCGGCTATTGTAACGCTAACAAAGAATGACTGGAGTGCATTCTTTCCCAACGTTCAAAAATCCTGGTTGGTCGAACAGAAATTAATAATTGCGAAAAATAGCTTTGCATAATAAACTTATTTGTACCTACTGGGTAGCCAGTAATATTCTCACACAAATACGAAATAAAGCATATATTATAGTCGCATTCCGCCAGCCATTGTTTACAATTTTGTAATTTTTCATTTTTATTCACATTTTTTATTTTTTTTTTTTCCATCATTTCGCTCTCCTCCAATCAGTGAAAGTATGCTTGGATCCGGTTTGCTATGAGGAGAGCCTGTCTTCCATTTTTTTTTTTTTTTTCGAATTTCTCAGTTGCTGTACTTAAGGTCTATATGATTATATTGGCTTCAGGTTTCAGAACTTGTACACATTATGTCATAGTGGGTTTTTATCCTTTTGTATGTTTGTTCATCTGGTTTTGAATTGAATTTTGTTTTGGGTGTAGAAACAGAAAAATTGTGAGGGCATAGTAATAATTATACTAAAAAAATAAAATGTAGGGCTCGATATACCTCCGAAAAAAATCTACTCCGAGCTTGTTTTCAAACGTGCCTCGTGCTCCTTTTAATTTTTCCAACAAATTGGTGGGACGGGATCTATATATTTTACGCCGACTCCAAACGGCATTTGAAAGATAAAAATCACTACGGAGGGGCGACCCAGTTTAGAAATTCTTGTTTTTAATTAAAAAAAAAAACTTGTTTCTAAAGTTTTGATGCTTTTTTGCACTGGAGTTGAACCCAGAATCTTTACGACCACCCCCGGACTGGTGCTGATCGGATGCAGAACGGTAGAATTGTAGCCTCACTTGAACCAACATCGCCAAAGTTAGAGCTATGTTTATATATTTTAAAGAATTAATCAAAGGTTGCGACTCCATTTCAGAACCACATACGACTGGCTGGTTCCAAAGTAATGGAACGACTAAGGTCTGTGGTATACTGCGCTGATAAAAAGTTAATAAAGCCTACAAGCTATCAGATCATTGCAGTGTTTGGGCAAGATTAAAAGAAGGCGAGAGCTGCACATGGTGCACCAAGCAGGAAGGCGTGGATCCAAGCGCGGGGCTGTAAAGTATAGGAGATCATGTGCAGGTTTTACAACTAACTTACTAACAAAGCTACTCTTATCATTGAAAAAAGGGGACTTTACGGTGGACACTGCCTTCTGACATTACATGCTTTTAAAATACGCTTTGCCAGTGATAGTAGATATACGTAGGAAGTCCAGGTTTAAGGAGGAAACGATCGAGCACGTTTTGTGCTCGTTCCCAGCACCCGCCAGACTAAGGCTTCTCCACCAACCCAAAATATATTTACCGGTATTCAAGTGAAGAAATTATAGCGAACGGCTAATTTTCAATACACATTGACTCTGAAAAATTTTTGACCGATCGTTTTTACCGTCTACAGAAATGAACTACCGATTTGAAAACGAAGCCGGGTTGTGCCGCTTCATATCTTTAAAGCAATTTGAAAAATTTCATATATGTGTTTTGAGTTTAATCGTATTAAATCAAAGCGACGTATGCATACGTAGTATTAAAGTAGTATTCGTGACTGGTTTTTATAGTAAATTATCGAAACAAAAACATGAATTTAACTGAGAAATTTTGATAAACACTGCCACTGTGATATTGAGAATTTGATGGAAAAAATATACTCGAATAAAAAAGCTTTAACTCTTATTGTTAGGTGAGAATGTCCTGTGAAGTCATGAAATTAAAAAAAAACCTAGAACACAAATTTATTCAAATATACGATTTTTTTCGCTACATCGTTCTTAATTAAATACAGCAGTAAAATTATTTCCTACCCGAATTCCTTGGATTTTTATGGAGTAACAAATTGCGTAGTTAAAAATTGATTCAAAATTTAAATAAATTTAATTGGAGGTACCTTAATTTCAATTACCCTGCAAAAATCGTGAGTACTCCATGCATGCATGTATGGAGTACTCGCTATGGACCAACCGAATGCTCCAAAATTAACCACATTCATACAAAAAATATGGTCCAATTAACATTGCGATGTCCTAGGACTGGACCATATACTCCAGCTCCGCATTACATCTGAGTAATCCATGGAGTACCCACAGTCCAATAAACATCGTGTAGTGATAACAATCGTTACAAACGAGCAGCGATTGGCTTACAATATGTTCGTGTAGAACCATGAGTTGGTCCATTGCTGCATTACAGTGGAGTATAATGGTAAGTACTCCAGTGGACCACATGATCGAACGATTTTTGCAGGGAAATGATCCAACGATTTTTGCAGGGTAGTTGAGTTGTTCCAAAAATTACAGAACTCATTGTAGGCCTCAGGTAGACATGTATGACGTATTACATATACCAAGAGGTAAGCTAAAATCAATTTGTTGGCTGCTTAACCAAAGCAACAACACAAAAACCTTGTGCACAGAGTACCACATAGAACCAAAGTGATTCTGCTCTAGTGAATCAAGCAAACAAAATGAAATAATAATAATAAAAACAATAAACGGGAAAACAGAAATTAAGCCACATACAAACAGACGCATTGATAGCCTTTTCTGCCAGGTTTCGAACCGTTCCGCGTGGTGGCAGGCCACTTGTTGTGAAAACAAAGCTCGCCACAAATCAAAAATAAATCTTTAGGACTACTTCGGCGACATCTACCGACATAAAATAAATTATAAAATCCCTACAAAAAAATTGGTCACAAAACCTAATCACGCCCATGCAAATGTGATTAGGAATATAACCTATGACCGTAAAAATGACTAGTCAAATGACGTGGAATGACTAAAGCACCAGCCACATCGCATGGATGCGTGCTAAAGCCGTTTTTTCTTCGTTTCTTTGCGCGCATAAGTATTCACTTATGGCCTTTAATTTTTATTTCAATTAAATTTTGTTTCAATAAAATGTTTCTTTTTCCTCGTGCGAGAGTATAGAAGAGGAGCATCAATAAAGATGATACTTACTGCGAGGAGCTATACAAATCCACAACAGTTCGGAACAACGATGGCAAATACGTAGTCTCCTTACCCTTTAGGAAAGAGTTTAACTTAGGCCCCTCATTAAGAAGTGCGTGTTCTCAATTCTATCGCAACGAGACACGACTTGCGAAAAACCCAGTTCTTCAAACGGAATACAACAGAGTTGTATCCGAATATGAAACCTTAGGGCACATGAAACAAATAGGCAATATTTCGCCAGACTCAAACGACTATTACTTCCTACCTCACCATGCTGTTATAAAGGAGGGAAGTACAACGACAAAAGTCAGAGTCGTATTTAATGCATCTTGTCCTACCACTAATGGCAAAAGTCTAAATGATGCCTTATATCCAGGTCCGATTCTTCAATCCGACCTGACCATCCTTATACTACGTTGGCGGCTGTTCAAATACGTATTTAACGGCGACATAGAGAAAATGTATCGCCAAATATGGGTCAATGAAGACCAAACAAAATATCAGCGAATCATATTTCGCAAATGCCCCAAAAACCCAATTAACATTTATGAATTGAAAACGGTAACCTTTGGGGTTAATTGTGCTCCGTATCTTGCGATTCGAACGCTGCACCAACTAGCTGATGACGTGGAGACATCGCATCCAATGGCAGCAGATATCCTGCGAAATTGCATGTACGTTGATGACGTACTCGCCGGTGGACACAGCATCGAAATTGCAATCAAGGCAAGGGACGAAATATCATTGGCATTGCAATCGGCAGGTTTCCCATTGCGAAAATGGACGTCCAACTGCAAGAAAATCCTACAGGGTATACCGAAGCAACACCTATTAAGCGAGGATTTTCTTGAGTTTGAAGACACCAGCATGGTAAAAGCACTCGGTATCAGGTGGAACGCCCATTTCGACTACTTTTACTTCACAGCGAAACCCTTTGACAATAACCACGCCGTAACAAAAAGGTCAGTACTTTCTGCGATCGCAAAACTTTTTGACCCTCTTGGCTGGCTGGCACCAGTCGTAATTGTAGCCAAAATAATAATGCAAAATATTTGGTTGGAAGGGACAGGCTGGGATGAAGATGTGTCTGAAACTACTCTACATCGGTGGCAATCATTCATGACGGACTACGAAAAGATCAACGATATACGCATACCGCGATGGGTTCACTACACATTGAAGGACAATGTCGAAATACATGGATTCAGCGATGCCTCGGAAAAAGCATATGCCGCCACTGTTTTCCTGAGGGTACAAACAAAGGATCAAGTCTTCACCAACCTGTTGATGGCCAAAACGAGAGTAGCCCCGGTCAAAACCATATCATTGCCACGACTGGAACTCTGCGGCGCAGTCCTACTTGCAGAAATTATAGAGTCGGCATAGAAAATATGCAACTTTCAAACATTAAAGTAACCCTTTGGACAGATTCGACTATAGTACTGGCATGGATCCGAAAACAACCATGTTCGTGGTCAACGTTCGTGGCACATCGAATAACTAAAATCATCGATAAAGTAGGAGACAAAGTATGGCGGCACGTAGACTCCGCGTCAAATCCTGCAGATTTGGCGAGCAGAGGCCTCTACGTTTCGGACCTAATCAACAATTCTTTGTGGTGGCAGGGACCTTCTTGGTTACAAGAAGACAACGAAAATTGGCCAACACAAGAAGAAGATTACAACACGAATATCGAAGAAAAGAGGGTGAAAGTTCATGCAACATCGGTCAAAAACAACTTTGATCTTCTGGATAGGTTTTCCGATTTACCAAGGGCTTTGCGGGTTATATCCTATATTCTTCGGTTTTTCCAGAATACGCACCCAACAACTAAAGCCTCCTTTAAAAGGGATTCTCATTCGCTAGCCTCTGACGAAATAGAAAAAACAACACGAAGATTGATAACAGTATGCCAAAGGCAACATTATCAAGCAGAGTACGCAAATTTGAAGTCAGGAAAACTAATAAATGGCAAGAGTGAGATTTTACCCCTGAATCCATATATAGACGAAGAAGGCATCATTCGAACTGGGGGGCGGACTGGGGCATCCAAAGACATGTCTCATAACGAAAGTCATCCCATTATCCTTCCTTACACTTGCAGGTTATCCAGACTTATAGTTCAATCCTCTCATGAGACCACCCTGCATGGAGGGGACCAGCTGATGCTACGTCATATCCGCACTCAGTACTGGATTCCACGCGTTAAAATCATGATAAGGTCGGTTATCCACAACTGTAAAGTCTGCACTATTTACAGGAAGCGGACACAAACGCAATTTATGGGGATCCTTCCGAAAGAGCGCACCACCTTTACTAGGGCCTTCACAAACACTGGGGTAGATTTCGCGGGACCATTCGATGTAAAATCCTACCGAGGGAGGGGATGTCGAATTTCAAAAGGATATGTTTGCCTGTTTGTCTGCTTTTCGACGAAAGCCATCCATCTAGAAGCGACAAACGACCTTAGTACCGGGTCCTTCCTAGCTGCCTTCGCCAGATTCGTATCCAGGCGAGGCTGTCCGAAAAACGTTTACTCCGACAATGGTACTAACTTTGTCGGAGCTTCTCGATCTTTGCGATCCGAGTTTAAAGCATTTCTGCGTGAAGCAAGGGACGGAACGTTGACTAAATATAGCCATCACACTATAGAATGGCATTTTATACCACCAAGCGCTCCTCACATGGGAGGTTTGTGGGAAGCGGGGGTAAACTGTTTTAAGACCCACTTTAAAAAGATCGCGTCCGATCATAAATATACTCTCGAAGAGTTTACAACCCTCTTATGTCGAATTGAGGCCTGCCTCAACTCGAGACCTCTAAGTCCCTCATCCAACGACCCTTCCGACCTGAAGCCGCTTACTCCAGGCCATTTTCTCGTAGGTAGGCATCTTTTAGCTCCACCTGAACTCGACTGTAGTGAAAACCCTGCCTCCATTGTAAACCGATGGCAAAAGATGAAAGCCCTTCATCAGACCTTTTGCAAAAGATGGAAATCGGAATATCTCACCGAAATCCAGAAAAGGTATAAATGGAAACATCCACAATCCAACCTAAAACCCGGGGACCTAGTCGTCATAAAAGAGGATAACCTACAACCAAACGAGTGGAGAATGGGGAGAGTCGTCAACACACATCCAGGCTCCGATAACCGTGTACGTGTTGTTGACGTCAATACAATTAAGGGACAAATTAGCAGACCAATCGCGAAAAAAGGGGAAGAAAAATAAAAACACCAAAAAGGTTTCGTATTAATAAAAAGGAATTCACAGTGTTTTTTTTTATTCAATGTATGTAAATACAACAAACAGATGTTGTGAAAAGTTTAAAAATGTTAAATATATTTTGGAAATTGTTAAATATGTTTTGGAAATTGGCAACTTACGTCAGGGTGCGATTACGTGTTCCTTTGCTGGCTGCTGGATTCAAAGAGGACGAGCCTCTTTGCGACATGAGCCGATGAACCCGAGATACAGCTCCTTCGTTGGGTTTCCCGGCAACAAAGTTGCTATACCGCGGGCTCACAGCGGTAAAAGTCTCAGATACATGCGTACCACCACTCACACATGCCTGTGTGTATTAGTGATCACAAGCATATGTGGGTGGTAGTAAACGAAGGAAAATAACTAAGAAAATTATGTTACGAGGGAGGGGAGATATATTTAGGCCTGTGGCCTAAACAAGCCTAATGGTAGGCCTGTGTTGTTAGAAACTCGAGTTTGAATCTGACTCGGGGAGAAAATAATTTATAATTTAAAAATACAAAGATATCTGAAGAGATCTTTGGCAAGGTCGAAATAGCTATAATGTCAGCCAGTATGTTTAACTCTTTTCAGCTTTTCCATCATAATAAAATTACAATAATTTAGTAAGATGAATGATTGTGAATTCGTCTCAAACTCATTGGCGTATAGTGACAGTCAAAATAAAATGGGTTTAAAATTTAGTTGCAACTTTTTTGACAGATATCTCATAGAAATAATGCGAAAAAGCTGTAACTAAATTTAAAACCTATTTTATTTTGACTATGATTATGCGCCATTAAATTTACGAATACAATAAATGAATAGACGATTAAATCAGAGATCATCGCCAATTTGTTTAAATTAACACGTTGACTGCCAGTGTGTCACCGGTGATCACAACTAAAAACTACCCCCCCCCCCCCCCCCCCCGGTGCCAAGCAAAAATATATATGTTGCGCTTTGAATTACAACGGGATTTTTTTACCATGCATAAAAGTCATGCTCCCGACGCGCTTAAGCATGTTTTTTATACTGTGATCACCGGTGAGCACTTGCTGTTTATTTAAAAAAATTTTTTTTTTTTGCAATGTGTATTCCAATGACAGTGGGGATTTTAGTCCAGATGAGGAATCGTACATCCCAGATTCTAGCAGTGATACATCGAGTGATGACAGTATCCAACAACACAATCATGTGAGTGCTACCAATTTTAATAATATCGCAGATAAACGTCAGACATTCGTCTGCCATCGGAGAGACTTTGATAACTTTTGGGGAATGCTTCAATCTACCCCATACCTCACAGCATAATGCCTGTTCGCCATTTCAATATTATATAAAGTTCTTGACGGATGAAATCTTGGATATTGTTGTTGAAGAGACAATTCAAAATGCTAACAATCAAATACGTGGCATCAGTACTCGCAGCAACAGTAGTATGAATCAGTGGAAGGACACTGATCGAAAGAAGGTCATGGAGTTTCTTGCAATATTCATACATGTATGGTCAAATATTCTTCAATAGAGGACTATTTGGAAGCAACTACCTTGTTCAAAAACCAGTTCGTCCCAGACGTTATGACTCGCAACCGATTCAGGATCTTGCTAAAATTCATTCACTTCGCAGATAACGCTCAGTCGTCAAAAATAGTGTATAAAACTTTTAAACTTTGTGTTTTGCTATGGACTAAGCTATCTTTTCTTTCAAAATAAATTTGCATATTTCTTAGAACTTCTTCGGTTAACGCCCTAGCCCCTAAATTATAGGGTCCTAGGCGTGTATCAACGGTGATACATTGGCAACTGGGGGTAGTTTTTTGTTGTGATCACCGGTGATACACTGCCAGTCAACGTGTTAAAGAAAATGTAGTCCACTCCTCGTGAATTTATTGCATTCGTACTTTTTATTGAAAAGTTTTGGGAATTCCTGCCTAGATATCTAGATATGTATCAATGTAAATATTTCACGATCTTGCTAGCCTAAAAGTATGCATTACTAGCAAGCGATTTTCCACTGAAGATGTCTATGTTACTTTTCTACAGTAGCAGCACAGCATCACAAAAAAAAAACATTTTAACAACATTAGGCAAACAAACCCTTTTTTTCTTCAAGTGAAAAATGCTGTCAAGAAAATTCTCCAGTTCAATCAAAACTTATGCGCTTCTGGGGCTTTCGGGAACCACTACTAGTTTGCCTTTTATCTCTTTTACATGCTGCCAACTGGCGAATCCGAAGTTGTCAATTTACAATGTGCTTTGAAGAAAAGCTTTGAGAACACCTTTGCAGCTGTGCAAAATGCAGCTGATTCAAAAAAACGGACCCCAGAAAATTGCCCCCTGAAGGACTTAGGCATGTTTAATATGAGTAGATTAAATATAAAATGCATGTCATTGTCTTAATGTACTACGTTAAATCCTTGGCGAAATAGTTCCCCTAGTAGAACCCTCTTCCTCCCTATTTGCTTCCCTATATCCAATGGAGCTTACGTAAAGGAAAGGATTTAAGGTGTAGAGAAAGTATTAGCTTCTTAAAGCTAAACGCAATAAAAACCCAAACTATTGGTTTTTGAACTAGAGAGAATCTAGTTACTATCGAACTAGTGCTTTTTAGGGACTTTAGATCTAGTTCTGAACCAGAAATGATGACTTCCCTACAGGGACAATAACAAGTTTGTTGTCATTATTCGAGAAGCAGTACTACGCCACGTCGAAATTATATGCGAAATATATATTTCGTATGTTGGGATGGAGTTTAACTAGTTCGAAGTTGAGGGACATGCGTATCCTTGGAGAAGTCCGAGCCTTTGTACTTTGGAAGCAATTGCGGTTACAAGTGTGTTAGATGAGAAACTCTATCGAGCTTCCAGCCTGAAATTTTCGAGGAGCTGACAATTGGTAGCATACTGCAATCCACGCCAATTTCCAGTTGTAAAGTTATCTGCACTGTCAACGTCGTGGGTAAGTTGGATGACCTCTGCTGAGGATGGAAATTTGTATATGTCAAAATCAATCAGAAAAGACACCAGCCGCGGGGAACCCCTGTTTAATCCTTTTTCATTTGGATGCATAATTCCTATATTGCCTGGCATTGAAATAAAATGCGGTCCTCCTTTAAGATTTCATTATGGGGACAAATCCTCAGTCTTCTATCAATGGATCATGTTGTTGTTGTTGTTGTAGCGATAAGAACACTCCCCGATGGCCTTGGGGTGTGTTATCGATTTGATGGTCCTTTGTCGGATGCAGATCCGGTACGGTCCGGTACGAAGCCCGACCATCTCGGGAACGATTTGCTATGACCACATGCGACCTTCTAGGCTATCTCGCGCTCCCATCTCCTAGATCCATGAGGAGTTCGGGGTCGCCAGAGACTCGACTGTTAATGAAATGGGATTCGCCATGGATAAGTGAGGTTGACAATTGGGTTTTGAGAAGCTATATATTGCACTTGCAACCTTAAAGGGCTACGCTACACAAACACCTTGAATTCGGTATTTTAGTCGCCTCTTATGACAGGCATCCCTAGCGCGGATATATTCTAACCCCATAACCCGCTGAGGGGGGGGGGGGGGGGATCATCGACTGACACTATGGACCGAAGGATGCACTACAAATTTTCGACAAAAAACGCTGAAATATTTTTTTGGAGCCGTCTCGCTAGTTGAAATTTCGACCGTGGTCACTCTATCTCACTAGGGCCGCAGCATCGCTTGGAAAGAGTATTCTAATTTCGGATGGGATCCGTGGTCAAATCGATGACCTTGGAAAAAGAATACTTCGTGAATTCTTTGAAGCCTTCCTAGTTCTTTTTTTTCTTTTTAAATTGAATGAAGAAAGGGTGTTCGGAAGTAACTAAATCGACTGATATGGTAATTGGGAGAATACGAACTGCTGGCCAGACAAAAATGTCCTTGGTATCCATCAACGCAATTTATGACTCATGCGCTGACAATGGAAATATTTGTCGAGCTATAACAATTCTACAACACGTGTGGGGACGTCAATATTTACCGTGCTATCACTATTTCACATATTTATTCCACGAGCTCATCGCATCTGTTGTTTGCTGGCAAGTTCTATTGCTACGGGTGTTAGCGTATATTAAAATAACGACTCGGGTAGTAGGTGATACGAGGAGACATACAGATAGTTTAGGTTTGAGTATTGGTGTTTTATTTTAAAGCGTTGCTCCACGGGCGATTTCAGGTTACAACATACCTCACATAAGAATTCGAATCGAAATTGCGTTTTTTTATTATACTCAATTATATTTTAATAATTTGGGAAAATTTTAAACAACGTGACATAAGGACGGACAAGGCGACAGCTGTTTCGATTATACCTTGTAAATCTCTTCAAAGCCTTTTCTACCGCGAGTGTGGCTATAGTAAGGTTATGACAGAAGGTTGGTTGGATTAGCTGTTTTATACCGTTATGGATTGGTTAAGTTTGCCTTACTTATTTCGTAATTTTATTTCTTTTTTATTTTCTAATAATTAAGGATGGAACTTTTAGCTATGATAAAATTTTGACCTCACAATCTTAAGCATTTACATGCGTCACACTTTAATTGCATACAACCAATTTTTTTTTTTTTTTTTTTTTTTTAATCGCAATTACATACATTTATTTGCAGATAACACTTCCACTCTGCTCACCCTGCAATTAATTGTGTTCCGCATAATTTAGAAAAGCACGAACCTTTTGATTATTTATAGTTGTATATATAGTAGGATAAAAGGGTATATAAGGGACTGTCCCAGATGATACCACAGCACAAAGTTGTCCATTCACAATGCCCGGTCCACCAGAATCACCCCAACACGTATCAGCTCCCTGTCTTTCAGCACAAATCATTGATTCTGTTAAAGCTTTCCCTGCCGTCGCATAACGAGCCGTACATTCGTTCTTTGCCAATATATAAAAGATAGTAGATTGGAGTATAGGCGAAAACGCCCCGTTGTATGGCATGGTCCAACCCCATCCACTAACTCGCATTTCTCTGTGCGTGTATAATTTAGTATGGCAGAGTTGTATTGTTCTTATTGTATCACGCTCGAAAAAGGGCACACGCACTTTAATCACAGCTATATCCATATGCAGTGATACGGAATCATAATCAGGTGGATAATATATATGCTGTACATTGCGAACTTGTCCATTGTCGTATAAATCATGTAAAGCGGATACACCAGCTGCAACAGTGATGTAATACTCCTTAAAAATTTTCACGCAATGCGCAGCCGTAACCACCCGCTGCATAGTGATTAAAGAGCCAGCGCATATATATTGGCGGGTATAATTTATTGATACCACGTATGGGCTACGCTCTATATTCCAATTACTACCACCAATAACGCGATTTTGCGAATTTGTATTAGTCAAATAGCAGCTAAGGATGAAAAACAGGATCGCGAAAGAATTACGTAAATTCATTTTAGTTTAAGACTTTTCGCCGATTGTTAAGTTTAAAGTGAAGTAAGTGAAATTTTCTGGGCGCTATTTATACAAAATTTTGTTCTGTGAATAAAAAACAAACAAAGGCTCTTTCTCTAGATCTGGGGAATAAGAATACTTTTTACTTCCTTTATATTAGATCGGTTGAATGTTTGTCCGCTTTTCACACAAATCTTGCAATCAATTTTTAAGTAACTTCTCATTGAGCTACAAACGTGAAACTTTACACATAGGTTAGCACACCGTGACAATGCAACAACAGGAAAAAATTCGTTAGGTGGCGCACGGATCGAAATAGTTAGATAATATTTTGAAAAATTTCAAACCAGCTTTTAAGTGACTTCTCGATGAGCTAAAGACTTGAAATTTCAAACTTAATTCAGAGGTTGATGACAGCCGATAACACGATACAAAAAGATTCGCTAGAGGGCGCACGGGATAAGATAATTAGAAAAATCGTACATAACAGATTTTTATGTAAGTTGTCATTGAGATACAACTGTAAAACTTCACAGATAAGATAAGACACCGAGAAAATTTAAGAAAGGGAGAAAAAAATTCCGTTAGGTGGCGCACGGATCGAAATATTTAGATAAGAATATGGAAATTTGGTGTTTTGACATCGATTTTAAAGTAACTTCTCATTGAGCTACAAACCTCAGAGACAGGTAAGACACCGTGACAAAGGAACAAAAGGAGAAAAAAATCTATTAGGTGGCGCACGGATCGAAAAAATTAGATAATAATTTGGAAATTTGAAACCGGGTTTTAAGTAACTTCCCGATGAGCTAGAGGCTAAAAATTTATAGCTTAATTCAGAGGTCTATGGCAGCCGATGCCACAATACCAAAAGTTTCGCTAGGGGGCGCACGGACTGAGATATTTAGAAAAATCAAACGAAACGGAGGAAATTTTCATTGAGCTACAAGCGTAAAACTAAACAGATAATGAAAAGGAGCAAATAAAAAAAAAAAAAAACAAGTAAAGGTGTCTAGGTTCGGGTGTAACCGAACATTGTATATACAGCGTGAGCTTCAATTGTACATTTCATTTCAGATAAATTACTTTTCTACATAACACGTGGCACTCCCGTTTAAAGAAATAATGTCTCCCTATTTCCTCTTACAATAAAACATGATTCAAAACTATTTTTTGCTAGGTTATAGCTTATTATTCTAGTCTACGACCCTTTTAAAATCTTTTATATAAAAGTGGGCGTGATCCTTAACCGATTTCGTTAATTTAAAAGCATTCCTTATAGTAAAGGCAACCTCTCTGTCGAATTTGTTTACGATAGGTTTAACGATTTTTGATTTATGATAAACAATAATTGTAAAATTGATTTTATCACAAGTGGGCGGTGCAACGCCATTTTAAAAAATGTTTCAAAATTTTTATCAAGAGTCTCAATATCCGTCCACATGTCAAATTTCAACATTCCAGGTGTAGTATTTACTAAATTATTAGGTTTTGAATAGGCAGTTGATTGACTAATAATATATCCTTTCCTACCAACTTTCCAATCCAAATAATGTGCGCTCCACTTTTATATTTTTACTTCTCATAAATATTTTTGAAATTTCTATGTGAAAATTTAAAAATCAAGTTTTAGCAAAAATATGTCTTCATATAAGGAGACATTTTTCGCTGATTTTTGTCCAGTTATATAAAGGAAGTGCTTAAATTTTTTTTATTTTATTTTTAATAATCAAGGTTAAATTGATTGACGTAAATGCTAATTAGTTTATTAACTCGGCCCATTATGCATTGCTTGAGGAAGTTTTTGTGCAAATTACCTGATAAAATTTCAAGTATAATAAAAATTGAACAAACAGCTTTTGTTCAATCAAACTACCTAGACGAAATTCCTCGTAGTTGTTTACTTTTATATACATAAGCATTTGCACAATGGAATACGTTTATTGATTTAAGAACGATTATGTGTTATGTGTACAATAACTGTTTTTTTAACAAATTTAAATATTTCTGTCTGTTTTCAAACTGCTTATTTATTATATTGTATTCACCTGCCATAAAACCATAGTTGGGGGCAGTGCACCAAATTTTGAGCATCAACACTGCTCGAAGCTAAGTGGGTTGACATAATCGAGATCAAGACCTTGTATTAAGTGTTAATGGCACGTTAATTTGTCACCGATTTAAACGTATGTTCATCTTGAACATATTTGTTAAATTTAATGAGCTTAAGGCGGCATCTGTAGGATTATAGAAATTGAGTTTACGTCGCTACAAATAAAACAAGTAAGGAAGGCTAAGTTCGGGTGTAACCGAAACTAACATACTCAGCTGCCAAATTACAGCTTGCAAAACTTTTAAATTACCTTCTTTTAAAAGTGTGCGGTGCCACGCCTATTGTCCAAAATTTTCTAATTTGCGTCATAAGGTCAAACCCCCTACCAAGCTTCATCGCGTTATCCGTCTTTGGTAATGAATTATTGCACTTTTTCGGTTTTTCGAAATTTTGGATATCGACAAAGGTGGGCGTGGTTATAGTCCGATTTGGTTCATTTTAAATAGCGATCTGAGATGAGTGTCCAGTAACCTACATACCAAATTTCATTAAGATACCCCAAAATTTACTCAAGATATCGTGTTTACGGACAGACGGGCGGACGTACGGACATGGCTAAATGAATTTCTTTTTTCGCCCACATCATTTTGGTATATAGAAGTCTATATCTATATCGATTGGTTTATGCCGTTACGGGTTACCGTTATGCGAACAAAATAAATATATTCTGAGTTCTGCTCAGCTGAGTATAAAAAGGCGTGCGTGTACTTATGTATGTACCCGCATGAGAAGTTTTACTTCTTTGTCATCATTAGCTTTGTCAAATAGCTTTTAATTTCATGCAAATAAATAATTTCAATAAAATAATAATTGGACAGGAAAAAGATTGTGAATAGGGAAAATAAATTCCAGTTTAAATTTGAAAAATTTAATAAACAAACATTTGTTTTCTCACCTTAGGTGTAGCGTAAATGTTTTATTAGTCTTCTTACAATACCCTTTCATTGGTTAACTCACGAGTTGTGGTATCAAAACGGCGCATGAGCGCTAATTGGAGTCAATTGGGACTCGGCACTCCAACCAACCAACCAACCAACCAGCATAAATTCGCGAACTAACCAAATGTTATTATTGTGAAATTATGTCCACTACCGTACCACATCCAGTAATATAAACAATTATGATAAAATAAAGTAACTAAAAAAATTCAAAGTTGAAAACTAGCAACTCAAGAAGACACCACGCGAGTGTTGAAACATTTGTCTTGTAAAAATAAAAACAAAAAACTTAAACGACTAAAAGGTGTTGTTTCATTTTCTTTACAGTGTCGAAAGTCATTTAGCACTCAAAAATAATTTAATTTAAACGAATTAAATATTTAATCTCGATCCTTGCGCCACCTAGCGGCAATTTTTTTCATAGCTTGATTTTTATTCTTGTATGTACTATGTGTTCCAAATATGAGCCAAATCGGACCACAAATACGATTTTTGTGAATATCTCGATCCTTGCGCCACCTCGTGGCGATTTTTTGCTAATTATTGCATTGTCATCGGGTTCTGAACTATATTCCAAGTTTCAAGCTTGTAGCTTATCAGGAAGTTACTTAAATTTCAATTACAAAATTCGTTCACAACGGCCGTGCATGCGGCCGTGCGGCCTGCCTGTCAAGTCAAGCTAAAAAACCGTTTAAAAAAGACTACCTATATACCATATTTGGGGCAAATCGAATCATGAGTATAATTTGCTGGAATAGTCCGGTCCTGGTCCAATTCCCGCAAAAAAAGGATCATTAGTGCTTACCTAGGCAAAGGGCTGCCTACACTCTAAAACGTTTGTATGAAATTAAGATTTAAATAAGAGTAAATTCCTGTTGAAATCATTTTTACTTTCTTTATATTAGGTCAGTTGAATGTTTGTCCGTTTTTCATGCAAATCTTGCAATCGATTTTAAGTAACTTCTCATTAAGCTACAAACGTGAAACTGTACACATAAGTTAGAACACCGTGACAATGCAACAAAAGGAAAAAAACCGTTAAGGTGGCGCACGGATCGAAATAATTAGATAAGAATTTGAAAATTTCCCAACCAGCTTTTAAGTAACTTCTCGATGAGCTAGACGCTTGACATTTCAAACTTAATTCAGAGGTCGATGACAGCCGATGACGCGATACAAAAAGATTCGCTAGGGGGCGCACGGGATGAGATATTTAGAAAAATCGTACGGAACGGAGGGAATTTTGGGATTGATTTTTATGTAAGTTCTCATTGAGCTACAAGCGTAAAACATAACAGATACATAGGTTAAGACACCGAGAAAATGTAAGAAAAGGAGAAAAAATCGATTAGGTAGCGCACGGATCGAAATATTTAGATAATAATTTCGAAATTTGAAATCGGGTTTTAAGTACCTTCTCGATGAGCTAGAGACTAAATATTTAGAGCTTAATTCAGAGGTCGATGACAGCCGATGACACAATACAAAAATTTTCGCTAGGGGGCGCACGGACTGAGATATTTAGAAAAATCAAACGGAACAGAGGGAATTTTGGAATTGATTTTTTTGCAAGTTCTCATTGAGCTACAAGCGTAAAACATAACAGATACATAGGTTAAGACACCGAGAAAATGTAGAAAAGAAGAAAATAAAATAAAATTAAAAAATTTTAAACACTTCCTTTATATAAACGGACAAAAATCAGCGAAAAATCTCTCCTTATATAACGACATATTTTTGCTAAAAATTGATTTTTAAATTTTGACATAGAAATTGAAAAAATTTTGTTAAGAGAAGTAAAAATATAAAGGTGGAGCGCTATTTATTGACTAATAATATATCCTTTCCTACCAACTTTGCAATCCAATTAATGTGCGCTCCACTTTTATATTTTTACTTCTCATAAATATGTTTGCAATTTCTATGTCAAAACTTAAAAACCAAAGTTTAGCAAGAATATATCTTCATATAAGGAGACATTGTTCGCTGATTTTTGTCCATTTATATAAAGGAAGTGCTCAGAATTTTTTATATGGTGTAAAATGCACTTTTTATTTTTGTGTTGAAAATTTAAAAATTGATGATATATGTAACTATAAAAAAGTGTAATATTTTGATTTACACCAGAAAAGTATGTAGTTTAAAATATGCTAGGAAGGCAATTGGGATAAAGTTTACAACAACTAAGGCATGACGTGGCTGAATGCGTTTGCATTCAACCATCGTAGGAGTGCGGGTTCAAATGTGCTCGGGAGAAAAGGCTTTGAAGAGATTTACAAGGTATAATCTAAATCAATTAATTTGTTTTGAGGCCAATTGCAATTAAATGAGAAATTTTTATTGATTTGAGAATATGACTGTTAATTACTGATTTTTTGTTTTTTTTTTATTCATGTTGAAATAAAAGGCTTATTTAAAAATTTTGTTATCTTATTTTATTCCTTAATCTAAAAGTTAACAATGTTATCTTTTTAACCCACACGTTATAACAAGAAATGAAAGCCCGTGCACACAGACTATAGTGTCTCCCCTACATATACTAATCTCGACGGTACAAATAGATTATAGGCAAGAAACATGTTGCTTCACGTTTTGCGACCTTATCAAGTAGTTATGGCCGTATATACTTAATTTTTTTACAGTTGTTCCAGTCTCATCCCTTCAAACGGTTATACGACGCTGGGGTATACATATACATTTTTTATTCCGAATGGATATTTCTAAGACGTATAACACCGGGGCAAAACTCTCGGACTACCTATGAAGACACACCTTCACACTCTCCAAAATTTACAATTGATATCTTCGACTATAATGCCTTCGAATTTAAATATAAGAAGAAAAAAATATTTTAAATACTTTGAGTCATCAAGGGTTAGTCTAAATTTGGAGCCCTGTTTGACATGCCTTATTGGTGCCCAATAGTGTCGAAAATTTTTACGTTGTATCTTATATCGTTTGAAGTAGCGAGACAAAAAATCGTTAACTTTATTCCTAGGGACCACTCTACTGTACATACATACTTAAAAATTTATTGAACATAGCCTTTTAACAGCAATATCTTTCATCTGCTTGTGTTATCCAGCATAACGATATTTATTGCTTACTCTCAGCTCCCTTTTTAAGGTTTTCGTGTTAGCCGTGTTCTTTTTACTTAAGCAAATAATTTTGTTCAAAAGCACGGAGGTCTGAGTTTTTAATTCGTTAAAGCGCAGTGGTATCCACACTGCCAAAAACAACAACAATAATGTACAGCCAAATACATCCAATAGCAAATACTGATAGAGTGGCATATAAGCACCGTAAGATTTCAAATGTGGCGCACCTTTATGTCTAACCACATATTCCATCCAATAAGAGGCCTCATCCAAAGGATCCACCAAATTATCACGAAACTTACGTGACATTTCTAAAGCCTTCTGTTTGTATGTTCGATCGGTGATAAGTAAACGCAAGTTCTGCACCAAATCGTCACTGGTCATTTGACCGAAATGCAACCAACGTGCATAACCAGCTTGCACCGAACGCATCGAGTTACGATGTTGATCACCGAAGAAAGGTATGCAAAGCATTGGTACACCCCAATAGATGCTCTCTTGTATACCAAATATGCCAGCATGCGTCATGAAAACTTTCACATTAGGATGTGCTAGTATGTCATTTTGTGGTAACCAACTTTGAATTTTCACATTAGGCGGCAGGCGGCTAATCGATGAGTTTTCTAATTTCCATAACACATTTTGTTTGAGTTGACTGAATGCCTGCAATAGAAGATTTATTTTTTCCTGTGGCATTTCTATGCTTTTCATATATGAGCCGACGCTGAAGTAGATCGCACCGTGCGTTGAGTTGTCTAGGAAGGTTTGCAGATCTTCTGGTAGTGGTTTGGCTGGTTTTATATGTACGCCAGCTACGTCAATTAGGCCGGGCATGCTGGGACGTGGTACATCTGTGCTGCGGTGACTATTGACCAACATGAGGGAAATATTTTTCTCCAATTCGCTAACATGCGGTAGTGGACCTGAAAGATAGAAAAAAAATGTGTTATTCCCTTCACGCAAGTGAAAGTTGAAGTCCTAAAAACGGATTAATTACGTGAACGCTTTCCTGTTTTACAGAGAGTTTAAATTACCAATCGTCTGTCATGATAATTTTCTAGTTAAATTGCCCTGGGAAAATATTGTAATTTCTTTCTAAATAATTTTGGTTTTCGTTTTTGATAATGTTTCTATATTTTTCGCAATGATGAGAACTCAAAACCAATTTGTTTACCTGTTTTTAAATTTTTTATACTCAGTTGAGCAGAGCTCACAGAGTATATTAACTTTGATGGGATAACGGTTGGTTGTACAGGTATAAAGGAATCGAGATAGATATAGACTTCCATATATCAAAATCATCAGTATCGAAAAAAAATTTGATTGAGCCATGTCCGTCCGTCCGTTTGTCCGTTAACACGATAACTTGAGTAAATTTTGAGGTATCTTGATGAAGTTTGGTATGTAGGTTTCTGGGCACTCATCTCAGATCGCTATTTAAAATGAACGATATCGGACTATAACCACGCCCACTTTTTCGATATCGAAAATTTCGAAAAACCGAAAAAATGCGATAATTCATTGCCAAAGACGGATAAAGCGATGAAACTTGGTAGATGAGTTGACCATATGACGCAAAATAGAAAATTGGTAAGATTTTGGACAATGGGCGTGGCAACGCCCCCTTTTTAAAAAAGGTAATTTAAAAGTTTTGCAAGCTGTAATTTGCAGTCGTTGAAGATATCATGATGCAATTTGGCAGGAACGTTACTACTATTACTATATATGCGCTAAATAAAAATTAGCAAAATGGGATGAAGAACACGCCCACTTTTTAAAAAAAAATTTTTTAAAGTCAAATGTTAACAAAAATTTAATATCTTTACTGTATATAAGTAAATTAAGGCAACATTCAACTCCATGTTATGATGCAACAAAATACAAAAATAAAAGAAAATTTCAAAATGGGCGTGGCTCCGCCCATTTTCATTTAGTTTGTCTAGAATACTTTTAATGCTATAAGTCGAACAAAAATTTACCAATCCATCTTAAATTTGGTAGGGGCATAGATTCTATGACGATAACTGTTTTCTGTGAAAATGGGCGAAATCGGTTGAAGCCACGCCCAGTTTTTATACACAGTCCACCGTCTGTCCTTCCGCTCGGCCGTTAACACGATAACTTGAGCAAAAATCGATATGTCTTTACTAAACTTAGTCCACGTACTTATCTGAACTCACTTTATATTGGTATAAAAAATTGCCGAAATCCGACTAAAACCACGCCCACTTTTTCGATACCGAAAATTACGAAAAATTAAAAAAATGCCATAGTTCTATACCAAATACGAAAAAAGGGATGAAACATAATAATTTGGTTGGTTTATTGACGCAAAATATAACTTTAGAAAAAACTTTGTAAAATGGGTGTGACACCTTCCATATTAAGTAGAAGAAAATGAAAAAGTTCCACAGGGCGAAATCAGCAGCCCTTGGAATCTTGGCAGGAATACTGTTCGTGGAATTACATATATAAATAAATTAGCAGTACCCGACAGATGATTTTCTGGATCACCCTGGTCCACATTTTGGTCGATATCGTGAAAACGCCTTCACATATACATCTAAGGGCCACTCGCTTTTAAAACCCTCATTAATACCTTTAATTTGATACCCATATCGTACAAACACATTCTAGAGTCACCCCTGGCCCACCCTTATGGCGATATCACGAAAAGGCGTTCACCTATAGAACTAAAGCCCATTCCATTTTAAAATACTCATTAACACCTTTCATTTGATACCGATATCGTACAAGCACATTCTAGAGTCACCCCTGGCCCACCTTTATGGCGATATCTCGAAATGGCGTCCACCTATAGAACTAAGGATCACTCCCTTTTAAAATACTCATTACCACCTTCCATTTGATACCCATATCGTACAAACACATTTATAGTCACCCCTGGCCCACCTTAATGGCCATATCTCGAAAAGGCGTTCACCTATAGAACTAAAGCCCATTCCCTTTTAAAATACTCATTAACACCTTTCATTTGATTCCCATATCGTACAAACACATTCTGGAGTCACCCTGGACCACCTTTATGGCGATATCTCGAAAACGCCTTCACATATACAACTAAGGCACACTTTCTCTTAAAATACTCTTTAATACCTTCCATTTGATACACATGTCATACAACCACATTCCAGGGTTGCTCTACGTTCATTTTCCTACATGGTGATTTTCCCTTATTTTGTCTCCATAGCTCTCAACTTAGTATGTAATGTTTGGTTACACCCGAACTTAGCCTTCCTTACTTGTTTTATACTCAACTGAGCAGAGCTCACAGAGTATATTAATTTGGTTCGCATAACGGTACTCCGTAACGGCATAAACTAATCGAGATAGATATAGACTTCTATATATAAAAATGATCTCGAAAAAGAAATTCATTGAGCCATGTCCGTCCGTCCGTCTGTCCGTAAACACGATAATTTGAGTAACTTTTGAGTTATCTTAATGAAATCTGGTATGTAAATTCCTGGGCACTCACCTCAGATCGCTATTTGAAATGAACGAAATCGGACTATAACAACGCCCACCTTTTCGATATCGAAAATTTCGAAAAACCGAAAAAGTGCGATAATTCATTACCAAAGACGGATAAAGCAATGAAGATTGGTAGGTGGGTTGATCTTATGGCGCAGAGTAGAAAATTAGTATAATTTTGGACAATGGGCGTAGCGCCGCCCACTTTAAAAGAATACAATTTAAAAGGTTTGCTGCAATTTGGCAGTCGTTGAAGATATCGTTACAGTTGGCAGGAACGTTACCCCAATTAATGTATGTGTTCTTAATAAAAATTAGCAAAATCGGATGACGAACATGCCCACTTTAAAAAAAAAAAATTTTTTTAGTCAAATTTTAGCAAAAAATTTAATATCTTTACAGTATGTATACAAATGAATTATGTCAAAATTCAGCTCCAGTAATGATATGGTGCAACAAAATACAACAATAAAAGATAATTTCAAAATGGGCGTGGCCCTCCCCTTTTCATTTAATTTGTCTAGAATACTTTTAATGCCATAAGTCGAACAAAAATTTACCAATCTTTGAGAAATTTGGTAGGGGCAAAGCTTCTATGACGATGACTATATTCTGGGAAAATGGGCGAAATCGGTTGAAACCATGACCAGTTTTTATACACAATCGACCGTCTGTCCTTCCGCTTACTAAACTTAGTTCACGTACTTATCTGAACTCACTTTATATTGGTATTAAAAATGGGCGAAATTCGACTATGACCACACCCACTTTTTTGAAATTGAAATTTTCGAAAAATGTCATGATTATATACCAAATACGAAAAAAGGGACGAAACATGGTGATTGGATTGTTTTTTTGACACAAAATATAACTTTAGAAAAAACTTTGTAAAATGGGTGTGACACCTACCATATTAACTAGAAGAAAATGAAAAAGTCTTGCAGGCCGAAATCAAAAGCTCTTGGAATAATGGCAGGAATATTGTTCGTGGTATCTATCTATCTATATCTATAAATCTTATAAAATAAAGTCGCTAAATGCCATGTATGCACATAACTTAACAGAGAATACTCCGATTTTAAAACGGTTTTTTGGATTTGAAAGCTTAGCTTCGTGAGAGGGTACAGTTAATATTGTAACGAATTCACTTGTAAATCTTCTTATTTACCCTTCTGCTAAGTTCGAATCACTAAATTGTTGAATAAATAACTCCAATATTGAATAATAGAAAAATGGCCTTTATTAAAGTACTTCACAATAACACTTATACTTTGCAACGAATAGCTTGCTTAATAACCAAACTGATTGATAGCTCAAATGAAACTCACTTTCAAAATAATACTGCTATTGCTCGCTAGATAGCGTCTTAATCGAAACTGCTTGACAGCTCAAATCAAACTGAATTCCAGCGCCTCTACCATTGCCGCCTTTTGTACTCTTTGGTTTCAAATCTCGCATCTTCTAGGCGCTTCCAGAATATACTAGTCCAGCAGCTCTCAAACTTCTCAGCTGTAACTACAATTGCACAGTTTTATAGTTTTTCTCATTGCATAGTTATAAGAGTATCTCAGATATATGCATGTGTATGTGCATTGACTCTCCGCTGCTCGTATACGTACATGGTACATATGTGTAGACGCAATTATTGTTTCGTTTATGTAGATACATAATGATTGATCTATGGATGTGAATTCACGTCACTGCTTAGCATCGGCTTAGAGATGGCAGCACTCCTTAATTTTGCTAATATTCGTAACACTGCCCTCCACCTAAGTCTGATCGTCCCGATTAGACAAATCTCCCGATCTAAACGTTGCCAGCCTTTCCATATGGACCACTTTCATTTTGGTTTGTGGTTTACCGATGGTTTGTATGCGGTACACTACATCGTTGATCTGTTTTACAACTTTGTATGGGCCTTCCCAATTACACTGCAATTTCGGGGACAAACCTATTTTACGTTGTGGTTTGTATAACAGCACCAAATCTCCTTCCTGAAAACCTTCTGAATTAATTGCTTTATCATATCTCGCTTTCATCTTATCACTCATAATCTTTGCTCGTTGCCTTACAAGATCGTGTATCTCTCTCAGCTCTTCTTCCAAGACACCAGTGGATTTCTTGACGTTTCTTTCCGCATCGTCATCTATCCCAAACCTCAAATCAGCTGGCAGTCGAAGGCCATTGCCAAAAATTACTTTTGCAGTGGTTTGGCTCGTGGTTTCATGCTGATCGGTAAGCCATCAAGAATAATGGTATGCGGGTATCCCACTCCTTATAGTACTTGTCTACTACTTTCCTTAAATGCTCTTCCAATGTTCTATTGAAACGTTCCACCATACCATCGGACTGAGGATGTAATGCAAGTTGTCCGTGTTTTCCGAATGCCCAACTTATTGCACATTTCTTGGAACACAGCTGATTCAAAGTTCCTGCCTTGGTCAGAATGTATCTCCATTGGTACACCATACCTTGCAACCCATTCGTTGGTAACCACTTCTGCTACTGTTTCTGCTTCTTGGTTTGGGATTGGGTATACCGCTGGCCATTTACTGAAATAATCCGTAACCACCAGTACGTATTTGTTTCCGTGCTTGCTAGTAGGAAATGGACCTGCGACATCCATGGCGATCCTTTCAAATGGTGCACCTGAAATATACTGCTTCATCTGGCCATGACTTCGTGTTTTGGGCCCTTTCGCTCTGTTGCAAACCTCGCAGTTGGCAATCCACTCGGTGACCGACTGACGGCAACCAACCCAATAGAATCTCTGCTTAATTTTCTCGAGCGTCTTCGTGATTCCAAGATAACCTCCACTTGGACCATTATGCAGCTCGCTGAGCACGTCAGGAATCCTCTTTCTGGGAACAACTATCAGTTTCTTCTTGCATTTACCATCTTCACTCTCCCATACTCGATGAAGGCAACCGGATATCAATTCTAAACTGTTCCACTGTGCCCAATATGACTTCGCAATGGGACTATCTGCTGACATCTCTTCTCTGCTTGGTCTTTCGTTTCATTCGAGCCCTTGCATAACATGTGACAGATCTGTATCTTCTAGCTGACACTTTCTTAGTTGTTCCTTGTCCCATTCATCTGTACATGTTATAGTCATTAGTCGGACATCTATAATGTCTTCTTTAGCCTCGGCTTTTGAACAGTGCTTTCATTCCAAACTACATGGTCTTCGTGACATTGCATCGGCATTTCCATGGGTACTACCTTTTCGATGCTCAATGGAAAAGTCATAGCTTTGTAGTCGCTCGATCCACCGTGCCAATTGTCATAACGAATGAAAGCTGTTGATGAGTGCTTTAGTACAGGGTTATTTTCATACCTATTAGTGACTAGGGTCTCGAGACTGATGCCAAAACGTGGACCCGGGTACTCCTAGAAAGTGTTTATACAATATGGATAACAAATGAAAGCTGTTGATGAGTGCTTTAGTACAGGGTAATTTTCATACCTATTTGTGAAGGGTCTCGAGATATATACCAAAACGTGCATCAGGGTAACACTAGGATGTGTTTTTACATTATGGGTATCAAATTGAAGCTGTCGATGAGTGCTTTAGTACAGAGTAATTTTTATACCGCTGAGTGACTAGGGTCTCAAGAGCTAGACGGAAAAAGCGTATTAAAATGTGTGGAGATAGACCAAATTTAGTGTAGAACAACGTCTGACGGGTCTGCTAGTTATATATACAAGTAAATTAGTGGTACCCGACAGATGATGTTCTAGGTCAACCTGGTCCACATTTTGGTCGATATCTCAAAAACGCCTTCACATATACAACTAAGAGCCACTACCTTTTAAAACCCTCATTAATACCTTTAATGTTATACCCATATCGTACAAACACATTATAGAGTCACCCCTGGTCCACTTTTATGGCGATATCTCGAAAAGGCGTCAACCTATAGAACTAAGGCCCACACCCTTTTAAAATACTTTTTAATACCCATGTCATACAAACACATTCCAGGGTTACCAGGTTCATTTTCCTACATGGTGATTTTCCCTTATTTGACAAAGGATGAAGGAAAATCGTTCCAAAAAACGTCACCCTTGGTCTACAATTTGGTCGATATTTCCCAAACGTATGTGATATGTAATTAAAAACCAGTTACAAACCATCCACGAAACCCTACGAAACCACTCAGCTATAATTATACTCAGATGAGCAGAGCTCACAGAGTATATTAATTTTGTTCTCATTACGGTATTCCGTAACTGTATAAGTATACTAATTGAGATAAATTTAGACTTCCATATATCAAAATTAAAAATACATTCTTGGCATACGGCTCATAATTTCCACCTTATAGGAGTCATCTATGAGTCTTATGATTATAGGTTTATATTTTCTCGAGGCACACATTTCTGACACGGACTCTTATCGGACTCATAATAAAGAGCGCTTCGAAAATATTTCAGGGGCGATTTAAAAAAAAAATTATAAAGAAATGCGTTCAAATTTAACCAAATTTTCATATTTAAAAAAAATATTCTAATAAAACGAATTGGTAGCTGAATAGAGATAGCAAAGGCAAGTTGCTCCACTTTTTAGTAATACCATTTGTATGTATCCATGAAAAAGACAATTTTGTCTCCAAATCCCTCAGCTGAGTATATAATGTTCGGTTATACCCGAACTTAGCCTTTCTTGCTTTTTTTTTATTCAATATCAAGGCAAATCCATACCAGGTGATGGCAAAGCAAATTCAACCAATTCTCCGCGCGGAAGAATGTCAAGTCAAAAGAAAATTTTCACTGATTTCGATTAACTGACATATTAAAGTACAATGCACTGTATGGAAAATAATCAAGAAGAAGCAACCAGCTGTTGGGATAACAACATTAGGTACTGGATTCGCCTTGATTCAATACCTACATAGTCCCGACATAATAAACGAAATAATTAAGAAGTAGTGCAAAATTAATCCAAAAATAGTCTCAAAATAATCATTAGTCTTTGAACAATCTCGAATAGTTCCGAAAACACCCGTACTAATGACGAACGGACTCTACGAACTATCCCGAAATATTCCTGATACTATTTCTAAAATAGTACCTAAGCGATCCCGAAACAGTCCTGGAAAGTTTGAAGTAATCAAGAAAATAGTTCCGAAAAAGTCCAAATAACTATGGTATAGAAAGTATCACGAAATAGCCTTGAAATAATCCAAATACTACTACCTCGTACTCAACTATGGGCGAAATACATACACCAAATGGTCTTAAAGTTCACATATGAATGTCTCGACTCCCCCAAATCGTGCCCCTTACAGGTCTGCCAGCATAGCTTTGTTAAAGAATCAATTCTTTCAAGCCAAGTACAACGTATTTTTCGTATCATGAAAACAGAATGTGACAGGTTCTCTACAAAAAGGGTTGAGTACTCACCATCGGCATAATTGCCAAAATGTCGCTCAGCCATCTCTTGCATTCGTGGCAAGTAGTACCAGTGTCTCAGCACAGCATCATACAACGAGAGATAGGTATTGTAAGCACGTTGTAGGAAAGTCATCCTATCCGTGTATGCTATAAGAAAATGTGGCACTATCGCCCATGGTGTCAGTAAACCCATAGCACGATCCATATTATCAGCATAGCCCATTGTGCCCAATGTAACAACGGGACACTTAAATTTGTGTGCAAACATCAGAAAACTTTCATGAAAAAATTGTTCCAAAACAATTAAATCAAATTCCAAATCTTTGCTGGCTATTAAAGATTTTACTTTTGGATCGCTCAAAGCATGTTCTGAGCTTAACAGACCGACGTGCCAATACATTTGTAAGTTTTCGAAATCGCTTGTGAAATGCATTTTAAATATGTTCTCACGCGGGCCTGCAAGAAAGCAAACAATAAATACTTTTGCGTTTCCATTATGAACAAATATTAAACTTACGATGAGCAGCGATATCTAATTTAGGATCGATAATGATCTCCGTTAAGTTAGGATGTGTTTGCTTTGCGGGTTGATTCGTCAATGTTGTTACTTGATGTCCACGCCTTAAAAGATCATGTACAAAGTGTTCCAACCACATCCAATGACTGGGTGCTGGAAAAGGACCCATAAACAAAATTCTATAACTGCTGCAGTTTAATGGCAACAGAAGTGGCGTCATCAAAATAAATAAGTACTGGAGCTGCATCTGTAAGGTGATGTTATATAAACAAAGATATAATTATAAACAAGTGGATGAAGAGACATTATAAAGGTTTTCAAGCTTTGACTAGAGACTACACACAATAAATTTGTCCTTTGTAAGACCGGACTTATAACTTCTCAAAGACTGCCAATCAGACACCACTTAGTGCAACATTGGTGGGTGCTGTTACCTTTGCAATAACAAATCAGTATACTGCCAAGTGTTTTATGAATGCAAGTCTTTTGTTGACGTAAATTAACTTAGCTTTTATTGTTTTTTGATTAAAATGATCGGAAGTTTAAGGCCAAACAAAAGTCACTTCATAATTTGATTAGCAACAAAGGCCAATTTCTTTTAAATATCTATTAAAATAAAAACAAACATATGTACATATATAAGATGAAATAACAATGAAGCAATCAACAAAGAAGGCATTGACCTCCGAAACATCATAACATTCATCACTATCACGCAAAATTCTAGCCTCAATATTACTTTTGCGCATGTTTCAGCAGCAAACGGATCCACCGTGGAAGATAATTCATGCAAAGGGTGGGTGTCCGTCAGTCTGTAAACACGATAACTTGAGTAAATTTTGAGGTATCTTGATGAAATTTGGTATGTAGGTTCCTGGGCGCTCATCTCAGATCGCTATTTAAAATGAACGAAATCGGACTACAACCACGCACACTTTTTCGATCTCGAAAATTTCGAAAAACCGAAAAAGTGCGATAATTCATTACCAAAGACGGATAAAGCGATGAAACTTGGTAGGTGCATTCACCTTATGACGCTAAATAGAAAATTAGAAAAATTTTTTACAATGGGCGTGGCACCGCCCACTTTTAAAAGAAGGTAATTTAAAAATTTTGCAAGCTGTAATTTGTCAGTCGTTGAAGATATCATGATGAAATTTGGTAGGCACGTTACTACTATTACTATATATGCGCTAAATAAAAAATAGCAAAATCGGATGACGAACACGCCCAATTTAAAAAAAATGTTTTTTTAGTCAAATTTTAATAGAAAATTTAATATCTTTACAGTATAAAAGTAAATTATGTCAACGTTCGACTCCAGTAATGATATGGTGCAACAAAATACAAAGATAAAAGAAAATTTCAAAATGGGCATAACTCCGCCCTTTTTCATTTAATTCGTCTAGAATACTTTTAATGCCATAAGTCGAACAAAAATTTACCAGTCCTTGTTAAATTTGGTAGGGACGTAGAATCTATGACGATAACTGTTTTCTGTGAAAATGGGCGAAATTGGTTGAAGCCACGCCCAGTTTTTATACACAGTCGACCGTCTGTCCTTCCGCTCGGCCCTTAACACGATAACTTGCGCAAAAAACGATATACCTTAACTAAACTTAGTTCGCGTACTTATCTGAAGTCACTTTATCTTGGTATAAAATGTGGCCGAAATCCGACTATGACCACGCCCACTTTTCCGATATCAAAAATTACGAAAAATGAAAAAATGCCATAATTCTCTACCAAATATGAAAAAAGAGATGAAACATGGTAATTGTAGTGGTTTATTGACGCAAAATATAACTTTAGAAAAAACTTTGTAAAATGGGTGTGACACCTACCATATTAAGTAGAAGAAAATGAAAAAGATCTGCAGGGCGAAATAAAACGCCCCTGGAATCTTGGCAGGAATACTGTTCGTGGTATTACATATATAAATAAATTAGCGGCACCCGACAGAAGATGTTCTGGGTCACCCTGGTCCACATTTTGGTCGATATCTCGAAAACGCCTTCACATATGCAACTAAAGGCTACTCCCTTTTAAAAGCCTCATTAATACCTTTAATTTGATACACATGTCATACAAAAACATTCCAGGATTACCCTAGGTTCATTGTGCTAAATGGTGATTTTCCCTTATTTTGTCTCCAAAGCTCTCAGCTGAGTATGTAATGTTCGGTTACACTCGAACTTAGCCTTCCTTACTTGTTTTTATATATTTTTTTTTTATTTCGGAAGAAACTATAAGATTTAATATTTATTGTAAAATAGCTAATATTCGGCTCCCTCTATCATCGCAATCAGCCTGTATTTCGGTCATCCCTTTTCACATATAACGTGTTCACTGCACGTGAAAACCCCATATATTTATATAGATTGAGAGATATAAAATAAATCTCAGGCGAGCACAGAAGATGGACTTTATTTATTACACTAGAGATGTATACATTTTTTGAGGATCTTTATGGTAATCGTGTACGTTACGTAAGATTGAATAACCTTTCCTACTTGAGTGTGTTTAGAATGCGGCTACTGTAGTGTTCTTGTAGCGTACCTCGCTAACCACCCGATAGTTTTGGGTTCAAGTCCGGTGCAAAGCAATAACAAAAATTTAGAAAAAAGTGTTTTCAATTAGAAAAGAAGTGTTTCTAAGCGGGGGTCGGCTCTCGGCAGTGGTTTGGAAGACACTTCTAGTGTATTCCTGCAATGATAAGTTAGCAGTGAAAATGCATATGCCTTACAGCTGCCGTTCGGAGTCGGCATAAAAAATGTAGGTCCCGGCCTGCCTAAATCTATTCGGCGTTGAAAAGCGCAAAGTATTTCTTTTTTTAATTCAAAGTGCTTGATTGATGCTGATTCCCTGAGCCAATCAATAGAAACCTCACTGAATATGTTCTTAGTGTTACCAGAATTTGTTTGACGACCAAAAGGATAAATTCGACTTGTGTTATAAAACAGCTCCGTCCTCTTAGCAAACACAAGAAGTTGTCCAAGATCTGGCTTAACAGCTGCCTCGAGATCTGACAGCTCTGCCACCCTTGGTGCATTGACCGCGCGAGCGTAGGACATGAACCCGACACGCGCTCAACGGTTTCTTTCTACTGCTCGCACTTCACATATTTGATGTTACTGACGAGGCCTCATTTATAAGCATGCGACGCCAGAAAACAGTCTCTATTAGTATGCTCATCACGATATGAGCAACTTTTAACTCTGACATAGTATTATTGGCACATGATCGTCTCTTTGCACGCCTTTTCTGCTTGATGGATCATATTCAACTCCTGTCTCTTCTTGGTTTCTTTTAAACGTACTGAGATGTCTACCGTCGATTCATCGAGTGCAGCATCCTGCTTTGCCTACTTATCGCCCATTTGGTTACCTTCTATCCCTTAATGACCAAGAAACGAGTACAGATGTCCTAATGTGAAAATCCCGGATGCGTGTTTGCACTCCAAGACACTTCTTGCATTACTTAATTTTAAATATAAATAGAGTAAATGGAGTAAATGTATTAATAGCAGTAGGAGGACTATTGTACACTCCATTAAGCGAAATCTTAGAAGAACCCTTCGGAGCTTGTTGACCTGGACCGCTAAAATTGGCTCAACTGAAATGTGACTTAACGAAACCTAAATCTGACTTTCCATGTCTCAGAATATTCTAAGGCGGGTAAAATACTTGCAGTAGCCAAAGGCAAAGAAAGTGTTGTAGTTATACACATCTGGCAACGCCAGCAATACAATATCAAAGAGCAACTAGGCTGTGTTCGACAGACGCACTGAATTATCACTGAATCGGAGCATTCTGTAAATGCAACAGGATGCTGAAATAGTAATGAAAATGGAAACCTGAATTATAAACATTTATTAATATTTATTTAAAAATATGGGAATTTAATCCAGATTATCCGAAAACGCTTCTTCCGCACTTGTTTAGTAATCTGCAAAGACGTTAAGATATCCCTTTTGCCAATATCACGGTCAGCAACAGTTGATTTAGGGAATGTGGTTAAATAGATTGATTCGTATTAGTGTATCACAAACCTAATACACTTTAAAAAATAATACACTAACTCACAAAGAGAGCCTTTTGAAAAATAAAACACCATTTTCAAGGATTATAGTGGAATTCTAGAATATTATATGAAGGCAGTTTTGTGCATTTTATATAGGAAAAGTTGCTATAGGAAGTATAGGCTACGAATCGTGAACAACTTATTTTATTTTCAAAATTTCTTTTCACATTTTGTATTGTATTAACAGTTGCTGATTTGCTATACAGAACGGAAAAAATTACTACAGTTTTTGTTGTTGCGTATTTGCAATGACGTAGCTATTACGCAGTCGTATAATTTGTTAGTGTATTGTGCAAAAATACTACACCCGTTTGCAAATGCAATGATGCTAGACCATTCGCGCAAAATTCTCAACTCCCTTATGCTGTTGTTTTAGTTGAATAAAAAGAAGTTTTCGTGATGAAAAAAAAAAAAACAATGAATAAAGCAACGAAACGTAATTTTAGACTTTCAGGTACAAATATCTCGAAAACCAGAAAAAATTAAAAAATGCTGACACTTTTTCAGCATACCAGAGGCCTTTAAAAAGGTATAGGCTCATTTCTGGTTGTAAAATTTGTCAGCTTTTGCAGTTGCTGTAATAGTCTAAAAGCCTGTGACTGCCAGACCTTTGTCATTTTATAAAAGTTGAAATTTCGTCAGTGCATACTTCCAACTGAAGCAGGATCATTGGTCTATTATTAAACGTGAGTCATGGTGGCTTTAACAGATATCATGCAAAAATTTTGCACGGCTAATCAAAGGCACTATGGAAAGTGTCTGGCAATGAGGCTAGTGGCTTCTTATATCGTGACGAAGACCATATATGAAAATCAGTCTTTATAAAATGACGAAAGAAATGTCTATTTTACTGCAGAATTTTTGCACGATATCTGTTAATGGCACCATGACTCAAGTTTTATAATACACCAACGATCCTACTTCAGTTGGAAGTATGCACTGACGACATTTCAACTTTTATAAAATGACTAGCCGTCACGGGCTCTTACTCTATAATACTGCAATGGGTAAAGCATATCAAATAATCTTATTATTTTTTTTTATAAACGTAAACTATTTTAAGAACTTTATCACCAAATTAATCTACAAAATATGGTAACGAATATCAAAAAATTGCTTAGCGATTTGGTTCTGTCTCTTTGAATATGCACATAAGATTATATAAATTTTTTTCTTCTCACAAATAAGAAATTTAACTTCATTTTCCAAAACTCCAAAATTCTCGCAAAACTGCTCATTCGTTTTTATTTTATTTTTACTTATAACTTTTTTTAATTACCTTAACATTTGCACTTTACAATTAAATTGATCATTTATTTTTGCAATTAACTTCTGCTTAGTGAATTTTGATTGCACAACCCAAAAGCTGCGCCTAGAGGTATAGAACAAATGCGGCGATTAGCGCCCGTTGGCTTTCAATTAACATCAAAGACTGACCGTGACATTCCCACTTGCCAACAAGGAAAGCTTTCTTCCACGTTTTTTTACAAATTATAAATATTTTTTTTTTAAATTATTTGATAAGCTAATTTTTGTTGCTGATTGCGCATTTGTTGCATGGGTTTTAAGAATTGTCATTTCATTATCAGTTCAGCAATATGTATGTATATGTATGTATCTATGGCACTAAGGTAGGGAAAGTCCACATACCACAGCTTCCGCTACAGTGCCAATTTCAGCAGTTGGTAATGGCGGCGGTCGCTACGGTATGAAAGTGATTGATGCTGTATCACTCACACCCGACTTATATTTTCCAAGTTCAATTTTCCATTATCGACGCATACAAAATGATGTCAACGTAAGCAATGTTGCTAGCGTTGCGGAAGCAGCATTAAATACAAAAAAATACACCAACGCAATTTTATCTAATTTAGGTAAATCAAAATATTTTTCAAGCATTGAAGAGCAATGGATGATATATTGAGTGAACAGATATGAAAGATTTGCCATGTTTACATGGATGACATAATTATTTTTTCAGAAAATATAACACAACATTTGCGAGATTTAAAAATAGTGACAGAAGTGTTGAGAAAAGCAAATATGAAAATTACATTTGAAAAATCACAGTTTTTGAAAAAGAAATAGAGTTTTCAGGATATATAATAGCACAAAACTTTATGAAAACAGACCCTAACACAAGATAAGATTGATTTTAAATTACCCGATACCTGAAAATTTGCGGGAACTTAGAGGATTTTTGGGAATTGCAGGATATTATCGTAAGTTTGTTAAAAAATTTGCAACAATAACAAAACCATTGAGTAGATACTTATCTGGAGAAAATGAGAGAGTTTGCAGGAATAAGTCGAAAAAATTTGAAATAAATTTGGATCAAAATCGAATTCAGGCATTTAATAAATTAAAAAAACATTTGGCGTCAGAGATGGAATTGACGCAAACAGATTATTCAAAGGATTTTGTTCTAACTACCGATGCCTATAATGTAGCAATAGGCGCTGTGCTCTCACAGGAGGGTAGACCAATCACTTGTATTTCAAAAACTCTTAATAAAACGGAAAGAAATTATGCAACAAATGAAAAAGAATTCTTTGCTATTGTTTGGGCATTGAAAACTCTTAGAAATTATATATATTGTGTCACTCATTTAGAAATTGATACTGATCCTCAACCATTGACATTTGCTTTGTCACCACGTAACCCTAATCCAAAAATGAAAAGATGGCACGCATTTATAGAAGAGTTTGCTTTAAAATTTGTTTATCGACCTGGTAGAACCAATATTGTGGCAGATGCATTGCCACGTCTCGAATTAACCATATGTCCGATGATCCACTGGATTCGCAGACAAATGAATCACAACATTCCGCACAAAGTAGTGAAAGTATTAGAATACATGAAACGAAAAACCTGTAAACCAATTTAAACAACAGATAATTCTGTGTAGAAACAGATTTACAATTCACGAATTAATTGAAAATTTTGGAAATAAAAGACATTTAATATAATATGATACAGTGGAAAACTTGCTAACCATTTTAAAAGAATTTATTCAACCAAAATTGGTAACCGCAATCACTGTACAATAGAGGATTTATATGAAATCCATGGATCCCTGAAACAGACTTTTCAAAACCAAATTGGTTTTGGATATTATTAATAGGGAAGATCAGGCTGGAATAACTGAACAAACTGATAATAGAGCTCAACGCAACTTTAATGAAAATATAAAACAAATAGAAAAATTGTACTAATGGCCAGAAATGAAAAAAAGAATGAAATAATGCATTCGTAATTGCACAATATGCAACAAAAATAAATAGGATAGACATCCAAAAATAATACCAATAGGCAAAGCTCCAATTCCAGAAGCAGAGGGAGAACAGCTTCATTTAGATATTTTTTACGCACAAAAATTGAAATTCATCACATTTGTAGATGCTTATTCAAAATTTTTTAGTAATAAATCAAATAGAAGACAAATCTAATATTGAAGAAAAGGTTTTAGAATTACGGCAACCATTTACAGATGTTAAACGAATAACTTTTGATAATGAACCAAGTTTCACAACGCCAACATTTAAATCTTTGATGCAACGATTAAATATCGAAATTTATTTTTGTGACAGTACAACCAATGAGCAAATAGAAGGAGTCAATTCGACAATAATAGAAATAGCTAGATGTATAAAAGAGGAGTACAATATAGTTAGAGCGGCACAACAGTATAATATAACGATACATTCAGTAACCAATCTTAAACTAAACGAGGTTCTCTATAACAAGGTGAATCATGAAAATTTACCAATAAAACTTAAGCAGGCACAGGATAAAATGATAACAACTTATAATAAAAATAGAGTTGAAAAACAATATTGCCTAGGACAAATAATTTATGAAAAAATTATAGGAGAAAGAAACAAGCTTAAACCTAGATATAAAAAACAGCAGGTTAAGGAAAATTTAGAAAATAAAATAATAATTAACAATAGAGATAGAATCATACATAAGGATAATATAAAATCATAATTATTCGTAGATATTCAACATGATATTATTCATAATTGCATCCATACTCGACTCAATATTCGCCGACTTCGTGGATTATACCCGATAAAATTATGTACTAATTGAGAATGGAGACGTTTATATTAAGATTATGGTGATATTTTTCACATTACAAATTTAACATATTTAGAGGAATCATAAATGAGGAAAAGCGATATTTTGTTAATCATCCAATTCCATATAATGACAACAATAAAATTGACAGCTTAGACGCTGAGTCAGAAATTTTAATAATTAAAATTTTGTTAGGACAACTTAGACAAAAATTTTTTAGGCAGAAAAGAGGGATAAATGAGTAATTTCAATTACAGATTTAATGGATATATCAGAATTAAAAATAGTTCAAAAAACAGATATAATTGTACTATATATAAAATATCCAAAAATAAAATTTTCTTGTAAATATAATGAAGCTAGAGCTATAGCACAGATAGATGGCAAGCTTATAATAGATACAAATATAATATTTTATAATGAGATTTTTTAATGTTCATGATTGTAAATTGGAAATTACGAATACTTATTGTAAACTAAACAAAGAAACCACATCTTTATCACAACTTTTAAATGAGAAACAAGGAAAATGTAAAAAATTAAAGAACGAAATAACAAAATTGAAATAATTAAACAGGGATTTATTTTAGTTTCAGGAGAAAATTATATTCAGGTTCAAAATTTAACAGGAACATTAGACTGGGTCGATTTATCAACCTATATCGCGCCATTGATTTTTCGATAGGATTTGGGCTCAGGAAAAAAAGTTCCACTACGCATACCCAAAAAATAAATTTCCAGCCTGCGAAAAAAAATATCGTCAACGTTTTTACAACAGTTTATTGAAAAAAAAATATATTTTTTGGGTTTTGGGGAATGTTTTGGTCGAAAAATTTACCCTTTCGCCATTTTTTTTTTTTCGCAGGCTCGAAATTTATTTTTTTGGGTATGCGTAGCGGAACTTTTTTTCCTGAGCCCAAATCCTATCGAAAAATCGATGGCGCGATATCGGTTAACTTTCGTCCATATAAATCGACCCAGGTTAAGGAACATACTTAATTACTTTCGAAAACCAAAATATAATTAATAACAAAACGTATGATAATGTTGACACAAAAATATGGAATTATTTAAAACATAATAATGTAAACAATTTAGAAATTTTGGCATATATTGAATCAACTGATGAACAACTAAAATTTGAAAATATAAATCTTTTAAATAAGCTAAACGAAGATATCAAAAGACATTCATTTTTTTGTACATTTTTGTTGCTTTTTGCATAATTTTAATAATTTACCTATGCGGTAAAAAGCAAAATGTAAATTCGGAACTGCAGCAAATGACTTATAATGTTATTTTGGACAAAATAAATAATTTAACTGAATCCGGGACGATTCATCTTAGAGATCGGGGAGTTACCGGCAGCCTCCACACACAAGCCTTACCATAATTGTAAACAAAATTGATCTTTCCAATCAATTCATGCTGCGAACTGAAATCGCATCTTAAGTAAGCGCAAGCTCGCCTCTTTGTTATTGCAGCTGCAAATGGTAAACAATTTGATCTTGAATCAATGATTGAAGCTACCCAAGAATAGTTTTATGATTCATACTTGTTATTTTAAGAACAAAAAGTATTCTGCGTTGTTTACTTGATCAAATACTGGCGCATCTATTCAGTTGTAGCTTAACTAGAGACTTGATGGAATTTTCCATCAAAAAGAAATTGATATCTTTGTTTCAAGGCCAATGTAGTTCACAACATAATGAAATTAGAATGTAAGCAAATATCGTAATCTTATAAATAAGAGTCAATTGTAAATAAACTTCAGTTTTTGAGCAATCACCAACTAACTTGTTGAAAGTCGGCCTCAAGGCCTTAAATAAAAAAGTATTTTTTTAAAAGTTTGAGCCACTGAACTCAACCATAATTTGCACACAGATTACCACACATTGAATAGGGAATTTTTAGGTGGTGATGGTAGTGGCGGTGTCAACAACAAAAACTTTTGTGATGACACTAACACTGGTCATCAGCGAAATGATGATGCCGCTGTACAACAATTTCTACTCGGCAGTGCCAATATAAGCTTGGACGATGCAGCTGATTTGATAGATGCAAGTGGAGATTCCAATGCACGTAAAGTGTTGCCGCATAAGAAACGTATATCGCGTAAGTTGCGTGTTTCATTGAGTGGTGGAGATAATATGCTGCCCCCACCATTAGGCGACGTTGATCATAAAATGCCGGGAAGGCAGCGTTTAAGTGTGCCCGTTGTTTATAGCTGTGAAATTTGTGGCAGCACAGCTGATTCACAATTGAAATTCTTTGGGCATCTAAAGCAGCATTATGAACCTAATACGCCGGATATAATATTGGCAGCGATGAAGACATCTTTGGATGAATTGGAACCACAGAAATTGTGCGAGAATGATAAGAAAGTGAGTGGAACATGTGTAGAGGGTTTGGTAATGATAATGATGTAGAGTGCTTAATAATTCTAGTTGAACAACATTACATACTCAGCTACCAAATACAACTTGCAAAACTTTTAAATTACCTTCTTTTAAAAGTGGGCGGTGCCAAAATTTTACTAATTTTCTATTCTGCGTCATAAGGTCAACCCACCTACCAAGTTTCATCGCTTTATCCGTCTTTGGTAATGAATTATCGCACTTTTTCGGTTTTTCGAAGTTTTCGATATCGAAAAAGTGGGCGTGGTTACAATCCGATTTCGTACATTTTAAATAGCGATCTGAGATGATTTCCATGCACAATAATTCTGTTATTCCTCTGCCAAATAAAAATTCAGCAATTCCCCATGTCGGCACAAGAATTCTGTTATTTATCTGCCAGCAACGCGGGTAAATTCATTATTGCTCTTATCTTAAATGAAGGTTATTGGGCAATGAACGGTAATAGAGATAAAGACAAATTTATGAAAATATTCAATAGAAAAGTACATTATCAAATTGGTCATTTTGGAAATTTATCCAAGAATTTGGCAAACTGGAGTATAATTTCCATCGCTTGAAATCTTATTATGCACTTTGGAAGTTTTTGCCGACTTTTTTGATTAAAGATTTCCTAAAATCTCTATTTTTTGCGTTTTGCCTTTTCACAGAAATGAATCAGACAATTTCAACACCATATGTCATGTTCAACGATTATTACTTTCGCAATCTTGTTTAGTTCTTAGAGTTAATTTCTATGACTGTTAATGTAATCCGTCTGCTTAAACATGTATACGTTTGGCATTCAGAGGAGGAAGGCGGGAACCATTAATCAAAATCAAAATTTTTAACGCATAATAATAATTTTCCACTTAGGTTCTCCTACGACTGGCACCCTATCTACATCTTTTTCAGCTAAGTACATATTCTGAGGGCTGATAATTTGACAAAATTTGAGAAACTGCTAGATTTCATTAGTCGGTTAAGGTTCAACTCTCATTAATATACATGAGATAAAGCGAAATAGTTTCTAAGCATTTATAATATGATACTATGTATATATCGGCGGCCACCGTGGTGTGATGGTAGCGTGCTCCGCCTATCACACCGTATGCCCTGGGTTCAACTCCCGGGCAGAGCAACATCAAAATTTTAGAAATAAGATTTTTCAATTAGAAGAAAATTTTTCTAAGCGGGGTCGCCCCTCGGCAGTGTTTGGCAAGCACTCCGGGTGTATTTCTGCCATGAAAAGCTCCCAGTGAAAACTCATCTGCTTTGCAGATGCCGTTCGGAGTCGGCATAAAACATGTAGGTCCCGTCCGGCCAATTTGTAGGGAAAATCAAGAGGAGCACGACGCAAATTGGAAGAGAAGCTCGGCCTTAGATCTCTTCGGAGGTTATCGCGCCTTACATTTATTTTTTTTTTTTTTTTTATGTATATAGCTAATATTGCCACGATATTGCGATCAATGAGCCTAAATCACTTCGGCGTAAACATTCCTAAGTCTCAACATCTTGATACCTCTCAGTTATTCCAACAAGGAGGTGTCTACCATATTGCAATTGAAACAATTCCACATATAACAAAACTTTTCAACGAAATTATTTGGAAATCAAAACATGCATATTAGATAAATATCAAAAAGCTGCGCACTTATCTCTTGATTATCAAAATGGGTCACATAGAGTAATGTTTGGAAATACTTCGAGGGTATAATACTTGCAAATATCCTCGTAAATGTATTAATATACAATTAACTGTATATAGTTTTACAATAAGGAACGACCTGACCACATAGATGACCAGAATGATGATCCATATAACATCATGACGAACAGGGCGATAGCTAATTCGAGTATGCCTTGAAAATATTTTCAAAGCTTTTTCGCTCATGATTGGGATTCGAACCCGCACTCCTGTGTTGATTTAACTGTTGGCAACAAAATTTAGCCAACTCCATGCCTTTATGGTTGTGCACCTTTTATCAGTGGCCTTTTTATCATAGATTTATTTTGACAGTACATACTTGGTATGTTTGCTTGTACCAAAGCTACGCTTGTTGTTGCGGGTTCATTCTATGAAAGCCAACCTTTCCTACATGGTATGATATCATTTTGCATGTAATTGAAACGTTTCTTCTGCAAGTTATTTTTCGCTCTATCTCTTACTCTGAAAAGTTTTTTTCAACTGGGTAGTGCGAGTAACAGTTCTTAGTATCTGAACTGTTTTTTTGATTGCTACAATAAGAACTTTGACTTTAACGAGGCCACTTCAGCACTGTCGGTTTATTGACAAGGAATGTACGGCGCCTCTCTATTTATAAATGCGGTTCCAGTTTGTTAAATCTCAATCTTGTTGATCGGTACATAATTATTTAAATCCGTTTTATTGTTAAAAGTACATATAAAGAGATTGCAAAAGCGTGTCAATACAATTGCATATACAAATGTATGTACATTTCAATTGAAAGGAGTTTGTTACATAAATAGATCTCTACTATAAGCAATGTGAGTGTACTTAATCAGGTTTACACTACTTACGACAAAATTTATTTCCTCTCTTTTTTGTGCTTTGGACCTGGTCACCCCTTATGAAAATTTCGCAATTTTTATTTTAATTGATCGTTTATAGAATATATAGCTAAATAAAGATTCATGAAACATATTGATTTAAATAATTATTTTATGAGCCATATGAGGAAGGCGACATCAATCCTATACATATTCATAGACCCATGTCTTTTCGCTGATGATAACATTTTGCTCCATAGAAAACATATTTAAACAACAATGCTGTAATGCTGGCATACAAATCAGCTGATTAGGGTGAAGCTTGCTGTGTGGGGCTCACGATTTCGTCATGTATGTAAATGAGAAGGAGAAATGACGAGATCTACTTTTTATAATTTTTTACAAGTCGAATCCTAGTCGAATCATGTATAATTGTTTCTGACTTATTGCAAAAAAGCATATCATTAGGTATGTATGTATTAGAAATATGTTTGAAGTGAGACTCTAGAAGCCAGGTATACATAAATTGATTTTTATTATTTTGACACTCTTCATATTCGATACGGTTTTCGCTAACGATAAAACTGCAACGCCAAAAATATATATAAAACAGTATGAAGTGCGCAGAAAAGTATTAAACATTTAGTACCATATTACTTACTTAATTGGCGCTTAACCGTCTAAACGGTTATGGCCGTCGAACAAGGCGCGCCAGTCGCTCCTTCGCTCCGCCAATCGGCGCCAATTGGTCACACCAAGGGAGTTTAAATCGTTTTCCACCTGGTTTTTCCAACGGAGTGGGGGCCGCCCTCTACCTCTGCTTCCATAGGCGGGTTCCGATAGAAACACTTTCTTGGCCGGAGCATCATCATTCATTCGCATAACATGGCCTAGCCAGCGCAGCCGCTGCGTTTTAATTCGCTGGACTATGTTGATGTCTGCGTATAGCTCGTACAACTCATCATTAAATCTTCTTCGGTACTCGCTATCGCCAACGCGTAGAGGTCCATAAATCTTTAGAAGAACTTTTCTCTCGAACACTCCCAAAGCCACTGCATCTGCTGTTGTCATGGTCCATGCTTCTGCCCCATATAGCAGGACGGGTACGATAAGTGACTTGTAGAGTATGATTTTCGTTCGCCGAGAGAGGACTTTACTTTTCAATTGCCTACCTAGTCCAAAGTAGCATTTATTGGCAAGATTGATTCTTCGCTGGATTTCAGTGCTGATGTTGTTGCTAATGTTGATGCTGGTTCCCAAATAAACGAAGTCTTTTACTATTTCGAAATTATGGCTGCCAACAGTAGCGTGGTTGCCAAGGTGCGTATGCGCTGACTCTTTGCTCGATGACAGCAGGTACTTCGTTTTGTCCTCATTCACCATCAAACCCATCTTTACCTCTTCTTTTTCCAGTTTGGAGTAAGCAGAACTAACAGCGCGGGTGTTTAGGCCGATGATATCAATGTCATCAGCATATGCCAGTAATTGCACGCTTTTTAGTATATTGTTCCAGTGCGGTTAAGTTCTGTAGCTAGTATAATTTTCTCCAGCATCAAAATAAAAAAATCGCACGATAGGAGGTCACCCTGTCTGAAACCTCGTTTAGTTTCGAACGGCTCGGAGAGGTCCTTCCCAATTCAGACTGAGCTGTTGGTGTTGCTCAACGCCATTTTGCGCAGCCGTATAAGTTTTGCGGGGAAACTAAATTCAGACATAGCGGCATATAGGCAGCTCCTTTTCGTGCTGTTGAAAGCGGCTTTAAAGTCGACGAAGAGGTAATGTGTGTCGATTCTCTTTTCACGGGTTTTTTCCAAGATTTGGCGCATTGTGAAAATCTGGCCGATGGTAGATTTACCAGGTCTGAAGCCGCACTGATAAGGTCCAATCAGGTGGTTCACGGTGGGCTTCAATCTTTCGCACAATGCAGTTGAAAGGACCCTATATGCGATATTAAGAAGGCTGATTCCACGATAGTTGGTGCATTTTGCAGTATCCCCCTTCTTGGGGACTGGGCAAAGAACACTTAGATTCCAACCGTCGGGCATGCACTCGTCCGCCCATATTTTGCTAAGAATCTGCTGCATGCGCCTTACCAACTCCTCGCCGCCGTACTTGAATAGCTCCGCAGGTAATCCATCAGCGCCCACAGCCTTGTTGTTTTTCAATCTGGTTATTGCTATTCTAACTTAGTCATAATCGGGCGGGGGGAGATATATTCCATCATCATCGATTGCGGGATCGGGTTCTTCATCGCTGCGCGGTGAATTGCTGCCTCCATTTAGGAGAGCAGAGAAGTGTTCCTTCCATAATCTAAGCACTCTCTGGACATCAGTTACAAGGTCGCCGTTTTCATTCCTACAGGAGTTTGCCCCGGTCTTAAAACCTTCCGTCTGTCGCCGTATTTTTTGGTAGAATTTTCGGGCGTTATTCCTGGTGGCTAGCAGCTCAAGCTCCTCGCACTCACGCCTTTCTGCTTCTGCTCTTTTCTTCCTGAAAAGGCGTCTCGCTTCCCTTTTCAACTCACGATAGCGTTCACACACTCCTCTTGTCGCGCTCGCTTTTAACGTAGCCCTGTTGGCAGCGTCTTTTCTTTCGGTTGAAACGCGGCATTCTTCATCGTACCAGTTGTTTTTTCGTGGCCGCCGGTAACCAATTTTTTCCTCGGCGGCAGTACGAAGTGCTTTGGAAATATGCTCCCACTGCTCCTGTATTCCTTCAGGATGAGTTGTGCTCTCAGAGAGAAGGTGTGTGAGTCGAGTTGCGAAATCATTGGCAGTCTGTTGTGATTGAAGCTTTTCGAGGTCTAGCTTCTCTTGAGTTTTTTGTTCCTTGGTTTTAGCCGCGTCGAGGCGGGTGCGTATTTTGGCTGCAACGAGATAATGGTCCGAGTTGGTGTTAGGTCCTCGGATCGTGCGCACATCTAAAACACTGGGGGCATGCCGTCCGTCTATCACAACGTGGTCGATCTGATTGCGAGTATTTCGATCAGGAGACAGCCATGTAGCTTGATGTATCTTTTTATGCATGAACCTCGTGCTGGATATTACCATGTTTCGAGCACCGGCAAAGTCAATCAGCCTCAGTCCGTTAGGAGAAGTTTCATTGTGTAGGCTGAACTTTCCGACTGTAGGGCCAAAAACACCTTCTTTGCCCACCCTGGCGTTAAAGTCGCCAAGCACGACTTTTATATCATGACGGGGGCAGAGCTCGTATGTGCGTTCTAATTGTTCATAAAAAGTGTCTTTCACCTAATCGTCTTTCTCCTCTGTCGGCGCATGGACGCAGATGAATGATACATTAAAAAGTTTTGCTTTTATTCGGATAGCGAAGAGATGCTCGTCCACAGGCGTGAACGCCAGCACTTGGCGACAAAGTCTCTCTCCCACCACGAATCCGACGCCGAAACTGCGCTTATTCGTATGGCCACTCCAACAGATGTCACAATTTTTGATCTTCTTTCTTCCTTGCTTCGTCCAACGCATTTCTTGGATGGCGGTGATGTCATATTTTGCTTTGACGAGGACATCAACCAGCCGGGCATCTGCACCATTCCCATTCAGGGATCGAACGTTCCAGGTGCATGCCCTCAATTCATTGTCCTTCAAAAGTTTGCCATGGTCGTCATCAATAGAGAGTGTATTTATCCGAGGTTTGTTGTTATATTTCATTGGAGTATGGTTTTACGTTGCGGGTCCCAAGCCCAGCGCACAACCCGCTCAGCGGGGGTGAAAATATTACTTGCACGTTTATATAGCGAGCCGCTTGCTCCAAGACAGACGCCCGTTTAGCGGTTACCCAGAGGATACTTGGCCGCAAGCCACCGGCAGTAGTGAGCTGCTTGAACCGCATGCAAAAGAATCGCTCTGGCCATTCCCAGTTGAATGGCGGTCAGAAGCTTTCCCCACTTTCGTGGACTTCTACACACGGCTCCACCCTCTAACCATACCATATGGTTATAAGGAATAACCGCCTAAGTATGTGTACTGTGTAAAAGTGCAGTAGTTAGGCTGTTATTCATTGTAACCATATGATACTAAATTTGGTTACCTTTCTGCGCGCTTGATATAGTTTTAGATATTTTTGGCGACGAAGTTTTCCCGTTAGAGGTTTTGGGGGCTGTACTCCAAAATTAAAGTTTAATTAAGATGTACGCACACTTCAGTGGTACACTGTGTACTGTGTATATCTATGCACCTATGCCTTCAATATTCGTGAATATGTTCATTAAAAAATATCGCATACTTTCAGGCTGTCCATTGAATATCAGGAATTTCATGGGAGTGAATGTTTTCAGTGGTAGTCGTCTAAATAGCCGACTTTTATTTTTAGACGGCATTCACAGCTGATGTTATCTTTAACGTTTTTTTTTTTTTTAGTTTTCAATTAAAATAAATGTTTTGCCTCTCCGATTTTTTAAAAATTCAAGTTCAGTACTTAAAACAAAATTCACAGCAGTTCAACGAATTTAATAAAACATTTGACATACAATTTTTTAACTGTTTGTTAGGATCTATTCCCTGCAAACATCGACAACCGAAACTACTAATACAGTGATACAAATTTGAATGACACTAACACCAATAAACTGAAAGTAAATAAGCATTTGGTAAAATTCCAGTAGCCCTCCTTCATAATTGCTAATTTTAGAAAGTGCTATGTATTCGGGATTTTTTTAGTAAACTCCCAGTATCTTCTTAATTTAAAACTTAATTTTTCATGAATCTGTTGAAAATATACATACATAAAAGTAGGCTGCATGGATTGAATCAAATGGATCAATGTAAACCAGTGGCCCGCATTGTCTAGGTAAACTTCATTTCAGGAAACAGGTAAACATATATTTTATAAGATGGATTTAGATCACCTTCTAACAGAACCTTTTTTGAACTATTATTGTACTAGTAATAATGATTTATCGTTATTTCAACAAGCAATCCACAAGTTATTAGATATCATTTTATATTAATTAAATTTAGACCTACGTTTGTAAACTTAAAAAAAAACAAGTAAGGAAGGCTAAGTTCGGGTGTAACCGAACATTACATACTCAGCTGAGAGCTTTGGATACAAAATAAGGGAAAATCACCATGTAGGAAAATGAACCTAGGGTAACCCTGGAATGTGTTTGTATGACATGTGTATCAAATGAAAGGTGTTAATGATTATTTAAAACGTAGTGCGCCATAGTTCTATAGGTGGACGCCTTTTCGAGATATCGCAATAAGAGTGGACCAGGGGTGACTCTAGAATGTGTTTGTACGATATGGGTATCAAATTAAAAGTATTTATGAGGGTTTTAAAAGAGAGTAGCCCTTAGTTGTATATGTGAAGGCGTTTTCGAGATATCGACCAAAATGTGGACCAGAGTGACCCAGAACATCTTCTGTCGGGTACCGCTAATTTATTTATATATGTCATACCACGAACAGTATTCCTGCCAAGATTCCAAGGGCTTTTGATTTCGCCCTGCAGAACTTTTTCATTTTCTTCTACTTAATATGGTAGGTATCACACCCATTTTACAAAGTTTTTTCTAAAGTTATATTTTGCGTCAATAAAACAATCCAATTACCATGTTTCATCTCTTTTTTCATATTTGGTAGAGAATTATGGCATTTTTTCATTTTTCGTAATTTTCGATATCGGAAAAGTGAGCGTGGTCATAGTCAGGTTTCGGCCATATTTTATACCAAGATAAAGTGACTTCAGATAAGTATGTGAACTAAGTTTAGTTAAGATATATCGTTTTTTGCGCAAGTTATCGTGTTAAGGCGGCCACCGTGGTGTGATGGTAGCGTGCTCCGCCTATCATGCCGTATGCTCTGGGTTCAACTCCTGGGCAAAGCAACATCAAAATTTTAGAAATAAGATTTTTCAATTAGAAGAAAATTTTTCTAAGCGGGGTCGCCCCTCGGCAGTGTCTGGCAAGCGCTCCGATTGTATTTCTGCCATGAAAAGCTCTCAGTGAAAACTCATCTGACTTGCAGATGCCGTTCGGAGTCGGCATAAAACATGTAGGTCCCGTCCGGCCAATTTGTAGGGAAAAATCAAGAGGAGCACGACGCAAATTGGAAGAGAAGCTCGGCCTTAGATCTCTTCGGAGGTTATCGCGCCTTACATTTATTTATTTATTTATCGTGTTAAGGGCCGAGCGGAAGGACAGACGGTCGACTGTGTATAAAAACTGGGCGTGGCTTCAAACCAATTTCGCCCATTTTCACAGAAAACAGTTATCGTCATAGGATCTATGTCCCTACCAAATTTCACAAGGATTGGTAAATTTTTGTTCGACTTATGGCATTAAAAGTATTCTAAACGAATTAAATGAAAAAGGGCGGAGTTACGCCCATTTTGAAATTTTCTTTTATTTTTGTATTTTGTTGCATCATATCATTACTGAAGTCGAATGTTGAATTAATTTACTTTTATACTGTAAAAATATTAAATTTTTAGTTAGAATTTGACTTAAAAAAAATTTTTTTAAAGTGGGCGTGTTCGTCATCCGATTTCGCTTATTTTTAATTAGCACACATATAGTAATAGGAGCAACGTGCCTACCAAATTTCATCATGATGTCTTCAACGACTGCCAAATTACAGCTTGCAAAACTTTTAAATTACCTTCTTTTAAAAGTGGGCGGTGCTACGCCCATTGTCCAACATTTTTCTAATTTTCTATTTAGCGTCATAAGGTCAACCCACCTACCAAGTTTCATCGCTTTATCCATCTTTGGTAATGAATTATCGCACTTTTTCTGTTTTTCGAAATTCTCGATATCGAAAAAGTGGGCGTGCTTGTAGTCCGACTTCGTTCATTTTAAATACCGATCTGAGATGAGCGCCCAGGAACCAACATACCAAATTTCATCAAGATACCTCAAAATTTACTCAAGTTATCGTGTTTACAGACGGACGGATGGACGGACGGACGGACATGGCTAAATGAATTTCTTTTTTCACCAAGATCATTTTGATATATAGAAGTCTATATCTATCTCGATTAGTTTATGCCGTTACGGATTGCCGTTATGCGAACAAAGTTAATATACTCTGTGAGCTCTGCTCGGCTGACTATAAAAAAACAGAAACATAAATAAAATCTGCATAAGTTAATTAAGGCATTTAACTTAGAAAAAAAATTTCTGACCAATACGTTACTGGCAAGGAAAATACCAGTAGTCTATGGGAATTTAAAGGGTATTTCATTTATAATTTTCAGGGAAAATACCAATACCTTCCTTTATATTTTAAGGAAAACTCACCCAAAAGCTACTGATTAATTATCTGAAACATACTTGTAAATTTCCGGAATTTGAAATCAAACTTTAAGGTATGTTACAAGTAACTACCTCGGAAAATGCAGGCATATTTTCATGTAGGCTACGAAAATCCTACCTCTTAATGTTCAGGCAGTGTTTTGGTATAATACCACCCGAAAATTTCAAAAAAAAAAAAAACAAAAATACTGGTATATTCCAGTTTTTGTATTTCCTATTTTACTTAAATAAATTCATATGTGCATGAAGTATATAGGGTAATTTTATCCCGAGGCCAATTCTGTTTAACTGAAGAACTACTGGTAAATTATCTGATAATTACCGAATAAATATATATAAGTATGTTTGCAGGATTTAATTTTTAATTAATTTTTTTACATACAAATAATGAACCAAAACTGTTGTTTTACTGTTACACTATTCCTTTACAAGAAAGTTACGTTAAACCTGGGACTGGCTTTATAGGTTTGACAATTGTCGATTTTTCTGAAAAATTACGTGAGGGAAAATTATTGCAGAATATTTTTTAGTTTCATATACCTGTAGAAAACTACGACAAAACGTGAAAATCGGCAGTGACTAAATGGGCAATTGTCAGACAATGGTGCTGAGAATTGTTGGTCTTACAAAATTGTCTTGACAATAATCACAAAACTAAATAGCTCTGTCGGAGGCAAAAGGTGGGCAAATTTTGCACATTTATTTGCATGATGTTGAATATAGCTTTAGATTGGATATTACAAACATATGTAGTTTGAATAAAAAATCTCGCAATCCGTACGAAAAATAACAAAAAAGCAATTGTAAGAATTCACACTTTTGTACATTGTGGATGAAACAAGTGTGATATCTTATCCGTCAATTGCCTGACAGGATGTTCAATATGGCGATTTTAGGCGATTTGACACAATATGTTGAATATGACGAGGCATACGGTCGGCTATCTCAAACGGGTGATAGAAAGAGATACAGGATGAGACAGCGATAGTCAATAAAAAATCAGGTGATCCATATTATTTGTAATGTTGACGTTTATGCAGAAGTTATCACACTTGTCTTATCCACACTGTATAGAGCCCTTATAATCTCGTAATATAGACAAGCTATCTTGGATTTTTAACAAAATCGGCTGAGTGCAGTTGACGACATATATTTAATTGTATCTTTTCCAATCATTTAAAAGTTAATCCAGAAGTGTAAGTTTAAAATGTTTATACGGCTCTAATCGGCTTTGTTGTTTAAAGCGCGTTAGCCAGATCACAAGATTTTCCACTATGAAATTTCTTCCGATACGCGTGCTATAACCAGAAATTTAAACCTGCAAGTATTTCTTGAACTCTTGAAGAAATTATTAAGAAGTACTGGCGAATGACATTTTATAAAAAAAAAAAAAAAATATTAAACGGAAATATACATTTTTTTTTTGGTTTAAAACGGAAAAATAAAAAAAAATTCTTGAGTGTTTTCTTGCGATCTGTATAACGCGCATATAATGCCGAAATTAGAACGATATTTAATGAAAGTGCCTACATACGTATATTTCGCTAGCTGGTGGACTTTTTCACAATTTCATCTAATTCAACATCTAACGTGAAGGCATGTTTGAACGGCTGGTTCACAACGAACCTACACACATTCTGCCTTTTTTGAAAAAATTTATTTTTTATTGGAAAGGAATCAACTGTTTATTTTTAAGCAGAACGAAAGTAAATGCCGGACGCTTTTTATTCAAGAACCGAAATGAACAACTTACTTCGTTTGTTCCTGTTTTCCAATTGAAATTTTCTTGAAGCGAACAAAACCCCTAATTTCAAGTAAGAAATATTTTAACCGAGTGATTCCATTGTGACTTTAAGCTGTGTAAACTATTGTTTTTTTGTTTTATTTTTTGCCCCTTTGAAGCAAGTTGCAACCGTCCTTCTATAGATTCCTTCGTATTAACTAAAACAAAATTAACTATCTCACATAGTCAAGATTTCAAATAAAAGCTGTTTTTAAACCGGAGCTTTCTTTTTGAAGTTATTACATTAAATCGACATTTAAAGGCTTTATTTAATAAGATGTACAACTGCGACCTAATTTACATTTTACTCTCACTTTTTTACTTAGTCTCAGCTTCAAATGTGAAGAAGCCAAGGTGAATAATGAAATACAACTAGATGTAGTATGTGCGCTATTGAAAAACATTACTTTTACACATTAATGGCCTTTGACTAATTGTTAAAACTTTTTGCTGAAGTATGCATGTTAACAAATATAGGGCCGGCGTATGGCGCCAGCATTTATGCAACGTTAGAAACTATATCAAATAATTAAAAAAAAAGTTTTAAGTTAAACGGTTTTTGTGAAAACAATACTTACATGAAGTAATAATAATACTTAAAGCTAGAAAGTTATTAGGTAGGTCCTAGGGCGTTGATCAGACAATTAAATAGAAGTGTTGGGCGCGTGAAATTTCTAAAAATGTGAGGCGTAGCAAACCTTATTAAGCTTCAGTTGGTCTTATATATGACTATCAATAAAAACTTGACGCGTCCAAAGCTTTTATTTATTTGTCTGACAAACGCCCTAGATTGATGAGGAGTGTAGTGACTAGTATCTAGCACCTACCTAATAATTTTCTAGCTTTTAATATTATTATTACTTCATGTAAGTATTGTTTTCAATAAAACCGTTTAACTTAAAACTTTTTTTTTTAATTAATTTATTTTCAAGTTTTTAGTCTTTATTTAATTGCTATTATTCTCATTCTATTAAGTTTATTTAGTGACTCATTATTACAAGGACTCTTTCCTGAGAATTTGTTACAATCTAAGTCCTCAATACATAATCCTTCCTTGTCCCACCTCGAACTCCAAAGTATTTTGATGTCACTTCTACAGGACTGTATATAATATTTGTTCCAAATATGAGCAAAATCGGACCACAAATACGATTTTTTGAATATCTCGATCCTTGCACCACCTAGCCCCGATTTTTTTCTTATTATTTCATTGTCATCGGATTCTGAACTATATTCCAAGCTTGTAGCTTATCGGGAAGTTACTTAAATTTCAATTACAAAATTCGTGCCAGCCATCCAGCCTGCCAGCCAGCCAGCCAGTCAAGTCAAGCTAAATAAAACCGTTTAAAAATAAGGAAAATTTGAAATGTTTTGTGCTCTCAAAGTGACAATTAAAACACTGTGTTTTTGTTTTTTTAATATCTATTAACTACTATTTTAATACAAAACATATATAAGCACATACATAATACAAATTATTGGAGGTATCAAACACTCAGTAACCAAGTTGATATCATTTTTCAGACTGTCTACATTCTAGGGATGTCAGAAAAGCAGCGAAGGCTTTGGAAGACTGGCCTCTTCGGTACAAGCAAACCGCTTTTTCTGTCTTTCATTGCTAGTGAATTAGAAAGCTAAATTGATATTGCTCCAACGAGTCATTTAGATACATTATTCTTAAGTAGAACAAATTTTTCACTATTATAAATCCACAGTTTGACACTTCCTCCATTTACAAATACTTTGAGACTAAAACTAAGCATATGTATACCCGTTTTCATAGAAAAGATACCGATCACAGTTCTCATTGAAACTTTTTATGCGCATCATTTTTTCCAATTCCAGATTTTCGGTGCACCATTTTTCCTAACCATTTTAGCAACTTCAACGGTAACCAAATTGTCAAAGCTAACAACAAAAGTGTACAACCAAAAACGTCCAATAATAGATATTGATATAACGGCATATATGTACCATATGATTTCAAATATTTTGCGCCTTTATGTCTAGCTACGTATTCGATCCAATAAGAAGCCTCATCTAATGGATGTATAGGATTGTCACGAAATCGCCGAGAACTTTCTAATGCCTTCTGTTTATAGCTGGGATCACTTATGAGTAATTGAACATTCTGTACCAAATCTTCACTGGTCATTTGACCGAAATTCAAAGAACGTGCATAACCAGCACGCACTGATTTGATAGAATTACGATGCTGATCACCAAAAAGAGGTATACACAGCATTGGCACACCCCAATGGATACCCTCTTGTGTACCAAAGATACCACCATGTGTTATGAAAACTTTAACATTACGATGAGCCAGAATATCATTTTGTGGAAGCCAACTTTGTATTTTCACATTAGGCGGCATATGACCAATTGATGAATTTTCGAATTTCCATAGAACATCTTGTTTGAGTTTACCAAAAGCTTTGAGAATGAGCGCAATTTTCTCGAGAGGCATATCAGTGCTTTTTATGTATGACCCAAGACTGAAATAGACAACGCCGTGTGTAGAGTTGTCTAGGAAGCTCTAGGAATAAATATTTGCAAAACTTTAGTTTTAAGTATAATCAACCAATGCAATGTTTGAAACTTACCTGTAAATCTTGTGGCAGATGTTTAGGTTTTTTTATATGTAAACCTCCAACATTCACGAGTCCTGGCATTGTAGGGCGTGGCACATCAATACTACGATGACTATTGATCAACATTAATGATATATTTTTCTCGAGATCGAGCACGTGTGGCAAAGGTCCTGCAAACGGAATTATTTTTCTCATTATTCCACACAACAATTCGGCACTTACCATCTATAAAACCAGTGAAATATTTCTCTGCCATTTTTTGCATTTGAGGCATATAATACCATCTTCTCATTACCATATCATACAGTGATAAATATGTGTTATAAGCACGTTGTGTGAAGGTCATTTGATCGGTGTGAGAAAGCAGTAGATGTGGTATGAAAGCCCAAGGTGTTAGCAAACCCATTGTATTATCCATATTATCAGCATAACCCATTGTACCCAATGTCACTACTGGACATTTGAATTTTTGCGCAAACAAGATCATACTTTCATGAAAGAATTGTTCCATAACCATAACATCGAAATGTAGATGGTTGCTAGCGATCAATGATTTTACTTTGGGATCGTTAAGCGCATGTTCTGTGGTAAGTAAGCCCACTTTCCAGTACATTTGTAGATTTTGAAAATCGCTTGCATAACGCATTTGGAATATGTTCGCCTTGGGTACTGAAAGAAAAAAATTATTAGAGTATTTGTGATATTCCAAAATGCACTTTAGCTTTTTCAAAATACTACCCTATCTTAGAGCTTTTATATAAAAACGCTTCGATTTGAATGAAAAAAAAAACACTTTCTCAAACTTTTTTTTAAGTTAATAAATCACTATCTTTGAACTTGATTGAAGGAAACGCCCTGTCATAAATTCATTTATCCAAAAATTTCCTAATCAGGCTAGAAATTTAATGAATTTATGCTTAGCTAGTAAATTTTTCAAAGAAGTTCTGAGAAAGGAATTTTTTCAGCCGAATTTGTAGATAAAGCCTCATTGCATAAATATCTGAAATGGTGTATACTAATATAGGTGGGTTTCAAAACTTTTGCTGAGATACGACGTGATCGATATAAATAAGGCAATATTACATTCAGGCGTCGTTCCTACTTACGATAATACGGTATATCGAATTTGGGATCGATAATAATCTCAGTTAAATTTTCATGTGGATACTTTGTCGGATGATTGGTAATAGCTGTTACATGGTGACCACGCCGTAGGAGATCACGCAAGAAGTGTTCCAACCACATCCAATGACTAGGTGCAGGAAAGGGTCCCATAAATAAAACATTGTACGCAGTCGAACTTAAGGGAAGTAGTAGTGCCGCAAGGCAGAGTAATAGCCATCTTAACTGCATCTGTAAAGAGTTAAACAAAAATGTCTTTCCCTCAGAGAAATCATTTAAAATGTCAAAAATAAACTAAAGATAGATTTTCTGAATAAACTTTTCATATTTTTTTTCAGCACTCTTTTTTTATGGTCTTTAAAATATATATGCCAAATAAATTTGGTACGGAGGTTGCCGACGAAGTTGATGCCTCCCTAGAGAACAAATTTCTTTGGATTAAGAAGAAATCCGTTTTCCATATTTATCAAAAAATATGGCAAAAACAATACATTCGCCAGTGATACAAATTAATTCACTCTTTGACCTTTTGAAAATATATAAGTGTACTTTTTGAACTTTTCAGAAAAGCAAAACGGTGAAAATGTCAACAACGGCTCTGGAAAGGCAGAGTGCTACTCAAGCTTGGCATGAAGGGCTACCACTAAAAGTTTTAAGAGAGATCTGATCGAATTTGTAAGCCAGGTGCTAATTTTAAGGCCGCGGCACAATTAAATTTTTCATATAGATGCGTTTAACACAAGCTTACGCATTCCAGTAATATCGCCACAATCAACCAAGATGTTGCGTTTATAAATATGAAGGAACTTCAAACTTGCCAATTGAAGTTTATTTGGTCTTAACCATTCACCTACAAAATTTCGCGAAGCAAATTCTCCCTATACAACAAAAAATACTTGCTAACATATTTTGTATCGTATTCATTTGTTATATTGCAGTTTTTAATTGCGAAACATTTTTGAAAAGTTGCAAACGAGTGGGAAAAAAATCTCAGTTGCAAAGTGTGGCAGCACTCTTAGCCAAAGCAAATGTCAAATTCTTCTTCTGATGCTTTTCTTGCAAAAAAATTTGCAAGTTGGCTACTTTTCTATATCAGATGGCGCCAGTGTCGCTTAATCTACCGTTCACCATAAAAATACGTGCAGTCTACTCATAATGCATAACATTGAGTAAAAGGCGTCTATATGAAAATCTGCTTATGTGACGGGGCTTTTAAGCTTCAATATAACTTGTGAAGCATATACGAGGTGTGTTCAGAAAATAACGGGAATTTTTTAATTTCGTCGGTTTGGAGTGTCCAATTGTCAAATTTTTTTTATAATGTTGATACACATGTCGCTGAAGTAACTATGATAAAATTTTCAGCTGAATTGATTGTTTACTTTGTCAGTGACAGCTGCTAAGTTTAGGCGTGTTTTATTAGGTCGGCGATTTTCGTTTGTTAAAAAAAATGGATCAAAGGATTTGTATCAAATTTTGCGTAAAGAATGAAATAAAGTGTAACAAAGTGTGTGAAATGTTAACAAAGACCTATGGTGAGTCTGCACTGAGTAAAACAGTGGAGGAATTCTGGATCGCCAAGACCGAAAAAGGCTCGACAAGTGCGAGTTTTCACGGCTTTTGCACCACCTGTTCACACTGCATTGCTTGTTTTTGAATTTTTGGCCAAAAACAATACTGTAACGATGCCCCAGCCTCCATATTCGCTAGACATGGCTCCGTGTGACTTGTTTCTAATTCCAAAAATAAAGAGAACCTTGAAGGGCCATCGTTTTACAAGCATAGATGAAAGTAAAAGCGCATCGCTGATAGAGCTGAAGGCTATCCCAAAGATCGAGTTTGAGAAGTGTTTCGAGGATTGGAAGGAGTTCTGGCACAAGTGCATATAATCTAATGGGGACTATTTTGAAGGCGACAACATTAATGTAGATGAATAAATAAATATCTTTTTCAAAAAACGAAAATCCCCGTTATTTTCTGAACACACCTCGTATATACGTTTTTAAGTGGTGGAAATGAATCAATCTTGTCTTAAACTGTCAAAGTAAAAATATTGCAAAGCAATATTTCATGGATATTTAAAAAAAACACTTTATTGAATTATACATATTTTTGTTCATTAGCCTTTTAAACAATTAACACCTCAGCTTAACTAAATACCTTGTTACATTTCAATAATTGTAGTTCTTAAAAAAATGCCTTATATACAAATAAAAACGAAATATGAATGAAATAAGGGTTGTTCCGAAAAGAATGTGTAGACTTTTAGTTTATTATTTGTTATGTATATGGGTGAAGTACTGTTTAAGATTGTATTCTATTCAAATTTGTCTACAAGATTCTTCGGCCATTGAGTTCTTATAGCTTTCACCGTACGAAGAATTGAACTAGAAGATCTTGAATAAAAAATGAACAGTCAAAAATGTATTATATACAGGAAGACTCGTGAGCTTAGCGTAACGTATAAAAATTAAGAAAATACGTTTCGATGAAAAAAAACGTGAAGAAAAACAGGGATATAAATGCATGGAAATGAATCAAAATCAGTACGAAATTTAGCGAAAAAGCTGAGAGCCCCTGACGGCATGATAAAATTATCTAATCAGTATAATCAAATGAAATTCCTTGAAAACAAGGAAGTATCTAAAGAAAAGCGGTTGATATTAGAAAAACAAAGAGCACGAATTACGAACGTTTGGTGGTAGAAAATGTTTCGTATACACTAAAAATAAAGCTACATACAAAATTATGAAAAAATGTTACATATGTAGTTATAGTTTTGTATTAACCCAAAAGATGCTGTTGTACAACTTGCAGTGGCACCAATTTAAAAACAAAGTTTGGTAAGAGAACTATATCTAAGAAATATGACCGAGGAGGGTTCCAAGTAACATCGGACACGTTTAAACGGTTAAGCGAAAATTAAGTAGGTATTTAATTTTTATCTGAAAGAAGCTAAAGTTGCCGATATTGTTACAGTCGGAAAGTATAAGAAAAAAAGTTGTTGTTGTCAGTTTAGCCTCAGAATTGTATTTTTCCATATTGAAAATGGTCAGGCGAAAGGAAATATCCGTCGAAATACGAGCCCAAACCATTATTTTACAAACAACATGGAAAAAATATCGAGAAACAGCCAAACTTTTGAAAATATATGTATCTGTGTTCAGTTCATACGACCATTAGAAGATATCGGGAAACTGTACAAAATACTAACAGAAAACGATCTGGTTGACGAAGAAAGACAAATCAAAGAATCGGCAACAAATTATATGCAATAAGTAGGGTCAATTGATGGAAATCTGCATCAAAAATTCGTGCTGAAATCAATGAAGACATGGACTAACCAATTTCGCTCACTACAGTCAAAGGCCGGCTTAAAGAAAAAGTTATGATTGAACGCATTGCTGTCAGAAAGCCACTTCTACGCCCAGTATATAAACAGAAAAGACCGAAGTTCACTCAAGAACACATTGGCTGGACGATTGATCAGTGGAAATCAGTTTTATGGTCAGATGAATCAAAATTCGAACTTTGCGGTAGCCATAGGCATCAATATGTTCGCAGAAACGTTAATGAAAGATTCAAAACAGATTGCATTGTGCCAACTGTGAAACATGGCGGTGGCTCAGTGAAGGTTTGGGGCTGTTTCAGCTACGCTGGAAAAAAGAGCAGTATCACAGTATACTCCAACGCCATGCAATACCATCTGGCATTAATTTGGTTGGTTGTGGATTCATTTACCAACAAGATAACGAACCGAAACATACATCAACACTTTGTACTTCTTATTTAGAACGAAAAAAGTCACAGGTGACCTTGATACAATGGTGTGGCCAATCGCTCGATTTAAATCCCATCGAACTATTGTGGGAAGAATTGGGTCGACGTGTGAGAGATCTAAAGCCAACAAGCCTTCCTAACCTCTGGGATTTTTTGAACGAAGCGTGAAATAATATTCCACATTAAACACTTCTAAAACTCATCGAAAGAATGCCGAAATTGTGCGCTGCAGACATCAAAGCAAAATGTGACCATTTTCAAAAAAAAAAAACGCTTAAAGTAACGTACTTACTGTTTTCTTATAAATTTTGAGTAATTTCAGTAATATTCATTAAAAATGTCATTGGATCATAGAACTACGATGGATTTACAAAAATACTGCGAATATGTGACTAATATTTTAATAAATTATACAACAAACTTACAGAAACAACTTTTTCATCTTGTTTTAATACTTTTCGACTGTACTGTACGAAGATCAAAGGTTACTTTTTTCGAAGAAGGATGTACAAAAGCTAATGAAGGCTAGTAAGAACAAAACTCTGCGAAAACTAAGAGATACATTTTTTTTGCTTTCCTGCTTTCATTATCAACTATTTTAAATGCGCTTGTTTCCATTAGAGAAATTGGGAAAAAGTTTAAACTAGTCGAATTGCAAGCAAAATTTAGTGTGCATTTTCATTTCAGAACAGTCCTAATAATAAAATATGGAAAATTATGCTGATCAACCGCAGATATCAAACGCGCTCGTCAAATAAATGTTTAAGCACAACTCAGTTGTTCCTCATTTAAACTAGATTTGTTGAAAGATACGTTCATACATATTTATAGATAGGAAACAAAATCATTAATGCAATTTAATGCTTTAATTACATCATTTAATTTGATATTATTAATTATTAAATGGCTTACATAAATACATATGTAGGTAAGTCTGTTAAAATGAGGTGCAATTTTAAAATGCAAAACATTTTATGGAAGTAGGTTTGTCACTGTTATGTGACATGTAGGATTTAAGGCTAGACGTATGCGAAATCTTATTACTTTAAACGAGCAATTCTTGTTTGTTTGTATAGCCGAACGATCTCGGGAACGGCTCAACCGATTTAAATGAAATTTGGCACATAGATAATGTATCACCTTCTAAGACTTTCTACCTAGATGTTGCCACCCAGAAAGTTTCACAAGGTTGCCACCTATTCGAAATTAAAAAAAAATTGCATGAGATATGCCGATATGGGTATCAAACGAAACATATTTCACAACGTATTGACATTTAGGGTTGCCTCCTTTTCGAAATTAAAAAAAAATTTCATGAGATATGCCGATATGGGTATCAAACGAAAGGTATTTCACTCCGCATTACAATTTTGAGCAGGGTTGCCATTTAGAGTTGCCATCTATGCGAAATTTTAAAAAATTGCATGACATATGCCTATATGGTTATCAAACGAAAGGTATTTCACTCCGCATTACAATAGGGCCATTTCTGGTTGGGGTTGCCATTTAGGGTTGCCACCTATTCGAATTTTAAAAAAAATTGCATGAGGTATGCCGATATGGGTATCAAACGAAAGGTATTTCACTCCGCATTGCAATAGGGACACTTTTGAGCAGGGTTGCCATTTAGGATTGCCACCTATTCGAAATTAAAAAAAATTGCATGAGATATGCCGATATGGGTATCAAACAAAAGGTACTTCACTCCGCAGTACAATAGGGACATTTTTGAGTAGGGTTGCCATTTAGGGTTGAGGTAGTTAGACGAAATAGTACTCTACTTACTCATATTCTATTAAAGCTTTAAAGGAGAACATTAAAGTTAAAAATCTGTGTAAAAAATCTTACACATGATTCGATTTAATTTTAAATAATTTTCTTTTAAATGAATAATTGCAATTTCTCACATATTACTATCAGAAAGATTTCTCAGCACAAGGAAATATTGCCGAGCAAAGCTCGGTCGCCGAAGTATTATATAGTTATTGGTGAAACGGTACTAATTTCCTCATGTGCTTATTACAGCCACGAATTCACATATCGTTAGCTTAATGTGAAAATGTGCTAAGTCACTCTTTACGAATTTTACAGGAGACAAAAAAAAATGAATAATTTTTGAAATAACCTTTTATTTCAAAACTGTGAATGTGGATATCTTAGTTGCAATACTTTTGCCTGTAGAAGCTTTGAAAAAGATAAATAAAAATCATGTATGCTAACCCAGCAGCTATTTTATGACTTAGCACAATTTCCGCACTCAAAACAAATTTTGTCTCCTGACTTAGCACTTTTTACTCAATATGTTTCCCCATCACTCCTCCCATTTAATGATTGAAATATGGCACTAAAACTATATATTTCACAAAAAATACTATTCATTTGTCAAATTATTTCTAACGGTTCTGATCTTGACTCTTTTGCCGGATGGTGCGCAGACAATAATTTATTTTTAAATTCAAACAAATGCTGTGTTGTGTCTTATTCCAAAAAGACAACTGCCACATATTTTATCTACAAACTAAATACTAAATCTCTTAATCGTTGTCAAAAGAGTAAGGAAGTGTGTGTAATTTTTGACTCCAAACTCTCTTTTTCAAGTGACATTGACGTCGTTGTTTCAAAATTTGTTGTAATGGTTGGGTTCAGTAGACATAACATCAGTGACTTTAAGGACCCTATGACGTTTAAGGCACTTTATATATCCTTGGTCGGAAGTGGTCTTGAATATTGCTCAATAATATGGAATCCTTTCTATGAATCTAACTCCTATAAAATTGAGATATTTCAAAATTTGTTTACAAAAATTGCTTTACGTATGCTTCAATGGCCAGACGGCCTCCCATCATATACCAGCAGGCACAAATTGCTTGGTCTTCAGGCTTTGCACGACAGAAGAACTTTTATCTCACTCATGCTTGCCTATAATTAGCACGAATTGCTCTAATTTATCTAATTTGGACATCCCATATATTACACTGCGGGATCTTCGGCATAATAGATTATTAATCGAAATAACTCATAAAACGAATTATGCTATGAATGAACCTATAACTAGGACTCTACATCTAGCAAATCGATTCAGTAATGTTATTAATTTTAATAACATTTACTAAATTATGTTATAAGCTCGAGGCCTTATCCAAATAAAACACAGTATTATACTTTGTATTTGTACCTACTTTCGATATTTCAACTTCGATCTGAAGTCATCATCTGGAAAATTGAGTACGTTATTCAGACTGAAATAATTTAATAAATTTAAATATTAAAGGCCAATAATAATTTTTAAAAAATTTTAATAACAGCTTATATAAGTTTAAGCTTGAATTATTTTCTATTTTTAACTAGTCTGTAAGAAAGCATGTAGTTATCGACATGTAAGAATTGAAGTAGATTATGGTCAGCGCAAACCATTTATCAAACACCAAAGGCATGTCTCAATTGGGTGAATCCCATTTCAAGGGGTTGTGTTCGCAAACCTCTCAAGGAGTTGCCAGCGCAACCCAATTGTCAACCTCCAACCCAATTGTCAACCTCACCTAACCGTGGCGGATCCTGTTTCATTGACAGCCGAAGCTCTGACGACCCCAAGTTTCTCATGGAACTAGGGGGTGGGGAGGGCGGTATGGCCTAGAAGGTTTAATGTGGTCATAAGATTCGTTCCCGAGATGGTCGGGCTAGTACCTTAATAGTGCTTTGTTACCGGAATGTACCGGATCTATATCCGGCAAAGACACATCAACATCGGTAACACTCCCCAAAGCCTTCGGGAAGTGTCTTTATCGTTAATACAACAACAACAACAACAAAGCATGTATTTTTAGACTGAATGAATTAAATAAATAAATAAAATGCGCGCACAAAGAAATGACTAGTAAGTCAGATTGATATTATTGACAGATTGACTTAGCACAGTCTTTTTAACAGCTGACGCCTTACCACATTTATACATAATTGCACGTAAAAATGAAAATATTTTTTTTTTTTGTGATCGATGTATTTTGAATTCAGTTTTAAAACTGCATTAAAATAAATTTTTTCAAAAAAAGTAACTTAGCACATTTTCACATTAAGCTAACGATATGCTTTTCTGGCTTAAAATCTGGATAAATAAGTTGATCAAATTTTATTTATTTCTTTGTGTGAAATTTTAATACTTTATAGCTGTGATCACCAATGCCAACAACCAAGGTCTACTCAGGAATTCTGCAATTGTAAAGTAGTTAATTCCAGACCTATTAAAAAAAAGCATCATTTTGAAAACGGCAACTACTAGTATAAAAGCTTTACTACTTGTAATTCAAATGTAGGAGTATAAGTATTGTTCTTGTAAGTAATACCGTTAAAGTTCTTTAAGAAGGCAGTTATTATTATAATTTTTTTTAGGTAAAATTTATTAAGAAAATCTGATATTTGTAGTTAAAAGATTCAATAAGTACTTTATAAGTACTTTTATTATCAAATTAGAAGTTCATGTAGTGACAAACCCTGTAGAAAATTTGACTAGCTTAGAACTAGCGTTGAGCTATATCATTTGATGACAGTACTAGTTCTCGCTCAATATCATGCAATGGGTTCAAGTACCTGATTTTGCGCGGCAATGTAGGCCGAAATTATCTAAGAGAACCCCTAGTGAAATTTAATGACAGATTATATTCTAGAGAATTGTGTACCTTCTAATGAACTAAAACAACTCCGTTTTGAGGCAGATAATGAGGTAAAATATCTAACAAAAATATGCCTCGAAATTCACGTCAGTTCTTTATCAATTTACCTGCTTAAATATAATTTCTCTAGAGAGTTTTTCGTTTAGGGTCACGTGAATACATCTGACATCTGACACATCCGATAAATATCATTTATTGAGAATCTTAAATTTTTTTCTTTTTGGACTTTTTAGTAATTTTAAATATAATCTTTAGTTGTTATCGCTTGCGACCACAAAATTCGCTTTGCCGTTTTGTGTCAAACCGCTTTTCAGACGTTAGCAAAGCACATATGATTATCAAAATCTAGATATGTATAAAGCTTTATAACAACTTTTCCATTCCGCCATTAGTATTTCTAAAATTTAGTTACTTTTCCGTACGCACTTAATATTTAAGTGCGTAAATAAACTCGTTTAACCGAATACACGTGCGGCAGGGCTTTTCAAACTTTTTTGATATCAACCAGGGTTGGGCCTGTAAACTGTTTACATTGTTCACAGCAATTGTTTACATGTAAACAATGTAATTGTTTACAAGCTAATTGTTTACGTAAACAATTAATTTTTGTAAACAATTGATTTTTTTGCTTTTTCTTATGAGTCAGAAATAATCTACTACTAATTAAGCATTTTTACTATTTTTCAAACAGTTTTCCAAGTTTGCAAAAAAATAATAAAAAAATACGCTTTAATATTTAGTATTTTAATATTTTTTATAGATTCTCACTGTCTGGTTCTTCATTGTTTTGGTCAATTTTCATTTGATAATAAATAAAAGTAACTGTTTGGTCCTTTCAAATAGATCTGTTTGACTTGACAGTTTACAATATAATTTGAAATGACATATGCTGGTAAATGTTTACAATTGTTTACATTATTTACATTTGTTTACAATGAAAGTGTAAACAATTCAAAAAATGTAAACGCGCAACCCTGATATAAACCCATAATGATTTCGACGTTGTTGTTATTTCGCCTTACAAAGGCCATCATCCAGCTAGTTTTCCAGCTCTAGAATAGAGCTTACGATTTCTTCTCGAACACAAGCGATATTTTCGAGACCCGAGAAATCGAGAACTCGACTTCTCGCGAGATTCTCGTGTCTCGAAGTACTCGTAAATCTCGCGAGCTTCTCCACATTCTTAATTAATGGCTATATGGACAGTATTAATACACTTAGTTTTTTTTACTTGTGACTTTTTTGTTGATATTTAACGCAAACCATTTTTATTATACTTATAATTTTGTTCGCAACATGGCGGAACGATACAAGGTGGCAGCGTGGGACAGCTGATTATAAACTTTTTTTATTTGATTTGATACATCAGCTTTCGGCGCAGTACGATTTTGACATTTGTCCAACGAATTTACAAAAACAAAGTACATAGAATTTTTACATATGTTTGTAGGTATGTAACCATGCTGCCACCTTGTATCGTTTCGCCATGGTTCGCAATATATTATTTTTCAACGAGACATCAAGAACACGGCTTCTCGCGAGTTTCTCGAATCTCGAATTACTCGCAATGCTCGCGATCTTCTCGACTTTCAATTCAGTCGCTGCAGAAGAAATCGTAAGCTCTATATAAAACAGCCAATGAATCGATTAAGTTGAATGTCGAGAAGCTTGCGAGCATAACGAGTAATTCGGGATTCAAGAGTCTCGCGAGATTTACGAGAAATTCGAGAAGCTCGCGAGAAATCTCTTCTCGAACATGTTCCAGAAATCGTAAGCTCTACTCTGGAATGCTTCTGGAATACCCTAGATCATTGAGCAACAGAGTGAGTGCGTTATGTTTTTGGACACATGAGTTATGATAGGCAGATTTCGCTATTATGTTTCATTAAAACAAGGAAGCAGCGACATCTATTTTTGAAAAGTAAGGTTAATTAAATGCAGTGTAGTCACACCAAAGACAAAGTATTTAACAAATTGTCTGGCCCACAAATTGAATTCGACTTATATATGGATTTATCTGGTTCAAATCGTTGTTAATGCAATTACATGCAAAATTATTCATCTGGTTCAGGATCTTTGGCACCGGATGAAGCTTAACGATACAGTGCAAAATCACTTAAACTTACAACACGAAAGTAGAGACAAGGAAAAAGAAAACAGAGGAGAGTGAAGGAAAGAGGATAAACCAGACCCGAAACCAGACGGCGTTTTGTGGAACTGTTACGAAAGTGTTAATGGTTTGTTCTTGACAACAATCGTTGTCGACAAGTTATTGGTTTGATATCCATTTATTATCGCCTTGTTATAGGTAGATTAAAAGCGTTATCGATATCTTTTCTACAATAAATCTATAACAAATCGATGTTTTTTCTATAGTAAATCGATATATTTTCCGTAACGAACCCATGACCAATCGATAACAAACCAATAATAGCAGCTCGATAACATTTCGTATTCATGAATGAATATTTCCGTACAATAGCGAAATTATTCAAAAGTAGTTCCAAAATTATCCGGAAAAAGTCGAGCAAATAGTCCCGATATGTTCCCTACCGCATAATGATTTCGAAACAGTACGAAATGATCTCAAAATATTCCCGGAATTATGCAATTATTACTTAAAAATATCCACGATCGCCCGTGGTATAATTTTTATACTCAATTGAGCAGAGCTCAGAGAATATATTAACTTTGATTGGATAACGTTTGGTTGTATAGGTATAAAGGAATCGAGATAGATATAGACTTCCATATATCAAAATCATCAGTATCGAAAAAAAATTCGATTGAGCCATGTCCGTCCGTCCGTCCGTTAACACGGTAACTTGAGTAAATTTTGAGGTATCTTGATGAAATTTGGTACGTAGGTTTCTGGGCACTCATCTCAGACCGCTATTTGAAATGAACGATATCGGACTATAACCAAGCCCACTTTTTCGATATCGAAAATTTCGAAAAATCGAAAAAGTGCGATAGTTCATTACCAAATACGGTTAAGCGATGGAACTTGGTAGGTGAGTTGAACTTATGACGCAGAATAGAAAACTAGTAAAATTTTGGACAATGGGCGTGACAGCGCCCACTTTTAAAAGAAGGTAGTTTAGAAGTTTTGCAAGCTGTAATTTGGCAGTCGTTGAAGATATCATGACGAAATTTGGCAGGAACCTTACTCTTATTACTGTATGTTTGCTTAATAAAAATTAGTAAAATCGGAGAACGAACACGCCAACTTTTAAAAAAAAAATTTTTTAAGTCAAATTTTAAAAGAAAACTTAATATCTTTACAGTATATAAGTAAATTATGTCAACATTCAACTCCAGTAATGATATGGTGCAACAAAATACAAAAATAAAAGAAATTTTCAAAACGGGCGTGGCTTCGCCCTTTTTCATTTAATTTGTCAAGGATACTTTTAATGCCATATGTCACCAATCCTTGTGAAATTTGGTAAAGGCTTAGATTCTAGGACGATAACTGTTTTCTGTGAAAAAGAGCGAAATCGGTTGAAGCCACGCCCAGTTTTTATACACAGTCTGTCCTTCCGCTCGGCCGTTAACACGATAACTTGAGCACAAATCGATATATCTTTACTAAACTCAGTTCACGTACTTACCTGAACTCACTTTATATTGGTGTAAAAAATGGCCAAAATCCGACTATGGCCACGCCCAATTTTTTGATATCGAAAATTACTAAAAATGAAAAAAAATGCCATAATAATATACTAAAAACGAAAAAAGGGATGAAACATGGTAATTGGATTGGTCTATTGACGCAAAATATGACTTTAGAAAAAAACTTTGTAAAATTGGTGTGACACCTACCATATTAAGAAGAAGAAAATGAAAAAGTTTTGCAGGGCGAAATCAAAAGCCCTTGGAACCTTGGAAGGAAAACTGTTCGTGGTATTACATATATAAATAAATTAGCGGTACCCGACAGATGATGTTCTGGGTCACCCTTGTCCACATTTTGGTCGATATCTCGAAAACGCCTCGCATATACAACTACCACTCCCTTTTAAAACCCTCATTAACACCTTTAATTTGATACCCATATCGTACAAACAAATTCTAGAGTCACCCCTGGTCCACCTTTGTGGCGATATCTCGAAAAGGCGTCAACCTATGGAACTTAGGCCCACTCCCTTCTAAAATACTTATTAACACCTTTCATTTGATACCCATATCGTACAAACAAATTCTAGAGTCAGCCCTGGTCCACCTTTATGGCGATATCTCGAAAAGGCGTCCACCCATAGAACTAAGGCCCCCTCAGTTTTAAATACTCATCAACAGCTTTCGTTTGATACCCATATTGTACAAACGCATTCTAGAGTCACCCCTGGTCCACGTCTATGGCGATATCTCGAAAAGGCGTCCACTTATAGATTTAGGGCCCACTCCTTTTTAAAATACTTCTTAAAACCTATCATTTGATACCCATATCGTGCAAAATAATTCTAGAGTCACCCCTGGTCCACCTTTATGGCGATATCTCGAAAAGGCGTCCACCTATAGAACTAAGACCCACACCCTTTTAAAGTACTCATTAACACCTTTCATTTGATACCCATATCCTACAAACAAATTCTAGAGTCACCCCTGGTCCACCTTTATGGCAATATCTCGAAAAGGCGTCCACCCATAGAACTAAGGCCCACTCCCTTTTAAAATACTCATTAACACCTTTCGTTTGATACCCATATCCTACAAACAAATTCTAGAGTCACCCCTGGTCCACGTTTATGTTGATATCCCGAAAAGGCGTCCACCCATAGAACTAAAGCCCAGTCCCTTTTAAAATACTTATTAACACCTTTCGTTTGATACCCATATCGTACAAACAAATTCTAGAGTCACCCCTGGTTCTCCTTTATATCTATATCTCGAAAAGGCGTCCACCTATAGAACTAAGGCCCACACCATTTTAAAATACTCATTAACACCTTTCGTTTGATACCCATATCGTACAAACAAATTCTAGAGTCACCCCTGGTCCACCTTTATGGCAATATCTCGAAAAGGCGTCCACCCATAGAACTAAGGCCCACTCCCTTTTAAAATACTCACTAACACCTTTCGTTTGATACCCATATTGTACAAACGCATTCTAGAGTTACCCCTGGTCCACGTTTATGGCGATATCTCGAAAGGGCGTCCACCCATAGAACAAGAGCCCACTCCCGTTTAAAATACTCATTAACACCTTTCATTTGATACCCATATCGTACACAAATTCTAGAGTCAGCCCTGGTCCACCTTTATGGCGATATCTCGAAAAGGCGTCCACCTATAGAACTAAGACCCACTCCCTTTTAAAGTACTCATTAACACCTTTCATTTGATACCCATATCCAACAAACAAATTCTAGAGTTACCCCTGGTCCACGTTTATGGCGATATCTCGAAAGGGCGTCCACCCATAGAACAAGAGCCCACTCCTGTTTAAAATACTCATTAACACCTTTCATTTGATACCCATATTGTACAAACGCATTCTAGAGTTACCCCTGGTCCACGTTTATGGCGATATCTCGAAAGGGCGTCCACCCATAGAACAAGAGCCCACTCCCGTTTAAAATACTCATTAACACCTTTCATGTGATACCCATATCGTACACAAATTCTAGAGTCAGCCCTGGTCCACCTTTATGGCGATATCTCGAAACGGCGTCCACCTATGGAACTAAAGATCACTCCCTTTTAAAATACTCATTAACACCTTTCACTTGATACCCATATCGTACAATCTAGAGTCAGCCCTGGTCCACCTTTATGGCGATATCTCGAAACGGCGTCCACCTATGGAACTAAAGATCACTCCCTTTTAAAATACTCATTAACACCTTTCACTTGATACCCATATCGTACAAACATATTCTAGAGTCAGCCCTGGTCCACCTTTATGGCGATAGCCCTAAATGGCGTCCACTTATAGAACTATGGCCCACTCCCTCATAAAATACTCTTTAATACCTTTCATTTGATACACATGTCATATAAACACATTCCAGGGTTACCCTAGGTTCATTTTACTACGAGGTGATTTTCCCTTATTTTGTCTCCATAGCTCTCAACTGAGTATGTAATGTTCGGTTATACCCGAACTTAGCCTTCCTTACTTGTTCTGGTTAAATTTTGAGCGTTAACAATAATTTTGCAGATATTAACATGATGTTAGTTTACATTATGAAAATACTTACAGAAAAGATTTGCTATTCCGATAACCTCTTTTGGTCTCAAAATAACTGTTTTAAAAAATACTTTGCTCAAATCTCAGTGATAGGATAGTGAAAAAGCAATTGAAAATAGAAACTACACAAAGAAAAATCAAAAAAATCTAATATAAACATATCTAACTGAGAAAGACCTTTTTTGTGCTTGGAAATCAGTGTTAAACCGAATTTATTTTTCTGGTTAAATGCAAATTCTGCTATTTATTTATATATAGAAGGTTTTTAATAAATGTTTTAATTCAAATTAAAAAAAAAAACTTAACCAAATTTGATTCAGGATATTTATTTAGCTCGATAGGGTCGTCACCCATACTTTGAAAACCACTGCCATACGCTATGAATACGAGTACAAAGCCAATCAGTTAAAACTAATAAAGTTGTAGGTATGTATGTTACTGACAATCTTTCTTGCATAACAAGCATTCAGCCCAAAATTTATTAACATAACTGTGCATGCAAGTTACTGCGCTGTCCAGAGAATGTGAACTGCAAAATTGGCATACATTTAAAAATAACCACCAAAAAAGCTGCACCTGATTGGCAACTTATACATAGATACCCAACAAACAGCGCTAAAATTTTTCTCCAAACTTCGAGAAATATATAGTTCTCAAGTTGATATCTAACATTATTTTGAAATTATTCTCCAATCTTAGAAACATTTACAGTTCTTGTCCAATTGTTGTCCTACATTGAATATCGAGTTGAGGTGAACTTGAAAATAAAAATGTTCTCCAAGTTGGTACCAACAAAGACAGCAGCTGTTTATTCGAAAGAAATGAACAAGTGGTTGGTCGCATTAATTAAGCATTATAAATTAAAAATAATTACTATATATTTTGTTTTAGAAAATCGCATTAGAGTACAAGTTGGAGAACTATTTTGTCTCAACATAAGATACAACTTTTCTTGTTATATAAATAAAATAATTAAAAAAAAATTTTAAGTTAAACGGTTTTATTGAAATGAATACTTACATGAAGTAATAATAATACGAAAAGCTAGAAAATAATTAGGTAGGTCCTAGGTACTAGTCATCACACTCCTTATCAATCTATGGCGTTGATCAGACAATTAAATAAAAGCGTTGGGCGCGTGAATTTTCTAAAAATGTGACTGATTAAGGTTCAGTTAGTTTTACTTATGACTATCAGTAGAAATATGACGCGTCCAACGCTTTTATTTAATTGTCTGATCAACGCCATAGATTGATAGGGAGTGTGATGACTAGTACCCAAGACCTACCTAATTATTTTCTAGCTTTTCATATTATTATTACTTCATGTAAGTATTGTTTTCAATAAAACCATTTAACTTAAAAATTTTTTTTTTATTATTTTATATTCAAGTTTTTAGTCTTTATTTAATTGTCTATTATTTCTCATTCTATTTAGTTCATTTAGTGACTCATTATTACAAGGACTCTTTCCTGACAATTTGTTACAACCTAAGTCCTTAATACATAATCCTTCCAAAGACTTTACTGGACTCTGCACCACGTATGCTTGTCCCTCCTCTAACTCCAAAATATTTTGATGTCACTTCTACCGGACTGTATGCAATATTTGTTCCAAACATGAGCCAAATCGGGCATCATAGGTCGCTTTCTATTCATGTATCTATGTATTATGTGTTCCAAATATGGGCAAAATCGGACCACAAATATGATTTTTGTGAATATCTCGATCCTTCCGCCACCTAGCGGCGATTTTTTTTTTTTGATAGGTCGCTTTCAATTCTTGTATGTATTAAGTGTTCCAAATATGAGCCAAATCGGGCCACAAATACGATTTTTGCGAATATCTCAATCCATGCGCCACCTAGCGGCGATTTCTTCACAGGTCGATTTCTATTCTTGTATGTATTAAGTGTTCTAAATATGAGCCAAATCGGTCCACAAGCGGTCAGCTAGCGGCGATTTTTTCTTATTATTGCATTGTCATCGGGTTCTGAACTATATTCCAAGTTTCATGCTTGTAGCTTATCGGGAAGTTACTTAAATTTCAATTACAAGATTCGTTCACAACGGCCGTGCAGCTGTGCATGCGGCCATGCGGCCTGTCAACTCAAGCTAAATAAAACCGTTTAAAAATGCCCCTTTTTCATGACGGAAGTCACTCACAACTTGAGCTACTACTTGCTAGTTATCAAGCCCAAATTTTTATTGTGTATTTGAGGATAGAAATACGAAAAAGTTCACTAAAAATGTGCAACTTTTCCAAGCCTTCAAAATAACTGCATGGACTGTCTACCTACAAATGTTTGATACGTATTGCCTTTCTAGGACAGGTATGGCATATTTTGGAACATTACAACTCAAATTAAGACACCCTTTACAAAATCTAGTGAAGCCAATTTTAACAACATTTTCATGTTTTTTTAACCAATTCAGCCGAATAAGTAGGTATAAATGATATGTTCATATGTACATATGAACGAAGTACGGCTGCAATTATGCACCTCAACAATTAAGTTAAAAAACATCAAAGGCAATTAATTAGCATTCTTTGAATCGTTTAATAATACACGTAAATGCTTAGCTCAAAAATAATATTATTTATTGCAAGTTTGCCAATAAAATGTAAAGAAAAGAATGCGTGTTTTTTTTAAACTATTTGATTAATGCACATTATAAAATAGTGTGGATTGTATTAAAGTATAAAGAGAATAAAAAATAATACTTTTTGTACTTTGTCATTAAAATTGTAATTTCTACCGGCCAAGTATCTGATTTAAGTAAAGACCTCATTTAACCGTTAAAAAAAGAAAATCAAACATATATTTGTCGCCGGTATTGTAAAAGCTTCTAAAATGAGGTGTAAAATGTTTCAGAGGTTAGCACGAAAAAAATATTTGAGTCAAATCCGCAAGAGTCATAAGGACCTTGAGACCACGTGGTTTGTCCACAGCAAGTCCGTTCCCCTAATCTCATATTCTTCGGTTTTCCTCAGAAGATAACCTAGCGCACATTGGGGACGAACTTTTCAAAACCACCTACATATCACAAATATTAACCGATTTTAATCATTTTTGTACAGAAATTTTTGTAATTGAATTCTGAAGAGACTCACATCGCCTGATTTTTAAAATTAATTAGAAAAAAATTAAGAAAAAAAACAATTTTGCAAAATGTTCTTTAAAAAATTGTTTAAACAAATTAATTTTGCAAAACTAATGTCAATTAGCAATACCTACTATCTCTTAAAGTGTATATCATTCTCTTAAGTATTGGGCAAAAATTGTATGTCACGAAAGTGATACATAAATACGTATTAAAATATAAAGTTCTGCAAAGAAAAGGCTATTTTGCAACAAATTGTTTAATAAACAAATTAATTTGAAGAATCAAGCGATGTGAGTCTCTTGAGAATTCAGTTAAGAAAATTTCTGTGTAAACTTTGTTGCAATCGGTTGATTTTTCGAACCTGTAGGTGGTTTTGAATGAAATTAGTGCTTAATCCCGAATGTGTAGCTGTGGTCTTATTGAGATGTCGCTGCCTCGCGTATGTCCTTTTTGGAACCTTTCATAGCCATCTCATCTGTAAATTCATTCCTTTCTATATCGCTGTGGCCAGAGAAGGGATACATTGAGATGCTTTATGAACGCGAGCGAGGCTCGACAACTCCGCAGGATATCCGACTTTATCAAGTTGGATTCAAATGTCTTTAAGGCGGCCTGTCGACGAAGAGAAGTCTGGTTGTCCTCTCTATAGCATAGACCTCCGAATGCAAGGCACTGTGTATGTTGAAATTCTCTTACAACTGTCTAGGCTTTACTCCCATTCCTCCATTGAAAGGTATCCTATGTTCTGCACCTAAAAGTCACAAACTCCGTTATATGGTCGATGTTGAACGTTTTTGGCGGATTTCCACTTATTTGTTTCCCTAGTCAACCCTTTCGCAGCCAATCCTTGCGGGAACACTTGTACAGGCATTAAGTGAAAAATTACGTTTAACCCTTTTTCAGATGTGCTGCTCACTGCGCCTGACATTCCCAGGCATGCCTGCCGTTACACGTTCCCAACCCTATGTTGATTGATTTTTTTGTTTAGCGCCTTCCACTAGACAAAGGCTCCATACGTTAAAGTCGGTCAAATGACTGTATTGTACTTGCCATGAATGATAAGCGTTCCCAGTTCCTCCCGAAAGTTCTTGAGCAGGTGTAGTATGCTGCCAGAGCTTTCTTTCAACTCACCTCAATGTTCCTTTTCCAGCTTAATTTGGAGTCGAGAGTCATGCCAGGATATTTGGCTTTAGAAGAAAGGTTCATCGTCCCGTTTTCGTTGGACTTAACCCCTACCCGTTTCCCGCTAGTCGTTGGGAGGAATTCACCAGTGGTCAGAATCACTATTTTATATATAGATTTCCATAATTTCATTAAATACCGGTATCCATAGAAGAGCAGCCATTTGACATGCTCCTAAAGTTTCATTGACGACCCTTCTCCTGAGGATAGCAAACAACATTAGGGCTTTCGGTGACATGTCGTATAAAATTTTTTCTAATGGCCTCTGTTTGAACTTGGTTGAAGCTCCCTCAATGTCGGGGAAGGCTGCCGAGGGGTTTTGTTCTTTGCAATTGAGTGATTTCTCGCTATTGTTAAGATTGTAAAGTTTTTTTACAAAGTTTTAAGTCCCTATGTAAGTAATCACTTTTGTTGTAGAAAGTATCCACAAAAAGTGTACAAATATTCACAACACGCCTAGTATCATTACGTTACCTCGTGTTAATTATTAAATATTTTATGGCTGCTAGGTCAATAAATCATAGAAACATATGCCCATAAGTACTTAAACTAGACTTTCCTATTAGGGTGTTGCCCGAAAGTCTAAGTCACTGGTGAACAGTGAAAACAAAATTTATTTATTGATTAACTGGATCTAGGTCATAAGGAGTAAAAAACACATCGGTACCCGTTCTCAAGGGCAAATACCAAAGTCTAGGTTCGGTGAAACCGCTGAAGTAGGCGTGGCTTTCAGGCGATTTCGCTCATTTTCAGAGCTATGCAAAAATGTTTATGCCAAATTTCGTTCAGATTGGGAGACTTTTGTTCGACTTTGGCATTAAAAGCATTTTGAAAAGAGTAACAAAAAAAGAGGCGGGTCACGGACATTTTAAAAATTTGTTTAAGTTTTGTTCTTAGCTCAACCATACCATCACTCTGAGGTAGAAGAAAAATATCAGTCAAATGTAGTTAAATCCCATACAGTTACTGCAAACATTGTTAAGGTTAGACCCTTAGGAAAAGTGATCGTGGTCTTTAGCCGATTTTGATTATCTCCACTCAGTCTATATAATTTGGCATAATTTGTATAGCGTCTCTACAAAATTTCAATGTAATATCTTTAGCGACTTTTCATTTGCAGCTTGTTAAACTTACAAATTTTCTTCTTATAAATGTGGGTGGTGCCAGTCCCATATTCCAAAACTTTTTAGAATTTATTTCATTAGCTTAGCGGTATTCCCTTTTGAATTATCTCATTTTTTTAATTTTCCATTTCGAAAAAGTCCGATTTCGCTCATTTGCAATACCAATCTATTCTGGGTCCAGATAAGTCCGTATGTATATCGAATATGTTGAAGATATCTCAATATTCGCTCAAGTTATCGTGCTAACGGACAAACGAACGGGCGGACGGACAGAGATGTGTTCGTAAAATATTTTTTCAATACTGATAATTTTGATATATGGAAGTCTATATCTATCACGATTATAAAAATTGAAGCCACTCATCAAATTTTCTTATTTGGTACACGTGAAGTGCAAGCTACGACAGAGTTTTGTGCGCCCTGTTTTTGTAATGACGTTCGATTCGAAAGTAAAATTTTGGAAAGTAAAATTCATGTCTTAAAAGTTAAAAACAAACTGAAGTTCATAATAGATATATGTGCATTGAAACAATTTTCCTCTATGCCTTATCAAATTTGTTGTGACACCAAATTGGTTTCGTTGTTGTGCCATTTTCAGTGCATTTTTTGCTCATGATAGGTATTTCGTTAGTTACCTCAAAAGAGCACTGTGCTACAGCAGAGAATTTGTGGCGTTAGACTTTAAATTATTTCAAAATAAAAAATAATTGTCACCCTAATGATCATAAACTTTTGGGTATAAGTAAACGTGAAAAATTAAAAAGCTATATGCAACAATGTATGAAAATACAACTACTTGTAGAATAGGAAACAATAAAAATAAATCGAAAAGTATGCCAAACCGTTGCCTTTGCCCTTGTCACACTTTTCTTCTTCGAGCAACGCCTGTTGCTTGGGTATATTCAAATTTGATTGCTGCTTGAAAAAGATTAATGAATAACAAATATACTTAGTTAAGATAATTAGGAGTTAGCAAAATATTTCCAGCAAACAACCACACACAATTATTATTATTATTTTTTTTATTATAAAGTAATGCTTTGATAACTTTGTTCACATTTTGTCTGGCGTTTATTTGTCTACATTTGCGCGTGTGATCAGCTGCTAGCGCTAGCAAAAAAAAATTATATATCGCTAATTCGCTTAAACGTGCTTAAAGTAGCAAACGCACTTCTATGAATGCATGTGTGACTTTTTTTTTGATTACACATTTGTAATGAAATATTTAAAACTGTATTCAAAATTAGTAGATAGTTTCCGTGTTTGAACGTCAATGCAAACGAGAGGCGAATGAATATTTGAAGGTGAATGTATCGCATTCAATTGAAAGCTAATTATATCCGAACGTTGGAGTGGTAGAAAAATAAATATTCGTTTAACAAAATCGATGCGATGTAAATCTTCTATCAAAATGATTAAATTTCAACTATTTTGTTAGGATTGTATTAAATTTGGCTTTTCCAGATTCTCGGTATTTAGGCTTACTCAGCTAATATTTTTTATTAATTTTATTTTATTTTTTTGTCTTATTTTAATTTGTTACATTTTCAATATATTATTTTATTTTATTTCATTTAATTTAAGTTTATTTAATTTCTTTCAAAATGATTAAATTTCAACTATTTTGTTGGGATTGTTTTAAATTTGGCCTTTTAAGATTCTCGGCGTTTAAGCTCACGCACTAATTTTTTTTATTTTATTTTATTTTGTTACATTTTCAGTATTTTTTTTATTTTATTTTATTTTATTTATTTTATGTCATTTCGTTTCAGTTTTTTTTTTTAATGTTATATTATTTTATGTTATTTTATTTTATTTTATCATTTAATTTCATTTACCTTTTTCATTTTATTTTATTTAAGTTTATTTTTTGTTATTTTATTTTGTTTTGTTCTACAAATTATTTTAAATTTTCCTTTTTTAAACTTAATTTTGTTTTGTTTTATTTTATTTCATTTAATTTTATTTAATTTTCTTTCATTTAATACCGTTTATTTTAATTTTATTTCATTTAATTTTACTTTATTTAATTTCATTTTATTTTTTTTTTTTTATTTTATTTTAATTTATTTTATTTAACTATACTTTATTTTATTTAAGTTTATTTTATGTTATTTTATTTTATTTTGTTTTGTTCTATAAATTATTTTAAATTTTGTTTTGTTAAAGTTAATTTTGTTTTGTTTTATTTTATTTAATAGAATTTTATTTAATTTCCTTTCATTTAATTTCGTTTATTTTAATTTTATTTTATTTCATTTAATTTTACTTTATTTAATTTTATTTTATTTTATTTTATTCTATTTAATTTAATTTAGTTTAATTTAATTTAATTCACCTTAATTTTATTTTATTTTATTTTATTTTATTTTATTTTATTTAAGTTTATTTTATGTTATTTTATTTTATTTTATTTTATTTTGTTTTATTCTATAAATTATTTTAAATTTTGTTTTGTAAAAGTTAATTTTGTTTTGTATTATTTTATTTAATTTAATTTTATTTAATTTCCTTTCATTTAATTTCGTTTATTTTAATTTTATTTTATTTCATTTAATTTTACTTTATTTAATTTCATTTTATTTTATTTTATTCTATTTAATTTAATTTAGTTTAATTTAATTTAATTCACTTTAATTTTATTTTATTTTATTTTAATTTAATTTACTTTATTTTATTTTATTTTATTATATTTTATTTTATGTTTTTTTTTTATTTGGTTTATTTTATTTATTTTATTTTCTTTTCTTTTTTTTTATTTTCTTTTCTTTTATTTTATTTTATTTTATTTTATTTTATTTTATTTATTTGTTCACATCGTTGATCCTCTTTTATTTCATTTTATGTTAATTGAATTTGAATTATATTATCTTATCACTTCATTTCATACCACTTTCATTTATTTTATATTGCTTCATTATCGGAAATCACTTTCTATTTTCCTCACATTTATTCAAGTATTCTTCACCTTTCAAGTGTTTTTGTTTTTTTATTGAGTTTCGCAATATATATGTATATATATTTTTTTTTGTTCTTTGGCTTTTTGTATTACGACCAAATTACGACAGCACGTTTTCTATCGATTATAAAATTTTAGCGTCCGTTAGACTGCAGGTTGCAACAGCGACTGTCCAAATCGTTGCAGCTCACGGCCCACGAAAGCGTTTGTCTGGCGCTCGTTTGGCGTATAACATTAATGAGTTTGTTGCCGTTTATACATATTTATTTGTACATATCCATACGTCTATAAATACGCACACACTTAAATGCTTACTGTATATATGTATGTGCAGTAATCTGAATATATAGCATTATGATCTTTTGGCTTATCGTTAGAGTATATTGTTGTGGTTATATCAAGAAGTAGATTTCATGTTGCTATAGAGTTGCCAAATATTATTTTTTATTTCCAATCTATTATTTGCACTACCCTGTTATGTATGTATATATGTATGTAGACAACCATATAAAAGATGTATATCACCCTTGTTTTTTGTTTTTTTTGCGGGGGGGGAGGCTGAAAAATGCCTAATGTACCATAATTGCTGCCGTCGCCGCAACCGTGTGTCCGGAGGACCGTAGCCCACCCCGGCACCACTTTCGCATTACTTCAGGGTGGCGTTCCATATTTCTCATTTTTTAAGAGCCTACTGTTGTCCCTGCGTCCAGGTTCCCGCTACTTGCTCTGAGTGTCGATTTATCCGCCACTGTTTGGCATGCGCATTTCTCTGAGCTCCCTCTCAGCATCTATCAGGCGTGACATTACTATATATGCTATTGTGCTCACTGCAGTCCAGCACTCTTTCCTGTTGCACATTTTTGATACTAAATTTCTCGTGGTAGGTTCCTCCCCCAAAGACTCCATGCAAGGCGAGTCTTTCCTCGTGGAAACGGAGGCAGTGGAACATGACGTGTTCTGCGTTTTCTAACTCCGTGGTACACATTGGGCAATCAGGCTCTTCCTCTATCCTTCGCTTCCATAAATACTCTTTGAAACCGCCATGTCCACTCATTATCTGCGTGATATGGTAGTTCAGTTCGTCGTGCTTCTGCTCATTCCATTGAGCTATGTTCCAAACTAGCGTCAAGGTCCAAAGCCCTTTACTCGAGGCCTCCCACCGTTCTTGCCACTTAGCTATTGTTTGTATACTTGCTCTTTTCTTGACTTCTTCAGATGGTCGCTCGATATTAGTGTTATACAGATCGGCCATTTCGCTTGCCAGTAAGTCCACTAGGATTTTCCGGGTTAGAAACAGGATCGCGTCATCGGACACCGTCCGATAAGCACTTGCTATTCTTAAAGCAGCAAGTCGGTACGCTGATAATATATATTTTTGATGGGTTCGTTTTGATCCATACCACACTGGTGCTGCGTATAGTATTATTGAGCTGGCTACTGTGGACAATAGCTGACGTGTAGCTTTGCTCGGACCACCAATGTTAGGCATTATTCGCATAAGTTCTCCATTAACTTTGGTAATTTTCTCCCCCACTGCTCAGAAGTGCTCTTTGAAAGTTAACTTAGAGTCAATGTGCACTCCTAATTATTTTAGAGAATCCTTTGAAGTGATTTGATGATCCCCGACAGTTAAGACTAGCTCGTTCGCCGACCGTTTGCAGCTTACTAATACCACTTCCGTCTTTTGGCTAGCCAATTCCAGTCCCGTATTAGTCAGCCATTCCTTTATTCTTGCTACGGCGTCATTACATAATGCTTGAAGCAGGTCCAGTTTCTTGGCCACTACTACCACTGCAATATCATCAGCATATCCCACAATTTTCCTGTTTGCTGGTAGATCAATCTTTAGCACCACGTCATACATTACATTCCAAAGCGTTGGACCGAGAACAGATCCCTGTGGGACGCCACCAGTGATTTTGTACTCTTTTGCTCCTTGATCCGTGTCAAAAAGAAGTACTCTGTCTTTAAGATAGCTACCTATTATTCTGCGTAAATAAGCGGGTGTGCCGAAACTTTGCAGCGCTGCCATTATCTGCATCCAGTTCGCAATGTTAAAAGCATTCTTGATGTCCAACGTAATCAGTGCACAGAATGTATAGACCCTATGCATCTATCCCAGATAAATGAAATTTGTGTATTGCACCTCGTATTGATAGGTCGTCCAAAATTCTATCCCTGGACGAACTTTTCTAGCGAAAATACATTTGCCTTTCTCAAAACGAGGCCACTCTAGCGTACAAAACGAATTTCAGCTCTGCTCTTTGGATTGCATTAATCATAATTGGCAACCCTCTAATGCTTATAAATAAACAAACCAATAAAAAACACATACGGAAATAGAATTAAAATCTAAGTTTGAGTAAAAAAAAAGTATATTTTATAGATAGCCATCAAGCCAATTGCTTACCTTGGCAAATAATAAGCTCAATAAATTAATTAAGTACAAATGTACAGTTATGGAATCATATCATGTCTGTCTAAGAAAGCAATAAGTATAGCCAAGGCAGAGTCTTGACAATCCTTCTGCTCGTCGATGAAGGCTTAACCAAATTCTAACCAAAGATCATCACAACGATCACTTTGTGAGAGGAGAGGATGGGGTGTTGACGGAATCTGCTGAGAAATAACTAAATATCCTCTTGTACACTAATTTCCCTGACTACGGTTGCCCAACAACTGCCCGAGGTACGCCGAGCCTTCCTCGGACAGGTTGCTGGGCTCGGTCTTTAACAGGGAAGAATAAGATTCGCACATAAATATAACATAACAGTTTCTCCTGTGATGCTCCACAAAATATTATTCTTTGGTTGGAAAGGATGTATAGAACGAGCATCTAGCCTATACTCCTCAAAGCTGCAGAAGCTTTAAATCCATTTTTTTACCCAAAGCAGGCAGAAGACCACATGTATACGCTAAAGACTTCAGACCAATAAGCCTTACCTCCTTCATGCTAAAGGTTCTAGAAAGTTTCTCAATTATCCACTTAAGGTTGATCTGAGGACTTGGGTACATAGCTTTCTACAGTAAAACCTGCATACATGCAGGACAGATCTACAGAAACTGCCCTCCATAAGCATATAGGTACGTTCTGGCTGCCTTTTTAGATATAGAGGGAGCATTTAGCAGAATAGAAATCAGCACGGTTAATAACGCCCTAGACAGGGCTGGTGTAAACAGGCTTGCCTGCCAATGGTCGAAATAAATGCTGGGGAATAAGGTACTATAAGGCAATGTGGGTTCAGTTTTAACTATCCGCTTTTTGAGCAGGGGAAGTTCCCATGGATCGTCAGACCCATACTAACATATGGTGCTATAGCTTGGTGGCTGGCCAAGGACAAACAGTACATCATTAAAAAGATGAATATAGTACCGTGGGCAACCCCCGGAGGGGGCAGATACAAGAAGTTAGCTGTCTCCAACTACTACTTCTCGGACACTTGCAAGATAACCAAGCAGCAAACCTGACCGAATTAAGACAGTAACTGGAAAAAGGACCTACTAAATAGGTTAAGGAAGGAAATGTTTATGAGAGAATGGGAATTCCTGTTAACAGCATTTGCAGAGCTGCGGCGACGAGGGCAGCAAAGATACAATCGCGCACTTCCTGTGTGAATGCCCAGCTCCCTGACCTTGCTACTTTTTTCGATAACATAAAATTTTGCTGCTCATCTCAGCTTAAGCGGTCGAAGCGTTAAACTCTAGTCAGCTTTAACTGTCGTTTAAACTCGTACGGAAAAACAGGCAATAAGTTTAAAAAAATTTTCAAAACAATAAGTGTGCAAAATTTCAGAAAGAAAGATTTAGTACTTTAAACGTGCTGCTCTCGAAAAATACTCACTTACAAACTATCTTATTTATAATATGGTAGTAAAAATAGTTAATTAACCTAAAAGTTAATAGCAAGTAGTATGATATATATTTTTTTTATTAGCCCTGACAATAAATCTTAGATTTTTCGCATCCAACATTCATATTTTGATTTACATAGTTTGGAATGGTTTTTTTGTTTTTGAAATAATTAATGAAAGTATTTTTGCTTGTGTTCCGAAAATAAATCTCTATATATAAAATTCAAATTATGTATGCATGTAGGTATAGATCAACTTGCATCCTAAACGGATCGACCAATCACAACCAAATTTGCACAACCCACTAGAAACCTTCCAAGGATGGTCATACGCTGAAAATAATATCGATATATAAAAGGGGCGTGGCACCTCCCATGCAAAATAAATATTTGGTACTACATAACTCTGAATGTTTATATGCTAGAACATTGAAATTCAGAAAGGAGTTATATGAGGTCAATTCCCAACACCCCCAAGAAAATGTGGGGTGGGGGAGAAGGGGGCGTGGTACCTCCCATATAAATCGAATAATAAAAATTTGTATGGAGCTATATGACGTTAAGTCCTAACAGCACCAGTAATATATGGAATTGAAAAAAAACAAGACAAATGGGACTTTCAGAACTATGGCTGCCTTAAAAACTTAAAGTTTGATTGCAGAGTTAGGTTTGGCTGTTATTCCTTTATTATTCTTTTATGTTATCTTTAGGGTTGGCATTTTTGGATACGTATGGAGGAACCGGAAAAAACCATTTATGTTTAATTTGATATTAATTGATGTAATTTTAAAGTGTAATGATCATCCCAAAGGTGGTGCTTTCCTCTTACTTGCAGTTGAAGTAAATGCGTGCGTTTTCGTCTATAGACTGCTTTACGTACAAAAATTCACTCTCTTTAGAAATATTAGAGGGCATTTTGCGGGAACACTTCAGCAGCAGCTTTTGCTAAACAACTTCTTGAATTAATTATGGCAAAATTCCTATTCCTTTACTAACAGATTTGGTTTCTTTTCCTGCAAGTTTTTGAGAAATTATGTCATCACCTGAAGGTTTAATATCTAATATTTCTTCCAAATATTGAATCTATCTTTACAAACTATAAATTGCTTTGAGAAAAGGCATTTTAGACACCACCACAAAGGGCCCATAATATCATAATATTTATGCTTCGTTATTTCGATTCTCCACGCTTATGTAGTGGGACAAGGCTTTTCATCACAAAACTTTTACGGATGTCATTGAAGCAATTCATTTTATCGGAAAATTTCGAAAACAATAAAGTTTAAAACCAAGGATTCCATTGATACCGATATATTTGTCTTTACAATTTTAAATGCCTAAAATTTCCTATCCCTATCAATGAAGCTCAACGCATTACATGCGAATCAAGGGATTGATGAGCGCAATACAAACCTTTATAGCTTCAGAGCTTCTGAAACTCAATTGTCAACCTCACCTACGCGAGGGGAATCCTGTTACAAATATGATTATATCATACAACAACAGTCATTAGCTGTAGGAAAAGTCAATCTTACCAACTGATGTTTTACCCATGGCCTGTTACGCGTAGCTTGCATATTTTTATAGAAACGTAGGGTAAAACCTACGGGCATAAGCTAGTATATTTATATATGTAACTACATAAATTTATGTTCATTGCGTAAATCGGTTCAACGTCACACAACTGCAACTGGCTATTATCTTTATTTGAACAGGGTGTATCAACAATCGTAGTCAACCACTCCCGGGGTTAAAGGCTTTGAAGAGATTTACAAGGTATAGTCGAAACAGCTGTCGCCTTGTCCTTCCTGATGTCACGTTAGTTAAATTTTTCCCAAATTATTAAGCGAAATGTTCCTTTACGATCGAACATCATAACAATGAGGTAATCACAATTTGGTGGCGAAGTTAGCATCTGGCATCTTTACTGAGATAGTACAATCTTCTGAAAGCACCCTTCAATAAGCCAGATTATAAGATAAAAACGTCGGATTTCTTGGTTTGAAAACCATGAGTTTTAAAGAATCATCTGAATTGGAAACTAAAAAACAGAGTTCTATATTTTTAAAATTAAAATTTAAAAAAATTAAATGTATACTACCTTTGTATGGAACATCATAAAGATTAATAGACTTTTATTGTTCTTAAAAGCTTTCAAAATATTTAGGGCTCGTATTTTAAACATTATTAAACAATTAAACAAGCGAAATGCATATAATTTAAAGAAACAAACGTGAGGTTATTCGCTTTATGAAATTCAAGAATATTTACATACATATGTACATAGCAACAACGTAATATAATTTAATATGTGCATTAGGGTGATCCACAAATAATTCGTAACTATTTGCAACTAAATACTTACATATTTTGTTAATATTCCAGAATACAAAATATTTAATATGTTTAAACAAATAAATAAATAATTGTATCGTTATTTTGTACCTTACGAATCTATTATTGATCGATTGATTGTAAAATAATCTCAAAAATATTTTTAGATGTTTTAAATAGCAAACATTGGCAAATTTCATGCTTTGAAATAATTCATGCTGCCGTCTACATGAATTTTTGTTTAAAACAAGTAAGGAAGTCTAAGTTCGAGTGAAACCGAACCTTACATACCTTGTTGTTGTTGTTGTTTTTTTTTTGTTTTGTGTGCTTAATAGTGTTACAAGGCTGCGCAATAATACATATATATTTGATTCTATTCCGAAATAATTTCTCTTCGAGTTATGGCTCCCGAAACATAGAAAATTGCTTAGTCAAAAAAGAGCGGTGCCACCCCCATTTTTAAAAATTTGAAGTGTTTCCTATTTATTGTTATAAATCCACTTAGGCACTGAAATATCATTGATATAAAGCTATTTTTTGCAAAATTTATTTTATTCGTCCACGACCCTTTTAAAAATATTTATATAAAAGTGGGCGTGGTCCTTGACCGATTTCGTTAATTTTTCTTCAAAGCATTCCTTATAGTAAAGACAATTTCTGCCGAATTTTGTTACGATAGTTTTACCGATTTTTGATTTATGAATAATAATATTTGTAAAATTGATTTTATCAAAAGCGGTGCCACACCCATTTTAAAATTTTTTTTCAAATTTTTATCAAGAGTCTTAATATCAGTCCACACGTCAAATTTCAACATTCTAGGTGTATTGTTTACTAAATAATCAGGTTTTTTTGGTTTTCCATATCATCCGATTTCGCTAATTTTCAATACCAATCTATTCTGGGTTCAGATAAGCTCTTGCACCAAATTTGGCTAAGATATCTCAATATTTAGTCAAGTTATCGTGTTAACTGACAGGCGGGCGGACGGACATGGCCCAATCAAATTTTTTTCGATACTGTTTATTTTGATATAAGGAAGTCTATATCTATCTCGATTCCTTTATACCTGTACAACCAACCGTTATCCAATCAAAGTTATAATACCCTGTGTACAAGTACAGTTGGGTATAAAAATGAGATATGTCAATATGGGTATCACCCGAAAGATATTTAACGTGGTATTTCAAAATAGTGAGGATGCTACTTGGGACATTATTATAAGTTTTTCAGTAAATACCCACTACGTTTGAAACGAAAAGTGTGCAATGACGTGAAAGTCCTGTTAGTAGAGTATACAGACTTAACGTTATAGGTCAATATTACGAGTATAAAAAACGATTTTCAGGCGCCTAAATCCAGATTTTGAGAATGTATTCGAAAATCCGCGTATACAGATTTAGTGTACTAAAATTGATATGCAACTTCAGGTATGCTTTGCAAATTTATTTTTTTGGCAGTTTATGGTCTTTACTACTCTATTATTGAATTTGAAGAAACACTAAACACATTTTTAAATTATAGTAAGAATAATTTGTTCTTCATAACTTTCAGCTGAAGTGTCAAATATTACTGCAAATATTCTTTTAGAAAATCAGTTACTTATCATCGGCAGAGTGAAGACCTTTGCAAAGTTTTTACGAAGCCGTTATCTCAGAACTCATTTAGGACATCTGATTATTATTTCTTTTTCAAAAAAAAAAAACCTTATCTTAGAACTCTATCGAATAACAAACTAAATTAATATGAAATGCAAACACGTTTTATGATAATATAAACTTATACATTTTAGTACACAGGAAACGTCTTTTTAATTGAATAAGACGTGATGTTCATCAATAAGACGTTTCTTGCAAAAAAAAAATAATAATAATAACTTATAGATTGGCGTAATTTTCAATTCAGCCTATGACACTACGATAATAATTGTTGCATTGTGACAATTCGGTGCTCATAAATGCCTTTACGAAGGTTTACAACCGACAAAGTAGGATTATTTCTATCCAATATGTCAGAAATAATGGGCAGAAGTGGGATGAATGGCATGAGGCCATCATATCATATCATTAAACACAAGGCCACAGTAGGTGTGATAAAAGACAACTTAATACATTTATAATACTCCTATTTTTTCCTACATATGTAAATCGTGACAGTCCGCTTGTTGTTGTTGTTGTTGTAGCAATGTTTCGCCCCACCTAATAGCCGCGAAGGATCACAAATTGTCATCAATATCCTGTTTCTGGGTATTCAACAGGAACTGTTTGGTTAGCATCTCATTTCTCTCCCTGATGGGGAGTATTCTCGCCTCATTATGTAGACGGTGTTCTGGGGACATAAGCAGACAGCCCATGGCGGTTCTGAGCGCAGTATTTTGGCAGGCCTGTAGCTTCTTCCAGTGGGTAGTTTTTAGGCTTGGCGACCATATAGGGGACGCGTAGCACGCGAAAGGCTGGCCAATTGCTTTGTATGTGGTAATGAGTGTTTCTTTGTCTTTTCTCCAAGTACTGCCAGCAAGGGATTTTAGGATTTTATTACGGCCCTGGATATTCGGAACAATTGCGGCTGCATGCTCACCAAAATGTAGATCCTGATCAAACGTCATACCCAAGATTTTGGGGTGTAGGATAGTCGGTAGCGTAGTGCCATCGACGTGGATGTTCAAAATGGTCGACATTTGGGGCGTCCAAGTTGTAAATAGGGTCGCGGATGATTTAGTCGGTGATAATGCCAGGTTTCGCTAGGCGAAAAAACTGGAGAGATCAGGGAGGTAGCCGTTTATTCTGTTGCAAAGCTCATCGATCTTTGGGCCCGGGCCTGTGGCCATTATTGTGCAGTCATCGGCGTAAGAAACGATAGTAACTCCTTCTGGTGTCGAAAGTAGTTTTTATATGTATAAATTAAACAAAAGTGGAGATAGGACACCACCCTGAGGCACCGCTTGTTTAATTCTTCTTGGCTTTGATATTTCGTTTCTGAATTGCACCGATGCCTGCCGACCACCCAGATATATTGCGGTCCACCTTTTAAGACATGGGGGAAGGGTAGACCCTTCCAAGTCTTGCAGTAATGTGGTTGACCGTATCAAGAGCTTTTGATAGGTGTATCGCTACGAGTACTGTTCTATGGTGGGGCTTCTGATTTAGACCACAATTTATCTGGGTGCTAATGGCATTTAGCGCGGTGGTGGTGCTATGGAGTTTTCTAAAGCCATGCTGATGACAGGCTAGCCATGGGTGTAACCCTATTTAATTTGTGACAGTCCGCTCACTGTCATTAGTGCTCTTCTCCGGTCTATTTAATGGTATCGCTAATGACTTGCTTCCTGTTGCGGATTTTACGATTTTAAAGCTGAAATCGATCAAGACAGCCTTCAATTCATGAACGATAACACGCATGCATATACATATGTATTTCGAGGTGCTGTTGCTGTAGCGATAAGGACACTCCCCGACAGTTTTAGGGAATGTTATCAATCTTGAAGGTCGTTTGCAGGATATTGATCTGGCACGTTTCGGTAACAAGCACCACTAAGGTAAAAACCAGACCATCTTGAAATCGATTTAATATGACTACACTGAAACTTCTAAGCCATCAGGCCCCCTACCCTCTAGTACCATTAGGATCTTATAGTTGTGAGAGCCTCTCGGCTAGAGAAACAATATGTGGCACGGGTAGGTGAGGTTGACAATTGGATTGAAGAAGTTATAAATTGTGCTGGCAGCCTTTGAAATAGTTGCGCTACACAACCCCTTGAATCATTGGCGTATGTTAGTCGCCTTTTATGATAGGCATATATGCCGTGGGTATATTTTAAGGCCCTAGCCTGCTGGGGTTGGAGATGGCGAATCTGGTTCATTGCAATTGTTTCCAATTTGTGACGAGATTTGGTAGTTTAGTCAATATTTATAGGTGTTCGGGACCTCAAATGCTCCTTTGTACCTACAAATCTCAAGCCCTTTCTACTCAGGCAACATTTTTATTCAATTCAATACATTCAATTTTTTTCGCTACTCTTTTTTGTTAAATTCGTCTCAAATAATAAAAAATAAATACTTGGCTCAATTTTCCTCCGTGGAAATTTAGGTGTGACTCGCTTCAAATTTGCGTGATGCTCCTTTTAAGTATGGCAAATTGGCGGAACGGGACCTACTTGTTTTATTGCGGCTACGAACGGCATGTGCAAGGTAAATGAACTTTCACTGAGAAGCTTTTTGTGGCAGCAATACATTTCTTCCTAGGGGCGACCTCGATTTGAAAACTTTTTGCTAATTAAAAAAACTTTTTTCAAAATTTTGATGTTACTTTGCCCTAGAGTTGACCCAGGACCTTCGGTGTGGAAGGCGGAGAACGCTACCACCACCCCAAAATAAAACAACAAATTTTGTACAAGATATTTTTGTCTACTTCTCAAATAGGGACACAAATCTCAAACTACCCAGCACCACCGCATACAATCGAAATTCAACTCAAATTATAAATTAACATTTTCTCCAACGTTTACTGATCCGTTGCTTATTGAGTTCGCATTAAAGTATCGCCTATAGTGGGTGTGGTAATCAAACGTCAATTTTAATTTATCATAAAGATTTACCAACTCCTACAATTGGTGCAATTAATTAATACGATAACTGATGAGCCCGATTGATATATGAATTGATGTGATATGAAAAGGAAAGACCGGCTGGTAAAATGACTTGAGTATTTGAAAAAATGTATGCGGCTCAATTTTTAAAGTATTAATAAACTATTAAGCCTTTCTTTGAATTCTGTTTAGGTATATGTAACGGTTCAATGCAATGCAACAGTGCCGTTAGTTAAAAGAACTAATTGGAAAGTAGGGAGAAAGTAATCTGAACAACTCGAGAAACGCTATGACTGCTTTCTGCAAAATTAGGATTCGTTGACCTCTAAATTGTTATAATATTAAATATTTGCAAACTTTAACATAACCGTTCATATTATTGATAACAATAATAATAACTTGGCGCGTTATACTTCAACGGGAATTTGCACGTGGATGGACGTCCGGGATCTGCAAGGTAGATGAATTTATGCTGGGAAGCCTTTTATGGCACAACTCGAAGTCGTTTCTCTTGAAGCATTAGATGCGTGAACTCTTGTTCAATGTCGTTCAGAAAAAGGTTGTTCAAGCAGCAGTGTTTTCCGATTGACAAACGCTATGATTTTTAGGAATGGAGGCTTCATAAGGGATTGCCTAATTCTTAAATTTACACTGGGAGACGCATTGAAACGGGGAGACTCTTTTCATTCTCGCCTGCCATTTTGGTTTTAAAATGTGAACAGATGTTCGCTACTTCGGTTTTCAAATGGTGGCAACTTTATTTTTGGCTTAACTAAAAATTTCAAGAATGAGGATGAGGAAAGTAATAGAGAAGTGTTTGATAAATTTGAATAAAACACTTCTCTATTGGCTCTCCTCTTCATCATCGTCGAGTTTTTTACTTATTTTGCAACATTTCTCTCCAGTTTAAAGCACTGACTGTGAAAAGAACTAGCGCCAGCTCTTCATGTTGCACCTCTGCTTTAGTTTCGAACTAGCGTGATTTTTTGGAGGGTTTTTATGTGTTTACCTAGCAAAGCAATATAAAATTTGTAAAAAGTATAATGCGTTGGATACATTTAGGCGGAATCAATTTATTTTTCCAATTCACTAAGGCCCGGTTTTCAGTGCAAGTTTAACTCAGTTTATCAGTTAAACTACGCTTAAACTTATTCTGCAGTTTTTCAGTCTACTTTAACTGAAGTTTAAGTTAAGCATAAGCGGGTTAAACTCTAATTAACCTATCAGTTATTTGCGTTCATACGAAATGGCGTCGAATATACTCAGCAAGCATTTGGACTTCAGTACCATTAGAGCTCATGTTGATAAATAGTAACTAGGCGTACTTCTAAAATCTCAAGAGTTTGTTTCGAAACAATGGCTCAACTCGAGAATCGTAACGTAGTCAGCAAAAGAGGGAATTTTTTGTAAAGCAAAATGCGATTACTTAAGTTGAAAAAATATAATTAATAAATTGTGGTTCTCTAACTGGACTCAAATGTAAGATTCTATGATGTTGATGTTGGAACTTCGGTGTGATAGCGGAGCACGCTACCATCACACGACGGCGGCCGCCTATATAATTTATTTTTGATTAATTACACTTCATTATTGCTATCAACCAAATGTTTATTTCTCACAATAAACAGCTTATTGTTCTGGTGGTACTACCTTGGAGATTTTTTTCAATTCCACCCCAACTCGATATATAATGTAAGATATCAACTGGAGAAATGGGTTGAAGATTCATTTAAGAACTGCACATTTCTCAAAATCTCTCGAAATTAGGATAATAATTGGAAAATATGAATGACGTTGGAGATCAACTCGAAAACTATTAATTTTACAAAATTTCTCTAAAGTTGGATATTAACTCGAGAACTATATGATTTAAGAATAACTAAATAATGATGTTGGATATCACTTCCGGATCTATCTATATAATTTCGTTGGTGTAAGATCATAAATACAACCATGTCAACTAATTAATAGAATAAGCAAAAATACATCACTGTAAAGGAAGAAAAGAGATGATGGTGGACTTCCGGCTCATAATTGATTTGACGACTGAAGAATAAAGTATTAAGATAATTAATCCGAACGTTTCTGCTGTTTTATTAACCATCGAAGGTAGAAATTATATTGGAAAATTTTTTTCTATGTTTGTTGGGTAAACAAAATCCAGCTGTGGCCGTATATTATCTAGATAATAAAAAAAAAAAAACAATGTTGCCGCACAAAACAGCATACCCAAAGGCGGGCTTAAACTGTGACTGAAAAATTGCTCGCTAGTTTAACTGAAGGAGTTTAAGCAAACTTATTTCAAGCTTAGCTTAACCAACTACTGACACCCCGGGCCTAACACATGTATTGTGAGCTAATTACAATAAATTTAAATTAAGTTTTAAGCAATTCACAAGCTCTCCTACTTTCCGTATGTACTATGATTTTAAAGTCCTCATATGTGCTTTGTTGCTGTTTCTCATTAAAAATTTTAGTATGAAAAGTAATAGTCAAGCAATATATTTATTTACATTTAAAAATTCCAAAGAGTTCATAACAAAATGCAAAATAACAAAAAATGGTAGTTATTGCTTAAACCCACTGATCGTTCATCTTAATATATAAAAAACACGTGTCACACAATTGAGGCCAATGAACTTCTAAACTACTGAACCGATTTTGAATTTGTTTTGCACCCCGTGTGTAGTTTGAACTAACTTGAAATACAGGATAGGTGACTGGGTGACTAGGGTCTCGAGATATAGGCCAAAACGTGGACCCGGGTATCCCTAGAGTGTGTTTATACAATATGGATATCAAATGAATGCTGTTGATGAGTGCTTTAGTACAGAGTAATATATTATCCGGAGAAGGACTGGGACTGAGATTATGATTAGGACTGGGACTGAGACTCGGAGTGGGACTGGGACTGGAACTGGGAATAAAATACATACCACCTTCTGGGACAGGCAATAATGGATGCAGAAGAATGAGAAGAAATTGAGAGAAGAGAAAAGAGAGAAGGAGAAGGAGATTGAGAAAGAGGTAGGGTGAGACGAAGATGGAGATAGATGAAGCGAAAAAGACGGAGGGAGGAGTGAATAAAAGGATTAGGAAAAAGTGAAATGTATGCAGATTGGCCAAATTTAGGGCAGGACAACATCTGCAGGGTCTTCTAGTAACTTTATATTTCTTAATGCTTTTTACAGATGATTCTTCTTAGGATGTATTCAAATACGACATAAAACTCAATGTAGTGTTCAAAGGAGTCATATTTTAAATAATTTACCTTGTGAACTTTGCCTACATATTTAACATTTCGTGTTCTAGTTTACTTTAGTTAGTTTAATTAGGGGCTAGCGCCTTACACATGTTACAGCGAATGGAAATGTCGCATTGTAAGAAGGTATTAGCTCTAATCCAGTCCCCTAGCAGTGCTTTCAACTGACACTTTTAACATTATGACTTTTTAAACGCGGTCTTAACTGCTTCGGTCATGCGTAGTTTCGAAATACTTGTTATATGCCGAGTCCGAACGGCATCTGCAGGGCTAACTCATTCACTAGCTAATCATTTATGCTAAACAGTGCATACTTTTATTTCAAACTTCGGTAGATATCAATAATGCCTATATGACACTACTTTATCTTGTCTTGGATTCCAAGCTAGAAAAACTTACGAAACTTTACGGGAACTTCAAAATACAAAAACAATTTCTAGAAAGCGAGACCACTATTCCCCCAAAATTAGTGAGTTGTCATGTTTTCGTTCATGTTTTAAATTTTAATTTGAAATTATTTTCCAAGAAAGTTGATTTTAGTTGTGTTTTTATGCACAAAATTTTCTTTTATCAAAAAAAAGTAAAGAAAAAACGGCCGAATGTCAAAATGGCCTATCAAAATGCAAACTGGCTCGTTTGTTTTTAATGAGCTAGGTTGTATTTTTCTTGTATTTCGTTAGTTTATTGAAATATAGTTTACACACTTACACCAGTACTGAAATTAGAAGGGAGAGTGACAAAAAATATAAGAGAAAACACAGGAAAAATACAGGAAAATAAAGTAGTGTCATATAGGAGGGATTTGCATCCAATGATAATTTCTTTCAAAAAACTCCATAACTTGTTTTCAAAACAAAACAAAAATATACGCACACATATATTAACTGCTGAATGGAATATCACCTCCATATCGGCAGCCGCTCTGAAAAGGCTCTAGCTCAGCAATCTCTTGAAGAAAGAGTGTGCTATACCAAAGCTTCTCCAAAGAACGTTCTACCTCAGAGCTTTATTTAAAAACCCCATATCTCAGAATTTGTTTCTAAAACTTCATATCTAAACTAAAAAAGTAAAAACTTTTTTTGAGATAGGGCGTTTTCGAATCAACAGCCGAGATATGTTAATAATCCACTCAGCAGTCGGTATGCTCCCAATTATATTACTGACAAGATTTTGAATTGCTTGCGGTCAACACTTAAGTTCCACAATTTTTTTGAATTTCCTGCAACAATTATAAAAGTAATGTTTCACTTCCGGTTGACGTATGTAAGTATTATGAAGTGGTTTGGCATTTTCACTAACCCTAAATGAAAATTACAATGAACTTATACTTTCCACACATGAGCAAACATTTTTAAGAATTTGTTTATTAATATTTTTTTTACCTACATACATACTTTAGACTATTTGCAAGGGGACACACCTCATTTGGCGTTGAAGCATGAAGAAGATCCAACACTTGAATAGAGAATACTTAATACACTTTTTTTAGGTTTAAGTATCACAAGGTACGCACTTCAAATTCCCTTATATGAACATGTTTGTCTATTTGTATACGTACATTTATTATCTATACACCAGCGAACAGAAAAATAACAGTGACAATTTTTTCAAATTGCGTCAACTAAATTTTTTATAGATTTTGTAACTGGAACTATGAAAACCAATCTCGAAAATGTTTTAAAAAAAATCGTTTTTGTTTTATCGGCCTATTGATAAAGTATTCAAGGTTCGAAACGAGCTCCAGGCAAGAACAATAATTTTTTGTAATGATTATTGTTTTTTTAATTTTTCTATAATTGAAAAATTTTATGTTGTTTTTGGAGTAGTAAGTAGAAAATTTTTCAGACAACCTGCCATAGCTGCGCAGATAGATCCATTTCGAAGGGTGCTAAGCCTTCATCATCAGTACGCTTTAGGCATGCTGCGCTAACCATTTAGCTATACAGCGGTGGTTTGTTTGACTGACAAATTGCTACTTCTATTCCTTCTTACCAACTATATTTATTCAGCGTTGCGCCATCTGTTGCAAGACACTGCTAATGTTAGATTTGTTTATTGTCAATTACTTTGTTTTGACATTTCCCAAGTGCTCATGGTTTATTAACAATTGTTTTTGGTTTATCGGCCTATTGATAAAGTATTCAAGGTTCGAAACGAGCTCAAGGCCCGATTTCAATTATAGAAAAATTAAAAAAACAAGAATCACTACAAAAAATTATTGTTCTGGCCTTGAGCTCGTTTCGAATCTATTAAAAAAATATCGATAAAATTTTACGAAAATTTCGCCATTCCTATTTGAAATTTTTTGAGTGTGCAGTTTTGTAAATCAATGTACAAACTTTTTCGATAAAATTTTAAAAAAGTTTCGAACTTTTTATTTAGAGTTCCCTGATCGAACATATTTATATGATCCCGAAGATGGCTTTAGAATAAAGCCGAAATATCGACAAGAATAAATTATACAACTATAATACAAAAAGTTGTGTTTTTATTTAAATTGGCCTTCAGCTCAAAAATTTAAAAATATATTATTTAATATAAAGGCTATTAATTCTTATCAAAATGTTCCCTGAACTTTTTTAATAAGCAGTTTTGTAGATCAATCAATTTTATTCTTACAAATTACAATTTGACAATTTTTTTACGAAATATGTTTTACCAAAGAGGATAAATATAATAAGAGACGTCACTCGTTACTTGTAGCCATTTGCTAAATGTTTTCTTCGAAGTAGTCCCCGGTTTTTTTTTTTTTTTGAGCGAGATGTGCATAACATAGCTTTGTTCGCATATTTTATATTTTTCCAACAGAAACCTACAAACAGCCAAATCCTCTCAACTATAATATAAGCTGTTTCCTCTCATTGAGAAAAATATGTAAAAAAGTACGCGAACAGACATCCATCAAAGACTATCAGAAGTTGCGAACAACTGATGGATTATTTGGCGGTACAAAAAATTATAAAAAGTTGAAAAAACGGAAAGCTCAAACAATTTAGAAGTTAAGTGTTCCCCGGGCACCAATTCATCCAGCTGTTCGCCCTAATTACTTTCATTAACACATACCTTTTCAATGCTTTATTTTCCGCCTGCAATACTTGAATTAAATTTCGCAATTTACGTAAATTACAACCAGCAGTTTTTCGCTCAGCTGTTTTTCGGTTTGTAAATTGCTTTTGGCAAAAATTTTACCAACAGAAAATTGCAGCTCTCTGCAAAATGAAATGTTACTTTACTCTCCTTTTTCTTCATTTTTTGTTGGAGAGCCGGGTACGCGAACAGAAAAACCTGCAAAATTTGCAAAATCAACAGAAAAGTGGAGTACCCGAACGAAGCTAATGTCTACAATACATTTTCGTGGGGTATTTGTGTTTATTTTTCCGACTGTATTTAATTAATTAATTAATTATCGTTCCAAAAATCACAGTTGCACAGTGTCACACAGCATGGATACATGCGAGACATTTAAAAATGTCCCTCTTAGAAAACATTAGGCATAAATTTTTGTAATTTCCAGCGAGTTAGTCGCCACTCGTAGCAGACTGGTGGTTCTTGTTATATTTAGTATCTTTGGTTTTACATTTTCATCCATACGAAGTGTGCGTTTTTTTTTTATAAAGAAGAAAATCTGAAACACCCTTCGGAAAAAAATTTTAACAAATCAATGCGAAATTTGAAAGACCTATGACTTGCGTTTTGTTTGGCTAAAAGTGATTGATCTACAATACTACATACTCAAAAATATGCAAAGAACTCCAAATAAAAGTTCGAAACTTTCAAAATATTTTTTCAAATTTTCGAATTTTTTCGAAAAAATGTGTACCTGTTCAGAAAAACTTATTGCGCAACGAAACTGCACACTCAAAAGAAATCATAAAATTCTAAATAAAATTTTGGAATCTTCAAAAATTTTCTCGAATCTCCGAATTTTTCTCGAAACGTTTTGGAAATTTGTCTGCATAGTTTCAATTACAAAACTCATAGGAATTTTTTCTTTAAATACTTTATTTGGCGAAATTTCATAAAAATCTCCACTGCTATTTTTTTTTTATTCGCGACTGTACACCTTTTAAGAATTTGTTGTATGTTGACATGAAATTGTGCGTGGATTTTGAGGGTTGGACATTTTGTTGTTTTCCTCAGGGAAAGTGTTGAAAAATATTTTGCTATGAAACATCAATTTATTAGTTTGTTTTGTTTTGTATTGCGCTTTTCACATCCATTAACACATACATATGTACATCGTTACACAAATTTCTTTAAATGCATTATCTGCATGTTTTACACTCATAAAATCCTCCCAGGGGTTGTTGTGCTTACTTCCTTACCCTTCTGTTAGCGTTTCCTTGCCACGTTTGTTGTTTTGTGATTTATTATAACTTCATTACTTACTAAGACTGATGGATTGGTAAGTTTATGTTTTTTTTTTGCTAAAATATTTTTTGTGTGTAATTTTCAATGTTTGTTGTTTTTATTGATGGGAGTGTTGTGTTATTGGGGTTATTTAACGTTTGTTATTATTATTAAATAATGAAAATGTACATAGATAATGTGTGGTTAATTTAGAAAACATATGAAAAAACAAATTTGAGTTATAAAAATATATATATTTATATAACACAACCCTGGAAATTATTTGCAAGGGAAAGGGATCGTGTGAATTACATGAGTGAAGTATTCTTAATTAATTTGGAAATATATTTACTGGAAGGAAACATTGCATTGGGTTGGCAGATTGCGAGAGATCATAACGTTGGTTCGTAATTCTTATTATTTAACTCATTATTTACTTATTATATTTTTCGTTTTAGTGTTCACAAATTTTGTATTATAAAATACAAATAGAAATACAAATTAGGTACACCCTCAAAAAGAAGACTTGGAGTACCAAGTTCTTGAGTCGATTTTGTTAACAAAACAGCCATACGGGTATTAGCTGATAAGTGACAACATATGATGAAATTTCAAGCAAACATCGTACAAAAGTTTATATACATTATCAAGTATACACACCATTATAAAATTCCAAAACTACCTCCACTCATAAACATCCGCTGCTACAACAATATCAAGAAGTATGAGAGATACCTAGACTGTATAAGATTCGAGAACGTGTAGAGGTGTGGAAAATGTCATTTTGGTGCACAGCAAAAGCCAGCGTTTACTCCAAATTGGAAAAAGAAGCGGTAAAGATGGGTTTGATGGTGAATGAGGACAAAACAAAGTACCTGCTGTCATCGAGCAAAGAGTCAGCGCATACGCGCCTTGACAACCACGCTACTGTTGGCAGCCATAATTTCGAAATAGTAAAAGACTTCGTTTATTTGGGAACCAGTATCAACACTAGCAACATCAGCACTGAAATCCAGCGAAGAACCAATCTTGCCAATAAATGCTACTTTGGACTAAGTAGGCAGTAGAAAAGTGAAGTATGGACCATGACAAAAGCAGATGAAGCGGCTTTGGGAGTGTTCGAAAGAAAAGTTCTTTGAAAGAGTTATGGACGTCTACGCGTTGGCGATGACGAGTACCGAAGAAGATTTAATGATGAGCTGTACGAGCTATACGCAGACATTCACATAGTCCAGCGAATTAAAACGCAGCGGCTGCGCTGGTTAGGCCATGTTATGCGAATGAAAGATGATGCTCCGGCCAAGAAAGTGTTTATATCGCAACCCTCCTATGGAAGCAGAGGTAGAGGGCGGCCCCGACTCCGTTGGAAGGACCAGGTGGAGAACGATTTAAACTCCCTTAGTGTGACCAATTGGCGCCGGTTGGCGGAGCGAAATAGCGACTGACGCGCCTTGTTAATTAAGTAAGTAAGTAAAAGGCAGCGCATTAGGAAGTCTCGAGTGGTTTTTAGTCAAGTTGTATAAATTTTGGAAAAGTTAACTTCTCAAACTCAAACTTTTACTATCCAGAGGAAAAGTTGTGGAAGGGAAAATTGTAGTATTTCAAAGCACAATATCAAATGTTACTCATTGTCTGAGAATTAATAAGCCTTATGCAAGCTCCTTTTTCGCATCAACGTTGGCTTGTTTGTTTTTTCCTACTCAGGAATGCGTGTCTAAGCAAAAACTTGATTTTTATGTATAAGGCTCAATATCGCCTTCAAAATTAACATTTCTTCAGGATTTTGTACACGTGGCCCAACGACACTTTGGTTCTGGACTATAGGTTTGTTCAGAAAAAATTGCCAATGCCGTGCCACATTCCAAAAACAAATAAAGCTATACAATGTCCTTCTGTGTACTTATTAGGGAGATCAGTGGTGTACTCACATCTGTGGTGGAATCCACTTCATTTTACCGATCCGATTTTTCGAGATTTTATCTAACGATTTTTCGCTTACGATAACGATTGTGCTATTCACTAACTCAGTTTTAACATGGCTAACGATGTCACAATTATTATTAATAAAAATGGAAGAGTAATGTAATTCCAGCTTTAATCGCTGACAACGTTGAATTATCTTCAACAAGTTAGCGACAACAGCTGATCAAAATTTAACGAATATCGATAAAACGGTTTGCTGAATACCAAAATCATTAAAGTTATCGATTTGATGATACATCGATCAGGGACATTGTTAAAATAGTTAATGAATTCTAATACTGGATATTTTCCAGATCAAACATTGGAAATGAAAACAGCAAAAGATGTTATAAGGTTGTTTCACTATTTCAGGAGTTTTGTTTCGCATCAGGGTTGATCGCCATCCCACTGAGCTTTAGAAAATAACCAAAAAATATAACGGTCCGAACAATTTGTAGAATAAATCATAAGTAGCACACCATAATCTGTAGGAGATTCTAAACTAATATTTTATTATCGATGCATTATAGGAAGGTATATACATATATCGTTAGCTTAATGTGAAAATGTGCTAAGTCAACTTTTACCAATTTTACAGGAGACGAAAAAAATGAATAACTTATGAAATAACCTTCTTTTTTCAAAACTGTGAGTGAGGATACCTTAATTGCAATGCTTTTGAGTGTAGAAGCTTTGAAAAAGATAAATAAAAATCATGTATGTCAACCCAGCAGCTATTTTATGACTTAGCACAATTTCCGCGCTCATAACAAATTTTTTCTCCTGACTTAGCACTTTTTACTCAATATGTTTTCCCATCACTCCTCACTTTTAATAATTGAAATAAAACACTAAAACTATATATTTCACAACAAATACTATTTATTTGTCAAACTATTTCTAACGGTTCTGACCTGGACTCTTTTGCCGGATGGTGCGCAGACAGTAATTTATATTTGAATTCAAACAAATGCTGTGTTGTGTCTTATTCCAAAAAGACAACTGCCACATATTTTATCTACAAACTAAATACTAAATCTCTTAATCGTTGTGAAGAGAGTAAAGACTTGAGTGTAATTTTTAACTCCAAACTTTCTTTTTCTAGTTCAATTGATTTCGTTGTTTCAAAATTTGTTGCAAGGGTTGGGTTCAGAAGACGTAACGCCAGTGACTTTAAGGACCCAATGACGTTGAGGGTACTTTATATATCCTTGGTCAGAAGTGATCTTGAATGTTGCTCAATAATATCGAATCCTTTCCATGAATCTAACTCCCATAATATTGCGAGTTCAAAAAATGTTTACAAAAATTGCTTTACGTATGCTTCACTGACCAGACGGCCTCCCATCATATACCAGCAGGCACAAATTGCTTGGTCTTCAGGCTTTGCATGACAGATGAACTTTAATCTCACTCATGCTTGACTTTAGCAAGAATTGCTCTGATTTATCTGATTTGTTCATTCCATATATTCCCCTGCGTGATCTTCGGTATAATAGATTATTTATCGAAATAACTCATAAAACGAATTATGCTATGAATGAACCTATAACTAGGAATATACATCGAGCAAATCGATTCAGTAGTGTTATTAATTTTAATAACAGCTTATGTAAGTTTAAGCTTGAATTATTTTCTATTTTTAACTAGTCTGTAAGAAAGCATGTAGTTATCGACATGTAAGAATTGAAGTAGATTATGGTCAGCGCAAAGCATTTATCAAACACCAAAAGTATGTCTCTATTGGGTGAATCCAATTACAAGAGGTTATGTAGGCAAGCCTCTCAAGGGGTTCCCAGCGCAATATATATGGCTTCTCCAACCCAATTGCCAACCTCACCTACCCGTGGCGAATTCTGTTTCATTGAGAGCCGAGGCTCCGGCGATCCCAAAGTTCCTCATGGAGCTAGGGGTGGGGAGGACGGGATGGCCTAGAAGATTTAATGTGGTCATATAAATCGTTCCCGAGATGGTCGGACCTTAATAGTGCTTTGTTACCTAAACGTACCGGATCTATATGCGGCAAAGGACCATCAACATCGACCCAAAGCCTTCGGGGAGTGTCTTTATAGTTAATACAACAACAACAAAGCATATACTCTTAGACTGAATGAATTAAATAAGTAAATAAAATGCGCGCACAAAGAAATGACTAGTAATTCAGATTGATATTATTGACTGGTTGACTTAGCACATTTACACATCATTGCAAACAGCACGTAAAAATTTAAAATTAAAATATTTTTTTCTTGTGATCGATGTATTTTGAATTCAGTTTTAAAACTGCATAAAAAATACAATTTTTCAAAAAAGGGACTTAGCACATTTTCACATTAAGCTAACGACATGCTTAGCAGAGGGCTTTATGAATTTTCTTAATTTACAAAATACCTATGTACATATGTTGAAAAAAAAACAGTTTCTTTTTTAAAAAGTTTTTTTTTTCATAAAAGTGGGTCAAATAGTATGGTATGAAAGATCATTCCTATTTTTTATTCATGCACTGAAACCTTTTATGAAACAGGATGCATTTAAAAAAAATCACTGTCTCTTGTTAAGAATTTTGAATGCTATCGCAATATCAAAGGGCAAGAAACATTCCTGAAAACGTAACTTTGCAGCTCTTCGGTGCTAAATTAACCTTTGTTGCTAAATTGGGGATTAAAATCCATTGCTTATTATTTCAATACAAAAATACCGCCACATGCCGTCAAATTTTTTTAGTATTCATTTAAACGAGATTTCCTGATATGATCGATTTAGTTCATTCATATAACATATGTTTCTCAAAAGTTTGGGTATACATTCAGACATTCATACATATGTACTTAGGTTCGTACATTTGAATATTCTGACGTATTCAGGCAAGTAGATTATAAATCATACACATAATCATATAATCATACAGAAACATGCAACCTGCTTTACACATTTTTGTTGCTTTTTTTCGTAAACATTTTTTTTGCGTACAGGGTCGCTGAGATAATAGCCGAGTTTTTTTACACGTATATACAACTACATTTTCGTTTAAAAAAATGATTATCCTCCCTTAGATAATGTTTAGGAGACCCATCTAGCGGCAGTGGTTGTACTGAAAAGCGTAGACACACATCTCTGTTGGCTATAGCAGAATCGGTTACGGTGAATGGTGGACACCCACCATGTGTAGAGGTAATACATAGCCACACATTTCAGTTGCATCTGAGTATAATGCGTATTGAAATTTAGGAGTACTAATTTTTTGTGTAGAAATTTCAGAAAAGTAGATAAAGTTTAACGCTTAGCAGTCCATATAAAGTTTAAGTGTATATGTATATAGATGTAAAGAAAACACAGCTAATAGCATCAAAATTCAAACTGAACAACCTTTTTATTATGTACTTTAAATGAACATAGCTATATCAAAGAGGATAGATATATCTACGAAGTTTAGTACACCCACATTTTGTTAGTACCCACCATGAAACTGTGATTGATCTAAACACCACGTTGGCCAGGAAAATCGACAGTTTCTGTCATGTTTATCTCATATTTAAGCCTGTTTTTAATTTGCAGTAGAGATATGATTGGCTTATTAAAATCGATCGGTCAAGACTTTTGAGCTTAGCCTTGTTGGGTTGGGTTGAACTGGCCGGTCTGTACGAACTTCACAATGTCAATCGCCTGCTTGGTTTCGACCTGATTAGTGGCTAGTTCGTCGACAGTAATGCTCTATCACCTGTGACCTGGAACTGCCGTGACGCATCGATGCATAGCAGGTCAGTTCGGTTAGCGCCTAGCTGAAATTAATTGCTAACACCGATGAAGTATTTCTTTTCCGCAGGGGACTTTGATCGCTGCGTGACTGTCAGAGTAAAGTGCCACGAATGCTAAACTCTTATGTAGCGGCCCATTTTATGATTGTGAAAGGTCTACTGGGTAGATATCACTACCAACATTGGCTTGCGGTTTGTAGCAAAATGTGACAACGGCCGTGGACTCTTGGTCTAGAATAGAGACATCGTACACAGAGCGAAAAGCACACATAAAATACCATATAAACTAGAAGAATTTTTACATAGTTTCTCTATGGTTTTTCTCCAAGCTGAACCCCTTCTTATTATAAGTTGGTATTTCTTTTTAATAAAATTAAAAAGTTATCATTGAGCAGCGAGAAGAAAATCTGCTTAAAAATAAGAAGAAACAATAACGATTTGAGAAGACTTTCTCTTTGAAAAAGTTAAGAAGAATTCACATGAAAATGAAACGACTTCCCCTTTTAATTAAATCAATAAGAAAATCTGCTAAAAATAAGAAGAAAACGTAGCCATTTGAGAAGACTTTCGCTTCGACAAAATCAAGAAGAATTCATATAAAAATGAAACGACTTTCCCTTTTAATTGAATCAATAGGAAATACACTAAAATTTAGAAATGTCCTTTCTAAGCTACATTAAAAATATATTTTCTAATATTAATGAAATACATATATTCTCATTTTTTTGAGAATAAAAATATTTTTTTAATAAAAGAAATCATTTATTTCTTGTATAAAAGTTCTTTTTATTGTATCTTGTTATTTATTACAACTTACATTCCAATATCTTTTTGGTCTTACAACTTTAATACCATTATTTAAAACATAAAAGTGGACTGGTGGACCATCTATCATATCAAAAGTTAAAAGATTGTACTCTTTAGTTTCACTTCCAATTAGATATGATTGAAATCTTTCGGAAAAACGCAAATACACATGCCTTTTTACAACGATAAAAACATATTGTTATTTTACTAAAAAGTCACAAATTTCATTTATTTTAACTACATATTCAGTTATTGTGACAATTTGTCCAATTTTAAAATTATGGCCTCTAAAAACAATAGCGTCTGTTGGATTGTATAAATGAAAATCTTTCAGATTCATTGAGGAAATATAAGCATTATTTTCTACTTTCAAAGGACACAAATTATTTATTATATATTCAGGTTGAATGAATTTTTTTATTTAGAATGGCATTTGCAAATCCCAAAGACGCTTTTATGGCTAATGTTAGAGGTACATTGACCCTTGACGTAATACTTCGCGCATACTTTTTATGTATTTGATGTTCAGATTCAAATCCAAATGACCACAAGTACCTAAGAGGGCCTAGTTTTTGAATAACTGTAGTATAATGAAGCATATTGTGATGTTTGGGTTTTAAGTTTTCTTTGAATAGTTTTTGATATAAAGAATTATGTTCTCTTATCAAAAGTTGTAAGTTCAGAAGAATACTGTTGTCAAAATTTGGATATAAAACTATATCAACAATTTTTATAAAAATAACTAAAAATTTGTAAACAACATCGTTTTTGTCAACTAGGTCACCTATAATTAGCAGTATGAAATGGGTAAACGATTTCATTTGCTTCGCACTCATTTTAAAACTTGCACTTGTTATGTGATTTTTTTGAATAGGGGGGCTTATGTTACAGATTTCCAACTCACCGTATTGAAACATTTGTTTTCTGTAATTTAAGGTCTCTAAAGTAAACATTTTCTTTTAATAAATAAAATAATTTAAAATTTTTGAAAAGTTGTACTTACAAACTCCGCTGAACAAATCATGCATAATGTCGCATGCTATGTTATCAACAACATGAAAGTCTGGCAGTGAATTAAATATAGAAGTTTCTTTTATGCCAGTTTCTTTTGAGTTATTCAAAGATATATCAATATCGTATTTACTTTTATTTCTTAAAGAATCGGAAATCTCAATGCAATCTCTTTGTGTTTGTTGCCTCATTCTTTTACATATTCGGCAAAAAGAATTTGCCGAAAATGATTTAACGTATCCCAACACTGCGTTAAGACCTAAATTGTCGCCTAATATTTGCACAAGTTTAATGAATATTTTGAAGCTCTTGCCATACCCTTCGATGACCAAACCATCTGTCTGCAATGTATTTAATATTTCTGTTAGTGGCTTTAAGGCTTTATTAATACCATTTTCATATAGATCTATAGATTTTATAAATCCAGCGACAAATATATTTGAAAGGCGACTACTTTGGCTCTTTGGCAAAGACGTAAATGTATAATAAATACCAAAAATTTTCTGTTGGCCACATTTCGATCCTAATGGGCCATTAATTTCAAAGTCGTCGAAATATAGGAATAGAGGTATTGTTAAACAAGTCGGATCGGTATAACATTTAATCCAAAGACTTCCACTCAGAAAAGTAGAATACGTGTTGGAATTTGCTATTTCTTGAATACAAGAAATTATTTCTTTTAGGACACTGTCGCTTTCGAGAAACTTTTTAATTTGAAACGGAATATCTACAAGAGTTATTTCTGTTTTTGTTCCTGTTAAAGTAGGATTATTATTCAAAACTATTACTGATAACTCATTGCTTAAAACATATTTCTTTGGAGGTTGAAATATTGCATATATTCCAATTCGTTAAAAAATTTATATTCAGTATCAACAAAGGAAAAAGGCTGAGATATACAATGCATTATCTCTTTAAAAAATAGTTCATTACTATTGTTTACAATCAAAAGTTTAATTACTTCACAAATGGGAGCAGTAATATTTTCTGTTATTGAATGTTGAATGTCAAGAATACTTTTTCTTGAAAAATTTGGATTGTTATGAAGATTAAGAAGAAAATAGATAATCGATTTTTTAAAATCTAAATTGAATGTTCGGAACTGTTCAATTGAGTTATTTACTGAATGCTCAATATTCATTTCACTTTCTTCAACAACATTTTGCTTTGGTATTTCAATACTTAGTTTCAAATTAAGGTCCTTTATGTGTTTTTCTACATGTTTTTGAAAACGATAAATGTTAGTGAAAATTTGATCACAACTTTCGAATTTACATATAAATTTATAAATATCTGGCACGCCATGGTAAACTTTGATGTGGCTCATAAAAGCGCTTGTACTAAGGAAATTTTGGTCACACAAGAAGCAAGAAAGTTTGGGCATTTTGGAATATTTTCTGTTTTTTATTTAAGACAAATCTAATTTACTTAATAAACTTGAAACTGAGGGGAAATCTTCAGACTTTAGTTCAAAAAAGTATTGCTCCAAAAATGCCCAAACTTGCTTGCTATTGTGTGCGTATTCAATTTGAAAAACATGACTTAACTTAATAATGTACTCAACAGCTTTCATAAATGAGAAACATTTCCATTTGAGGCCGTCACAAAATACATAACATTGCGATATATCCGAAAAATCTGTGCCCACAGCTATTATACGAGGCTGTAGTGTCCGTTTTTGGTCAGCATAATCCTTAATTAGTGCAGAAATACTTGGCATTATGTCATTTGAGGTTGAAACCATGAAACCAGAGTTATAAAATCGTATTGGGCATCAGCAATCGTAGGTTTTTCATTCCTATTACGACGCAGTGGTTGCAGTATATAATGCAGTAGTAACATAGTTATACAGTATTTAGAATCTGTTAAAGGTATATGATTAGATAAAATGTAAATAAACTGACATTGGTATGTACCATTTGAAATATTTGTGTTTAAAATTTTAGAGAGCAGGAGTTCTCTGCTTGCTTTATCCTTAACATCACACTGCAAGATTGGCATTATTTTTTTATAAAAGTTGTCCAGCTTCAAAAATAATTGATTTGATTTGCCTGGATACATATTTTCGGAATCTATCTCGACCTAAGAATAAATTTATTTAAATTTTTAACGAAAGCTAAATCAAAGTACTTACTAATTCATAACCGTCGGAATCGCTATACCTAGGCCAATCCTCCAACAAATCTTTTATGGAGTTTGCACTTTTTAGCCTCATAACAGATGTTTCTTTCCAATACGATTTAACTTGATCCCACGGTGTGCAGTTGTGTGTTAGCCAACATTTCTTCTCCAGGAACTCTTGTGAAATTTCAAAAAATAATAATTAATTTAATTAAATTAAATTAAATTAAAGAAAGTGAGAAAGTAATTAACGTAATTGTTTTCCACAAAGCTGAAATATGTAATCCACAGCAAAAAATCTAACAAACTATTTAAATTACCGGTTTTTCCTTTGGGAATATTTGACATATTGCATTTGCCCATTGTTTCATGTCTGAGTAATTCATCTTCCGACCGGTGCCTGTATAGCTTTCTATAATACAATGTGTGAGCGTCTTTTGATGTTTATTATCAATATATCCCTTGTGATCGTGAAAAGCAAGCACAAGTTGGCCTCTGACAGTCGATTTCAAAAGATCATAAACGTTAAATGACGTATTTTCAGACGGCAATGAAATTGGTGTTGATTCTCTGGATTTCACGGTGTCTAAATCGTTCGATATTTTTTCCAACCAACTCAATATTGTACTATGCCCTGAGTCGGTATCTCTGTCACACATTAATGGAATATTCTGAAAAAAACTATAATTAGAGCAATAATATATTTATTTAAAGGTAAAAACTTACCAAACGATTTCTCTACTCCCTCAATCCAGACTTGAACTTTATTTTCTCGCCGAAAAATTTGCTTTCCAAACTGTTAAAGAGAGCTGCTACATCTTCAATTTCAATTTTTTTTAAAACGGGATAAGACATGATGCCGCGTTCATTTAAAATGTGCATGATTTCATCATTCAATTCCCATAATTTCATCAAATCCAATATTTCAGCTACACTATGGAGCGCATCGATATCCGCCATTTTAATTTGTGTGCGTTGTTGCGTTGTAAAGCTCACTGAAAATGTTTGCACTTTGAGTTTTTAACACATTTCAATATTAAAACTTTCAATTGCATATACATCATATGAAATTGAATGAAAACTTTTATAATTTATGTTCATATAAGATTTAAAAAGATTTAAATAATTTTACAGCGATTGAATTTAAACATTAAAATCATAAACTTCAATTGCCCGGCTTGTCTGTCCCACGAATAGAAAAACACTGAGCATTTCGCTAACTACATTTGCAAGAACAAGAAATATACCACTGAATTAATACTGTTTTTGTAACGGTACTATCGCTACAAAAAAAAAAAATATGCTATCTAGTAGTGTTTAGAGGAAATACGTCTTAATAAAATCAAGAAGCTCCTTGTAAAAATTAAAAGTAACCCTTTTTAATAAAGAAAAAAGTGTTATTTGTTGCAATTAAGACGTTTTCCGTTTTATTTTTGAATTATTAACAGAAAATGCCACATTTTCAACAGAAAAATTTGAAAATAAGGCGATATATGGTAATTTCAAACTGATTATCGTTTTAATAAATTTAATAGGATTCTCAACATGAAAATAAAAAGAATATCTTCTAAAAATTTCTTCGTTTTCATCTCCCGTCATACCCCATCGCCTAAAAATATTTTAAGACGTTAAACTCATATTTTTTAGGTGACATTTTTGGCTCTGTGTACCATTAAGGGATTATAGTGGAGAGTTTGTTGCTTAAAGGGATGGTTGGAGTGGAGTAGTCTACTTGAGGTTAGTTTTGGGAATGGGCGGCAGAATGCTAGCATGGCCCATTATTTTGTCATTCCAGGACCAGACTGTATTAAATTTAACTGCATTAAAACTTTCTCAGATATAATATGCAGTTATGACCTTCAGAGCTTTTGCGTATGTTGCCTATGCTGTGTCTTTCGCTTGTCGACCGCCAAACCGTCATGTTTAAGAATAAGATGGCTCTTAATACCGTGAAGTGCCTTAAGTAGGCCTAGGACCCCAAGTTTTATTCTTTAATAGGCTAGAGGAGAGTTATAGCCCCACTCACAACTTTTATTTCACCCTCAACATGTGATGAACACATCGAACTTATCCATGCAGCGCTGTACAAGCTAAACTTTTTTTGTATTCTTCCATTCAGCAGGAATGAAGCAAAAGTATCATCTGGGATCTACATACATATGTATGTATATTAATGATCATCCACAATACGCTCACTGCTGCTCATTTCACTTTTTTGCGCGATCGCAATAACAACATTATTGTATTTTTGTTTCTAGCTCTGCATGTTAGTATGTATATTTGTATACGGCAATATCTGTATTTATTTTCAGAGCATTCAACGAAAAATTGGGAAAAACGAAAAGAAAACATGGCACGATACACACATGTACAAACATTCTCTTCGAGATCAATTTGACTACTACAATTACTTCGTCACCGCTAGTGCGCGTACAACCCCCGCCCAACCTAATTATTTGTTACTCTATAAAAACAACAACAGCTGGTAGGCACAGTAGAGGTTTACCAAAGTACGGCGTCGAAATATATACACGAGGTCTTGTTGCAAGACGGCAAGACGCGGGTGCGCCATCACCACCACCACCACGACCACAATTGTGACGCTGCATATGATGAGTAAGTTTTCCTTGCCTTGACTTGCCACTCAGCGGCGTGTTGTTGCCGGTCTCAGCGCCGCTATGGATGTCGTTGGTGCGAGTTGACTTCTTCATTCAGTCTCTGAGTGAACGTTGCGTTGTACGGTTTGGTTTGGTGGTTTTTCTGTAGCAATAACGGTTTTGTGTGAAAATGTCTTTGCCCGTATGTGGGCGAAGTGTGTAGTGACGGTTGCGCGTGTCGGAAAAGCAAGAAAATAATCATGTAGTATTGTATGTAATGGAAATGATGTGGATCCCTAAAGCGGAGCAGTCGCAACGGACGATCGCAAATAAACAAAGAAGTGAGGTGTGTGTGTGTGTATTTGCTATACACAAATAAAGGAGTGTGCACCCACAAAGCAGATTTTCCATTTCGCGTCTGAAAAATTGTTTTTCGTGTTTCTTTTTTTCTTTTCCTCTCTTTCTTTTTTTTTTAATTTTGGAAATTTGAACAATGTGAAGCCACACCAATGTTGTGTAGTGTCGAAGTGAATGGTTTTGGGCTTTTCTGTTTTATGTAGGCGAAAATTTTCGGCGTGCCTACTAATTCACAAAAAAATAATTTATAACAAAAAAAAAAAAAGAAAAAAAAAATATATCAAATCGTAAAAAATCACCAAAGTTTGTTCTAACATACTACTAACTTTATAATTCAATGCTGGAATTCAATTTCCTCCAACACTTTAGTTTTGTTGCACTGAACAATAACATCCATTTAATTCAAAAAACATAACCGTTCTTACATTAGACCGTTAAGCAAATGCTTGTAGGGCAGTTTTTAAAAATTGTCAGTGCTGTTAACCCAATAACTTACTTTTGACAAAACAACTAAAAGAAGAGCCTTTTAGATGATGGCACAAATATTGAAGATGAGACGAAGCATGTGAAAGGAACTATATCTAGAATAACCAAAATTTCTTTCTCCTATGTCCATCATCTTGGAATGCGAGAGTTAAATTTAATGGGGTTACACTGGGGCTGTACCCTTGGTCGGGAAGTCGGTTCGGTACATACATACATACATGACGTGGGAAGTCAGTAGATATTTTTTTGTACTTTTAAATTATTTTTTTCGCTATATGGACCTAAATTTCAATAAAGGATGCAAATATTGGCGTTGGTATCATACTTTTAAGGGCCTTTTTCAGCAAAGAAATGAAGATGACGCCACTAAGGCTGGTTTTTTCAGTGCGAGTTTAAACTCCAGTTGAGTTTAAACTTGCCACTTTGTTCGATAACAACAAATTTTGCTACTCATCTCAGCTTAAGCGGCCGAAGTGGCAGGGTTAAACTCTAGCCAACTTTAACTGGAGTTTAAACTCGCACTGAAAAACCGGGCCCAAGAGGAATCCAAACAACAAGATTAGGTTTCAGGATTACACTGCGACCTTAGGTCTGGAGGGAAACACATTTCTTTACTTCTAGTGATGATCGTTTAAAGAACCATTGTCTTAGAATAAATTTGACTTTATAATTTTGTTCGGGCAATATCATTGCACCTAATGACAGTGTAATACTGCTAAGCCATCTGCCATGTCACGAAACAAACAGAGGCTCCCTAATAGGATGTCCCATTAATGAATTTTGCTCTTGAGTCTGTACACATTATCATTATAAGTATCCCGCCTGCACGACTTAATTGTTTTTTTTATTCACTCCTGAGTACGACAAGCAGAAAACATGCGTGGACTGGGCGACTTTTGGAAGCACATTTTCCATGAAATTTCAATTACTTCGATAGTGGGCTGGACAGTCGGTTTGAAGATTGAAGCTGCGATATGAGATCTTTGTGATTGTGTTGCAATCCCATCCATGCCACAAGAACCTCCATTGTCCAGCACCCGGTCAGAGTATGTCTCTTTTGCTTTAGAGAGTTTCTGCAGATGAGGTAACTGCTACGCAGTAGCTTGGCAAGCCCTCCAAGTGTATTTTTGCCAGAAATTTTTTTTATTTCAATTACAATTTGTAGCAAAAATAGTAGCTGCAAGTCGTGTACGGATAGTGTAATATACCACTAGTTTCAGAGATCTTGTTTATAGTAGAAACTCTATCCACTTATGTGTTTGCTTCTAAAGACCTGCAGTCTCTAATACATACACGTTAATAGTAAGTCAGATTCATGTCGAGAAGGTAAGCGAGCGCACTCTGAACTTTTATGGCAAGTTTGTACGACACTGTGACCGATTTTCTCTCAAAACCGCCTATCTTATCAATTGCCTCTAGCTCAAATCAGATTAGACTCGAAGGAAATACCATTTATAAGTCGAGATATTAGGATTTCGGCCATTAATCTTCAGTGCGCGAAGTAGACCTTGCTACCGCAAGTAGTTTTTCTATTAAGTTTAGATTGTAAATGCCAAAGTCTCTCATATTTGCAATTTTCAAGTTTCGACAAAAATGTCAGCTTATGACAAAATATATAAAAAAAAATTTCTAGAGAAATGACCGTTCGTTAATCTTTTTATACTTTCATGAACATGAAATGGTATATTAACTTTGGTCCGATGTTTGTAACGTTGAGAAATATAGAAGATAGACTCACCATTAAGTATACCGGATTGATCAGGGCGACGAACTGAGTTGATATAGCCATGTCCGTCTGTCCGTCCGTCTGTCTGTTTGAACGCAAACTAGTCCCTCAAATTTTGAGATATCTCAATGAAATTTAGCACAAGGACGTATTTTTGTATTATATTAGACATTTGTCGGATCCGGTAGGATCGGACCACTGTAACATATATCTCCCATACAGCCGATCGTTCAGATAAGACGATTTTGGTCATTTCTGCCGCAATTTAGAAAGTATAAACGTGAAACTCGGTGATATATATTCTAATATATCTTAGAAGATATCCTGAAAAAATCACTTTGATCGGAGCTATATATAATATGTATCCCATACAACCGGTCATTCAGATAGAAAGATTTTTGGCCATTTCTCCCTTAGTTTCCAATATAAAAACGTGAAACTTGGTGATATATTCTAATATATCATAGAATATTTCCTATAAAAATCATTTCGATCGGAGCTATATATAATATATATCCCATTCCGATCGTTCAGATAAGGGGGTTTTTTGCCATTTGTTATTTTATATTTATCTTAAAAATCGTTTAGGTATGTACACCTTTTCACTATGTATTTCTTATCTCATACATCCGATTATTTGGAGATTACGAACGGGATAAGACTATTGTTCAGCCCCATTCATGAAAGGTATGAAGTCTTCGGTACAGCCGAAGACAGTCCCGTCCTTGCCTGTTTTTTTTTTTTTTTTTTGATTCGGTCTAATATACAAACTTACATATAAATTTGCTAAGTTCAATTCAGTTAGCAACTCAATGCTCCCAATTATCAATAAAGTTCCATCAAGCGGCGCTTAATTAATTTGTTACTTTGCCTCGAATTGCGTGCCACATTTATTGTGACCTCACTCTCCACCATTCATAAGCTTCATATGTGCCCGTCAATGTGTTTGTACGGTGTGTGCCCATTATTGTGATCGTGGATAAAAAAAAACTTAATTCCAAGAAAAAATATTTATACGCATATGTGTTTATTTTTATTATTTTTTATTGCATTAAGATCTACTAAATACAAATAAAATATGATGGGAAAATATATCTTCGAGCTACGATCGTAATTCTTACAGCCGCTCAACATAAATCAATGAAAATCGTTTGGCATCTCTTTGGTGGAAAATTTATTTTTCGTGTGTGTTTTGTGATTGCTCTGATAAAAGTGAAAAATTAAAAAATAGAAAGTAAGTTGGATATTCGAAGATTAATTACAAAATGGTACAATATTGAAAACAATCTTAAGGAGCACATCAAATTATATAAATCTTAAATCGTTTAAAATCGTATATCAGCTAAATCTGTATCCTAACAAACCTTCATACTTCATTATACATAGCTGCTTTGCTTTGTCCTTCGATATGGAAGGCAAGTCCTGTCTTTGGTAAGATGTTGAGCTCCACCAACTCATCTACAGTGGAAACTGCCTAAGTTGCGACAGTTTTCTACATACAATTTCAAGAATTTGCTCCATTCCGTTGGTTTAGTGCTTCGGAATTCTCTACCCTTTTTAGGAGTATGCTAAAGCTGGTATAAATATGCATGATCATAATTTCTGCTCAAATATTGACATCCGATTAATACACGCGCACTAGGCTCATGAACCTTTCTTCTAGAAGGGAACCATAATTCATGGGTCATCGCCACATCCAATGAACCCTTCTCAAGACTTAGGGTAGTTCGCTCGGCGCCATTTTACTATATTGAATGGTTATTTGTAGGACTACTAGCTTAATTGAGCAGTTACTCTCTCTGCGGCTTGGCAACCACGCTACTGTTGGCAGCCATAATTTCGAAATAGTAAAAGACTTCGTTTATTTGGGAATCAGCATCAACACTAGCAACAACATCAGCACTGAAATCCAGCGAAGAATCAATCTTGCCAATAAATGCTACTTTGGACTAGGTAGGCAATTGAAAAGTAAAGTCCTCTCTCGGCGAACGAAAATCATACTCTACAAGTCACTTATCGTACCCGTCCTGCTATATGGGGCAGAAGCATGGACCATGACAACAGCAGATGAAGCGGCTTTGGGAGTGTTCGAGAGAAAAGTTCTTCGAAAGATTTATGGACCTCTACGCGTTGGCGATGGCGAGTACCGAAGAAGATTTAATGATGAGCTGTACGAGCTATACGCAGACATCAACATAGTCCAGCGAATTAAAACGCAGCGGCTGCGCTGGCTAGGCCATGTTATGCGAATGAAAGATGATGCTCCGGCCAAGAAAGTGTTCCTATCGGAACCCGCCTATGGAAGCAGAGGTAGAGGGCGGCCCCCACTCCGTTGGAAGGACCAGGTGGAAAACGATTTAAACTCCCTTGGTGTGACCAATTGGCGCCGGTTGGCGGAGCGAAGGAACGACTGGCGCGCCTTGTTGGACGGCCATAAGCGTTTAGACGGTTAAGCGCCAATTAAGTAAGTAAGTAATGAAGTGAAGCTCCCTCCAACGGGAGGTGTAAAGGAAGGGCGCGGTTTCAAATAACACTGACGGCTCCAATATGAACTGAGTAGTGGCAGCTTGTCTATTCTCTGAGTAACCTAAAGTGTCCCTGTAATTCTGTCTCCCCAGCTTTGCTAGTATTTTCCAATGATAAGTTCTGGGTGCAGAGAAGGCCTGTAAGATCCCGTCGAAGGACTATGAGAGAGGGCGCAAATTAAACATTTGCTCAGAGTGACAAGCTGCGCTCATGAACCAGAGGACCTGCTATATAAGTCAAGAAAATAAATCTTAAGGATCACTGCACCAATCACCGAACACTGGCCGCTCGGCCTGCGTGCTTAGAAAATAGGGATCCTTTTTAAGAGCATTAGTAGGCAATGTACCGAGAAGGGCAGCAAAGAAACAGTCTCGCACACTATGTGGGAATGCACACACTAAGTTTCAAACTATGGGCAGTTACATACTTTCGGAACTTCAGGAAGTTGCTAAATACTCCGTAAAAGATATCAGCAGATTTATGGACCGAACTAAATGAAAAGAGCAGCAAACAGCCCATCTTAAAACAATATCCATTGGTTGCAGAGGTCATCAAAATGGCGCATCGGCCACTACTTGGGCTCTGTTTCCGGGCAGCACAACAACTAACGAACCAATTGGGGTCCCTCTGTCTTTAAGCATTAATTGTTTGTGATATGTTGTGATGCACAAGACCTCTTCCCTGTCAAACCGGTGGTAGAATGGGCCAAAGTTCTAGTTGATGGGCTCTTTGAGCCTGCTTTAGCCATGCGTTTGATGACTTTTATCTAGCGCTTGAAAATTTTTAATACTGCCGAAAACTGGGAGAGCGCTTTCTTATTATCTTAGCTTCGTACCCCCTTTTTCACTCTTCTTCTAGCTCGCTCCCTCTAAATTACCCATATTCTTGAAATCCGACTAATCGCTTGCAGTGCCATCTTTGCCGTGGCTACACCCCTAATCTCCCCGTCTTCTTTTCTTCTTTAAAAAGTTTTAATTGATTCATTGGGGTTTTTGTCTAATATTCTGTTTGGGAAATAAAAACTATAAAGTTCCAGCTCGAGCGAGGGACTTAACCCATTCTGTAAAAGTTGCATACATTTATACTTATAAAAATATTTGTCGTACTGTGTCCATAAACTCAACTTAGAAAGTTGGTGCATTGTTTTACTTTCAAAAGTTAAACAAATAAATTTCGCATTAAAAGTGCAACGCCATGTCTCGTCAAAAGTCATATGCAACAAAGGGCAAAGACCTATCTGCACCATCGAACGGTAACATATGTGGCTGCATGAATATGGAGGATGATGGAGCAGACGAAACCGACCTATGTTAAAAGGCCTAAAAAAGTAACGATAACAACAAAAACATTAACCACATCACAGCAGCGGCTAAAGTTAACAATTGCAGACGCGGCAACTGCTCATTGCAGATACTTGACTCAGTAATAGTCGTAAGTGCAAAATACACATCATAAATGCATTCATACGTACATACATACTTACATACGAGCATTTACAAGTATGCACAAATCATTTATAAGTGAAAATGAAGTAAAATAGAACTTCAAGGCGCAACTGTTCCCTGCATAAACTAAGTGCGATAACAACAACAACAAGGAATAATAATTGTTTCTGCCGCCTCTTCATAACATCGGCAACTTTAATTTGCACCCATTTTCAAATTTAACAAAATCAGCAATGCACAACGTGCAACATGCAACATGCGGCATGCAGCATTCAACGGCTAAGCAAAGAGAATAACCAAAAAGGGAGCAATCAAAAACATAATTTCTTGTGCATTGTAACGCCTGCATTTGCAACTACAACTTTGCTGCTGCTGTTTTTCTATTTGAAACGAGGCTACAACTATTTTTATGCATGCATGTGTGTGCGTGCGTATGTGTGTGCCTTTGCCCATTTGCAACGCACAGCATCAAACGAGAAGCGACAGCTGTCGGCTAAATATTGCATTTGGCAGCAAATAAAAACAAAAACAACAAAAACATAACCGCATTTGAGGCAGTGTTTGTTGTTTTTGTAATGTTTAACGCAGAAACAGGAAAGGGAATTATTTACGGATGGAATTCTAAATATAAACCACTCCCCCTCTTTTCGAAAACATAAAGCGCCTCGGCTGTTTTAACGACTGCAACGAATGCAATTCATAGTTTGTTGAAATTGTTAGTAAAAATTGTTAGTGTCGTCCGTGTAGTGTGCAGGTGTGTAAGTTCTTGCTTTTGGGGGAGGTATGCTTCAAATGATGTTGGTGCCCCCAATGCATCGCTGATTGTCGGCTAAGTTAATTTTGTTATTTTCTGCTTTGCTCACCTACTAAAGCTCCAAGCTAATGGCAGTGCCAACTGTTGTTGGTGTCAACTACTTACTGTTTGCCGCCAGCCAGACATTGATTAATATTTTGGATGATGTCGTTTATGAGGGCTCTAGTTCTGTATATTTATATGTATATATGTACATTAGAGTAGCCAAATTTTGTGAAGTAAATTGTTTTCTTGGCAGCTGAATTTTTTCCTTATTTTGCAGAACCATGTGTTGGGTTTCAAGTTTGTGACTCCGTTACGTATGAATTTTTCGATTACGGAAAAGCTAGTTGAACCTAAGAAAAATTTTCTCTCCAATTAATGAGAAGTTGCATACAAAAATTATAAATTCTTATACCAATTTCACACAGAAACGAATCACATTTTCTTTTTATTGAAGTATGTAATTAAGTTTTCCTTTTCATACAGGGTCATTTACTTCATTAAGCGAACATTTGTCAGCAGCCCCAAAAAAATATTATGCTTTTACAAAAAACAGTTAAAATGGATAGCAGCCGTTTCCGCCTAACCTAACCAAATATTTGCCTATTTTTGAACAAGCCAAATTATTTTTTGCTGCAAATGCATCGAAAATTATTTTTTTGTTTTTCTTTTTGTGTTTTTTCTATTCAAATTATTGAAAATAATATATTTTTCATTGTCATTTATTACATTGACAATAAAATCCATTAGGCATTCAAGATTAAGTTAAAAAGGGCTGTAATGTAGAAAATTTTACTAATTATTTCATTAACCATCTGTGTGAAACTGTTATTACTGATTGAATTTGAAATTTCCTCAATTTAAAGACAATTTTTTAGGATATATATATATTTTATAGCTCAAATTGGTATATAAACAATTTCGATTTAGGGTATCTGATATACTAAGAAGCAGCTTAAAAATCCATCTCCAAATTCCAAATCTTCTACGAAATATCTAAATATCTCGATCGGCATATTAGCTTTCTAGTGTTTGCCCTTTTGTTGCATTTTCTCGGTACTCTGAAGCATGTGCGAGGTTTGAAGTTTGTAGCTCGATGGAAAATCTCTTAAAAGTTGATCGCAAAACTTTTCTTTGCGGATTTTTTTTTTGCTCTAATCTTCTCGATCTGAAATTTTGTCAAAGCTCTAGCTTCAGTAAGCTAATTAAAAACCGATCGCAAAATCGGATCAAATCTCCTATGAACTAACAGAGTTATTTTCCTTTTATTGCGCTGTTTCGGTGCTCTAAACTTCAGCATATAACAAAATATTTTGTTCATTTTCAGTAGGCTTTAAGCTATGTTCGCTCCTTATCGGAAAATTCTAAAAAAGTCGAAAGCAAAACTCCACAATTCGGACGAGTTTTTTCCTCATGTGTCTTGTCAATCAAATATCGTGAACATTGGGCTTGTTGTATGGCATTGAAATATTAAAAATTTTGTTGTTGTTTTATCAGTCTATTGTTTTGTAAGATCTTGGGTTAGATTCGGGCTCTAGGCCTTAACCATAACCCCAAGGGGTTCAGTAGCCCTCGAAATTGTTTTATACAAGCAGCTATTGTTTTATATTTTCCTTTTTATACATTACAACTTTTTTTCGATTAAAAAAAAAAATACATCATTTGTGCGTTTACATCGGCTAGCTTTTCGGGAGCTGAGTATTGAACTCCAACATTAAATGTTTGTTATACGAGTATTTATCTAATATCAATTAAACAATGTATCTTAACAATAATAATTAAAAAAAAAAATATTGCTGAAGGCATTGAGCTTGGTTAGAATCCATGACATTGGAAACAAGATGACAAACAAGAAAGAAACTTAATACAAAGGAATAAAAAAGTGCATCCTAAAATAACTAAATATCAGCAGATAATTTCAAACCTCAAAACATGGTACATTACTCACGTTTTTCGTAAAATAAGACTTAATAAGGGCTACCCTAATGACACTAGAGTAGGTCGAAAAGAGTAGCAAAACTCTGCCCCTAAATTTGAAGCTTATGTTAAGAGGATCTTGGTACATTTTTAAGAATTTTTTTGATCTTTGCAATTAAAGACCAAATTTTGTTGCTTTTTTTTTTGTAACTTGTTTATTTGAAATCTGATCTTTTAACTTAGAAAGGCATAATTTTTAACTTAGAAATCTCTATAATTCCTTCGAATGTTCTGTTGAGCTCTAAAGTCGTTTTCTTATAGTTAGGTTTAACAGATACCCATTAAAGTATGTATGATTTTTTTCGCCAAACTATGAAAAAAACGACTATGTGAAAACGCCAGCAGAGCTCTTAAGGACACTAAAATTAATCCGAACTTGAAATAATGACTTATCAATTTAAAAGTCGAATATCAAATATTCAAGATACAAGAAAGAAACAACTTCGACTTTATTTGGAAGGCTCAAAAAAAAATTTTAATTTTTTCGAGACCCTCAGCATAAGCTTCAAATTTTGTGGTGTGTTGGTAGCGTGCTCCGCCTACCACACCGAAGATCCATGAGCAAAACAACATCAAAATTTTATAAAAAAGTTTTTTCAAAAAAAAATTTTTTATTCCAAGCGGAGTCGCTCTAGGCAGTGATTTGGCAAGCAATCCGACTGTATTTCTGTCATGAAAAACGTCTCAGTGAAAATTCATCTACCTTGAAGAAGCCGTTTTATTTATTTGTACATTTTTTTTTTGCAACTATTTTATTTCGGTTGAGGACCAACCAGTCTAATGTACATCGTACATACATACATTCACTACATATAGTAAACTCACTTTAACTTTGTCCCCTTAAGTTTATTTGTAGTATTTTTAAGTATTCTTTGAAACTATTGGATTAGATCAAAGCGTCAGTAAATATGGAATATTAAAAATAATACATACATATGTATGTGAATAAATAAGAGGAGCTTAGTAAGGCACGTAGAATAAATAAACTATTTTTGTCCGCCCTCCAACAAACTGCGCTCTCGATTCCACAAGGTAGCGCTAGAATTGGAGCAAGTTTAAAAATATTAAAATGGAAACTTAGAGTCATACGTAAGTAGAAGCGTTATACCAAATTTACACCGAACGCTAACAAAATCAATGGTCAAATGTTCCATTTTGAAGCGCTTATTGAGTGGAATCTCAATTTTTTTTAATTATTGCTTTATTGAATGCCTAATGGTATGGTTTGGTTGGTTCTTTTGATTTTATTATTAATAAAAAATATTATTTTCCGTATTTTTTTTAAAACAAAAGTTGGGCAGTTTTTTGTAAGAAAAAGCAGTTTTTTGTAAAAATGTATACAACGCGACATCAGGACGGACAAGGCGACAGCTGTTTCGACGAAACCATGTAAATCTCTTCAACGCCTATTTTTTTAATGGACGTTGTGGCAGCGCGCTGCCCTCAAGTGGTCCAATGAAACCGGGAGTGGGTCTTGAGTCCGCAGTCTTGTCTTCAAGCTGTTTTCTGTTTCGGCACTTTAACTCCCATAAAACTTGATATATATTTAGGTAAAGATTTTTGTATATCGCAGCTTATACCGCCTTTTTAAGAGAAGTTGTACGTAAAGATAATAACTTCAATATTAGAGTTTTGGCTACCCAGCGAAGTCATATTCCATTTATAACTTTATACTCCATACATACTAAGTAATACATATAATATGTCATTTTTATTAAGCACTAAAGCAAATATAATTTCCCACTATGTTCTCATTAAAAGAACACTTTCATGTTGTTAAAAGATTCAATTGACGCAAAGTCATAAAGTGCAGCTATAAAACTTCAACAAACAAATTTGTACAACAAGGGCTAAGCAGATTCATATGTTTAGTTGTTCGATTTTGAGTGCCTCTTCAAAATTATTATTAAACCATAACATGTGCAACAGCAACAAAAGTGTACTAAAGGAGATAAGAACAAAAACAAAATTGTAAATTTAAAAACGACTCATATGTTATCGGTAAAAAAATTGGAATGGCTTTTCTTTGTTTATTTGTACTATGTACCTACGCATGCGCAATTAATTTTTCAAATTTTTATTAGATTTTTTACATGAAAATAAACTTTTAATTCATGCTTTTTAATTATATTAATAATAAATTTAATACAACTTAAAACAATAAAATTATGCTTGACATGCCAACATATGCGATCAACTTTTGAGTATCTATAAAAAATAAATAAATGTAAGGCGCGATAACCTCCGAAGAGATCTAAGGCCGAGCTTCTCTTCCAATTTGCGTCGTGCTCCTCTTGATTTTCCCTACAAATTGGCCGGAGGGGACCTACATGTTTTATGCCGACTCCGAACGGCATCTGCAAGGCAGATGAGTTTTCACTGAGAGCTTTTCATGGCAGAAATACACCCGGAGCGCTTGCCAAACACTGCCGAGGGGCGACCCCGCTTAGAAAAATTTTCTTCTAATTGAAAAACCTTATTTCTAAAATTTTGATGTTGCTTTGCCCGGGAGTTGAACCCAGGGCATACGGTGTGATAGGCGGAGCACGCTACCATCACACCACGGTGGCCGGTTGTGTATCTACATTGTATAAAAAATTGTGCAATCGAAGTGAGTTTTATTGATGTATCACACAGGACAACTAATAAAGTATGTGAGAAAGAGGTTTTAAAACAAAATTAGTTTTTGCGAATAAAATCATTTTACAAATTGGGAATAAAATAATTTTCAATATAGAAACATGCTAATTTTATGGCTTATTCATAGAGTCGGGATTCTACCAGGTATTTACCATTTTTATGGGTAAATACCAGGAAAATACCCGGAATATTCCTTTTTTGTATCTTTTTTTGGGTATTTAAAAATCATTTGCATCGAGGCTGCGTGGAATTACAATTCAGCAATTAAATTTATACGTCATTTGGAATTAAAAAAAATTCGTTTTGATTTTAAACAAACAACCCAGCAAACACTTGGAGTCAACAATTAGTCTGAAAGGAGTCTAAACTTTGGATCGTTTGCACTCATTATGAACTCATTTAGGAGCCTGAAGCGAATGTTATATGCTCATATTTTGCCTCTAACATAAGTCTTATACAGGCCTCCTTCCGATATCATATATGAGCCTTATTGGCGTCATATACTGCTAATTTTGAGTAATTTAATGACATTACTTCAGGGCTTTTAGAAATAATTTTTGACATATATCCGAAACGGAAAACATAGGGTAGAAAATTGTTGTGATAAAACTCCCATGAGGATAAGATAGAAATGAAATAAGTATTAGTTGAATTAATTATTTATTTAGAATAAATTGTCGCAGAAAAGTTTCTGAGTTTTTATTCCGAAGCTGCCTAGTTTACGGATTTTAATATTTTTCGTTTGTTCATAATTTCAGCAAATTGGAGTCATAAAAGGCTCTAAGGCGATAGCATTTTTGAAGCTGATATTTTTCGGGCACATATTGAACTCCAGAACTGTAAGAGAATGTTTATAGGGTACACATATATACGCAAACAAAACTACCCCTCAAACATGCTCACGACGCTCATAATTTAAGAATCCAAAATTAGTCCAAAATAAGTGGGCAATGTAGGCATCAGAAAAGCGTCGAATCGCGTAGGAGGGTAAAAGAAAATTTAATTTTCCCTTTTATTTAACGGCCTAAAAGCTCCTAACTTAGCATGAAAAAATTATCATTTATCGACTATTTATGTTCGCCACAGCGAGTTTGGAATAAATTTTGAAACTTTGTTACGACAATTTTTCATTTTAATACAAAATAAATTACATTTGTACATTATTGTTAACCTTGCTATTCTTTTTTTGTATAAGCGTCGACGCTTTTCCGCTCATGGGCGCTTCTCGTCATTTTTAATGTGAACGCAAAGCTGCCAATCTCTGTCCAGTTGTTTCGAACTACATATGACCCCAATAAGCGCTGACGATGCCTAATAAATAGGCCATATAGGTGTCAGATAATCAGAGTTTATTAGAGTTAAAAATTACGCCGGAGAGTTCCAGTAGAGTATAATATGAGCTGTTTAAACGCCTTTTAAGAATTATGTCGGACTCTTATTTAGGCTCAAATGATATAAGTTAATAGGCTCGTATAGCACGACCATTGCAAGAAGGAAATAAATTGGTTTCGGCTTCCCAAATGAGCACATACCGACTGTAAACGCTCCAATTTAGATATTTTTCCGATTTTTTTCGACTTAAAATGTTTACTGGGTAAACTTAAATATTTGCAACGGCATGCATTATTGGCTAAATATTTTTGAAAAACGCTGGATTACAGATTAAAACTAATTCAACCGATAGCGTAATGGATAACTACCCACCAATATAGGACAAATTGGGTACATTTTGGATTAAATTTGTGTGTTTGTTTCCCATATTTTCCAAATTATTTTTTTTCCCTTCTTTTGGGTAAATATTTGGGTATTTACCCATTTTTACCATATATACCCAATTTACCGGGTATTTACCATTTGGGTATTTACCCCTTTCCCATCACTACTTATTCACTAGAAGATCGTAAAGAAGTTATGTTAATTGTTTCGCCTAAAAATAGTTTAACAAACAAAAAATGTTTTTAATCATGCTGCGCTTTAAATTTTTATTTGTCTTGTTGTGTTGTGCAAAGCCGCAATCACATTTTGTTCACGGTAATTTATTGAGCCCACGTAAGCCATTTTAGCTTTTTTCAAGCTAGATCGGCTTTTTTAGCTTTTTTGTCACCGTTTAGCCCAAAAAGTTGCGATTTAGCTTTAGGCTTTTTTCAGAAATTTTTTAGCTCTTTTTAGCTTTTTTTCAAAATTTTGGAAAATCTAGATAAACAGTTTGGTGTAGATTCAATTTTAAGAACATTGAACGAATCCGAACTAGACTTTGAAAATTTGTGTGGCTAAGGATCAGATGATGCTTGCATTATGGTTGGCAGAAATCGAGGCTCGGTAACTTTATTAAAGTAACATCAACTGCCACTCGATTCGATTGGCTGTTTCATCTGCTTCGAAACTGTTTCGGAGTGAAATTGAGTTTTTGATTTCAGAATTATTTAATTAGTTTTCTAAGTCCGCATGTACACAAAAGAGATATGCAATGCTGCCCTAAACGACGGCCTCGACCCGTTGCAAATTGCATTCACACGAGCAGGCATACGATTTATTTGAGAGATACCGTTATGTGTAAGGCTTATAGCCAATATTAACTAAGACGATATAATTATGTTAAGCCATATGGCAGAATTTAACAAATTTATTATTAGGCTTATGGAGCAAAGAAAATAAGGCTTATTTACATAAAATAGGCCTTATTAAAAGATGCTACTTTCTGTATTGGTGACCGTCGTGATGTGATGGTAGAGTGCACCGCTTACTACACCAAAGATCCTAGGTTCACGCCCCGGGCAAAGGATCATAAAAAATTTAGAAACAAGTTTATTCAATTGGAAAAGTTGAACAGGGTCGCCCCCCTCGCCAGTGATTTGGCAAACACTCCGAGTGTATTTCTGACATGAAAAGCTCTCAGTGAATACTCATCTGCCCCGCAGATGCCGTTCGGAGTCGGCATGAAACAAGTTGGTCCCATTCTTCCAATTTGTAGGAAAAAATAAGAGGAGCACGAGGCAAATTGGAAAAGGAGCTCGGCTTTAAATCTCCTCGGAGGTTATCGCGGCTTACATTTATTTTTTATTTATTTACTTTCTGTATTAGGACCTTTTATATAAGGCTTATAACCCACCCAAAATCAGGCTTATATAACATGTTAACAATAAATAAGAATAGATTATATGGCTTATATAAGCGGTTGAATTAGGATTAGTATACCATATAAAATTGCCTGGACTTATCATAAGACACCATCTGACTTCAAATTCCTGCATTCATATTCATAATAACCAATTTCAAAATTTTATTTAAACAGTCACTCATCGGCAGTGGTTCGGCCAGCACACAAAGTGTCATAAAAATATTTTTTTCAAATATTTATTTACCAGATGTTATTTCTCATATAACGTTTGGAGTCGCTGTAAAACGCATACCAAAAACTTGAAAAAGGGGGCCTCATACAGTCTAAAATGTGGAATTTACATTTTTCGTGGGTTCTTTGAAAGAGCAAAAAGAAGATTTCTTTATTGAAAATAGTTTTTTTTTTGCAAATAAAAAAACAGTTTTCTCAAAAATAATATGAGAACTTATAGACTATAGTGGGGTTTTATTTATCATGCCTCCCTTTTAAGTTAAAACGCAGATAGCATCTGTAAGTTATGTTTTTATTTTTTATGAAATTGGAGTAAAAATTAATTTTAGTTTTTTATTTTGTTATGTCTTTTATAAAAAATTAAAAAAACGCAAGGAAAGTTGGTTGCCTTAAACTTTTAGATTTCTTTCTTAGCCTTACATATATTTACTTAGCTTTTTTTAGCTGTTTATTTTTGTCCACCTATCCTCTTTTCTGAAGAAGTTCTAGCAACACTGAACTCAAGCCATGTTTGGTGTGCAGTCCGACACAATTTTGACAAAGTTTGACTCATTTAACTCGAACAATTTTTTTACTTCCTCTAACTTGATTTCTGAACAGGGTAGTTACCCCGTTTTTGCACTTCTTTCAGCACTTGTTTTATGTGTATGATTTTAATCGGAGTTTAAAATTTCACTTACCAATTTGCAATAACTTGTTTTTAAAGGTCTTCGCTCTGAAAGCCCAAAAACTCTGCCTTGAAAAATCAATAAAAGAATGTATATAGTTAAGTTCGGATACGAAAATATTGCAATTTCTGTGTTTTACACATACAAAAATTTATCCTGTAAACAATTTCGTATAAGTCTCAAAAGCTATTGTAATTTACTTATACAAGTTTAACTAGAATTACGTAATTTAGAGTACCGTAAAATTTACCGAAATAGTTGTTAAATGTTTCGGAAGCTCGATAGAAGGGAAAAAACTAAATGATTTCGAAATATATTGTACTGAAATTATACAGTAGCTGTCAAGAAATGATTCTAAACCCAATTTCGAAATAAGCCAGAAATCACCCCGAAAATATCCTGTAAATAACACAGAAACAATCCGGAAATTTTGCAGAATTGATAGACACTAAAAAATAGTTCCGAAATTAGCTCGTAATAGTTTAAAATTTTTCCCAAACATAGCCCAGGGATGATCCCGAAACAACTCGGAACAATCTTTAAACTAACCGAATAATAGCGAAGGTGAAATTGGCATATTCGTGGCATCAATGTATAGAGTATTGAGTTTATGGTGCCGATATCTGCATTTTTTAACATCGAGTATTGTATTTCTTTTTATACTCAGCTGAGCAAAGCTCACAGAGTATACTAATTGGGTTTGCATAACGCTAATCCGTAACGGCATAAACTAATCGAGATAGATATATACTTCTATATATCAAAATGATCTGGGAGAAAAAAGAAATTCATCTAGCCATGTCCGTCTGTCGGTCCGTCCTCTGTCCGTAAACACGATAACTTGAGTAAATTTTGAGGTATCTTGATGAAATTTGGTATGTAGGCTCCTGGGCACTCGTCCCAGTCCGCTATTTAAAATGAACGAAATCGGACTATAAACACGCACACTTTTTCGACATCGAAAATTACGAAAAATGAAAACAATGATATAATTCTACACCAAATATGAAAAAGGGATGAAACATGATAATTGGATAGGTTTATTGACGCAAAATATAACTTTAGAAAAAAATTTTTGTAAAATGGGTGTGACACCTACCGTGTTAAGTAGAAGAAAATGAAAAAGTTCTGCAGGGCGTAACCAAAAGCCAGGAATATTGTTCGTGGTATTACATATATAAATAAATTAGCAGTACCCGACCGATGAGGTTCTGGATCACCCTGGTCCACATTTTGGTCGATATCTCGAAAACGCCTTCATATATACAACTAAGGGCCACTCCCTTATAAAACCCTCATTAGTACCTTTAGTTGGATACCGATATCGTACAAATACATTCTAGAGTCACCCCCGGTCCACCTTTATGGCGATATCTCGAAAAGGCGTACTACACCTATAGAAATAAGGCCCACTCTTTTTAAAGTACTCATTAACACATTTCATTTGATACCCATGTCATACAAACACATTCCAGGGTTACCCTAGGTTCATTTTCCTACTTGGTGATTTTCCCTCCCTTTTCTCCAAAGCTCTCAGCTGAGTATGTAATGTTCGGTTACACCCGAACTTAGCCTTCGTTGTTTTTTTTTATTCTTTTTCTTAAGGCAGACCTCAGCAGCGACTGTAAATATGGTATACAAAAATATTGATGTCTGATTACTTTGGCCTTCAAAAACTTTGATTTCTATCAATGTTTGTTTTAAGCTCTGTCGTCGTTTTCCCCTAGTCGCTTTTGGTAGTTTAGTCGAGCGAGAAGCATACTTTAAAGGGCTACAATTCGGCTAGCAGAAAAAACACCGACTATTTAGGAGGCTTAAAGAAATACATACACATATACCTTTTTTTTATATTTGAAGTTTTGGTGAAGCATACAAAAAATGTACATATATAACTGTTCCTGTTAATCCAAACCCTGATAATTTCTAAATTGATGCTCTTGATATGTTACGAATAATTGAGCCAAAAAAAAATACATAACAAATTTTTATACATAAATACATAAATACATATACAATTATTATACATATAGGTATTCGCGGAAAAGTTCTGAGAAAAACATAGCCCAATAACTAAATGCCTTGAGTACACGGAAGGACAAACAATATTTTTAAATAGCATGCATGTCATCGCTAGTGAGTGATATTTACAAAAAACGCATTTTTCAAAAATCACAATACTAATTTTTCTGGGTTAAAATCTCATAAACAGACATAAAGAAATACATAGCTGCCAACAAATAATTACTCATTGTTGAGGGAGTGCGATCTACTTTGTTATATGTGAAGGCAATGCAACATTTTTTCATGTACGATTACTTGTATTCATAAATTTACATACATATAAGTACATATACATATATACATGCATACATATATGATGAATAAACATTCAGAAAAATAAGTAAAAAAAAAAAACAATAACAGCGCTGCTGAGTATGAGTGCTGGGTCTCGAAAACATGTCGATCTGTTCTGACATGCAACAGATGTGTGCCATCAATGATGGGCAAAGTAAAGCATTTACAAGGAAATCAGTTACTAGCAACAGCAAAAAATAAAAATCAATTTTAAATAATAATCTAACGACAGTATTCGTGTGCAGTATCTAAACGGTTATTGTACACGAACAATTATTTGAAGCAATAAAACTCCAGCGCATACGTCCACAACAACACCCGCAAATCTAAAAATTTCATATCAAAAAGTGAAAAAAAAAAATAAATAAATAAATAAAAAAGAATTCATATATAAATTGTGAAAGAGTGGTAGCAATGAGTGCAACAATAATGATCGAAAATCAATTGATGACACGTTTTTATTTTTTCCAAAGTGTGTGCAACAGTGCACTCCTCCCCTTTCGATTACATCTGTCTTTGGAGTTCGTGTAATAATGTGAAATAATTTCATTTTAGTTGGGGAAGGACAAATTGTTAAAGTTAAAAATAAATACACATTCAACTTTAAATAGAGAAGCGATAAAGTCAAATTTTCTTTCTGCATCACACACACAAACGGATCGACCATAATACGAAATGTTGCAGCTGCATTGGATTTTTTTGTGTTGCACGTTGCTTGCAACACATTTTCTTTGCCACAACGTGAGCGCTATGAAAGGTGCGTATACGATATACATACACATCTACATATGTGTTTAGATACTATATCTTGATTAATATATCTTTCAGCGTTAATTCTTTTATGTCTATATATGTACTTGTATATTTTAATCCCTTGAAGAAGCAATTTCTTTGTTATACTACTTTTAGATAAAGTTATTTATTTTTTAAAGAAGAAGTGCGTTGAGTGCTACGTAAGACGGCAGCAGATATTTCTGAGGGTGATTGTTAATTGAACAGGCAATTTGTATTAATTGCTTAAATGAGCCTACAAGTAAATGTTGTATGTGCTTGGCTTTCGAAAACTCAAAATGTACTGAACTTTACGATTTCCAAAACTGTGGCGATACAAAATTTTAGGGATGATTTGAAACTTTTTTATGTTATTATCTGCAAATTTTTTACATCTAGGAGGATTTTCAATAAAATTTCATTAAACCTGTCGTTTTTTTACTTTTTAAAATATGTGCATTAGACCGGCCCGTATTTAAAAAAAAGGCCGATTTCGAACCGCCGAGCAGACCAATTTTTTTTACAACTAAATACACAAAATACGAAATTTTGTGAAAATCGAATAACATTCGGTAGATGTGCACAAGGGAAAATACTGGAAATGAAATTTGCATATAACAAAATTTGTTGCAAAATTTAGTTTTATTTTTGATTTCGATTGAACTCTTCTAACAAAAAAGCTTTCAATGTCCCCAAGCAGTTGACAATTGTAAAAGTTATAGAAACGCCGCAGAGATTATGAGTCGAAAAATCCCCATAAGCTTTTTATAGAAAAAACTAAAATTTTTGTGGCACCTTTTTAGGCTATCTTTTTAGACGTCCTGAAGAACAATCCCTTTTATACCAAAAGAAAAAATAAACATTTTTATTTGGCCCATCCTAATTTTCATACTTTGTCGCTGTCCGGCGGTTTGAAATTGAGAAAACAATTTAATACGGACGTTCCAATGAACATACCCTGCATGGAGTCGCATTAATTCCGACCAATCGCAGTGCTATGAAATGACAATTGCCCCCACCCCTTCCTCCTCTTTGCATAGCTTTTGAACGCGATCTTAGGTTGTTCGGTCCTAGGTTGTTCTAAAATAATCGCAATCTTTGATCAATTAATTCAAATACATATGGCTCAAACTTCAGCGCAGTGTGACTTATAACTCTCCCACTCTGCATCCGATTAACACCAGGTTGGAGGTAGTCATATAGTCATATATCATCAGATATTCGGATTTGTTGCTGTTTTAACATTGCTTCGGTTCATCCGCTCCCGAATTTCCATCGACATCCTCTAACGGGAGTACGGGAAAAATTCCATTTCAACAGGTTCGGAATATGCGGAAATTGATTTTAGAAGAATTGGTTTCACGTAATATTTATGTAAGTGGGAAACCATCGTATGAAGGATATCCATGCCGGGATGATTCTGCATAGGTTAGAGTATAAGCTGTTATAGTATCCAGAGTGAAGTCTAGCCAGAGCAACGCGCACTCCCGGAAAAACTGCTTTCCTTGTCTGCAAGAATTATGAAATGAATTATGAATCTGAAAACGAAATATACTTACTGAGTGTGGATATCGTTCCGGGTCTCCCCATATTTTTGTTGATTAGATAGTTGAGCCGAATCACTTCGTAGCGTCCACCGCTATGCTCCCAAATTTGCTTATGGGGAGGGACTTCATCAAGCAATTGTCTTTCCTAGTTTTTTAGCAATTCCGAAGACGTGAATATTGAGCAAAAGTTCCATCTGACTTTCCCCCGATCGAAAAACACTGAGACAATATTGCGATAGAAATATGCCATGTGTGCCGTCTTTTAAATGGGCCCATCATTCCCAGCTTTGAGCTGGATCGTTATCTCGTCGAAATAACGTCCGCGCCAGCTTTTGCGTAGCTTAAAGGGCAAACATACAAAAAGCTGCATTGGGATTCTAAAAGTCGCGAACGAGATTTCTTAATGTAAGATTTATGTCAGTTTAATCGTCGTACTTATTTATCACAAGTTGTTGTGATATCTTTAAAAAGAGCATTTCAAACCTATGAATCTCAAATCATCACTGATTGTGATTTTTCACAACAGTTGTCGAGATTTCGCAACTTTTACTCAATACATGCTACTAATTTCAAGTACTGATTTGGATATAAGTCAAATAACCCACATATACTTACTGCTACATCTAAGTGGATTACAGACGAGTGTGGTATGCACGGCTGCATGCAACACTTCAAAATGCCAGATTCAGAACCATAAAGTAAATAAACATGCGAAGAGTTACTCCTTACTAAATACATATAAAAGCAATAAAGAAATAATCTTGGAAATTTAAAGGAAATATTTTAAGTGCGTGTAAACATGGACCGGCCAGTTCAACCTAAATATAGTTATCTCATATTTATGAGATTAACTATGCTTTTGCATAACGCACTTACCTATATGCTGACCTATATTTGTACATGGTATCTATATCTATACTAATTATATAAAATGCTTATATGGGCAATGTTTGTAACGGATAATCTCAAGAAGTACCATACCGAGTTTTATGAATTTTTTTTTTATTTTTTTATTTTTTCCATTTTCACAAACTAAAGCCCTTTATTTTTAGGATAAAGTTGATAAAAACCCCTAAATAATGCAAGCATAAAACTTTTCGATGGCCAAACCCAAGCTACAGGGGCCAACAAAAACAACTTTGTGTTTGTGAAGATATATATACTCACAGCCAAAGAGAGTGCGTCATTTCGCTCGAGTTTTTTGCATTGTACATACATATGGAAACTAGCGCTCGCAAATCAAGAAACGTATACATGCCTTTTTCAAATTTTATTGTATTTATGATTGTATGCTGCAAAACATTGCCTAGAAAGAAATACATGGACAAGTGTACCATATTATTGGTAGTTTATTACCACCGCCCAACATGATTCCAAAATGTTTACAAATATATTTTTCTTCCCAAGAGGAGCAGCTTTCGTAGCGCCAAAATGCTGCACCAACTCTTCAAAGAGATATTTTGAAATTAATTCAAGAAATTCTGCTTGAAAATAATGTGTATATTCGATGTTTTATGACTTCTATGGAGCGTAAGCCATCTAATTCGAATAACTATGGGGTTGTAAACCATGCCGACAAACGCTCTGTTAATGAACACCGTGGTCGATATAATGCCCCGACTACAGGCAAGGTCGCAGTATTGATAGCTGACGAAAATGCTGGTCCCCGCGATATTGTGCTACAGTCCCACGATAACACTCTCCATCGTGTGTCAGACATTCGTCCTTCATATGACCCCTTGCAATACCCTGTCATATTTTTAAATGGTGAGGACGGTTACAGCATAAATATACCGCAAACTTCTCCAAGGAGTGGGGCACCTAACCCACAAAAAACAGTTTCATGTATGCAATTTTATGCATATAAAATTATGATTAGAGAAAATAGCTTTAATGCGCTTCACAGATATGAATATCTCTTTAACTGATACTGTGTGGACATGGGTGCTAATATGATGACCAAAAGGTTGAATTTTATAAAAGCACACCAAAAGACCTTGCGTGCAAATAGTTATATACCTCTTAGGGATACTGCTAACATATGTATTTTAATTTGTCTAATAGATAAAATTCTTCCCGCTGACATGGCTCGCATTATATCAGCGGAAATTCCAAATAAAGACGAAGATCCGATGTTGTATGATATAATTACTAAAAATATGATCCACTGTCCATAATTTATCATCGCCCTGCATGTTGAATGGACGATGCTCAAAATGATACCCACGCGAGCTCTAGCAGCATACGCAGACCGGGGAAGATGGTTATCCAAAATATAGACGAAGGTCTTCAGCTGACGGTGGCTATACCCATATACTTTCTATTGGGACAACGTCGACAACCGATGAATCGTTCCATATTACCCCGTTCTTTCCAGATGTTTCTCCGCTCACATAAATGTAGAGTACTGTCATTCAGTGCAAGCAATAAAATATATTTGTAAGTATGTCAACAAAAGTAGCGACGCAGCGACATTTTCCGTTCAAGATAATAAGGACGAAGTGCAAATTTTTTAAAAGGAACATATTTAAGCACATCAGAAGATATTTGGAGATTACTGGGATTTTCACTCCATGGGCAATATCCAACGACTTTACATCTATCTGTTCACTTAGAAAATAGACAAAGGGTTTATGGTACTGCAGGAACCACTAAAAACCTCTTTGACAGCATTTTTTCCCCTTTGTTCCGTTGACAATTTTGCAAAGACTTTGCTTTACTCCGAAGTAACCGCCTATTACACTTGGACTAATACAATTACAATTAATAAGTCGCAAGGACAAACATTTAGTTGGCGTAGACCCTCGTAGTGAAGTGTTTTCTCACGGTCAACTGTATGTCGCTATTTCAAGAACTGGTTCCCCACAGAACCAAAGTTTTCTCATTCCTGGAAATGATAATAAAACAAAGAATGTTATATTCCCGGAAGTTTTTAATTAATGAAAAAAATTTACCTTATTTTATGTATTAATTTTTTACGTTCTACCATCCAATTTCTACTGCTGAGTGGAATAGCGCCCTACACAAAATTCTTTTCAAAAACGTCCTACCTGAGAATTTGACTCAAAAATGCCCTACCGCAAAATTTGATTGAAGAACGCCGCGTTTTCCAAAAAAATTCTGATGTAGGGTGTTTTTGAAAAGAGCTTTGAGGTGGGGCGGTTTTGAAAAGCGTTTTGAAATAGAGTGATATTAGGCTCAACAATCGATTTACTTAAGTACCTAATGTTATTTGAGTTGTTATCTTTTTGCGTTTTGTTTTCTTTCAAAGTTGTTCATTAATAAATTGTTTATAACGCTAACGAATTTAAAAGTGTTTGCATTTCATACGCCAGAGTAGCAAAAATATATGACATATGTACCTTCGTAGTAGCAAAAATACACGACATATGTATGTGGATCTCTTCTTTTAAACTATACCCAAATAGCAAAAACTCTATAGATTTACTTTTTTCGGCGTAACGAAGTACTTGCTAGTCTTAAATAAAGAAGATTTGGAAACATTTTCTGTTGAGGAATGTCGGCTAATACGCCGATTTTATAGAACAAATATTGATCTAAGCAGCAAAGATAAAAGATAATAATAATGTGCTCTTACAAGCTCTTTTATGATTTTTTTTTTTCGAAATGACCCACTAGTTGCTCTATCGTTTTTTCCGCCCTCGAATGATAATTGTTGTGTATTGTTTTCCAATCCCATCTGCGTTGCGCTTGATAATAAAAGTAAAATGCTTAGTGAATACGATACTCTATAGAGAGCTAATAAGCCTCAGAGATCTGTAGGACTGAATTATTGGATACTATTTTCCTCGGCAAACCAAGGATGATTAGATCCAGCGAACCAAGAATTTCTTCGGTTACAGCTACAAATGTGAGCCATTCTCATCATCGCAAATCATAAATCAAGAATGTCAGAAAAACAAACATACATCGAAAAATTTCGAATCGATGTTTTTTTTATGCAAAAATCTTTAAAACAACCAACTTTTTCATTTTCTTAAAATAAAAAGAAGATAACTTGATTGAAAAAATACTGTCAAGCCTGATAAATGCTGCCCTTCTAAGCCTTTGGTTTATTTGTAAATTAAAAAAAAAAAAAAAAACGGACATTTCTATCACTATCTCTGTCTCCCTCTTTCTGTCTACTGATACATAAAAGAAACCTCTCAATTTTCTTCAAAGTTTTATAGTTTTATGATTTCCCTCAACCATTGTCAAACCGGTTTCGCCGTTGTGCCATCATCAGTGTCGATTTTCGTTCTGACCCACTAGTTGCTCTATCGTTTTTTCCGCCCTCGAATGATAATTGTTGTGTATTGTTTTCCAATCCCATCTGCGTTGCGCTTGATAATAAAAGTAAAATGCTTAGTGAATACGATACTCTATAGAGAGCTAATAAGCCTCAGGGATCTGTAGGACTGAATTATTGGATACTATTTTCCTCGGCAAACCAAGGATGATTAGATCCAGCGAACCAAGAATTTCTTCGGTTACAGCTACAAATGTGAGCCATTCTCATCATCGCAAATCATCAATCAAGAATGTCAGAAAAACAAACATACATCGAAAAATTTCGAATCGATGTTTTTTTTATGCAAAAATCTCTAAAACAACCAACTTTTTCATTTTCTTAAAATAAAAAGAAGATAACTTGATTGAAAAAATACTGTCAAGCCTGATAAATGCTGCCCTTCTAAGCCTTTGGTTTATTTGTAAATTAAAAAAAAAAACAAAAACGGACATTTCTATCACTATCTCTGTCTCCCTCTTTCTGTCTACTGATACATAAAAGAAACCTCTCAATTTTCTACAAAGTTTTATAGTTTTATTCCGTTCAAATTTCAAACTGAACCGAGAAACGAGTCAAAAGTTTTAAAATTGTTTTAAAACAATACAAGAAGTTTAAACATGCAAATCTAAAATTGGAACAGAATTGCAGTCTCGTGTAATGTCCTTTGTGTAACTTGTGCAATTGTATTTAATTAGCGAGGCATGCTCATATTGCTTCATACAATTGTTTTTGTTATTGATATTAGAGAAAATTACAAAGTTTACAAACGGCGATGGCTACTAGAACATGTTTCTGAATTTCTCTTCTTCATCAGCTAGCTACTACTGATAAAAGCACTGATATAAACCCAATGTTACTAAGCTCTTGAGAGCGCACCTATAATTATTCCACACAATTAGGATTAAAAACATATAGAATTAGTATAAATAAGACAATGCTTATAGACCAAATGATAAGAATGTATACAAATAATTTAACAGATGTCATTTTGTAGTCGACTTCGTGAATGTAAACAAGCCTATTTGGTTATTTAAAACACATCTCTATAAAACCTAAAGACGGACCACAAGGTTTTTAATTTTTTTTTATCTGGAAGCGTGGAGCCTAGTTCTGAAGACCCTTATAATTTAAATTCTGAACCTGGTTTGGCCAGCTTTAAGTTTGTAACCGTACCTTTATTTTCATAATAGGGCTCATTTGTAGTTATCTAAATAAATTGAGTACAAATACCATTCATTCTGCAGAATCGGTTGCCAGATTTATCAAATGCACCCACAACGTCGATCTTCACTTAGCAATTGCCGTCAGACACCAGACTTCTATGGCAAAAACCAACAATTTGTTGCAACTTCTTATGTGACAGTAACATTTTCAGTAGATTTAAGTGTATTTATTGTTTTCAAGCTAAATTGGTGTGCTTGAAGGCAGGCAGCTAGTTCTCCAGACCTCTAGCCATTCAGAAAGTATGACAATTGCACTCAAAACAAATAATCTTTAAAAGTGCGCCTAAACAAGATTTGTCTATCTTCGGTTGCTTGAATCCACTCTACATATCTGCAACTCTGTTGTACGAAGCCAAGTCACTTATGTAAATTGAATTTATTGTTTTGCTAAGCAAACATTCAAGTTGCGTACGCATTTCATAAAAAAAAATATTTAATGTCTCTCATTCCTAAAGCATTCAACTCACCAATTGTTTAAGTTGTTGTCATCTCAGTCTATGTGGTGGGGCACTTTTGTCACCAGCCAATAGCTGGTGTTGATGTATTTAATGTGCAAGATGTCATGTCTTATCGGCGCGCTGTTTCGTGTGACATTGGCGGCCTTAATGCATAGCACTATTTTTGTGGGTGTAGGTGTGCGGTGCAATGTTGCCAAAGTAATATGTGCTATATCTTCTGATGAAAATATCCAATGCACCATAATTGTTGCTTTCGCAGCAACCGTGTGCCCGTGAACTTAAATACTTGCCTCTTTTGCAACTGTTACCTACTCTGTGACCACTTTTACATCGCTTCAAGGTGGCGTGACATACATACTTCTCATTTTAAGGGCTTCTTTGTATTGTTTTTTCTTTAAGTGTGGTTTGTACGTAGTTTCTGAATTGTTTGTCTTAGCTTCGATATTATTAACTGTGATTTGACTTATTTTGTTTAGTTGATTTTTCGACAGGGTAGATAAGTGATATTGGAACGATTTTCCCTCAACCATTGTCAAACCGGTTTCGCCGTTGTGCCATCATCAGTGTCGATTTTCGTTCTGATCTGTTGTTGTCGTTTGTCCTGCATTTATAGTTCCTAGGTACATGAGCAGGTATGTTCAAAATTGATGCTGATCGATTTGCGTGACTGGCTGAGGCAGGTAAAAGTCCGTAATTTTAGTCGTTAGACCTTTTCTGTGGGTTTGTTGTTTGGTGCGTTAATCGTTTTGTGTTTATTTGTTGTGGTGTGTTTGTCTGTTGTACCTGTGTGATTACTTTGTTTCTTGCAAACAAGTTTTAAAGGCTCGAATATTGCGTCAGAAATTGTGTGTTATCTGTTCGTTTATTATTCTACCGTCCAATGTTTTCTGTTTGTAGATTTCTATGTTTTCGAGTACGTTGAGACGTCGGCCTTTTGCTTGTATGTGACGACCCGTAACTGTTTTATTGATGTTTGCTGGCGAACAATCATTTTCGTCCATGTGATTCGCGAAGTTAGACTCTGGTATAATGTTGGGATTCCGTGTTCTTTTGTTGCAATCTCTAATGTGTTCTCTGAACCTCGTTCCTATTTTTCGTCCTGTTGGTCTTATGTAAGTATGTTGGCATCAGCAGGTAAGCTTGTATACGCCGTGGTTGCTAAACGGATCCTCTAAGTTAGTGTTAGTTCTTAGTTTTCGCCCTAGATTGTTCGATGTTTTTAACGATGTGTTAATGTTGTACTTTTTAAAGAAGTTTGCCAATTTATATGTTGCTTTTCCAGTATATGTCATAGTCGTCCAGGCGTTATTATTTTCCTTTTCATTATTTCTTTTTAGTTCTCTGTGATTTGGTCAACTCTTTGCTAGAAAATTTGTCTATTATGGCTCCACCGGGAACATTTGAAGAAGATGCATTCAGCATCATCGCACAGGTACCTCGGATCTTACACCTTTAAAATGCTGTTTATATATTAAATAAGGTACCTGCGACCTGAGGTGATTACTTCGCCAAAGTTTTTAATGAATTATTTGATATGATGACCACGTTAAACCTACTAGGTTATTTGCCTGTACTATCGCTGTACAGACGTTAACAGCTTACAGCAATTTAGTTCTACCACCAACTCTCATAGCAGTTATTCCTGTCTATATGGATTTTAGTCGGGAATATAATGTTACGGCTAAGTAGCTAATAAATCCTTTGAGAATCGACTTCAAAGCAGTCCTCAAAGTCAACGCCTTGTAGTACCTGCATTTTTGATAGGAGTATAAAGCTTGTACTTTCGGTGGCGGGAATATGTCTACGTGTCCGACCAAGATTGTAAATTTGATCATAGGTGACATTCATATGAGTCTTTCATGATACACGAATGTTCTGAAGGTATATATATGGGCTGATAAGTAATGCACACATGTTTTAAGCTGTGCATATGGCAGCCCTGTAATCATTTCGCTCTACGTGCATACATATTTCTTGCATTTTGTCTATAGGCATAGTATGCACTGTTTCAAGGCTTTGGAGAATATATTACAAATATTATTGTAAATGAAATAGTGCTTTGATAACCGAAAAAAATGTAAACACTCAGTCATTTCGTCGATTGCGGTTGGTAGGTCAAAGTGAACAAGAAACGTTTGGTTTGTTTTTTATGTTTCTCATATGTACATAAACAAAGATATTGAAGAGTTTTACTACATTCCAGCAAGAAGTATAACTAGGAATATTAAAAATAACCTAGGCTTTGAATATACTGAAAGAGAAAAGCTGGTGAAATCAACCGAAATTTATGTAAATTTGTATCCATCGCAAATACCTATTGAATCAACTGCGCTCAAATTGTTGATTCTGAATTGACCGTTACAACAGTCAAATCAACGAAAAATATTTAATCATACGTAAGCTGTTAACTTGACAATGAATCCTGTTACCCTTAAAATGCTTATGAAAACTCTGAAACAATGATTTTCGTAAACATTAGAAAAACAGTCAAGGCTGTTGATATGGCAGAGATTTCTGCGGAACTATGGTCATAATATTGACAGTTTTCGCTGTTGAAATGTCCAATGAAATAAGTTCTTTCAACAAAATAAAAAAAACAGTTAGATTGAACTATAATCTGTAATTTTTACAGAATATTGTTAACTTGAGACCAACAGTTTCTTCTCCCTGAATTGACTGACAAAAAATCGATTCATTTAACCATAATGCAATCAATTACCCTGAACTCTGTTGGCGTTTTCTGAAATTAATGTCACCCTGCTAGTTCTACTCTGCTCAGTTGTAAGTTTGTGTGATCCTTTCACAAAATATTTCCCCTTTGAATGAGAATTGCAGAGCGCTAGATGACCTAGTTCAAAAGATAGAATTTGATAGTGTAATATGAAGATGCAATTATTTCTAGAAAAGAAAAAGCTATAAGACAGTGTAGAAAATGGATACTTATCTTTATTGACCTTTGTGTATTACATATCCCGGGACGGGCCTAATTAGATTATCTAGGTGTATAGTAGAACATACACATAACATACTTTCAGCTTAAAGCTGGAGACATTGGTACTTTATCGGTAACCGTATCTGTAACCTTTTTACAGCTGATTCGACCAACCTTATGAGAATCAAACCAATCGATTATTGGTGCCGCTAAGGTCGTAACCATATCGTAGCCAACCAATTGGTTTTTGGTTTACCGTCGTAACGATAAACAGCTAATTACGTTAGGGATACGACTACAGCGATACGACATACGGCACCAATGACTCCCGCTGAAAGCTTATTGTCTCTCGTAGTTTTTGGCGATCGTGCTATGAAAGACAAAGGCCTGTAACAATACATTTGTATACACTACGTACATACTAGTTCGTACTAGGTATATTAATATGTGCGCATTTTAGACATACTTATATACAGTAGCTGTCATAATTATACCACCACTAAAAATTTTATATTGTTTCTAAAGAAGTGTTAGAGAGTGGAAAGCGAGAGGGGCAAGAAAGAGAGATATAATACTTAAAGTAGAGGGAGGGGAAGTAAGAAGATTATGGAGCAGCTATCGTTCAAATTATAAGCTGGGTTAGGTTAAATTGGTCGGTAAAATGGACCGCTTATGTCCAAACGCAAAAGCCTAATCAAGTAAAATAAGTTGTGTTATAAATTAACTCCGTTCTCCTGAAATATACAAAGTATTTTCAATATATCATATACTTACTGTATAGCTTCAGAGCCTAAAACTTTGCCTTCATTTATTTCAAATCATGGACAATGTCAGTCAGTTTTTCACATTGTGTGACATTTTAAAATGAAGTTACGACAGTTGTCAAACAAAAACAATTTCTCAACATTTTCCAGCTAAACTTAGTAAATCCCTGATCATATGGTATTTCAAAAACTTACAGAAAATGCATTTGAAATCGTCTGTCAAAATGATTCAATTGACGTTAAATTACACCTAGGCATTGCCATGTGCACTCGACTGAACAATGTTAAGCTCAATGTTGTTAAACAATCAAACGGACTTGGAATCGCAAAACTATATCTTAGTTGATTAAAAGTTCAGAGTGTTATAGTGGTGTTATAATTATGGCACGAGCTTTACTATACGACTATAAATAGTTATATATGTACGTGTTCCGTCTGTTTGCTGCAACTAATTAGTGTTATATGCTAAGAGTTATGACACTATTTTTAAACTTTTTAGTTCTTGTAGCTAAAGATTTTGCTTTTGTGACCCAATGCATGATGTTGGCATTGACAATTTTTTAGTCAAGAACTAAGCCAAATAATTCTGACCGTGTTTTCTCATTAATTAAGCACCAAAATAGGAAAATCTCGATTGTTTCATATGGATTAAGTTGTTTATTTATTGATTTTCTTTTATGCTGTGATTCATGGGTAATAAACCTAAGTAAGTAAAAAATATTGCTATGTTTTGAATATATGTACCTATCTACATATTTAGTTGCATATTGTATATTATACTTATGTATGTCCATATAAAATCATTGGCATTTGTAGTTCAAAATATAAAATTTAATGAGCACCATATACAACCGATAAACGAACATTATTTCTAGGTACATACATACATAAGCTTCCAAATTATGACCAATAAAGCTGCCCGGTGTAACACACCTCTCATTTATGAGTTTATGGCAATGACTATTGCCACGTTACACAAATATGCCATTTTCTATGATTTTACATAGCAATAAAAAGTGAAAGCGTCCATTTATAACTTTCATTTTATGGTAATTAAGCAATTGTAAAGTTGAGACAAATTCTTACAAGGGGTTTGTCCTATGCTTTTGGCGATTCGTTAAAGTCTTTTGTGAAAATTAACTAAAAACCGTCACGTTAGTTTTCCTTTTTCCACATTTCTTCAATATACGCCGTAGACATAACTGACAGGAGAATATATCCTTAGGATAACTTTTCTCCCGAATACTACAATGACTCTGGGCCATTCTAGAGGGCAGATATAATAATAGTTATAATAGAGCGTATGCTAAAATAACAATTAGAAACGTTAACCTGATTATTAAAGCTACCATCGTGGTCCCATCCTGCGCTTCTTTCTACCACACGTTGAATATAGACAGACGTATGCGCTATTATATTGAAAATCACGTCAAAACGCTGCCAAAACGCTAGAAAAGTAGCCATCTTGAACATCCTGCCAAGCAGTTGACAAATAAGATATCACACTTGTCCTGTACCTGATATGGGAGTTCAGAATTTTCTGTACCTGACTTTGGAAACATTGCTTTAGCAAATATAAGCTACGAATCGTGAGCAACATTTTTCTTTCAATTTTTTTTCCACATTTTGTTTTGTATTGACAGTTGCTGGTTTGGTATTCAATACTGAAAAATTAAACTATGGTTTCTAATGTTGCGTATTTGCAATGCCATACCAAAAATTCGGAACTCTCTTAATGACATTTCGTTCTTAGGTTTTATTATGCTATTTGCTCCGCCCTAAAACATTGCGTAGCTCAAAGCGGAGCCCAAGAAATACTATCACTTTTTTATGCTGTGGCTCTACTCTATGCTTTGTTCATGTTCAGAGCCGAAACATTAGCAGATCATATTTTTCTATGCTACTGCTTCCCTGGAGTATCCAATACGAACATAGAGTACCTTATTTTCAGGCGCCTACTAAGTCCAAAGTGGTTCTTGTTACCAAGAGTGATTCTATATTAAATATCTAGACTGACATTGTTTTCGCTGTTATTCTAGTTCAAAAATATTTGAAGCCTTTCGCAGTTTCGATTGAGCCGATTATTTCTCTAATGAAAACAAGTACTTCGTTTTATCCCTATTACCCGTAAGACAAACTTTATTCCTTTATTTATTGATGCCACAGAATGCTGGTTTTCAAAGCCAACGGTAGGAATATAATCAACATTAGATAGAACCGCTGCTAGCATTATTTTCCCTAGCATCAGTTTAACGAAAACAGATGTTAGGAGGTCTATATTGGCTGATGCCTTATTTAGGTTTAAAAATTTTTCAATCAGACACAAAATTTCTAAGTGGGTTTGCGCCTCCGAATGTATTTCTGCATTGAAAACCTTGTAAGCATAAATTCATCTGCCTTGCAGCTGCCATTTGGAGTCTGCTAAAACATGTATGTGCCGTCCCGCCCATTTCAAGGAGAGCTAAAAACGGAGCACAACCCAAATTGCAAAAAAATCTTTGCCTAAATCATGTCGTAGGTAAGTTGCGCCAAGTAAAAATTGCGAAAATCAAGTTGGTGGTACAGCTACCAGACTTTTAAAAAGATCGAAGTCCCAATCTATTCTTAGACAGTCCTAAAATAAACTCGAATGTAGTCCCGAAGTTATGCCGAAAAATCTCCAAAATGGTACCGAAACCAAACCGAGTTCCGTAACAATCTCTACACAGGCACAAAGTGATTCAAAAATGGGTCCATATATGAAAAATATGCATGGGGAATTTCTGCCCCTATTACGGTATACAACTCAACTTAGTTGGGTTGTAATTAAAACAACTCAACTTTCAGACAACTCAACTCCTATTTGGTATTACGAATTACAACTTATTTCAGAAAGTGATGATTTGACAGATAAATGAACAGCTGATCAATTTGTGGCGGAAATTTCATCAGGTACAAAAGTGGTTTTGTTATTACAAGATATTATATGATATGAAATCTATTTTATAATGGCGAAAATGTTGGTGATTGACATGTCGCGAATACGGAAAACATTCGAGTGATCATTCCAATCCCTTGGAACTACCTAGCACCAAGTAAGAAAATGTTTAATTGACAAATGATGAGCTTCAAATGAAGTTATTTTGCAGATTTGAAAGGAAGCCTTTTGCTCATTACTAAACAAAATTAAGGACCATTTCCGCAAACGCTTTCAAGCGAAGGCTGTACCCCTATTTTAAAATTATGCGCGACACGTAGACTCCTAGCTGATTGCAGCTATCAAAAATGCTGTGGAAATAATTTTGGTGTTAGACTGGTTTTAGATATTATTGAGGAGCATATCTGTGCGAAGTGGATTAAAACCCAAACAGCAAAAATTTTATTTTACTCTAAAAGAGGATTCCCAGGAGTAGTGATTAGTATCAATGGGACTTACTTTCCCATAATTTCACCTATGTTGGCTGCACCGAACTGCGGCCAGCTTCGTCCAACTTCGGAATATCGTTCCATAAAATCAAAAAGTTATACAATGTAATCCTTCCTTTAAACGTTGGTTTTTCTATAAATGTGTACAAAATTGTTGATTATTGTTTGATTAAAAAAGGTTTTAACGAATAAAAAATAATTACAAAAACCCACAGAATGGCCCGGGGTCCGAAACATGAGGCCCGATCCATAGTTTTTTTGCACAGAACATCTTTCTGCGTTGGCGGTCTTTGGTCGCGATTTGTAAAAATAACCCTGGGTGGGTCCAACGCCTTTCTGCATTAGTGTGTACAAAAATTCTGGCAAAATACAACAACCAGATGAAAATTTGAACCGAAATGATACGACAGAAATTAAATTTTTAATTTTTGTTTTCGGATTCTAAAATCCGAGGTCGAAACGTGTCTTTTGAAGCCAACTTTTAAATTTTTTGTTAACAATTAGGTGGTGAACCGTCTTGTAAAACGTTACCTTTTTTCAAAACAACTTCAAAATTGTATGAGACCACTGCTAATAATCAGTTGTAAGATTTTGACGTCTTTGACAACTACACCCAACACAAGGTTGTAAACGGTAATGCCACACAACGTTGTTAGACTAGACAACTCCACCGACATTTTTTTGACAGGTTGAGTTGTAATCTGTAATACCAAATTGCGAAATTTCAACCCAACCAGAGTGGAATTGTAAACGGTAATAGGGCGCATTCATTTTCAATGCTGCGTATCTAAGGAATTGAAGCAGCCGCATTTGAGATAAAATTGTATGCTTAATAGTAAATCAGGTTAATATATTAGCAAAAAAGAGTTGAATAAAAATATTTATTCTTAGATTCAAATTTATTACCTGACAAATCCATAAACTAAAAAAATCACATAAACAAAAATTTAAATAGGCACAGTTTCGTTTACGCTTTGTCATCAAACAAAATTGGCACACAACCGTTTAATTAACACGTAAAAATAAGATTTGTACGCGCTCACTCACCAACTTGTGAGTATAAAATAAAAAAATTTTCTTAAAAATCACAACAAGGCACACGACAGCAGTCCATTCAACAGCCAAAAAAAAATGGAAATATTATTAGAACACGGAATACGCAGTGGCCGTTAAAAAGGAAATCAGGCAAAACGTGCGAAATTGTAGAGCCGCAAAAAAAACTACAGTCGAAACTTGGCGGACAGAGTGGCCGAAATGGATGTGTTGTTGTTGGGCGACAAGCATTGATGAATCACCATAGAATAGTGAGTGCGCTAAGCATAGAGTGTGACGTCACGATCGAGTGTCAAGCAAAAAAACTTGCTGCACATTTTTAGATTTTAAATAAAAATAAAGTGGTATAAATAAAAACAAGTAAGGAAGGTTAAGTTCGGGTGTAACCGAACATTACATACTCAGTTGAGAGCTATGGTGACAACATAAGGGAAAATAACCATGTAGGAAAATGAACCCAGGGAAACCCTAGAATGTGTTTGTATGACATGTGTACCAAATGAAAGGCATTAAAGATTATTTTATGAGGGAGTGGGCCATAGTTCTATAGGTGGACGCCATTTAGGGATATAGCCATAAAGGTGGATCAGGTTTGACTCTAGAATGCGTTTGTACGATATGGGTATCAAATGAAAGGTGTTAATGAGCATTTTAAAAGGGAGTAATCCTTAGTTCCATAGGTGGACGCCGTTTCGAGATATCGCCATAAAGGTGGACCAGGGGTGACCCTAGAATTTCTTTGCACAATATGGGCATCAAACGAAAGGTCTTAATGAGTATTTTAAAAGGGAGTGGGCCTTAGTTCTATAGGTGGACGCCGTTTCGATATATCGCCATAAAGGTGGGCCAGGGGTGACTCTAGAATTCGTTTGTGCAATATGGGTATCAAACGAAAGGAGTTAATGAGTATTTTAAGAGGGAGTGGGCCTTAGTTCTATAGGTGGACGCATTTTCGAGGTATCGCAATAAAGGTGGACCAGGGGTGACTCTAGACTTTGTTTGTACGATATGGGTATCAAATGAAAAGTGTTAATGAGTATTTTTAAAAGGGAGTGGGCCTTCGTTTTATAGGTGTTCGCCTTTTCGAGATATCGCCATAAAGGTGGACCAGGGGTGACCCTAGAATTCGTTTGTGCAATATGGGTATCAAACGAAAGGAGTTAATGAGTATTTTAAAAGGGAGTAATCCTTAATTCCATAGGTGGACGCCGTTTCGAGATATCGCCATAAAGGTGGACCAGGGGTGACCCTAGAATTCGTTTGTGCAATATGGGTATCAAACGAAAGGAGTTAATGAGTATTTTAAAAGGGAGTAATCCTTAATTCCATAGGTGTTCGCCCTTTCGAAATATCGCCATAAAGGTGGACCAGGGGTGACTCTAGAATGAGTTTGTACGATATGGGTATCAAATTAAAGGTATTAATGAGAGTTTTAAATGGGAGTGGTGGTAGTTGTATATGTGAAGGCGTTTTCCAGATATCGACCAAAATGTGGACCAGGGTGACCCAGAACATCATCTGTTGGATACCGCTAATTTATTTATATATGTAATACCTGCCAAGATTTTAAGGGTTTTTTATTTCGCCCTGCAGAACTTTTTCATTTTCTTCTACTTAATATGGTAGGTGTTACACCCATTTTACAAAGTTTTTTTCTAAAGTTATACTTTGCGTCAATAAACCAATCCAATTACCATGTTTTATCCCTTTTTTCGTATTTGGTATAGAATTATGGCACTTTTTAATTTTTCGTAATTTTCGATATCGAAAAAGTGGGCGTGGTCATAGTCGGATTTCGTTCATTTTTCATACCAAGATAAAGTGAGTTCAGATAAGTACGTGAACTGAGTTTAGTAAAGATATATCGATTTTTGCTCAAGTTATCGTGTTAACGGCCATGCGGAAGGACAGACGGACGACTGTGTATAAAAACTGGGCGTGGCATCTACCGATTTCGCCCATTTTCACAGAAAACAGTTAACGCCATAAAATCTATGCTACTACCAGGATTAATTAATTTTTGTTCGACTTATGGCGTTAAAAGTATCCTAGACAAATTAAATTAAAAAGGGCGGAGCCACGCCCATTTTTAAATTTTCTTTTATTTTTGTATTTTGTTGCACCATATCATTACTGGAGTTGAATCTTGACATAATTTACTTATATACTGTAAAGATATTAACTTTTTTGTTAAAATTTTACTTTTAAAAAAATTTTTTTTAAAAGTGGGCGTGGTCCTTCTCCGATTTTACTAATTTTTATTAAGCGTACATATAGTAATAAGAGTAACGCTCCTGCCAAATTTCATCATGATATCTTCAACGACTGCCAAATTACAGCTTGCAAAAGTTTTAAATTACCTTCTTTTAAAAGTGGGCGGTGCCACGCCCTTTGTCCAAAATTTTACTAATTTTCTATTCTGCGTCATAAGTTCAACTCATCTACCAAGTTTCGTCGCTTTATTGGTCTTTTGTAATGAATTATCGCACTTTTTCGGTTTTTCGAAATTTTCGATATCGAAAAAGTGGGCGTGGTTATAGTCCGATATCGTTCATTTTAAATAGCGATCTGAGATGAGTGCTCAGGAACCTACATACCAAATTTCATCAAGATACCTCAAAATTTACTCAAGTTATCGTGTTAACGGACGGACGGACGGACGGACATGGCTCAATCAAATTTTTTTTCGATCCTGATTATTTTGATATATGGAAGTCTATATCTATCTCGATTCCTTTATATATGTACAACCAACCGTTATCCAATCAAACTTAATATACTCTGTGAGCTCTGCTCAACTGAGTATAAAAAAAATTGAAATGTAAGAAAAAATAACTGCATAAGTAGAATAAATAAAAACTCACTTGTTCACAATCTGCAATCTGTTATTTAAAGGAAAATTTCGAATGCAAATATGCGTTGTTGTCAGTTGTTGCATGTTGCATTTTTTGTTTTTGTACAGAAGTTGTTGTTGCTTGTTGTCTCCATTGCTGCAGCTGTGTTAGTGAAAAGTGGCGTACACCCCAAAAGTCAAAAGGCAGGCGTGAAAAATGCACGAGCGCACGATGCGTTGTCAAAGCACTTAAGCTGCTAGCAAAATTGTTGTTTGTATGCATATATGAGTGCTTGGTTGGTTTCACTGTTTATACCCTGCAAAAATGCGATTAGTCCAGGATGAGTCCGGGATGAGTCGCAAAGGAGTATGCGACCAATGCCAGTTATGATCCTTTGTATGAGTTGCACTGTTCCCTTTTGTTTGGGCATGTCTTATGAATAGACTAATTGTACCCATTTATACCCAAAGGGATCGATAGGACCAATCCTTTTTGTACCCATATGGGAACATAAGAAGACTAGTCCTTTTTCGTTTCTATAAGAACTGAAATAAGGTCCAGGCGCATTTTTCATGACAAAAGCACCATCGAAGGGCTTACCAAGCCACAAAATCGCGGGCGAAATAGCTTTTTTTCTTAAATAATTCGATTCAATCACCTGTAATCTTTTTTATTTTATTACCTTGCTGTTTTTATACTCAGCGTGCTTTACACACAGAGTATATTAACTTTGATTGGATAACGGTTGGTTGTACAGGTATAAAGGAATCGAGATAGATATAGACTTCCATATATCAAAATCATCAGTATCGAAAAAAACTATGATTGAGCCATGTCCGTCCGTCCGTCCGTCTGTCCGTTAACACGATAACTTGAGTAAATATTGAGATATCTTCGCCAAATTTGGTACACGAGCTTATCTGGACCCAGAATACATTGGTATTGAAAATGAGTGACATCGGATGATAACCACGCCCACTTTTTATGTATATAACATTTTGGAAAACACAAAAAACCTGATTATTTAGTAAATAATACACCTAGAATGTTGAAATTTAACGTGTGGACTGATATTGAGACTCTTGATAAAAATTTGAAAACATTTTTTAAAATGGGCGTGGCGCCGCCCACTTGTGATAAAATTAATTTTACAAATATTATTAATCATAAATCAAAAATCGTTAAACCTATCGTAACAAAATTCGGCAGAGAGGTTGCCTTTACTATAAGGAATGCTTGAAAAAAAATTAACGAAATCGGTTAAGGACCACGCCCACTTTTATATAAAAGATTTTTAAAACGGTCGTGGACGAATAAAGTAAGCCATATCTTTGCAAAAAAGAGCTTTATATCAATAGAATTTTACTTTCTAAATTGAATTATAACATTAAATTCGAAAACACTAAAATTTTTGAAAATGGGCGTGACACCGCCCCTTTTATGACTAAGCAATATTCTATATTTTGGGAGCCATAACTGGAAGAAAAATTAACATATCGTAACGAAATTATGTACACATATTTTCCTTATAGCAGAAAATTTTTCTGGTCAAAATAGACGGGATCGGTTAAAGACCACGCCCACTTTTATATAAAACAAGTTTAAAAGGGTCGTATACTAGAATAATAAAATATAACTTAACAAAAAATAGTTTCGAATCAATGATATTTCACTTATCAAGTTTTATTGTAAGAGGAAATAAAGAGACATTTTTTTTAAATTTATCTGAAATGAAATGTACAATTGAAGCTCACGCTGAGTATATAATGTTCGGTTACCTAGTCTTCCTTACTTGTTTTTAATATTTCTTAAAATGGGTTACATAGATATCAAACTGCCTAATCCCAAATTTACCCGAAAGGGTCCAAAAATAGGCAAAAGAGACCAGTCGGAGACCAATCTCTTTAGGAATTAATCGCACCATTTTTGCAGCGTATCTTGTAATGTGTGTATGTATGTATGTACTCAAATAAGCGGCGCACAGTGGGGTATTTGATCAATCTAGCTGGCCAAAACTAAAACAGCAGTTATTTCTGTTAAAAAAGTAGTTGCCTCACTTCATTGTTATGAAAGGAAATATTTGACAGTAAATTCACGGTGTTCCGCCCACGGTTTCGGAGGGACCCGTGGTTATATTTTAGCATTACATGAGATATGTATGTATGTCAATATGGGTATCAAACGAAAGGTATTTTACTCCGCATTTCTATTAATACTTTTAAGTAGGGTTGCCACTTAGGGTTGCCACCGCACCTTCTTTTTTATATTTCTTTGTATATCCACTACCATCTCGGAAACGGCTTAACCGATTTGAATCAAATTTGGTACATCGATACATTTTAAGAATTTTCACCTAGGTGTTGCCGCTGAGGATGTTTTCAAAAGGTTGCCACCTTTTACCAGTAAGGGTATCAATCTCTTACAAAATTGATCGCCACCCAAAAAGTCGCGGGTATGCGCAGCCGATTTTGTTATTAAACTTTGAAACAAACACAAGCTTATGTATCGCCAAAAAATTACTGACATGATATGCCATGACAAAAAGATATATCTTTTTGTTTGCAAGGTTTTTAAAAAATTTAATATTGAAATGTAGTAGTATTACAAGTAGAATAAAAAAAAAAAACAAAAAATGTAAGGCGCGATGACCCCCGAAGAGATTTTCGGCCGAGCTTCTCTTCCAATTTGCGTCGTGCTCCTCTTGATTTTCCCTACAAATAGGCCGGACGGGACCTACATGTTTCCTTTTAAAGTTGTTTTATATATAAGTTGCCGTGGTCTTTAACCGATTTCGTTAATTTTTCTTCAAAACATTCCTTATAGCTTATAGTATGTAAAGGCAACCTCTCTGCTGAATTTTGTTACGATAAGTTTAACGATTTTTGAGTTATGATTAATAATATTTGTAAAATTGATTTTATCACAAGTGGGCGGTGCCACGCCCATTTAAAAATTTTTTTTCAAATCAAGAGTCTCAATATCAGTCCACATGTCAAATTTCAACATTCTAGGTGTATTATTTACTAAATAATCAGGTTTTTTGTGTTTTCCAAAATTTTATATATATAAAAAGTGGGCGTATTTATCATCCGATTTCACTCATTTTCAATACCAATGTATTCTGGATCCAGATAAGCTCGTGTACCAAATTTGGTGAAGATATCTCAATATTTACTCAAGTTGTGTTAACGGACAGAGGGACGGACGGACGGACATGGCTTAATCAAATTTTTTTTTCGATACTGCTGATTTTGATATATGGAAGTCTATATCTATCTCGAATCCTTTATACCTGTACAACCAACCGTTATCCAATCAAAGTTAATATACTTTATGTGCAAACACGCACACAGAGGTTGCTGTCTCCGCTATTAAGCTCAACTCGTTTTGTAGCGAGTTATTTAACCACTGCCGCGAGTCTTCAATAATTGCTGCTAGATGGTTCTAACTCTCGTTTGTGCGCATATCCTAGAGAGTTAGAAACAAGCATACATACAAGTGAAGCTAATACAAGCATGTTAAAATGGGGATTTCTTAGCCTATTTTTTAAGGAACTGCTTTATTTAAAATCTTTTTCAGATAGGCTGTTCTTGCATACTCACCATTCGATCGAGATCAAGAATTGCGTTAGCTTGCTAGGGAGGAAATAATATGTCTTTGTTGTTACCCCCGGTGAAAACTTCATAAAACACAATTAATATACATAATTAATTATTTTATGCTCAAAATTCCTTCAATCGTTATACCCCTTCAACATATTTAAAGCACCTACTTTTGTACATATGTGTGTTCGCTCAAGCATCCATTTTTTCCCAACATCATTTAGTTGCATGAATGCGACTGCACTTACATTTTGCTCTTTATTCCTCTTGAGTGTAACTGAAGTGCAGCACAAAGCTAAACTGGCGATACTTCGTTCGTGCTTCTAAATACAAAGCGCAACTAAACTAGTCACGAAATTGAATTGCTGTCACATTTTGTGGTTCAACAGCACATTTGTTACCCTCATTTCGATGCGAGTTTCGTTGAAAGCTAACACAACAAGCACGGTGACATTTGACCCTGTGCAAAATATTCACCAAAGAAATTGTATTAAATTTTTTCAATTTGTGGCAAAACTAAACAAGTCCGCTGTTGCCAGTACTTAAACGCAAACTTAAGTGATTATTGTAAAAGGAGTTTGCTGTAAAGTTGAAATTATTCATGGCGCCAACTCAACAGAACCCTAAACCTCACTTTTCTTTTGCTTCCATGGGCGGCTGGCGATAAGTATACCTTCCGAACTGAAGCGTCTTTATTCATTCGCTTAACATGAACCAACCACCATATTTAAATTCGCTGAACTTTATTGATGCCTGAAAACTGATGCCTGAAACAGGGACCGCATTTAGCATTACTTCGGGTACGAAAGCACGCTACATAAGATCTTTGGTTACTCTCACGTTATTGGGCTAAGCAACTATCTTCCCGTTTGGCGAGGAGAATATTCCTCACGTATCTACTGACCACTTCTACAGGTCAGCTTATGGAAGACACTGCCTCGGGAAAGATCACATAGAGTAGTGTTTCTTATCCGTTGCTGTGCGAAGTGATTGCATTCAGAAAATTTGTGACACGCGTTGTCTATTAGCCCACAGTATAGGCAGTTCAGATTTTCGACCTTGCCCGTGCAGTATTTCCAAAAGTAACCGTGGCCACTTAAAAACTGCGTCAGGTATAAGTCGACCTCTCCGTGTAACCGCTCCATCCATAGCCCCAGCTCGTAAATCAGTTCCCTGGTCCACTTTCCTGCGGCACTACAGCTCCATTGCTGTTCCTAACGTCGAATAGATTTTTGCGCCTGAAAGACAGCAACATCTCTGCCTACTTCTTCTCAGAGTTTATAATTTAATTTCCTTTCCTCAACGAGAAGGGTATCGGTATTGTACCCGCAACGACAAGGAAGGCTTCTAGGAAGCCGTGCGCTAAGCTGAGGTGATTCATAGCGCCCATCTGCTTTGAAGTACCTATGTTTGGCATTAACCTTCTTTGCCATTATCTGCATAGATTTCTAGCAGGCACCTTGAAAGTGTTCTGAGAAGGCTAGCTTGCTCGTATACTTACAGCGTCAGGAAGAAAATGTGTGCACAGTGGAAGCTTGCGGATCTTCCTCAGATGATTTGCTCCCTTACTGAATAGGTGCTTCAACACCCATCGATGTCTGAATATTTAGACGACTTATAGTTATTATCATATCATTTCATATTTAAATAGTATTAGTTTTAATTACCAATTTATATTTTTTTAAAACATTTCAGTTTCTCTTTTTGGCGATGGCTATATAACGATGCCACTACAGGAGGCCAAAATGTCTACAAATATTCGCGTAAAATTTCGTACGCAACAAGAAAATGCTTTCCTCTTTTTGGCGGCTGGACGTACCGATTACTGCCTCATGCGGCTCGAGGGCGCCATAATTAGTTTTACCTATAAAATTGATCGCGAAGTCATACAGGTAAGCAAAAGCAAGCTCATATATGTAATTTGACCATCGATATCTTTCACCTTTGTACACCAACTTGCAGCTACGTTCGCCAAAGAAGCAGCGGCTTAATGATTTGGAATGGCATGATGTGGCGGTGCAACGTTACGAAAATAATATAACGCTGCAGGTGGATGGCAATATAATGCGTAAGACATTGCCTGCCGAGATGACGGCATTGAATGTACATTTTGGCACATTCCTTGGCGGGGTGGGTGATTTTCCTGCTGAGTATTTGAGCGATGTGGTGGGCTTTCGTGGCTGCATATCAGATGTAAGTGCATAACACATGATGTGCGTAAAGGAGGATTATTCATGCATATAGTTTGGGCTTTTTGTAGGTATTTTACAACAACATCAATATAATTAAACGCGCCAAAGAACGCACAGGCCACACAACAAGCATCGGTGTGACTTGGACATGCAGTAATGAATTTGATGGTACCATCAAGGATGGCATTAGCTTTCTCAATGAAGATTCTTTTGCATTAATGTCGAAAGAGTCAAACGCAGCGGGTGAATCGTAAGTTGAAATGAGAAATCATATACAATTTTTACAAGCTCAACAATTAATTAAATGCATTAACTTTTTCGCAGTTTATCCATGCAATTTCGCACTATGGAGGAAGCTGGTGTACTCTTCTTTAATGGTGGCTATGATTTTGTGCTTTTGGAAATTGAAGAGAGTGAAGTGAAGCTGACATTCAATAAAGCGGGCAGTCTCGTACAAATTTCAACAAATCAAACGGTTTCCGATGGTAAATGGCATCGTATTATTTTGCGTTACAATGCCGCCATGGCTGAGCTGGTACTTGATGATATCCCCTATAGCGGCACACATGCCAATGGCTCAAAGGCGATTATTAATTTAGAAAAAAGCATATTTTTTGGTGGCGTGCAGGAGGATATGCGCAGACGTTTGCTTAATAAGGGCTTGCTGGTGAATGATCTTAGCTTCAAGGGTTGTATGCGTGGTTTGCAAGTAAATAATGTTGAGCTGGGTTTTCCACAAATGAAAGTCTCACATCATTTAGCTGTGAATTGTGTTTGGAAGTATCCTTGCGTTGAGTATAATCCGTGCTTGAAGAGTGGTATCTGCAATCAGTATGGCGTGGACGAGTTTATTTGCTATTGCGATCAGTCTTACTGCATTAAAGCTGATTTTCAAGGACCATTCAAGGTACGGGAGTTCAATCTGTAAAACGAAGACGTTTAGTTGCTGAGAAATTGAAGAAAACTTTAAACTATTGCTCTCCGTGCGAAACAAGAACTCGATTTGGTTTTCTCTGACCAAAAAAAACTAGAAAAATATTATTTTATCAGAAGATCGAAAATAACTGTTATTCTCTAAGCGAAGGAAAAAACTTAAAAAGAAATAAATAATTTATGATCGAAATAAAAGATAAAAAATAACTCTTTATTTCTTTTTTATTAGCAAACTAAAAAAAATCGACAGACAACAATACATTTTCGATCGAAATAATTCCCAGCCAGCATTTTTTGAAAATTTTGATATTTAAATATCATACCCCAAGATGATTAAAAACGTTCAAATTTAAAAGCATTTTCTGTTTGAAAATTAATGTATCGTCGGGAGAAAAATTTACCTTAATTGTGATTATTCTTGAATAATCATTTATGATTCCTATTTCGAAACGCTTTTTATTCATGTTTGGTATCATTGTAAATTTGTGTTTTAATTGTTTTAGAGTAATATTTGACTGCTTTTCACAGTAATTTTCTGATCATATTCGTGAACATATTTCAGTCGTTTTCGCTGAGATTTTTGAATCATTTTTGAATGCGATTATGATGCATGTATTCTTCATATCTCATTCAAAATAAGATACTACATAATAATCTTATTTCATCAGGGGAGGAAAGCATGCGGAAGAGAGCTATTTGAACCACAGGTCACTCGCAAACAAACTTGACCGATATACTACCTGCGACTACAACATCCAATATCAGCTATGATCGTCAATATCTTAAAATACGATACGGTACGGGATGTTGAAGACATATCCAGGTACATATGTATATCAAGAGAGTTTCACTTACCTGGGGTTCAAATATCTCACAACCTTTGTACTCTCCAACCAATATGTATGTGAAATGGTTGGGAAAATCTTCGGTCGCGAGCAGCATTTGCATTATTTTAGCTTTAAGAATATCTTAATAAAACAATTTTTCTATACACATGTACATATGTATGTATTTTTTCTGAACTTGATGATTAAAAATTGTGTGTATGTTAAAAAATAAGATTTTGAATGAAAAGTAAAATTTTAACAAGTATAAAATTCATTACTCAGTCAACAAATATAGTCAGAAAAGATTCAAAAAGCTGAACTAAAAATGATTATAAATTTTTCATCACCTGAAGTAAACACATTTGATTCAAATATGATTCCAAAATGAGATTGAAAAAATATATTCAGTTTTTGATCATCAAAAGTATTCATATTTGATTATTTCTTTTGATGAATTATATGCTAATACATTCATTTAGTCAGAAAGAGTAATCAAATTGTACTTATTTGTAAGGAAATTCAAAATTTAATCATCTAAATGAGTGTGTTGATTCAAAAAAAAAATTTTTTTTCGAGCAAAATAAAAATATCCAAAAAATTTACTAATTTTCAGAGGGTAATGAAAACTTCAAAAATATAGTTTCAAAAAACAAAGAGATCAACAAATGAATGTATTTGTAATGAAAGAAATAAAAAAAAGGTAATTGTTTACTTTAGCTCACAACTGCTAAAACCCGACCAAAAATATCGGGAGAGGTGTCAAAAGACGCGTTTTCATCCCAGGACCACGAATCCGAGAGCGGAAATTCAAAATTCTATTTCGATTCGGAGATATTTGCAAACAAAATTGCATGTGGTTGTTGTTGTTTTGATGATTTTGTAGTACCCACAAGAAAAACTGTGGGTAAAAGTGTTTTGCGCGGATACAGTTTTGGTCTCCAGACCGGTGTTGGACCCACCAGGGTAATTTTTTATAAGCGCGGCCGAAGGCCGCCAATGCAGAAAGGTGTTCTGCGCAAAGATACTATGGATCTCACCCCCGGTTTCGGAGCGCCATTTTTCGGTTTTTTGGAAATAACTTTTGACAGAAATAAAATTCGGATTCGTGGTCCTGAGATCAAAACGCGTCTTTTGACACCTCTCCCGATATTTTTGGTCGGGTTTTAGCACTTGTTAGCTAAAGTAAACAATTACCTAAAAAAAATTATAAATATTTTTTATTTTTCGAGCCACTTTTATTTTCTAAGCGAAACACAACAGCGAATTTTCGGTATTCGATATTTTTTCGAGTGAAATACAAAAATCGAAAAATAATTCTTATTTCACAATTGAAATAAAAAATAAATAAAATTTCTTTTATTTCCCAACCGAAGTAAAAAAAACTCTAAAAATGGCGATAAGCTGCCAACCGAAATAAAGAATGCTAAGAATAATTAATATATTTGGAGGGAAATAAAATATCACCAAAAATAGCTGTTATTTTGCGATTGAAAATTAAACTCCAAAAATAGTTATTAAAAAGCGATTTTTTATAAAAAAAAACCGTATAAATGTCACGATCCTTATATTTATTTTCGAAAATTTTCTCTCTTAATTCCTACAGATTTTCACCGAAACAAGCCCTGAACTAGAACTACTTTACGTCTCTCCCATGCAATTACTCGAGGGTGGCACCGTCTTCTTGTCACCACACTTCATTGACGTCCTCATTGATATGCGAAAGTATCCAAGTCTCTCAGACACATCCATCGCATTCCATGTTGTACAACAACCCAAATATGGGCAATTATTACAATTCTCAGTTGAAAAAAATAATTTTGTACAATGTCGCACATTTAGTCTGGTCGACCTCTCCACGGACAAGGTGAAGTATGTGCATAATGGCGTGGAAAACTTCAACGATCATGCCACATTGGATATGCAAGTTTATGGTGATATACACAAAGTGCCGGAGAATATATTGGGCAAACATCGTTTCCTGCTACACGCCAATGTAACACCAATCAATGATCCACCACAACTGCAGATTCCAATCAATAAGATATTGCGTGTCATCGAAGGTATCGAACGTCTGCTGGATATGGATCTTTTCAATATTGATGATCCTGATAGTCCACCAACAGCGCTCATTTACACCATCTTACCTTCAACAAACACGGCTGAAGCTTTTGGTCGTTTCTTGGTTAATGGCATTGCTACCACGACTTTCTCACAAGCGGACGTTAATGCGGCTAAAGTGAGTTTTTTGTATAATTCGACAACGACAGAAGCATTCAGTTATCAAATATTAATGCATGTTTCTGATGGTATTGAAACGAGTGATACTGTGTATTTACCGGTATCGGTACATCCATTAGAATTGCGTTTGGTCAACAATACGGGCTTAATTATGATACATAAGTCTGCGTTGCCCATATTGCCAGCTAATTTATCTGTTGGCACAAATACAGCAGATGAGAATATCGATATACGTTATGATATTGTTAAGCCTCCACAATATGGTTCCATACAGCGGCTACGTCAAATTGATTCGTCTTGGGTGAATGTGGATTGGTTTAGTGATAGTCAAATGGCACTGGGACATATACGCTATATGCATGGCAGTGAGTTTCCGTGGCAGGATGAGTTTAAGGTGAGTTAAATCAAGATTTCTTTTCAGTAACACTCCAAAAAGTTTAAGAAAATCGTTATAGCTGTGGCGAATATGAACCCCGTTTTTGTTCAAAGGTGACACCTGACAATGAGTAGAAGGCTAGTTGGTTTGTATGACGATCCCTACACTGGGCGGGCAGAGATTGATGAATACTTCAGTTTGGGACCACGATATCTAAGTCTCACATGTGCAAAATTGCGACATAGTTTATTCTCCACTCGATTTGTCCCGATGTCGTGGCACTCAAACTAGAGAAACGCTATGTCGTCACGCAACTCCCCTTGATGGTTAGCTAGTCTTCCTGTTATCGTTGCTGACTCGAGAGATCGAAGAGCCACTTCAGGCGAATTGAAACACGCTCGCTGAGTACCGGATCCAGACCTTCGTCCACACCAAAGACGTAAACTCCACTTGTTGTCCAGTGTCCTTGCAGAAGCATACAGAGATCCATATCCTCGTTTAAATCTATACTTCGAAGATAGCCTCCAAGAAGATACTTTATAATATCAAAATGACTTAGCCTATGTTGGAACCTGGAATTCTGACCCAGTGTGGAAGGGATTTAATTTGTATGTTAGAGGTTCACACTTTCCATGTGACCTCCGCGATCCACTCCGTCTCCTCAATTATCGCTACATGATTTCGCCAATCACGTATAGACCAGATCGATGATGCTACGCACACCCCCGCGGGTTAGGTGGCTTAGAATATACCCGCGGTAGGTATGCCGTAAGTAGGAGACTAAAATACCAAATTCATTCAAGGGGTTGTGTAGCGCAACCCGTCTCAATGGGTTGCCAGCGCAATATATAGCTTCTACAACCCAATTGTCAACCGTACCTATCGTGGCGAGTCCCGTTTCTTTAACAGCCGAGGCGGATCTGCATCCGGCAGAGGACCATCAACATCGATAACACTCCCCAAGGCCTTCGGGGAGTGTCCTTATCGCTACAACAACAACAACGATGCTACGCAAGGCAAAGCATTGGAGACCGGCCACACGCTGTAAGGATCTACTTCTTGGATGTGCTGTGATATCACTGGCTTATTTTTCTAGACGTTAGAGCTCTATCCAGTTCCTAATAGGATCTTTAATACCAGCTGCATTGTACCAACCGTACTTTATTGAAGACTGCCTCTATATCCGAGTATGCCACCGTCGTATTAAAGCTACTGCGAATTTGGAAGTCTTTTCACATATTTTTAATACGAATAATGAAGGGCTGATAGGCCTGAAGCCCATGGGCTTTTCCTGGCTTCGTTTGCTGCCTTTTAGAAAGAAGACCTCCGCCATAGAAGAATGATGTAGGCGCGTAGATCTTTTTATGTAGAACTTCTCAGTCGGGCACGCACACAGTCTTCTTATCGGGTACCATCTTATTCTTACCACCCCTGGTGAAGTAAGTGCATACCCTTCTGTAAAGCATTCCGTATTTTCCCTATGAGTATTTAATTTAATAGTTCATTGACTTTTCAGTTTATTGCATCCTATGGCTTCGTGACAACACAAACCTTTGATTTCCGCATCACATTTACGCGCCTGCGCATCAATTCTGCAAAACCGCCGAGCATTGCAGTAAATGGTACACGCGAATTTGTGTTAACCAGTGACGTATTGACATATGAAACGGTACCAATCGATACATTTCCACGAAATATAATTTATAAAATCATTAAACCAACGAAATACGGCGCCATCTATGTCGAAGGTTCGCGCAAGTTTGCGAAGGTGAGTCTTGTATACATCTCATCAGGTTAACTAAATTTTCTTTATTCTGATTCTCCTCCCACTATCTCTCCGGTCACAGGAAATGGACTCGTTCACTCAACTAGATATTGATAAAAATCGTATACGCTACAAAACTCATCTTACCAGCTATTCAAGTTTTATTGATTACCTCGAGTTCGTCGTCTCGGTTGCAGAATGTGATGATGTAATGGGGCGTTTGAAAATTCTCTACACCCCACTTGAGTCCAACAAGGAAAAGTTAGCCTATCAGAAGAGTGAAATGTTGCTTGTGCAAGAGGGTGAACGTGCACTCATCACCAAAAATCATTTCGAAATGCGTTTTAATCTCTACGAAAGTCTGCAATTCACAGTGACGGAAGCACCGAAGCATGGCACACTTTGTCGTTATGACGAGCCAGCCGCCAAAGTGATACCTATAACAGAATTTACATTGGAACAACTTTTCTTGAATGATGTCTACTACTGTCACGATGATACGGAATCCACAGATGACTCTTTCGATTTACTGATACTCTCTACTGATGACACAGATCTGCAGTTCGTAGCCCCAATTGATGTGCGTATCAAGTTGATCAATGATAATACACCATATCGCACAGCGGAACGAGTTTTTCACGTAGTACGAGGCGGCTTTCGCACGTTGAGTCCGGATGTATTGCAATACCTCGATGCTGATGTGAATACAAATCGTTCTGATATATTGTTTATACATGTTTCGAGTACAAATGGGGCATTTTTCAAGTCAGGCAGCTTTATTGATACCTTTAGTCAGGACGATATTACCAATAGGCGTATAGCTTTTCAACATAATGGACCGGATGTGGGTACGGCTTCATTCATAGTGACCGATCGTCAACATGAAGTAAATGGTTTGCTCGAAGTACACGCGTCCGATCCTTTCGTTTCTATGTTACCAACGAATGCCTCAATCGTGCAGGAAGGAAAGTTTGTTATTTTGCGTAATAAGGATTTTGTTTTGGAAACAAATTTAGATATGAAATTGGATGAGATCTATTATGAGGTTATTAAGCCACCATCTTATGGCATACTCATGTATTTGGGTAGATCGAGAAATAGTGGTGTTAATGATACAGCAACAGGTCAATATAAAACTTCGAATCTTACTTCGCTAAATAATTTTACACATTTGGATATTGAACGCGATCGTTTGGTGTATTGGAATACAGAGATAGCGTCTATGGATAAAGTGCGGTGAGTTTTGAAGGAGTTGAATTTTTGGTGGGGAATCCTATTTAATGATATATCTTTTACTATCTTCCAGGTATCGCGTGCATATCAAAAATATTTCCGCGGAGGGTGAAGTGATATTGCGTATATATCCCTCCGCTTATTGGGAGCCATTGCAGGTTAAAAAGAACCAAACACTTTATGTCGAAGAGTCAACGAGTGTGCTGATCTCACGCGATGTGCTAGAGGTATGTATAAATTTATTTACCACTTTAAAGAGAGACGAATCCACGTGAAAGTGGCAGTGGGAGTGAGTGGAAGCTGGAGTTGGAGTGAGAGCAGGAGTAGGAGTAGGATTGGGTGTGGGAGTGGGCATGACAGTGGGAGTGGGATTGGTAGTGGAAGTTGGAGTGCAAGTAAAAGAACGAGGAAGGAAATAGCAAATGAGAATTAGAGTAATGAAGGGGGGTAGAAATTGGAGTCCTGAAAATTTGTTAATATATCTAATCCCAAGTGCGTGATGAACAAAGTCTGCCGGATTGATAGGATATTTGAAAACGTAGGTAAGCCAGTAATTGGAACCACCTTATCTCGCTCGTGCTTTGGTTCGCCGTCTGATGCTCCTATCGGCGATTCGCTCGACAGATAGGATAAGCAACTAGCTGGTAAGTAATAGGGATAATCCACGTCATCTTTATTCGTACAGCTATCAGTAGAATAATACGTACTATTGACTTCCATACGGCAGTGCCTTGTCAAATAGAGCGATAAAACTTATTTAATTTCAGGAATTCCACTGAGTGCTTGGTGCATGCTTTTTGTCAGAAGGGTACTTACACCACAGTAGAGCTCACACTGATCTATCGATTATTCAACAGGGGCTAAACGTTAACCAATCCACCGGTTATTTAACACCGTCTTATTGATCGTCGATTCAGCGACCCTGCTGACAACGCAACTTGTATGTCGATTCAGTGTTCACCAATTCCAATCCCCTTGGGTACTTGTAACCAATCACCTGTTCCGCCTTCATAGATTTCACTGGTCGGTTGAATGCCAAATTTCCATTGCTTGGATTAGTTGAAGTTTCTGTTCACACAATGTACCTCCTTTGTGCCCAGTATTGAAGAAATGATTAGGTTGAACTGGAACTTATAATGAATTTGTCCATAGTGTTGAGAAAACAGTTAGAATTTTGAAGTACTTGGCGTCATACTTCATAACTTTTATATTTTCTATTCACAGGTCGTTCACCCGAACATCTCACCAGGTGATATTACTTTCTTGGTCACTTCATCACCTTTGCATGGTTACTTGGAAATGCAATCTATGTCTTTCGACGATGAGTACAACTGCAAGGTTTTCGATCAGTCAGCAATAAATACAGAGAAAATGTTCTATATACAAGCGGGTGTTAATCAATCCATGGACTATTTCGTATTTGACGTAACGAACGGAATCACCTGGTTAAGGAATTTAATGCTAAAAATCGTTATAATACCGGAAAATCTGTACATGCATACAAACGTGATATCCGTAGTTGAAGGTAAGGAGATCGAACGGGAGCACGGAAGATGCTTGAGTTCAAACTTGCAATATATTTATATATTTTCAGGCAAAACGGTCCAACTCAGTTCAACCGACATACTTCCCTTCTCAGAGTATTATCGCGGGAAAATTCTCGAATACATTGTTACAATAGCACCAACTTCCGGTTACATTATCGCCGCTAATTCGAAGGTAAAACGCTTCACACAAAAACAATTGGATCAGGGAAGCATACAGTATTTCCATAATGGCAATGAAAATGCGACGGATGTTATGACTCTCATAGCAACTGCACGAAACAAGGAGAGCGTACCCTTTGAGCTCGAATTCTCTGTAATACCAGTAAACGACGAACAGCCGATGGTCGTGACAAATACTGGCCTGCAAGTGTGGAGTGGTGGCAAATATATCATTAAATATATAGATCTAAGTAAGTTTTCTAGCTCTTTTTTCCTCTGCATGTTTTATAACCTGATGGTTTTCTTCTTCAGTGGCACAAGACTATGACACACCAGCTGAGAATATCACCTTCATTATCAATTATATATATGGTGGCTATTTGGCGAAGCGGGATAATCCGCAGCAAAAGATCGACACCTTCACGCAAGCTCAAATTAATAACGAAGAAGTCTTGTTCATACACGATTCCACATCGCGTCGCAACGAAATATCTTTCATGGTTACCGATGGTCTCTTCAATACCACGGAACAGCTGCTGAACATCGCTATAAGACCTGTTGAGATACTCGAAGAGCGCAATACGAATTTACATGTTTTTCCGCTGACAAAGAAGCAAATACTACGCGATCATTTGTATTTTCGTTGTTCGGATGAAGGACGTGATATTTATTATAATGTCACAGTACCACCAAGTTTGGGACGTATTGTAAATGAATATCTCGATAATGGTTACTCAAAGGAGGTCAGCAGCTTCACACAGAATGACATCGATAATGGTCGTATTTTTTATGAGCATACTGCCGTTATAATGGAGTTTCGCATAAATGATTCGTTCTATTTTGATGTTGTAGCAGATCGTAGTGATCGTTTGTTGGATCAGAAATTCAGTATCGAGATATCTGTGTCTTCAGGTGGTCTTTTGCGTTTTTTACCCGTTTCCAAATTGCAAGTGGATGAAGGTGGTTCAGTTCCTATAAATTTAGATTTCTCGAAAATATTAGAGTATTTGAAGACACGCGCTGGCATAAATAATCCTGAGTTGTATATTGAGTCTACACAGAAACCTATGCATGGCAGTATTGGACTCGGACATGAGTTTAAAAGCGTACATAAATTTCAACCAAGTGATTTTTTGACCAAGAAGGTTTACTATATACATGATCACTCGGATACTTTGGAGGATACAATTTTGATGTCGGTGTATTTGACGCAGTATTTAGCACAGGGGTGAGTGATTGGTTTCGGGGTTTTGATATTTAAAATGCCAAGTATCAGCATAGAAGAGTTACAAATAATATTTCCACCCCAATTCAAGTTCTCTTTCACAAGTTTAATAAGTAAGGTTGTTCCAGCTACCTAGAGAAACTGTCCCACTCCAACTCGTTTGTATCACTGGAAGCGGCCTATGGTGATATGTTTGGCTATGTCTAAGCTCGAAAGGTCGGATATCACGGGAACCTTCCTGTTGTGAAGTTAGTTTCTTCAAGCCCAAAATTTTTCTGAGTGCATAATTTAGTTTCTTTACGACTAACAACAGCAGAGTTACTATGAACAACCTCGCATACTATGAACAACCTCACTTACTATGAACGATACTCATACCATTGCCCTAGCCTGGAATAACTAGCAGAAGAAAATCAAGGAACAAGGACACTAGAGTAAGCTGACACGAGACCCTAAAATACTTCGTGTATCTCGGGCTAAAAAAGAGGTTAAACTCTACATTCTCGGTAACAAAAAGAAGGCGGAGCCTATATAATACGTGGATTTTGGGCATCTCAGTAAAAAAAAAAACTGTCTTGTCCGACATGAGATCGAATAGTCCACCTTGTAGTCGATATCGGAATGAAAGAGATGATAGTGTGGGGAGTTGTGATTTGAGAGGGTATTCCTCTCTCACAATATTCACGGCACAAGCTCGTTCCGTCTCGCACAGAGCTTTATGTAATGGATCCCAACAGTTTGGATGTTGTCCTGCTTCATGAATTCGTTTAAACAAAATGTTAGGCGGACAACCTCCAAAGAGATTTTAGGCCGAGAATCTCTTCCAATTTCCGTCGTGCTCCCTTTAATTTTTCCTACACATTGGTGGGACAGGACCTACTTGTTTTATGCCTACCCCGCTTAGAAAAATTTTCTTCTAATTGAAAAAAACTTGTTTCTAAAATTGTGATGTTGCTTTTTCCGGGGCTTGAACCCACGATGGCGGAGCACGCTACCATCACACCACGACGGCCGCCTGTGAATTCGTTTATTCTACGATATTTCAAGATAGCGTGATTCAGTTAAGTAACTTTATTAGGTAGTTAAGTAGCATTATAGGCATGCGATTAAAGTCCACAGATCCGAAAGTTCGAGTGGTCCCAAAAAAATCGTTCCTGGGGTGCTAGCCCTGAAGTGTACCAAAGTCAATCTGATGTAGGACTGAGTTCTTGAGCACGACTGCTTCATTTAGACAATTATAATTTAGACCATTACGAAAAACTTCGGTATTTTATATGGCAGGGTCGAGCCCGCAACACTTCCATTTGTGTAACCATGTTTTATTTAATTACTTACGTTGTCATAATTTCTTATTAGTTTAAAAAATCATAAGTTAAATATGATCTGTCTCTTTTCAGCAACATATTCCTCTGCAATCTCACCGTACCAGTCTCGATAAAACCCATCAACGATCAACCATTTACACTCGTCACACACTTTCCACAAATGACGGTGGTGGAAGGTGAGAATCAAACGATTACGCGTAGTATCCTACTCACCGAAGACAAGGACACCCCACCCGACGAAATCATTTACGACGTAATGAGCGGCCCCACTTTGGGTGTACTCAAAAAAGTGAACAACGAAGGACAAGCTGAAGACTTACTTGCATATTCAAATCAATTTACACAAGCTGATATCAATAATGGACGTATTGTCTTCGTACATTTTGGTACACCACAATCCACAACATTCTGCTTTACAGTCTCTGATGGACAATATAATCCAGCTTATGAAGTATTCACAATAAAAATTGCACCAATTAGTTTGCTACCCGCGGATTACCAATATCCCGTGCAAGTGCAACAAGGTGCCACCACAACCGTTATGAAATTGGAGCATATTTCGCTGCGCACAAATGTGCAAACCGAGCGTTTGTCCTACAATATCACGAACTCACCGCTTTATGGCATCATCGTGTATAAGCATCAGCCTACATTGAGATTTAATCAACAACAATTGGAGTTGGGACAAATAAATTATATGCAAACAGATACAAATCGTTCGAACGATACCTTTCAGGTGAGCGCCTATGTGCCTGGCACCATTTATACCGCAACTGTGGATGTGGTGGTCATTGTGGAACCGGTAATAAAAATCACAAATATTTCTATGATTAACGAATTGGGTAAAGTGCGTTTGCAATCTATGCTAGTTGCTGATAATCCACTCTCATTGAGATTGAATAAATTCAATCCGAAATTTATTATCACACGCATGCCGATCACTGGGCAATTGCGTAAGATCATACGCAGCACTGGTTTGGCACCCGAATCACAAAATGAACGCTCCACAAACACGTTCTCGTACAAAGAGCTACGCAGTGGTGTTGTATATTTTGTACCAAATGAGGCAGTGGAAAAAACTATTGAAGACACGGACAGCTTCGAATATCAGCTGGTCATAAAAACAATGCAGCCCGCACAAGGTGTGGTGCAAATTGAATATCGCGCGCCGCAGGATGCAATTGGCACTAAAGTCACTATGGCTAGCAGTAGTTACACTTTCAATTACATCGCACTCTTTATCGTCCTATTTGTGCTCATCTTTTGTATTTTGGTTGTAATGTTTCTACTCAAAGTACGTTATTTGCGACGTGACAAAGCAGACATTTCAAAAGATCAACCACCCTCGTTGCCTTGCCCACCTGATTTGACTTCGGTTAGTCCGCAACATCATCACCATCATCATCATCATCATCATTATGCGAATTCGGAAGCAGATTCAGTGCCTGCCACAGGTGCTTCCACACCGCTACCCGGTTTCAGTAATATTCCACATTGTAAGATTATTCCAGTGGAGTCGTACAAGCACGATTACCCGGATTATGATCCTGATGAAGGTGAGGAAACAGATGATGCCCAACAAATGATGTTGCCACAACGTTATAATCCTTATCACATGGAAAATGATACGTGGAGCTCATCATGCGATATGGCCAATGATTTTGCTGGTTATTCTACGGTGCCTCAAAGTAGTGCACCTTCAGCAACACCACCTTCGGCGCCGGCTAGCAATCCATTGCTGCGTAGAAATCAATATTGGGTTTGATGTGCAAACGCGGTTGAGTGGCTTGGTTTTTTATGAAATCCTGTGGAATGAGCAGTGCAATTGTGCCTTTTAAAAAGAATTTCTTAATAATACTTCGTATAAGTTATTTAATTAAACTAAGTAAATTTTTATGTTTGTAGAATAAGCAAAAAAGGCAAACAGCGGTTAAGAATGCGTTTATGTAAGGAGAATGGAAGCCGCAATTTTAGGTCTAGTTTTAAAAGTCTAATTTTATAGATACACTCAATTACTGAGTATACCCTAATGCCATAGTTTAACAAAAACAACTAAATCGAATTACGAATACGATTTTTCGCATCATCAAAAATTTAAAGAATTTAAATATACAAAAAAATACTCAAACACGCCATACCAATTTCAGCCCATAATCGTTAAAAAAAGTAGATAATTTAATTAATGTAATTACGAGTTGTACTTAGTTTTATGCCGGCCATATTTCGATACCAAAATACTTAAAATTTGTATACACCTAAGATATGCATAGTTTGAAGAGAATGTAAAAGTATTTACATATCTGTGTATTAACCCGGGTCGATTTTTTATGGACGAAAGTTAACCGATATCGCGCCTTCGATTTTTCGATAAGATTTGGGCTCAGGAAAATAGTTCCAATGCGCATACCCAAAAAAATAATTTTCGAGCCTGCCAAAAAAAAAAAATGGTGAAAGGGAGGATCAATTTTTCGACCAAAACATGTTAGCCATCATCCGGTGGCAAAGAGCCTGAGCAAGATAAATAATTTTGCATGTAAATGTAACAACAACGATTTGATCCAAATAGATGTCTGGTTCAATTTGTGAGCCAGATAATTTGTAAATTACTTGTATTTAGATTGGCAACGCTGCCTTTAATAAACCTGCTTTTTCAAAAATAGATGTCGCTGCTTAGCCTTTCGCCGTATGAGTTAAATGAAAAACAGCGGCGACATCTGCCTATCACATTTCACGTGTGCGAAAATATCACGACATCTGCTTCTCAAGTATCTCAATGATCCAGAGCATTTCCGTGAGAATTGAGCGTGAGCCGGAGCTATAAAACTCACTGGATGAGGGCAGTTGTAAAAGCGTTGGCGATAACAGTTTTTTGAAAAAAAAAAATATTTTTTGGGTTTTGTGGAGTGTTTTGGTCGAAAAATTTACCCTTTCGCCATTTGTTTTCGGCTCAAAAATAATTTTTTTGGGTATGCGTAGAGGAACTTTTTTCCTGAGCTCAAATCCTATCGAAAAATCGATGGCGCGATATCGGTTAATAAATCGATCCAGTCTACTGTGTATACTTACTTTTAAAAAACATGTATGTATATACGCATTTTTCATAAAATTAACTTATACATTTTTAGGTATGTACATAAAAATAAGTTTTGACAATAAAATGCATTTCTTCGTGTTTTTCTATAACATAATTGAATTTACTCTAAGCCCCTGAACTCGCGTGGGCAACCCAAATTTTTGCAAAATAGCCGCAAAACGATGCCAAAATATTCTCAAATTATCCAAAAAGATGGGGAAGAGTTGGCGCTACCCAATTTTTCAAAATTGTTAGACGACGATAAGTTTTGGTCATCGGTGTTCCAATTCAGTCCTGCTTTTTCGGAAAAAATAGCCTATATAGATGCTTTTACAGACCTTTGGATATTTGCATGCCAAATCCGTCTAGCCTCTAGGCGTTATTGAGCAACAAGAACAAATGTCTTGACATGCCAAATGCAAAGTTTCAGCGCATAGTCTGGGGATGGAGAACCAATGGCACGTTATTTATAATTTCATTGTATACTAAATTTTGTTTTCTATCCAAATCAAGAAAATTTTTGGACAATTTTGAACAACAATAACTTATGCTTGATTTTCTTTAGATTCAAATGACTGACATCAAAAACTAGAAACAATTTTTTTTTGATGCACTGGATTAGAAGATCAGCAATTTTGTTTCAGTTCCATATAAGTAAATACTCCAACCACCAATAAATATTAATTTGTGTGTAATAAAATAACACGTTCTGCTGTTCAGGCCCGTCTCTCTCGATTTCATAATGTTCCTCTCATATTTGAGATGATCTAGAGAAAACGAAGTTTCTCGATTCGAAAAGGAAAATTTCGTATTGAAGAATTTGGGCGCAAGTTGGAGAAAGCAATCAACGTTTATTTGTGATCGATTTGAGAATTAACGTTTGACATTATGCGAAAAAGGTAAGCGAAGGCATTTTTTAAGGTTTTTTTAATGGCTCAATTAAATGGTTGCCTCATCTCAACAGCTGATTTTACTTTTTTTTATCATTTTACTGGCATAGGGATTGTCAAAAGGAGATGGCAAACTTAAAATGTAACCAACACAATGAAAATATTTACATTCTTTATTAAAAAATATTTTCACATCACTTTAAATAATTTTTTAGTAAATGCATCTAATTTAGCGTTTTATTTTTATGTTTTCTGTCCATTTCATTCGCCCAATAGCAACACGCAGACTTTGACAATCTGAACGAAGGTACATATGTTGTTGCTGTAGAGATGAGCCAACCATATTGTTGAACCATGGTTTTACCTATTGAGTAAAATACAAATTCGTTTGATTTCATTGTAATTATTGGCAGGCAGAAAACACGTTTTAGGTTTTTAAAACCTTCTTTTTTCCAGCAAAACTCATAAAAATGGGAGTGGCAATTGAAAATATCTTCATAGTTATAACCTCTAATGCTAACTTGCTTTTGGCTGTTATTGTTTGTTGCCATAAAAATATTTTAAAAACTCAGGGGAAAATTGAAGAATAGAAGAACTTCAGAGTTTTCTCGTGTTTAGAGAGCCTCACGATCTCGATGTCATATGTCTAAATTGAAAGGTCTTGTTTTCTCAAAAAGGAATTCAGCTCACATAATTGACGATTGCCTCATATAAAGACATTCCCTTGTTTCCAGGCATTGATAATTGCCTCAAATAACTCCAAAACCATGTAGCCCGCATATATCTTAACTGTTTTTAGAGGTTGTTGCTATCGATAGCCATTCAATCAATCTCAATAAATTTCTCATCTGACTTGGCGACCGTTCAAATCATTCAACCTGCTAAGTTGATGCTAATCGCAAAGAAGAGCACGCCATTATGATGCTAATTGTATATTTTAAAATTTAAAACTTGTCAATTGCTGCCTCTTTCTTTTATCTTTCGGTTTCAGCACAATTTCAGATAAATTTACTATGTGTTAAAAATAAATGACCATGTGGTAAACATAGTCGAAAAGGTTTTTATAATTAGATATGGAAGGCTTTTAAGTTGTTCATAATATATCTTAGTGACGTATAATTTTATTTGTTTACCTCATAATATCATTTAGTATTTGTATAACAATACATACACAAACTTAAAGTACGTGAAATTTAAGTACATAACTACACATTTTTGTTTGTATGTGGAAGCATAGCTTATATTCTACTTAAAATGTATAAAAATAAATATCACTTTTTTAATGGACGTGATGCGATGTTTTACAATATTTGATTGAATCAATCAAATATTATGACAATTTGGCAAATTTTTATTATTTTTTTCAGTGTAGAACTTTATGCAGTTTAGTGCCCAATATCTTTTTTAATGATGTTTGTTTTAAACTAGAGCTTACGATTTCTTCTCGAACACAAGCGATTTTTTCGAGACCCGAGAAATCGAGAACTCGACTTCTCGCGAGATTCTCGTGTCTCTAAGTACTCGTAAATCTCGCCAGCTTCTCGACAAAAACTTAATTGCTGTATGGACAGTATTTATACACCTCGTTTTTTTTTTTACTGAATTTGAATTTTTTTTTAGTACATTGCTTTTCAATGACATTTAACTCAAAACATATTTATTATACATATAATTTTGTTCACAATATTTTATTTTTTTAACGAGACAACAAGAACACGGCTTCTCGAGATTCTCGAATCTCGAAATACTCGTAATACTCGCCAGCTTCCCGACTTTCAAATCAGACGCTGCATTTCCAATGTTTTGGTTTTGAGGAAATTTTCGCTTGTGCTCAAGAAGAAATCGTAAGCTCTATATAAAACAGCCAGTGAATCAACTAAACTGAATGTCAAGAAGCTCGCTAGTATTACGAGTATTTCGAGATTCGAGAATCTCGCGAGAGTTGAAAGTGGAGAAGCTCGCGAGTCTTACGAGTAATTCCAGATTCGAGAATCTCGCGAGAAGGCGAGACTCGCGAGAAATCTCTCCTCGAACACGTTCCAGAAATCGTACGCTCTATTTTAAACTAAGTAATTTATTAATTTTAAATATAAATTGTTTAAGTAATTGACTTACGCAATACACGATATGAGTCATATCAGATTCTCATATACGAAGTATCTTATAAAAACGATTGAAGAACTATATTTAAACTGATTTCATGAATTATTTTGAAATAATAGTCATGTTTTTTACATGTATATACATCTGCACTTGCAACTAGGAGAAACGCTCATGGAGAATAACACATAGTTGTGGTGTATGAAGTGATAGTGGAGACACAAACCTTTTAGCAGTCCACATAAAGTTTAAGTGCATATGTATATACATGACCATCTCATTAAGGATTCACATGATCATCTCATTTCAACGATCATCATCATTACCAGTATTACACGAAAAACATAGCTTTAACCAACACTTTAATATCATATACAATATTTATGACTTATGATCAATGATCATCTTATTATGATTAACTAATTAAGTAATGATCCTCATTCGTAAATATTCTCATGATATTCACTGAAAATTATATATATTATATGTTTACGGATATTTTCCATTATATGTTACTCAGTAACGTATTTTCGTTCCACTCTCTCAACACTATGGCCGCTTCATATTCAAAACGCATGCGTACTGCCATTTGGCTTCTCCGACACAGGCGTCACTGCGAGCGCTTGATTATCATATGAATATTCTGTTCCAGAAGTTGTTGTAGTTGGTGGTGTGCTATTCTCAGCAGGATATCGTGTACTCACTGGCGTGGTCATAGTCATTACTGAACCTTCGGCGCCTAGGGACAATAAAAATTTATATTGTTGTTTTTTTTCTTGTCATTAAAAGTAAAGTATTCTTTTGCTCATCTTACCTGTTACACTATAAATTTGTGATGGCGCCCGTCCTATATCTCCATTTATAGCCATTACATTTGATATTGTTGCACCAATTGCTAAATCTTTCCCATTCGTACCAGCTGCATTGGTATTAGGCTGCTTTTTCAATTTCTTTATTATTAATGGTATGAAACGTTTACCTCGCATCCATCGTACACATTTGTAACAATAACGTATGGCAACAAGTACGATTAACACGATCAACAAGATCAATATGATCTTCTGTTGTTCATGAATACTATGTAGTTCGGCTTGGAGTGGATCAAATTTGTTGTAATCTGAAATACAGATTTTGAGAAAAATTATTAGAGCGAAACTATCTGATGAAAGGCGAAATAAATAAATATAGTTTAAAAAAACTAAAAACACGCCGTAGCACAGAAGCTCGTTTGACCGCTATTAAGCACAACTCATTTTGTAGCGAGATATTTAACCACTGCCGCGAGTCTTTAATAATTGTCGCTAGTTGGGTCTAACTATCCTTTGCGCGCCTAGCCAACAGAGTTACAAACACGAATGTTGGTGCATTTATCAGTATAGACTCTAAAAGTTTATAAAAGCCGTCTACATTTCATAGCAAGATTGTGCTTTCATCGGGTATGCGAAAGAACAATTACTTAATTTTTGGGTGGCCCATGGTTGAAAGCTTAGGTAAGGTTGGATAGAACTGGCCTGTCAGCAAGAACCTCACGTGCACTGCTTGTTTCTCATATTATAACCTGAAGTTTGTTCAACTATGTACTGAAAAGCCCTATTAAGAATCAGAACTACTTTAGGTTTTGGAGTGTGATGTACATTTCAGGTACTAGCACATTCAGGAACAATGTAGTCTAGCTATAGTGCGAAGAGTTTGATTTGACAGAATCCAAGCTTCTAGCAGAATTTTGTTATAAGATTAGCCATTGAATTTCTTGTCTCTTCCCTCTGTGATACCGACTGTTTGTTAACAAAGTCATGGAAAACATATTTCACCCAAATATTTCCACAATGACCAAAACTAATCACAGGGTAAAGGTATTCCCGAGGTCATTAGCATACAATTACAGCTCATGTGCACGAAATTCCCACTAATCTAATTAAATTTAACACGCGAAAAACTGTAAGTGGCATTTTTTTGTTTTCTCAAGTTAAATGTATTAAAGATTGATAAAAAAAATTGCTTAAAACTACTTTTACATAAAGTGGCGTAAATTTCAAAGTAAAGTATACATTGATTTTTATAATTATAAGAGGCCAAAACTCGTCAAGACTACCGCTTAGTTATTGGAAAAATGGCTGCCACTTTGCTTAATTTATATAAAGTTGTTCTTATGGTAGACTTGTGTATGTTTCTTATAAACAAATGAGAACTCTCTTATATGTGACCTGGAATCATAAGATGACCCCATTATGTGAAAATACCGTTCTTCATTTTTTGAATGATTCTTATATGAAATTTAACGCTCTTTTCAATGGAACAAACCTTCTATCTTTCTTAGTTTTTTCACAAATCGAATTTAAAGCCAAATCGGACTACATATACGATTTTATGAAACACTGGAAGACCCGGCAGACGTTGTTCTGCCCTAAATTTGGCCTATTTGCATACATTTTAATAAGCTTTTTCCGTCTAACTTTGCCCTCCCCTACCCCCCTCTTCACTTTTTCCTAATCCTTTTATTCACTCCTCCCTCCGTATTTTTCCCTTCATCTATCTCCATCTTTGTCTCATTCTATCTCTTTCTCAATCTCCTTCTCTCAATCTCCTTCTCTCTTTTCTCTTCTCTCAATTTCTTCTCATTCTTCTGCATCCCTTATTGCTTGTCCCAGAGGGTGGTATGTCTTTTATTCCAGTCCCAGTCCCAGTCCCACTCCGAGTCTCAGTTCCAGTCCTAGTCCTAATCCCAGTCCCAGTCCGTTTATGGCTAATATATTCCTCTGTACTAAAGCACTCATCAAGAGCTTTCATTTGATATCCATATTGTATGAGCACTGTCTAGGCATTCACTGGGCCACGTTTTGGCCTATATCCCGAAACCCTAGTCACCCAGGGGTATAAAAATTACCCTCTACTAAAGCATTCATCAACAGCTTTCATTTGTTATCCATATTCTATAAACACATTCTAGGGGTTCTCGGGTGCACGTTTCGGCCTATATCTCGAGACCCTGTGCGTCGATCGCAACCAAACCTATGTAGTAACCACCGCGTTAAGTTTACGCAACTAGTGTGAAAGTTTGAACAAAATCGACCGACACATCTCTTCAAACACCGGCGACCAACGAACACACATTTTAGCCTTTCTTTTTATATATATAGATTTTTATTTTTCACACTTCATGATAATATTAAAACGAAATGCAGATTTTCGTTGCTTTTGAAATTCAGCTTAAAAATTGCACATGGAACAACTAAAGACTCTCCTGAATTAAAAAAAATTGCATAGTACCTCTAAATCGCGGGCCCCCTCAGAAACCCGGTGCTTATCCCCCCCCCCCCCCCCCCCACCCTATCGGCGGGCCTGGTGACGTGCTATACTTCATATCATTTGCTATAATATTTTTATTGATAAGCACGTTGTTTAACTAAACACCAACCAATTACACGGAAGTATAACATTTTATTATTACTTATAAAGAAATAAAAAAATTTGCAATAAAATAATATTGCGACTATAAACTGAGATTTAACGTATCCTATATTTCAAGTTAGATCAAACTACACACGGGGTGTAAAACAAATTCAAAATCGGTTCAGTAGTTTAGGAGTCCTTCGCGGACAAACATAGTGACACTTGATTTTTATATATTAAGATTTCGATCCATGCGCCAACTATCGAAGTTGTTTTTTAATATATTACAAAATTCGTTCAAAACGGCCGGCCGCTACAAGAGTCAAGCTAAACAAAAAATTTTAAAGCGTTTTTCTCGAAAACTTGTTTTCGCAAAATAGGGTCGTTTCATGATTCCAGGTCACATATATATTTTTCTTTCTTCATGACATTTCAAACATTTTTTTTTAAAGATTACCATCTATCGGAACTTTGCATCAGATGTTCGATTATAGTTTCCAGCTGATCGGGCAGTTACTTCAAGTCGATTGAAGATTTCTTTTATTTGATACCTAAATTAGCGACAATCTCATTTCGTATAAAAGTGGTAAAAATATAAAAAAATTTAGAGAAGTATGTAAAAGAAAAAAATTACCGTCTGGTTTGTAATACAATTCGACCTACGGTTACTAATACAAAGCAAGAAGTATATGTAAACAAAGACAAATATACGTAATTATGCCAATTTGTATATAAATTAAGAAAGAACAAAACCAATATTTAAATGTATTACTTTTTTATTGATTTACATTTTATTTTTAGTTTTTTAGGGAGTAACATTTGCAATGCACAAAAGCTGCGGGAAAATAATTGCAATCAAACAAAACAGATGCCTGTTGTAGTTAGTACGAAATTTGATTTTTTTGATTGGTATGTAGTAGAGTTGTTGCGAATATTCGCGTACCTTTCGCATTAATGCTCTACTTTTACAATAATTAAGGTACATCCCACACGAAACTTTTTTTTGTAATCTATTCTTAGGTAACTTCCTATTGGGGCTAGAGTTTTTAAATATAGAAGCATGAGTAGGAACCCGCATAAATGAAGCGTAAACGAAAAAACCCTTATCTGTATTTAATTAGTAAGACATGCTCATATTGCTTTATACAATTGTTTTTGTTATTGATATTTGAGAAAAATTACAAATACTACAAACGGCGATGGTTACTAGTTTGTATCTTAATTTCAATTCTTCACCAGCTAGCTTCTCAGGAGCTGAGTATAGAACTCCAACATTCATACTTAATCATATGCATATGTAATCGCCCTATATTGCTACATCAGGCTAGGTACACTCACAAACATCAGAGTGCCGATATATTGCTGAGGTTCCCCCCATAAATTCAGAAAACACAAATACAGAAAGACATTTTTTCAGAAAACATTAGTCAGAACCCCTTTTTCAGAAAGCCAAAAGAAGAAGCGAAATTCAGAAATCAAAATTCAGAAGTCAAAATTCAGAAGTGAAATTTCAGAAGTCAAAATTCAGAAAGTAATGCGAAAACAAAAACACAAAACTTTGCGCATTGCGAGCCATATCGGAAGGCTTCATATTTTTAATATTGTTAATATTGTCATTTGAAAATGATAAACGCGAAAAGATTATTTAATTACATGCTTGCTATTGCACACAATTTAAAATTTTAGATTGTACTACTTTTTCTTTATACATAATTCCTTCCAAATAAATAAACGTTTCTAAATTTTGAGAAAAATTTTATGTTTTTTCTATCGTCTGATTACTTTATGAATTTTGACTTCTGCATTTTGCCTTTTGAAATTTGACTTCTGAATTTTCACTTCTGAAATTTTATTTCTGCAATTTGACTTCTGAAAATTGACTTCTGAAATTCGACTTATGAGATTTGACTTCTGAGTTTTGAGCTCTGAATTTTGTCTTTCTGAAAAAAGGGTTCTGACTACTGTTTTCTGAAAAAAGGTGTTTCTGAATTTATGGGGGGCACCATTGCTGTTTAAATGTTTTTGTTTTTGTATTCAATAATCGAATGTACCTAAATGTAAATTTTTTCTTGCCGCACTTATGCACAAAAATTTTGTAGGCTGTCTTGTCTTGATTTCGAATTCAAAACTCATTGCGAGCATTTTCTATTCGCAATGTAGGAGTATAACATATATGTACTTTATGCTAGCGTAAAGGCAGATTCCTTTATCCACTCAGCGGTATGAAAGCCCCGTCACATAAGTAGTTTTTCATATTAGATGCGTTTAACTCGATCTTATGCATTGTGAGTAGATTGCACGTATTTATATGATGAACGGCAGATATAGCGACACTGGCGCCAGCTGACATGAAAAAGTAGTCAACTTCGAACTTTTGTTGCAAGCAAAGCATAAGAAGAAGAACTTGGCATTTGCTTTGGCTAAAGGTGCTTTCACACTTTGCAAGTGAAATTATTTTTCCCACTAGTTAGTAAGTTTTCTAACATTGTTCACAGTTAAAAACTACAATATAACAAATGAATAGGACACAAAATATGTTATCAAGTATATATCTTGTACAGTGAGAATGTTTATAACAGTCATTTGATTCCCAAGTCTTTCCTTCATATTTATAAACGCAACATCTTGCTTACTTGTGTCATGTTACTGGCATGCATAAGAGTGCCTTGAACGCATCTATATGAAAAACTTCATTGTGTCTGGGCCATGAATGCCCCGCTGTCGCTTTGCAATTGGTCTCTAAGTATTGCCTTTTTGATGATATTCCTTTGTACACCTTTAGGTACATACTAATTCTATATGTTTTTAATCCTAATTGTGTGGAGTACTTATAGGCGCGCTCTCAGGAGCTTAGTAAGGTTGGCTTTATAGCAGTGCTATTATAAGAAAAAATTTCATGCACAGATCGATACTTAAAATTGAAATACATCTCAGAATAAAATTTAAATGATATATGTTGGTTAACAGATATGACGAAAAATCATTAAAAACCGATGGAAAAAATCACAAGGCTGCGCATAGCTCGAGACAATTAGAAAATTCAAACTTAACTCGGTATTTTGAAAACGATTTTGGAGTGAGTGGAAAGTGAGCTAGACACCGCAAACTGCGGATGTTTAAAATATCACATCCGCAAAGTAACTAATATGCAGGTGTTTACATTTATATGCAGTTCTGTTTTTTTAAATGTTAAAATAACTTGTTTTTTTTTTACTGCATTGCATTGAGTTGTGAATTTACTCTTCATATCTATTTTTTGCATTTCGAGCTACGCTGGAAATGCAAATGACGTGATAATAGAAACATTTTCAAATACTTTGCTATTTATCCAATTGTTTATTTATAAGTGGGTGGCAATAATGACTAAATTACTTGAAACCCCGTTATGACCCCAGCAGAAAAAATGAGAGGCAGTCGCGTAAAGCTACAGTTTCGCACTGCAGGTATAATAATTCCCTCTGAACTGGTGTTAACCGGACGCAGAGCAGAAGGTAGTGGCCGCACTATTTACATTAATTAATCAAAAGCAGTAACTATTTCAGAACCGCCTACGAGATCTGCAAAGGACATAAGAAAGGGGCAGTTGGAAGCAATTCGATGAAAAATACCAAGCTCTTATAATTTAATTTGCTTGTACTTAGTTTTACCGTCGTCTTTACTAATATATAAGGGTTAAAACCAATGGTAATTTCTTTATAGGAGTTTTTTCAACAAAGCGGCAACAATGCATTATATATTGATCAACAAAAAGGGGTTTAGATAAAATAAAAATAGCTACTTAACAAGAGCTGTATCTCAGCTTGGAATCGACAGATCACTGCCAGAATACCTGTCAAACCCTTCAAAACAAATGTGCGAATATATTAAAATTATGTTATTTCTCTGGTAAAAAGCTACGCAAGCTCAGGGCCACATGACAAGCATATAGGTTCATAAATAGAAAAACAGATGATGCACCTCTTACCATCACTACCACAAAGAAAGTCTTCAAAAAGTGAGTCTCAAAATCCATAGCCCCTGATCGCATGTCTTGCTGATGGTAAACCCCTCAAGCATGCCTGCAGCCTACTATATAGGTACACCTTTTTTATTCGTGAAAAATAGAAATAGACAAAACAGGTCTTAACCAAAGCCTTTCTCACAGGACGGCAATCCTTGCACTTACTGTGAACAAGCCATAAAGCACGCCATGAACTCTCTCCAACCTCTAAACAAAAGAATAAACTCGAACTACCAGAATGGTCGACAGATTCCTGTAGGATTTAGAAACTAAGGATTAAATAAAGTGCTTCTCTATTCCACAATTGTTCTACATTTACGTATAGAGACGCCCATCTCAACTTGATTGTTCGGAAATGGCAATGATAAACTCTGTTCAAAAATAAATGACTGTCTCCTTTATATCCTAGCTTTTTCTCCCCATTTTTTGCTACCACCAATTTAATCCATAGCTACCTCAAAACTTGGTAGCGTATATTAGTTAACTGTTAAACACTTACGTCGGTTACTCACGCTACCCACATTCGAGGATTCAAGTAGAGCCTCGGCTGTTAAAGTAACAGCATTCGTCACGTGTAGGTGAGGTTGGCAATCGGATTGGAGAAGCTATATTTGCGCTGGCAACATCTTGAAAGGGTTGCGTTACACAACCATTTGAATCAATTTTGTGTTTTAGTCTCCTCTTACGACAGGCATCCCTGCCGCGTGTATATTCTACGCCTCCTTACCCGATGGGGGGGTCGGAGAGTGTCATTATCGTTAATACAACAACAATCTGCTTTGGGCAATTCTTAGCTCTGGGATGTAAACTTTAACACACATATAACCACGACGACAACAACAGCCTTAAACGGCAACAAACATCACTTGGTTAAAAAACTAAGACATTTGATCACATATATACCTGGAGAAAATCGCTATTGGGATGTGATATCACTGATTATTTAAAAGCAAGAAACTGTATTTTTCCCTTCCGATTAATGAGTACTAAGAATCCAAAGTATCTTTATGAAAGGCTTATCTTTCCAAGATCAGAACGCTCTTATGACCTTATTGTACCACAATTTAACTTTAAAAACTCTACGAGAATGTTTTCCATCAATGCTATACGAATTTGGAATTCAATTCCTGCTACTGTAAGGAGCAAAACAAACAAAGGTAACTTCAAGAATGTCTTATATAAATACTTTTCTTAGAATTTGAACCACCTAGTATGATTGTTCAGAATATTTATATTTATATCTTTCGCAAACCTATATTTTATTTAATAAATCAATAAATAAACAACATTACATTTTATAAGCTGACTTAGTATAGACGATATTTTATATTTTGTATGTTGTACTATAAAAGATTCTCATCTTTCTGTACTAATGCTTACCAACTATAAATAAATAAATAAATTCCGCCAGTAGTCGCCAGTATAATCAAGACACAAACTGTCAGATTAACCACGAGATGCCTTCGCATCAAGGCTGAACATCACCTACATATTGAAGCGCTTACTTTTCATTTTAAACAGCACCACAGTATGCTTAACGGGCCATGACCGCCGACAGGTGCTAAGTAAATGGGGCTGTGCCACGCCCCTTTCAGAAAAAAATTGTGAAACGTCTGGGATTCCCATATATGAGGAAGGATATGACGAAGAGAAATAAAGAATTTAAAAGGGGATATGAAAGAAAATAGGAGAGATGTAGAAGGAAAAGTGATAGAAAAATAAAGAAGGGAGGCAAGTATAAGGATAAGAATATGGAGTAGAGGAGGAAGGGATAACAGGAGGGAGCCGGACAAAATTATAGAAATCGAGCGGAAGGTGAAGGGAGAAAGATAAAACCTAAAGGCATAACGAATACAAAACAGTAAGGCGCAAGCTATCAACTCTTGAGAGATAGGAAGAAAATTGGAAATGAAGAAGAAAGAAAGCGGTAAAGGGAAGGGAACCATGAAACAAAAAAGGGCAGAAGATCAAGAAAGCAAAATAATAAGAGGAAGATTGAGAGCAAGAGCAAGCATGAAGGTACACTGAAAGAAATGGTGCTAGTAAAATCAACAAAGCAGTTCGGTTGTTCTTGACTTAACGGAGATTCGGTGAAGTTGATCGAATTATGGTTAATTCGACCGAGTTCTTTGTCAAACCAGCAAATTAGTTTAGTCATTTCAACAGAAGATAAATTGTCGCTCTTAAGTTAACAAAATTCTGTAAAATTTACAGATTCCTGGTCAATCTAACTGATTTTCCTGTTAACACAACTGATCTTACAGGTCATTTCAACGGCGATCAACTGTCAATACATGAGCAAATTTCAAAGAGAATTTTACGCTCACTACGCTCCCTACTTTGTACTTGACGATGGTGCCACTTGTTAACAAGAAAACGCCAAAATAAGAAACCATCAAATCGAAAAAACACACAAAATGGAAAAACAACAAAAAACTAGTTTTTCAGTATCAATACAAAACAAAAAACCTGTTTTGAATTTACTGTGCAAAAATTATGAGATACCGGGACACCTATCAATCGGGTACAATTTTGCAACTTCTCGGGGAAGCGAAATTTAAAATTGCGCTCTCTTGTTGCACTCACGCGAAAGAATTTAATAAGGAGGCCTACTCTGTATTGCGATGCGAAAATATATTGCGATGCGAAAGGTAATTGGAACTCTGTAGCGCTATCGCATCGCTAACAATGCCGCTTTTTTATTTTTCGCAAATTTTTTGCTTGAGTATACATCACTGACCAAACGTCAAAGAAAGAGAACAAAAGAAACAAGGCGATTACAATTTCTGCAAACGATTAATTTTTGTTGAACAAATTAAAAAATGGATTCTGTAGCATTATGGGACGATTTAAATGAAGAAAGGATTGAGGAGGATTATAAGAGACAACTCCAACATTATGAATCTCAGCGATCAAAGGTAATTTAAACGTTACAAAATTACTGTTATACTATTGCTTTATGTTCTATTCATTAGTTTTGTGCAGAATTTTCGGCTTAATAAAGAAGCCTTTTTGTATGTGCTAAATAGCATTAAAAGTGAGTTGAAAACTCCACAGAGAGCAACGGCAGTTCCTGAAATAATAAAAGTTTCTACAACGTTGAAGTTGTTTTGGCGTTGAGTGTTTTAAGTAACCCTTTGGCCTAATCTGGGTGTATTGCCATGAAGTCCACTGGGATTTCAAATTGTTGCTTTTGTGTTTTTGTTTTTTGAGTTGTCCTATATATTTTTAAAAGAACGTACAATGAATATAAAGATATCAATTTATAAAATCATCAATTAATACTTACATATTTGAACAATGCGAATGCCTATTACTTGTAGCAAGAAAAATGCGAAAATTAATGTTGTTTGACATTCGCTTTCGCTATACAGAGTGCTGGAAATGCGAAAAGGGATAAAAATTGTGAATGGGCAAAATGTGAAAGCGAAAGTCAAAATATGCATGCGAATGTCAAGATACAGAGTACCGATTTTGCGATTTCGCGTATTTTTTCTTTCGCATCGCAATACAGAGTAGGTCCCAAGGTAATAAAAAACATCCCTTTTTAATGTTGATGTTTCCGACAACATAAAAGTTTGAGTTGTTTTGGAATCGTTTCAACTTAAAGTGTTACGAAAATTAAACTTGCCGAATTACATGTAAAGTTACTCCAGTGGTGAATTACCTTCCTGCGATTTGATTCTTTACTTTTCTATAACTTACAAGTTCTCTTTTTAAAATGTGACGTCAAACATTTATACTACAAGTTTTGTTAGAAACAATCAAGTTTGGCAACTACATGCGAGAGAAGAAATTGAGAATGAGCTGAGCTGCAACTGAAAGAATTGAGAATCAGTTTTGTGACTACTATTTTCATTTCTATTTGCAAAGCGAATTTCACAACTATAAATTAAATAAATTATAAAATATAAAATTTGGTGAAAGTGCGTTAAATAATACAAAATAATAAAGTGTATAATGTTTAATGTGTTCCAGCATATTTGATATAGCCCAATTGACGTTCGGTTAGTAAGTGCCACCGTGGTGTGATGTTAGCGTGCTCCGCCTGCTACACCGTAAGCCCTGGGTTCGCACCCCGGGCAAAGCAAGCAAGAAAAATTGTCTAAGCGGGGTCGCCCCTCGGCAGTGTTTGGCAAGTGCTCCGAGTGTACTTCTGCCATGAAAAGCTCTCAGTGAAAACTCATCTGCCTTGCCGTTCGGAGTCGGCATAAAACATGTAGGTCCCGTCCGGCCAATTTGTAGGGAAAATCAAGAGGAGCACGACGCAAATTGGAAGAGAAGCTCGGCCTAAAATCTCTTCGAATGTTAGCGCGCCATACATTTATTTTCATCTTTTTTTTTTTCATTTGACTAATAAAACGGTCAATTACGAATCAACGATTTGTGCGGAGTTGATTCAACATCTTGTTGCGATGGATAAAAATTGACAGAAATTTCGGTTGAATTGACCCGCATTTCGGTAGATTTTACCACACTTTTTCTATCAGTGTACAAATAACAGAAAAAAGCACATGGCGAGAAATTGGGAGAGGGGCATATTACGCAATAACTTAAGTAGATAACTGTTAAATTTATTCTATATTTCACTAAACTACGGTGAAGCGAGCGAGAGTTTGCCTACGTGTTTGGCGCTCAACTGTCTGAATAGTTTTAGCTCTTTAGTCGCTTATTTGCTGCGTAAGCTGGCGCTACCTGTGGCCTCACTCTTCCTCTGCTTCCTAAGGCGCTCGGCGAGAGGAACGCCTTCTGCCACAGCATCTTCATTATAAAGTAAAGTCGCTTCACCCCTAAATTTCTGACTGAAAGCAAATAATAAAATACTCCCTCCATATAAAATGTTTATTAATAAAGTCTTAAATCTTTATTCCACTTACCGGCACACTCCTTCGCACACATATCAGCTTGATAATTATGAGACTCCGGATCGCAAATACGCTCGCATTGATCACAACCATCGAGAAAAACGGAACAATACTCTTCACTAGGTTTGCAAATCTTTCCATGACATTCTTTCAATGCAGTGGACTTAGCACTAGATGACGCTCTTGCCACGACCAGCGTGGTAGGCAATAACAGGGAGGCGAAACGTAAAGCCAAAGCACTTGAACTTGTAATGATAAACATATCTCTTTATCTATGGCGCGATATCAAGCCGGTATTTTTGTTTGTTTTTAAATAGATAATTTCACTGCTGAAGTTTCGTTTGCAAAAACGTATTTGCTTTTTAAATGTTTTGTTGTCGAATTAATTAATTTCACTGTTTTTATCTTTTTTTTATTATTTCTTGTTTACTTTGCAATACTGGTAATTGGAAAACAGCTTTTACTATTTGTTTAAATACACCTGTATCGCTAAACTTATTTAAAAAAAAACCGGTTATACACTGAAAGAAATGGTGCTAGTAAAATCAACAAACCGGTTCTGTTGTTCTTGACTTAACGGAGATTCGGTGAAATTGATCGAATTATGGTTAATTCCACCGAGTTCTTTGTCAAGCGAACAAATTAGTTTAGTCATTTCAAGAGAAGAGAAATTGTCGCTCTTAAGTTAACAAAATTCTGTAAAATTGACACACTCCTAATCATTGTTTACTATATAGTTTGGCAGCTTAATTCGAGGTTATGTTGCGAATAGAGTGGAAGGCACTCGCAGGCCGTGAAAATAGGCACTCGAATGGAGTGGAATGAAGAACAGTAGGAAGACCAGAGTTGCATTGGATCAATCATTGCATCAATATTAAAGATAAATTTAGAAAAAATAATTAAATACTTGAGAATAAGCAAACATTTTCTTTCAATTACTGCAATTAAGGTGTCCTAGATATTATATATTCCAAAATTATAACATTTTATGTCTGTTTACAAATTCAACTTCAATTTCCCTAAGATTTCCGTAATATGGCCATTAGTGATGTTTGTGTGTGCAAATTTTGAGCGATCAGCTGTTAGTTGCGCTACTTGGTAAAGTTTACAATGCTCCTAATCAATCTAACTGATTTTTTTGTTAATACAACTGATCTCACTGGTCAGTTCAACAGCGATCAACAGTCAATACATGAGCAAATTTCAAAGACAATTTTATGCTCACTGCGCTCTCTACTTTGTACTTATGTATGCTGTGTACAATATGTATGCACATATTTACGTATGGCGGCCGCCGTGGTATGATGGTAGCGTGCTCCGCCTACCACAACGAAGACCCTGGGTTCACACCCCGAGCAAAGCAACATAAAAATTTTAGAAATAAGGTTTTTCAATTAGAAGAAATTTTTCCTAAACGGGGTCGCCCCTCGGCACTGTTCGGCAAGCACTCCGAGTGTATTTCTGTTATGAAAAGATCTCAGTGAAAACTCATCTGCCTTGCAAATGCCGCAACATAGGTACTTTCGTACAAAGCTGTCGCAACAACTTTTTTTGTTCATTTGACTACTAAAACGGTCAATTACGAATCAACGATTTGTGCGCAGTCGATTCAACATCTTGTTGCGATGGATAAAAATTTACAGAAATTTCGGTTGAATTGACCCTTCTTTCGGTTGATTTTACTAGTGTTTTTCTTTCAGTGTAATGCTCACACATACATACACGGAGCGGAAAGTGTTTTCTTTTATTTTTTTATATATCGCTCATTTACTTCAATAGTGTCATAACTCAAAAAACATGACTTTTGAGTTAATAACATATAAACCTACCCAATATCATGATCTATGTTGTACAGGCATGCTTAACCAACGAAACGATATCATTTCGTTACGATAATCAACGTTAATAAACGAAACGAAGTCATTTCGTTTCGTTTATTAACGTTAAGATCGTCAAATTAACGAAATGATTTCGTTTCGTTTTCTGCCATATCAAAACGAAATCAAATCGTTTATGTTGATTATTAATTTCAAACTATGCTGGCAAAGCTGATTGATGGCGGAGTCATTAAAGGTGAAAGCATTATCCAAGCTGATTGCAACTTTTCTCATGAATTTTGACAGTACGAACATTTCTCAGAGTATTTTTGACATTACCACCAACGAATTACACAAACAAATTACATAGAGTTTGTGTGTGTATGTGCGCTCGTTGTTGCCACCTTACGGCTTCACCATGGCTATAGCATTGCCAGCACAATTCAAACATAAAGTATCACGTTTTCGTTAACGTTTTTAACGTTAACGAAAGCTTTTCGTTTCGGTTAAAAACGAGATACAATTTATCTTGATAATTTCTTTATCGATAATATTTCGAAGTGTTTCAACGGAAACGGTGGAAATTTTTTGATAAACGATTAGCTTAACGTTAAGGTGCATCCCTGATGTTGTATAACAATCTTTGTGATCAGTTAAAAATTTACCACGTGCTATAAAAATTAAAATATGCATTTATATGCGCAACATATGGCAGTTATAATGTTTGAATGGCTCTCCTGGAGAATTGTGTGTTTTGAGTTATGACACTATTGAAGTAAATGAGCGATATGTACACTGGTAAATGCGGTACAACTGGTTTCTTAACAATTGTATTAATGGTTAATTTGTTGGCTATTTAGTTGATGGCATGTCTCATGTTGGTTGTTTGTTTGAAGCGAAGTGACGCTGATGCCGGTGATGATTCATCCGAAGTGATCACAGGTATTTTAAAGGTTTTAGCGTGCATACATATGTTTGTGTGTGAGTGCATATGACCGACACGCTTGGGTGTTCAAATATGCTATTTTCTTAATACTTCTTATATTTTTATACCCAACGCATCAAACCACTGTTCAGTTATTTCAATGCGATTTCCTTACGGTGAACTTACTTAACTACGAATGCGATACGGCGAGAGCGGAGGTGTATAGAAGTCCACGCAAGTGGGGTAAGCTTCTGACCGCAATTCACCAGGAAATGGCCAGAGCTATTCTTTTGGAATGCTTTTCAAACAGCTACTGAACATCCGACATAATCCGCTAAAGGGCTAGATGGAGGATTTCATTGGCAGTGTCTGACCATGTTGTTGTTGTTGTTGGACATTCCCGTAGGTCTTGGGGAGTGTTATCGATGTTGATGGTCCTTCGCCGGATGCAGATCCGGTAGGTTCCGATATCAAGCCCAACCATCACGGGAACGATTTGTTATGACCACATGCGACCTTCTATGCCATACCGCCCTCCCACCCCCTAGATCTATGAGGAGCTCGGTGTCGCCTGAGTCTCGGTTGTTAATGTAACAGGATTCGCCACGGTTAGGTCAGGTTGACAAAATTTTTTTGGAAAAGCTATATTTTGCGCTGGCAACCTGAAAGGGTTGCGCTACACAACCCCTTGAATCTATTTGGTATTTTAGTCGCCTCTTACGACGGGCATACCTACCGCGTGTATATGCTAACCCCCTAACCCGCTATCTGATCATCTTAAGGTGCGGCTGCGGCGGTCTTGGATAACACGCTCGCTAAATTAACGTGGATGTAATACTTTCATCCGTGCTAAGCCGAATAACAAGCCCTATATTAAAGAGCAACCTCTGTCGGATGGCGATCATCGTAAATGTTTAATGGACTACGATTTGAAGGCATGCGCCTGGAATGTCCGTTGCCTTAATGGGATAGATGCAGATGAGCGGCTGGTTGATGTCCTCAAAAAGGCAAAAGCTGACATCACCACCATTCAAGAGAAATGATGAGCAGCATAAGAAAACTGTCAACACGTGTGACATTTACTGAAGTGTTTATGAAAATAAACGCAGTTTCGTGATGGTTGTTGTTGTTGTTGTTGTTGTTGTAGCGATTAGGTTACTCCCCGAGGGCTTTGGGGAGTGTTATCGATGTGATGGTCCTTTGTCGGATACAGATCCGATACGCTCCGGTAACACAGCACCATTAAGGTGCTGGCCCGACCATCTCGGGAACGATTTATATGGCCACATTGAACCTTCAGGCCATCCCTCCCTCCCCACCCCCAAGTTCCATGAGGAGCTTGGGGTCGCCAGAGCCTCGTCTGTTAGTGAAACGGGATTCGCCGCTCGAAGGTGAGGTTGACAATTGGGTTGGAGAAGCTATATATTGCGCTACACAACCCCTTGAATCCCTTTCGTGATGGTAAAGAGACTTTGTTGCCAAGTACTGTCGTTTCCGCGTATGGACGAACCTCTCACCGCTATCCGAATAAGAGTGCATTCGCAGATAATGTGAACCGGCGTATCTTCCTCCAGCTCACAAAAGCACCAGATGTGTGTATCGGATAGATTTTACTTACTTAAGGTGATATCGCGGAATAAAGTGTGTCATATAGTGCTCAGTGAGAGTTTGTATGTCCTCTCTGCTTAGATTGAGTTTTGCTGATACTCTTTTGTTGTTGTAGTAGTGTTCCGCCCTATCCAGTGATAGAATCTCACAAATTGTCATCAATATCCTCTAAGCTGAGTCCAAAGAAACCTGTTCCTTTAACAGGCGTTGGTTCCATATTTCAATAGAAATGACATGACAGGTGTCATGTGGGGCCACGTTACAAGGGGTTGATTCTAGGTTTACGCATACAGTATCAGATCGAAGTTAAACTTTTCTTCATCCGGCTGACTTGATTACCGAATTTCTTCATAGACTGATACTCCCGTTGCTGGGAGTATAACCAATTTGTCTGTCTTTGCCCTGGGCATTCAATCCGGTGTTCCTTACACTGCTTTGTTTCACAGTTACTTATGATTTCCCTATTGCCTGTACAGAAGGGCTCTGAACCATAGAATTCTGCTATAGCACCCTGCTTGGTTGAGTAGTCTGCCTGTTCACTTCCATCATATCTTTTATTCCTGGGATTTCATCGTTACAAAACCTTTTTTTTGGCTACCAGATCATTTCGGACTCCAATACATTCATCTACTAGCTTAGAAGTTGTTCTTTAAGACTGCAAGGCACGCCAGGCTGCATGGTTGTCTGACATTATATGGATACTCCTCGAGGATTGCATTTCTGCTCAAACAATATTGAGGTAGCATATCATTGTTATCGAGATCTTGAAGTTCGACACATAGACCAGCTCCCATTTTTGCGTAATCAAACTTCGAGCCACTGAGTCAAGGTCATTATATAGATTTCCTGTTTACCACGGAGTTTTGTCTACAAAAAACACACATAGTTAAATAGAGATTCTGAGCGTAGGGGCCATTGCAACACGTACTTGCATAATGCGATTTTCAGTTGTACAGTTGACTTGAGCATATATATCTTTTATTTCATTTTGTTATAGAGAACACTTTCCCAAATTTTTATACTTGTTTGCATGATTCACAATTTCGGGTCGGAGTACCATATGTCTCAATAGCTGCTGGGGGCATCCGCTGGAAGGAAAGCTTTTGAAGTTCAAGCTTTACATAAAGAACTTCCATCTTACTCTGTCGCCAACTTATGTGATTAACTATATTTGAGCACAGACTCAGATTTTCTTCACTGGCTATGGTTTTCGAGATACAAACATTCTTGAGTCAAAGACTTAGCACAAAAGAGACTAGCTTTGAAATTAACTACACCTTTTTCAGTTTTAGTTCAGAATTTCTATTTGTAGTTCAGAAAATTACAATTGAAGTTTAGAAAATTACAATTGAAGTTCGGAATAATTTTCTGAACTTTAATTGAAATTTCTGAAGCTAAATTGAAAATGCTGAAGTTCAATGCAGCTTTCTGAACTAAAACCGAATAAAATAATTAAAAAAAAAATTTTTTTAAGTTAAGCGGTTTTATTGAAAGCAATACTTACATGAAATAATAAAAGCTAGAAAATAATTAGGTAGGTCCTAGGTACTAGTCATCATACTCCTCATCAATCTAGGGTGTTGCTCAGACAATTAAATAAAAGCGTTGGACGCGAGAAATTTCTAAAAATCTGATTAGGGTTCAGTTGGTCTTATATATGACTATCAATTTCCAAGTATGACCCAAATCGGACCACAAACACGATTTTTGTGAATATCTCTATCCTTGCGCCACCTAGCGGCGATTTTTTTCATAGGGCGCTTTCAATTCTCGTATTTATTATGTGTTCCAAATATGAGCCAAATCGGACCACAAATACGATTTTTGTGAATATCTCGATCCTTGCGCCACCTAGCGGCGATTTTTATTTCATAAGTCGCTTTCTATTCTTGTATGTATTATGTGTTCCAAATATGAGCTAAATCGGACCGCAAATACAATTTTTGTGAATATCTCAATCATTGCGCCACCTAGCGGCAATTTTTTTTTTTTGCTTATTATTGCATTGTCATCGGGTTCAGAACTATATTCCAAGTTTCAAGCTTGTAGCTTATCGGGAAGTTACTTAAATTTCAATTATAAAATTCGTGCCAGCCATCCAACCAGCCAGCCTGTCAAGTCAACCTAAATAAAACCGTTTAAAAAGCTGTAGAGGCAGGGACAGTTTGTTCGTTGGGTATAAAATGTAGTTGGATATCTTCATAAGGGATCTATTTATTTAGTTTTGAAAAGGATTGATATACATACATAAAACGTATTGTTTTGTGTGCATAGTATATACTTTTAAAAACCGGAATGTATTTGTGTTTATGTTTTAAGCCTCCGCGAAAATGTATCAAAGTTTTGTGGTTTTCTTCTTATTTAACAAAATTTATACTTTTTGAAGTGTTTTCATTTTCATACAAAATTTTGTTTGTTTTCAATTATTTAATTAAATGTTAAATTGTTTATGTTACTGCCAAACACATTTCTCATTTCCGCACACTTTTCGACACGCACACACAAACACACTGAAACTCGATATACAGAAACTGGTTTATATGATTTCTGGCTGGTTCAAAGGCATTGGCAATACTCCAAGCCAACCTTTGTACAACACGCAAGCCATATTTGTTAGCCAACAATTTATAATTAACAAAGAGAGTATATGCATATGTATGTATGTACATATGTATGTGGGCATGTGTATGACGCAAAAACATCAAAAAATCACAAAAATATAAATGTATCGCATTCCGCAAGATTTGGTTTGTTTATATTAAAATTTTATTTATTTTGCTAATATAATTTATTCGTTTATTAAGTAGATATGAACCTACATAAGTATGTATGTTTACATGTATTTTACAAAAAATGTCGAATTACGCACACAACATTTTTAAATTTATCCGTTTATAATGCCTGCTTTGAGCCAAACTCAGCCAATAACTAAAGGTGTCGTGTTTAAACAACAAAACTTCACTTCTCTACTGACTTTGTGATCTCACACACTTGTACAAATATGCCACATTCACACACACACCTAGATAGTAAATATACATACAACAAACACTACAACTTTAACACTCAACGATCGTTTGATCATTTGTGGGATTTGTTTTTTACCTTTTCACATGTCACAAACCAGAATACACGTACAAACTGAATACCCTCTAAGAAATCAAGAGGTGTTGAGAGCAAATTTTGGAATCCTGCTCTATGTGGTTAGTTTCTTGAATCCGGTAAGCTCTGATCCACTAGGTACAAGTCTTATTGGAGATCAGTTTTATTAGATTACGACCACTCAAACGTTTGAAGGTTTGTCGAAATGAACGACCGGAGGGCCTTGCGACATCTTCGGCACACTCAGAAAAATATTTCTCCCGATTGAAGAAAAATGGGAATGAAATGGCACTTAAGAAATTTTTTCCTCATTCGCATGGACAAATTTCTTCGAAATGAGGAGAAATTCTTCAAATTGAGGAATTTTTCTTCATTTTGAAGACATTTTTGCCATGCGAAGAAGAAACAATTTCTTAAGTGCCATTTCATTCAAGTTTTTTCTGAGTGCAGTGGCCATTAGGATGTGCCACGGTGTTAGTTTTGTGGAGCGAAAGAAACATCAGCAGCAAAGGCTTTCGTTACACTTCAAGACATCAGCGCCATAGTGGACTAGGCTGAATATTTTGTTCTACAATCGGAAACTTCAATATCCACGATATAAGATCTCCCAACGGGTTGAGGTAGATTGACTTCGCCGCCGCTCAAAATATGGTCATCTACAATGTATGATCCCAACATTAAAAGACTCCATAATCTGCTATGAAATCATAACATACGATCACGGATCAAAAACTATTTTCACTCAAGCGAAAAAAATTAGCCTATCAAACTACGGATTTAAAAAAATAATAGTATATTATGGATCTAGTGAGTACGCGTTGTCCCTATTTCACATATTTAATTAATCCGATACACCATTTCGGAGCTATTGTGATTTAAAAAACAGCATTCCATCACGGATCATATGTTACGATTCGGCCTCTGCTTGGCTGTCTACTGATCGAGCAAGACGAACACAAATCGATCCCCTCGTCATTGACGGCAGGCTTATTACCAGTGTCCAGAATGTGTGCACAATTTTTGCAGCTAAGATATGCACTATTGCTTCTGTGCAACAAAGAAACACGCACATACACAAAACAAACAGCGATTACCACTCCACTCGGCTTTCATACCCTTTCACTGGGAACAATTTTCCACCTGACGATGTAGCCGAACAGTGTAAGCACATATCTCATTCCCTTCGTATCACCTCACAGCGCGCACTGAATGGGTTTGCAATGAGCCCGGTACCTGATATTTTGAGGAATATCGCGCAGCCTTGAAAAAAAGGACGATGCCTATAGGATGCGGTGCGTGCGGACGCAGCATTGCGTGGTCTTCCCGTCTTAGAAGAAAGAAACGTCAAGCAGAACGGCATGTGTACGAGGTGCTTCGGATGTAATTTATCGCGAAAATGATAAACTGCACGACTTGTTATGCAACGCTTAAATTCCTCTGTTTTCTTTTCGCTCGTCCGGAGCGGCTTGAATACATATCCCAACCCAACTAAGAGCAAACATTGATTTTCTAGCATTTAAAGTTTTTTATCGGTATCTGGCTTGCCCAGCCCTGGCTCTATTGTTTTGCTCTTCTGTGTATTTAGGTACGTGTGTATGGAATTAAATGACTTTAACAAGTACCAATTGAGTGGAATATTTGTTGAAATAGCTGAGTACCTTTTGGCGCTCAATGTAACCAATTCAACTACCTCTTGCCTGGCTAATAATAATAATAATAATTATAATAATAATAATAATAAGTAGATGCTCTGTTCCTCACTCGCACAAGCAGAGAGGGTGACCACGTCGTCCACGAAGACCACGACGTGCAACCGTTCAGTGAAGGTGAGCTAAAAGCGGACCTACACAGAATGAAGCCCGGTAAAGCGCCAGAACCGGAGTTGCTGCTACATATGTATAACAAAGCCGGAAGCCAGGATCTTTCCAACAAGGTGGAAGACAGCGCACCTCGTGTCTGTCTGGTCTGGTCTATGGTCTTTTCGGCCATTATGCATGCTCGACACGGCAGGAAAAATGATGGAAAGTCTCCTTAAACAACGGCTGATAGATGGAGGAGGTCTGTCCCATCGGCAGCATGGGTTCCGGAAAGGTCACTCCACAATAGATGCCATAGCCGAGGTTATAAATGCGGTAAGGAAATCCGAAACCGCGTGCCACCAAGCTAGACCGGTAGTCTTACTGGTCACGCTGGACGCGAAAATTGCCTTCAATTCCGTCAGGTGGGACGACATGCTCGATGCGCTAAAACACTCTTTCAAGGTACCTCCTTATCTACTAGCCATATTAAGGGACTACCTAAAAGATCGCTGGCTCACATACGAAACAAATCAAGGTCAGAGAAGGGTGAGGATAACAGGCGCAGCTGCCCAGGGATCGGTGTTAGGTCTCGACCTCTGGAATGTTTCGTATGACAGCCTCCTTCGCTTGCACATGTCAGAAAGTGCTTTTCTTGTCGCTTTCTCAGACGACGTGGCTGCCGTAATTACAGCACGGAACTGCGAGCTGGCGCAGCTTAAATTAAACCAAGTAATGCGCAGTGTAAATAGATGGATGAGTGACCATGGACTTCAGCTCGCAAAAGCGAAAACTGAGATCGTAATCCTCACGAAGAGACGAATTCCCACCATTATGAATATGATGGTTGGCGAACAACAAGTACAAACACGTAGCTCTAAGAAATACCTTGGGGTGATGCTAGATAGCAAGCTAACCTTCTCGGAACACTTTCAAGGAGCCTGCGAGAAAACTGCACAGACCATAGGATACTTAAGTCGATTAATGGCAAACATAGGCGGGCAAAGACCATGTGTTTGCTTCCGCTTCGGATTCTTTACTCTTGTACGGTGCAGAAATTTGGGCGGATGCAATAAAATTCCGAAAGTACCGAGCAGCTATTACTTCTGTCCAACGCAGAGGGGCGCTACGAATTGCCTCAGCTTACCGCACGGTATCCGCAGACGCAGTTCTTGTTATTGCGGGAACCATACCGATACATCTTCTCGCTTAGGAGAGGAAATCAATTTACCACCTCCGAGGAGAAGTATACAGAGGTGTTGCTGCCGCGCAGGCGCGATAAGATTCTATCCGACGCTGGCAACAGCAATGGAGCTGCAGTACTGCAGGCAAGTGGACCAGGGAACTGATTCCCGAGCTGGAGCCATGGTTAGAACGGCCACATAGAGATGTCGACTTCTACCTGACACAGTTTTTAAGTGGCCACGGCTACTTCCGAGAATACCTCCACAAGATGGGCAAGCTTGAAAATCCGAATTGCTTATACTGTGGGCTCATAGACGACATACGCCACACCTTTTTCGAATGCGTTCACTTCGCACAGCAACGAAGAAGAGTGGAAGTAACACTAGCCGACCTATGCCGGGCAGTGTCATCCATAAAATGACCTGCGGAAATGACAGATGGAACATGGTCAGCAGATATGCAGGGAATATTCTCCTCGCTAAACGGTAAGATGGTTGCTTAGCCCAATAACGTGAGAGTAGTCAAAGAGCTCATGTAGCGCACTTCCGTACCCAAAGTTATGCTAAACGCGGTCCCAGGTGCGGAAAATGCGCGGGCCGTGGGAGGTGGTTTTAGTGGGTAGCCCATGAAGAAAAAGAAAGGGAGTCCTACACTCGGAGAGGCTCGCTGCTACAGAGAGTACCACCGAGGCTTAACAACCCGGTTAGTGCATAAAGCATTTCGTCCTTCCACGTAACAAAAAAAAAAAAAAATAATAATAATAATACCCAACGGATTAACACCCTTTACCCCATGTGAAATGAGGCAAACTTCAAATTGGTTTGAATATCGAGTTTTTGCAATACCGCCAGGCCTGCCGATAAATAAATAGATCGGGGATCGTCAATGTGTAGGACGTCGTTGGATCAGGTCGGCAAATCTCGATTCTGCAGAAAGGCAAATCATCGATTCCTCCCAGATACTATTACCTCCTATGGTCTCGAGTGTGTGGCTCTCAGGATTTACCACTCCGATTCCAAGAGAAGTGGCTACTCTTCCCCAGAGACTGATCAGGAGGTGGGGGCGTCCGTTGGTTACATGTAGTATTCGAAGTTTTGGCGTATTTGAATCATGGCGTTGTAAACGGCACACATTTTGGGAGCTCGAATATAAATACGAGAAGGTCGTCTCTTTAAATAATTGCCGTCTTCTCCACGGTGGTGAGGGAAGAGGTATGGAGAGAAGAGTTAAGAAATCGCATACTACCTTCGAGGGTTCTGATCTCCGATACTTTCAGTTCTCTGTGAATGGAGTAAGTCGTAGTATAGTATCTTTTAAACACCTCAAAGGCACCAATTTGGACCAGTAGCGCACCGGCTGCTGTGAGTTTGGACTTAGTGAAGGGGATTTGTTAAAGTACCGGAACCATACCCCTTTGGGTAGGTTAGGTTAGGTTGCAAGGGCTGAGCTGGACACTATGGTAACAGCTCACTACTTAGGCCGCCAATGGGCCCATTGTAATACCCTATACGGTCTCAAAGAGCACTCCTACCCTACCTAAAGCGGGTTAAACCACTTCGTGGAAATTATATATTTTGCTAGAGCCTTTACTTCATAGCTAGAGACCTCAGCAAGGTCATGTAGAAAAGGCTTACGCCTACTAAGCGCTGGACAATGACAGGGAAGGTGCTGGACATTCTCCTTCTCTTCTGTACATCTGCAGCTGCGACAATATTCGAAGGTCGTTACCCTCATTCTAGCACCATGCGTGCCTATTAAACAATGCCCTGTTAGAATAATTATCAGGGACGATAGAACTGATTTGTTTAAAATCAGAAGCGCTCCTATGCGCCCCTTGTCATATGAGGGCCAGGTTAGCCTGGATGTCTCACACGATGATATGGCTGACCATAGTCCATTTGTAATTCTTATAGTGCTTGTGTTCACACGAAGCCTGAAAGTGGCCATGGGCATACCTACCGAATCATCTCCCGGAAGGATATGGTCGGTGGTGCCTCTTCTGGCCATCTCGTCTGCTCTCCAGTTGCCTTCAATATCCCTGTGCCCAGGTACCCATATAAGGCTGATGCTGAAGTGCTGAGCCATCTCGTTAAGAGATCTGCGGCATTCAGTGACCGACTTTGCGTTGTCAACGAATGAGTCCAGGGCCTTTAATGCGGCCTGGCTGTCTAAGAAAATAAACACCCGTTTACCATCTTTAGGCATAGACCTGAGATGGTTCACAGCCCTGTGTATTGCCAGCATTTCCGCTTGGTAAACACTACAGTGATCTGGTAGGCGAAAAGAGACCTCTAGACCCAGATCCGGTGAAAATAGGCCTGCTCCCACCTTCCCGTCAAGCTTATAACCATCCGTGAATATGTTGATGGCACCCGGCACCGTATGTTGTCTGGTATTCCAGTCTTGTCGCGATGGTATATATACTATAGTTTTTAACGAAGTCGTTCTTTGGCGTGCAGTAGTCAGTGCGCATCGGTATTGAGACTGGGGCGTTCGTGCCCAGGATTGTTGCGTGTCCACTAGATCCATTTGACCGGAGAGCTGTTTCCCTTATGCGTAGAGCGGCGATGACCGCTATTTCCTTCGTCACCAGGTCAAGAGGTGGAAGGTATAGTATTGTGTTGAGTGCTTCAGAAGGAGTGGAGCCGATAGCACCGGTGATGCAGAGCTCCGAACTCCATTGCACCTTTTGAAGCATTTTAAGGTAGGTAGTTTTAGCTAGTGCAGGCCACCAGACCAAGGCACCATAATGAAGAATCGGGTGCACAATGGCTGTGTAAATCCAGTAGGCCACCTTGCAGGTGAACAGAGCTGCTGCTGCCTTCTTGGATCGCTCCACTATATGATCACTCCATAATAGCTTCGTATCCAGAATGACTCCCAAATACTTGACTTGATCGCTAAACGCTAAAAACGTACCCCCAATTCTTGGCGGTGTTAGATTTGGTACTTTTTTCCTCCTCGTGAAGAGGAAAAGCTAGGTTTTATCCAGGTTGACTTCCAAACCTGTGGCTGTGGCCCATTGCGACATTTTGGATAGTGCCCCTTCCATTAGGTTGCAATGAGTATGCGGAAATTTCCCCCGCATTGTGACGCAGATGTCATCTGCATACGCTGCATACACTTGGTGACCTCCTGATTCCATGAGGCGTAGTAGTTGGTTGACGGTAACCACCCATATAGTCGGATTTCGGCCATATTTTATACCAAGATTAAGTGACTTCAGATAAGTATGTGAACTAAGTTTAGTTAAGATATATCGTTTTTTGCGCAAGTTATCGTGTTAACGGCCGAGCGGAAGGACAGACGGTCGACTGTGTATAAAAACTGGGCGTGGCTACAACCGATTTCGCACATTTTCACAGAAAACAGTTATCGTCATAGAATCTATGACCCTACCAAATTTTACAAGGATTGGTAAATTTTTGTTCGACTTATGGCATTAAAAGTATTCTAGACGAATTAAATGAAAAAGGGCGGAGTTACGCCCATTTTGAAATTTTGTTTTATCTTTGTATTTTGTTGCATCATATCATTACTGGAATCGAATGTTGACGTAATTTACTTTTATACTGTAAAGATATTAAATTTTTTGTTAAAATTTGACTTTAAACAAAATTTTTTTTTTAAAAGTGGACGTGTTCGTCATCCGATTTCGCTAATTTTTATTTAACACATATATAGTAATAGGAGTAGCGTGCCTACCAAATTTCATCATGATATCTTCAGCGACTGCCAAATTACAGCTTGCAAAACTTTTAAATTACCTTCTTTTAAAAGTGGGCATTCCACGCCCTTTGTCCAAAATTTTTTTGATTTTCTATTTTACGTCATAAGGTCAACGCACCTACCAAGTTTCATCGCTTTATCCGTCTTTGGTAATGAATTATCGCACTTTTTCGGTTTTTCGAAGTTTTCGATATCGAAAAAGTTGGCCGATTTCGTTCATTTTAAATAGCGATCTGGGATGAGTGCCCAGGAACCTACATACCAAATTTCATCTCAAAATTCACTCAAGTTATCGTGTTTACAGACGGACGGACGGACATGGCTAAATGAATTTCTTTTTCGAGATCATTTTGATATATAGAAGTCTATATCTATCTCGATTAGTTTATGCCGTTACGGATTACCGTTATGCGAACAAAGTTAATATACTCTATGAGCTCTGCTCAGCTGAGTATAATAAATACTCGTAAAACACCTTTAAAACACTTATTGTTTCACATTTATAAGCGATATATATATATTTATTACTTGTGTTAACATTTTCTGATGAGGGTTACCAAAAGTAGTAAAACAGTGGTAAAAAGGTGCCAGCAAATGCACTGAAAAAGTATCAAAATGGCTAAAAAAAACTTTAAATAAGTAGTAAAATTGAATCAAAAAGTAGTAAGAAAAGATCGCAAAAGTTTGAAAATCGGTACTAGAAAAGTTCCAAAAAAGTAGATACACAGGTAAAAAAAAGTACCAAAAAGGTAGTAAAAAATTATTAATAATAGTACTAAAGCTTTTCCAATAACGTATAAGAAGGTTAACCGTACTTAGTAGGTTCATAAGTTAACATACTTCTTCTATGAACGTGGTATATGAGGAACTGTGTAAGCAGTGTTTAAAAACATTTATGTGAAAAACTTAGGAACCTCCATTACATATTCCCAGGTCTTTGTTCTACTCAATATGAGAGCGGTGTGACTAAACTTAAAAATATTAATGAAAAATATTGTTGCAATTCATGTGAATAAAATTCCCAAAAATTGTAAAGCATTGTGCCAATTACATTTTTGAGAGTTTTTCTTATTTTGAAATCGCAGGCGGCTATCTGCCAAACAGGTACATAGAATAGAAAATAGAAAAAATAAACTGACAGAAAAAATTTTGCTCTTTGAAATACTTGAAGTATAATATTTTATCAAATTTTAACCAAGCAGGCAGGACAGAAAACTTAAAACAATATTCATAGGAAAAATAACATTTGTAGCATAAGTATAATTTAGGAGTATAACTATTTACTTTTAGTAGTATAAATGCTCAGTTAGTACTATTAGTTGTCAACGACAACCCTGTTAATATAAAAGCACTACAAATGTTCCACAAGATATGTTAGTTATGATACACAAAAGCACTACAATATGTTCCACAATATATGTTAGTTACGATACACATATACACAACCAGAGAATTTAAACACAATGAGAAGGCGTTTTTGCTAGATTCCAACTTTTTTGCATGTGAACACGTCTTGCACTTCACCACACACAATCCAATTTCAATGTTAACCAGTTAACAGCAGAAAATTCTCTGTCAACAGTTTCAGCTGGTGTATAAATTCTCTGGATTTTCTCTTAATATGATTTCTTTGTGGGAATATAGGGATTTAGTAGGATTAATTAAATTTAAATTTTATTACTTGTAGCAATATATTTGCTTGTTTTATGTTGATGCAAATTGCAGAAATTTTGCTTATTTCTTTACAAACAAAAACCAATTCATATACCCAAAATATGCCCTTTCATGAAATGTATGTAAATTAATCATACATTTATGAATTATCCCATCCCTTTTTGTTAATAAATTAAAATGTTAGGAAAATGTATGCAAATTGAAATATGCATGCAAATAGTGTTTTGCCGACGGCACACTTGGAATTTCTGTGCACACGAAATCCATTGCATATTTATAAAACGTTAATTTGCATAAAATGTATGCATATTAACCATGAAGTATGAATTATTAATAAATTGAAAAATTGAAATAAATAAAATAGTTGATAACAATTGATAAATAAAAAAATATTTAGTTATTATTTGGACTATGGGTGGGAGGGGAGGTACCTATAAAGAAATTTCCTAAAGCATTTTATATGTGTTATTCAGTACAATGATGTAAGTACCTACATACATATGTACTTGAATATTTTCAAAGGCAGGTTTGATAAGCCAATTCAAACTTAAATACATTTGACCTGCCTCAAATCAACCCTTAAATATGTAAATAAGACCAACAATACACAAAAGACATGTGTCTGTTGATCAGATGTTGAGCATTGTATCATTGAATATATATGTATGTATGAAAATACAAACCAAAGCAAAAAAGTACAAATGTACATACATATATACATATTCAATAATACTCCAATTAAAGGCAGACATGTATAAAAAGCTTGGTCGCTTTGATGCTGTGGCAGTGGCTTAAGTTATTAATAAAACAACTTGTCGCTTTCCGCGTTATGAAGCGACCAAATCAATTATGGCAATCCGCGTATACGGCCATGGATATGTAAATATCAATGCTCGTAGCAATTAGCCGACGAAATACAATAGGCACGAGCCAAATTATGTGTCGTCGGTGGTTAAAAGTGTTGCCGTTTATACCTTTAACAACTCAAAGCTAAAAGGGGAATTTATTGTAAAATTAAAATAAACGAATTTATTGCTCTTTTGCGAAATAATGTTATATTTCTTCGCAAAATTACTTTATTTCGCCGCTCCCATATATTAATTTTTATCTATGAAAATAATGTAAAATTCTTACTTTGTACTGACATGTGATAAACAAGTCAGCATATACAGTATGACGTCACAGTGCGAATTCGGGTCAGAAACGGGTAAAACACCACTCTTATGTAGCAACTGCAACACAGTTGCTGCAAATTTGGCTGCGTGACTGCGCGAACAATTTTTCGGCAGAATATGATAAGGGGTTTCAAATAGCATATAAAAATGTCCATAAGCTGTGACAACTCGGCAATTCAGGATATGAGAAAATTATTTGCAATAATTTATATGAGCAATGGATGGAAATTTTTAGATTATATTGCTAATATGTTAGTGGACATTTACTAGGCAATATCTGTACATGTTTATTTGCATTTTTTACTACCATATTAGTACTTTCATACAGGCTTATAAATAGTTTGGTATTATTTCAAAGGAAAAGTGCGGGGTTATGAAAGTAGTTATGCTCGTCATAATGAATACCCCCAATATGCATTGAAGTTGGAATTTATAAAATCGCAAAAATTTGTCTTTTGACGATTTTATCAAATGCCATGTTGCCGAATTCTATCAGCAATTCGGACAACTTAAGAAGAAGCATTTATGAATGAAAAATCAAGAGGAAGCTAGTTTTCAGGATTTTGCGATTTACATACAAAACATGAGCATACATATGTAAATATGTATGTGTGCTTGTGCGTATGGTTGGATGGTTGAAGTGAATTTTGTTTTCTTTGTCAACATGCGAATATAAAAATATTTCTTAGCTTACATATGAACATAGATTTGTACATATGCTTGTGCGTAAGAATAATTTTTGTTGGAAGTGGTTGATTGAAACAGTTTCTTTTATTTGAACATGTGAATGTACAAACATTTGTTAGCTTATGCATGGATATATTGGTATCAATGAAGTGGGTGGGAAATGGGGGTGTAGGCTGATCTTTAGTTTAGGAATATATGTGTGTACATATATACCAATCTAGGTTTGTTTATACCCACTCACCATTTAGGTGATTAAATTTTCAATTTCCCTACATATCAATATAATTTGATTACTCTTTCTGGCAAAATAATGAGTTACCATACAATTGAACAAAAGAAATAATCAAATATGAATACTTTAGATGATCAAACACTGAATATATTTTTTCAACCACATTTTGGAATCATATTTGAATCAAATGTGTTTACTTTAGGAGATCAAAAATTTATAATAATTTTTAATTCAGCTTTCTGAATCTTTTTTGACTATATTTGTTGACTGAATAATGTATTTTATACTTGTCAAAATATTTCTTTACATCGGAGCTGCTCAACCCCTATACACTTGTAGCACTTTTGTTTTTGTTTTGCCCTCAATCATAGGCACAGATTCAAATTCACACTATGAATATAAAAAAACAAGTAAGGACAGGACTGTCTTCGGCTGTGCCGAAGACTTCAACCTTCCAACCATCATAATTTATTTACAAAAAATCAGAGAATTCAAATTTCCAATATATTTGCTCTGATCAGAGATTTTTTGGTAACAGACGAACAGAGGAAATCGTTAAGAGAATTTTCTGTTACGTCTTGCACCCTGTTAAGTTAACATGAATTTGGGGAATAGTGGTGAAGTGCAAGACGTGACACATGCAAATGGATCGTAAGCAGTGGATGCCAAAATAACGCCTTCTCATTGTGTTTAAATTCTCTGACAATACTAACATATGTAACAATATTAGTTGAACAGTGATAAACTGGTCGCTAATATTGTTCAACCTACATAAATAAATAATATTAACAATAACTAGTTGAACAGTGATAAACTGGTTGCTAGAATTGTTAACAATAAATTAATTTATCAACATTATCTAGCTATAACCATACTTTTTGTAACCCTTGTCATTTAAGGTTTTTTATACTCAGTTGAGCAGAGCTCACAGAGTATATTAACTTTGATTGAATAACGGTTGGTTGTACAGGTATAAAGGAATCGAGATAGATATAGACTTCCATATATCGAAATCATCAGTATCGAAAAAAAATTTGATTGAGCCATGTCCGTCCGTCCGTCCGTCCGTCCGTCTGTCCGTTAACACGATAACGTGAGTAAATTTTGAGGTATCTTGATGAAATTTGGTATGTAGATTCCTGGGCACTCATCTCAGATCGCTATTTAAAATGAACGATATCGGACTATAACCACGCCCACTTTTTCGATATCGAAAATTTCGAAAAACCGAAAAATGCGATAATTCATTGCCAAAGGCGGTTAAAGCGATGAAACTCGGTAGATGGGTTGACGTTATTACGCAGAATAGGAAATTAGTAAGATTTTGGATAATGGGCGTGGCACCGCCCACTTTTACAAGAAGGGAATTTAAAAGTTTTGCAAGCTGTAATTTGGCAGTCGTTGAAGATATGATGATGAAATTTGGCAGGAACGTTACTACTATCACTATACATGTGCCAAAAAAAAAATTAGCAAAATTGGATGAAGAATACGCCCACTTTTTAAAAAAAATTTTTTTTAAATTCAAATTTTAACAAAAAATTTAATATCTTTACTGTATATAAGTAAATTAAGTCAAAATTCAACTCCAGTAATGATGTGATGCAACAAAATACAAAAATATGAGAAAATTTCAAAATGGTCGTGGCTCCGCCCATTTTCATTTAGTTTGTCTATAATACTTTTAATGCCATAATTCGAACAAAAATTTACCAATCCTTCTCAAATTTCGTAGGGGCATAGATTCTATGACGGTAACTTTTCTCTGTGAAAATGGGCGAAATCGGTTGAAGCCCGCCCAGTTTTATACACAGTCCACCGTCTGTCCTTCCGCTCGGCCGTTAACACAATAACTTGAGCAAAAGCCGATATATCTTTACTAAACTTAGCCCACGTACTTATCTGAACTCACTTTATCTTGGTATAAAAAATGGCCGAAATCCGACCATAACCACGCCCACTTTATCGATATCGAAAATTACGAAAAATGAAAAAAATGCCATAATTCTATACCAAATACGAAAAAAGGGACGAAACATGGTATTGGTTTATTGACGCAAAATATAACTTTGGAAAAAACTTTGTAAAATGGGTGTGACACCAACCATATTAAGTAGAAGAAAATTAAAAAGTTCTACAAGGCGAAATCAACAGCCCTTGGAATCTTGGCAGGAATACTGTTAGTGATATTGCATATATAAATAAATTAGCAGCATCCGACAGATGATTTTCTGGATCACCTGGTCCACATTTTGGTCGATATCGCGAGAACGCCTTCACATATATATCTAAGGGCCACTCGCTTTTAAAACCCTCATTAATACCTTTAGTTTGATATCCATACCGTACAAACACATTCTAGAGTCACCCCTGGCCCACCCTATTGGCGATATCTCGAAAAGGCGTCCACCTATAGACCTAATGCCCACTCCCTCTTAAAATGCTCAGTAACACCTTTCGTTTGATACACATATCGTACAAACATTCTAGAGTCACCCCTGGCCCACCCTAATGGCGATATCTCGAAAAGGCGTCCACCTATAGACCTAATGCCCACTCCCTCTTAAAATGCTCTGTAACACCTTTCGTTTGATACCCATATCGTACAAACATTCTAGAGTCACCCCTGGCCCACCCTAATGGCGATATCTCGAAAAGGCGTCCACCTATAGACCTAATGCCCACTCCCTCTTAAAATGCTCAGCAACACCTTTCGTTTGATACCCATATCGTACAAACATTCTAGAGTCACCCCTGGCCCACCCTAATGGCGATATCTCGAAAAGGCGTCCACCTATAGACCTAATGCCCACTCCCTCTTAAAATGCTCAGCAACACCTTTCGTTTGATACCCATATCGTACAAACATTCTAGAGTCACCCTTGGTCCACCTTTATGGCGATATCTCGAAAAGGCGTCCACCTATAGAACTAAGGATTACTCCCTTTTAAAATACTAACTACCACCTTTCATTTGATAGCCATATCGTACAAACATATTCTAGAGTCACCCTGGCCCACGCTAATGGCGATATCTCGAAAAGGCGTCTACCTATAGACCTAATTTCCACTCCCTCTTAAAATGCTCAGTAACACCTTTCGTTTGATACCCATATCGTACAAACATTCTAGAGTCACCCCTGGCCCACCCTAATGGCGATATCTCGAAAAGGCGTCCACCTATAGACCTAATGCCCACTCCCTCTTAAAATGCTCTGTAACACCTTTCGTTTGATACCCATATCGTACAAACATTCTAGAGTCACCCCTGGCCCACCCTAATGGCGATATCTCGAAAAGGCGTCCACCTATAGACCTAATGCCCACTCCCTCTTAAAATGCTCTGTAACACCTTTCGTTTGATACCCATATCGTACAAACATTCTAGAGTCACCCCTGGCCCACCCTAATGGCGATATCTCGAAAAGGCGTCCACCTATAGACCTAATGCCCACTCCCTCTTAAAATGCTCTGTAACACCTTTCGTTTGATACCCATATCGTACAAACATTCTAGAGTCACCCCTGGCCCACGCTAATGGCGATATCTCGAAAAGGCGTCTACCTATAGACCTAATTTCCACTCCCTCTTAAAATGCTCAGTAACACCTTTCGTTTGATACCCATATCGTACAAACATTCTAGAGTCACCCCTGGCCCACCCTAATGGCGATATCTCGAAAAGGCGTCCACCTATAGACCTAATGCCCACTCCCTCTTAAAATGCTCTGTAACACCTTTCGTTTGATACCCATATCGTACAAACATTCTAGAGTCACCCCTGGCCCACCCTAATGGCGATATCTCGAAAAGGCGTCCACCTATAGACCTAATGCCCACTCCCTCTTAAAATGCTCAGCAACACCTTTCGTTTGATACCCATATCGTACAAACATTCTAGAGTCACCCTTGGTCCACCTTTATGGCGATATCTCGAAAAGGCGTCCACCTATAGAACTAAGGATTACTCCCTTTTAAAATACTAACTACCACCTTTCATTTGATAGCCATATCGTACAAACATATTCTAGAGTCACCCTGGCCCACCCTAATGGCGATATCTCGAAAAGGCGTCCACCTATAGACCTAATGCCCACTCCCTCTTAAAATGCTCAGTAACACCTTTCGTTTGATACCCATATCGTACAAACATTCTAGAGTCACCCTTGGACCCCTGGCCCACCCTAATGGCGATATCTCGAAAAGGCGTCCACCTATAGACCTAATGCCCACTCCCTCTTAAAATGCTCAGTAACACCTTTCGTTTGATACCCATATCGTACAAACATTCTAGAGTCACCCTTGGTCCACCTTTATGGCGATATCTCGAAAAGGCGTCCACCTATAGAACTAAGGATTACTACCTTTTAAAATACTCATTACCACCTTTCATTTGATACCCATATCGTACAAACACATTCTAGAGTCACCCCTGGCCCACCCTAATGGCGACATCTCGAAAAGGCGTCCACCTATAGACCTAATGCCCACTCCCTCTTAAAATGCTCAGTAACACCTTTCGTTTGATACCCATATCGTACAAACATTCTAGAGTCACCCTAGCCCACCCTAATGGCGATATCTCGAAAAGGCGTCCACCTATAGACCTTACGCCCACTCTCTCTTAAAATGCTCAGTAACACCTTTCGTTTGATACCCATATCGTACAAACACATTCTAGAGTCACCCCTGGCCCACCCTAATGACGATATCTCGAAAAGGCGTCCACCTATAGACCTCATGCCCACTCCCTCTTAAAATGCTCAGTAACACCTTTCGTTTGATACCCATATCGTACAAACATTCTAGAGTCACCCTTGGTCCACCTTTATGGCGATATCTCGAAAAGGCGTCCACCTATAGAACTAAGGATTACTCCCTTTTAAAATACTCATTACCAACTTTCATTTGATACCCATATCATACAAACACATTCTAGAGTCACCCCTGGCCCACCCTAATGGAGATATCTCGAAAAGGCGTCCACCTATAGACCTAATGCTCACTCCCTCTTAAAATGCTCAGTAACACCTTTCGTTTGATACCCATATCGTACAAACATTCTAGAGTCACCCTTGGACCCCTGGCCCACCCTAATGGCGATATCTCGAAAAGGCGTCCACCTATAGACCTAATGCCCACTCCCTCTTAAAATGCTCAGTAACACCTTTCGTTTGATACCCATATCGTACAAACATTCTAGAGTCACCCTTGGTCCACCTTTATGGCGATATCTCGAAAAGGCGTCCACCTATAGAACTAAGGATTACTACCTTTTAAAATACTCATTACCACCTTTCATTTGATACCCATATCGTACAAACACATTCTAGAGTCACCGCTGGCCCACCCTAATGCCGACATCTCGAAAAGCGTCCACCTATAGACCTAATGCCCACTCCCTCTTAAAATGCTCAGAAACACCTTTCGTTTGATACCCATATCGTACAAACATTCTAGAGTCACCCCTAGCCCACCCTAATGGCGATATCTCGAAAAGGCGTCCACCTATAGACCTTACGCCCACTCTCTCTTAAAATGCTCAGTAACACCTTTCGTTTGATACCCATATCGTACAAACACATTCTAGAGTCACCCCTGGCCCACCCTAATGACGATATCTCGAAAAGGCGTCCACCTATAGACCTCATGCCCACTCCCTCTTAAAATGCTCAGTAACACCTTTCTTTTGATACCCATATCGTACAAACATTCTAGAGTCACCCTTGGTCCACCTTTATGGCGATATCTCGAAAAGGCGTCCACCTATAGAACTAAGTATTACTCCCTTTTAAAATACTCATTACCAACTTTCATTTGATACCCATATCATACAAACACATTCTAGAGTCACCCCTGGCCCACCCTAATGGCGATATCTCGAAAAGGCGTCCACCTATAGACCTAATGCCCACTCCCTCTTAAAATGCTCAGTAACACTATTCGTTTGATACCCATATCGTACAAACATTCTAGAGTCACCCTTGGTCCACATTTATGGCGATATCTCGAAAAGGCGTCCACCTATAGAAATAAGGATTACTACCTTTTAAAATACTCATTACCACCTTTCATTTGATACCCATATCGTACAAACACATTCTAGAGTCACCCCTGGCCCACCCTAATGGCGACATTTCGAAAAGGCGTTCACCTATAGACCTAATGCCCACTCCCTCTTAAAATACTCAGTAACACTTTTCGTTTGATACCCATATCGTACAAACATTCTAGAGTCACCCCTGGCCCACCCTAATGGCGATATCTCGAAAAGGCGTCCACCTATAGACCTAATGCCCACTCCCTCTTAAAATGCTCAATAACACCTTTCATTTGATTCCCATATCGTACAAACACATTCTAGAGACACCCCTGGTCCACCTTTATGGCGATATCTCGAAACGGCGTCCACCTATGGAACTAAGGATCACTCCTTTCCAAAATACTCATTAACAGCTTTCATTTGATACCCATATCGTACAAACATATTCTAGAGTCACCCCTGGTCCACCTTTATGGCGATTTCGCGAAAAGGCGTTCACCTATAGAACTAAAGCACATTCCCTTTTAAAATACTCATTACCACCTTTCATTTGATACCCATATCGTACAAACACATTCTAGAGTCACCCCTGGTCCACCTTAATGGCGATATCTCGAAAAGGCGTCTACCGATAGACCTAAGGCCCACTCCCTCTTAAAATGCTCCGTAACACCTTTCATTTGATACCCATATCGTACAAACAAATTCTAGAGTCAGCCCTGGTCCACCTTTATGGCGATATCCCTAAATGGCGTCCATCCATAGAACTATGGCCTACTCTCTCTTAAAATACTCTTTAATACCTTCCATTTGATACACATGTCATACAACCACATTCCAGGGTTACCCTAGGTTCATTTTCCTACATGGTGATTTTCCTTATTTTGTCTCCATAGCTCTCAACTGAGTATGTAATGTTCGGTTACACCCGAACTTAGCCTTCCTTACTTGTTTCCTTGTGTATACTACACTGAACCACACTCCCACATCTAAATAAAATCCGTTGTGACAAAGCTCCACCCTTTTATTTGGAATAATAACTTTTATACATTTAAAATCTTCTACGCAATCGTTATTTACGATGATTTTAGAAAATTATTTACTGCAAGTTAAGTTTAGCTTAGGAAATATTTAATATTCGCAGGTTTTGTTTGACAAAAAAATATTGAAAAATATTTCATGAAAAAACTATAATTTTAAATTTTCCCAATTGGACAAATTTTATTAATTTGAAATAGTTTATGTAATGTTTATGTAACAAACTTCTTACGCTGAGTAAAGTTGGAGGTTTTTCTCGTATGTCTCCACTTAGCACTTAGAGAAAAAGTTTTAGTGTGAAAGTTTTGTCTTTGTCAAAGGTAAAAGTAATGCAAAAAGTGGAAAAAAAACGTTTCCGATATCCTTTGAAAAGTTTCATCTTAAATGTTTTATGTACACTGAAATTAACTTGAACGTGGGCATGTAGTTGTCTCTTATTATATTGGTAGTTCCAAACGAAGTCATTCGGAAACTTGAATTGTACATTTGTATATTGGCTAGAAAATGTCTTGATTCCGCTGTTGCACCAGAAATTAGTGTTGCTAATGGTTCTGGTGGGCATTGCAATTCCTCCAGCCGAACTTTTCCTGAGGCGCAACAGATTCCAGGCGTTTCGCTTTTAAATTTTAGTGCACAGAAAAATGGACATACATTGTTCCTAATGCCAGGTTAGGTTAGGTTGAACTGGCCGTTCCATGAGGACCTCACATAGACTGATTGAGTCCGTAGTGTTATCAGAAGTTTGTTTTAACGACCAAACTGAAAAACGCTATCAAAAACCAGGACCTATGTTATAAAATAACTCCGTCCTCTTGACAAATACTAGAAGCTTCCTAGGACTTAAGCCACTTGCTGCTTCTAGATCTGACAGTTGTATCACTACTAATAACTGGAGTCTTAGCCTGTCAAGTGCACGGCACGAGCACAGAACGTGGCCGATTGTTTCCTCCATCAACCCGCACTTCCTATATATGCTATCACTGACCAAGCCTAATTTAAAGGCATGTGACGCCAGAAGGCAGTGTCCAGTCAGAATACCCGCCATAAGTCTACAGTCCTCTCTTTTTAATGATAGAAACAAATAATTCCTAATGCCTATTACCACAAATTTATGCAAAGTATAATCGATATCGTTGTTATATTGAAATGCGGCACCACTCAAAGGAATATTAATGTTGCGTCGACCTGGACGTGACATGGCATATCGTTCCCTGTCAATGGCATTGTAATGTACCCGTTGTTCGTCTGATCTACGTTCTCTTCCGTTGGATCTATTTTGTGTTCTCCGCGACCGACGTCGCCTGGAAGGCATTTTGTAATTCACTCCACTTTTCACGAACACTAACAGCCCAAAACTTTAAAAAAAGATTGGTGGAATAAATGCTCTTTTTTATCACAGCACTTTTCACTAAAATAAACACGTTTGTAGAAGCAAGAAAACTTTAAGAGTGACTTCGTGAAATAAATTTTAATTACTACTAGCAGGGTATCCGACGTTGTTCGGGATGCGTATTTATATTAAAGTGGCCCTTATTTTTTTTTTTAAATATCGATATCTTGGGTCTTTAACTTAACAAATTTCAAAACATTTCTGCTAACCTAAATCACGAAACCATGTGCAGGCTCCGTTTATATAAAACAATATTTATTTTCCCACATTATCCCTCCTCCCCTTTTATTGCCTGGCCCATCCCACTTACTTTACTCTGTGCCTTTTTCTGGCGATCCCATTCTTCTTATCTCGCGCTCAACATCTTTTCGGTATTTTCTTCACTCTTCCCCCACATTTCTATTACCATATCTTATTTTCAGTTCTTTTGTCTAAGCTTACCGCTAAAGCATGCAATAAAATCAGTAAATATTGCTTCAATCGGTTAAAAGTTATAAGCCGTAACTTACATACATATATGGATATACATACACATTCAAAATATAAAACAGAAAATACTTACAGATCCTGTTGATATACCAGAGAATAAAAGAAAGTTTTTTTTTATATGGGTACATACATGTTTATTTCGCTTGCAAAATCGTTGAGTTTGATAAAAAAAAAACTACGTACACATTTTTAAAATTGTTAGTTTTAGGTTGGAAAAAATAATACTTTTTTGTTGAGTGAATAATTTTAAAAGAATTCATTTTGATAGCTTTTTACGACTTTATAATTTTTAATTATTGCATACATTAAGGCGAATTATATAAAACTGTTATAGAATAACTTATGCGCATACATAGACATATATAGCATTATGATTGTTATAAAAGTGAATGCTTACATACTTAGCACACATAAAACAAAATTATTCCAAGCTCTTCAGTGCGAATGTATGTGTATGTGTGGAGAGTTAACTTGTAATACAAAATTTAACATTTTTAATGCTTATTTAAAAAAAAAAGAATTGTTTTATAATGCTTTCTTATAAACAACGTTTGATGTGGAAGTGTTAGGAACATAGACGATTAATTTGTCTGCTTCACTAACACGTGAGAGCGCCACGCAAAGCTGGCCACATCTCAGATCAACGCCCACAACACTCATCGTCTGGCCTTGTGCTTTGTTGATTGTCATAGCATAGCAAAGGCTCACCGGGAATAGAACACGTTTAAATCTAAAGGGAAAGTTGTTTGGTATAAGGGGATAGGTGGTATAAATACTCTCTCTCCTCTGCCACTGCCTGTCAAAATTTCTGCTTCAATTATATTTTGTTTTAGAGAAACAACTTTGAGCCTCGTTCCATTGCACAATTTTGGTGGGCTTAGGTTACGCAACAGAATAATTGGTGCGCCGATTTTCAAAATAATTTTATGGGATGGAAGTCCAGGTGCACTAAGGCTATTTAAAAACTTCACAGGGAAATTTGTTGAGTCATCTTGCTCCAAAACTCTGTTGATTGAAAAGTATTCGACCTCCTCTCCCTGAATATCGTTGAGTATATACGAATTGATTTTCAAAACCTGGTCATTTCGTGGCGTCAGGATAGCCCTCTCGCAAAGCCAAAAGTTATCATGACAGACTCCTAGATCATTATAAACAGTAGAAATTAGTTCTTGCAAAGAATGTACGGTACGGCATAAATTATCGGGCAGTGTAATTTTGTCCTCTTCTTCGGGGTATGTACCATTTCCAATCTTTAGCAAAGTTTCGGAGAAGTTCTGCGCATTTATGTTGCCTCCGATTCGAGCGCGCATATTTTCTGTTAAATGCATTCTTTTAATGTTACACCATAAATATGAGCTCTTCAAACACGCTCGTATTTCATCTGCTCTTGTACCGCGTGGTATGACCGGTAGTATCTGGGCAGTTTTACCACCAGGTAATAAAGTTGCAGCTATACCAGATGCAGCCACTGCCAGAGCTATTTTGCCTTGAGCTCGCACCTTTGCCAAAACAATTTTAGCTAGGAAAGTTTTTCCTGTCCCACCAGGGGAATCTAAAAACAAAATCTCACCTACTTCATTATCGACACTATAACAAACGCGTTCGAATACTCCTCTTTGCTCATACGTTAAACGTTGAATGCCATTACGTAGAGTGACCGCAAGTTCTGTAGAATTATACGAAATTTCGCTTGCGTATTCCCTGTTCCCTTTTTTTTATTTATTCCCTGTTCACGCGTTCACCGTCTATAGATGGTTCGGGTAAGCCGTATTGGGATAGTAACTTCCCCCCCCCCCCCCCCCTCCCCCCATTGACAAAACGGTATTCTGAAGTTCGATTAAGCATTGTCAATTCCCCTTACGTTGTCAATTTCCCCTTCAATATGGCGTCGCATGCTTCTGAGATAGTCTTCTGACAGCTTATCCTTGTGTTTTACCCACAGAGCCATAGGATTCGATAGAGAACAAAATACCACTAAAACGCAAAACAAATGTGGCAACCGGCTTGGACTGTCACTAATGCTTGCTTCGGATATAGCATCATCCCAATGCTTGTCATCGTCAAGCAAGTGGCGTTCTCGGCAAGCATCGCGGAAAGTGGGATATTCAACTCCCAAAAAAGTGCGAAGGTCCGAAAAGGAAGTAGGTCCTCGTACTGAATGCAACAACAACCGCAAGTAAAAACACTCGCATTGTTCGGATGAACCATATATACACGTCCAATGACATGTTCCTTAAAAATGCCGGGCTCCCCATCTACAGATCTGCCCCGTTTCCTGCGGTTAAAAACACTCTTTGCTTATCATACGTGTAATAAGAGGGAACCTCCTCATACATTAATGTCCTCGCAAACCTGTCTCTTTCGCAAAGCCGAAAGTATGCCAGTAAAGTGGTTTGCCTCGGGTTTTCTACTCGATCTGTCACGTTTTCGCAATTGAAGTATATCCTTTGCCCTCCTTCTAGATGAACCTCCAAATGCACTACAGGGGGATATCGCTCATGAATGGGGAAGCTCAATATTCTCCAAACGGCCTCTGAAGAGCTTATATAACGCCATGATTGAAATCTAGTTATTTGATCATTCTCATTCCTTAACGCACACGTTGCCTGATCACTGCCCTTATTTATATACTTGCATATATATTTAATGGATGATACACTACTGCACACTTCCACGTTGATGTGGGCCTGAAACGTTTTAGAGAGTACAGGTGAATATGGTACGACCCATCTATTGTCCAAAATTAGATCTTCACCACGTAATCTTAAAGTGGCAGTAAACCCACCTTTTTCCGGGGACCGTCACCGATAAGAGGGATATCCATCCTCTCCCGTTATGGTGTGTTCTATAAGTGCCCGTGGATAATCTTTTGAGCATCGGCCGTCCTGCATGCATGCTATTTGTAGCTATTTAATATCCCGCAAGGACCATGGACCATGTGTGTTCTTACTATGCCAAATAGTGTGGAATCTGTGTTGCTGTCTGGAAATTCGGCACTTATCACATTATCAATTTCGTTAGGGCGTATTTTGTCTTCCAACCAGAGAAGTATATGTGCATGTGGTACACCTCGTTTTTGCCACTCAACGCTGTACATAAAGCACAAAGCTGACCCAAACAGATTCTCCTTTGTAATTAGGCATATTAGAGCTTTAAGTTTTAAGTGGAACACCTCCCGTAAAACTGGACGGAAGTATTACTAATCTGCCCAAATTTTCTGTACCTCCATCTTGTTGCATAGCATCACGTAAGTGCACATACTCCTCAGCACGCAACCGTCTTTTATTAGTCCGTATGTAAACCACACGCTCGGTTTAATTTTAGCATACATATCGACGATAAACTGATTAAATAGTCCACGAAATCTTTGCAAGTATACAAAACTGTTTGCTCTTATCTGTAGCATGTATGCATAAAATTGTTGTGACGACAACTTTTTATGTGGGTTTGGCAATCTAGTAGTAGGGTTAATTTGATGTAATTCAAAGTTATATCCATCTTCCCCATGACAAAAAATTAATGGGTATTGAAGCGCACCGTTTGATCGATGTGTCTCGTATATACGATGAAGACGATCGTCATGAGTGCGCAAAACAATATCGCGCCTTTCACACTCTTGGTCAACTAAAACAACTGCAACTTCATTTGTAGTAGGAGGATTGTACCTTCTTGGATGTTCTGTTGGCCTTTTATCAGCACATATTACAAATTTATAATTATTATTTTCCTCTTCGGGAACGAAATCAAGGGCATTTTTAAAATCGCGAACGTGTGGATTTACATAATGTAGCATATTTTGCAGAATAGATATCAGACTACGATTAAGTTGTGGAAAGTTTTCGTTTCTAATAGCCGCCTGATATTCATAATTCGCTACGAGTTATATTTGCAGGAACTTTGGCTCATTCTCGGATAACAATGAACCAATAAGGTGATAAACCTGCCCTTGGACTTTGAAGGTAGGCATAAAAGGTCTTTCCGTCACTTGTTTTGCTCCAAGAGATGTAATTTGAAATGCACTGTTATACGCACGAATGTTTTCTAAAAAGTGCTTTGACTGCGAGTGATCACCGTTGAGCAGAGCTTTCAAAACTTCAGGCGGATTTAGGAAAATTTCGTAACTGACCTTTCCATTGGAACAACACAATCCAACCGTTTCTTTTTGGAATTTATAAAAATAAAAATAAATGTAAGGCGCGATAACCTCCGAAGAGATCTAAGGCCGAGCTTCTCTTCCAATTTGCGTCGTGCTCCTCTTGATTTTCCCTACAAATTGGCCGGACGGGACCTACATGTTTTATGCCGACTCCGAACGGCATCTGCAAGGCAGATGAGTTTTCACTGAGAGCTTTTCATGGCAGAAATACACCCGGAGCGCTTGCCAAACACTGCCGAAGGGCGACCCCGCTTAGAAAAATTTTCTTCTAATTGAAAAACCTTATTTGTAAAATTTTGATGTTGCTTTGCCCGGGAGTTGAACCCAGAGCATACGGTGTGATAGGCGGAGCACGCTACCATCACACCACGGTGGCCGCCACCGTGGGCGGTGGAATTTAAGGGCTTCACAAAATCTGCATTTCAAATTCATTTCGCCAATTAATGAGTATTTAGCATAATCTACTAAAGGGTTATATGCAAAAGCACTTTTTGTCTTATTAATCCAGGAGAGTAAGCCGTTACCTACATCAATATTTGTGGGAAGCTCTTCAGAGTCATTTTGTTCCCTATTTAGCGTATGTCGCACGCGGTCAACATGCAGGCGAACTTGGCGATTTTCCTCTGCCTCCAACTGCCGTATTCCGCGTATTCTTTCCCTCTCGTTGGCCCTGTATGTTTCTTGATCTTCACGTAGGCGTTCGTAATTTTCTGCAGTCATAACTATACTGTTGCGTTGTTGGTTTCTACTTTCCAGCATTCTAGTAATGTTATGGCGATGTCGATCATTTATCAAACGTTCCTCACGATGCGAAAACCTTTCGGATGTCCTATGCTCACAATCGGCGTTCAGCATATCGACCCTTTCATTAGTTGTTTGGCATAACCTTGGACATGCTGAGCGGATGCGCTGCTCATTTAACCGGGACTCCCTTTCGACAACAGGTTCAGAACCTCGAGACAATATGTGGTGCTCTCAGTCATTGCTGAGTCGTATATGTTGTTCTTCTTCATTTTCAAAGAAGCGATTTAAATTTGTCCTAACTTGCTGCGTACTTAAACAATTTCTCTCTCAGGGGAGGTTTCTAATTCGCGAGACAGGGCGTGACTTTCACGATCAGCCATCTGCCTATTGGCCCTTTGGTCACTTGTTTCCTTTGACTTTAAGTTTGCTGAGCGGATGCGTTGATCATTTAAACGGCATTCTCTTTCGACAACAGGTTCAGAACCTCGAGACAATATGTGGCGCTCTCGGTCATTTCTGAGTCGTATAAGTTGTTCTTCTTCATTTTCAAAGAAGCGATTTAAATTTGTCCTAACTTGCTGCGTACTTAAACAATTTCTCTCTCAGGGGAGGTTTCTAATTCGCGAGACAGGGCGTGACTTTCACGATCAGCCATCTGCATATTGGCCCTTTGGTCACTTGTTTCCTTTGACTTTAAGTTTGCTGAGCGGATGCGTTGATCATTTAAACGGCATTTTCTTTCGACAACAGGTTCAGAACCTCGAGACAATATGTGGCGCTCTCGGTCATTGCTGAGTCGTATAAGTTGTTCTTCTTCATTTTCAAAGAAGCGATTTAAATTTGTCCTAACTTGCTGCGTACTTAAACGAATTTCTCTCTAAGGGAGGTTTCTAATTCGTGAGACAGCGCGTGACTTTCACGATCAGCCATCTATCTGCCTATTGTCCCTTTGGTCACTTGTTCCCTGTGACATTAAGTTTGCGGAGCGGATACGCTGATCATTTAGCCGGGACTCTCCCTCGACAACAGGTTCAGAACTTCGAGACAATACATGGTGCTCTCGGTCAGTGCTGAGTCGTGTATGTCGACCTTCACTGCTTTCAAAAAATCGATTTAAATTAGTCCTAACTTGCTGCAAACTAAGACGAATTTCTCTTTCGTGCGGTGCTTCCAATTCGCGCGACAAAGCATGGCGTTCCCTATCAATATTTCGGCGCGCATCACTTTCGGCAGGAGTTTCCATAGACCTGATAAATGCTATACGTTCTCTATTTGCCGAAAGCCTCGTTTCATAATTTTCACTCGATTCTTGTGATCGCATTAGTCTTAACCTCTTAGCAGCTTTAGTGCGTTTAGATAAATTTGAACGCTTTTTGGGCATAGTGTTTCTAAAAATAATGCAATGAAAATTAAATGGGCACATAACAAATAACCTTTCCGACATTTGGCATTACAGCATTTACGAAAATTTTATTTAGTGTATGTCGTGTACGACAACCAATCGCACACCTACCAAAGCATCGCAGTACACACGAAAACTTTGCGCCACCTGTCAGCGAATAGATAAATCGAATTGCACCAAAAGGTTTGAGTCCCTGATTAACGCGTGTAAATGGTTAAAATCTTAGCTAAAAGTATTTCATATTGTAGGTAAATTTATAGATTTTGGAGCAAATACATTTTGACCGATAACTCAGTTATCGATTAATTTATCGAAATATCACAAAATTCAAATGAAACCTGTGACCTTTCTCTATTGTTTGATGCCCATATTGTACGCATATTTAGAGGTTTTAGGTAACCTCATTTTAACCGATTATCGTAATATGGCAGCGTGAAATAATTTTTTTTGGTACGCCACTGTATCTATTCATGAATTTGATTTTTAATTTATATGAAATTGAAAAAAACTTTGCAAAGGCATTCTTTGATATTTGTTTGGAAACTAAGTGCATTTTCCTTCGTTTTTCAAAAAAAAAATCCTTAAAAGTAGCTTAATTATAGCTTAAACAACTATATCTTTTTTGTTTCTCATGCGATTTTAATGAAATAAGTTCTAGATTCCTTTCTGGATTACAGGCTATCCATCTGTGAAGGTTTCATAAAAATCCATTCGTTAGTTTCCGAGATTATCGATATCATACAGACAAACAGACAAACCGACAAACAGAAAAAAGTGGTGCCGATGGATTCTACGACATTCCAAACGTCAAGTACACTCATTTTTTTTTTTAGAAATCTTGGATGTACAGACACGATTTTCTAGAGATTTATTATAGTATAGATTGCAAAAAGTAAAGCGCAATTAAAAATTTGTAATTTTAAATATTTCTATGTACATATGTATGTATGACATACATTGTATGTATTTGAATGAGTTTTCTTAATTTGAAATCGCAGACGGCTACCTCCTGAACAGGTAGAACCGAAAATATTCATAACACAAAATTGTTTGGAAACAATTTTGAAATTTGAAATATTTGATGGTACATATACATAAGTGATGTGTAGGAAATTTCTTATTGTAAATTAAGTATACGGTATAAAAAAAAGTGCGGAAAAGGCAAAAAATATGTTTGTTCAATAGGGAAATGGATAGGGATAGGGATAGGGACTTACCTTGTATAACGCCTTACCAATTTTCAGTAGTCTAACATTAATACTTCCATAGATATTGAGTATGAAAAATTCCATTTGTATGGGAGGTGCCACGCCCTCTTTTCTGATTTCAAAAAGGGATAGGTATAGGGATAGGGACTTACCTTACATAACGCCTTACCAAATTTCAGTAGTCTAGCAATAACACTTCCAAAGATATTGAGTATGAAAATCCCATTTGTATGGGAGATGCCACGCCCCCTTTTCCGATTTTAAAAAAAGTACATAAGAACCATGCGGGGCCATGTACCAGACGTGTGTGTAAGTTTGGTTAAAATCCGTCCACGCGTTTGAGCGTCAAGCGGCGACAGGAAAAAAAGTGTTTACTTTTTAAAATTCTAAACAAAAATTCCGTGCGAGTTTTTTCCCTTCTCCTATTCCTCGTATTCTAAATAAAAATTGCTTGTGAGTTTTTTCACTTCTCCCTTTCCTCCTATTCTGAACAATGTTCGAAAAAGCGGAAACCGGTTATGGGAGAAAAGTAGGTATTATGAATTTGAGTGCGAGGGAGATTTCTCTGCCATTTCATAGGAGTTTTTTCACTTGTTAAATTAAAGGGAATGCATCAAAATAGTTAATGTAAATTGGTTCTTTTAAGAAAGAACACTTATTTGTACAAATTTGTGCTAAAATATGTACATTCTACCACAATATTATTTACTTTAAATCGAAAAGTATATCATAAGCAACGGAAGAGCTCTTGGTATATTTGAAGCAGCCATCCAGAAATTGCGCAAATATTTTTTAAGAAGGATTAAATAGATTTTTGGACGAAAGACGAATTCAACTCAATTTGAAAGCCAGAAAATTGGTTTGCTGAATGGAAGCAATCAACTGCGGCTTTGTGTTAACCCGCCATTTTTTTTTTTTTTTTTTTTTCTTTTGCTCCTGCTGTGGCACCAATTCGTTACTCACTTCAGTGAATATTTTAAACAAAATAAGAAATGAACAACGAAATTTCAATTGACAAAACAGTTGACTTCGAAAATTCGAAATTCCTATTCCCCAATTATTGTTCTCCCTAGGAGAAAAGAATTGGAGGAACTTTTCCGGGGGAATAAAAAAATCCGCGAGAACAAAATTCCGAGGGAACATTTAGAATTGGGCTGAATATGTATAGATTAAGTATACGGTTTGTTCAATAGGGAAATGGATAGGGATAGGGATTTACCTTGTATAACGCCTTACCAATTTTCAGTAGTCTAGCATTAATATTCCAAAGATATTAAGTATGAAAGATCTCATTTGTATGGGAGGTGCCACGCCCCCTTTTCCGATTAGAAAAAAAAAAGTACATAAGAACCATGCGGGGCCATGTACCTGACATGTGTGTAAGTTGGGTTAAATCCGTCCACGCGTTTGAGCGTCAACCGGCGACAGGAAAAAGAGTGTTTACTTTTTAAAATATGTATAGATGACAATCCGTTGAAGAAGCCAAACGTGTCAAAATATTCTCATTCTAGAACTGTCTACTTATTGTAGAAATATCACAAAGCCTTTCTCAATTCAATAGCACAAATTAACCAAGCAGATATATAAACACATGACAATCTGTTGAAAAAGCCAAACGTGTCAAAATATTCTCATTGTGCCCATTTCCTGAAATCTAGAAGTTTCTACTTATTATGGAAATATCACAAAGCCTTTCTCAATTCAATAGCACAAATTAACCAAGCAAATATATAAACACATGGCAATCTGTTGAAAAAGCCAAACGTGTCAAAATATTCCCATTGTGTCCATTTCCTAAAATCTAGAACTTTCTACTTATTGTGGAAATATCACAAAGCCTTTCTCAATTCAATAGCACAAATTAACCAAGCAAATATATAAACACATGACAATCTGTTAAAAAGCCAAACGTGTCAAAATATTCTCATTGTGCCCATTTCCTGAAATCTAGAACTTTCTACTTATTGTAGAAATATCACAAAGCCTTTCTCAATTCAATAGCACAAATTAACTAAGCAAATATACAAACACATGACAATCTGTTGAAAAAGCCAAATGTGTCAAAATATTCTCATTGTGCCCATTTCCTGAAATCTAGAACTTTCTACTTATTTTACAAATATCACAAAGCCTTTCTCAATTCAATAGCACAAATTAACCAAGCAAATATATAAACACATGACAATCTGTTGAAAAAGCCAAACGTGTCAAAATATTCTCATTGTGGCCATTTCTCGAAATCTAGAAGTTTCTACTTATTGTAGAAATATCACAAAGCCTTTCGCAATTCAATAGCACAAATTAACTAAGCAAATAGAAATAAAGACAACCGCGATAATAATCAAAAACATTCTGAAGACTCACCTAATGCTTTGAATCTTAATCCTGCTCAGAACATTAATCTTCCGCAAGTGGAGCTCATAGACTTGGCTTCCCCTAATCCGCAAGCTGTGGTTCTATCCACTTCTAAGGCCGCGGAAAAAACCTTAGAGCCTCAAACTGTAACTTCTGGAACTGTAACTTCTCAATCTGTGACTTCTTATTCAGTAGCACCGGCTAAGAAGCTGGTTGTAGTCCCGCTCAAAAAATCGATTTTTGTATCTCGCTTTGACAAAGACACTTCCGTTGAGGATATCAAGTTTTATGTCACTTCGAAAATTAAGGCTGACGGCATGACTTTAAGAAAATTTTAATTTAATTACGAAAGGAACATTTCTTCATTTAGAATTGATGTCTACCCAGAAGATTTTGATAAACTTTTGGACAGCGCATTTTGGCCGCCAGGGGCTTTTGTTCGCGAATTTGTGCATAAGACTATTGAGATTACTCAAAATGTAGCAAAAATTCCTCCTCAAAGTTCCGATCCAAAAAACTTAATTTAATATCTTGCTTAAGCATTTACTATCAAAACGTTAGAGGCTTAAATACTAAATTAACTGACTTATATTTGAAAACCATTCACTGTAACTATAATATTATTGCTTTTACCGAAACATGGCTGAAACCCAATGTTTTAAATTCCGAAATTTTTTGTGGTGAGTATCAGACCTATAGAAATGATCGCTTAAATAGGACCGGAGGTGGTGTTTTGCTAGCTGTACATTCTTCAATTCCATCTGAAGATGTTAATTTAGCCGAAGTTGATTCCATCGAGTTTAAATGCATCCGAATCTTACTAGACCGGGGTCATATTTACTTAGCCGTTTGCTATATTCCACCGTCTTCTGATCTATCAGTGTATATGCACCATATTTCACTGTTACAATCAGTCAATTCGATGATAAAGTCCACGGACTCAATGATTGTTTTAGGCGACTTTAACCTGCCACATATATCTTGGAATACCGTTGATCACAATATTGTCCCCGTATCATCCAAGATGCATAACAATGTCTTTTTGGATGGAATTACTGATCTTTGCCTTAATCAGATCAACTTCTTTCCGAATAAGTATGGAAAATTCTTAGACTTAGCATTTGTTGACGACATATCTAAATTCTCTATAAATCGGTGTGAACCTCTTGTTTTGCCAGAAGACGCTTACCATCCTTCTCTTGAGATAACTTACGAAATCATAAGCAACGAGGTCGGCTGCACTAACAAAACATGTGTCTCTACCAGATGCTTTGATTTTTCCAAAACTAATTTCAACAATTTAAATAAAGAGCTTTCTGAGATAACTTGGCCTCGATATAAAGAAGATGTAGAGGAAAACGTTTTACATTTTAATAAAACCATTTATACTTTATTTGAAAAACATGTGCCCAAACGCAAATGCTCGTACATTGAACCAGTGCAAGCCTGGTTTACTAAAGATTTAAAAGCTTTAAAAAATAAGAAATCACGTTTATTCAAATTATATAAGAGAACCGGTTTACATTCTCATTATGCACAGTACGCTATAATCCGTCATAAGTATTTTGAACTTAATAAAAAGTGTTATAAAGCTTACATATGTAAAATTAAAAGAAACATTATATGCCACCCGAAGTCTTTTTATGATTTCGTAAATTCTAAGCGCAGAACTAACGGATTTCCTTCTGCCATGAAGTTTAGAAATAGCATTTCCAGCGACGATCAAGAGATTGCAAACTTCTTCGCTCAATTCTTTCACTCTAATTACTCTGCTGTGGTTGATTCATCCCCTACAAATTATCCGTATGAGCTCCATTCTAGTAACTCAATATATGCCCCACATTTGCTGCCTGAAGATGTTCTACTACATCTAAAGACCCTAAAAGAATCCTTCAAATACGGTCCGGATTTTGATCCCAACATGTTTTCTTAAAAAATGTGCGGAATACATTTACCAACCCCTTACTGATCTGTTTAACCTCTCTTTAAAAAATGGCATTTTCCCGACGGCTTGGAAGGAATCTTTTCTTATCCCACTCCATAAAAAAGGAAGCAAGTCGTCTATTGAAAACTATCGTGGAATAGCAAAGCTCTCCGCTATCCCTAAGCTTTTCGAAGCAATCGTTACTAATCACCTTACATTTTCGATTTCTACATTGATAGATAGTTCTCAGCATGGCTTTTGTAGAACCAAATCAACCACAACCAATTTGCTTGAATTTACAACTCACGTCTTTAATGGGTTTAGAAACAATCATCATACCGACGTTATATACACTGATTTCAGCAAAGCATTCGACAAAGTACGCCACTCATTACTTGTTTATAAACTCGAATTGCTTGGTTTTCAACCTGGCCTAACTCGCTGGATCTCCTCCTATCTTTGCGGTAGAACTCAAAGAGTCATTTTTAAAAAAATTTGTTCGAATGTCATCGATGTTCCCTCCGGTGTGCCTCAGGGCAGCCATCTCGGTCCTATTCTGTTTTTGATCTTTATAAACGATGTTTCCACAACTATAAAATATTCTAAAATTTTAATGTATGCCGACGACGTAAAACTTTTTAAGTCATACGCGTCGGTTGGTGTAATGCGAATTTTATGCCTCTCAACATAGAAAAATGTAAATCCATGTGTTTTTCACATGGGAACATACAGCCAGCTTCCTACACAATTAATGGCCAAACTCTGGAAAGCGTTGATGTTTTTGTCGACTTGGGAGTTACAATGAATTGCAAACTTAGTTTCAACACTCATATTAATGCCACAGTCAATAAAGCGAGAGGAGTTTTATCATTTGTGAAAAGATGGGCAAAGGAGTTTAGTGATCCTTACGTTACAAAAACCCTTTTTACATCATTGGTGAGGCCGATATTAGAATATGGATCGATAATTTGGAATCCGCGTTATCAAGTTCATGTGGATAGACTAGAATCAATTCAAAAACAGTTTTTACTTTTCGCCTTTAGAAATCTTCAATGGGACTCTCCGTATAATCTTCCTCCTTACACTAATCGATTAATACTAATAAATCTTCCTACCCTTGCAAGTCGTAGAGAAATGCTAGGTGTACTATTTATGGCTAGACTTTTAAATGGATCGATTTCAAGCCCATTTCTATTGAACGAAGTAAACTTGAATGTTCCATGCCGAGTTTCAAGGCATTATAAACCTATAATTCTTAAACAATGCAGAAGCAATTTCCAACTACACGAACCTTTTCGATGTTTGTGTGAAGATTATAACTCTCACTCGAGAATAATTGATGTTTCGGACTCGCTCTTTGCCATAAAAAAGACGGTTCTATCTTCTCTTAATAATTAAAAAATTATATTTATACTTTTAGTCTATTGTATTTTGTGAATCTATATTTCTCAGCTGATGAGTTTCTGTGTAGCTGAGCGGTTTTGGATCTCGGCGCTTAAGAAGCCACTGCCTCTCAAAGACTCGGTAACAAAAAAATTATAAGTAACACATAAATAAGAATTAGGATACAAAAAAAAATAAAAAAAAACAAAAAAAAACAAAAAAAACAAAAAAAGTATGAATGAATTAAAAAAAAAAAAAAAAAAAAAACAGGATTAGCCTGGTTTCATCGGGCCACTTGAGGGCAGTGCGCTGCCACAACGTCGGAGTTAAAAAAAAAATAAATATATATATATAAACACATAACAATCTGTTGAAAAAGCGAAATGTGTCAAAATATTCTCATTGTGACCATTTCCTGAAATCTAGAAATTTCTACTTATTTTACAAATATCACAAAGCCTTTCTCAATTCAATAGCACAAATTAACCAAGCAAATATATAAACACATGACAACCTGTTGAAATTGCCAAATGTGTCAAAATATTCTCATTGCGCCCATTTCGTAAAATCTAGAACTTTCTACTTATTGTGGAAATATCACAAAGCCTTTCTCAATTCAATAGCACAAATTAACCAAGCACATGACAATCTGTTGAAAAAGCCAAACGTGTCAAAATATTCTCATTGTGCCCATTTCCTGAAATCTAGAACTTTCTACTTATTGTAGAAATATCACAAAGCCTTTCTCAATTCAATAGCAAAAATTAACTAAGCAAATATATAAACACATGACAATCTGTTGAAAAAGCCAAATGTGTCAAAATATTCTCAGTGTGCCCATTTCCTGAAATCTAGAACTTTCTACTTATTTTACAAATATCACAAAGCCTTTCTCAATTCAATAGCACAAATTAACCAAGCAAATATATAAACACATGACAACCTGTTGAAAAGCCAAACGTGTCAAAATATTCTCATTGCGCCCATTTCGTAAAATCTAGAACTTTCTACTTATTGTGGAAATATCACAAAGCCTTTCTCAATTCAATAGCACAAATTAACCAAGCAAATATATAAACACATGACAATCTGTTGAAAAAGCCAAACGTGTCAAAATATTCTCATTATGCCCATTTCCTGAAATCCAGAACTTTCTACTTATTGTAGAAATATCACAAAGCCTTTCTCAATTCAATAGCACAAATTAACCAAGCAAATATATAAACACATGACAATCTGTTGAAAAAGCCAAATGTGTCAAATTATTCTCATTGTGCCCATTTCCTGAAATCTAGAACTTTCTACTTATTTTACAAATATCACAAAGCCTTTCAATAGCACAAATTAACCAAGCAAATATATAAACACATGACAACCTGTTGAAAAGCCAAACGTGTCAAAATATTCTCATTGCGCCCATTTCGTAAAATCTAGAACTTTCTACTTATTGTGGAAATATCACAAAGCCTTTCTCAATTCAATAGCACAAATTAACCAAGCAAATATATAAACACATGACAATCTGTTGAAAAAGCCAAACGTGTCAAAATATTCTCATTGTGCCCATTTCCTGAAATCTAGAACTTTCTACTTATTGTAGAAATATCACAAAGCCTTTCTCAATTCAATAGCACAAATTAACTAAGCAAATATATAAACACATGACAATCTGTTGAAAAAGCCAAATGTGTCAAATTATTCTCATTGTGCCCATTTCCTGAAATCTAGAACTTTCTACTTATTTTACAAATATCACAAAGCCTTTCTCAATTCAATAGCACAAATTAACCAAGCAAATATATAAACACATGACAACCTGTTGAAAAGCCAAACGTGTCAAAATATTCTCATTGCGCCCATTTCGTAAAATCTAGAACTTTCTACTTATTGTGGAAATATCACAAAGCCTTTCTCAATTCAATAGCACAAATTAACCAAGCAAATATATAAACACATGACAATCTGTTGAAAAAGCCAAACGTGTCAAAATATTCTCATTGTGCCCATTTCCTGAAATCTAGAACTTTCTACTTATTGTAGAAATATCACAAAGCCTTTCTCAATTCAATAGCACAAATTAACTAAGCAAATATATAAACACATGACAATCTGTTGAAAAAGCCAAATGTGCCAAATTATTCTCATTGTGCCCATTTCCTGAAATCTAGAACTTTCTACTTATTTTACAAATATCACAAAGCCTTTCTCAATTCAATAGCACAAATTAACCAAGCAAATATATAAACAAATGACAATATGTTGAAAAAGCCAAATGTGTCAAAATATTCTCATTGTGCCCATTTCCTGAAATCTAGAACTTTCTACTTATTTTACAAATATCACAAAGCCTTTCTCAATTCAATAGCACAAATTAACTAAGCAAATATATAAACACATGACAATCTGTTGAAAAAGCCAAATGTGTCAAAATATTCTCATTGTGCCCATTTCCTGAAATCTAGAACTTTCTACTTATTTTACAAATATCACAAAGCCTTTCTCAATTCAATAGCACAAATTAACCAAGCAAATATATAAACAAATGACAATATGTTGAAAAAGCCAAATGTGTCAAAATATTCTCATTGTGCCCATTTCCTGAAATCTAGAACTTTCTACTTATTTTACAAATATCACAAAGCCTTTCTCAATTCAATAGCACAAATTAACCAAGCAAATATATAAACACATGACAACCTGTTGAAAAGCCAAACGTGTCAAAATATTCTCATTGCGCCCATTTCGTAAAATCTAGAACTTTCTTATTGTGGAAATATCACAAAGCCTTTCTCAATTCAATAGCACAAATTAACCAAGCAAATATATAAACACATGACAATCTGTTGAAAAAGCCAAACGTGTCAAAATATTCTCATTGTGCCCATTTCCTGAAATCTAGAACTTTCTACTTATTTTACAAATATCACAAAGCCTTTCTCAATTCAATAGCACAAATTAACTAAGCAAATATATAAACACATGACAATCTGTTGAAAAAGCCAAATGTGTCAAAATATTCTCATTGTGCCCATTTCCTGAAATCTAGAACTTTCTACTTATTTTACAAATATCACAAAGCCTTTCTCAATTCAATAGCACAAATTAACCAAGCAAATATATAAACAAATGACAATATGTTGAAAAAGCCAAATGTGTCAAAATATTCTCATTGTGCCCATTTCCTGAAATCTAGAACTTTCTACTTATTTTACAAATATCACAAAGCCTTTCTCAATTCAATAGCACAAATTAACCAAGCAAATATATAAACACATGACAACCTGTTGAAAAGCCAAACGTGTCAAAATATTCTCATTGCGCCCATTTCGTAAAATCTAGAACTTTCTACTTATTGTGGAAATATCACAAAGCCTTTCTCAATTCAATAGCACAAATTAACCAAGCAAATATATAAACACATGACAATCTGTTGAAAAAGCCAAACGTGTCAAAATATTCTCATTGTGCCCATTTCCTGAAATCTAGAACTTTCTACTTATTGTAGAAATATCACAAAGCCTTTCTCAATTCAATAGCACAAATTAACTAAGCAAATATATAAACACATAACAATCTGTTGAAAAAGCCAAATGTGTCAAATTATTCTCATTGTGCCCATTTCCTGAAATCTAGAACTTTCTACTTATTTTACAAATATCACAAAGCCTTTCTCAATTCAATAGCACAAATTAACCAAGCAAATATATAAACAAATGACAATATGTTGAAAAAGCCAAATGTGTCAAAATATTCTCATTGTGCCCATTTCCTGAAATCTAGAACTTTCTACTTATTTTACAAATATCACAAAGCCTTTCTCAATTCAATAGCACAAATTAACCAAGCAAATATATAAACACATGACAATCTGTTGAAAAAGCCAAATGTGTCAAAATATTCTCATTGTGCCCATTTCCTGAAATCTAGAACTTTCTACTTATTTTACAAATATCACAAAGCCTTTCTCAATTCAATAGCACTAATTAACCAAGCAAATATATAAACAAATGACAATATGTTGAAAAAGCCAAATGTCTCAAAATATTTTCATTGTGTCCATTTCTTGAACTCTAGAAGTTTCTACTTATTTTTTATTCACACAATCCACTAATGTATAAATAGCGCTAACAAAGCTTATCTTGATTTACTTAAAACTTAGCAAGCGTCTGAAAAAGATTTAAATTAATATGAATTTTGGAAATTATATCGTGCTCCTGTTGGTGGTGCTTAGTTGTATTTTGACCTTCACGCATGCGGAACCTAACGTTCCAGCACCATATCTCGTGGCAATATATGAAAACCTTGTTAACCATATTTGCGATGGTGCATTGCTCAGTATGGATGTAGTGATTACAGGTTTAGATTGCGTGAGGGGTAAGCTAGCTGATGTTCTCAGTGTTAAAGCTGGTATAGAACATATAGAAGACGCGGGGCAAGTTAACCCAGCGTATATAGTACATAATAAAGAATACATTGGACGCCACGAATCTAATATGGATTTGGATATAGGTTTAATTCGAGTGGCTCCGTTTGGGCAATGTGATAAAATAAAACCAATAACACTTTGCAGTCCTACTACTACATTAACACCGGACAAGAAAAAAGACGAGGTCATTGAAATGCATGTTATTGGATGGTCTGGATTTCAGCCTGGTATGAGTTGTAGTGTCGATAGAATAATACCGTTTAACAATTGTGACGGTTTTTTCTCTGGGCAATGGAAAAGTTTTAAAAAAACAACGATTTGTACTGAAAATAGCTTAAAACGTACGAATGGCAGGTTGGCAGGTCCTGGAGCACCTGGAGTTGTGGACGGAAATCTTTGTGCTGTGACGGGATCAATATATAATTCAAATTTTTATACAGATTTATCTGTTGGAAGTGAAGCTCGAAGGTATATAAAAGAGCTTACGGGATTAAATTAAGTGTTGATGTATATCAAATTCTGTCATATATATATGTAATACTTCTAAATTAATAGTGCAGAGAGATCATACTCGCAAACATCAGAGTGCTGATATATTTCTATGAAAATGTTTTCGTTTTTCTTGTCCATGAAGAAATGTACCTAAAATTATAGTTTTTAATTGTAAAACTTAAGCTGCCACAATAAAACGCTTAGTGAATTAAGAACTCATTGCGCACATGTTGTTGTAGCAATATGGGAGTATTACATATACGACTGCTGAGTGGAACATCGGCCTATTTCGAGTGAACCCCCATTTCACAATTGTTTGTATAAATGCACCAACTCACGTCAAAATATTTTAAATTGGGCGTTTTCCAAACGGTGGCTAAGATAGGGTGAAATTCCACTCAGCAGTCGAAATGCCGATATTTTTATGTATTATATACAAAGAAATGTTGATAACTGCGATTTAATTAAAAAAAAATTTTGTTTATATTCATTGAAAGTATGATAAAGTTATTTTCTTTACTGACTTGAAACAAACTCATTATAAATTTATTTCTACTTCACCAATTATCGGATAACAAAAAAAACTCATTCAAATATTTATCGCTTTTTATAGTATTAAACAAGGTTAAATTTACATCTCTCCAACCTCCTAACCCAGGGTGCTATGTACGGTCCCTATTAGATGAATTGCAGCCATGGCGTATTCTCGGCTGTATTTAAACGGAGTCTTCTCCATACCGCTCCCCCTCGGGAAGTAATGATGACCGTACCACAGCAAGGGGTGCTGTTGTAGCGGGCGGTTTTTATCCCCACTTTTAACATTATACCGCTGAGCCCGCCTTGTTGGGCAGGTGGTCGTACCGCACGACCAAGTGAACTCAAAAACCTCCAAAGTAAGTAAGGATGAGAAGTAAAAAGCTATGGCGTCGCAAGCCCGGGACGAAGAAATCGCCATCAGCGATGTTTCGACGTGGATATCGATGATAGTATGCAGTCAGTACGCTCGGTAGAGGAGTAGTCTACAAGCCCGGACAAAGAACTAACGTTACCCCAACGAACGACCAGAGCGATCGCTTGGCATAGTCCAGAGAGACAGTGAAAGAATGTCGAAGACACTTTACTGACAAAAACTTTGCTCGCAGCAATCCTCAATTTTGCAAACGCATCGAAGAGGAAGAATACTGATAGGCAAGGGGCAGCAATTGGCTGATCCTGACAAGCCTGCTTTTAGGAGGCAGGCAAACGCCTCAGTCCCAGAACCTCAAATTCTGCAAAGCGGAGAGAAGTGGGAAGTTCTAGAAAGCCATATACCCTAAAAGCTGTAGTACAGGAGGAGGAAATAAGTTATAAAGACGTAAATGCAAATAAGCTAAAGGGAGGTAACTACCAACTCCAGCTTATTCGGTGATACTAACGGGAGCTAACGATGAGACTCCAGTTTTCACCGAGAAGAAGTTGAACGAAGTTGCGAAGCAGGTCTTGATTATGGCACTACTAGATTTAAACAACCCCAATGGGCTGGTGTCATCAGAAAGGTTGAGATCCGTAGAAGGGGAGCTGATGAGTATCATGATCAAAATGAAGCATAATGCACCAAGTAAATCGCTACCATCCTTCGCAACAGCTGGATGGCACAATGGGGTAAAGCTAATGACCTGCACCAATAATACGACTTTAGAGTGCAGAGAGTTCTTCAAAAATAAGACGGTGCAAGGTTAAAGGTGTTTGATAGAGCGCTGAACCCCACGATACCAAAGGTCTAGGTTTGGATATCCCGAGTGGTAAAGACGGAGGACACGGTTTACATGCTGCAGCGTCAAACCCCGAATATAGCAACACGCGATTGGAACGACCCGTGGAGGCAGGCCAGTACTTCATCCTCCAAATTAATACGGAATCTGAGGATGTGTTGCACTCCCAGCTTGGGAAAATATCCTGGGCGCAGGTTTTTTTTTTTTTTAGGTCTCTCCACGCTAGCCGCGCTTCGAGAAAATGTATTATTTCTTTTCTTGTATCTTTTCATGTACATAACTTGAATTTAAAATTATTATAACTTAATATATACATGCATGTGAGTATAGTTGGTGATATGATTTTATGAAACAATACTGTCTGCAACTGGATACAGACGTGAGTTTAAATTTCAGGTATTTAACTTAGCATACAGTAATGAATATTTGTTATTGCAATGAATTAAAGATTTTTAGTGTACTAAATATATTACTAATAAATTTCTTGAAAGACTCGATCAATTCTTGATTCTGTGAAATATCTATTATGTTGTATGGTTGTATGTTGAGCTCCTTGCAAAGGGTTTCATGAATTCTTCTCGCATTCTGGTACCTGGGACACGAGTAGATTAAGTGACTAATTGACTGTGCTTCTCCTTCGTTGCATGAACATAAGTCTGTATCAATAATATGGAAGCGCTTCAAGTAGGCTTTGCAGAAACTGTGACCAGTTAAGCACTGCATCATTTCGAATGAAATTCCAAATCTTTCACTGTATATCTCTGCTTCTTTTGGCGCCTGGAAGAACATTTTTGTGGTACTGCCTGTCGATTCATCTGTGTATTCACGACGCCATGCTTCTTGCGTTTCTTGTTGTATAATTGCTTTAGTATAGCTCATTGGAAACTTTTTGTAAACAGGACTTGTAGTCAGACCTGCCTCTTCCTTGGCTGCTTTATCTGCTTGCTCATTTCCGTCGATACCAGTATGAGCCTTTAGGTTAGGTTAGGTTGAACTGACCGTCCATGAGAACCTCACATAGAATGAATAAGTCCGCAGTGTTACCAGAAGTTTGTTTTAACCACCAAACTGAAAAACCCAACCAACCCGCGCTTCCTGGGCACGTGACGCAAGAAGGCAGTATCCAGTCAGAATTCCCGTCATGAATCTACAGTGCTCTCTTTTTAATGATAGAATCAACTTTGTTAGTATAAGGTTGTAAAACCAACACATAATTTTGGACACATTACAGCACCGGGGCTCTGGAGCTTGGGGGTGGGGAGGGAGGGGATGGCCTGAAGGTTTAATGTGGCCTCATAAATCCTTCCCGAGATGGTCGTGCTAGCACCTTAATGGTGCTGTGGTACCGGAGCGTAGAGGATCTGTATCCGGCAAAGGATCATCACATCGATAACACTTCCCAAAGCTTTCGGGGAGCAACCTTATCGCTTCAACAACAACAACCCACGCCTTTCTCGATTGGTCGATCATGTGCACCTCTCGCCTTCGCTAATATCGCCCAGTCTAATTCGGACGCCTACGGAGCAAGCTTCAAGGGATGCGCCGATTTTAGCTAGTTCATCTGCTTTTTCATTCCCATCTATTCTCATGTGCCCTGGGACCCAATCTAGATATATGCTTCTCCCTGTCCCGATTCTATCCAGATACTGCTTAATTCTAACACGCAACTTAACGCAGAAGGATTATATTCCGCAAATGAGTTTTAAAAGGGTTATATTCCGTAAAATAAATTTATTTGTTAAAACAGAATTTTCAATTCTTTTATAGATTCTTGAAAAAACTGAAAAACTATTTTACATTTCATTTCAAATACAAAAGGTAATTCAAATTCTACTGAATGAAATTACATGAACATAAAATACAGCACAAAGAACACAAAGTACAATTTACATCTCTAATATAACTCGCCCCTCCTTAAGAATCGAGTCCCATCGAATCATTTATCTTTATACGTGAAAATTGAAACGCGAAATTTAACAAAAAATAAAACAAATTTTCACATAATTAAATATATTTTGAATCCATATTTTCAATTTGAACGTGTGTAACATTCAAATAAGAATTACAATTATCAAATTTAAAACCTTTTTTCATTTTTTTAAGAAATATTATAAAGTATAAATTTTATTATAACAATTGTTTTAATCATACATATAACTTTCTTGTTTATTTAACCATTCTCAAATTATAATTACTAGGGTTGTATAGATTTTGAAGGTCTTCGAAATCTAGCAACATCGATTTTATTTTTATACTCAGTTGAGCAGAGCTCACAGAGTATATTAACTTTGATTGGATAACGGTTGGTTGTACAGGTATAAAGGAATCGAGATAGATATAGACTTCCATATATCAAAATCATCAGGATCGAAAAAAAATTTGATTGAGCCATGTCCGTCCGTCCGTCCGTCCGTTAACACCATAACTTGAGTAAATTTTGAGTTATCTTAATGAAATTTGGTATGTAGGTTCCTGAACACTCATCTCAGATCGCTATTTAAAATGAACAATATCGGACTATAACCACGCCCACTTTTTCGATATCGAAAATTTCGAAAAACCGAAAAAGTGCGATAATTCATTACCAAAGACGAATAAAGCTATGAAACCTGGTAGGTGAGTTGAACTTATGACGTAGAATAGAAAATTAGTAAAATTTTGGACAATGGGCGTGGCACCGCCTACTTTTAAAAGAAGGTAATTTAAAATTTTTGCAAGCTGTAATTTGGCAGTCGTTGAAGATATCATGATGAAATTTGGCAGGAACATTACTCCTATTACTATATGTATGCTTAATAAAACTTAGCAAAATCGCAGAAAGAACACGCCCACTACTAAAAAAAAATTTTTTTTAAGTCAAATTTTAACAAAAAATTTAATATCTTTACAGTATATAAGTAAATTATGTCAAAATTCAACTCCAGTAATGATATGGTGCAACAAAATGCAAAAATAAAAGAAAATTTCAAAATGGGCGTGGCTCCACCCTTTTTCATTTAATTTGTCTAGGATACTTTTAATGCCATAAGTCGAACAAAAATTTACCAATCCTTGTGAAATTTGGTAGAGGCATAGATTCTATGACGATAACTGTTTTCTGTTAAAATGGGTGAAATCGGTTGAAGCCACGCCCAGTTTTTATACACAGTCGACCGTCTGTCCTTCCGCTCGGCCGTTAAGACGCGTAACAGAGCCATAATAAATAATAAAATGTCACCCTGTGTTCAAGTTTCTGCAACACCCGTTGTCTACCCACGGGTGTGGAACAACTTGAACACAGAGCAATTCGGCCATAGTGTACAAGTACAAGTGTGTTGACTTATCTGTCAAGCATTCTGACAGGCACTCGCTGGATTCGGAATGACAGCGAATTCAAAATGGATACCATTACCGAGTGCGCCGAATGATTGAAAAATTGAAAAAGTCGATACGATTGGTAGTCAAAAATGTTGTCGTTGAGACCAAAAATGCGACTCTAGACCTGAGATTTCCATCAGGTGAGCGAGGCTGTTTGTAGTTTTGACGTTTATCGCTTAGTGAACACACTTGGTATAGGTACACTATGAATTCGGCTCTGGATAATTCAATTATAATTGGGACCGGCTTCAAGTGTGGCGTAAAAGATTAAATTAAATCGCAGACAAAACTAAGCTATTTAATAAATAAAAAAACATAAAGACGTACAAACATTTATTGTGCTACAAATTAAAAACAACATAAATAAAACTTAAAAGCTAAGACAAGGAAGACGTGTTTGTTTTATGTGGAGTGCGTTGCGATGTGCAAGCGCACGTCCATTTTTCGGAGGTTTGAAAAATGAACCTTACATTGCGACCGTGATGGTCTTTGGTGGTAGTACAGGAAGTTAAGTGCGTGCGGTGTGGAAAATTATTAAAGACAGTTTTCAAAATAAAATAATTCAAACTTAAAACAACAATTTTCTAAAAACTAAAAATTCGGAAATAACAAAAAGTCTACAAAATACTATTTTCTAATACAACAAATTATCTAAAACTGCGGAGTTAATAAAAATAACTACATAAATTCTACTTTCTACAAAATTTCCAATTATTTAACTAACATGTATAATAACGGTATGCGAAAACCCACGCCACTCCAATAACGGCATCATAAACTGTACCACCGCCAGCGGCAGGGAACACCAGCAGCGGCGAACACCATCAACAGAAAAGTCCAGCAGCATTTAACATCAGCAGCAGCGACAACAGCGGACACTAGCAGCAACAGCAGCAATAGAAGAAATAGGCAGCAACGCCAGCAGCGAAACAAGTATTACTTATATAGATATGTATTAATAATTTTTGCTTACGGTTTTTTTATAACTTAAATGTAGGTATAGAAAACAGAAAATTTCTTTTATGCGGTGCGTTACAATATATACACATTTTGGATTTTTTTACTAAAACGATAAAGTGATGCGAAAATTTAAAAATTGTTGGAAACTGAAATAGTTAAACTTAGAACGCACCATAGTTCTAAGTTTAACTATTTCAGTTTCCAACAATTTTTAAATTTTCGAAGCATTTTATAAATTCCAACATTTTCACCAATTTCTTCAAATTTTTCATGTTTTCAAAATTCTAAATTAAAAATTCATCAATCTATTTTACGAATTCACATATTTTCAAGCTTCCATTCTTCAAATTTGGAATTCATTTCACAAACCTTCTATTTAAAATTTCAAATTTCGGAGTTTCCATTTTTTAGACTTTTATTTAATACATGTAAAAGGAAAATTTTTTTAGATACGCCCATTTTCCAACATAATATTAATTTTCACCATATAAGACTGTTGTAACGTGTAAATTTTGGTTCCGTTAAAAACCAATTAAAATCTTTTTGATATATGCGGTGGTTCCGTTAAAAACCAATTAAAATTTTTTTGAAATATGCGGTGGTTCCGTTAAAAACCAATTAAAATTTTTTTGAAATATGCGGCGGTTCCGTTAAAAATCAATTAAAAATTTTTTATATAAGCGGTGGTTACGTGAAAAACCAAGTGAGATTTTTTTATATAAAGCGGTGCGTCCGTGAAAATATACGAATTTTTTTTTACAACGCGTGAATATAAATGGATCTTTTGAACAATTTACAACAATTTTGAAATTTTTACCAACTAATACCTATATACTTTTGTGCAAAGTTTAAATTCAATTACTTCTTAAAGATTTTTCTATATAATTATAATGCAGTTTTCATTAATTCTTCAAATAAATTGTTAAATATTTCTTTAGCGACTATTCACCTGCACATCAGTTCCCTTTTATAAAATTTTTTTTCTTCTCTCTTACTCAACAATTCAACTTCAAATATAAATTCAACATTCAAACAAGTGCTTCATTAATTTCATATGTGCAACCTTAGAAGTGGTAAGCAAGTGCAAAAAAACTTCAGATTCAGAATCCGATTCCGATAAATCAGCCTCAAGCTACGAAAGTTTAACTTCATCTTCGACCGGAAAAGTCACCAAACAGGAAAATCAATTATCGTTGTTAGCAGATTTTCCAGGCTTCGAAGATTCTTCCAGGGAAAATCTAACTTCTAATTTAGTTTCAAATCCTAACGATTCAAATAGTGAAACATTAACTTCAACTTCTTCTTTAAAATCAGATCTTAACGACCCAAATAGTACAAACTTAGTTAACCCTTCTTCTAACGTAAACCCAGATCTTAACGATCCAATTAGTACAAACGTGGCCTCATCTTCTGCTAATTCATCTCCAGATCTTAACGATCAAATCATGGCAACACCTGAGCAAAAGGGAATTTTCATCAACACATGTGCTAATTCTATTAGAGAAAACTACAGTGGTGATCCTCCAGTACTTGATTCTTTTATAGACAAAATTGCATTACTGCAGGTTTAACTGATACTTTTATGGCGTTCTTAAAATCAAAATTAGAGGGTAAAGCCCTTGAAGCAATACCAACACAAGTAACTTCAGTCAATGATATTAAAACAGCTCTACGTAATAGGATCAAACCAGACAACTACAAAGTTGTAGCAGGGAGAATTGCAGCGTTGCATGTTAACGGTAACAATTAAGATTTTGCCAAAAAAGTTGAAGATTTAGCTGACTCACTTGAGCGGTCTCCTATTATTGAAGGGATCACTAAAGCGAAAGCTCATGAAATGGCAGTCGAACAAACTGTTAACGTGTGTCGTCTAAATGCAAAATCAAATTTAGTAAAAACCATTTTAGCCTCAACAGCATTTACTGATCCGAAAGACGTAGTAGCAAAATTAATTGTAGAACAAAACAACGAAGTAACTGAACGTCAGGTTCTAGCTTTTCGATCACGTGGTAACAGTACATTAAGAAATCCACGTGGTATTTATCGAGGATTTTACCCAAACCGCGGTTTGGTTATAGAAATAATAATTCATTTTCATATAATAGTAACTATAACGGTAACAATAATCAGAGATATCGCTATGATAACAGAAATAGATACCAAAATAACAACAATACTATTATACGTCCAAATTCCAATTCAAATACAAACAGCAGTAACAATAGAGGTAACAATTCTAGATCATCCAACGGTAGAGGTAGAAACGCAAACGTTCGCGCTTTAAACGCCAGTGCCCCTCAGGCGCGAACACTGAGGGAGGACGAATTAAGCGAGTAAGCGAACTTCCCTCACCAATAGCCATCTATTGTTTAAATTTAAATTACTCAGATTTCATTAACGAGTCACAAAAATTTTGTTCTTTCCTAGTAGACACTCAAGCGGACATTTCTTTAATAAAGATGTCATATTTAGACAGAAATATTTCCTTAAATACGAACGACATTATTAACATTACCGGTGTCACTTCCAATTCAGTTTCCACTTTAGGTAAAATTACCGTAAATTTAAATTTTTCTAACTTTTCTATTAAACATACTTTACATGTAGTAAATGAAGACTTTAATATTCCATCCGATGGCATACTGGATAAAGATTTTCTGAAAATTAACAAATGCATTATTAATTATGAAAGAAATAGTATTTCCTTTTGGGTAGGTAATGAAAAAGTCGCGATACCAATCCTGCACGGAACAGAAAGCGACAGTTGTATCATTCCACCAAGATGTGAAATATTCAGACTTTTTGATTTAGGAGATTCACCCGAACCACTTTTCGTGGACTCGCAGGAAATTGAAAAAGGTGTTTTCACAGCTAGGTGCATTGTTAATAACAGTAACCCAATAATTAAAGTTATAAATACCACGGATGATATAAAGTATGTGAAAAGAAAAGTATTCGGACAGAAAAACTTTCAAATTATAATGTTTATACAATTAACAAGACAGAAACAGAAACCAACGTACGAAAAAACTAATTTCGATTTTAAAAAATCAAATACCTCAACATGCTCCAAGTAAATTACTTGACCTTTGCATTGACTATGCCGACATTTTCGCTCCTGACACGGACAAAATGACTTTAAATAACTTCTACGAGCAAAAATTAGGATTGACAGACAACGAGGCGATATATGTTAAAAACTATCGATTACCATACTCTCAACGCGAAGAAATAAATCGCCAAGTAAATAAATTGTTAGATAACGATTTGATTGAACCCAGTTATTCGAATTACAATAGTCCTTTGATTGTAGTCCCAAAGAAAGATACTAATGGTCAAAAAGCTTATCGTGTGTGCGTAGATTTTCGCGCAGTTAACAAAAAACTCGTTGCTGATAAATTCCCACTAGCGAGAGTTGACGATATTTTAGACAATCTCGGTAGAGCAAAGTATTTTTCCACATTAGATCCTTTTTCAGGATTTCATCAAATCCCCTTGCATCCTGACTCTCGTGACATTACGTCTTTCAGCACTGACCGTGGCGCATTTAGATGGAAAGTGCTTCCATTCGGCATAAATATATCACCTAATTCATTCTCGCGAATGATGACAATAGCTTTTTCGGGTATACCACCCAATGTCGCATTTTTATACGTCGACGATATTATCGTCATAGGTTGTAGCGAAGCACACCATATTAAAAATCTTTCAAAAGTCTTCGATACTTGTAGGTCTTTTAATCTCAAACTTAACCCAAATAAATGCAACTTTTTACGACCAGAAGTTACATTTTTAGGTCACAAATGTTCAGCCAAAGGTTTGTTGCCAGACGACTCTAAAATAAACGCAGTTAAAAAGTATACAAAACCGACCGACAAAGACGCGGTACGACGATTCGTCACGTTTGCAAACTATTACAGACGGTTTATACCAAATTTTGTGTCTCTGGCAGCGCCACTGAATCGATTAAGCAGAAACGTCTGCATAAGCCCTATGACGAGTAGTATGGTCCAGAGCAAGACGACGCAGAGTCTGTCATTCCCTTCAAACTCAGGCTCCCACCACTGCAGACATCGCCGAAAAAGAAAGCCTCTAACACCCCTTTCCTTACGGTCCAGCCCTGTTGAAACGGCAAGTTTCCTTGGACTACCGTTAGAGGATATTGATAACAATTTGTGATCGGTCGCGGCTGTTAGGTGGGGCGAGCATTGCTACAACAACAAAGCACACTTCCGAAGGATATGCGCGTTACTCTGCCCCAACTACGATCGCTATGTATAGCCCCAGCCTGGTGTATAGCACAAAACATGTATTCGTATGTAAAATGGAACAAAAATCTGTAAAGCAACTTTTTTGTTGCTAAACCCATATTGAAACTGCTCGATACTGAGATAGTGAAGTTTGGAAAAATATCTGCTCCATACTAGATTATAAAAGTATGTAATTCTAACGGAGATTTAGGTAGGTTCTTTTCTACTGCGAAGTAATATTTTGCAGACACATATTTGCCTAAAGTTTTAATGTGGTCCGATTAGTCGTTCCTGAGATGGTCTTGCTAGTACCTTAATGGTGCTTTGTTACCGGAACGTACCTAACCCAGCGTATTAGGGATTTAGAATATACCCGCGGTAGGTATGCCTGTCGTAAGAGCCGACTAAAATACCAAATAAATTCAAGGGGTTGTGTAGCGCAACCTTTTCGCAATATCTAGCTTCTCCAAACCTAGTTTTCAACCTCACCAATCCGTGGCGAATCCCGTTTCATTAACAGCTGAGCCTCTGGCGACCCCGATTTCCTCATGGATTTAGTCATGGATCTAGAGGGTGGGAGGGCGGTATAGCCTAGACGGTCGCATGTGGTCATAACAAATCGTTCCCGAGATGGTCGGGCTTGGTACCGGAACATACCGGATCTGCATCCGGCAAAGGACCAGAAACCATCGATAACACTCCCATAGGACTTCGGGGAGTGTCCTTATCGCTACAACACAGGAACGTACAGGATCTATATCCCGCAAATTGCCATCAACATCGATAACATCCCCAAACCCTTCTTGGAGTGTTTTATCGTTAATACAAGAACAACAACCTTTTGCGTGGAAGCGAGGTCCCTCTGGCAGGAATGGGATGGCAGGTGGTTTTTAAGGAAATCAATACGGTATGTCTCAAAATACTGGAAAACACATCCTCCTACAGCTGCATGAAGGATCACGAAGTGGAATCATCAAGGCCCTCCCAGTGGATTTATTCAGCGTAGTGAGCAGTCTTTAAGGAAATTTTATCGTTGCTACAAAACATAACATATAAAATTTCATAGATTTATCAATGAGTTTTCTAAATAAATTTTTCATACTCTGCAGACAATTCATGACACATTTTTTAGTCATATAAAATCGCTATATTGTTGAGAGCTAAAGTAAAGAATTACCTCGCATATTTAATAGTTATATACAAAACAATTTCTTGAGAATTGCGTTTATTCAGCTGAATATATATTACATCTTGTGAACTTTCAATTCCATCTCCGTAATGGCTTCAGATTTTCACCTTTTTTCACACTGTTTGGAAATATAAAAACAACAATTAAGTAAAGTTTCAATTCTTTTCCTAACATAAAAAACCTACACTGCCTTTAATTCTCCTAATTTAGGTAAATTTTTCGTGTACGATTTCTTTCCCTCTTCATCCATGGCTGATAACTCCTTCGGATGCACTTGCTTTTTATGGGAGCGACAACTCGAGCCACTTGAAAAAGTTTTATCGCAAAAGTTACATATAAAAGGCCTTATACCAGTATGGGCAATCAAATGAACTTTTAATGTTTTAACACGCTTAAAGGCACGACCACAATAATCACATTTGTGTGGCATTGAATTAGAATGTACTAGCAAATGACTATTTAATGTGGTTCGTGAGTTTAATTGCTTTCCACATATCTTACAATTGTGCTTCCCTTCATGTATTTCCATATGGCGCTGGAAAGTTTCAACAAAACAAACCATTTTTGAACAAGGTTGATAAAATAAAGTCCTGATATAACTTTTAATACCTTCAACCGATTTGCCATTTTGAAGCCCATACCACAGGTCTTACATTCGAAGGGTGTAACGTCTGTGTGCATTAACATGTGTTCTTTGAGCTGTCCTCTTGCAGAAAAAATTTCGCCACATATCTCACAAACAAATGTTTGCTTTAAAATGTCCTCATGATTACTCTTCAAGTGTTCCGTTAATATTTCTTTACTTTCCAATTTCTTATCACAATGTTTACAGATAAACCACTTAGACTCATTTTTCAAGCAGCTTTCAGGCAACGCTTTAGTTTGGACTGTAGTATCTTCGCCGTGTACTTTTTTCATATGCCCATAAAAATTTTGTATGCGTTTAAAATGTTTGGAACAAGTGTTGCAAGAGTAGTTTGATACTTGCGCTTGATTTTTTTGAATTTTGGGAATCCTTTTCTTCCTTCTTCCTGTTGTGCGCTTAATGTTTTTACTGTGACACCTGCTATTACTTTCAAATGCATTTATAGGTCTGGAACTGCATTTTTTATTTTCCTGAGCAGCTATGAAATTATTGCAGGTTTCGTTTCCACTTAAAGGAACAGCGTCGTGCAATTCTATCATAACGCTTTCATCAGTCATCTGCATGGTCGGCTTTTGGTCTAACGGTAAATCAGGCACGTGTAATTCATCTATTGATTGATTTTCGTAAAACGACGCATTTTCGAAAAGACCAAACTTTTCAAACAACATTTTTAAATTCACCTTGCCTTGATAATAGCAATTTATTAGGCAATCGTACATTTGCTGCACTTTAATGGCACGATTCCGGAACTTCAATGACGCTATGAGTTCTTGATGGCACTTTGCACATACTTGCTGGGGCAGTATCTCGTCATATTTTACCTGGATGAATCACAAATATAAACTATTCCAAGCAGATCCAAGATTACACGAAGACTTTACTTACCTGTGTTTGCAAGAAATCTGCTATGGCAGTGGCTAGGTCTGTATTCGGTAGACTACTGTCACCAGGCACCGGTTCAGTTATGTAGATGTTATTTCCAATAGATACTGCACACAGGCGGCACCAGCTCATCCAATCACCACAAAGAACAGTTTCCATCGTAAAATCAAATAGTTTTTTTTTTTGTATTTTAGTAATCACATATACGAGCCATAAAGAAACGAGCTGTCAAATTCAATCTCGTTGCTTGTTGTGACAGCAACTTGGGCACAGGGTGTTTGCGATGAATTATATCTTCAGCAGAACAGCTTGGTTCCGGAATCGAATACAGGTTACTTGTTCATGTGTATCAGAGTTGTAAAACTGTGCAATCATTTGAAATTTTAAATCAATGGTTTAAGAATGCTTGCCCTTCATTCATTCATTCCTTGTTAAGGAATGTGTCTTAAAAGTTAACCCATTCTTCATTTAGTATTGGAAAAAAAGAATGCACTCCTGAACTCATTCGAAGAAAGAATGAAGTAATTGAATGAAACACAAACATTATTAAACACAGAATAAGCATTCAAATGAATGCAGCCTTTGCTGACTGTGCACACTTCTAGTACCAATCAATTATGAAAAATGTCGTACATGCACAAAAACCGCTCAAATATCACATGGTAGCATTTAATTAAAGCCACTTCAAAATATCTACACAAAAATTTAATTATTATCCGTAATGACCAGCTTTTTTTCGATATTTAAATAGTAATAAAGCACGAAGAAGTTAACTGGAAAAGTATTATTGAAATTTTCCTAAAATTTAATAACAAAAAAAGCAAATGACAAAGATTTCAACATATCTGTTCCGAAAATTGTCATCGTTCTAAATAAGTGTTGCCAATGTGGCATATAAAAGGCTTGCACGAAAAAGTACTGATCTACATTTGAACGTCCTCAATTATTGATTAAACAATTGAAAGTTATATATTATAAAAGCTCTTAAGTTCCTTCATATATTCTTCCTAGCGGTTTAAGGGCAAATACTGTATTTATACTGGTTTGTGAGTTTCCAAATTGCTATAGCAATACACTATTTTTCTCTATTTTCTAAGAAAAATATTCTTCTAAACACAATAGTTTGTAATTACAGTAATATAAAATAGGTCCTATAGGTAGTTGTAGCTTTTTTGATAGCAAAGAAAATTAATTTTGAATACAAATCTGCTCAAGTAAGATAGAATTCAACCTACAAATGCCATGCAAATAGGCAGAGACTAATGGTCCTTCTCAATCACTCGGGTCCTGTATTTATATTCCGTCAAACACTGTCAAAACATTAGCTGTAAAAAACTGTACTCCGATGGAGCCAGTCAATCTCTTTGTGGGGAGGAAAATTAATAAACTCTGAAGAGTTTCTCCCAATGAAACATTTTTTTTTGTGTGGCACATATGAAAGAAAACTGGGAAGGTGACTCAGGTGAATAGAAAAAGCCTGAATCGCTGTAGGACGATGCCATGGAATTAGACATATATTTATAAAAATTCTCGGAATTAGGAAGCTCCAACGAAATCGCCCATGGACCTATGTATTTTGAGGTATTTAAATTTAAATTACTTAAACTCAAGTATCTGTTTTTGTTATATTACTTACTTACTTAATTGGCGCTTAAAAGCCAAATTAAACTTCCTTAACCCAAACGCCATAGTCGTAACCATACCCATATCCATAACCATCTCAATGTGATCGATTAATGGTGCCTTAACCTAAAAATCGTGAAAATTTCATAAAAATGATGAAAACGCAAAAAATTACAAACATATTCCACAAAAAATAAGTATCTTAGTCATAACGTATCCAAAACAATGAAGAAAATCTAAAAAAAGTTATTAAATTCACCAACTCAAATATTTTTAGGTTATGGATATGGCGAGAAACCAAAAACCAATTGATTCGCTATGGCGTTAGCGTTATGGTATGGCACCATTAATCGATTACATTCCTTTCCATAAGGTAGGTTCGATCAGCTGATTTATCTGGTTATGGCTTTATGGTTATAAGTCACCATTAATTCGCCCTTAACCGTCTAAACGGTTATGGCCGTCACTGGACTATGTTGATGTCTGCATATAGCTCGTACAGCTCATCATTAAACCTTCTTCGGTTCTCGCCATCGCCAGCGCGTACAAGTCCATAAATCTTTCGAAGAACTTTTCTCTCGATAACTCCCAAAGCCGCTTCAACAAAAAATATCCACAATTTACTCTATTTGGTCAACGCACAATGTGATCATTTACAAAATCCATTTTACTACAATGGCAAAATAAGTGGGACATATAGAACCATTTTGCAATTTGTAAATTTTACCAAGTAGCGCAACTAACAGCAGATCGCTCAAAATTTGCACACACACACAAACATCACTAATAGCCATATTACGGAAAACTTAGGGAAATTGAAGTTACATTTTTAAACAGACATAAAATGTTATAATTTTGGAATATATAGCATCTAGGACACTTTAATTACAGTAATTGAAAGAAAATGTTTGCTTATTCTCAAGTATTTAATTATTTTTTCTAAATTTATCTTTAATATTGATGCAATGATTGAAGTTATATTGATCCAGTGCAGGTCTGGTCTTCCTAATGTTCTTCATTCCACCCTACTCGAGTGTCTCTTTCACTGAATTCGAGTGCCTTCCACTCTATTTGCAACATAACCTCAATTTAAGCAGCCAAACTATATAGTAAACAATGATTTCGATGGTCGTACAGTAAGGAGGTGTCGCACGCGCGCTTAAAACAGAGTACCAAAAAGTGCGTGACACGTCCTCACCGTTCAAGCATTGAAATCAAACTAAATAAATAATTGATTTTGCTTTCGTGCACGCTACGAGTTCGTGTATACTAGCGCATTCTCAATTTGGTAACCGTGTAAATGTAGTGGTACCCACCGCTGCTAATAAGCGAATGAACTACGCAAACCGATGCATGAAGTAATGTGCGCGATTATCGCGCTCTTACTAACATATCTGCATTTCGATTTTGCCGATGCCTGGTCGAGACTGTAGTAGAAATATGCGAATAAAGAAGCAGAGAGTATAAAAGAGCGCAAGCTGAGTAGTCAAGAGCTCAGTTAGATTTTTAAGCACGCTATCAGTTGCGAAGTGAAGTTTAATAGCGAAGTACCTTTAAAGCAGGCATCAGCAAATTGGAAATGCAGATGTGTTAGTGAGAGCGCGATAATTGCGCACATCACTTGATGCATTGGTTTGCTTAGTTCATTCGCTTATTAGCAAGCAATAACACAAGATCGTTTGTTATTATATTTTTAATGTGCACAAGGGGAAGCAAAAGCTTTATACAATTAAATACCTTGTATTTGCGCAAAAGGGTTGGTCAACATTAAATATTTTTCGCTTGTGCATATTGGAAAAATTAACAAACCATCTTTGCTTGTTGCTTGTTAATAACATTCGTCAACATTGCGAGCGACGCACACAATCGATGTTGCTGTGCCAAATGCTCAGTGACTACTAAACTAAAGAGAATAAGAATATGTGTGAATTGAGTGTGCACAATTGTGCCACTAAATGCCGATGCCTGCTTTATGCGGCAGTTACCCACCGACGTGTGCCGTACGTACGGACGTTTGTCGTACGAAACACGTTTGACCGAACTCTCAAGCCCGTAGGAATCAATGACACGTTCTTACGGAAAAAATCAAAATTGTGTTGATTTCTACGTTCCGGGCTACGTACGTACGGGCGTTGCACGTCGGTGAGTTTTCGTTTACATTGCACACTCATTAGATAGGTCGTGTCAGCTGACACGTTTTTGGTACGTACGTTCGTGAGTAACTGCCGCATTAGAGTAGTCTAATAAAGACCATTTTGTAATACAGAATATTGGAGTGTTTTATTCAACAGTTTAGCGATACGAACGTAAGCAGAAGGTTGCAAATAAGGAGAATTCCCCTAAATTAGTTACAATATAATTATTTTTGACGCCCCAATGATAATGTGCATATCTATACAAACATCTTTTTTTATATATGGCACTCTAAGATAAAGAGAGTGATTAGTTCAAAAAATCTCAATGCTCAGAACACCAAAAACTGCCTCCCCTGTATCCGTCAATGAACTTTTATTTTTTAATACATAATATACAATACGAATAAGTGGAGGTATTAGTAAATCAAGTACACACTTCGGTAGGTATTGAATTGGTAAGCCTGGAGGTACATATGTATAACTTCGAAATTTATGGTTTTCAAGTTGACTCCTTATTAATCTAGATGATCCATATATATGTAGATAGGGCTCCATCAGGTGATCCATGACTCCATCAGACGAGCAATGTAACCATAAAGTCAAAAGGAATTTTCCGCACTCCATCATACCTCACAAGCAACCAAAAAAGGATATTTAACACGGTTTTCTTTCATTTGGAGCTGCTGATATATTTGGAAAAATCAAGGATTATAATCAGGTCGTTGAATAAAAGCCATTTAAAGTTAAGTAGCACAAAAATACTTTTTTTTACCACAATTGCAGACACTTCCATGAATGCGTACAGCATTATGGACAAAAATAGTGTGATATCTTATCCGTCAACTGCCTGACAAGATGTTCAAGATAGCGTTTTGACAGCGGTTTGACTGGATGTTCAATATGTCGGCGCATACGGCCGGCTGTTGTTGTTGTTGTAGCAGTGCTTCGCTCCATCCAATAGGTGTGACTGATCACAAATTGTCATCAATGTCCTCTAACGGGAGTCCAAGGAAACTTGATGTTTCAACAGGGGTGGACCATAATAAGAGGGGTGTTAGAGGCGTTGGTTCCACATTACAATTGAAGAGATGGTTGGTGTCATGTGGGGACACATTGCAAGCGGTGCATACATTTTGTAAATCGGAGTTGATTCTGGATAGGTAAGAGTTTAACCTGTTACAGTATCCAGATCGAAATTGAGCTAGAGTGACTCGCGTTTCCCTAGGGAGTGTGCGTTCCTCTTCTGCAAGTTTAGAGTATTGTTCTTTGAGTACAGGATTCGCCGGGAAATTCCTGACATAAAGATACGACGCCTGCTTGTGGAGCTCACTGAGGACATGCTTATGTTTTTTGGCTTCATACGGCTGTGTTCTTAGGTGACGTATTCCTCATAATGCTTACGGAGATGACTCCTTAAGCCCCTGGGCGGTGTTGGCTCCTCAATCAGATGTCTGTTGGGATGGCCAGGTTTCTGGGTATTCAATAGGAACTATTTGGTGAGCATATCATTTCTCTCCTTGATGTGGAGTATTCTCGCCTCAATATGTAGGTGGTGTTCTGGGGACATAAGAAGACAACCCGTGGCGGTTCTGAGGGCAGTATTTTGGCAGGCCCGTAGCGTCTTCCAGTGAGTAGTCTTTAGGCTTGGCGACCATATCGGGGACGCGTAACGTGCAATCTGCTGGCCAATTGCTTTGTAAGTGGTAATTAGCGTTTTTTATCTTTTCCCCAAGTACTGCCAGCTAGAGATTTTAAGATTTTATTACGGCTCTGGATTTTCGGTACAATTGCGGCTGCATGCCCACCAAAATATAGATCCTGATCGAACGTCACACCCAAGATTTTGGGGTGTAAGACAGTCGGTAGCGTAGTGCCATTGACGCGGATGTTCAAAATGGTCGACATTTGGGACGTCCATGTTGTAAATAAGGTCACCGATGATTTAGTCGGTGATAATGTCAGGTTTCGCGAGGTGAAGAAACCCGATAGATCAGGGAGGTAGCCGTTTATTTTGTTGCAAAGCTCGTCGATCTGTGCGCCTGGGCCTGTGGCCATTATTGTGCAGTCATCGGCATAGGAAACGATAGTAACTCCTTACCACACGCGTGTTAGGGGGTTAGGATATAGCCGCGGTAGGATGCCTGTCGTAAGAGGCGACTAAAGTACCAGATTCAAGGGGATGTGCAGCGCAGCCCTTCAGGTTGCCAGCGCAATATATAGCTTCTCCAAACGCAATTATCAACCCCACCTATCCGCGGCGAATCCTGTTTCACTAATAGACGAGGCTCTGGCGACCCCAGGAGAGGGAGGTAGGGATGGACTGAAGGTTTAATGTACCCATATAAATCGTTCCCGAGATGGTCGGGCTAGCACCTTAATGATGCTGTGTTACCGGAGCGTACAGGATCTGTATCCGGCAAAGGACCATCACATCGATAACACTCCCCAAAGCCTTCGGGCAGCACCCTTATCGCTACAACAACAACATAGTAACTCCTTCTGGTGGCAAAGGTAGCTTTGATATGTAGAAGTTAAACACAAGTGAGTATAGGACACCACCCTGTGGCACCCCTTGTTTAATTCTTATTGGTTTTGAAGTTTCGTTTCTAAATTGCACCGATGCCTGCCGGCCACCCAGATAATTTGCGGTCCACCTTTTAAGACACGGATGGGGGAAGGGTAGACCCTTCCAGGTCGTGCCATGGTTGACCGTATCAAAAGCTTTTGATAGGTCTAGCGCAACGAGTACTATTCTATGGTGGGCGTTTTGATTTAAATCGCAATTTATCGGGGTGGTAATGGCATTTAGCGCCCTGGTGGTGCTGTGAGGTTTTCTAAAGATCTGCTGATGACAGGCTAGCTGCAAATTTGCTTTGAAAGAGGCTATCTTCAGAGGGTGATAAAAAGAGATACAGCATGAATCCACACTAGTCACTTTAAAAGTTAGGTGATCTGTTCTATTTGTAATTTTAACATGATGCCGAAGATATTACACTTGTTTTATCCACAATGGTGTAGAGGGTAACAGGGTATCAAGTCTAAACATAAAGCCTCACATTTGGTGCTACTAGATCACAGAGGCAACTGTGGACTAAACATCTATACACTGCTTTATATACCAACAACACAAGATTAGAAAGCTCCAAAGTGGTAGCATACTCTTAGGCGTTTAATCTCATTTTCCAAATACTCCGTTGGCTTTGATATTTGGCCAAAAGACTGAAATTTTTTTATTTAAGCAAAACTTTAACTATGATTTTATTTGACGATTTTCAGGAAATGCCCATTTGCTTTGTTTATAAAATCACTTCGAGTCTACACGTATTGAGTGTTATGTTGAGTTAGGTACATATGTACGCGTTTGTTATCGGTTAACGAAGGGTGTTTTCCAGTGGAACTAGGGTCTCTACAAGAGCAAATAAAAGCAATTGCTATGTACGATACATTCCAACCAGCAAACGTCCAACGCTCCGAATCATTGGTTTATGAACGTGTGAGTGAAGTGGCTGCTTGCTGCCACACACAGAAATAGTAGCTCATGGTGCCGAGTAGAATAAAGTGCATTTGAGCGACGGACGCAACACAACGAAGAATGCAGCTGCTGCCTGATGCAGCTGTGAAAAAAAATTACAACTGATTTTATTTGAGTTTATAAAGAAAACAATTGTTTTAATGAAAATAAAGGGCGTTTACAGTGAGTGCAAAAACTAATTAAATATAATACCTTAAAAAAATAGGGGTGCAACTAAAATAATTGATAATCATATTCAGTTCATTGAACAGAATATTGGTGCATAGTATTGTTATCGTCTCTTGAAGTCTTTCATTTTAACAAACAAGTGATTGTTGGTTGTGATAGTGTTTGTGGAAGTTTGGTTTTGGCGATGGTAGAAAATAGTAAATAAAACTTGATACCGTTAGAACGTTAAACTAAAAATAAATTAGAAAATAATATGAGACATTTTGTGGCGAAAGTGTAATGCGGCAGTTACTCACGAACGTACGTACCAAAAACGTGTCAGCTGACACGACCTATCTTATGAGTGTGCAATGTAAACGAAAACTCACCGACGTGCAACGCCCGTACGTACGTAGCCCGGAACGTAGAAATCAAAACAATTTTGATTTTTTCCGTAAGAACGTGTCAGCTGATCGCTCTCTCACTAGACAGAGTTGCCTAGTAAATTTTTGTACGCTAATTTTTGACCGTTTGCAATTTTAAGCAAAAACGCCTAATTAAAGTTTGAAAAATTGTGAAAATAATTCGAAATAATTATGTAAAAGTGCTGATTATAAATATTTTATCTATTTATACTTATTTAATATGTATTCCGGCCTTTTACAATATCAAAAATTAAATTGGAAAAAGTTGATGTTTCCATAAGCATACATGCAAAATGGTCAATGGCAACAGTGCTTATCTGTAAACAATACACACACAAATATGTTATGTACATGTACACAGACGCACACATTGATTCCTACGGGCTTGAGAGTTCGGTCAAACGAGCTTCGTACGACAAACGTCCTTACGTACGGCACACGTCGGTGGGTAACTGCCGCATAAGAAGCGTTAAGTGCAAAGTTATACACGGGCGTGGACTGAAACATGCTACATACATACATATGTATGTACATATTAATATTTTTGAAATAGAAGCTCATGCAATTTGCGAAAGAGAGCACCTAAATTTTTCAATTGTTTTTAAATATCCCCGCAAACAATCGTGCGATTAATGCCTAAAGAGAGCCGTCGGCGATAGATCTCTTTTGTCCACATTAGTGTATAATTGATCCCTTCTAGTCCCTTTTGGGTATATTTGACATCAGTCATTGTGAAATTTATGAAGCCAATTGAAAAAAACATTGAAAAACGAACAGCAACGAAATAAATAAAATAAAAAGATTAAATGTGATTGAGTATAATTATTTATGAAAACCTAAGATACTAGGACCATATGTTCCATTATCGTAATATTTGTTTTGTTTTTATTATTGTACAACAACAATACGAAAAAAAATTTAGAATATTGTATTAGACTGAAAAACTGAAAAAAACTATAAAATCCGTAAGAATTCCCGTACGTCTTGTCCGGCAGTACCCATAGGTGAACAAAAGAGACTTGTCTGACAGTGCCCATAGAGGTTCGAAGAGGACCTGTCCGACACTACCCGTATGGGTACAAAGAGGGCGTGTCGAACAGTACCAAAAGGGGTACAAAGAGGAAGTGTCGGAACAGTACAAGAGGGATCTGTCCGACAGTACTCGTAGGGGTATAATGAGGACCAGTCCGATACTACCCGTTCAGGCATAAACAGGTACAATTGGTCTCTCCATAGGACATGCTCAAACAAATGGGATCACTCCAACCCATATAAAGAGGTCAGAACTGGCTATAGTCGCATATTCCTTTGCGACTCATCCCGGATTCAACCTAGACTAATCGCATTTTTTGCAGGGATGTTCATTAATACATGCATAGATGCATATGTACATATATATGTACATATATGTATGTATGCCTATGTTAACAGCATGTCATTAAAAACAAGTAAGGAAGGCTAAGTTCGGGTGTAACCGAACATTACATACTCAGCTGAGAATTATGGAGACAAAATTAGAGAAAATCACCATGTAGGAAAATTAACCTAGGGTAACCCGGGAATGCGTTTGTACGATATGGGTATCAAATGAAAGGTGTTAATGAGTATTTTAAAAGAGCGTGGGCCTTAGTTTTATAGGTGGACACGCCTTTTCGAGAAATCGCCATAAAGGTGGACCAGGGGTTACTCTAGAATGTGATTGTACGATATGGGTTTCAAATTAAAGGTATTAATGAGGGTTTTAAAATGGAGTGGCCCTTAGTTGTATATGTGAGGGCGTTTTCGAGATAGCGACCAACATGTGGACCAGGGTGGCACAGAACATCATCTGTCGGATACCGCCAATTTATTTATATGTATATGTAATTAGCAGACCCGTCAGACGTTGTTCTGCCCTAAATTTGGTCTATCTCCATACATTTTAATAAGCTTTTTCCGTCTAGCTCTAGGGGTATCCGGGTCCAGGTTTTGTCCATATCTTGAGACCCTAGTCACCCAGCGGTATAAAAATTACTCTGTACTAAAGCACTCATCAACAGCTTCAATTTGATACCCATAATGTAAAAACACATCCTAGTGTTACCCTGATGCTAATAGGTATGAAAACTACCCTGTACTAAAGCACTCATCAACAGCTTTCATTTCTTATCCATGTATAAACACTTTCTAGGGGTACCCGGGTCCACGTTTTGACCTCAATCTCGAGACCCTAGGCACCAATAGGTATGAAAACTACCCTGTACTAAAGCACTCATCAACAGCTTTCATTCGTTATCCATATTCTATAAACACATTCTAGGGGTACCCGCGTCCACGTTTTCGCTTATATCTCGAGACCCTAGTTACCCCCGCGGGTACGAAAAATACCCCGTATCAAAGTACTCATTCGATACCCATATTGTACAAACATATCCCAGGATTACCCACGTCCACGCTTTGATCTCAAGACCCTATCCAGAACGGGATAAAAATTAGCCTATGCCTGTCTCCTGGTTCTAAGCTACCCCTCCACCAATTTTCAGCCAAATATGTTCATCCGTTACTTCCTCTTCAATCACTCTTTATCTATTAAAAAAAGCGCATCAAAATCCGATGCGTATTTTTAAAGGTTTAAGCATTCAAAGGGACATAGGGACAGAAAAAGCGACTTTGTTTTATACTATGTAGTGATGTACATCCACACATACCTATAAACCTACGACCTCAAAAGCAATTAGCGCGGACAGTTCACAGCGAACAAACACACATACGCATTTTTTGATAAAAATGTTACTTTTGTTTAAACAATTTGGCTGATATAAGAAAGGAATCATGTATTTTTTTTTGATGCAGATCGAAGGTAAATATTTCAAAGTTTTACTGAAAAGTAGAATTTTTGAAATCCATCCATCCGTTTATGAGTTATAGCTGTGTAAACAAAAATTTTATGATTTTTTGCTACATTTTGGCAATTTGCCACGCCCCTATAATATATATCTTCAAATTATATTAACTGTACCATTTCACGTAGCTAAGCTTTCAAATGCAAAAAACCGTTTTAAAATCGGAGTATTCTGTGTGACGTTATGTGCATACATGGCATTTAGCGACTTTATTTTATAAGATTTATAGATAAATAGATATAGATACCACGAACAGTATTCCTGCCAAGATTCCAAAGGCTTTTAATTTCGCCCTGCAGAACTTTTTCATTTTCTTCTACTGAATATGGTAGGTGTGACACTCATTTTAAAAAGCTTTTTTCTAAAGTTATATTTTGCGTCAATAACCCAATCCAATTACCATGTTTCATCTCTTTTTTCATATTTGGTATAGAATTATGGCATCTTTTTAATTTTTCGTAATATTCGATATCGAAAAAGTAGGCGTGGTCATAGTCGTATTTCTACCATTTTTTATACCAATACAAAGTGAGTTCAGATAAGTGCGTGAACATAGTTGAGTAAAGATATATCGATTTTTGCTCAAGTTATCGTGTTATCGGCTGAGCGGAAGGGCAGATGGTAGACTGTGTATAAAAACTGTGCGTGGCTTCAACCGATTTCGCCCTTTTTCACAGAAAACAGTTATCGTCCTAGAATCTAACCCCCTACCAAATTTCACAAGGATTGGTAAATTTTTGTTCGACTTATGGCATTAAAAGCATCCTAGACAAATTAAATGAAAAAGGGCGGAGCCACGCCCATTTTGAAATTTTCTTTTATTTTTGTATTTTGTTGCACCATATCATTACTGGAGTTGAATGTTGACATAATTTACTTATAAACTGTAAAGATATTAAATTTTTTGTTAAAATTTTATTTTAAAAAATTTGTTTTTTAAAAGTGGGCGTGGTCGTGTCCGATGTTGCTAATTTTTATTAAGCATGCATATAGTAATAGGAGGAACGTTCTTGCCAAATTTCATCATGATATCTTCAACGACTGCCAAATTACAGCTTTCAAAACTTTTAAATTACCTTCTTTTAAAACTGGGCGGTGCCACGCCCATGGTCCAAAATTGTACTAATTTTCTATTCAGCGTCATAAGCTCAACTCACCTACCAAGTTTCATCGCTTTATCCGCCTTTGGTGATGAATTATCGCACTTTTTCGGTTTTTCGAAATTTTCGATATCGTAAAAGTGGGCGTGGTTATAGTCCGATATTGCTCATTTTAAATAGCGATCTGACATGAGTGTCCAGGAAGCTACGTACCAAATTTCATCAGGATACCTCAAAATTTACTCAAGTTATCGTGTTAGCGGACAGACGGACGGACGGACATGGCTCAATACAATTTTTTTTCGATACTGATGATTTTGATATATGGAAGTCTATATCTATCTCGATTCCTTTATATGTGCACAACCAAACGTTATCCAATCAAAGTTCTGTGAGTTAGGCTCAACTGAGTATAAAAACATAAAATAATCGCCACTCGAATGGCGAAGAAGTAAAACACGCTCTTGCTTTACAAATATACATATATACATATTCTAACACATGATTACACGAGTATGTATAAATATAATTAAGTACCCTGAAGGAAATCTGTGAATTGGAAAGAGTTAAAAAAATGTCATGTCACTCCGTACAGATATACATAAATTCGAGGCTGTGAAGGACTTCGTCGAAGTAGAAACCAGTATTAACGACAAAAACAATACAAGGGCTTAATTCTGTATTGCGAACGATAGCTCTAACGAACGATTCGCCTCCAAACGACTTCGTCTACGTTCGTATTTTATATTAAACAGGAAGGCGAAAGCAAGTGTCAAATGATATGTTGGCAACGTTTAACATAGTGGAAATACACTGGCGATTTTCCTTTGCGGCGAAACGAACGTAATAGAGTATAAGCTGGAGACATTGGTGCTTTATCGGTAACCGTATTGGTAACCTTATAACAACTGATTCGACCAACCTTATGAGATTCAATGCACTCAATTATTGGTGCCGCTAAGGTCGTAACCGTATCGTAGCCAACCAATTGGGTTTTGGTTTACCGTCGTAATGATAAACAGCTGATTACGTTAGGGATACGGATACAGCGATACGACATACGGCACCAATGACTCCGGCTATAAGTCTCACTGCTACTACAACAACAACAAGCCCCTAAGTCTAGAAATCAAAGCAACAAGTGCTACTTTGGATTGAGTAGGTTGTTGGTTGCGCATAGTGACATGAACATAATGCTACGGTTTCGCTGGCTATATCGTGTTATGAGAACCAACAAAAGGCTCCAGCTCAAAAAGTATTCTTCTCGTGTACTGAAGCAAGACTTTATCTCCCTTAGTGGTCCCAGTTGGCGTCAGTTATCGCGACACAGGGATGGCGCGACTTGTTTACAACAGCCAAAATGGCCTAGGATGTTAAGCTTGAGTTAATGGTGATGATGACAGTTGCTTATTTCATAACACTATCACCATGTAAAATGTCATAAATATCTAGAAAAACAATTGATTCAATAAAGAACCATACCATTGGACAATGATCATGTTAATCGACCTGTCAAAAGCCGTTGACAAGGTCAAACAACACATCCTATTCCAAGGAATAGAGAAATTATTTCTCAAGAGATGGAAAACCAACTATATGTGTATGTTAGAAGGACCAAAATTCAATCAAGCCGAAATAAAAAGGGAATACCTCAGGGTGGTGTCTTATCCCTTCTGAATCCCCTTACCCCACATATACAATCTCCCTTAGCTACAAGGAGGAATCTCCATAGTTTCTTATGCAGACGACTGGGTCATAAAGGTAACGGGTCCATGCCTTTCTTCTTCTTGTAGCGAAGCACAATAGGTGCGATAAATTACGTACATTCCTGGACTGGATGGTGGCCCGCCGACCACGCAGATAATTTGCGGTTCCCCTTTTGAGAAGAAATGAAAGGGTAGACCCTTCCCAGTCTTATAACAACGTTCTGTGATTGACTGAGTCAAACGGTTTTAAATAAGTCTATCCACAATTTGTTTTTATTGATGGGGTTTAGCGCTAAGACGGTGCTATGTAATTTACGGAAGAAACCGTTTCTACACCTTACGTGACTTGGCACTGTCACCAACTAAATCTACGGCTATATTACTCACGGCATAGACCTCGAAGATGACACAACAATTGGACATCCACGTTGAAGAAATATCGTTACCAACTGTAGAGCCGCCAAAACATTTAGACAATCACAGTCTCAGCTTAAACACATATTCATTCGTAGTTGCGTCCCAAATATAGAGTTGCAACAACATCCTCAAGCCACTTGCTGGCAGCACTCGGGATGGGAGAATAAGAAATACTGCTGTTTGCCAAATGGCATTTAGAAATCCCAAGACTTCTGAGTGTATTTCTGCTATGAGAAGCTATTCAGAAAATGGTGACTGCCTTAGCAGATGCCATTTACGGCCTACATAAAAAATTTATTGCACTATATTACAAATTGAAAGCGAAGCTCAATCTTAACCTCCGCGAAGGTACATTGCGCCAAATTATTTTTATTATAAGTTTTTAGCGACCTTTCTTTTTTAAATAAATAATTTTCTTGCCGGCTTGAGGTCCAATTTTGTAAATAAAATTTTTCAAAAATTGTTGAGTTTTGTTTTTTTTTTTCTTCAATATATTTCGGTTACCTACTGTAACCGTCTTCAGGATTAAATTATTTTACGCGTCTTCACTGCTTAACGCGGAGTTTTGTTAAGCAGTGAAGACGCGTAAAATAATTTAATCCTGAAGACGGTTACAGTAGGTAACCGAAATATATTGAAGAAAAAAAAAAAAAAACAACAATTTTTGAAAAATTTTATTTACAAAATTGGACCTCAAGCCGGCAAGAAAATTACAAATTATTTTTACTTATTATGGATACTTCAGTATTCTCTGAAATCTTTGAAGAGCAGTTGACACTAATCCTTATTTTTTTTTTTTTTTTGATTCTCTGCAGGGTTCTAGCATTTTATGTACCTGCCTCCACGTACACTTAAAGTAAATGACCATAGCCATGTATGTATATGTGTAGGTACACACACATGCGGCATTTTAGAAGCGATTTACAATAAAAATTTTAGATGAACAACACTGCCACTACCTTTGGCCCACAACTCGCAAAGCGTTCGAACAAACAACAACAAAAAGTTAAAACACTTGAGTTGCGGCTTCCAGCAAACACAAGTTCTCAACGAAGACAATGTACACAGTCGGACTCACACAAACGTGTTCATTGAAAACAAAAATACTACCATGAATCCGTAGTTTTATATTTATTCCAAGCCATTGCTCCCCGTTAAAACCGGCCTGCTTTTTCTTTTACCCACCGTATTTCTTTTATCTTGTGAGTAAGAGCTTTTAACAAGTCGGATATATTCACTCTCCTTAACACCGAAACTGGAAGTACTTACGAGGGTTGCCATTTATATTTTGAGCCTAATAATGAAAAGACAGTAATTTATTATCGAAAATGGCTTTATTGTTTTTCGAAGTATTCTCCATAATAATCAATACACTTTTGCATGCGTTCAAACCAATTTTCGTAACACTTTTTCCACTCCGATTGAGGTATTGAGGATTGAGCTTTTGTCAAATTATGCGGGATCCAACGCGAACAAATTTTTTTCACAGCTATATGTTCATGACGAGTATTCACGAGTTAATTCCATTTTTTCGCTGAGATACAATTTTTAAGTTACTGTAAACAACACAAGTTGTGCTCAAATTTCAAAATTTTCTGAAGAAGGTTATGCTTAAAAACGTCAAACTTTCAATTGAAAACGTCGTCAGATGATGCCGGCAAACAATTAGTGTTGGCAAGGCTCAAAATATAAATAACAACCCTCGTACTAGTAAAAGTAAATTTTTTTTTTTAATTTTCGTTCGTCCTTGAGCTAATCTGCTCTAACCGAACTCAGCCACCAACTGTGGAATTTACAGCGATAGGCAAATAAATATTTCTCAAATTCAAAATTTAAAAGTAACTTTGAATTTAAATAAAATCTTACCAAACCAAAAGAATGAAAAAAATCTTTCGAGTTTACTTAAAGATTTTGAACGCTTTCGTTAAGAGAAGATACAACAAATTAAACTCATACATCTTTTTTGTAACAGTGCTTCGCTTCTATCCAATAGGGGCTATCACCACTTCATCAATCGTCATCGATGTCCTTTTACGGAAGTGCAAGGACACTAGCAGTTTCAATAAGGTTGGACTAGAGAGATATGCGTGTTAGAGACGTTGATTCCACAATGAAGTTGAAAAGATGATGGGTGTCATGTAGCCACATATTACATGTCGGACATAAATTGCGTATGTCGGGGTTGATTCGGGATGAGTAAAAGTTTAACCTGTAACAGTATCCAGATCGAAGTTGTGCCAGAATGACGCGTGTCTCCCTGGGTAATCTGCTTTCTTCAACAGCGAGTTTCGGGTATAGGGCTCTGAAAACGGGGTTCGTCGTGCCCTTATCTGCATAGTATTTTGCCGACTCATAGTGAATGCGACTGGTTGTTGTTTATATTCATCAGGTTCAAACGACTGATTTCTTACGCGTTAGAAATATTGATCTAATGTCATTTGAAAAAATGTATTTAGAAGACAAGCCTTTAGAATGCTGCCTTGCTGCAGCCCTGCTGGTGAAATAAAGAGCCAAGATTTGGCATTAGCAGTGTAGAGTAATAAGACAAGTAAGACGTGATCAACACCAAAATGGTAGAGTGAAAGCTCATAGAAGTCAACTTCAACTAAAACTTTAGGTGCAACAACTCACTGAATGCTTCGAGAAGTTTTTTTTTAATTCTATAAACATGAAATATGTGTCAAAGGACGCGTTTTGATCCCAGGACCATGAATCCGAAAGCGGAAATTCAAAATTTTATTTCTGTCAAAAGTTATTTCCAAAAAACCGAAAAATGGCCCCGGAGCGCTCCGAATATGAAATCGGCTTATAATGTTAGGCATCGTTTTTGTTGGCACTCTTGAATATACATAAGAGAGTCGTCCGTAAAAAGCTCAGTGCCCAGAGAGTTATTGAAAATAATTGTGAGATGCTCAGCCAAATACAGACATATGGTAACGGATATATGCAGAGATCTAAAACTAAGTGAAGAAAACTACAATCAGATTCAAAATTACTGTACGGCTTAGCTTAGGCCTCATGAGGAGGAAGCCGGCTTCAAAAGCGCTTAAACCAATTATATTTGAAATTACATTTTTTAAATCTATATATATAAAAAGAAGTGTACATTTTGATTGTCACTCCATAACTCGAGAACGGATAGAAAGATTGCCATGAAATTTTTAGGAAAGATACAGGAAGGAGATATGATGGTTAGTTGATTTTGAAATCCCAAATCGGTTTAGCCATTTTTGAGTTATGATTTTTTTTTAGAAAAATTCAAAATTTGAAAAAAAAAAAAATAAAAAGTGTACATTTTCATTGTCACTCCTAACTCGAGAACGGATAGAAATTTTGCCATGGAATTTTTAGTTTGGTATATAAATTTGCCTATACTAGTATTTACGATCGTTTTTTTCGGGAAGTAGACCAGAGACGGACTGTGACTGGGATTAGGACTAGGACTGGGACTGAGCCTCGGAAGGGGATTGGAACAAAATACATACCACCCTCTGGGACTGGAATTAAGGGATGAAGAAGAGTAAGAAGAACTTGAGAGAAGAGAGAAGAGAAAGGAGAGAAGGAGAATGAGAAAGAGATAGAATGAGACAAAGATGGAGATAGATGAAGCGAAAAAGACGGAGGGAGGAGTAAATAAAAGGATTAGGAAAAAGTGTAGAGGGGGGAGGGCAGAGTTAGACGGAAAAAGCTTATTAAAATGTATGCAGATAGACCAAATTTAGGGCAGAACAACGTTGCCGGTTCTGCTAGTAACTATATGAAAATTGCTCTACAACCTCGAGAAGAAAAACGGTTTCGATTATAGAAAAGTCTTAAAAACACTTAAAAGGAATTTGCCCGATTTATATTTCGATTACAATGCTAAACCACGCGATTTTCAGAACACGACTCACAAGGGAATGCTAAGAATTAGAGCTGGATTTCGATTCGATTTTTAATATATTCAATCGATCTTTTTTTTAAGAAATGGAGAATCGATTTTTCTATTAGAAAACTTCGATTTTTTTAGCCTTCGAAGTTTTGATCATCTTTGAGTAAATGTACCATATATGTATATCAATAAAAACGTGCAGAAAATATATTTGTTGTAATTTTTTATAAATTTAGCTTTATTCGCATATTCACAGAACAAATGAAATAGTGTTCAAATTTTTAAGAAGCTCGACTTATGATGGTGGCTATGAGTAAAAGTAGAAATATGAAGAAATCTTATCATCACCAACAATTAGCGCTTAGCCGCCTAGGAGATTTTGGCATTGCAGTTGCGCAAGTCAGCTTAGCCATCTCGGCTTCAACATAACTGACACCAATTGCGAGCACCAAGGGAGATCAAGCATTCTTGGCGGAGGTCTTCCGCTTCGTCTGTTTCCAAATACGGATGCCGATAGGAATACTTGCTATGCCGAAACCTTTTCATGAATTCCTATAACTGGCTGGTTCGACGGAGATGATCATACTTCATCGGCATAACTTTTCTCTAGAAAAGGGCCATACCATCGACTCTCGATACCGCAGCTATGATGAGTGATTATTAGAGGGTTATAGCCAAAAGTTGTTCTCCTTGTTATTTCTAAGCTAACATTGCAAAGAAGGCAGAAATAACTGATGAAGCGTCTGCGCACAAAATTGGAATACCTGGAAAAACACAGAAAACATGCTATTTATTTATCGAATACACTACCAATCTGACTCCGATGGGAGAAACAAGTGAATAACCCTGTGGTACTCCTTGATGTTGCCAAAGATCCTCAGTCAACGAAACGAGAAAGAAACTGGCGAGCTTTTTTAGCGGTAAAAACAACTGAGTAGCAATCAACCATTTCCAGCTCGATTTAATCGACTAAATAGATTTTTTTTGAGAATCGAATCGAAAAAATCGATTTTCCAAAAATCGAATCGAATCCAGCTCTACTAAGAATGAATTTTTACTTAGTTGTTGGATGCGCTCTTTCGGTGTCGATAGCTGTACTATGTGTATATGATTATACTTGTGTTATATATTGAATTTCTTGATGAATGCTGCTCCAAAGTTTATGTTTTTTTTTTTTAATTCCTAACCACTTACATTTTTCTATTCCAGTTCTTAACCTATTTGTTGTTTTTGTGTAAAATACGAACACGCAAAATTTTATGAATTTTATTTTGTATCGATAACAAATGCAAAAACCTAATACCACTACATATCTATCAACATACATATATATATATATATATATATATATTAGCAAACTCGTATATACTTAGCTTAATCGCTCATCACCAATGAAAGTTTTTGCGATTGAAGAAGTAAAGCCGAGAAGTGAAAAATGAATAATTTAACAAACACTGAAGCTGTACCAAAGTCTGGACATGTTAATGAAGGTAAGTAAATGTTGAAAGTTAACTTATTTATTTAAAGAAATATTTAACACAAGCTGTGCTAATTAGTTTGGAAGATTAATAGGTATAATAACCGGAATTACTATACAATTTGAGTGTGCATTGTTCAGCCAGTAAAATTGAGACAATAAGTGACTTTTCTTTTTTCCAGGCATGCTTAACGAACGAAACGATATCATTTCGTTACGATAATCAACGCTAATAAACGAAACGAAGTCACTTCGTTTCGTATATTAACGTTAAGATCGTCAAATTAACGTTAATTTGACGTTCTTAACGTTAATAAACGAAACGAAATGACTTCGTTTCGTTTATTAACGTTGATTATCGTAACGAAATGATATCGTTTCGTTCGTTAAGCATGCCTGCTTTTTTCCTTCCAAATTTTCCTTGTGCCTTACGTGATTGACGAATTATGAACCCCGGGTATAAGTTGCTCATATTTCTAATACCTCCAGTTAAGTAGATAAATAAGGCCCTCTGTAGTCTAAAGTTAAAGCCTTATTGGCATCTCATGGGCTTTCGATAGCACGACACAACAAGCTTTAGAGAAAGCTATATAATTGGTTGGACATAAACTCAATGATTATTCGCTGAGGAAACACAGGGGAGGGACAACTAAGCCAATTGTGGCCATTGGAGGATGCCTCAAGGGATGTACTCTTTCCTCTCTTATGGACCATATTCTGAAAACCAATGCGCTTGACACACAAAGGTATGCAGATTACTAAGGTCCGGGTTTTCAGTAGTTTGTTAAGCTACGCTTAAACTAAGTTTGCTTAAACTCTAGTCAAATTTAAACTTCAGTTAAACTACTGAGCAGTTTTTCAGTCACAGTTTAGGGCCGCCTCTGCGGTATGCTTTTATGTGCGGCAAAATTGGCTTTTTTATTATCTAGATAATTTGTAGATACGCCAACAGTTGGATTTTGTTTACCCAATAAACATAAAAAAAATTCTCCAGCAAAATATATATTCAGTTCCGGAAGTAATATTCAACATCGTTATTTAATTATTTTTAAACCAGATAAATTCTCGACTTAATATCCAACTTCATTCTCCAATCATTTATTTTTTTTTTTTTTTAATTATTATCCTAATTTCGAGATATCTTGAGAAATGTAAAGTTCCCAAATGAATATTCAACACATTTCTCCAGTTGATATCGTACATTGCAAATCGAGTTGAGGTGGATTTGAAAAAAATCTCCAAGGTGGTACCACCAAAACCAACAGATGTTTATTGTGAGAAATAAACACCTGGTTGATAGCAGTAATGAAGCGTAGTTAAGGGCCAGTTGAACTTCCTTAACACTAACGCCATAGTCGTAACCATACCCATATCCATAAAGCGGGAGTCATTGGTCCCGTGTGTCGTATCGCTGTAGTCGTATCCCTAACGTAATCAGCTGTTTATCGTTACGACGGTAAACCAAAAACCAATTGGTTGGCTACGATACGGTTACGACCTTAGCGGCCCAATAATCGATTGCATTGATTCCCATAAAGTTGGTCGAATCAGCTGTAATAAGGTTACCGATACGGTTACCGATAAAGCACCAATCTCTGCAGCTTAACCATCTCCATTGTGATCGACTAATAGTGCCATAACCTTAAACAGCTGACATTTTCATAAAAATGAGGAAAACGCAAAAAATTGCAAACATTATCCACAAACAATAAGTCTCTTAGTCAAAACGTATCCATAACAATAAATAAAATATACAAAAAGTTAATAAATTCACCAACTCAAATATTTTTAGATTATGGATATGGCGAAAAACTAAAAACCAATTGGTTGGCTATGGTATGGTTATGGCTTTAGCGTTATGGTATGGCACCATTAATCGATTACATTGATTTCCATAAGGCTGGTTCGATCAGCTGTTTTATCTTGTTGTGGATCCGTCAGCATTAATTTGCCCTTTAATCAAAAATAAATTATATAGGCGGCCGCCGTGGTGTGATGGTAGCGTGCTCAGCCTACCACACCGAAGTTCCAACACCAACATAATGGAATCTTACATTTGAGTACAGTTATAGAACCCCCACAAGTTGCTAATTACATTTTTTCAACTTAAGTAATAGCATTTTTTGCTTTATAAAAAATTCCCTCTTTTGCTGAGTACGCTATGATTCTCGAGTTGAGCCACTGTTTCGAAACAACTCTTGAGATTTTAGAAGTATGCCTGATTATCAACATGAGCTCTAATGGTACTCAAGCCTAAATGCCTGTTGGCTATATTCGACGCCATTTCGAACGAATGCAAATAACTGATAGGTTAACTTCAGCTCAGCTTAAACTTCAGTTAAAGTAGACCGATGAACTGCAGAGTATGTTGAAGCGTAGTTTTACTGACAAACTGAGTTGAACTTGTACTGAAAAACCCGGCCTAAGTAATCTGAATGCTATTATAGAAATAAGAAGATAAAAAAAAAAAAATAATAAAAAATATGCATACAAAATTCCATATTGCAACTACGTGATGCAATGGTGCCTACGCTTAGCTTCTCACGGAACTTTGAGGTATCCATTGTGGACAGAACTCTTTGGGAAACAGATAGTCCATATATTGATATATGCAAACGCTTTTAATGTATTTAAAATCCTAGTAAGAGTTTAACTGTATAAGCTCTAAATTTTAGCGTAATACATGATTTTTGTTTTAATTCCGAGGAATGTGCTCTGCCCATAAAAAACCTTGATTACGGTCATAATTAAAACACTCTTATGGCAGTAGCCACGGTATAGACCAATTAAAAGTTACCACATAGTTACAATTACTGTGATTAAAAACAACATCAACAACTATGAACGATGACGAAAAATAATGCCTTATAGAAACTTGAAATAAATGTATCAACGAAACAACAGGTTTTCACTTTAGATCTCGATGGTGCTTATTGGCAGAATTATTTAAGCTCTGCTTACAAAATCACATTCATCGCCTAGTAGATATACTAAATTTGTTGAAGTAAAGACACAGGTTGATAATTTATAAAGCAAATTTTGCAATTTGAATAAGAGAGAAAGTATAAGACGAAAGAGTCATTCAACAGCCAGTAGATGGGCGATAGCACAAATGTAACACTACAATGCCATCGGCACAAATTTCACTTCAAAAGTGGCTTTTAACACTCGGTACTTTTTGCCTTTCCGCCAGTGCGGTAGCTAATAAACAGCTTTTAATTATTAATTTTTCCTTGAAAATGTATTAAAAGAAATAATAACAACATACACTCAGCGGAAACTGAAGCGATACTCTTACGAGTGGGGCGTATAATTATTTACACAATTTTTGATTTCACAACTTCTGAAGATGGAAGTTGCAATCAAATTGAAAACACCTGAGGAGTTTAGTTTATGTCTAAATTGAGCAGTGGCTATTAAAAATGATCTTCAAAGAGTATGGAGGAAACAATTTTAAAATATTCCCATCAGGTTCGAATATGTATCTACCCTATGCGCCCAACTCTTTAAGAAAATGTATCATAAATTTCAACCAATTACTTAATCAAGCGTGCAAATAATCGCAACTTTCTATTTAAACATTTTTTCACAACACCTCAGCAGGAAAACAATCTAACTACAAGTTAAATAGAGTTGGAGTTAAATAAGGCAAATAAACAAATCAGAAATAATATCTGAATATTTTCTTTGAAAAGAGCTGACTCCTCTTATATGCCGATGGCTGAAAAACGTGCGTTGATGGTTTCTCTTGCCTGACATTATTTATTTCATCCGCGAATGGACTGCGAATGACATACATTTTCGGCACGCGTCGGTGCAATTTAGGAATCAAACATCAAAGCCAGCAAGCATCACCTCCTTTGTTCAATTTCTGCATAACGAAGCTTCCTTTCACATCCCTCTATTGTTTCCGTTGTGCATGACTGCATTATAATGTTAACTTTCCGCGCCGGAGCCGTTACATAGATGAGCTATGCTTCAAAATTAACGATTATCTTCCTTTTTAAAATTTATTCGCCTCCCGTAATTTTATATTATCACCGACATGTCAATAGCGAATTTGTTCACGGCGTGGACGAAGCAGGCTGGCAGATACCCAAAAACTTTAAGCAATAAAATAATGTAGTCTCTCGCTGGGGCAAGGGTAAAGAAACGCTGCTAATCACTTATAAGGCAATCGGTATGGGCCTTGGACGTTGGGCATTGGAGAAATAAATTGCGCTCAAAAATGTCTGAACATCATTTACCAATTGAGGCGAAATCACTCCACACAAAACAGCGAAACAAAGAAATAGACAGCTTCTGTTAAATTGGCAGAAACCTGAGCACCCATGCCGGTAATGTTGTTGTTGTTGCAGCTCTTCCCAGGCAAATGAGGGGTAGCCTTCGTAAGCACTGAAGCAAGAGATTCGACATGCAATAGCTTTACGGAGGCCATGAGCCTAATCCATTCATATGCCGATTTATGACCAGTATACCAGTATATCTCAGAGTTCTCAATTCAAGAAATGGTCTTGCAGTATAGCTAATCAGACTTCTTAGAGAGCCGCGCGTCATCCTAGCTTACCTTTAATCTACGTCTTTTAAGGGTTAAACTTGTGTCTATCCAGAATCAACCCCTATATTTGTCTTGCATGTAAAGTGTTCCCGCCATTTTTGTCGTAATTGTAATTGTATTGTCTTCAAAAATTAAATCAATAATTTGGAATATATTGCTTTCATAATTTGGGTGGCTAGCCTTGAGAAGGAATACTACGGATTTCAAGAACTTCACTACTCTAAACGTTCTAGTAAGCACTAGACTTGAGTCACATTTGAGCCCAAGTCGAGGACTAAAGTACGTCTCAAAACTCAAGCATTGTATCTCAACAGTGTCTTGAAAATCATCAATTATTTTTCTACCTTAAATTCCATACGAATTTTTGACCCACGGAAAAGTATTTTTCGGTAACTTCCCGTTGAGCTAGACACTTGATACTTAGAACATAGTTCATTTCAGGGAGACATTACAGTGCAAGTAAAAAAAACCGTCAGGTGGTGCACGGAACGAGATATACAGAACATTCATTTTAAAATGGAAATTTTGCGATCCACTTTTAACTAACTTCTCGGTGATCCAGAGACTTGAAACTTAACACATAGTTTGCGAGTCGATGGCACTACAATTCGTGGAAAACAAAATGCCGCCAAGTGGCAGACGAATCGAGATTAACGAAAATCCATGAAAATCCCTGAAAAAACGCAGATTCCCTGCCATCGATTTTTAAGTAACTTCCCGGTGAGTATGCAATATTTGATCAAAAAAATTTCGCTAGGTGGCGCATGGATCGAGATATTAAGAAAATTAGTTTTGATTTGGGAATCTTTCAATGCATTTTTAACTAACTTCCCGGTGACCTACAGACTTGAAACTTGGCACAGAGTTCGAGACTTGGTGACAATACAATTTACAGAAAACAAAATTCCGCTAGGTGGCACGATAAGTAAGATAACTACAAATCCTTGAAAAAGGAGGGAATCTTGCAATCGATTTTTGAGTAACTTCCCGGTGAGCTGGAGATATGAAACTTGAGCCGTAAGTCAGAACCCGGTGACAATGCAATATTTTATCAAAAAAATTCCGCTAGGTGGCGCATGGATCGAGATATTAGGAAAATTAATTTTAAATTGGGAATCTTTCAATCCATTTTTAACTAACTTCCCGGTTACCTAGAGACTTTTAACTTAGCACATAGTTCGAGACCCGGTGACAATACAATTTATTGAAAACAAAGTTCCACTAGGTGGCGTGCTAATTTATATAACTACAAATCCCTGAAAAACGAGGGGAATCTTGCGATCGATTTTTGAGTAACTTGCCGGTGAGCTAGAGACTTGAAACATGGGCCGTGGGTAAGAACCCGGTGACAATGCTACATTTGGTCAAAAAAATTCCGTTAGAAGGCGCATGGATCGAGATATTAGGAAAATTAATTTTAATTTGGGAATCTTTCACTCCATTTTTAACTAACTTCCCGGTTACCTAGAGACTTGTAACTTAGCACATAGTTCGAGACCCGGTGACAATACAACTTAACAAAGTTCCGCTAGGTGGCGTGCTAATTGAGATAACTACAAATCCCTGAAAAACGAGGGGTATCTTGCGATCGATTTTTGAGTAACTTGCCGGTGACCTAGAGACATGAAACTTAGGTCGTAAGTCAGAACCCGGTGACAATGCAATATTTTATCAAAAAAATTCCGCTAGGTGACGAATGGATCGAGATGCAATCGATTTTTAACTAACTTCCTGGATATCTAGAGACTTGAAACCTGAAATATAGTTTAAAACTCGGTGACAGTGCAATGTTTGATCAAAAAATTTGAGCTACGTAACGCACAAGTCGAACTTCATGGCTAGCCTCCTGAGTGTTGCAGGCGTTAAAGAATTCCACCTCGTTGAAGACCCCACTCAATGCACGTCCTTGCATACTTTTAGGCGTACGCGACTTTCACCACGATTCATTTAGACTTTCAGGCGTATGCGAATTTTACCACGACTTTCAGCTGTGCAAATTAAGTAGCTGACAAACGTGGTGGAATTCTCTTGTTATGATGCACATTCACCAGCAATGAAAATTCACCACATCATCAATTGTGTTGAACTTACTTCCTCAACAATTGTGATCATATTCAGCAACAGCGGTTGCGTTGCACTATCCGGCTTCGCCAATTATGAGAATAATCGCCAACAATAATCATTCACCACATTCAACCTCTTTGTCCAACTCACCCGCTCCACCAATATCAAGAACATCGAACAGCTATAATAATTCACCGATTTATATGTAGCACACATACATCTTTCTACAGTCACCTAAGCCGAATATAGATATAGACGTAGTGCGTCCGAGCAACGCCAAAGAACGGGTAGCTATTTTGAACAAATAAATAAAGATAAGAATTTTCACTTAGTAATTACTTAAATTACTAATCAAAGTTGCAATTGCCTTTTTGTAGGCAGTACTAAAAAATTGAAAATAAAAAGATGATAAAAAAACTTTAAGGACTCCCTTTATATAAATGGACGTAAAAATAGAAGGCAATTTTTCCTTTAATACAGACATAGTCTTGTTGAATTTTGACTAAAAAACTTTAACAATAGCTCTTGTAAAAGAATTTTGAGATTTAAAACTATAAAGGTGGAGCGCGTGTTTTAATTTTAAATAATCAATTGGTTAATCCCAAGTACATGGTTTGCCTTAAATTGAAAGATTGCGCTCCACCTTTATAGTTTTTAATCCCAAAATTCTTTTACAAGAGCTATTGTTAAAGTTTTTAGTCAAAATTCAACAAGACTATGTCTGTATTAAAGGAAAAATTGCCTTCTATTTTTTGGTAGTCCTTAGAGTTTTTTATCATCTTTTTATTTCATATGAAAAAGAGTTAGTTCTCAATTTGTAGTCAAATGTGGTTCTCTAACTGCTTCATCCAAATGCCAAACTCCAATAATGGAGTATTTTCATTTATGTATATAAAATAAAATATATGTACCTAAATAATTATTTCCAAGCGTTAAAGCTTCATAAATATTACCAACCACTTGTTTTTTTCTCTAAACATTAAACAACTTTGGTAATGCCACCCTGGAGAACATTTTTATTTTCGATATCGATATCGACTTCGGATATCGGCTTGAGAACTATGTACTTACTAATTTCTCAAAGGTAGGCCATTGAATGAATATTTGGCCTACCTTTGCTATAAATTTCAGTTGGAGTATAAATTTCATTCTTGTTTGTTCAACTTGGAGATCGTATAGAGAAAAAGTTCTATTGCGAAATATATCAAAGGTTGGAGAATAATCGGAGACTCATGTTGGATGTCAACTTGAGAACAAAAGATTTCTCAAAGATAGAATAACTGGATGTTTGATAACAAATTAAGAACTAAAAACTTCTCAAAGGTAGGAGAAAATTTGTTTTGCTATTTATTGGGATCAAAATGTCTCCCCATATTTTTAATAGTAGTTATAGTTGTAGTCTTCAGAGGTCGGCCGATTTGTTTTTATGTCGACTTTAATAATTTATATAATTTATGCCAAATAACCCAATATGTATGTTGCGATTTGTAATATAGTTCTCCCATCTTTAGGTGGCTATGGGACGGATTTCCCAGCTTTGACATTAAAGTTCCTTGGCCAAACTATATCAACAATTATTGACTAAATCAAACTTTTGTGGTGACATTTTCTGACGCGCGTTCTTAAAACTTGTACCAAAGTTCGGTACCTAGGCAAGTTAAGATATGTCACCCTGGCTTTCTGATGCCTCATCCTATGTAAAGATGAAAATTACCCACACAGATACCTACATATACCTACCTACGCTCATACACTTGCAGTTAAAGTTCAAATCACTTAAGACATCAAGTCCATTTTGAGAAAGCACACATCGCTCGAAACAAAGTGGAATGTTATTTTTAAATTAATGAAGTCGTGCGATGAAGGCGCCAATCAACTGCATCAAACGCAGACACACACATCCACCAGTAACTCCAACTGCGTGCTGGCATTTTATGCATCATTTTGTTTTAATGCAACAGTTTTGTGCATGTAACTTACCGCTGATGCTACTGTTGCAATTGTTGTTGTTGTTGCCATCGCTGCTTATTCTACAGTTCACTATACGAAAGTGCAGTGGCACGAGATGACGATGATGTACGCAGCTGCCTCAGTTTTGCTATTGATGGCATTGTCGTCGTTATTATTATAGCCGTTGTTGCTTTTGTTATTGGGAAAATTGCAAGTTGGATGTCGCTGCAACAAATGCTTGATTTGCTGCCAAGCTAGCGTGTATGCCGCCAAACATTGCCAACTGACGCTTCGTTGCTACAAACAATGCCAATAATTGCTATTTCCACTAACAGCAGCCAACAACGTTGCGATATGCTATTGTTGTAGTAGTGATGGCAACAAAACCAACAACAAAAATACATACAGTGCATTGCACAGTAGTTGGCACAGCATCTGTTGTTTCCCTGCATTGTTGCTGCTGTAACTACAGCAATTATTACTTTTATTTTCCTCTTATGTCCCCTATTATTATTTTATTTTAAAAATTTTTGTTTTTGTTGTGTTGGATCAAATGCATTGCTTCTTCCACCGCCACCTTTCAGTAGCTGCTGCTATATTCCTTAGTCATTTGTAGATGTTGTTGGTATTGCTTTAATTCATTTCATGCGTTGAGCGAAAGCTACATTGGCTTAACGGCTGATTGACAGTCCCTCGTGCTTATAGTTGGATTCAGCTATGAGCTATGCAAGTGCAACATGGAAATTTATGTCATACATATCTACAAACATATGTTCTCCAACGAATGAATCATTTCAACACTCCAACTTTAGATAATTTTTTTTATATTGCATTTACTTTTGGTTGTAAGAAAAACTGAAATTTTTTCTTTAAACTAGCCCAACATACATCCATCATTTTGCTTTGCTACTACTCACATTTCTTAGGAGCAATCGCATGTAGTTCAATTGAACCAATTATGATTTACGAGAGACTAAGACACTAAGGCCACAGTTATGCAGACGATCATAGGCCACCACTCTTCTTGGTGTTTCAAGTAAAGAAATTCTAAGAGCGAATGACATCTAACATAAAATGGCCTCATGTATAAATAACCGTTAGAAGGGTGATAGTCGAAATAACACGGTGAGAGAGCAGGAATGGATTAAAATTATATCCATCATCCTCGTCATTAATGCCCAGCTCAACACCTAGTCACGTCAGCTATTTCGTGCTAACTGATGGCCTATTTCGTGCCAACTGATGCCATGGGCGATATAGTCATTCTCCATCTGTCAGTTGCAACTAACGAAAGTTCCCCCCGTTGATCTGCTTTCAAATACAGGTATCAATGGGAATACGTTCCGGTTCAGAACGTCGTATAACGAGAGACTTTTGTGTTTGCCATTGCAAAGCCTTCTCATTGTTTTTCAATTACCTTTTCAGTCCAAAGAAGATCTTATTGGCATGAGTGAGTATCCGTTTGATTTCTAGTCATATTCTCGTTTATTGCATGACTCACTATTTTCCCTTCTTGCCGAGAGAGCAAAACTTAAGTCATGTTTATTAAGACCAATGATATCAATAACATCAATTGTACGCTCTTATAATAGTTTGTATGATCCCAGTTTAGAGCTGCTGCTAGAGTTGTCTTTTCCATAATCAGGCCTTGTCTGAAGCTCCGTCTGGTTTCAAACGGTTCGCAGAAGTATGTCAATCACGGCAGCATGCAAGGAACTTATTTTTGCGCTGCCGAAAACCGCTCTGATGTCGACGGAAATATGCATTCTTTTAACGTAAGTTTTATCCAGGATTTCACGTGCCGTGAAGAATTGCGCAATGTCCCAAATCTGAACCTGCATTTCGGGCTTCAGTCAACGCACAATACGCATGCATAGAATAAAAAGGTTGATTCCGCAACAATGAGGGCAGTTTGCAGGATTACTTTTCCACAAATAGGGCAGAGCATACTTGCGATCTGGATGTATGTACTCGTCCGACCATATGATGGAGGAACGTCAGCCACCAGGAATAGAGATATAGACTTTCTCATTTCCTTCCCTTTCTAGCGATGAGGAGTAGTGTTTCTTACCTTATAATATGCTTTATATGCCGGAATATGCGCCATATCCTGAAATGTTCCTTCAACCAACGGATTTTCCTGTAGAATTATCGGACATCATTCCTCATCGTTTCAGTTTTTTGACGGACTCTTCGCAAACCTATGATTGCCCGTTTGCATCGTCAAGTCGAAGATAGGTCTCAGTGAGCATTGAAAGTTATCATCCAATTTCTGATCCATGAGCAGCCTTTTACTTAATTAACTAATTGGCGCTTAACCGTTTAAACGGTTATGGGCGTCCAGCAAGGTGCGTCAGTCGCTTCTTCGTTCTGCTATCTAGCGCCAATTGGTCACACGAAGGTAATTTGAATCTTTTTTCACCTGGTCCATCCAGCGGAGTGCGTCCGACCTCACTAGCTGTATAGAGGCGTTTGCATAGCTTGGCTTTCTCAAATAAATGATCCGAGTCGATATTTGGTCGTACATCTGTGATCCTGATCTTCAGACTGGCGTGCCCTATATTCTCATAGAAAAAGTTCTTATCCATCAGCCACATCATCTATTGATGCGTAGGCACAAATAAACGTCATATTAAAACACCTCGCCTTTATGCGGACCGGATTACTGGCGAAGCCACCGCGATGCCCTTTTGTCTTCCTGCCTCGCAATGTGTGAGTTATCAGCAAAGACTGGCACTTTGCCTATCAAGTGGTGAAATACTAGAACAATACAGAACTAGAGCATGGCCGGTTAATAAAACATTAAATATTATTGAGTGCTAGAATTAGGTTGACAGCAGAGCGCTCGCTTTAAGCTTTGCTAGGCGAGAAGCGATTTTTATTTCCATATATTTTACAAGCGTTTCTGGCACTCTGACAACTTGTAGAATTTTCCATTAGAAGTAACCTGAAGATCTTTCTATCTTTATATTATAGCAACTCGTCTCGCTTCCATTCTGCTGTCAGCCTAATGCGGAAATATCTGTTTGCAAGACACTGATACATAAGGTAAAACAAAATTTAGCTGATCGCTATTTCTTGACAAAAATGTTTTCGCATAGTCTGACATCCGCCCGCGTCTCGTAGCGTACGAAGTCTTTAAAGTTTTTTCATTTCAGCTTAACTGTGGCTGTTAAAACAAAGCTTGTTTTTTTTTAACAAATATTACAAAGTAAAGAGTAGCTGTTATATATGTATGTGCTTCTACTTCGAACCAGCTACGTAAATATTATCCGATAGCTGTAGTTTGTTTAGTTAGTTGTCTCATAATAGCAAATGCCTTCACCATACAAACTACATTGGATTATATAAGAATGCATTGAAAATATGCATGAATCATTTCTCACTAACCCATTTCATTGAAATTCTTGTCATGGCTATTAACCTGTACTTGACAGTTGGTCCCGTCTACCTTGTAATATATTAAAGCGAAATATTTTGTATAGGTATGTATAGCTCAACTAAGTGCCGGCAATTATTGCAGCCTTTGGTAATTTATTTTAACTCGGACTTTTATGTTGCATTGCAGCGCATTGAAAATTAGCAGAAGGACGCATTATCGACCACATAAAGATAAGACAAAAGCGAAATAGAAAACAAGTAAGGAAGTCTAAGTTCCGGTGTAACCGAACATTACATACTCAGCTGAGAGCTTTGGAGACAAAATAAGGGAGCCATGTAGGAAAATGAACCTAGGGTAACCCTGGAATGTGTTTGTACAATATGGGTATCAAATGGAAGGTATTAGAGAGTATTTTAAAAGGGAGTGGGCCATAGTTCTATAGGTGGACGCCTCGAGATATCGCCATAAAGGTGGACCAGGGGTGACTCTAGAATTTGTTTTTACGATATGGGTATCAAATGAAAGGTGTTAATGAGTATTTTAAAAGGGAGTGGGCCTTAGTTCTATACAACCAATCCAATCCCTCTTTTCGTATTTGGTATAGAATTATGGCATTTTTTTCATTTTTCGAAATTTTCGATATCGAAAAAGTGGGCGTGGTCATAGTCGGATTTAGCCCATTTTTAATACCAAGATAAAGTGAGTTCAGATGAGTACGTGAACTAAGTGTAGTAAAGATATATCTATTTTTGTTCAAGTTATCGGCCAAGTTAACGGCCGAGCGGAAGGACAGGCGGTCGACTGTGTATAAAAACTGGGCGTGGCTTCAACCGATTTCGCCCATTTTCACAGAAAACAGTTATCATCATAGAAGTAATGCTCTTACCAAATTTCACATGGATTGGTAAATTTTTATTCGACTTATGGCATTAAAAATATTCTAGACAAATTAAATGAAAAAGGGCGGAGACACGCCCATTTGGAACTTTTCTTTTATTTTTGTATTTTGTTGCACCATATCATTACTGGAGTTGAATTTTGACATAAATTACTTATATACTTTAAATATATTAAATTTTTTGCTAAAATTTGACTTTAAAAAATTTTTTTTTTAAGTGGGCGTGTTCGTCAACCTATTTTGCTAAGTTTTATTTGGCACACATATAGTAATAGGGGTAAGGTTCCTGCCAAATTTCATCACGATATCTTAGCCAAATTACAGCTTGAAAAACTTTTAAATTACCTTCTTTTAAAAGTGGGCGGTGCCACGCCCATTGTCCAAAATTTAAACAATTTTCTTTTCTGCGTCATAAGGTCAACCCACCTACCAAGTTTCATCGCTTCATCCGTCTTTGGTAATTAATTATCGCACTTTTTCGGTTTTTCGATATCGAAAAATAGGGCGTGGTTATAGTCTGATTTCGTTCATTTTAAATAGCGATTTGAGATGAGTGCCCAGGAACCTACATACCAAATTTCATCAAGAAAGCTCAAAATTTACTCAAGTTATCGTGTTCACGGAGAGACAGACGGACGGACGGACATGGCTAAATGGATTTCTTTTTTCGTCCAGATCATTTTGATATATACAAGTCTATATCTATCTCGATTAGTTTATGCCGTTACGGGGTACCGTTATGCGAACAAAATTAATATACTATCTGAGCTCTGCTCAGCTGAGTATAAAAAATTACTACTACAAAATGTAGAGAAGGGGTATTCTCGTTGAACGCATTTCAGTATTCGTACGACACTTGAACACAACGCCCTTTAGCAGTGTGACAATGCAATGATACCAAAAAGCGACATGAGGTTGGAACGTGCGGCTTGCGGGAATTTCATAGCAAACAATAAATTAGATTTTTTATGTGCAGCATACTGCTGTATGAACATTTTGTAAAATTTATTTGATTAACATTTTGTGTGCAGTAAAACTGTCGTACGACATTGGCAGGAAGGCGGCATATTCAGTTGCTGCTGTGTCTAAGCTAGTGTTGTTTTACTATTTTCAATGCGCAATCATCCGCCTTCATCATTGTTAAGGTCATTGTTAGACAGCCTAGTGTGATTCCAATTCTGTTAAATATGTTTGAATGTATTGGTGTTGGCAGACAATGCAGCTTCGTCGGAAGACTCAAAAGCGCATTCACTAGTTCTATCAGCCGGTTTTTTGGCGTTGTAAATAAAATATTTCTGTGTATATGAGAGGTTAAATGTATGTATTATGCGAAAGTATTTGTTGACTCTTACATCAACCTTGAGTCAGGTTTTTCCACTTTCGATATTTGACAACAGCATTTGTATTCATGTTGTCGACGCCAATGACTTTAAATAATTCATTGGCAAACTTTGTCTATGTAGATACATATCTTTAGTTTCTTCTTCCTTTTCGTTGTAATTTCTATTATTAATTTTTTTCCATCACCTGTGGTGATCCACAATTTCATGCTGAATTTGTTTTCTTTGTCTACTCAAAACTTGCATTGAAGTGCAACTTTCTAAATTTCCATGCCATTCTTATACATGCTTGCATGGTCTATCACAAATTTTTCATATTTTATTACATTTCATATTTCTTAGATGTTTACATCGTTTTTCTTAAATGTTTTAGCGCTCTAATTAAAATTGTATTTTTTTGTAGTAATTTGACGCTAAAAATTTATTATTTTTAAGTCACAATGCAACGAAGCATGCCGAGCATGCGAATGCCTTGTTTAGTATTGATACATTAAGTTGGGTCAGCGCATTTTCGCAAAAAAATGTTAAATAAATTCTACAGATATGCATACTCTCTTAAACATGCTCGAAGCAGCGCCATCATAACGAGTAATGTAAGTAGGCCCTAACATGACGCGAACGAGGAAAAGATTCGCCCGTTAGGGAAATGTAAACCTAACACCGGATGCCTGAAATACTTCCCTAAATCATTCGATGCCAGGTACAATCTACTAAAGAAGCGTTTAATTGATGTCGTATATTGATATCATTGATAACAACGTTAACCAATGCTACAACAACAACAACGTTAACAAATCCGTCACCAGCTTTCTTGTTGTTTCTTCCCTAAAAAAGAAGCGAAAATAGTAGGTCTTCTGGTGAAGGAGGACAAGCACTTTGTCTGAAATTGCTATGTAGTTTGTCCCTTTAGGAAGCATCGTAAACAGCACCTATAATGTTAAATCGGGCTAATGAGAAGTGAAGCGCTCTCTCGACTAGGGTTGGCAAATCTTTTATGTTACAGGGACTTAAAAAACACAGTAAGTCGCAACGGCATCTTGAACAAAACTGCCGTGACTCACTGATAGTAACGAAATCTTGAGCGAAAACAGATCTAATCACAGCGCTTGTTAATGGAGCAATTAACTGAGATAATACTAATCAATAAACTTACGATTTTTGCACTAAATGCTGCAGTGATCTGCTATTTTAGCAGCTGTCCAAAAATCTGTGTTCACAGCTCACCTGTGACAAAATGAATCACTTACAGCAGCTAGTTGACCGGATCTTAGGAGACTTGCGGTTGAGTTTGTTATTGTAATTATTGGTAGGCGTGATTTTGAACTGCGATTTAGATAATATATGTATATGCATCTCCTATGAATAATGATCAAGCACAGTCGGGGATAAAAATTGCCACATATCACGTTGTTTCTCGAAATCCGAAAGATCTGCTAACCCAATGGTCAAACAAAGTTCGCGCTTTATAGGTGTTATCATGTCTGCCCTGATGCGTGGTGTATTTACATGGTAAAGTTACAGCAATTGCGGTCGTCGTGGTGTGGGGTCAGTTCCTGGGCAAAGCAACAATAAAATTTTAGAAACAAGTGTTTTGCAACTAGAAACAAGTTTTTCTGTTGGGTGTCGCTTCTCGGCAAGCCCTCCGAGTGTATTTCTGCCATTAAAAGCTAATCAGTGAAAATTCATCTGTTTTGCAGATGCCGTTCGGAGTCTGCTTGAAACATGTAGGTCCCATTCCGCCAATTTGTAGGAGAATTACAGGTAGCACGATGTAAATTGGAAGAGAGCTCGGCCTCTCTTCGGAGGTTATTGCGCCTTGCATTAATTAAGTTACAGCTTTGGAAGAACATCCTGAGTATTACTTAGGTTTGACAGAGACAGCTAGAGATAATATGCTGAATATTAGATATAGTTGACAAATGCGAGGAGTGAGCATCAGTTACCCACATTTTAATACTTCGATTCACCTTAATGTTTGTCAGACACATTCATCAATGTAGGCATATTTGTATGCATGGAAATATGTTACTGTAACCTTAAAGCTTTTGATAATTTTTCGCCACTTTTATCAAGAGCACAGTGTGCTGTAATGTTTTATCTTCATATAACAAAAGTACTAATACATAGTAATTTATATACACAGGTTGGTGGCAAAGTTAACACTTGGTAGGTATCTCTCTATCTGTGAGCACAATTTTATCCGTTAATATCTCATTAATATGCATTCAGTATTGATTTAAACCAGGGGTTGTAATTTTATAGCACACTTGCGCTAATCAGATTCAGGCAAATTGCCTGAAAGAAATGGTGCTAGTAAAATCAACAAATCGGTTCTGTTGTTCTTGACTTAACGGAGATTCGGTGAAATTGATCGAATTATGGTTACTTCGACCGAGTTCTTTGTCAAGCGAACAAATTAGTTTAGTAATTTCAACAGAAGAGAAATTGTCGCTCTTAAGTTAACAAAATTATGTAAAATTGACATATTCCTAATCAATCTAATTGATTATTCTGTTAACACAACTGATCTTACAGGTCATTTCAACAGCGCTAAACAGTCAATACATGAGCAAATTTCAAAGAGAATTTTAAGCTCACTCCGCACTATAATTTGTATTTATGACGATGGTGCAACTTATTAAAAAAAACACCAAAATAAGAAAACCATCAAATCGAAAAAACACACAAAATGGGAAAACAATAAAAAAGTAGTTTTTCAGGTATCAATACAAAACGAAAACCCTTTTTTGAATTTACTGTGGAAAAAGTTATGATATACCGGGACACCTATTTATCGGGTACACTTTTGCAACTTCTCGTCCAAGCGAAATGCAAAATTGTGCCCTCTTGTTGCAAACGTTTTGCTTGAACGAACAGGGTTTTTTTTGCCAAAGTTAGCAACATTTTGTTCAACTTTTTATGAATTTTCACTCATGCGAACGATTCTAATAAGATAATAAAAAAACATCCACAAATGTTGTTGTTTCCGACAAAATAAAAGTTTGAGTTGTTTTGGAATCGTTTCAACTTAAAGTGTTACGAAAACTAAACTTGCCGAATTACATGTAAATTTACTCCAGTGGTGAATTACCTTCCTGCGATTTGATTCTTTACTTTTCTATAACTTACAAGTTCTCTTTTTAAACTGTTACGTCAAACATTTATACTACAATGCGAGAGAAGAAATTGAGAATGAGCTGAGCTGCAACTGAAAGAGTTGAGAATCAATTTTCATTTCTATATTCATATATATGCATACGTAGCAAGCATACGTATTTATGTATTCACATATTTACGTATTTATATGGCGGCCGCCTTGGTGTGATTGTAGCGTGCTCCGCCTACCACACCGAAGGCCCTGGGTTCACACCCCGGGAAAAGCAACATCAAAATTTTAGAAACAAGATTTTTCAATTAGAAGACAACTTTTCTAAGCGGAGTCGCCCCTCGGCAGTGTTGGGCAAGCACTCCGAGTGTATTTCTGCCATGAAATGCTCTCAGTGAAAACTCATGTGTCTTGCAGATGCCGTTCGGAGTCGGCATAAAATAAGTAGGTCGCGTCCCGCCAATTTGTAAGAAAAATTCAAAAGGAGCACGACGCAAATTGGAAGAGAAATTTGGCCTAAAATCTCTTCGGAGGTTATCGCGCCTTACATTTATTTATTTATATGGCAACATAGGTACTTTCATACAAAGCTGTCGCAACAACTTTTTATGTTCATTTGACTACTGAAACGGTCAATTACGAACTAACGATTTGTGCGCAGTTGATTCAACATCTTGTTGCGATGGATTGACCTGTATTTCGGTTGATTTTACCAGTCTTTCTTTCAGTGAACGACTAAAAAATTGCATACTTTGCAAAAAAAACCTCAAAAGTTTTTAACGTTAACATTTTATTTAATTTTAATTTTTTGGTACTCCCATGTAATGAAACACAATTTTCATAACATATTGCCCGTTTTTTGTAAACAGATGTAATTCAAAATTTTAGTTGGTTGTTAAAAAAGTTGAATATTTTCATATAGCTCCATTATACAAATTTTATTCAAAGAACACAGGTCCGATCATATTTGCCCCTAGGAATATTTTATGTATGTGAACATAATCTCATCAGGCGGCTGTTTGGGAATATTATAAAATCTCGAAAAATTTAAATTTTAGGTTACATCTGTTTACAAGCTTTAACAGTTTTGAAGAGCCCTGATTTAGACATAATTTTAATTCTCACATTTTAATGTAATAGACAGTTTCTTATTTCTTTTCAATACACATATCGTTCAATACGCTATCCAGTTATATTTGCAAACTCGCATTATCTCTCGTTTCTTCGAGAAATAGCAACAAAGATAATTAGCAACAAAGATATTATCTTACGAAATGTCTCAACAGTTCTCTTATGTACCAAAAAAGGTAGTCAGAAAAATGTTCTTAAAAGTGATTCCAAAGTTTTTTGATAAAAACTTTGTCGACATGTTTGTTCTACATCACAGAACCTAGTACTCAATAAAGACACTTGTAAGAACACTTGCTGTATGCCTTCAGTTTAAGTTTGCTACTTTATTATTCGGACGTTTAAAGTTCGAAGCTTCGCAAACTGTTTGAATGGTTCAAGAAGGTTGCATGCTCTAGAATTTAAACTTTTACTACATAGTTCTCTCTTAGTAATATCCAATCTAGAGCTTTATATGAAAACAAAGTTTTCATACAACTGATATGAATAAAAAGATCAGAATCTTAAAATGGGGTTTCAAAAACTTCAACAAGTTTTAGGTATGCAAGCTGTTTCGTTCAATTTTATTTGCGAAAACTACGTCCCATCATTGAATCTATTGTTTTACGAAAATCTGTCAACTAGTATGTTGCTTGTTGTCAGGGGCGAAGCATGCGTGTCTGACCCGGTAGGCTTTAACCGGCTGAAGAAAAATTTGAAATTTTTTTTGGAATGCAAGAATTTGTGGTTTAATTTGAGCTGCCATTTTGAATTTTAAAATTTTAACTGTGTGCATTGATTCAAATTTGTGTTATAGCAGTACCTACTGTAAAATTTTGAAATACACAAACCGTAGTACATTTTTGAAACTGGCCCTCAACTTTTAAGTGAACAATTTAGTTTAAGTGTTGAGCAGTTTAGCTTACTTAATTTAATTTAATTTTTTAAGTTTTAGTTTAACTTATTTTGCTTCTCAAATATTTTATCTATGTACAACTTAAATTACTCTACTGTGCATATCAATCGTTATTCGTGTTTCATAAACAGTATCAGCAGTGGACCGGTTGCGCCTCAATACACTTGCTATTTAGTTGTACTCTATATAATGTACATAAATTGCCATTAATTTTGTTTATTTGTTATTGTCTATAGTTTCAGTTTTCATTATACGAAACATAAAAGCGGACACTCAGCGCTTTTTGGTTGAATGAAGCGCATACACCGTATAAAATTTACAAAAAACAAGTAAGGAAGGCTAAGTTCGGGTGTAACCGAACATTACATACTCAGCTGAGAGCTTTGGAGACAAAATACGGGAAAATCACCATGTAGGAAAATTAACATAGGGTAACCCTGGAATGTGTTTGTATGACATGGGTATCAAATGGAAGGTATTAAAGAGTATTTCAGAAGGGAGTGGGCCATAGTTGTATAGGTGGACGCCTTTTCGAGATATCGCCATTAAGATGGACCAGGGGTGACTCTATAATGTGTTTGTACGATATGGGTATCAAATGAAATGTGTTAATGAGTATTTTAAAAGGGAGTGGGCCTTAGTTCTATAGGTGGACGCCTTTTCTGTGAGGTCTGCTCAGCTGAGTATAAAAATGTATATACATATATATATAGCATGAACAAATTTGAATATAAAAACATATGCATGCATATTTATATATATGAATATATGAACGATGTGGAAACCTAACAAGTGGTTCAGGTTGAAATCAGGCTTTCGAATGCACAAGTAAACGTGTAAATGGTCATGCACATATTTTTTGTATTTTATCTTCTTTTTATGAATTTTCCTTTTTAATTTTTTTTTATGTACCAGCACGTATTTGTGCATAAGAAAATAACATCTTGCGCTTTGGTTGCGTTACAAAATAAAAACTGAAATCACAAAAATGCGGCATTTCCGGTAACAATTTTAAACTCGCACTCGCAATACTAAGCTTGGATTCATTTCATACACAATTTTAAGAATCTCTATGGGCAAACATTAAATTGCTGGATTAAAGGTTTTTTCAGTTGCTTATTTTGCAGCAACAATTGCTTGTTCCCACGCTGACCACTCCAATTGCTGCCTGCCATACATAAAATTACCAAGTTCGTATTATTCGCCATGACGCCATCCATACTTACCTATTTAAATATGTACAAACACTCATATGTGCTTACTTATAAGTATTTGTGTGTCAAAATATATGCCTTATAAAACAAAGTAAAGGAGTTAACGCATAACTACACACTTGCGTGAGAATAATTCAAGGAATGAAACCGATATTCTTACCGTTAAACTTCGTTTTTCGAAACTAAACCCGTTCTGGTCTCAAAAAAAAAAAAAAAAAAAAAAAAAAATTAAAGCAGACCCGAAACCTCTTATACACAGTTTGCTTTTAAATATTGAAATGCTAACAACTTTCAAAAAAAAAAGGTGTTTAAGTTCGGGTGTAACCGAACATTATATACTCAGCGTGAGCTTCAATTGTACATTTCATTTCAGATAAATTACTTTTATACACAACACGTGGCACCGCCCGTTTAAAAAAAAAATGTCTCCACATTTCCTCTTACAATAAAACTTGATAAGTGAAATATCATTGATTCAAAACTTTTTTTTTGCTAAGTTATAGCTTATTATTATAGTCTACGACCCTTTTAAACTCATTTTATATCTAAGTTGCCGTGGTCTTTAACCGATCCCGTCCATTTTTACTAGAAATATTTCCTGCTATAAGGAAAATATGTGTACCCAATTTTGTTACTATATGTAAAGTTTTCTTCGAGTTATGGCTCCCGAAACATAGAAAATTGCTTAGTCATAAAAGGGGCGGTGCCACGCCCATTTAAAAAAAAATTATTTTTTTTTCAATTTAATGTTATAATTCAATTTAGAAAGTAAAATTCTATTGATACAAACTCTTTTTTGCTAAGATATGGCTTATTATTTTCGTCTACGACCCTTTCAAAAATCTTTTATATAAAAGTGTTCGCGGTCTTTAACCGATCTCGTCCATTTTTTCTAGAAATATTTCCTGCTATAAGGAAAATATGTGTACCCAATTTTGTTACGATATGTAAAGTTTTCTTTGAGTTATGGCTCCCGGAACATAGAAAATTGCTTAGTCATAAAAGGGGCCACGCCACGCCCATTTTTTTAAATTTGAAGTTTTTCTTATTTATTGTTATAAATCCACTTGGGAAATGAAATACCATTGATATAAAGCTCTTTTTTGTAAAGATATAGCTTACTTTATTCGTCCACGACCCTTTTAAAAATCTTTTATACAAAAGTGGGCGTGGTCCTTTACCGATTTCGTTAATTTTTCTTCAAAGCATTCCTTATAGTAAAGGCAACCTCTGTGCCGAATTTTGTTACGATAGGTTTAACGATTTTTGATTTATGATTAATAATATTTGTAAAATTTATTTTATCACAAGTGGGCGGTGCCACGCCCCTTTTAAATTTTTTGTTTCAAAATTTTATCAAGAGTCTCAATATCAGTCCACACGTCAAATTTCAACAATCTAGGTGTATTATTTATAATAATCAGGTTTTTTTTGTTTTCCATAATGTTATATATATAAAAAGTGGGCGTGGTTATCATCCGAATTCGCTAATTTTCAATACCAATCTATTCTGGGTCCAGGTAAGCTCGTGTACCAAATTTGGTGAAGATATCTCAATATTTACTCAAGTTATCGTGTTAACGGACGGACGGACGGACGGACATGGCTCAATCAAATGTTTTTTTCGATACTGATGATTTTGATATATTGATGTCTATATCTATCTCGACCCTTATACCTATACAACCAACCGTTATCCAATAAAAGTTAATATACTCTGTGTGCAAAGCACGCTGAGTATAAAAACTGCAGTCTAGGTTAAGTTAGATACTGTACTAACTGTGATACCTTATTTTTTTACCACTGTGAAATGGGCGAACTCTTTGGAAAAACTTTTGCACAATTTTGATGTTCCTTTTTCTTGAACTCGAACCTTCGGTTTTTTAAAAAGCTAGGTGCTACCCTTATACACATATTGTGACGAATATTATAATCACTAAGCTGCTACTAAATAAATGCACAACAACAATGAAGTAGCCACTCTTATGTAGAAGGCGACGAGGAGATATCTCACACACACAAATATATGTAGTTATCAGCCGAAGTACTTACTCACACATACATACGCATATGACTGTGTGAGAGGCGCGGACTTAGGATATACATTTATATAGCTGGTAACTAACCAAGCATGAGATACCACTGTTCGCGAAATTACTATACCTTAGGAGAAATGGGTGAACGAGGATCCGAGAGTATAAAAGCAGTGCAAGCTGAGTAATAATAACTAATCAGTTTTGATTTAAACACGCAATTGGTTATGAAGTATAATTGTGAAGTACTACTTCCAAAGTAATTTAAATAAAGAACAGTTTGCAATACTGCAATATTGGAGTGATTTATTCAACAGTTTAGCGATTCGAACGTTAGCAGAAGGTTTCAAATAAGCGGAATTCCCTAAGCTCATTCCCACTCAGCATTTAGATGATTAAATTTTGAGTTTCCCTAAATATCAATACAATTTGATTACTCTTTCTGACTAAATAAAGAGTTATCATATAATTGAACAAAAGAAATAATCAAATATGAATACTTTTGATGATGAAAAACTAAAAAGCATTTTTCGATCACTTTTTGGAATCATTTTTGAAGTCCTTTAATGACTAAGTTTTAATATTTCACAAAAACCTACAAAGAGAATAATCAAATATGCTTACCTTTGATGATCAAAAACTGAATATAGTCTTTCAATCACATTTTGGAATCATATTTGAATCAAATGTGTTTACTTTAGGTGATCAAAAATTTATAATCATTTTTCATTCAGCGTTCTGAATCTTTTATTAATATATTTGTTGACTGAGTAATGAATTTTATACTTGTTAAAATATTACTTTTCATTAAAAATTTTATTTTTTTTCACATACACATATTTTTACAATCGTGAAGCTAAGAAAAAATATATAAAAATTTTATTATTTATGCAAAAGATATTCTTCAAAGACAAAAATAATGTAATGCTGCTCGTGAACGAATATTTCCCCAACCATTTCTCTCCTTCAGCTTCCCAGAAAATACATAATGATTGGACAATACATAGGTTGTGACCTATTTGAACCCCAGGTAAGTGAAACTATCCTGACATACATACCTGTATACGGCTACAACATCCCGTATCGTATCCGTATTTTAAGATGCAGACGATAATGCTGATGTTGGATGTTGTAGTCGCAGGTGTATATCGGTCAAGTTTGTTTGCGAGTTAGCTGTGGTTCGAATAGCTCACTTTTCCATGCTTTCTTCCCCTGATGAAATAAGATTATTATGTAGTATCCTATTTTGAATGAGATATGAAGAATAAATGCACTATAATGGTATTCAAAAATCTCTACCAAAACGATTGAAATTTATTCACGAATATGATCAGAAAATGACTGTGAAAAGCAGTCAAATATTACTCTAAAACTTTTAAAGCTCAATTTTACAATGATATCAAATATGAATAAAAAGCGTTTTGAAATAGGAATCATAAATGATTATTCAAGAATCCCGACGATACGTTAATTTTCGAACAGAAAATGCTTTTAAATTTGAACGTTTTTAATCATCTTGGGGTATGATATTTAAATATTTTTTGATCAAAATTTTCAAAAAATGCTGGCTGGGTTACAATATGTTTGTACATTAGAGTATTCCCAAAAAAAAAAAAAATTTCGCAATTCTGATTTGCATCAAGATTGCGCAAAACTGAATTTTTGAGCGCAGGTAGTTAAGTTTTTTCGTGCCCATCTTGAGCGAAGCCTCATTTTTTTCACCAAATATTCGGAATCTTGATGCAAATCAAAAATAAAAGAAAATTATTATTTTGAAACGCTCTATGTACATAAATATCATTTTTCACCTACTCGAACCGTTTCCGCACTTTTGGATTGACTATTCAAAGCGGGGTTTTGGCTCTCTTAACCGGATTTTCGGTTCGTGTCGACCATACGAAATAATAAATACCACAGGTATGTACGAAAACGTGTATGTACAATATAAATAGTGGAAATTCCTGGATTTTCTTTGATTTGCTATAGCTAATTGATGTTAATCACAAGAATAGTAAACCTTCTTCGATTTTTTCTCGTAGATCCGAAAGAATAAGTTTTAAGTGGAAAACGTTCTCTCTACGTAAACCTGAGTTATTCCAAAAGTTTATTGTATCTATTTAGAAACAATTTGATTTATAAAGTTTTTTGGCTTGGGCTCGTTCATTCCGCTCCAATTTGTAATATCATAAATTTTCTCATCAAAACTGAATTTTATCGGTACCTATTTCATAACATAACGGTAGTTCGTAGATAATACACTCGATAACACGCCGATAACAAATTGGTAACAATCCGATAATAAATCGCTGACTGTTGGAAAATAAATCGTTAAATTTTTTATAACTAATCGAGAACTATTTGATAACAAATTAATTACTTCTCAATAAAACGCCGATAGCAAATAACATTCCGATCACCAATCAAACATTTTTTGATTAATTCTCGACAAACGATAACAAATCGATACAATTTCGATAACAAATGTCGATAACTTATTAAAAACTATTTTTGAAAGTGGTTCGGTTTTCCGTTCAGATCAAATATTTTTATATATATTTATTTGTATATATGTATTTCGGTTTGGTTAATGCCTAGGAAAGAGTAGTTTTCCGATTCAAAACCAGTTTAGTTCAAAACCGGTCAACGTCCCGGATAATTCCATACCTTTGAATGCAACAATAAATACATTCAAGTGACCTGCATACTTACATATGTGTGTGTGTCTATATGTACATATAAGTAAGCAATTTCTTGTGGTTTTAGAATGCAAAATTGCACAAATTACATCAAAGGTTACGTTTTTGTTTTTTATTACTCCGAACTATTTGCTTAGTAGAAATGTACATACCATATATATGTGTGTATGTTATAACCATGATGTAGGCGATGGCGTAAATTTGAAATTCAGGTTATTGTACGCTAATCGAGTACAGTGAACGTCGTGAATATTAGGACTAACTGTTTAAGTATTAGCATACTAGGCAGACGTGATTCTACCCAAAATGTACTTTGTTCCAGATATTCAGCATAATAATTACATATTCTACTCAGCTTACACATATACCATTACTGAAAAACAAAGAAGGTCTTCGAAAACGCAGGGTGGAATCTCTCTGGTAAATGTAAAATATATGGCAACCTTATAAATAAATATATCCTTAGTGGAAAACTTGCAATAAGAAAGTTTAAATTGCAGCATATAGCTAATGCAAAAACATGCCAACCAAATGATTCAAGGCGTTTTTGTGGCAAATACATATCTTAATATATAAAAAACACGTGTCACAACATTTTTGACCGCGATGGACTCCTAAACTACTGAACCGATTTTGAATTTGTTTTGCACCCCGTGTGTAGTTTGATCTAACTTGAGAGATAGGATAGGTTATATCTCAGTTTATGGTCGCAATATTATTTTATTGCAATTTTTTTTTTTTTTTTGTTTATACGTAATTATAAAATTTTACGTATACGCAGTGGCACTCATATTTTCAGGTGGTGCGGATACACTTCCGTGTAATTGCTTGGTGTTTAATTAAACAACCTTCTTAACAATAAAAAATATTATAGCGATTGATATCAAGTATAGCACATCACCAGGCCCGTCGAGAGGGGGCGGGGGAGTTTCTGAGGGGGCCCGCGATTTATAGGTACTATGACATTTTTTTTTTAATTCAGGAGAGTCTTTAGTTGTGTAGAGGGTAATTTTCATACCCCTGGGTGACTAGGGTCTCGAGATATAGGCCAAAACGTGGGCCAGTGAATGCCTAGACAGTGTTTATACAATGTGGATATCAAATGAAAGCTGTTGATGAGTGCTTTAGTACAGAGTAGTATATTAGCCAGAGACGGACTTGGACTGGGATTAGGACTAGGAATGGGACTGAGACTCGGAGTGGGACTGGGACTGAGACTCGGAGTGGGACTGGGACCTGGACTGGAATGAAATACATACCACCCTCTGGGACAGGCAATAAGGGATGCAGAAGAATGAGAAGAAATTGAGAGAAGAGAAAAGAGAGAAGGAGATTGAGAAAAAGATAGAATGAGACGAAGATGGAGATAGATGAAGCGAAAAATACGGAGGGAGGAGTGAATAAAAGGATTAGGGAGAAGTGAAGAGGGGGGAGGGTAAAGTCAGACGGAAAAAGCTTATTAAAATGTATGCAGGTAGGCCAAATTTAGGGCAGGACAACGTCTGCCGGGTGTTCTAGTACATATGTATAAAGAAAGAAATTTAATACGGTTAGGTGGCTACCATAGGTCGCAGCCCCACTAAGAAATATTTTTGTTGTAATACAACGTTAAATGCGTTTCATTTGAAAGAGGAATAAAATCAAATCGGGTGAACCGTTTTCGAGATCGTTCCGGGATATGGCATTGAAAAACGCTTCCTAATTGTGACAGGTTATTGGTTTCAAGAAATTTTTTTACGATAAAGCACTGACATAATTTAAATTCCAACAACGGGTTGTATACAATACGTGTAAAATGTCATTTATATAAGTGTAAAGGTCGAATATAGTTCGAAGCCCAGGCAATTATTTGGCAACTAATACTCAAGATTGCGTTTATAGTTTTCAGTAAGTCGATACCAGATACATAAATAGTCCACCCTAGTATGTGCATGTGTGAATAACTTAAGAATATTTTTTCCTTATTTTAATTACCCATATTCACATTACAGTTACAGCTTATGCACAATTTTTGCTGCGCATTCACATTTCAAGTCTAAAAAACTCATTTGTATTGTCTTTTGTCATCGATTTCTGTTTGCCTTCGCTTTGAGTTTTTCATTGTCCAAGTAAGATTATTTGACGAGAATTGCAATTTTTTTTATGGTTGCAGTTTTGCTCTTTAATAATTTTATTATGTTCACAAAATTTTTGTTTGTTTGTTTCTCTGCTGGAATCGCCATTCGTATGAGCCTTGTTTACGAAATTATATCGTAAAAGGTAATTATTTATTTGGTCTTGCTGTGGGTCACATAAAGCTTAGTACCTATATAGGTCTTCAGTAAAACAGAATGCTGCATAAAAACCACTAAGAAATATTTTACTAGCCTTTTTGTTGGATGCAACTCTCCATATTAATATAAGGAATGTTCCTATGCATTGCAATTTATTTTACTGAAATTTCCAGATTAAAACTTTTTTTTTGGTTTTGCAGTCATTCTTCATGTACAAAATTTTCCGGTCGATTAGCCACTTTGTATTTTAAAAGGGCTATGCAATTAAGAGAATACACCAGATCTGAAAATATCTCATTAAAAAGGGACGTGGAAGATAATGAAATCTAAAAGTTGAAAGAAGGGAAGAATATTTATAAAGATGCATATTAGACCTGAATTCTAGGCTTTAAGGAAATGTTTATTTTTATTTTCATTTTTTTATACATTTCCAAGCTCTTATATGGTCTCCCTTCGGTGCATCTGATCCACAAGTCTTCTGTGCACGTGTTGAATCGCAAACTCTTGAATTTCTACGAATCAGCTAGAGACATGTCGGTGTGACCGCAACTAAAATATTTTCACTACGATATCGAAACTGACTCTTGACATTGCTGGTTAGTACAAGTGTGTTGACTTATTTCTGACAGGCACTCGGTTAAGTTAGCATAATGGGAAACTGTGGGTTGCCTTTGTTGTTTCGGTTGAAAATGTTCAATTAAGGTTCTGTGCAGGGACGTAGAGGGCCTGGCAAAGTTGATATAGGCATAACGCCATAGTCATAAACATATTTTTACTTATCCAATTGGCATCAATTACTGGTGCCTTAACCTAAAAATGGTGAAATTTTCATAAAAATTAAGAAAACGCAAAAATTACACACATATACCAAAAAAACATAAAAATAAAATATGTGTCCTTAGTCAAAACGTGTCCAAAAGAATAAATAAAATCTACAAAAAGTTAATAAATTCTCTAACTGAAATATTTTTAGGTCATGGATATGGAAAAATTAAAAACCAATTGGTTTGCTATGGTATGGTTATTAACCTGGATCGATTTGTATGGACGAAAGATTTTTCGATAGAATTTGGGCTCAGGAAAAAAAGTTCCACTACGGATGGCAAAAAAAAAAAGTAATTTTCGAGCCTGCGAAAAATCAATGGCGAAAGGGTCAGTTTTTCGATCAAAACACTCTCCAAAACCCAAACAATATATTTTTTAAAAAAAAACTTTTTTAAAAACGTTGGCGATAACAGTAAAAAAAAAAAAAACAAGTAAAGAAGGCTAAGTTCGGGTGTAACCGAACATTACATACTCAGTTGAGAGCTTTGGAGACAAAATAAGGGAAAATCACCATTTAGCAAAATGAACCTAGGGTAACCCTGGAATGTGTTTGTATAACATGTGTATCAAATGAAAGGTGTTAATGATTATTTAAAACGTAGTGGGCCTTAGTTCTATAGGTGGACGCCTTTTCGAGATATCGCAATAAGGGTAGACCAGGGGTGACTCTAGAATATTTTTGTACGATATGTGTATCAAATTAAAAGTAATAATGAGGATTTTAAAAGGGAGTAGCCCTTAGTTGTACATGTGAAGACTTTTTCGAGATTACGACAAAAATGTGGACCGGGGTGACCCAGAACATCTTCTGTCGGGTACCGCTAATTTATTTATATATGTCATACCACGAACAGTATTCCTGCCAAGATTCCAAGGGCTTTTGATTTCGCCCTGCAGAACTTTTTCATTTTCTTCTACTTAATATGGTAGGTGTCACACCCATATTACAAAGTTTTTTCTAAAGTTATATTTTGAGTCAATAAACCAATCCAATTAGCATGTTTCATCTCTTTTTTCATATTTGGTACAGATTTATAGCATTTTTTTCATTTTTCGTAATTTTCGATATCGGAAAAGTGGGATTTCGGCCATATTTTGTATCAAGTTAAAGTGACTTCAGATAAGTAATGAACTAAGTTTAGTTAAGATATATCGTTTTTTGCGCAAGTTATCGTGTTAACGGCCGAGCGAAAGGACAGACGGTCGACGGTGTATAAAAACTGGGCGCGGCTTCAACCGATTTCGTCCATTTTCACAGAAAACAGTTATCGTCATAGAATCTATGTCCCTACCAAATTTCTCAAGGATTGGTAAATTTTTGTTCGACTTATGGCATTAAAAGTATCCTAGACAAATTAAATGAAAAAGGGCGGAGTTACGCCCATTTTGAAATTTTCTTTTATCTTCGTATTTTGTTGCACCATATCATTGCTGGAGTCGAATGTTGACATAATTTACTTTTATACTGTAAAGATATTGAATTTTTTGTTAAAATTTGACTTTAAAAAAAATTTTTTAAAAAGTGGGCGTGTTCGTCATTCGATTTCGCTAATTTTTATTTAGCACACATATAGTAATAGGAGTAACGTGCCTGCCAAATTTCATCATGATATCTTCAACGACTGCGAAATTACAGCTTGCAAAACTTTTAAATTACCTTCTTTTAAAAGTGGGCAGTGCCACGCCCGTTGTCCAAAATTTTACTAATTTTCTATTCTGCGTCATAAGTTCAACTCACCTACCAAGTTTCATCGCTTTATCCGTCTTTGGTAATGAATTATCGCACTTTTTCGGTTTTTCGAAATTTTCTATATCGAAAAAGTGGGCGTGGTTATAGTCCGATTTCGTTCATTTTAAATAGCGATCTGAGATGAGTTCCCAGGAACCTACATACCAAATTTCATCAAGAAAGCTCAAAATTTACTCAAGTTATCGTGTTCACGGGCGGACAGACGGACGGACGGACGGACATGGCTAAATGAATTTCTTTTTTCACCCAGATCATTTTGATATATAGAAGTCTATATCTATCTCGATTAGTTTATGCCGTTACGGATTACCGTTATGCGAACAAAGTTAGTATACTCTGTGAGCTCTGCTCAGCTGAGTATAACAATATTTTTTGGGTTTCTGCGAGTGTTTGGGTCGATAAATTGACCCTTTCGCCATTTTTTTTTCGAAGGCTCGAAAATTATATTTTGGGTATGCGTAGTGGAACTTTTTTCCTGAGCCCAAATCCTATCGAAAAATCGACGGCGCGATATCGGTTAATAAATCGACCCAGTCTATTGGTTATGGCTAGGGCGTTATGGTATAGCACCATTGACCAATTACATTGATTTCCATAAGGTTGGTTGGATCAGCTGTTTTTATGGATACGTCAAGTTTAAACGGCCCTTAAAACATTGAAACAGGGTTTATTTAGTCAAAAAAGTGTTGCTGTGTTCCACTAAATTTAATTTTATGTTGTGGTAAAAATTCTTCAGTTCAGAGTCGCTGATTTTCATTAAAAAACATAGTTTTTCAAATTGTTCATTATATTTGTGTAATAGTAGACAGTTTTTAAATAAAAAACAAGAATTTTATTGCAGAAAATACTTATTAAGGCTGGGTGCGAGTTCGCCAAAATTTTAGGTACCTAAACTAATATTCCACTGGAACTTTCCAGCACTGCAACAATTTAGGAAAAAATTGTAAAAACTGTGCGAGTTGATTTGACAAACTAAATTGTGTTTATGCGTGAAATTATTCCCAAAAATAGAAATTTGAGACTTATATGGTTATTTGCAGTGTCTGTGCTGGACAGGGGTTGACGGAGAAATAAATATGTATACATAGCAGTGAAAGAAAGTGTAGCGGCTCCAGACTATACAGCCTTTTATACCAGACGTCGTGGAGGACATGCAAATAGACGTTTACCACCATCTCAAGGCATGAATACGCCTGTGACTTCCATTGGGCAATGCGCCAATAACTTATTTTTCCCCAATGAGCCCACCGCAATCCAAATAGCCCAGATTCAATTCTTATGATGGGGGCGTCAGCAAGAAGCAATTTCAGATCCCCTTTACGCCATACTCAACAATGGATCGGACATTGATCATCGCCCTCTTATCTATTATGTGGTACTTTAAATGGTCCATTCATGCGCATTTTTTTTTGCACATCAGAAATTTAAGAGCAATAGAATGAAAAATGTATGTAAATGTTTTTGTTTTTAAAGTTTGACATTTTAATTTAGGTTGAAAAGTGTGCTCATAAAAATTCTAAATTTTTTATTTGTACTGCTTTGCCGACAATTTCCAGTGATTTAGGTTTTTTCTCTATTTAGGTGGCAATTTAGGCAAACTCTCACACAGCCTAAGCTATTAAATGCTACTCAGTTTAAAGTAGTCTTACGTACGAAAAATGCAACTCTAGACCTGAAATTTGGATCAGGTAGGCGAGGCTGTTTGTAAATTTCACTTTGTCGTTTAGTTGACAGACTTATTATGGCACACAATGCAATCTTGATTCAGGCTCATTGTGTGTAGACCATATTAAGGTTCCAAGCTGAACAATTTTAAAGTCAATGTTTATATTAGCTTGTGCGTCCCGGTTTTTTTTAACTGTCAGCCGAGATAGTGCGAAGTTCGACTCAGTTTACAAATACTTCTTCTGAATTTTGTATTATGAATTCGTTCAAGTAAATAATTCCATGGTATCCATTATGAATTCCGGAATATAGGGAGACTGTCTTCTTATATGCTTTCTAAAGTGTACTTGATACGAGTATTAAGTGTCATCACATCCTGTTATTCATCTTTAACCAGTTAAATCGGACAGTTATAGCCCCAAAAGCAAAGTTGGTCGCTTAGATAGAGAACAAAATATGTCAATAGTGTAGTTTAAGCAAAAAAAAAACAAAAAATCAAAAGAACGGCATGCGCACGCAACTGAATAGTTGCATACAACTGCATAATAAAAATATATACATACATATTTAAATGTGAATATTTGTATATAAGATGAAAATTATTCATAAAGTAAAAACGCGGAAAATATAAAAATTAATTCATGTTCACAGATGACGTGACTAATGACAAATGACACGAGCATAGGCCACATAAATGCGATGATCTTCGATAAAATGCAAACGCTGCTGGAGAGTAGTGTGTAAAAGTTAAAACCTCTTCTTGTCATTTTATATGCACAACAGTGAGCTGCAACTATTCATCTTTTAAAGTTATTAGTGGACTAACCAAAAAATGAGTATTAGTGCGTACACAAACAAAGAATATCAAGCACTTATATCCACTAAAACACATTTACATAGCCATGCTTCGTAAAATGAATAACCGCTCATAAGCCACGAAGCAGTTCAGTACTCAATTGTCTTATTGAGCAAGAAAGTCAACTGTGTTATACGAAAACACTAATTGGAATAAGTAAGACTGACAGTGCAATAAAATGAATATAGTCATATTAGTCTTCTGACGCTAGCAACACAAAGATGTACACGAAACTAAACTGGATACAGCGCTAAAGAAAAACCGATAATAAACGAAGTATGCAGTGTATTACACCCGAAACCAACGGGCTACTGAGTTAAAGTGACTATGATTTCAGTTTATACTCAACAATGTCATATATGTATCGGACATATGTGTTGTGGGGCACTCGTATGTATGTATTTTCTATTTGATGTGCTAGTCACTCATAGTATTTTTCTGTACTTGACTAAGTACACATTTAGACACAATTTTTTGGCTCATGACTAAGTGCACTAATTTTATTAGTACTCTAAGCAGATCTCTGATGCACAATTATCTTGTGTGTTTTATTTGAATGCAATATATATTTGACAGTGGCAATAGCTTCTAGCTGATAGACATGAATCTGTAAAATTCTGCGCAAATTATATGACAGCGGAGCACAGTTAATGACTGGCCATGTACGAAATTGTTTTTTATGTCTTAACCGCAGATTAATTAGAAAACGTTACCACTCATGATTATTTCATCATGAGTTGGACAGATCTCTCGTCGAACTACCTGAGTAGTTGGTTAGTCGTCAGCGTCTATAGCGGAGGTGATAGTACCCGCCAGTAGAGGTGGAAAACTGTCGATAGTATTGACTATCGATATAGTCGATAGTATCGAAGGGCACTATGGAGAAATTTTCGTAGCGGCATATAATCTCTTATGAAGCACACCTCAGTTCTACAAAAAGACAAAAGTGAAGCTATTTGGGAATTGATGCTGTTATTTTTGTAATTATCGTCGACTAAAACAAGAATTCTAATTTTCAAAACAATTCCAAAATTTCGAGTTCCCTGTAAAAATAGGTTTTTATATTCAAAAAGATTGACGCAAAGCAATGGGGGGCTGCGAAAAGAACTTGTACATACGTATTAATTCTTTTAAATATGAAATTCAAGTCATTGCAGGTGTGTAAAGATTTTGGAGGAGTTTGGAAAATTAAGGTTCCTATTCTTGTCGACGACACCTTCAGAGAAAGCAGTATAATATTCCAAAGCAGTATCACCTTTCCAAAACCGAAAAATAACCATGCACCCCTCCGAAATCGGGTTTGGTATCCAGAACACCTTTTTCTGCATTAGCGGTTTTTGTCCGCGCTTATAAAAAATTACACCGGGTTGGATAAACAAATCAAAGATCAAATTGAATCTGAGCAAAATAGAATCCATAGGTTTTTTGTGCAGAACATCTTTCTGCATTGGCGTCCATCGGCCGCGCTTATAATCAATTACACTTGCCGGCCAACACCTTTTTGAGATTTAAATTAAATACTAGCAAAACCTTTTTCTTCCCCAATTTTCTTTCTATGTACAAAAACCACATGAAAACTGTTAAATTCAACTATAAAAATATCTCCATACAGAGCTTACATCTTGGTGTCAAGACCCGTCGTTTGATACCCATTCAGATATTTTTGGACGCGTATTAGCAGTCGACCGCTGTTCTAGATTTTTTACAAATTTTTTTATACGTGTATTAGCACACTTGCTAACGAAGTCAGTCCAGCTTTTGGGGCGGAAGCTTCTTTTTTCGCCATCATGTTTCTCTTTTGAGGTCGAGTACAAAGCGCAACGTGGAGATGATCCCACAAATTGCTTGTGTTGCGGCTTGATTTGAACTCCTTTTTTCAATAGGAATAAATCGCCGTGGGTATATTTTTATTCGATTTGGAAAAATTATTCCAAATAGCAGACATCTTTACTTTTTTTGAGGGACAGAATGTGGGAAAGTTGAGGATTTATATAAAGAATCGTGAACTTCTTCTATATAACATTAAATTTATAAGAGTATAACAATGCGAAAACTCGTTCCAATTTATACGCGTGTTTTACACACTTCTATCACTTCTGAAATTTCCGCTCATTTAAAAAAGTCAAAATAAGTGCTACCAACATGCCAGAATAAAATGAGTTACCAATGCGTTTTTATATTATATATAAACATACAATTCCTCTACTACAATACTTTAAACGATAGTATCGATAGTCATAAAACGTAGATAGTACCATCGATAGGTAAAAACTATCGGTAATCGATACTGCCGTCGATAGTTTTCCACCACTACCCGCCAGAGCGCATGTGCCTGTTCACTAGTTTCGTGACGAGGTAATATTTGTGCAACCTAGCAACCCGCCCATCAACTGGATTATTTCAAGGCTTTATTGAAAACCTTGAGCATTTTGTAACCCTAGAATATCATACTTCGTCGAAACGACGACGCATGTTTTTGTTTTTGGTTTTTCTCCTTAAATTATGTGTTTTTATACTCAGTTGAGCAGAGCTCACAGAGTATATTAAGTTTGATTGGATATGGGTTGGTTGTACATATATAAAGGAATCGAGATAGATATAGCCTTCCATATATCAAAATAATCAGGATCGAAAAAAAATTTGATTGAGCCATGTCCGTCCGTCCGTCCGTCCGTTAACACGATAACTTGAGTAAATTTTGAGGTATCTTGATGAAATTTGGTATGTACGTTCCTGAGCACTCATCTCAGATCGCTATTTAAAATGAACGATATCGGACTATAACCACGCCCACTTTTTCGATATCGAAAATTTCGAAAAACCGAAAAGTGCGATAATTCATTACAAAAGACCGATAAAGCGACGAAACTTGGTAGATGAGTTGAACTTATGACGCAGAATAGAAAATTAGTAAAATTTTGGACAATGGGCGTGGCACCGCCCACTTTTAAAAGAAGGTAATTTAAAAGTTTTGCAAGCTGTAATTTGGCAGTCGTTGAAGATATCATGATGAAATTTGGCAGGAACGTTACTCCTGTTACTATATGTACGCTTAATAAAAATTTAGCAAAATCGGAGAAGGACCCACTTTAAAAAAAAATTTTTTTTTAAAGTAAAATTTTTACAAAAAATTTAATATCTTTACAGTATATAAGTAAATTATGTCAACATTCAACTCCAGTAATGATATGGTGCAACAAAATACAAAAATAAAAGAAAATTTCAAAATGGGCGTGCCTCCGCCCTTTTTCATTTAATTTGTCTAGAATACTTTTAACGCCATAAGTCGAACAAAAATTAACCAATCCTTTTGAAATTTGGTAGGGGCATAGATTTTATGACGTTAACTGTTTTCTGTGAAAATGGGCGAAATCGGTTGATGCCACGCCCAGTTTTTATACACAGTCGTCCGTCTGTCCTTCCGCATGACCGTTAACACGATAACTTGAACAAAAATCGACAATGAACTTAGTTCACGTGCTTACTTGAACTCACTTTATCTTGGTATGAAAAATGAACGAAATCCGACTATGACCACGCCCACTTTTTCGATATCGAAAATTACGAAAAATGAAAAAAATTCCATAATTCTATACCAAATACGAAAAAAGGGATGAAACATGGTATTGGTTTATTGACGCAAAATATAACTTTGGAAAGAACTTTATAAAATGGTTGTGACACCTACCATATTAAGTAGAAGAAAATGAAAATGTTCTGCAGGGCGAAATAAAAACCCCTTAAAATCTTGGCAGGTATTACATATATAAATAAATTAGCGGTATCCAACAGATGATGTTCTGTGTCACCCTGGTCCACATTTTGGTCGATATCTGGAAAACGCCTTCACATATACAACTACAACCACTCCCTTTTAAAACTCTCATTAACTCCTTTGGTTTGATACCCATATTGCACAAACGAATTCTAGAGTCACCCCTGGCCCACCTTTATGGCGATATCTCGAAAAGGCGCCTATAGTGTTAACTACTTTGTACTCTTTACTTTAATTTTTAAAATAATTTTAATTGAGTTTTCGTGTTAACTTAAAATTTTGAATAACTTCAAAAAAAGAAAATTCTAATTAGTTGGAAAATATCTAAATTCAAAGGTGAACAAAAATAAATTTTTATACTTAAGATCAAAATAAAAGATTTTTTAGGTATCAACTTGAATGTTGATATAGCGCCCACCTATAGAACTAAGCCCCACGCCCTTTTAAAATACTCATTAACACCTTTCATTTGATACTCATATCGTAGAAACATATTCTAAAGTTACCCCTGGTCCACCTTTATGGTGATATCTCGAAAAGGCAAACACCTATAGAACGAAGGCCCACTCCCTTTTAAAAATACTCATTAGCACCTTTCATTTGATACCCATATCATACAAACAAAGTCTAGAGTCACCCCTGGTCCACCTTTATTGCGATACCTCGAAAAGGCGTCCACCTATAGAACTAAGGCCCACTCCCTTTTAAAATACTCATTAACTCCTTTGGTTTGATACCCATATTGCACAAACGAATTCTAGAGTCACCCCTGGCCCACCTTTATGGCGATATCTCGAAACGGCGTCCACCTATGGAACTAAGGATTACTCCCTTTTAAAATACTCGTTAACACCTTTCTTTTGATGCCCATATTGTACAAACAAATTCTAGGGTCACCCCTGCTCCACCTTTATGGCGATATCTCGAAACGGCGTCCACCTATGGAACTAAGGATTACTCCCTTTTAAAATACTCTTTAACACCTTTCTTTTGATACCCATATTGTACAAACAAATTCTAGGGTCACCCCTGGTCCACCTTTATGGCGATATCTCGAAACGGCGTCCACCTAATGAACTAAGGATTACTCCCTTTTAAAATACTCATTAACACCTTTCTTTTGATACCCATATTGTACAAACACATTCTAGAGTTACCCCTGGTCCACTTTATGGCGATATTTCGAAACGGCGTCCACCTATAGAACTAAGGCCCACTCCCTTTTAAAATACTCATTAACACCTTTCGTTTGATGCCCATATTGTGCAAACAAATTCTAGGGTCACCCCTGGTCCACCTTTATGGCGATATCTCGACACGGCGTCCACCTATGGAACTAAGGATTACTCCCTTTTAAAATGCTCATTAACATCTTTCATTTGATACCCATATCGTACAAACGCATTCTAGAGTCACCCCTGGTCCACCTTTATGGCGATATCTCGAAAATGCGACCACCTATACAACAACCACCACTGCCTTTTAAAATCTTCATTAACACCTTTCATTTGATACCCATATCGTACAAACACATTCTAGAGTCACCCCTGGTCCACCTTTATGGCGATATTTCGAAACGGCATCCACCTATAGAACTAAGGTCCACTCCCTTTTAAGATGCTCATTAACATCTTTCATTTGATTCCCATATCGTACAAACGCATTCTAGAGTCAACCCTGATCCACCTTTATGGCTATATCCCTAAATGGCGTCCACCTATAGACAGGGCATTTTTTAAGTAATACGAACGTGGCCAAATGGCCACGTAGTAGTCCGCCGTGGCCACGTAGTAATCATAATCTGGACACAACTAAATTTCGAAAATGCGTGAACAACACCTAACTGAAATAATGTCAGAAATTTTCTGAACATACATGATTTCCCCAAAATGTCAAAAAATATATAACTTGCTAATTCTAATGAAGTTTTTGGTACTAATCGAAGAAATGTATCAACGAATGAATGATAGTTAGAGATGGGAAAGGGGTAAATACCCAAATGGTAAATACACGGTAAATTGGTTATACATGGTAAAAATGGGTAAGTCCCAAATATTTACCCAAAATAAATACCCACGACGGCCACCGTGGTGTGATGGTAGCGTGCTCCGCCTACCACACCGGATGCCCTGGGTTCAAACCCCGGGCAAAGCAACATCAAACATTTTAGAAATAAGGTTTTTCAATTAGAAGAAAATTTCTCTAAGCGGGGTCGCCCCTCGGCAGTGTTTGGCAAGCGCTCCGGGTGTATTTCTGCCATGAAAAGCTCTCAGTGAAAACTCATCTGCCTTGCAGATGCCGTTCGGAGTCGGCATAAAATCATGTAGGTCCCGTCCGGCCAATTTGTAGGGAAAATCAAGAGGAGCACGACGCAAATTGGAAGAGAAGCTCGGCCTTAGATCTCTTCGGAGGTTATCGCGCCTTACATTTATTTATTTATTTTTAAGGGTAAAAATAATCTTTTGGAAAATATGGCAAACCAACACACAAATTCATTCCAAAATGTATCCAATTTGTCCTATATTGGTGGGTAGTTATCCATTATGCTATCGGTTGAATTAGTTTTAATCTGTAATCCAGCGTTTTTCAAAAATATTTAGCCAATAATGCATGCCGTTGCAAATATTTAAGTTTACCCAGTAAACATTTTGAGTCGAAAAAGAGTCGGAAAAATATCTAAATTGAAGCCTTTACAGCCGGTATGTGCTCATTTGGGAGGCCGAAACCAATGTATTTCCTTCTTGCAATGGTCGTCCTATATGAGCCTATTAACGTAAATCATTTGAGCCTAAAAAAGATGCTTATACAATAGGGCGGGTCGATTTAAAAATCGCTCATTGCTCTGTGAAAATCGTATTCTAGGGAACAAAATAAGGAACTTTGACGAAGGAACCATACCTCTAAAACGAATTCTGATGTCCCCCCCTTTGGGTCGAACTTTTGGGTAGGGGCAATTTTAATTCTACCTGCTGTGTCTTGTGGTGGCTTAAAAACAACAACACAAGTAATTTTACGATCTGCAATTGTATCACAGTGATACCTTCATTTTTTAAAACGGTTGAATAAAAAACCCACACAACTATGTTTACGACATGCAAATGCATCACAGTGATGCCTTGCTTTTAAAAGGGGGTTGTAAAAACGCTAATTTCTAATAATTTTTTAATTTCTTTTCTATTACTAAGTTAAATTCATTTTTTCATTTACATATGTTCTGACTAAATAAATTTCTAAAGAGAAAAATAAACTCCAAAAAGAAAAAAAAACATAGGCATTTCAAAGTGGGATTTTTCAAAATTTGCAAGTTCGACCCAAAGGGGGGGGGGGCATCAGAATTCGTTTTAGAGGTATGGTTCCTTCGGCAAAGTTTCTTATTTTGATCCCTAGAATATGATTTTTACAGATCAATGGGCGATTTTTTTGCCTCCCCATAAATCGACCCGGCCTATTATACAATAAAAGAATAGGAAGGGTAAAAATAATGTACAAATGTAATTCATTTTGTATTAAAATGAACAGTGATCGTAACAAAGTTTCAAAATTTTTTCCAAACTCGCTGTGACGAACATAAATAGTTGATAAATGATAATTTTTGCATGCAAGATTAGGAGCTTTTAGGCCGTTAAATAAAAGGCAAAAATTAAATTTTCTTTTACCCTCCTACGCGTTTCGACGCTTTTCTGATTCCTATATTGCCCACTTATTTTGGATTCGTTTCGGATTCTTAAATTATGAGCGCCGTGAGCCTGTTTGTTTGGGTAAATATGTGTCCCTTATAAATATTCTCTTACAGTTCTGGAGTTTAATATGGTTCAAAAGCTTCAAAAATGCTATCACCTTAGAGTCTTTTATGACTCCGATTTGATGAAATTATAAACAAACGAAAAATATTAGAATTAGTAAACTAGGCAGCTCCGGAAAAAAACTCTGAAATTTTTCTGCGACAATTTATTCTAAATAAATAATTAACTCAACTAATACTTATTTCATTTCTATCTTATCCTCATGTGAGTTTTATCACATTCTCCCCTATGTTTTCCGCTTCGGATATATGTCAAAAATTCTTCCTAAAAGCCCTGAAGTAGTGTCATTAAAAGGCTCAAAATTAGCAGTATATGACGCCAATAAGGCTCATATATGATATCGGAAGAAGGTCTGTATAAGACTTATGTTAGAGGCAAAATATAAGCATATAGCATTCGCTTCAGGTTCCTAAATGAGTTCATAACGAGTGCAAACGATGCAAAGTTTGGACTCCTTTCAGACTAATTGTTGACTCCGAGTGTTTGCTGGGTTGTTTGTTTAAAATAAAAACGAAATTTTTTTAAATTCAAATGGCGTATAAATTTAATTGCTGAATTGTAATTCCAAGCAGCCTCGATTCAAACGATTTTTAAATACGCAAAAAAAGATACAAAAAAGGAATATTCCGGGTATTTTCCCGGTATTTACCCATAAAAATGGTAAACACCCGATAGAATCCCAACTCTAATGATAGTTCATCAAATATACTATCAATGAGGATTTATATGGAAAAGAACATAGGTACTCACGACTTCCGTGACATATATAAATTCTACAAATTCTGCACGTGCTCGAGGGTTTTTTGTCAGCATATAATAAAAAAATTTTGGCCAAGTATGTAATAAGTTGGATATGAAAAATAACTATTCCTGGGATTACTTGTTTTATTGCAAATGTTTTGGTATGAGTGAGTCACAACCACGGTTGCCACAGCATGTTTTTTTTTTTTGACCAAAAATGGCAATATTCAAAAGCTGACCGGTATGGTCAGTCATGTCGAGGAGATATTTTTCTTTTGGCCACCTAGTGAAAAATCCTTAAAAAATGCCCTGCCTATAGAACTATGGCCCACTCCCTCATAAAATACTCTTTAATGCCTTTCATTTGATACACATGTCATACAAACACATTCCAGGGTTTCCCTCGGTTCATTTTCCTACATGGTTATTTTCCCGTATGTTGTCACCATAGCTCTCAACTGAGTATGTAATGTTCGGTTACACCCGAACTTAACCTTCCTTACTTGTTTTTTGCTGATTTTTTGCATAGATAATATTAAAAAGCTAAACTGTTTTTGTCTTATTTCATTAAAATACATTAAAAAGAATTTATTAATACAAATTTAAACATCTTTTTTAAACAGGAGACATCCTTCGTACCCTTTTAAATATTACCGTAGTCGATTCGACGAAGTATGATGTTTACGTATTAAAAATAAGTATGATATTCTAGAGTTAAAAAGACATTATAAGATGTAATCCTTGTAGGGCAAGGCTTTCTCTATATTTATCTTGTTTTATTTCATGTTAGTTCACTTACAACCCCTCCACTCCAGCTCTTATAAACAATATTATTTGTGAAATATATTTGTTTTAGTATTGTTGTGGGAAGGGATTTATAACCGATGAACACAGCAACTATCGATACTTTTCAGGACTAATCAAAATGGAAGATTATAAAGCATTCAAAACATCTCCAATCCCTTGTCCTCCATCACGCGTTAACGGTCTCTTTACTATTAAGTGTCCCTCGACCATTTCGCTCTTACATTGGACTTTTATTAATCTAGCTGTTTTGCTAGAGTATGCGATGTCTTTACAAAAGTATTCCCTCTGTCAATCATGTCAATCGTTCCATGACAGATTCTCAAAAGTTCCTCTAATCCTCTCAGCATTTCTCGCGCGGCACAACAAGAGTGAGCTTAAAAATATTATTCATTTGCTTCCGAAAAATCTCTAGGTCTTTGGTTCACCATGCTTGCTTTGCTTTGCCCTTGGAATTTCTTAGAGGGCTAGTTTTAAAGTATAACTTACTTACTTAATTGGCGCTTAACCGTTTAAACGGTTTTGGCCGTTCAACAAGGCGCGCCAGTCGCTCCTTCTCTCTGCCAACCGGCGCCAATTGGTCACACCAAGGGAGTTTAAATTGTTTTCCACCTGGTCCTTCCAACGGAAAGGGGGCCGCCCTCTACCTCTGCTTTCATAGTTTTAATGTATGTATGTATTTATTATAATATTCACTTAATAGCTCCGACACATAAGCAGTTTTTCATATAGATGAGTTTAACACATGCTTATGCACTATGAGTAGATTGCACGTATTTTTATGAAGAATGGTAGAATGAGCGACACTGGCGCCACATGATATTGCAAAGTAGCCAGCTCCCCAATTTTGTTCCAAGCAAATCATAAGAAGAAGAATTTGACATTTGCTTTGGCTAAGGGTGTTGGCACACTTTGCAAGTGAAATTATTTTTCCCTCTGGTTGGTAAATTTTCTAACATTTTTCACAATTAAAAACTGCAATATAACAATCGAATACGACACAAAATATTTTAGCAAGTATTTTGGTTGTATAGGAAGAATGTTTATAACAGTGCTACGCGAAATTTGGATGTGTGTGGGCAAGGCGTAATAAACTTCAATTGCCAAGTCTGAAGTTCCTTCTTATTTACAAACACAACATCTTGGTTGATTGTGGCGATGTTATTGGAATGCATAAGCTTGTGTTAAACGCATCTATATGAAAAATGTCATTGTGTTACGGTCTTAACTCTTTTAAAGTGGTAATCTCCCTGGGTTGCTCAAGTTTTCTTGATTTGAGCAACATCTTGTCCATTTGTAAATTCGTTTGAATCGAACATGAACTGGACTTTATAATTTGCATAACCTCTTCCCTTCCTGATGTGGAGCACATACGAAACACTTTACGCACTTATTCACCCTGATTTCATATCTTCGGGTCTTAAGCCGTATACGCGCTTGCAATTTTCTTCTCATCAGATAATTTAAGTTTAGGTGGATTTGCCCACATATTCACATACCAATGAATGCATTTTAATGGAGATTATATATCATGGTGCGTCACTTCATGCGATTGGTTTGATAGTTCGATCTCTCTTGTTTTTCTCTTTATGTCAATTCGTATTACCAACATACCGACATACATACGTACGTACTTCTATCCTCTGCTCTATTCATCATTGCTCAAGAATTTCTTTGTCTGATTTACTGTCCTCATTTACGATTCGAAAATGCATGTTTATAGCTTCTTTTGCTACCAACAACCAACTTTTTTAATGTCATTCCTGCATTCGAATGACTCATCTAGCTTACAGCGCTCATCTTACCACAATCATTTGGTAATCATCTACAACTACTTAACGCTTTCTTCTCCTACTCCACTTACAATTTAAAGAATGTAACAAACATGTATAAATTCCTTACATTCAACCGCCTCGCACTTTTTTGACGGAAATTCATTGTAATTGTCCAATGACGAATAGTAAGTGTTTCATTGTTTTTTAATCATCCTTCGAGTGAACTCACTGACGCAAAGCTGCTAGACCGCTTATTATTTGGCTTTGAGGTGCCCTTAAAATTTTCATATTTATGTTTTTCTTTACATTGCTTTCATTTTCTCTTGTTTTTCTGCTACTTTTTCTGGGAAACGTAAGTATGTAAATTACCTTAACTATTTCTTGGGTTTTTAATTACGTATGTTAATGATCATTATAATCATATTCGTTGAATTCGAGCTAATAATATGCTCTTAATGTTATGTATATAGTTTTTTTGTCTGTTGGGGGATAACGTCTGATAAATCTTAAGTAGATTAGGTTAGGTTGATCTGCCCCGTCTATGAGGACCTCACATAGACTGAATGAGGCCGAGGTGCTACCAGAAGTTTTTTTAACGACCAAAATAAAATTATCAAAACCCAGTGCCTGTGTTAACTGTATGACCTATGCTACTTGCTGCTTCTAGATCTGACAGCTGCATTACTCCTAATAGCTGGAGTTTTAGTCTGGCAAGCGCAGGGCACGAGCACAAAACGTGCTCGATCATTTCCTCCTCTAACCCGCACTTCCTACATCTGCCGGTGTAGGAGGTAATAAAAGAGTAGGAAGAAAGAGTGGGGGATGATCGAGGAGAAGGACAAATTTAAAATTTATACAAATTTAAAATACGTGAAAGGTGAATAAAAGTCTGCCGGGACCGCTCGTTAATATTACACATAAATATGAAAGTTTTGGATGTGGGGAAGTGTGGATGTAAGGATGTTTGTCTATGTGACTCAATTACGCCACGAAACAGTTTTCGATGAAATTTGACTGGCAGAAGAATCTATGGGCTATATTGTTTTGAAAAAAGGGGTTTCACGGAATTGAAGACACTAATGGCTATATTTTTTTCGAAAATGGGTGCATAAGGCCTATGACCTCCTGGACGTTATAATTATTTTGAATCGTTAAAATTTTAAGTATATTTTGCTTGATCAATGAAAGTGGGCAGTGAGTCAATGTGACTTACGCCAAGTATATGTGATATACATATGTACCATATCGATCCAGACATTTTGGGAAAGTGTACAGTTCCACTAGCCTGCCAGTGGAAAGGAGCATTTGGTACACTTCGGGACTATTTCAGGATAATTTAGAATTCGTTTTCGGTTTCATATCGGAAACATTTCCAAAACTTTTCGGGATTATCTCTGGATTAGAACAGGAATTAGCTTGGGGACTATTTTCCTATCGATTATTAGGCCTTGTCGGGATTTTTTACAGGTTATTGGATTGTCTTCAAGATAGGTTTGAAGATAATTTCGCGCCCATTTCAGGACAATTTTGGGATTGCTTACGGGATATTTCAGGACCAATCTTGAACTTTCTGCGAACTATTTCGGGCCAATATCTAAATCATTTAAATATTAGTTTTGGGATAGTCTTTGCCTCTTTCGAGTTCATTTCAGGACCATCTATGAATCATTTTGAGGCTATCTACGGATTTTTTGGCGATTGTTTGCGTTATCATTTGCGAATATTTATAGATCATTTCGAGACTGTTTTGTAATTTTTAATTGGTCTATTTTGGGATTCGGAACTTTATAGGGATCATTTTATATATTGCTTACAATCTCAGATTCAAAGGACTGGATGACATTTTGAATCACAAACTACGTTGAAATATATTTAAAAACCTATAACAAGAGTTTCCAAACCATGAGTTCTGTGGTCTTATTTCACATTTCACTATATCTTAAGTTCTTAAAAATGTATTAAATTTTTTATAAGCATCAATTTCTTCATTTCACTGCAGTGTGCAAAGAATGGCTGGTACGTGAAGATGGCGCGCTCGCCTATAAATTGCAGTCTCAAGAAAGTAAGTTGCAAAAGTACATAAAAACTAACACATGTATGTATGCACAACCGTACAAAAATTAAAAACAATCCTTTATAGTTCAAATGCATGTCCATCTTATCCTTTAACATTAATTTTCCTCCTTAGTAAATGACTTTTACAAAGGCAATCGGCAGCGCAATGCTGTGGTACGTGAGGATTTTCCCACCGCATTGAATGAACAAATCAAAGAGAAAGAAGAGGCGGAGAAGCAAGTGGAGATATATCGGCGTCGAATGTTGGAACAGTAAGCGCAATATGGATTAATAGTTTTGTGTGTAGGGAGCTCATATTAAATTTTGATATGGTTATAGGGAAGCGTATGATAAACGTGTAGCAAAAGAGATTGCGGATAAATTGGAACGTGACCTGCAGGAACAAAGAGAAAGGGAACTGCTAGAAAGTGAAGAAGTAGCACAACAAATGCAGGTGAGCTGTGATGCATGTATATACCAACAATATTCCTTTAATTTTTTTTTCTTACTTCTTTCAGGAGCTCTATGTGAATTTGCCACCACCATCACGCGCAAGGGGTGCACATCAGCCACCTCCACGTCCAGCTAAAGCAAGTATCTTGCAACAGAATACAAATGAACCCTCAAAATCGAACGGTAGATATTTTGGTAGTAGTAGTAGTGGTAGCAACATCAATAGTCAACACCCAAATCATCATCATCATCATCATCATCACCATCATCATCATCAAAACCAACAACAGCAACTGTCACAATCGCCACCCACACCAGTACAGCAATTGCCATCCAATATGCATCAATACGAGTTTCAGCAACAACAACAACTATCGCCTACACCATTTCTGTTACAACAAAAACATTTTTCACAAACTGATTTTTATGTTGGCCTAACTGTACAAAAGACACCTTCACCTACAACTGCATCTACTTCAACAATTTCTGCAAACACTTCATCAACTCCTCCAACATCGTCCTCACGTCAACAATCGAGATCACACTCAAATACATTAGGTAATAGTGGCAACTCTGCTCATGGTGGGCACTTGATGGTGAGTTTAAATCAATCGATCACTAACCAATTTTTTTTTACTTTTAAAACACATTTTGAAATTTCTTTAGCATCCGAGAACCATCCCTTAGCTTCATCGTTAAAAACTTGTTTTGAATGCCTGCCTATCTTTCAAATGTTGCGTGTCTCAAATAACGGTAGAGCTCCAGCTGTAGCGTCTGCGAATATAATATAATTCAATTAAAAATGTAAACCATTGTCAAAGATAGATCCCGCGGACAGATCTAGTCATTTTCGATGGCAGGCCAAGTCCAATATTTGATGCCTGAGGAGAGTCAATACCAATGGAGTTCAAAAAACTAAATAGCAGGGACTGTTATTGGTGCGTCTGGATGAAAAATATCTATATAAGACGTCCACTCTCTCGCGTGTGTCTCGTCGTTTCCGCGATTTTTCGAAACATTTGTGGTTCCTTGCCGTTGGCGACCTGAGGCGGCCTGTGATACGTGCCGCACCGAAATAATATTACATACTTTTAGGCCCGAGTATCCGTGTTTCGCAGGTATCAGGATGACGACAGTACAGGCGGTCAAGCCTTTCACCACCTACCGTTCCTGACCAGCTGAGTCGCGCACTCCTTCCAAACATATACGAAACGCTCATATTCCTACTAATTCCCGATCATCGGTTCGAACTGGGTTGGCTTCATACCCGCTGGTAGAATACCAGAAAATTCCCTTAGTTTCCCATCTTGCAGCGCAAAATGTGATGAATACCGACATAAACGGCGGACTCAATGACAAAAGCACGCGAAACGTCCTCTTTCGGCACGATAAGCCTGTCAAAAGCCTTTGATACGGTACTCGAACTCTTGTCCACACCACCGATTCTAACGTTTGACAGCAGGATCTCCATTACGATCCACACGACTAGAGTAAAAGGCTGTAATACGATCCTCAAACTACTTTAAGTAGCACTTCGGATTGTAGGTCTGCCATTCGTAAATTATGCTCATTACATTTGAAAATGACACCGTCGTACAAATACTAATATAGACTTAATACCTAAAATAGTTGTAAAAGCACCAATAACAATATCAAACATATACCTAAAAGTATGCAACATTTAACTACTTCTGCATATCTACAAATACCATATCTTAACACACTCCCAGAAACAAAGCTTACTGAGTTTTCTACAGAGAAGGTCTTCCGCTGATGAGAACATTATCAGGTGTTAATATGTTTTCCATTTTTTAAGAGTGCTCTAGCGGAGTTTTTTCTTATATCCTGAGCTGAATTTAAATCGCTCCCATAAAAATATACCAAAAATTTTGCAGTTATTAAACAAACTAATACATTTATATAATTTTTACATCAGCATCAACATTCACTATCATCCGTTTCATCTGGGTCGTCAGCATCGACGTCTTCAGCAGCAGCAGCAGCAACTTTAGCAACGGCATCACCATCAGCATCATCGGTACTGCCAAACCCATACTCACACCAACACATGCACCAGCACAATCACATTCAAAATCCAATAGCACTGCAACCAAATAATATTGCACATGCATCTAACACTAATCAAGAACAATCACCAACACAAACACCAAATGAACTTGGTGGTGGTGTAAACCATCATTCACTACACCAACGTCAGCACTCAATTGAGGAACTGATTGAGTACTCAGATGTGGTTGATAGCATACGCCAACTAAATAAGAGTGCTGGTGGTGGAGGTGGTGGTAGTGGTGGCAGCCTTACACCTGAATCACCATCACAACACAGCTCCTTCGTCAGTAATAATCAATCCAAACTACCAAATGTTGCCTTAAGCAATCGTCTACATTCGGTGTCAAATGAAAATTTGCTTAGAAATGACCTAAAATTTCAGAAACTTTCACCGGATAAATATGACGAGCTGGTGGGTAATGATGGCAGTGGACGTGGCCACACCACTGAGCAGCATATGCAAGAACATGCTGATGATATTGAGCTCTATGTGGACCCATGTGATTATGCGAGTTTGAAAGAGATTGGACTGCCAATGGAGGAGATTAAAGAGATGAGCAAAAAAATTAAGCAGGAGCAGAAAGATGAGGTGAGTTTTGAAAATTCTCTTCTAAGTCAAGTTTTTCAACAATTTTTTAGGTGAAAAAAAAACTCGAAAAGTATTTTGAGATTTTTCACAATTCATAGGTATTCATAAAAATTATTTTCAGTTGTTGGCGCGTCGATTGCAACAAATGGAGGCGCATGATGGGCTGACACAGGAAGAACGAGATCGACTATTAGCGATTGAAGCGCAAGACAAAGAATTAGCAAAAATGTTGCAAGAGCGGGTAAGAGTGTATAATTTTTATTTTTTTTTTTCAAACTAAATACTAATTTTATCTTTGGCAAACAAATTTCCGCAGGAGCGCGCCAAAGTAAAACGTGCTAAAGAAAAAGCTCGTCTACGCAAGCACCAACAAAAGGATGTTGGTAACACCACACTTTGCTCTTCCAATGGCAGCTCATCAAATGGGCTGTATTGCGGTCCGCTTCTACCGCTACCACAAGATTGCCTTTCCTTTGGCAAGCATTCTTCATCAACGCATACAACACCCTCTCCAACAACCGTTACCAACTCCAACATACAAGCCAACTTGCAGGAGGAAGTGGACATCATCGATGTAGAAGCGTATTCGAATCCAATTGATGTGCTACATAATCATCAGCATCGACAGCAACAAAATGGAACACTAACCAATGGCAGTTTGACACGTGAAGGTGGACGACGCATACATCATAATCAACAACAACAAAATGGCAGCAACCATAGCAGCAATAATGGCATTCTAAATCGTGGTGATGATGATATTTATACATTGCCAGTGGATAGTTGTCGTCCAGGTCAGCGCCCGGCGTCATTAAATATAAGTCCAACAGCAGAAACGCATTTGTTACAACATAATTCAATGACCAGGTGAGTGTGCGCAACACTTTTGATTTTGATCCTTGCCAATTTCCATTTTTTTATTTACAGATCTGAAAACTATTCAATTGATTCGCATGATTCATTAAGTCGTCAACAGGATTTGGCTACACGCATGAACTACTCTCAATCGAGTACCTTTGGTATATATGTATAAAAAATCGAAGAACTAATAACGCGTTCAATTTGTTTTGCTAATTTTTGTATTTTTTTCTTTTAGATAAAAGCTCCAGCCCCACTCCGCCTTATATGCCGATTCAAGGTACGCGCCGATCAAATTCGAGCGACGATCGTAAAAAGAAATCCAAGGACAAATGCACGCATCAGTGAAACGTCCAACAATTAGCCAAATTGCTCATTAGAACATACAAAAAAAAAAAAAAAGGAAAAAAAAAAAAAAAAATACATACATATGTACATGAGACAAGGTCGGAAAACTGTAAATTACATCCCCCAAATTATAGGCTTAACATAAGGGGGTCTTTTTTGTAACTTGCATTGTAGTACAAATTTTTCAATTGTGTTCACACAACTTTGTTGTCGCCTACATTACAAGTAATATTGTGCTCCATGTATTTAGCTTTTTTTTACTTACACTTGGCAGTTTTATATTTTTCTTAGGTGCCTATTTCCAGTTCATTTTTGAAAGGATGCAGATATCGTAACAGTGGTTAATGAGTTTAACACTGACTTCTTTCGAGTGTGTAAAGATTACTCATAACAGTGGATAGATTATTATGCAAAAATGAAACTTTATTATTGCGGCTTAGGTTTTTTTGTATTAAACTGTTGCAAATGGGCTTACTAAGTTACCGCCTGCATCATATTCCCAATAAGTTATTATTTTCCTACCTCTCGTTTGTGTTTTTTTTACCTAATTTAGCTGAAAAGTAAATTGTTTCGTAATCCGTAATACGATTATGTTGTTGTTGTTGTTGCTATTGTTGTATTAACGATAAAGACACACCTGAGAACTCAGCCGTATGAAGCCAAAAAACTCACGCAGTGTCAGACCTTTATGCCAGGAATTGCCCGGTGAATCCAGTACTCAAAAAACACTACCCAAAACTTGCAGAAGAGGAAGCACACTCCCCAGGGAAACACTAATCACTCTAGGTCAACTTCGATCTGGATACTGTAACAGGTTAAACTCTTACCTATCCAGAATCAAACCCGACATACAAAATGTATGCCCTGCTTGCAATGTGTCTCCATATGACACGAACCATCTCTTCAATTGTAATGTGGAACCAACGCCTCTAACACCCCTCTCATTATGGTCCACCCCTGTTGAAACAGCAAGTTTCCTTGGACTGCCGTTAGAGGATATTGATGACTATTTGTAATCGGTCGCATCTATTGGATGGGGCGACGCACTGCTACAACAACAACAAAAACACTCCCCGAATATTTTGGGTAGTGTTATTGGCCTTTGCCGGATATAGATCCGGTACGTTCCGGTAACAAAGCACCATTAAGGTACTAGCCCAATCATCTCTGGAACGAGCAATACGATTATCTTCCAGTCTTTTGCAAGAGTGATTCCTTAATCACTGTCCGTAAATAACAAATAAATCAATGTTTCACTGTTTTTCCCTCTTTTTGTGTACAAGTCAACCTTTTGATCCATAGCAAAGAATCAATAAAATTTAATTAATCGATTACCATATGTGACCTGGAATCATGAAACGACCCTACTGTGCGAAAACAAGTTTTCGAGAAAAACGCGTGTAAAATTTTTGTTTAGCTTGACTCTGTGTAGAGGCTGGCCGTTATGAACGAATTTCGAAAATTAAAATTTAATTATTTAACTTCCCATTAAACTACAACCTTGAAACTTGAACCAATGCAATAATAAGAAAAAAAAGCTCAGATAGGTGGCGCATGGATCGAAAAATTAAAAAAAATCGAATTTGAGGTCCGATTTGGCTTTAAAAGCAATTTGTGAAAAAACAAAGAAAGATAGAAGACTGCATGTTGTGGAAAGAGCGTTAAATTTCGTATAAGAATCACTCAAAAAGTGAAGACCGGTATTTTCGCACAATATGTAGTTTGAAATTCGTCTTTCAAAATTGATATAGCGTAATTTTGGTCTTGAGAGTATCTATATTTCCACTTAATGCTCTTTCGAGTGCTTAAATAGTTTTTACGTCATTTTGTCTGTTAACGCGTTGTAACCCCTTAACGTATGCTTCCCATTTTACCAAATATTGGCACAAAACAACAACAGATTAAAAAAATATATTTTTTGATAAGTAATTTTTTAATGGTTCTAGTGGTAAAATTTTATGACGAATGATTTTGTAGAATATTTTGGCTCGTTAACCCCTTCAGGATAGGCTTTTTAGCCTCCTTTTTTAGGAAGATCGCATAAAACGTATTTGAGAGATAGCTCATATCGGTAAACATTTTTGTACAAAGAATATGGAAGACCACTAAGAAGAAAAAGGGTATTTCACCCTCTTGAAGTATGCTACAGCTTTGTATGCTTTATTTAATTTGCATTTTCCTTACAACAAACATTGCGGGTATGTATGTTTGGGACATGTCTAATCACTGCTACACCTTAATAGAAAAGAGAGTGAACGCAAGTATAATCAGAGAATACGTTGCATATTCCAAGGCGCAAATGCCCTTTTTTGTCTCAGCGTTTTCATGCTCTTTGTTTAAAGATTTTATCAGACAGTACCCTTAGTAAAACATTTTAAGGATTAAAATGTTGCACAAATATTGAAATTCAAATCTATGAATCTTTACTATGTATTTCACTACAAAATTATTTCATTATTATTTTCACTTATAGTAAAATTATCTTAAGCAAAATATTGCAAATTTAAAATAACAACTGAAAAGAATTTCGGCCAAACAATGCAAAACTATTTTGAGGCCTAATCTAATGTACTTCGGTCCCTCATCAGGAATTAATACGCACGCCAACATTTACCCTCAAATTCTTGTACAGTTTAACCAAGTTAAAATAAAATGAAAATACATGCAAATCTCAAATTTAAGGGCTGTCTTTCGCAAGTTTTTTATTTCGTATTGAAATCGACCTTGTCTAACACACATACATATGGTTCAAAGTTAAATACATCTCCCATGTTTCTAAGAAAATTAAACTACATATCGACTGCTGCGTGGAATATCACACTATCTCAGCTGCTCTTTCAAAAATTCGTTATTTAAGGAAACTTTTGAATAACGCCTTATTTCATAATTTGATTCCAAAACGGCCCATCTCAGAACTCGGTTGAAGAATGCCGTATTTCAGCTGTTCTTCATAAACGCAGCAGTAAAAATGTATTAGACTTGCGCTCATACTGGGAATTTAAAAAAAAAAAAAATAAAATTCTGAAATAGGCCGTTATTCAAAAGTTTCTGCGATAGGGCGTTTTCGAAACGGCAGCCGATTGTGATATTTCACTAAGCAGTTTATATACTTACTTATAAATTAGTTTTTAGATATTTATTAATAAAAAGCTGCATCTATTCTTCTTTCGTAAACTTCAAATAAATGTCTATAAATGTAAATTTTACATTCATATATATTTACGTAAACGTGTAAATAATATACATATACATACAAGATGAATGCTTTTATATCAATAATATTAAGTGCATATCGACCTAAACTAATGGAAGGTCGCAACTGAAGAGTTTTGTTGGAAATGGCTTTCTTTAGGCATATCGTTAAAAAGGTATCTCCCTAAAAAAATCGTATCTCTCGAAATCGAATAAAAAGTTTAAAGCTGAAAAAATATACATATATTTTTGTGTATACAGATTTGAGACTTCTTGAGACGCGACATTATAAATAATTTCGCTGATATTGAATATTTTTAAGACATTACTCATATCAAACTGGTTTTCAAATACTTTACTTTAAAACTTTGTACTTATTTATTTATTAAGTAAGTATTATATACATATTGCCGATATATATATACAATAAAATTGAATCAAGGTAATAAAAGCGCTGTTAAATAACTCGAATAGGTAAGCATTGAGATTGAAGTAAATAAATCAAAAGCAAATATGATGGTTTGTAATGGAAAAGAATAACTTTTTTGCGAAAAGCATTTATTATAGTCTTCTACAAGTTATAAATAAATTTTTGTAGTAAGCATTTATAATAATCATATTATTAAAGTAATTTAAATTATTTGCTGACTGCTTTATGGATTTTTTATGTTAGTTTTTTAATAAGCTGATGCGGTCTGATGTGCGCTAGTGCAAGAAAACAAAAAAGAAAACTTTTTCTCCACTTGGCTCCCTACGTTTCGCCAATCTCCTTGGCATCCTCAGGGGCAGGATCTGTATTTTATAAGACACAAACAAAGATAATACATAAGCGACAATTTTATATATATTCCGATTGGTTCTTCTTTGATATTAAATATATATGTAAGTAGGCTTTCCAATCTATATTTTTTGTGTGCGAATAAAACTAAATTATTCCACTGTTTTCCCAACGTTTCGCTAATATTTTTATTTTTAGCATCATCAGAGGAATATTTATTAATTTATCTGTTACAAGCAATATATAAAAATTATCAATTAGTTTCACAAAACAGACATGAAAACAACAAAGGAAACAATTTGATAAATAGTTCAACATTTAACAAGATAAACTTACGTTATTTTGCCATTAAAGCAATACAATCATAAAAGACGATAAAAGACGATCAATAAACGCGAAGATAAGGAAAACATAGCGGCCGCTTACATTGTTATGTTTACAAAATCAAGATTTTTAGTATTGACAAAGCTACCATGATAGTCAGATGTTACTGAGTATATTGGTATGATTTATGTTTTTAATCTTTTTTACAACAGTGTTTATTGCTTTAATGACAAAATAACGTAAGTTTATCTTGTTAAATGTTGAACTATTTACCAAATTGTTTCCTTTGTTGTTTTCATGTCTGTTTTGTGAAACTAATTGATAATTTTTATATATTGTTTGTAACAGATAAATTAATAAATATTCCCCTGATGATGGTAAAAATAAAAATATAAGCGACAATATTGTTACGAATATTAGCAACACTAAGGGGTACTGCCATCTCTAACCCGATGCTAAACAGTGACGTGAATGCACATCAATAATTCAATCATTATGCCTACACATATGTATGTACGTACTCACAGCAACGCACAAACACATGCAGATATCTTATCTGAGATATGCAATTATAATTGTGGAAGTGTCGCTCACAAACACACACGCATATGAGAGCTATACACGTACATCTGTAGTTATAATTATAACAGATAACCAACTAGTAGATTCTAGAACAGAAGCGCCTAGAAGATGCAACGAGGAAATCAAAGAGTATAAAAGGCCTCAACAATAGAGGCGCTACAAGCAGTTTTGATTAAGACGCTATCTGGCGAGCAAAAGAAGTATTATTTATTGTGAAGTACTTTAATAAAGGCCATTTTTCCATTATTCAATATTGGAGTTATTTATTCAACAGTTTAGTGATTCGAATGTTAGCAGAAGATTGCAAATAAGGGGAATTGCAGTAAATTCGTTACAATATCATAAAAAACATGTATAAGTGTCACGTACATTGAAAAAGTTGGAAAAAATATAATATAAAAACATTAAACAATACCAAAAAATTGTTTTTTTATAAATTTGAGTCACTTATAACATAATTTATCTGTACCATCAATGTCAGGTACATTTGTCAGACTGATTTGTTATCATAAACATCACAAATATGCTGCCGCGATTTCGTCGCTATTTTCCTTTTTGTTCATTGCTTTTTCTCTGTTTTTCAATATATGTAGGCTCTCCAGTGTGTATCTTGTTCTATCTCTTTTCTCTGTGTCTAAAATTCTAGCGTTTTGTATATCAGCTGTATGCGCATGTGTTAGTATGCGCAAGAGCTGTACCACTTTTGTTTCTTCTTATGTATTCGTGTTCTTGTAATAGCACTCCCAGTGGTCTTTTTGTCATTCCAATGTATATTTTATTGCAGTCGTTGTTCTCTCCTCCGTTGCATTTAATTTCATATATGACATTGTTTCTATTTTGGTTTTGGTTTTGGTGTATACAGTTGAGAGTGTGCAATCTGATTTATACGCCAGAGATATCCCAGCGGCGAAAGTCTGCATTACGAAATCCAATACTTCTCAAACACTTCGAATGCAGCTGACCTTCCAGAATCAATTACAATCAATGTTACTTTTCCATAAGCATGACCGCTTTGTGGACAGAACTGATTACTTACATAATTACTGGTAATGGAGTAAGCAAAGGATCTCCGAACAATGTTCGGATGTTTATTACTCCACATAACGATACACGGTTTCTAAAGGGTAAGGAACCTTATAATACAGCCACTACACCAATTCGTGTACTTGTGATCGAAGTGGTAAAGTATAGTCAACACACTGCAGTGTACATTTATGCAATTGTAATCGGCAGTGTAGGTGGAGCACCCACAGAATGGTGCTCAATTCTGAATACAGAATCACTGTACAACTTAGTGTACAATTCAAAGGTAGGGTAACAGCAAAGTAAATTATGTATTTTCATTTATACCATTTTAAAAAGTTTATTTTTATTTAGTTATTTTAGAAATAGACAAATTCATGTGAAATATTTCATCAAAAAAGCTTTAAAAAACTAAATTAGCCACTACAGATATTATGCATACACACACACATGGGGGGCATCCACAAACCTAACCTACATATATACATACTCTTTCTTATAATTAATAAAAAAACTGAAATATTCACACTTATCGCGAAGTTCACGCGGAAAAGTGTTCGCCTTCACTTCTTTTGTTCGGGTGAACTTTTTCCGCCTAACGACAATTTCGGGTGAACAAAAGTTCACTTCGAAACAGCTGATGCTCTATTGCGAATTGGCAGTGAACAAATAATTTACTTACAATTGTTTAAATTTTGTAACCAAGCATATGTATATTTCCTTAAAATACAACAAAAATAGAAACAAAAAATTTATAAAATAACGTTTAGTATTGCACTTAGGTTGGTATTGATTGAGCGTGAGGAGAATATACATAAATGTGAAAGCGGTTCGGAGGCAATTAAGGGACAGTTCTAAATCTTTGGAGCTAAATGATTCACTGTAAGCTAAAATTTACTATTTTCACCACTTTTGAATAACAAGTTAATTTTTTTCAATTAGTTTTCGCCAATATTACAGGCTAAACAAGTCGGCATTCTAATATTTGCTAGTTATTCTTACCACTCCTCGCCACCAACCATTGAATCAAAAATTTGGAGTTCCACTAATTGTAAAATTGTGTACATATCTTCGTTTTTTCGCATAGGGAAAAGGCGTCGGAAAGGACCATGAAGTGGGTCTTAGCCAATCGTGTTTCAGTGAGGTGCTCAACATTTTGAAACCGTTGCTTTGTCCACAATGGATAACTTGGCCAACTGATACGTTGTCTTAAAAAATAAAATTTACTGCAATACAGGAATTTCACTTCTTCCACTCAGCTTCCGATTGTGCATTATTTATTGATTTATTTCTAATAATAAAAGAACATATAATTATAAGAGTATCAAATTTCAAAACAAACAGGTAAGGAAGGTTAAGTTCGGGTGTAGCCGAACATTACATACTCAGTTGAGAGCTATGGTGACAACATAAGGGAAAATAACCATGTAGGAAAATGAACCGAGGGAAACCCTGGAATGTGTATCAAATGAAAGGCATTAAAGAGTATTTTATGAGGGAGTGGGCCATAGTTCTATAGGTGGACGCCATTTAGGGATATAGCCATAAAGGTGGATCAGGGTTGACTCTAGAATGCGTTTGTACGATATGGGTATCAAATGAAAGGTGTTAATGAGTATTTTAAACGGGAGTAATCCTTAGTTCCATAGGTGGACGCCGTTACGAGATATCGCCATAAAGGTGGACCAGGGGTGACCCTAGAATTTGTTTGTACAATATGGGCATCAAACGAAAGGTGTTAACGTGTTAATGAGTATTTTAAAAGGGAGTAATCCTTAGTTCCATAGGTGGACGCCGTTTCGAGATATCGCCATAAAGGTGGACCAGGGGTGACCCTAGAATTTGTTTGTACAATATGGGTATCAAAAGATAGGTGTTAATGAGTATTTTAAAAGGGAGTAATCCTTAGTTCCATAGGTGGACGCCGTTTCGAGATATCGCAATAAAGGTGGGTCAGGGGTGACTCTAGAATTCGTTTGTGCAATATGGGTATCAAACGAAAGGAGTTAATGAGTATTTTAAAAGGGAGTGGGCCTTAGTTATATAGGTGGACGCCTTTTCGAGGTATCGCAATAAAGGTGGACCAGGGGTGACTCTAGACTTTGTTTGTACGATTGGGTGTCAAATGAAAGGTGTTAATGAGTCATTTTAAAAGGGAGTGGGCCTTCGTTCTATAGGTGTTCGCCTTTTCGAGATATCACCATAAAGGTGGACCAGGGGTGACTTTAGAATATGTTTGTACGATATGGGTATCAAATGAAAGGCGTTAATGAGTATTTTAAAAGGGCGTCGGGTCTTAGCCAATCGTGTTTCAGTGAGGTGCTCAACATTTTGAAACCGTTGCTTTGTCCACAATGGATAACTTGGCCAACTGATACGTTGTCTTAAAAAATAAAATTTACTGCAATACAGGAATTTCACTTCTTCCACTCAGCTTCCGATTGTGCATTATTTATTGATTTATTTCTAATAATAAAAGAACATATAATTATAAGAGTATCAAATTTCAAAACAAACAGGTAAGGAAGGTTAAGTTCGGGTGTAGCCGAACATTACATACTCAGTTGAGAGCTATGGTGACAACATAAGGGAAAATAACCATGTAGGAAAATGAACCGAGGGAAACCCTGGAATGTGTATCAAATGAAAGGCATTAAAGAGTATTTTATGAGGGAGTGGGCCATAGTTCTATAGGTGGACGCCATTTAGGGATATAGCCATAAAGGTGGATCAGGGTTGACTCTAGAATGCGTTTGTAAGATATGGGTATCAAATGAAAGGTGTTAATGAGTATTTTAAACGGGAGTAATCCTTAGTTCCATAGGTGGACGCCGTTACGAGATATCGCCATAAAGGTGGACCAGGGGTGACCCTAGAATTTGTTTGTACAATATGGGCATCAAACGAAAGGTGTTAACGTGTTAATGAGTATTTTAAAAGGGAGTAATCCTTAGTTCCATAGGTGGACGCCGTTTCGAGATATCGCCATAAAGGTGGACCAGGGGTGACCCTAGAATTTGTTTGTACAATATGGGTATCAAAAGATAGGTGTTAATGAGTATTTTAAAAGGGAGTAATCCTTAGTTCCATAGGTGGACGCCGTTTCGAGATATCGCAATAAAGGTGGGCCAGGGGTGACTCTAGAATTCGTTTGTGCAATATGGGTATCAAACGAAAGGAGTTAATGAGTATTTTAAAAGGGAGTGGGCCTTAGTTATATAGGTGGACGCCTTTTCGAGGTATCGCAATAAAGGTGGACCAGGGGTGACTCTAGACTTTGTTTGTACGATTGGGTGTCAAATGAAAGGTGTTAATGAGTCATTTTAAAAGGGAGTGGGCCTTCGTTCTATAGGTGTTCGCCTTTTCGAGATATCACCATAAAGGTGGACCAGGGGTGACTTTAGAATATGTTTGTACGATATGGGTATCAAATGAAAGGCGTTAATGAGTATTTTAAAAGGGCGTCGGGTCTTAGCCAATCGTGTTTCAGTGAGGTGCTCAACATTTTGAAACCGTTGCTTTGTCCACAATGGATAACTTGGCCAACTGATACGTTGTCTTAAAAAATAAAATTTACTGCAATACAGGAATTTCACTTCTTCCACTCAGCTTCCGATTGTGCATTATTTATTGATTTATTTCTAATAATAAAAGAACATATAATTATAAGAGTATCAAATTTCAAAACAAACAGGTAAGGAAGGTTAAGTTCGGGTGTAGCCGAACATTACATACTCAGTTGAGAGCTATGGTGACAACATAAGGGAAAATAACCATGTAGGAAAATGAACCGAGGGAAACCCTGGAATGTGTATCAAATGAAAGGCATTAAAGAGTATTTTATGAGGGAGTGGGCCATAGTTCTATAGGTGGACGCCATTTAGGGATATAGCCATAAAGGTGGATCAGGGTTGACTCTAGAATGCGTTTGTACGATATGGGTATCAAATGAAAGGTGTTAATGAGTATTTTAAACGGGAGTAATCCTTAGTTCCATAGGTGGACGCCTTTTCGAGATATCGCCATAAAGGTGGACAAGGGGTGACTCTAGAATGAGTTTGTACGATATGGGTATCAAATTAAAGGTATTAATGAGAGTTTTAAAAGGAGTGGTGTGAAGGCGTTTTCCAGATATCGACCAAAATGTGGACCAGGGTGACCCAGAACATCATCTGTTGGGTACCGCTAATTTATTTATATATGTAATACCTGCCAAGATTTTAAGGGTTTTTTATTTCGCCCTGCAGAACATTTTCATTTTCTTCTACTTAATATGGTAGGTGTCACAACCATTTTATAAAATTTTTTCTAAAGTTATATTTCGCGTCAATAAAACAATCCAATTACCTTACCATGTTTCATCCCTTTTTTCGTATTTGGTATAGAATTTTTGGCATTTTTTCATTTTTCGTAATTTTCGATATCGAAAAAGTGGGCGTGGTCATAGTCGGATTTCGTTCATTTTTCATACCAAGATAAAGTGAGTTCAGGTAAGCACGTGAACTAAGTTCATTAAATATATGTCGATTTTTGCTCAATTTATCGTGTTAACGGCCATGCGGAAGGACAGACGGACGACTGTGTATAAAAACTGGGCGAGGCATCAACCGATTTCGCCCATTTTCACAGAAAACAGTTAACGTCATAAGATCTATGCCCCTACCTAACTTCAAAAGGATTGGTTAATTTTTGTTCGACTTATGGCGTTAAAAGTATCCTAGACAAATTAAATGAAAAAGGGCGGAGCCACGCCCATTTTGAAATTTTATTTTATTTTTGTATTTTGTTGCACCATATCATTACTGGAGTTGAATGTTGACATAATTTACTTATATACTGTAAAGATATTAAATTTTTTGTTAAAATGTTACTTAAAAATTTTTTTTTTTTTTAAGTGGACGTGGTCCTTCTCCGATTTTTCTAATTTTTATTAAGCGTACATATAGTAATAGGAGTAACATTCCTGCCAAATTTCATCATGATATCTTCAACGACTGCCAAATTACAGCTTGCAAAAGTTTTAAATTACTTTCTTTTAAAAGTGGGCGGTGCCACGCCCATTGTCCAAAATTTTACCAATTTTCTATTCTGCGTCATAAGTTCAACTCATCTACCAAGTTTCGTCGCTTTATCTGTCTTTTGTAATGAATTATCGCACTTTTCCGGTTTTTGAAATTTTCGATATCGAAAAAGTGGGCGTGGTTATAGTCCGATATCGTTCATTTTAAAAAGCGATCTGAGATGAGTGCTCAGGAACCTACATACCAAATTTCATCAAGATACCTCAAAATTTACTCAAGTTATCGTGTAAACGGACGGACGGACGGACATGGCTCAATCAAATTTTTTTTCGATCCTGATTATTTTGATATATGGAAGTCTATATCTATCTCGATTCCTTTATATATGTACAACCAACCGTTATCCAATCAAACTTAATATACTCTGTGAGCTCTGCTCAACTGAGTATAAAAATTACTTAAATTTTGTTTTCCTCTCGTTCGCCTGTAAAATATAAGTGAACAAATTTGGGTTTCCGCGCTGTTCATTTCGCCCGAACAAAGAGTTGCCGATAAGGTGAAATCTTTTTCGAACATGAAAAATTTTTTTGCCACCCTCTGCGATAGGGTGAACAAAAACTGTGAATATTTTCGGGTGAAAATAAAACTCGCGATAAGGGTGATTGTTTGAGAAAAAAAAACGTCAAAAGGATAAAAGAACGAACTAAAATACGAAGTCCATATTACGCACATATTTTTCTTATGAGTATATTTTTACTAATTTGGTGGCTTTTTCCCATCATTCGTTTTTTATTGTCTGTATTCCCAGCCATTCATTTTTATTTTCATTATTTTTAAGATGTTAAATTTTATTATCGTACTTTCGTTTTGCTAAGCGACCCTTTTGCGTTTTGAATGCGTATCGTATGGTTTGTTTATATAAGCGCTCATTGGTGCCATCAACTTTTAAAGCATCTGTAAATTAAACAAAAAAAATTTATAAAAAAATATAAGCATAGGTACATACTGCTGTGTTAACTTACATAATACATAAAATCACAATAGCCGTGTTTTTTTTACACGCGTATAAGTTTCGTTTGCGCGTGAAAAAAAAAAAACGCCTATCCTCGCTTAGATAATGCTTAGGAGATTCATCTAGCGGCAGTGGTTAAACAACTAGCTACAGCTACAGGGTGTACCGTAAAGCGGAGACACAACCCTCTGTTGTATTTCTGTGTATAACATATAGCTGAATCAGTTGTGATAAATAGTGGACGCGAATAGAATACAGGGAATTAGTGCAGAGGGTGAAACATGGACACATATTTCAGTTACATCTGAGTATAATGCGTATTGAAATTTAGCAGTACTAATTTTATGCGTAGCAATTTCAGAGGTGTATTTAAAGTTTGTCGCTTAGCAGCCCATATAAAGTTTAAGCGTAAACGTATATAGACGTGAAAAAAACACAGCTAATATTTCAGTAGTTCACGGAACTTACAGTTATGCTTGCTGGAATTCCACAATGCACACACTAAATAAGAAGAAACCTATTATTATAATATGTAAATCTAAGTAATTTAACTGAAAAACTCACTTAAATAGTTTAAATTGGTTTTTTATTATTTATTGCCTGAGGTTTTTTGCTTTTAAATTTTTTCAATACTCTTTACAGCGCACAATCTTCACACGAACAATCAACTGACGCGTGCCACAAAACGATCTACATGTACCTACATATATATGTAAAAGTACGAACATACATATGTATGTATATATGTATTTTACACGAACCTTCACGAAGTCTTAAAATCTCGAAGAATGCATAGAAATTTCTTCACAACAAGCAAGCATACAATCTAAGTGAATGTAAACATTACTTGTTAGGGTTTCGCAATGCATAACGTGGAAGGATCGCATACTCACTTCGCCGCTGGGATGTCTTGTTTGTGTTCTTTTAAGTTTTTGTCTAGCTCCCCTGAGAATTTTGGGATGTATGTGATGCTATGGTATCGTTTTGTCTCATTTTTTGTTTGTGAAAGTGTTATTTGTTTGGACTTATTATTAATTTCTTTGGTTTTTTGTTCAATGAGGGTATTTACTAAATGACGCGGGTAGTTGTTATTTATAAGCACTTAGCAAATTTTTTCCTTGTTCGATTCCGTAAATTGTTCATGGCCAAGATTTAAAACTTTATTTATTATATTTTTAGCTGTATTGATTTTGTATTTTTTCGTCTGGGCTGAGAGAAAATTGATTATTCTGCCTGACGCTATAGGTTTCGAGTACCGATTGAGACACATTTCATTGTTATTTCTGTGTACAAGGACATCCAAAAACGGGATATATTGGTTTTATTCTTTTTCCATAGTAAACTGTAATTTCTTATGATACTGGTTGAAAGTGTTCAGAATAACCTCAACGTCGCTTTGTTTTACAACAGCAAAAATGCCGTCTACATATTTTACTATAAACTTTATATTTATGTTGTGAAGTTTCTTTAATTGCAAAATGGTGGCATCGAGTAAATCGTCCGTGATTACGTCCGCTATTGTCGGAGATAGCGGGTTGCCCATGGGCATTCCAAAGCTTTGCGTATAAGTTTTGTTATCGTACATGAAATAGTTCTTGTCCTTCAGACTTGCACTAGCGCAAATCAGACTGCATCAGATTATAAAAAAAATTGACATCAAATTATAACGATTACCTATAAATGTACAAGAGCTCAAATTTCTGAAGTGGCCCCTTCATTTTGCATGATATGACCATATCAAAAATTTCGTCTCGCATATGTTTATATATAGCATAATAAAAAATGTTCACATCTCATGTGTAATATTTGATTGTTTATTATACAAAATCATAAATTTGAAAAAATAACAACTCTTATAGTTTTTCGTTCTCGATGATGTAACAGGTTAAACTCTTACTTGTCCAAAATCAACCCACCCGATATACGTGATGTACATATATCCTGCATGTGATGTGTCCCCACATGATACCAACCATCTTTTCAAATATAATGTGAAACCTACGCCTCTTAAAGCAGCATCCCTATGGCCCAACCCTGCTGACAATTTGTGAGTGGTCGCATCTATTGAATTGGACGATAGTTCTTTTAATTCCATTTCATGGTTTTTCGATGTGAAAATATTGTTCGCATGGAAGGTACTTCCACCCGTCTTCTGCAATTTATATGTGAGGCGCCCCTTTTTATACCCAGCTGTACTTTTACACAGGATATTATAACTGATTGGATAACGGTTGGTTGTACTGGTATAAAGGAATCGCGAAAGATATAGACTTCCATATATTAAAATCATCAGTATCGAAAAAAAATTTGATTAAGCCATGTCCGCCCCTCCGTATGTCCATCCTTTAACACGATAACTTGAGCAAATATTGAGGTGTCTTCACCAAATTCGGTATACGGCTTATCTGTAACCAGAATAGATTGGTATTGAAAATGAGCAAAATCGGAACGTAACCACGCCCACTTTTTCGATATCAAAAATTTATAAAAATGGAAAAAATTAGATAATTCAAACACGAATACCGCTAGGCTAATGTAACTTGATAGGTGGATTAGTTTTATGACGCAAAACATAAATTCCAAAAAAATTTGTGGCAGCGGCCACATTTAGAAGAAGAAAATTTGAAAGGTTAACAAGCCGTAAATCAAAAGCCGTTAAAGATGTTATATTGAAATTTGGCAGAGACACTATCCTTGAAAATTATATAGACAGAGTGAAGATAATCAAAATCGGTTAAAGACCATGCCCATTTTTCATAATCTCAACAAAGTTTGCAATAACTCTATGGTATTTAACTACATTTGACTGATATTCCACCTCAACAGTGGTATGGTTGAGCTAACAAAATTTAAACAAATTTTGAAAATGGGCGTGGCCCGCCCCGTTTTTTGGTTACTCTTTCCGAACGAAATTTGGCATAAGCTCAAGTTCATTAGTGGTGGCCTTCGTATCCTTTTTGCTTCTTTTGAACGAAAATGAGTTCAGAATAGAACCATATACTTATACATTATTTTGCAGCCTTATAACGCTATTAACTAACAAAAACAGTGTTTCAAGTACACGGTTGGGTATGTCATGTTCCGTTTCACCCGAACTTAGAATTTCTTACTTGTTAAATTTGCAAGCAGTTGACACATCCTCCTTTACTTAAAGAACTCTGTATAGTCATTTGGCAAATCGCGGCGTCGCAGAAAAATCTGCTAAGTCCACTTTCCAAACAAAACTTTGTCATTAGTACTGATGTAGAGAGAAGAGATTTCTGAACATGGTGGTGAAAGAAAAGTAAAACTATTAATACTAGAAATAGTTTAGTCAAAAAAAGTTTTAAGTACAGTCGCCTAGTGCACGCTCTCGATGGCCCATCGGTACATCATCGAATCAAACAGCTGTTTATATTTTGTACATCTTATCCTTATTTCTCATGGAGGTGACTTCTCGGGTCAAGAAGGCAGCCAGACTGTTCCGAACCCAATAGGAAATTCCTGTTAATCATTTAGACTCCTTCACTTTGAGTAAATTATCAAGTCTTTGTAGTGAATACATATAATCTCATCTTGGCTATCAAATAAAAGATGCTTGCGAGGCGAGTAATTTGGCTTGGTTTTCATTTAGAGAACTCATTCAGTGATTAAAATGTGGTCGACCAAAAAGTTGCTTGCATGTGTACAATATAGACATAAAATGAAAGGTCCTTGCGAGGGTATAGATTTGGCATTGTTTCCATTTTGGTATTTCGTTTGGTTTAGGAGATACGGATAAAAATGTGGTCCACTAAAAAATTGCTTGCATGTGTACAATATGGGTATCAAATGAAAGGTTCTTGCGAGGACATGGATTTGCCATAATTTCCATTTTGGTATCTCGTTTGGTTTACGATATATAGGTAAAAGTGTGGTCGGCAAAAAAGTTGCTTGCATGTGTACAATATCTTATAACTTTAACCGAGCAATTCTTGTATATTTGTATAGCCGAACGATCTCGGGAACGGCTGAACCGATTTAAATGAAATTCGGCACAGAGATAATGTATCACCTTCTAAGACTTTCTACCTAGGTGTTGCCACTCAGAATGTTTCAGAAGGTTGCCACCTGTTCGAAATAAAAAAAAAATTGCATGCGATATGGCGATATCGGTATCAAACGAAAGGTATTTCACTCCGCATTACAATAGGGGCATTTTTGAGTAGGGTTGCCATTTATGGTTGCAAACAAAAGGTATTTCACTCCGCATTACAATAGGGTAATTTTTGAGTGGGGTTGCCACCTATTCGAAATTAAAAGGAATTGCATTGGATATGCCGATATGGGTTTCAAACGAAAGGTATGTATTTCACTCCGCATTACAATAGGGACATTTTTGAGCAGGGTTGCCATTTAGGGTTGCCACCTTTCGCATAGATATGACGATATGGGCAAAGAAGATAAATATAATAAAAGCCGTCACTCGTTATTTTTTGGCATTTACTCGATGTAAACTGTGAGGTAGTCGCTCCTTTTTTTTGGGCGAGATGTTTATAAATGTCTTCTATACATTTTCATGGGGTATTTGTGTTTATTTTTCTGACTGTATTTAATTAATTATTTATTTCTCTTTCCAAAAATCACGTTTGCATAAAGTGCCTACACCACATGGATAAATGGGAGGCAATTCAAAACTGTCCCTATAAAAAAAAAGTAGCGACTACCTCACAGTTTACAACGAGTAAATGCCTAAAAAATAAAGAGTGACGACTTTTGTTTTATTTATCCACTTTGATATGGGTATCAAACGAAAGGTATTTCACTCCGCATTATAATAGGGATATTTTTGAGTAGGGTTGGGGTAGTTAGACGAAATAGTACTTTACTTACTCATATTCTATTAAAGCTTTAAAAGAGAACATTAAAGTTAAAAATCTTCGTAAAAAAATCTTACACATGATTCGACTTAATTTTCTTAATTTCACACACGCTAATAAAATTGAAATGTAATATCAAGGCACCGTGGCCAATTCTAGCAAAATATATTTAAATGCATATTTTTGGCAAATATGAAATGCATTATAATTATAATAATTGCAATTTCTCACATATTACTATTAGTAAGATTTCTCACCATAGCAAAAATATATCTCACCATGGTAATTTGCTACCGTTGAACACTAGAGGCATATGTTCAATTTTAAAACGCCATCTAACCCTTTAACTACTTACCAACAGATGGCGCTTAGGGAAATAGGTTGACATTAAACTAACTGATAGTTGTCATTCGTGAAATTTACAAGTTTTTGGTATGTTATAAAATTGTGAGACTTTCATAATGTATAACTAAAAAAATGTTTGAAATTAATAATTCGGCGCATGAAGATACTCCACCTAAATAACTTAGTTCTTGATTTCAGCAATTGTCATAACAATTCCTTATACTATAGGCTGGAATTACCCATTTCAAATTTTTCATTCAAGTTCATTTTGCGGTTAGTGTTTTATATGTTTTTGAAATCTATTTTTGAGTAAATCAAATATTGGTAAGTAAAAATATATAATATATGTACATATAAAAAAATGAGAGTTTGACTAATGATGGCATATAGAACAAAGTATGTTATGCGGCATACTCGAAGATTGCCGAGCAAAGCTCGGTCGCCCAGCTACTGGGTATGATTACGAGGGTAATGATTTTTAATAGGCTTCCATTTTGGCATCTCCTTTGGTTCAGGGAATATGGGTGAGAATGTGGTCGGCCAAAAGATGCTTAGGGGGGGAGCATTATTGGTATCAAGGGAAAGGTACTAGCTAGGGTAATGATTTGGCGTGGGTATAGATTTGGCATTGTTTCCATTTTGGTGTCTCGTTTGGTTAAGAAGATATCGGTAAAAATGTGGTCGAGCATGTTTGCAATACGGGTTTCAAATGCAAAGTACCTGTGAATTAAAAAAAAGAAAAAAAAAGAACGAAAGGTAATTTCGGGGATAAAGATATGGATAATTTTCATTTTGATATCTCATTTGGTTTAGGAGATATTAATAAAAATGTGATCCAATTCAAATTTATAAAACAATAAAATGTTATGTTTGGTTTTACTGGTCTGTAAATAATTAACTATTGTGACGTATATTGGCAACGCTAAGGGATACTATCATCTCTAAGCCAATACTAAGCAGTGACTTGTATGTACATCAACAAGTCAATCATTATGTCTCTTCATATGTCCATAAAAGCAACGGAGAGCACAAATACATGCATATATCTGAGATAATCCCAAAAGTAGGCAATCATCTGTGGAAGTATCACTCGCATATGAGAAGCTATAACGTGCATCTGAGTTATAGCTGGTAAACAAAGAGTAAATTCTAAAAACGCCTAGAAATATGCAAACCAGGAAACCGAATAGTATAAAAGCAGCGCCAGCTGAGGCATAGCAATGAGTTTGATTTAAGCACGCTATCTGTTGAGAAATAGAAGTGTTATTGTGAAGTACTTTAATAAAGGCCATTTTGCGTTACTGAATAGTGGAGTTATTTATTCAACAGTTTAGTGATTCGAATGTTAGTAGAAGGTTGCAAATAAGAAGAATTTCCGTAAATTCGTTACACTATTATATTCATTTGTTTTCTTCAAGACCACATCAAGACTTCAATGTGTCGATCGCTGACGATAAACCGTAAAAATATACATTTTACCTCGGCATAAGTTTTATAGCAAAATATTTCAAATTTCATACTAAAATTAATTAATAAATATTTATTAGTTTAAATAATAAATTTATTATTAACTAACAATTTACTTTCAATTGCACACACATTTTTTGTTTTTTGTTTTTTAGCTTCAGCACATTATATAATACAAAGCTGCAAATGCATACTCATACATACATGTTTAATGCATTTTGTTGGTTAGATGACATGATAGAAATTTATGTAGGTATGTATGGTATGGTACGCATGTATGATTGATTGATTGGTAGGACTGTTATGTAATTAATGGTTATTACGAACGAATTTCCACACAAAAACAGCAAGTTTGCGGCCAATACCGGAGATCAAAACTTGTGAAACTGATGTTAAAAGTCACAAGTTAGGGTCTCAGGGAATCAGCCATACAAACATATCTTAATGCTAAAATAACAAGAAAAAAAAAACAACAACTACATACATATATTTTGGTATATGCTTGTATGTATTACAACGAAAAGTTAAGTTACGGGCATTACAAACGAACAAATTACAACTTGCACTTACAAATGCGAATTCTTTTTTTGGTTTCTTCTGCGCGTGCACAAATTTATTTAATTTCAACTCTCTTTCACTTTATTTATACATTTTTTAAATGCTTTTCAAATTTTATTACACTTTGGTATCGCTGCTTTGAGTCAAGCAAAGAAAGCTAGCACGTTGTATAGCATGCCATTAATACTACTATACAACCTACTACCTCAATTTGCCAGAGAAATGTTGTTGCTTTGGAATCTTCCTGTCCTCGCCTCTCTGTATCTCTCTATCTCTATCTCTGTAGTCTTGTTATAGAAATCTTTGCGTCGGGTTACTGCTTGTCCATGAAGAGTAAAAAGTTTCTTTGTTTCCTTCAATACGTTGTTTACATTGACAGACTCCCATAATGCCGGTCTTGCAACACAAACAACAGCACAAGTTCGGATTTACGGGTTTCTGTTAATGGTCCATAGACATGTATGCACCATTCAATTTAAATCGTAACTGTAATCGTGTATGTTATATATGGTAATTTTTCTATATATTATGTTGTTCGATCTCATATTAGTTTGCTGCTTGAGTCATCGCTAAGTTGACGGAGTGTTGCTGTTCTGAAAATATGTAACATACATGTATTATTGTGTATAATAGAAATCTACTGTTGAGTGGATTATCAACCTATATCGGCTGACATTTCAAAATCGCCCTATCTCAGAAAACTTTTAATTAACGCCCTATTTCAGAGTTTGTTTCTTACTTACTTACTTAATTGGCGCTTAACCGTCTAAACGGTTATGGCCGTCCAACAAGGCGCGCCAGTCGCTCCTTCGCTCCGCCAACCGGCGCCAATTGGTCACACCAAGGGAGTTTAAATCGTTTTCCACTTGGTCCTTCCAACGGAGTGGGGGCCGCCCTCTACCTCTGCTTCCATAGGCGGGTTCCGATAGAAACACTTTCTTGGCCGGAGCATCATCTTTCATTCGCATAACATGGCCTAGCCAGCGCAGCCGCTGCGTTTTAATTCGCTGGACTATGTTGATGTCTGCGTATAGCTCGTACAGCTCATCATTAAATCTTCTTCGGTACTCGCCATCGCCAACGCGTAGAGGTCCATAAATCTTTCGAAGAACTTTTCTCTCGAACACTCCCAAAGCCGCTTCATCTGCTGTTGTCATGGTCCATGCTTCTGCCCCATATAGCAGGACGGGTACGATAAGTGACTTGTAGAGTATGATTTTCGTTCGCCGAGAGAGGACTTTACTTTTCAATTGCCTACCTAGTCCAAAGTAGCATTTATTGGCAAGATTGATTCTTCGCTGGATTTCAGTGCTGATGTTGTTGCTAATGTTGATGCTGGTTCCCAAATAAACGAAGTCTTTTACTATTTCGAAATTATGGCTGCCAACAGTAGCGTGGTTGCCAAGGCGCATATGCGCTGACTCTTTGCTCGATGACAGCAGGTACTTCGTTTTGTCCTCATTCACCATCAAACCCATCTTTACCGCTTCTTTTTCCAGCTTGGAGTAAGCAGAACTAACAGCGCGGGTGTTTAGGCCGATGATATCAATGTCATCAGCATATGCCAGTAATTGCACGCTTTTATAGTATATTGTTCCAGCGCGGTTAAGTTCTGCAGCTAGTATAATTTTCTCCAGCATCAAATTAAAGAAATCGCACGATAGGGGGTCACCCTGTCTGAAACCTCGTTTAGTTTCGAACGGCTCGGAGAGGTCCTTCCCAATTCTGACTGAGCTGATGGTGTTGCTCAACGTCATTTTGCACAGCCGTATAAGTTTTGCGGGGAAACCAAATTCAGACATAGCGGCATATAGGCAGCTCCTTTTCGTGCTGTCGAAGGCGGCTTTAAAGTCGACGAAGAGGTGATGTGTGTCGATTCTCTTTTCACGGGTTTTTTCCAAGATTTGGCGCATTGTGAAAATCTGGTCGATGGTAGATTTACCAGGTCTGAAGCCGCACTGATAAGGTCCAATCAGCCGGTTCACGGTGGGCTTCAATCTTTCGCACAATACACTTGAAAGGACCTTATATGCGATATTAAGAAGGCTGATTCCACGATAGTTGGTGCATTTTGCAGTATCCCCCTTCTTGTGGACTGGGCAAAGAACACTTAGATTCCAACCGTCGGGCATGCTTTCGTCCGCCCATATTTTGCTAAGAAGCTGCTGCAAGCGCCTTACCAACTCCTCGCCGCCGAACTTGAATAGCTCCGCAGGCAATCCATCAGCGCCCACGGCCTTGTTGTTTTTCAATCTGGTTATTGCTATTCTAACTTCGTTATAATCGGGCGGGGGGACATATATTCCATCATCATCGATTGCGGGATCGGGTTTTTCATCTCTGCGCGGTGAATTGCTGCCTCCATTTAGGAGAGCAGAGAAGTGTTCCCTCCATAATCTAAGCACTCTCTGGACATCAGTTACAAGGTCGCCGTTTTCATTCCTACAGGAGTTTGCCCCGGTCTTAAAACCTTCCGTCTGTCGCCGTATTTTTTGGTAGAATTTTCGGGCGTTATTCCTGGTGGCTAGCAGCTCAAGCTCCTCGCACTCACGCCTTTCTGCTTCTGCTTTTTTCTTCCTGAAAAGGCGTCTCGCTTCCCTTTTCAACTCACGATAGCGTTCACACACTCCTCTTGTCGCGCTCGCTTTTAACGTAGCCCTGTAGGCAGCGTCTTTTCTTTCGGTTGCAACGCGGCATTCTTCATCATACCAGTTGTTTTTTCGTGGCCGCCGGTAAGCAATTTCTTCCTCGGCGGCAGTATGAAGTGCTTTGGAGATATGCTCCCACTGCTCCTGTATTCCGTCAGGATGAGTTGTGCCCTCAGAGAGCAGGTGTGAGAGTCGAGTTGCGAAATCATTGGCAGTCTGTTGTGATTGAAGCTTTTCGACGTCTAGCTTTCCTTGTGTTTTTTGTTCCTTGTTTTCAGAGTTTGTTTCAAAAATGCCCTATCTGAGCTCAAATTCAATATATTTTGACATTGGCTGGGCCGTTCTTCAATCAAATTCTGAAATAGGGCGCTATTCAGATCAATTTTGAGATAGAGCGTTTTCGAATCGGCAGCCACTCAACAGTCGACATAGTCTCATATTTATAATTAAAAGGCTACATGTTTTTCTCAATTTTTCTGATGATTAAAAATTGTAATAATAATTAGTAATTATATTGAGTGGTCTCAAATAAATTCTTTTTAATTGATTAATAATTAATCAATTTCACACAAAAATTAATTAACTAATTATTTATATAATTCCGCGATTAATGCCAATTAATTTTGGTTGTTTTAATTATATATTAGTTAATAAAATAACATGATTTGTTAGATTAATTTTAATTATTTCTCCAGTTTTTCAATATCGTAGCATATTTAACCCTCAATTTTGTTTATTGGTCCAGCCAGACCCTTAGGTAGATATCGTGATCTATTTATATATAAATCAATTTATATTCGTTAGTCTCGCTAATCAATTTAAGTTTGTTAGTTGGCTAATTTTGATTTTGAATTATTTTTGAAAGTCCATAGAAGATTAAAAGGTGAGTAAATATGATAAAAATATTGGGAACTAGCTGACCCGGTAAAATTCGTAACGCTTCAAAAACTATATATGTAAAAATTAATTGCTGTGAGTTAGTTTAGCTAAAACTCAAACACGGCTTGATTGATATCTATAAATATTTTTGTTCTGTTCGTCATGCTTCAAGGATCGTTTAGAAAAAAATAAAAAAATGGGTGGTACTACGTCTTTTATTAGGATAAATTCAAAATCGCTTTATCTACGAAATTATTTCAAACAGTTATACAATATATGGTATAGTGACTGGAAATTGGGATGGGAGTGGGAGGGAATAAGGAGTGGTAGAATGAAAGTGGGAGAAGGAACGTGAATGAGAATGGGGGTGGAAGAGTCATGGAGTGGGATTGGGATTGGGATAAGGAGTGGGAGTGGAAGCGCATGTGGGAGTGGTAGTGGAATGTATGAAGTATGAAGTGGGAATTGGATTGGCGTTGGAAACGCGAATGGGTGTGGGAGTAGGAGCGGGGATGGAAATGGGAGTAGCGTGAGTGAGAGTGGGAGTGGAAGGCAGAAAAATGCATAGGGGATTGACAAGAATAAAAAGACAATGGAAAATTAAGTAGAAGAGATTCGTAAACCGAGTTAAGAAGGGAAAGAGGTTCAGTTTTCGAATACATGTAAAACAGTTTTCGGGTAATTATTAAATTAAAAAAATACAAAGAAATTAATGATTGTTAATTTTAATGAAGAAAAACTCAAAATTTTAATGAAAAGTTGGAAAAGCAAGTTCTCAGTTTTCTACACTGAAACAAAAGGACTGGTAAAATCAACCGAAATACGGGTAAATTCAACCAAAATTTCTGTTAATTTTTATCCATCGCAACCAGATGTTGAATCAACTGACAAATCATTGATTCGTAATTGACCGTTTTAGTAGTCAAATGAACAAAAAAAGTTGTTGCGACAGCTTTGTATAAAGTACCTATGATGCCATATAAATAAATAAATGTAAGGCGCGATAACCACCGAAGAGATTTTAGGCCGAACTTCTCTTCCAATTTGCGTCGTGCTCCTTTTGAATTTTTCTTACAAATTGGCGGGACGCGACCTACTTGTTTTATGCCGACTTCGAACGGCATCTGCAAGGCGCATGAAATTTCACTGAGAGCATTTCATGGCAGAAGTACATTCGGAGTGCTTGCCGAGAGGCGACTCCGCTTAGACAATTTTTCTTCTAATTGAAAATGCTTGTTTCTAAAATATTGGTGCTGCTTTCCCGGGAGCGTGAACCCAGGGTCTTCGGTGTGGTAGGCGGAGCACGCTACCATCACACCACGGCAGCCGCCATATAAATACGTAAATATGTGAATACATAAATACGCATGCTTTCTACATATACATAAGTACATATGAATATAAAAATGATAATAGTAGTCACAAAACTGATTCTCAATTCTTTCAGTTACAGCTCAGCTCATTCTCAATTTCTTCTCTCGTATATAGTTGCCACATTGATTGTATCGAACAAAACTTGTAGTATAAATGTTTGACGTAACATTTTAAAAAGAGAAAAGTAAAGACTCAAATCGCAGGAAGGTATTTCACCACTGGAGTAACTTTACATGTAATTCGGCAAGTTTAATTTTCGTAACATTTTAAGTTGAAATGATTCCAAAACAACTCAAACTTTTATTTTGTCGAAAACATCGACATTAAAAAAGGATGTTTTTTATCATCTTATTAGATTCGTCTGCGTGAGTGAAAATTCATAAAAACTTGAACAAAATGTTACTAACTTTGGAAAAATCCTGTTCGTTGAAGCAAAACCTTTGCAACAAGAGGGCGCAATTTTGCATTTCGCTTGGACGAGAAATTGCAAAATTTCACCCGATAAATAGGTGTCGATCGATCTATTGATAAATGATTCAAGGTTCGATTCGAATAAATTTTTTGCACAGTAAATTCAAAAAGATTTTTTCGTTTTGTATTGATATCTGAAAAACTAGTTTTTTTTATTGTTTTCCCATTTTGTGTGTTTTTTCGATTGGATGGTTTTCTTATTTTGGCGTTTTCTTTTTAACAGGTGGCACCATCGTCATAAGTACAAAGTAGAGAGCGCAGCGAGCGTAAAATTCTCTTTTAAATTTGCTCATTTATTGACAGTTTAACGCCGTTGAAATGGCCTGTAAGATCAGTTGTGTTAACAGAAAAATCAGTTAGATTGATTAGGAATCTGTAAATTTTACAGAATTTTGTTAACTTAAGAGCGACAATTTATCTTCTGTTGAAATGACTAAACTAATTTGTTCGCTTGACAAAGAACTCGGTCGAATTAACCATAATTGGATGAATTTCACCAAATATCCGTAAAGTCAAGAACAACTGAACCGAATTGTTGATTTTACTAGCACCATTTCTTTCAGTGCAATGCCAATTTCAGACAGAGGCTTAATGAAATAATTATTCAGGTTTTTTATATCAAAGCCCTCATTGAACGCAATATTTCGTACAATATTCAAATTGTTAATCATTTGATTATTGATTTATTGAATGCCTAATGGAGTAAATAATCTAGTCGGTTTCATTGTGTGTTTCGGATTCCATTGTCAGTGTAACAAATGGCATTCAAAAAAAAGCAAATTTTTGCAGCAAAATATAATAAGGGTGCAACATCTATGAACAGTTAAACATGAATTTTATTTTGATTCGCATTTAAAGTTAAAGAGGGGGCTGATGAACTACACAAAATTTGCTAGTGATAGATTGATGCTTAGTGCACTAAAAATTTAATGTAGTACAATTTATATCTAGTTAAAACTTCCCAATGCCCGGATTTTCAGTAGGCTAAGCTAAGCTTAAATTAGGTTTACTTAAACTCTAGGCAAATTTAAACTCAAGTTAAACTACTGAGCAGTTTTTCAGTGACAGTTTAAGGCCGCCTTTGGGGTATGCTTTTTTGTGCGGCAAAATAGTTATTTTATTATCTAGATAATTTGTAGATACGGCAACAGCTGGATTTTGTTTACCCAACAAACAAGAAAAAAACACATTTCTCCGGCGAAATATATCTAGTTCCGGAGGTGATATCCAACATCATTATTTAATTATTCTTAAACCAGATAGTTCTCTAGTTGATATTCAACTTCATCCTCCAATCACCATCCAACCTTTGAGAAATTTCGTAAAATGTGTAGTTCTCGAATCTCCAACGTCTACCGGTTTGCTTTAGGAAGCATGCATTAGCTGTCGTAATCCATACACACACACATATATACCACACACTAGGTTTGGTTAACAGCATCAGCACGTTTGAATGACAGCACATTTGTTATTGGCGGCGCTGCTAGTGGTCGCGTACTTGCTAAAACAGTTACATTAGCAACATTGTCTAGCAATATTGTATGAGAACAAAAGTTTTATTTATGTGTCTGCAACAATGTGATGAAATGCATAGAAAGATATAAATGTTTGTGTATAAGAATTTGAGCAAATGCAATTTTTTGGTCGAACGATTTTCTATATATGTGAAAAAGCAAGAATAGCCATAATTACCAACCAAAGGATCTTGAGACCTACATATGTGACAATGTATAGGACAGAAAGGCTTTCCTTACCCTAATGTACCATTACTATAGCCTGTAAATAATAAAAATGGAATAAAAACCTTTGAAAAACAGCAATTTGCAACAAAGTAGCCACGATATTTCTCAAGTATGAAGGAAGCGATATTCTCTTGAGCACAACTTGCTGACACCAAAGGCAAGTCAATCGATACTGCATTACATAGGGTGGTCTTGCATAAAGGGAAAGCCCTGGACTAGCAGGAATATGCCCTTGAATTTTTTCTGGACACTGCCTAGGTTTTCAACAATGACTTGAAACGAGCAATCATCGCCAGTCTTAACTGGTTTGAAGTACATATGGCCTTTTCAAATTGAATAGTCTCCAAGTTAAGCTGCAGAATGATCACGTCGCAATTAGATTAGATTTTAGATTAGATTACTTGGGGCAGTTGTCTATCAACAATCACCTCTCTGATGGATCAGGCACTTCGGGATGTACAGGCTAGGAAATATAAGGTCCCTACTTGGACTAAGCAAAAGCTTGGAGTGGTGACCCTACAAGAAAAATACAGCACAAAATATCTAGGAATTATACTGAGTAGATAGTTGTCGTGGAAACTCCATGTGGAAGAGCGAGCGAAGAAAGTCTCCTTGGCACTTAATGTAAGCAAGAGGATGCTAGAATGTACATGCGGGCTATCGCCCAAACTTCTTATGTATTTACGGCAATTGTCAAGCACATTCTTTGCTATGACGTCCTAGTTGATGGACAGCCACATAAAAAGTACGTATACCAAAAAACTAGAGGGAGTATGCAGATAATTAATGATTAGCTTTATGCAAGCCATAAAACCTAGCCTGCAGCAGTATCTCATACAATCCTGAACAGCGTACCCACAGCCCTAATGGGCAAAAATTTAGCGGTAGCAACCACAACAAGGCTTAAGGCCTCGGGACAACTTGAATGCAGGCCGTATAGGCATAAAAGTATAGCGCCATATAAATTAGGGTGAATGGACTAATGGTTGGGTGCCCGAGTTTAAAATGAGCTCGTGGGGTGAACAGAATCGGAGGGTTGGCGCAAGGGTGCGAATATGGCAGAAAATACTATACACGTATATACCGAAGGTTCCAAATTACTGCGGAGATAGGAGTTGCATACGACACATAAAGCAGGAACTACGAGGACAGAAGCGCGGGGCTACACAATTTTTAAGATCATTAGCAATCCTACAATGTTAGAGTCACAAAGTAGCTCGAATCTCTGGAGAAAACACTTAAGGCTCACGACGGGCATACTAACTGACAATGCCTTCTGACATCACCTCTTATAAGTAAGGCTTCCTCAGTAACAGTAGATGTAGCAACGAGTTGCAGGAAGAAACGGTTAATTACGTTCTATGTTCACGTTCTGCGCTCGCGAGGTCAGACTCTGTTGTTGTTGTTATTGTAGCGATAAGGTTGCTCCCCGAAGGCTTTGGGGAGTGTTATCGATGTGATGGTCCTTTGCCGGATGCAAATCCGGTACGCTGCGGTACCATATCACCATTAAGGTGCTAGCCCGACCATCTCGGGAACGATTTATGTGGCCACATTAAACCATCAGGCCATTCCCTCCCTCCCTACCCCCAAGTTGCATGAGGAGCTTGGGGTCGCCAGAGCCTCGTCTGTTAGTGAAACAGGATTCGCTGCGGATAGGTGAGGTTGACAATTGGGTTTGGAGAAGCTATATATTGGCGCTGGCAACCTGAAGGGTTGCGCTACGCAGCCCCTTGAATCTGGTATTTTAGTCGCCTTTTACGACAGGCATACCTACCGCGGGTATATTCTGATCCCCTAACCCACTGGGGTGGTCAGACTCTGGTAAATAGAGGCGGCAGAGTATCCAGATCTCGAGGAACTACTGAAACTAGGTTCAAGAAAACTTCCAGTATGCACCAAGAGAATGGAGTTATTTTAAAATGATAAGTCCAGGTACGAAATTGGGGGTTTTCCTTTTGGTCATCAAACACATTCTAGTCGCATTCAGTCTATGTGAGGTCTTTATTGATCGACAAGTTAAACCGATTCTAACCCAACAATGGCATTTTTCTGAAATGTGACATCACACAGACACATTTTTGAAACAAACTTATAGTCGAGCTCATAGTACAGGTTTACAAGTATGATATGTATGAGAAGGAAACAATTACTTTCTCTTTCTAACACACTGCCGTTTGACACTTCGGTCAGTGTCAAACTATTGTGTTACTCAGTGGAACCTGCGTTTGACACTGAACAAAGTGTCAAAATTACCTGTCGTGGAAAGCGACGCAGGGAAACAAAAAAAGGAGCGGAATATCAGATATGGGTTGCTGTGATGGTACATTTTTTTTGAACGAATTTAGTATGAAAATGTAGTGCACCTATATGGGTCCTACAGAAAATTACACAAAATTCTTGAATTGGGGTATCTGAGGACGCTTAGTTATTCCAGTATTAAGAATACAAACACGGGTGCTAAGTTTTTCTACCCGTTCAAAAGTTCTACGCGAAAAACAGTTTGAAACTGAGGTCGACTGCAATAACCCGTAAAAAAATGTGGAAAGAACAATGAAAAATAGCGTTTTGTCTTGTTATCAATAATCCAAAGGCGAAAAAGTATTCAAGTTATTGGAAGCGAGTCAAAAACGCGTCTATTAATACGTACCCCGACGGTTTTGGTCGTGTTTTAGCAATCGTCCCCGGTAATAAAGCATCACAATTTGATAATTAAAATTGTCCAAAACATATGGATTTTAAAAAGAGATGTAATTCAGTGCTCGTTTGAAAGTAAATAAGGATATTTCTCGGTAATTTTACAATAAAAATTTTACGCAGTTTTCGTTAGCAGCTACTACACTTTTCTTGGACCTAAGTAGTACAACAGTGCCAAATAGCATCCACAAAAAAAAAACGAACAAGAACAAGCATTTTGTCAGGTGAGCGTGGCTGTGTATGTGTGTGCTGCTACATATCCTACTTGTAGACCTTTACAATGGTCGAGCTAGTCTAATTTCCTTCTAATTTGCAGGGGAATCATACTTGAAATTTAGTGTATGTTGGAGTCGAAATTTCATCAGTTTGTGTGTTTGAAAAGATGGTTGTCAATTTCTGAAAGATTTTTCATAACAAAATATCAACGGTTTAATTAAAATTGTATACTTAGCAATTTATCAAGTTAAATAAAAGCTCATTACAATAACATGTATGGAGTGTACTATGTGATATTTTGGTGTAAACATATGTACATATATGTATGTATGTTGGTATTTGAATACATACATATGTTTGCATACAAATGCATATTAGCTCGTTATTAACACCGGCATGTAAATAAGTTCATTGATTTGTTTTTCACTTATTGTTTTCAATCACTAATTTACATTTAGATACGAGTATTAACTCATATACCTACATATTTGGACATACATACATGCGCATGTATATATGTATACGTAGACAAACATTTTGCAGCCATGTAATTTTCTGACATGTTGTTGGTTTCTTTAATTGTTGCACACCTTCCAACAAACACACACATGTCTAGCTATTTTCGCTTTTGGCAATATTTTCTCGACACTTTTCTTGCTTTTTTTTACGTTTTTTTCCCTATAGCTATTTTACGTTGGATGACGTTGCAAATTTCATTTGCCAAAAGCATCCTTGATCAAACATTGCTCGCGTATGACTAAAAATTGTTGCAAGTGTGCGACTGGCGTTGCGGCTGCTGTTGCTGCTTTTGCTGTTTGCTGCTGCCATTCTGCCTCTGCTAGACATGCTGCCAAGCAAAGTTTATGCTTTCAACGCGTTCTTTTCAAATATGCAACGTTTAATGCAATAACAACAACACCAGTCATAACAACAAACTATCCTTCAAATATATGTATGTTTCTGTGTATGTATGTAATTATATAGATAAATGTTTGAAATATATGAATGTTGCACGTACAAGAACACAAAACCGAAATTGTGTTTGACTGATTGTTGCCCATTTTCAACGTGAAATTTATGGTAACGTCATACTGTCACATAGTTTGTCGCGCTGTTGCATTGTTGGTAGCTCACGATGCTTTACTCACCTGACTACCTGAAGAATGCCTTTATCGTAAGCAGCTATGTATTATATTTTCTCATATATCTGTCTGTCATGAAAATGCCGAACTGCCTGACTCTCAAACTGTTCGCAAATGTTTTGCCTCACTATTTGACTGTCCACACGATTGTCGGTCTGTCATTCACAATGTCGGTCTTCTTGAAAATCTTGTGAAAATTTTGCATTGCTGACTGAGTCTTCATTTAAATGTATGCGCTTTTGTTTACTGGAAATGTGCGTTTCATTGCATTCGCGTACATATGCATATGTATGTATGAAAATACAGAGTTGGGCAAACAAATAGAATCGCTGATGTATATGTGAACGTCAGCCCTTGTCAAATTCGATTTCGAGACAAACCGGTTTCGGCGTTGTGCCATCACCATTGTCGATTTCCGTTCTGATCTGTTGTTGTCGTTTGTCTTGTCTTTATATATACGAGCCGGCCCCGTGCGCATCTTACGCAACCAATATAAAAATCTTTTATCAATTATCAAGAGAAATCAGCTGTTTTATCAATCAATTAAAACTTAGAGTTTGTGCTGCCATCTGGCGTATAGGAGCAGCTGCCGGTAATGCATTGCAAATATTCACAATAGTGCCACAGTACAAATAGATTGCTTTGTGTGCTCGCAATCGTTTATTTTTAACAAATTATTTTAATAAAATATAGGTAAATAAAAGCACTACGACCAAAATTACCCAAAGCTCGCTAATAGCCCGAATCTCCATCTTTACAACCAAAACTTTATTTATAGATTTGGATTCCAAATAAGATCGAAAAAGGGACCCGTACATAAAAACAGCAATTAGAAATAATATATACTAGCCGAACCCGTGCTCATCTTGCGCAACAAATATAAAAATCTCTTATCAAATATCAACAGAAATCAGCTGTTCTATCAATCAATTAAAACTTAGATTTTGTGCTGCCATTTGGCGTATAGGAGCAGCTGCCGGTAATACAGTGCAAATATTCACAATAGTGCCACAGTACAAATAGATGTCTTTGTGTGCTCACAATCGTTTATTTTTAACAAATTATTTTAATAAAATATAGCTAAACAAAAGCATTACCACCAAAACTGCCCAAAGCTCGATAATAGCCCCACCCTTACAACCAAAACTTTATTTATATATTTGAATTCCATATAAAAGCGAAAAAGGGACCCGTACATAAAAACAGTAATTAGAAATAATATATATGATAATAGAACCTAAGTGCACTATGACCACTAGAAAGTTATTTCTACCTATTGTTTTCCACTAAAATTTAGTGGAGCTGCAAACGGTACCTGCATGACAGATAAGTTTTCACTGGAAAGCTTTTCATTTCTACCTTTCGACGTCTTTACATTTTCATTTCCCGCTGCCTGCAGGATACATTCTATTCCTTTTCTATACCTCTTATATTTATTTTTCCCATCCTTTTTCTTTTTCTCTAGTACCACTGCCTCCTCCAATTTCCCTAATTCCATAAACTCCATTTTCTTCTTTCTCTGCTTTCTCTCCATCACCCCATGCCTTCTGTTTATACTTTCCTTCTCCTTCCTCAGGCTGACAGAGTATATGGATGCGCTGAACTATTGCGGTTGGTGGATGTCATCATTCTTGGTGTAGTCCGTGAGTACAACAAAACCGATAGATTTGGCGAAAATAGGTGAAACCGGTTACACATGCAATTCGGGATCGCGTAAATAATAGTCGATGGTGAAAAGCCTTCTCTTATGGATATTCTTGTAATATAGGTCCATGTATTTAGGTTGTGTGTCAGTTTCGAGAAAGTCTTTGGACGCGTTTGTGCATGATGCCCGAATACTCGTAAGCCTTAAGAAAACCTCAAGTAGAAAAATACTTTTTTTAAGCCTGGTTCGAGGTCAGGTATATTACAAAATTTATGCCCCTATTACGGTTTATAACTCACAACTAATTTTAACACAACTCAACTCCTGTTTGGTATTACGAATTACAACTTATTCCAACTGAAGTTGAACTGGTGTTGCCAACCTAAAAGGTGATGATTTGACAGATAAATGAAGAGGTGATCAATTTGTGGTGAAAATTTAAGCATTGCAAAAGTGATTATTTTATTTAAAGTAAAATGTATATTAGCTTACGTATTTTATGTTGGTGACAAAATTGGCATGTCATAAATACGGATCGCGATTCGCGTGATCAATGCTTTGGAACCAAGCACCAAGTAAGAAAACGTGACAAATGATGAGCTTCCAATGAAGCTATTTTTAAGAATTGTAAGCTTTTTTCGGTAGAGTAAGGAAACATATTGCTCCTTGCTTAACAAAATGAAGGACCATTTCCGCAAACGCATTCAAGGGGCGGTTTTCCACTTTTTTTAAATTATGCGCTCCACTCCGATTCCCTGCTGACGACAGCTATCAAAAATGCTGTGAAAATGATTTTAATTTTGGACTGGACAACATCTACAGTTATTAAAGAGGTTTTGGATGTTATTAAGGAGCATATTTGTGCGAAGTGGATTAAAAACCAAATGACTGCAGAGGATAAAAGCGCTTCAAAAATCGCATTTTACTCTATAACAGGATTCCCAGGAGTAGTGGGTTGTATCGATGGGGCTCACCAATTTTGGCTACATCCGAACTGAGGCTTGCCCCGTCCAACTTCGGATGTCGCTCCATAAGGTCAATAAGTTTTTCAATTTAATACTCCGTTGAAGCCTTGTTTTTCCTAAAATGTGTACAAAATGGCAGATTATAAAATTTGTTTAAATAAATTTTAAGGGTTTAATTGCCCACGTTCCATTTATTTAAAATATTTTTTCCAAACAACTAATTTTGTTTTGTTGATTTTCCGACAGGGTCGATAAATGATGTATATTAGAACGATTTTCTGTCATCCCTTGTCAAATTTGGTTTCGAGACGGAATCCAAACATTATACCAGATTCTAGCTTCGCGAATCACATGGTCGAAAATGAATGTTCCCCAGCAAACATCAATAAAACAGTTAGTGTTCTTCACATACAAGCAAAAGGCCGACGTCTCAACGTACTTGAAAACATGGAATTCTACAAACAGAAAATATTTCGACGACAGAATAATAAACCAACAGTTAAACACAATTTCTGACACAATATTCGAGCCTTTAAAACTTGTTTACAAGAGACAAAGTAATCACACAGGTACAACAGCCAAACACAAAACAATTAACACACCAAAACAGCAAACCCACAAAGAAGGTCAAACTACTAAAATTACGGACTTTTACCTGCCTCAGTCAGCCACACAAATCGATCAGTAAAAACCACCCTCGGTTCTGAATGAGCACACAGCATATACACATAAATAAATATACACAAGCATCAAATTTGACAATACCTGCTCATATAGTTACGAACTATAAATATAGGACAAACGACAACAACAGATCACAACGCCGAAACCGGTTTGTCTGGAAACCAAATTTGACAAGGGATGACGGAAAGTCGTTCCAATATACATCATTTTCCAAACAACTTCGAAATTTTCTGAGACAACTTCTAGTAATCCGTTGTCAGATTTTGAAGTCTTTGACAACTACACCAACACAAGGTTGTAAACGGTAATGCCATAAAAAGTTGTTAGATTAGGCAACTTCAACCGATATGTTTTTTTGACAAGTCTAGTTGTAATCTGTAATACCAATTTGCAAAACTTCAACTGAAAGAGAGTTGATTTGTAAACCGTAATAGGGGCATTAAACAATTTTATTTTTCTCGATATATTTCAGCCTTCTTCGGTAATACAAATTTCAACTTGCATATACATTGACTTAAGCGGGCTACTCTGGAAGTCCAGTCTACCACAAGGCTACATTTCGCGTGTTTGTATGCTGCTTTATATCAAGACTTTCCCAAATTTGTGGGTCCAGTCAGAAGAGTCCAGTCAGCCTGTAAACTGTCTAGTTTGCAGATAGTGTTCATTATGTACAATCTTCTTTACTTATTTCAAACGAAGATTTATTGAAGGCATCAACTTTCCAATTCCAATCTTAGAACTGGACCCAAAAAAGCCTTATCTTAACGTTCGTTTGAGGAACGCCATAGATAATTCATGTTCGAAACTTATTTTAAGATGAAACGTTCTTCAACTCAATTTTGTATACAAAGTAATCTATGATCTATAATTTCTTCCACTACTGTATATATTTTATATATGTATGTACTTACAAAAGGATTTCAGAAAAAAATTTTTATAATCTTCCAGACGATCGAAAAACGGTAAACGGGTAAAGAGATGTATGTAGGTAACCAATTTTTGTATATAAGTCCTTATATACTCATATATATATGTGAATATGCAGCCCATGCACAAAAGAATTGCCGGCCGGCCGGTTGGTTTATCTATGTATAAAAAAAGCTTATTTATTAACGTAAAACATAATTACATTTATATATTACATTTGCTATATTTACATACCTACATATATATATATATATATGTTGTTGTCTGGCTGGTTTTTTACATATGTATGAATGTTGCCAATATGTAGCTATGCCTGCTCTTTAACTGCTTGTCTGCTGTTTGATTACGTATGCGTATGTCGGTATGTGCCTGTGTTGTTGTTGCTGATATTGACTGTGAGCTGCTTTGAGTTCGTTGGCTGTACCTATTTTCCGTCATATGGCCAGAACCTGCCTCAACAATACGTTTTGCCACAAAACAGCCATATACACACACTTACCTACATAATGGCACGATGTATTTTTTTGCACAAATGCTGCACACTTTTGCTTTGCTTACTTCCTTCCTTTATGACGCTGCTTCGTTCACTGCTGCTGCTGCCACTGCTGTGCTGATGTAACTGCCGCTGCTTCTGCTCTCGCGTTTTGTCTGTCTACCCAGTGTAGTACTAGCATTTGTGTTTTTATTGTTGTTAATCTACTTGACATTGTTAGTGCTGCTACTACTATGGTTATGTTGTTGTCGTTCTCATTGATGGCAAGTTTTATTCTTTCTCTGCTGTTCATTGATTTTGTTTGTAGTTATTTTTATGTTTTGCTTTGTTCCGTAGCTTGTGCGAGGTGTTGCGTTGAGTGATTTAATTTTCTTTTATTGTTTTTGTTGCTGTTTCCTCTCCATTGGCTGCTACAGGCTCTCCTTTGTTGTATTTTTTTACCATCGCTTGCTCCGTTCTTATCTTAAAAGCTCTTTATTCATTGTACGCTCCTAAAAGTATACTTCTCTCGATATTTGGTACATATTTTCGCTCTTTAAGTGCATGCATATCGTTTTGTAATTATGGAAACCGGAAACATGTTCCTTACACATATCGACACTAACACTATTGTGTGACACAGAGTTATCGCTTTCGCATTTACCTATAAAAATTAATAATACAAAATCGGGTTAGTCTTATTTACAGTTTACAGTATAAAATCATTTAAATGGTTAAATCGAATAATGGCTATAAGTCAGGTTTTAAAAGTTTTTGTAGTAGTATTTTTAAGATGTACCTCCTATAAAATAAAATCGTATATCTCTAAAAACGGCCTTTTGCCTTTCAAAACTTAGTAACGCGAGATGGTTATTTTTGAATACGATGTGAAAGAATCTCTTATGTGAGCGTTGTAATTTGCCAAAATTTTGACAAAATAACAAAATTGCACTTTATACTGCCAGAAATCAAGTATGACTGCTGGCACTAGGGTTCGCTTGGTAATTCAGAAACAGGTTCTAGAACTACCATAAAGTGAAGTGCTGAATTTTCTTTCTAATACAACATGAGGTAGGCTTAATTGTGTGCATTTTTTTCAGAAGCCTCATGTCATAATGCCACTAAAAATTTCGAAAGATGTATATTCTCAGATGTGCTTTAAGAAAATTAAACAGAAGAAAGGTATCCAAAGACGTAGAAATTTCAGCGAAGCTGGTGACGCAAAACTCATCGATAGGACGTGTTGTTGAAAAATGGCAACAAAACTGGTAGCACCACCTTGTTTGTGGTCTTTTCGTGACTATAAAACTATTCACAAGAATCACCGATCGGTTAAAAAATTGCATAGAAAAATCAGTTTACGTTTTAGACCTTGCTATTACTGTTTTCAAGGAGGACAAGACGCATACGAACACAGTGCGCACTCACGATGGAAGAAACTTTACGAACGTACTACCGGTATGCGCTCTCATTGACGAGACCTAATTCACAAGCATCTGACGCCAGCAGACATTGTGGTTTAATTACTACTAACGTGAGGACCACACCTATTTTCTCTTTTAAGCTTTACGAACAACTTGAATATGGGAAAGATGTTGCTTGATAACCAGTGTCCACAGCATGGGACATTATACAAATAACAAATCGTTGAAATTCCTATAGCAAACCGATAACAAATCGATAGCTTTTCTATAAGAAGTCGACTATCTTTGATAGCAAATCGAAAGCTTTTCGATAACAAAACAGTAATATTTGCTAACGATAAAAAAACGACAAGTCATCTATAAATATTCAATAACACGTCAATGTCAGTCTGATAGCTCGTTGAAAAGAAATCCCTAACACCGATAGCTAAGTCATGGGCTATATGATATGATATAGGATAACAACTAAACTACATGGTGTTCGGTTCGGCCCCAGTGCAGCTTTCATTTTTGGTGCCTCATCTTTATTTTCCTCTCTATCTTTTTGGTTTCTTTTCCTTTACTTCCACCAATCGTTCATATTTTGCCTAAACTTACCATATGGAAGATCAATTTTCGCATTTTTCTCCATATAAATACAATTTAATTTGATTACTCTTTGTGACTAAATATTGAACATTCATACAATTGAGTAAAATGCGATTACTTTTAATGATCAAAAAACAAATAATTTTTGAAAAACTTTGATGATCAAATTTTAATATTTTAAAAAAATGAACGAGGAGAATAATAAATTTATTTATTTATGATGATCAAAAATTGAAAACAACTTATCATTCACATTTTGGAATTATTTTGAATCGATTTGTTTACATCAGGAGATCAAAAATTTTTAATTATTTTTCAATAAATTTTCTAAATTTTTTTAGACTAACTTTGCTGACTAAATAAAGAATTTTATGCTTGCTTAAATTATACCTCTCATTGAATATTTGATATTTCTTCATGTAAACATATTTCTTCAATCATAAAATTAAGCATGTTGAAGACTAAAAATTGTGTAAATGCTGCTCCTAACCTAAGTGTCCCCTAGCGTTGCTCCAAATGCAGCTTCCCAGAAAAGACATACTGGGTTTAATCGGAGTGCAGAAGTTATGAGCTGTTTGAACCGCAGGCAAGCTAAACTTGATCGTCATACCTGGACACGGGTTCAACATCCCCCAAGAGTTACTATTGTCAAAAACATCAAGCAATATATATTTAAAGAACTATATGAACACTATTGTTTTTGGGCTTCTTCAAGTGACTTCGTTATCAAATGTTGATAATCATAGACGATGTTGGATGTTGCAGTCGTGTTCGTATATCGGTAAAGTTAGGTATTGCCAATTACCTACGGTTCAAATAGCTCACTTACATATTCTTTCCTCCCCTGATGAAATATGATCATTATATATGTTGTAGTCATTATATAGTATTCGTATTCAAAACTGATTCCGAAACATCACTTCATATGATAGAAAAATTGTATTACTGTATAAACTAATCACATGTTATTCCAAAACAAGCAATATCGAATACGCGGAAAAGATGACTAGAAAGTGATTAAAAATATGAATCATAAATGTTTGCTCACGAATTGAATTATTAGGGTACACTTTTCTCCCGACGATACATGCGTTTTCGAATAAAAAATACTTTTAAATTTGAACAACTTTAATCATCTGTGTGTATCATGATTCAGTTACTAGAGATTTGTTCTCCAATGATGACAGAGCTTTGACACTCCCAAATTTAAATATCTGGACGTGTTGCTTTTATGAAGTAAGGAAAATGAGGAATAATTCAATCCCTTCAGCGAAAAAATAGTAGAAAGGTACCTTTGGTAGTATGTTAGCAGTGATAAAAAATTTCTTAAATGCCAACAGGTTTCCCCCAAAAATTCATATAATACTAGCAGACCCGGTAGACGTTGTCCTGCCCTAAATTTGGCCTATCTGCATACATTTAATAAGATTTTCCGTCTGACTCTGCCCTCCCCCCTCTTCACTTTTTCCTAATCCTTTTATTCACTCCTCTCTCCGTCTTTTTCGCTTCATCTATCTCCATTTTCGTCTCACTCTATCTCTTTCTCAATCTCCTCTCTTTTCTTTTCTCTCAATTTCTTCTCATTCTTCTGTATCCCTTATTGCCTGTCCGAGAGGGTGGTATGTATTTTATTCTAGTCCCAGTCGCAGTCCCACTTCGAGTCTCAGTCGCAGTCCTAGTCCTAATACCAGTCCCAGTCCGTCTCTGGGTAATATATTGCTCTGTACTAAAGCACTCATGAACAGCTTGCATTTGATATCCATATTGTATAAACACTGTCTAGGCATTCACTGGCCCACGTTTTGGCCTATATCTCGAGACCCTAGTCACCTAGGAGTATGAAAATTACCCTCTACACAACTAAAGACTATCCTGAATAAAAAAAAATTATAGTACCTCTATATCGCGGGCCCCCTCAGAATTTTTTTTAAAAATATTTTACCGTTAAGTATTTATGGAAGTGTTCCTGATAAATCGTTAATTTGAAATATTCGGAACATGTTCGTTTGTTACTATCTCACGACGACCGAATTTATCAAATAAGCATATACATAATATACCAAAAATAAGCCGATTCCTCATATTCTTAAATGGAGATGAATATTCCGAACATACGGGAATGAATAAGTTAACATGCTCAATGAGAATATTTCGTAATTGCATCTCCATTATTAACTAATAAATTATTTACCTGCATCCATTTACTAGTCCAGTTGAACGATGCATTTTGAATTGGTTTAGGTTTCGTATGTTCGTAGGTTTACGAAAGTGCACGATTCCTTGGTGTCCGTACTTTTCATAAAATTACCTATGTTCCACACTAATAGACCATGGCATGGTTAATATATTCATCATAAAATTAAAAAAAATTGTTCTAAGGAGTTATGCAGCTCAGTACTTATCGGGTATTTGTAAACTGATTGCTTCCTAATTCTCGTACTAATATTTATCGAAAAATCGCAAGGAAACAACACAGTTAAAGAATGTCAATTCGATTTGGGAGCAAAATGGCTGCAATTGTCAAAAAATGTGTCAGCCGAGCAAACCTCTTGTGATTAAATCATGTGTTTGTATGATATTGGACTATTTCTTTATTGAAATTTTTCAAATAATGCTGGCTGGGACATTGGAAAAAAATGCTAATGCTTATCAGCATAGTTACAAATTAAGGGAGATACTTTTGCAACTTTCTTTTTCGACACACTCTAATGGACATGCAGATATACACAAATTTGCATTAGTTGCAGGGCATTAATGCAGTTACCTTACTGCAATTACTGGCATATGCTGATGACATTGATATCATCGGCCTATACACCCGCGCTGCTAGTTCTGCTTACTGTAAACTGGAAAAAGAAGCGGTAAAGATGGGTTTGGTGGTGAATGAGGACAAAACGAAGTACCTGCTGTCATCGAGCAAAGAGTCAGCGCATGCGCGCCTTATCAACCACGCTACTGTTGGCAGCCATAATTTCGAAATTTGGGAACCAGCATCAACACTAGCAACAACATCAGCACTGAAATCCAGCGAAGACTCAATCTTGCCAATAAGTGCTACTTTGGACTAGGTAGGCAATTGAAATGTAAAGTCCTCTCTCGGTGAACGAAAATCATACTCTACAAGTCACTTATCGTACCCGTCCTGCTAATGGGGCAGAGGCATGGACCATGACAACAGCAGATGAAGCGGCTTTGGGAGTGTTCGAGAGAAAAGTTCTTCGAAAGATTTATGAACCTCTACGCGTTGGCGATGGAGAGCACCGAAGAAGATTTAATGATGAGCTGTACGAGCTCTATGCAGACATCCACATAGTCCAGCGAATTAAAACGCAGCGGCTGCGCTGGCTAGGCCATGTTATGCGAATGGAAGATGATGATCCGGCCAAGAAAGTGTTTCTATCGGAACCCGCCTATGGAAGCAGAGGGTCAGGGCGGCCCCCACTCCGTTGGAATTACCAGGTGGAAAACGATTTAAATTCGCTTGATGTGACCAATTGGCGCCGGTTGGTGGAGCGAAGGAGCGACTGGCGCGATTTGTTGGACGGCCATAACCGTTCCCAACCAAAAAAACAGTAATATACCGATGCACCGCTTATTGTTGCCTAATTTAATTTTCCATGATGAAATTTTATGCCAGCAAGAGCTCCTTCTTATAGGCAAATAGTTACGTTACGTACTCATGAGTTTGTTCGTATAGTGCCAATTCATTCCCAACCAAAATAAAAAATGAATTCATGTGCGCATAGGAAAATGCATTATTACTATTATCTTGCATGTGTTTTTTATTGTATCGTATATGAAATTTTAAATTTTGTTTATTTATTTAATACTTTGCATTAATGTTCAAGAGGATAATGATCTTTTGTGTATGCGTATAGAATAATGAAGTTTAATGACCGGCATGCACATACATAAATATATATATACGCACTTTCATGTTCCATTTTCAAATTAGCTGCTAATAAGTAAATAAATGAGCGATATATCTAGGCGATGATGTGATGGGTAGTGACAACAGCAAACAATGGCAATACGTGTTGGCATATGGAAAAGATTAAAAGCTTACCTTACTAATGAGATCATAAAATCGAGGCTTATATACATTTGTGGTGTACTGGTTTGAATAAAGATAACGAGCTACTAAGCAAAATTGTTGGTTACGTAGGATTAATAGGATTAATTGGCGCCTAACGGCCTTGGCGACTTTGCTGCCTAAAAAGTACGTCAGCTGTTCTCCTTTCATACGGGTACCAATAGAGTTCAGCTTCCTTCGATACACACTGCTGCCATCATATACAGGAACATAAATTTGTTGGAGAAGTTTTTCCTCGAATGCCCTAAGAACCATCCATAAGGCAAGTATGATAAAATACGTATAAAGCTTGATGTTTATTAATTTTTATTAATATTGGGCTTAGATCTGCTTCTTTAACTCTTTTCTGCACCATCAGGAAAAAGAAGTCCCCAAATAATTTGTCTAAAAACTCGCTTGGCTTCGAATATTTAGGAAAGGTCTTTCTAAGTCTTCACTGAGTTGGAGCCTTATAGGCTGCGCAGGAAACTTGAAGGAAGCTACTTTCCGCGTTGTCAAAATCTGCTTTGAAGACGACAAAATTATGATATGTGTCGATTTTCTTCAGTCCGTCGTGTAATCTATCGTTAGCTATTTTGTCCTTATCGCTACATCATAGTCAGCTGGCGAAACGTTTATTCTGCTTCCGTATGTCGGCAACTAGATCACTATTAAAAAAAAAAAAAATGTAAGGCGCGATAATCTCCGAAGAGATTTAATGCGGAGCTTCTCTTCTATTTTGCGTCATGCTCCTTTTATTTATTCCTACATATTGGCAGGACGGGATCTACTTGTTTTATGCCGACTCTGAATGGCATCTGCAAAGCAGATGAGTTTTCACTGAGAGCTTTTCATGGCTGAAATACACTAATTCCCGGTAAAACTCTACTTCATCTTATCCGATGTTTTGCCACAGGTTTTTTTCTTTTAAATATGGGACTCTCTCTTCCCTCTTCGTGTTATAATGCACGTTGCTGTGCCCAAATGCTTCACCGAACCAGTTGTCCTTTTAGACTCACTGGAGCCCCATTATTTTCACAGCAGCATTGCGCAGTGAGTGGGAAATGTGCTTCCATTTCTCGGGTGCATCGTTTGATCGATGACTGCTCTCAGTGATCTAGTGTGAGAGTTGTTGCGTGAGCTGCTTTTTGATGGCAAGCTTTCGTGGAGTACTACGTGCACTTTATTTTCTACCAAGGGGCGTGTGCATATTTTGATTGTCTTTAAATAGTGGCATTAATCAATATTTGGACCTTTGGGCATGCGCAAATTCACGACTATCGTGCGAAAACTGGTGCTATTTCTGCCGTCAGCCTATAAACATCAATCCGTTGGGAGGTGCTATATAGTGGAGGATGCATTTTCCGAATAAAGGCTGTTTCGAGCTTTGTTATAGTCCAAAAAGATGGACGGAGGCAAACATAGGGAAATCACTTATTTTTACTAATGCATCAAACTTATCAGGAAATTATTGCTCACCCTACCGACAAAGTTGTCATGATTTTGATGTCTTGCCGGCGGTATTCTTTTTATGTATTATTATGGTTCTTATAAAATGAGTTCTTATCCACGCCAAGCACTTCATATATTGGTGTGTAAGCCTACATAATTTGTGTATTGTAAAGTATCGCCTTACTTTGGATTGCGGCGAGACACTATTTCAAAACCCTGAACGGCAGGTAAAGTCTATCCTACCAAAAAACAGACATGGTGGCTCCGAGTATCACAAGGCTCTCTTGTCGTTTTGCCTTGGTCCGTTCACTATGCTTCTTGAAGGGCAGTGACTTCTCGAATCTTCCTGAACGGCAGGTAAAGTCTATCCTACCATAAGACAGTCAGGGTGGCTCCGAGTATCACAAGGCTCTATTGTCGTTTTGCCTTGGTCCGTTCACTATGCTTCTTGAAGGGCAGTGACTTCTCGAGTTCATAAATTGGCAGGGCTTCATCTTCTCTCTAATACTCCCGACAGTCAGGTATAAGTCCATAAATCGAAGTTTTTAATCAACATTTAGGCCTTAACCGATCTTCATATAAAAGCTACTATTTCAATTGTTCTCTTTCCAACTGTAAGATGCTTACAATCGATTCGACATAGCATTAAATAACTTAATTAAAAATAGAATAACAGAACAATAAATCAATCAGCTCATTAGCCGAGCATCTTAAGCAAATACTTGAAAAGCAAATACAAAAAAAAAAAAAAAAACCAATTTATGGTTGTACAGCTGGCCAGTAGCCTACACACTCATAATACACAATCAAACATGTATACCAATGGGCAAGAATTTTTATTTTGTATGAGTGCCAATAATAGTTTGATTTTACTGAAATGTGCAACAATAACAATTGCAACGATAAAAGTGTTACAACCAAACAAACAAGTACATAGTTAGTAATGACCTTCCCCTCCATTAGGGTTGCAAGTGCACCTAGTTTACGAGATTGGTGCACTGGTACTTATTTATGTGTATGTGTGTACTATTTACAAACATATACACATCCTTACAGATGACTAAATTTGTTTGTGTATCCGTAGAAATGTATAACAACAAAGTATGTATGCAATAGCTGCTATGAAAATCTATGCTTGACAGGTACTACCTCAACTGAGAGTTGAATTCGTTTACGCACACCATTGCGTATACGCAACATTTGTACGTGTGATATAGGAGAACTGATTGATGGAGTCAAATGTTTGCACTCCAAAGTGCGCGGTTATTATTTGTGAGAGGAAAAAGCAACCTCGATGACTGCCGTGCAAGAGTTCTTGATTCGCAGAGAAAAATCTGACATATACAGATCGTAAAATAATATGACAAAGGAATTCGTTGTTATGATGATAAACAGTGTATAATGTAAAGCTGCTTTGACCGCCTGTTGTTGCACCCAAATTTTTGCAAGTTTACAGGATTCCGCAAATGTTTTCAAGAACACAGTCAAGAAGGTCCAAAGAGCTCTCCAAACAACTTTAGAAACAGCATAAAAGGAAAATTGAGTAAAGGCAAATAGGCAACGCAAAATTCTCACAAAAAGTCAAACTCCACCGAGCTACATAGAGAAGGCTGGCGGTGACAGAAAGTCATCAAATGGCTATGCTCTCAAAGGGACACTTAGTCAATCTCTATTAAAATTGAAAGAGCCGTAAAATCTTTCGTCCTCTTTTAAAACTCTACGGCCCGGTAATACATACATATTTTCCCACAGAAAGAAATAAGCCAAGTGGACTTCTTGGGTCTATGAATGTGAAAATCTATGCATGCTGTATACGATATTGTTATATTCTGAAAAGACGGACGGTGGAAAAGACGGGCGAGACTCATTGCTTGCTAAAAAATTAAACTTATGAAAAAATATATTTGGCCCAATATAAATGATTTGGTTTGATCTCAAACATTATTTCAATTTCCGAAAAGGCCATTAATAATTATAACACAACTATAACTAATTAATGAATGCTATTTAGGGAACGATTAATTATCATTTTTTAACAAATCTGCCTAAAATAAAATATATTTGTCTATTTGGCGAACACTGTATTTATGAGCTTCACATAATTCAAATTCTCGCACACAGAAATGTTTATTTAATCAACAGAGAGGCGAAGTTTTGTTTTTTTTGTTTATTTATTCAATAACACAGCCAGCGCGACCTCTGCTGCTGCGCCACATAAACGCAATGCTACTGTCATGGCTTCTCTCAAAACTTCCTTTTGGGAGTCAATTCTTACAAATTCACTCAACACACAACCACATACAAAGCACCTCGCAGCGCACTCATTTGACGCGCGCAGTTGCTCCACGTTAAACTTGTGCAGTTCGCAGCGCTGTCGTGTACAAAAGCCGCTGCTTTGATTATTTTGTTATTTCCATAGATATTCGTATGCCGATTTGTTCTTCAACCATCCGCTCACAGCTTATTTCTTTTATGAACCGTTTTCGCTGGGATATACGCTACTTTGCTTGTATTCCTCTTCCTGTATTGTGCTTTGTGTTCATTTTTTGTTTTGCAGAGTTGATTAACCTTTGGTCGTTATGTTTTGTCACGTCATTCGCTTATTTCTCTCTGCTCTGTATGTAATGTGCGCACTGCTGCATTGCTTCATCACATTTAGCATATTCTGTCTCATACAATGGCTACTCCGATTTAAAGTTGTGGATTCGTGGGATAGGACAATTTTGGTTGATTCTCTGGTGGGTACGTAGGCTTGCTGTTGTTGGTTGGTATGTTGACTGGCTGCTCGCTTGGCGACTTTGGTAGATGGTTTGTGGTTTTTTGCTTTGAATCATTGTATGATTATGTTTAACTGAATTGTTGTTGCTTTATGCTGTTTGTACTTAAGCTGTAGTTATGTTATTATTGAAAGTTTGTGGTTGTGTTGTTGGCGCGTTTATGTTATTATGTGCCTTCGTTGTATTTATTATCTGCTGAGTTTAGCTTCGACGCTGCCTCTTACATACGCAAATACAAATGTATACATAGGCAAGAATATTATCATTTTTACGCTATTTTCGTCTGTGTTTCTTTTCTCCGTTCTGGAGCTCTCGTTTGTTTGTGTAATTTCTGCATTTTTTGATTAATGTAGAGAGTATGATGAGCTCTATATACATACATATATGAATACATCGAAGCCGTATATTTATGTATATGTAAGCTGCCGGCTACCGGATTACTGTAGCATTTTCCAAGCGGAAATAGTAGCCGTAACCAAAGCAGTAGAAATCCTGGAAGAAAATAGCCCAAGCTGCAATCGTGTTAACTTTTATATTGACAGTTAAGCAGCAAATAAGGCAATAATCTCGCATACCACAGCATCTAAATGTATGTTAGAGTGTAAGCAGTCCCTGCAGAGAATCGGGACAGGAAGAAGCATACATCTATATTGGGTCCCAGGGCACATGGGAATAGATGGGAATGAAAAAGCGGATGAACTAGCTAAAAAGGGCGCATCCCTTGAAGCTTGCTCCGTGGACGTCCCAATTAGGCTGGGCGAGATTAAGCGAAGGCGAGAGGTCCGCATGATCGACCAAGCAGGAAAAGCGTGGATTCAAGCGCGGGCCTGTAAAGTGTCGAAGATTATGTGCAGGTCTTACAACCTTAGACTAACAAAGTTGCTTCTATCATTATAAAGAGAGGACTGTAGACTCATGACGGGTATTCTAACTGGACACTGCCTTCTGGCGTCACATGCCTTTAAATAAGGCTTGGTCAGTGATAGCAGATGTAGGAAGTGCGGACTGGAGGAGAAAACGATCGAGCACGTTCTGTGCTCTTGCCTTGCCCTTGCCAGGCTAAGACTCCACCTACTAGGAGTGATACGGCTGTCAGATATAGAAGCAGCAAGTGGCTTAAATCCTAGGAAGCTTCTGGTATTTGCCAAGAGGACGGATTTATTTAAAAACATAGGTCCTGGTTTTTGATAGGGTTTTTCAATTTAGTCGTTAAAACAAATTTCTGGTAACACTACGGACTTATTCAGTCTATGCAAGGTCCTCATGGACCCTCACATATGTCGCTCACAAAATACAACGTGTATGTATTGTATATTCAGTTGAAAACCCCAGATTTAAAAGTGATATGGCTACTTGACAAAGAATTATAAAAGTAGTTTAACTACAAAAGTAAATGCTGCATACTTTAAGGACCATTTTACTACAATAGGCCTGATTACATTGAAGGGGGTGCCTACAGACTACAACTACAATAAGACAAAACTTGGCGACGTTCGTTATCGTATATTGGCTACTTATGCACGCCACAAATTGTAGCAAAACATTTAGCCGTCTGCCAGAAATGTAATTAGGTTTCATCTTGCGACAACGATGTTCCTGTCAAAATAATATAAATCGGCATACGGGAGCCATGTTAATAGGCCTACGGTGAGACACCATAAGCTACCTAGCAGTGATGACATATTGTCACATTCTTATACATTTAAAACAGAATATATTTGTTTGTAACTATGATGTCTGAAAAAATTACGAAATAAAGCGAAATTTGAAAATTCTGCAAATTTTTTTTATTTTGAGTAACTCTTTTGCGCTTACTTTATATTACATACAGAAGAGTACTCATTGAAAACCGCAAGCAATTTGTATTAAGGAATCCACGAATATGATAAATTTATTTAAATTCAACAAGCACATTCCACTTTAATCACTTGGTAAGTTGGTAGCTGCCCTGGTAGAGGAGGCTCACTTGGACCACATGAAGATCCCTTGTGATACCACATAAAAAAAAATTAACGGTGACGTTGCTATAGCTTCTAAGAAAATCGTTACATAACAATGTGACCGATCTCAACCTTGGTTAAATGCTCCGGAGATCCAAGTCATTCCTAGTCGACACATTTACTACAATGAACGATTTTGAAGGCAGAAAAATTTAAATGAAAACAATTTATAAGATTCGGGTTTTTTATTTTAATGTCATATAAAATCATTCCAGACAAAACCTAAACCTAGAAGGATCTTTCAAAATGTTATCCTCCTGGAAGCGGAATTCATAGCAAATTTTCTGCAAATAATACTTTGTTTAAATTCTTAACAAAATGGTCAAGAATGTGAATGATGATTTCAATTTTATAAAATTATGCAAAAAATTTTAAATTTCGACAAAGCTTTATCTGACATTTCTTAAAATAAACAACACAGTGTAGTTAAATAAATAAAATAATGAAGTAATTACAAAATATCCTAATGTTATGCCAAAAAAGTACGATATTTCTCCGAACTCCCAACTGACTCCTCAAAAGTCCTACCACTTTCTGAAAAAATGCTCCACTAATAACAAAACATTCACAAACTCGTGAAAAAATAGTGACATAATTTTCCAAGAATTGTTCCACATATGTTCGTAAAATTATTCTAGTTAATTTCAGAAATGAGTGAACAATAGAAATACAGAAAAGATTTGGGCCAAACAATTGATCTATCACAGGTTATATTTAAGGCCGACACACAATAAAGTTTTTCATATAGATGCGTTCAACGCAATCTTATGCATGCCAGTAACATCGCCACAATCAACCGAGATGTTGCGTTTATAAATATGAAGGAACCTCAGACTTCACATGCAAAACTTCGATAAACTTTTTTATAAACATTCTCAATAAACAAGAAAAATACTTGCTTACATATTATGTATGGTATTCATTTGTTAGATTGCAGTTTTTAACTGTAAAAAATGTTAGAAAAGTACCACGAGTAGGAAAAATAATTTCACTTGCAAAGAGTGAAAGCACTCTTAGCCAAAGCAAATGTCGAATTCTTCTCTTTTATTTATTTATACCTTTATATTAAGTCGCTTTCATATTTGTCCCCTCATTTCCATACGAATTTTTGACCCACGGAAAAGCCTTTTTCGGTAACTTCCCGTTGAGCTAGACACTTGATACATAGAGCATAGTTCAGATCTGGGAGACATTATAATGAAAGTGAAAAAAAAAATCCGCTAGGTGGCGCACGGATCGAGATATACAGAAAATTAATTATAAAATAGAAATTTTGAGATCGACTTTTAACTAACTTGTCGATTATCCAGAGACTTGAAACTTAGCACATAGTTTGCGAGTCGATGGCACTACAATTCGTGGAAAACAAACTGCCGCCAGGTGGCAGACGAATCGAGATAAACGAAAATCCCTGAAAATCCCTGAAAAAACGTAGGGAATTTTTCGGTCGATTTTTAAGTAACTTCCCGGTGAGCTAGAGCTCTGAAACTTGGGCCTTGACTCCGAACCCGGTGACAATGCAAAAGGTGATCAAGAAATTTTCGCTAGGTGGCGCATGGATCGAGATATTAAGAAAATTAATTTTGATTTGGGAATTTTTCAATCCATTTTAACTAACTTCCCTGTGACCTAGAGACTTCAAACTTGGCACACGGTTTGAGGCTTGGTGACAATACAATATACAGAAAACAAAATTCCGCTAGGTGGCGCGATAAGTAAGATAACTACAAATCCTTGAAAAACGAGGGGATCTTGCAATCGATTTTTGAGTAACTTCCCGATGAGCTGGAGATATGAAACTTGAGCCGTAAGTCAGAACCCGGTGACAATGCAATATTTTATCAAAAAAATTCCGCTAGGTGGCGCATGGATCGAGATATATTACTACCTTTATAATTTTAAATCCCAAAATTCTTTTACAAGAGCTATTGTTAAAGTTTTTTAGTCAAAATTCAACAAGATTATGTTTGTATTAAAGCAAAAATTGCCTTCTATTTTTTGGTCCATTTATATAAAGGTAGTCCTTAAAATTTTTTTATCATCTTTTTATTATATTTTCCTTGCAACAAAAGTTGGGAGCTGGCTACTTTTTCACGTCAGATGGTGCCAGTGTCGCTCGATCTGCCGTTAGCCAGGCAAAGCAACATCAAATTTTAGAAACAAGTTTAGAAGAAATTAGAAGAACATTTTTCTAACGGGAGTCGCCCCTCGGCAGTGCTTGGAAAGCACTCCGAGTGTATTTCTGCCATGAAAAGCTTTTCAGTGAAAACTTTGCTGGGTACATTTTTCCTCTGTTATGTTATTTCCAAGAATTTTGTTAACTGTATTAATACAATTACTATACCTAACCATTGTAGTTATTTGAGTGCCTGTACGAATTTAGCCATTGGCGGTTTAGTAACTGTAATTGAAATTCAGCGATGAACCGAGTCAACTTCATATAGCATTGCTGGGGAGTACCCAATATTTCAAGTGACTCCATCGCTAGTGCAAACATTTGTACCTAAATATGTAACTCATCAAAATTTTATTGTTGCCGTGAATTTTTTATTTTTGTTTTGAATTGACTGCAACAATTTAACATTCTCACCTCTCTCACTAACTCATAAGACACTGTTGTTTTTATGACTTATAAAAATAATGTTGTTGTTGTTTTATTTTCACCTTTGTTACATTGCCGGTATATTTGGCTCAGTTTTATCACACACATGCATACATACATAAATATTTAGTTGGGACAAAGGAAAGGTGTTGCTTGGATAGTAGAATGCTCGTACTATTACGTATGAAGTTGTTGTAGTATTTCCGAATTCGCATGCGGTCGGTCGTTTGCTTGGCATTGGTGTGGGTCATGGTCTGCATGCGGAAAAATGTCAGCTGAATATTTAATGCTACGTATGGATGTATGTATGTTGGCGTGTAAGTCGTGCTGGTTATGTGTATCTGTATGTATGTAGTAGATATGTGTGTGAAACTTTTATATGCTTTTAGTTTTGCAACATGGCACAACTTACAATGGCCGACGAGAGTTTTAATAGTTTTTACTAGCTGGTGTATTTTAGCATGCATTTCGACCTTGTTGTTGCTGTTGTTTTTTAATTCTCCTTAAAAATAGTAGGTATTTCTTTGTTATATGACTTTTCAAGCTTATAGCTTTTTTATTGATTTTAAATTTGCTACTCACTATTGCTGTAACTAAAAATAAGGAACAAAAAATAACATTGAAGACAAGGCAAGAATTCAATTCATGGTACATACATACATATGTACAAATGGCCTTACTTTGGTATAATAGCCTAAGTACCCACTCGTAAGTATTATTTGAGAGTACATTTCTATTGAAGCGCTGTTTTTTTGTGGTTAAATCTTTTTAATATATGTATGTATATTTGAGAGTAAGTTCATTATCGGTTTGGCGTAATCTTTGCAGCAATGCCAATTAAAATTTCTTCGATAAAAACTTACAAAACAAATAAACAGTAACAAAAGTCAAAGTGAGTGAAGAAGTAATACAATACAAGTTTTAACTTCTTATTTAATTTTTACAGTAGCCGGAGGGGAGTAAATACTTATGCACACAAGGCGGTAGATAATTTCTGTTTATTTTCGAGATTGATTTGAGTGAGTATTTTTATGGTATTTCCATTTGGTAAGCTTAATTAATGTTGGGTTTTCAAATTTGTTGTCTTTGTGTAATCACTATTTTTCAAATAAGATGCATTTTTTCAGATATACGCGTACCTAGTACATACATCAGGCATTACAACAAAAAACTACGTATATGTGTAATATTATTTTCTTTCTTATATCAAAGACAGGGTCTGCTGATATTGGCGGTTTTTACATGTTGGATGTCTCCTTATGACGCTTGCACATCATCGGCATTAGTGACAATTCGGATAAAATAATTATGTTACTTAGTGAGATGTTATTTTATAAGATACTTTCCTTATTTTGAAACTTAAAAAAGAGCGGATGACACTAAAAAGCACACTACAGAAAATAAACCGCGTTGAGCTGATGCGAAGATGCAAAGTTAAGTACACAACGGACAGTTCGTGATCAATTGCCACAAACCAAAACATTCCAACAGATAACTCACTTTGCGCTGATCCACAAATTAGACAAACAATAGTAGTTTTCTTTAGCTTTTTGATACGGGCATATGAAAGTAATAATAATTATAATAAGTCTTCAACTAATATTGTAACTTTGGGGAGACCGGGTGATGGTGCTATAGTCCTTCTGTGGACTCACAAAAGCAAGCACTAGGAAAACCATAACTTAAGACCATACTGGATTGAATGCTCAGCGGAAGAAATGTGTTTTTTTATGCTCCCAACAACGAGAATAATGGCTAACTCATTAATATAAGAACAGAGGTCTGAGGAACTCTGACTTGGTACTACATGAGACACTGTCGCTTTTGTGAGCTGGAGGATGAAACGTCGTTTCACATTCTCTGCAATTGCATTGCTCTAGCAAGGCGTCTGCAGTCTCTCTTCTGGGTGGCGTTAAACTTATATAACGGAGGATATATGGAGTAATAAGCCTGAAGATGAACTTGAATACATTAGAAGCTTCCACATTAAATAGCTGTAAGGTCACAGTACATTAATAATTATAAAATAATGGTCCCGAAAAACATATAAAATAAATAAAAAAAAAAAAACATATTCAAGCCCCGAAAATTCCATTATCAGAGCTTGAGTTGCACTCATAGCGGAAGAAGATTGCGTAAATACAACCAGATTCTCGCAACAAATCGTCTCAAAATGATAATGCAAACAATCTCAAGATAATCCGGAGATAATACCTAAATAGTCCATAAGTGATTTCGAAATATTCAGGGCTACTATCCGAAATAATCCCGAGACGGTACCGAAACAATCCGGGGACAGCTTGGAAATGATTCAGAGATTGGCCCAGAATCATTGCGAAACAATACTGAATTGATGCCGAAAACAATTCGAACGTGTTCCCATAGTTACCGTTAAAGTTATTCCACAAATATCCTGAAATAGCAACGACACGGTCTCGAAAATACAAGAATATTGCCGAAGTGATACCAAAAATGTTCCCGGAAAGAAGTGAACTGAAGCCGTCATATCGTATAAAAACCTTTGTATTTCTAAATATTCAACCCGCTCACCTTGACACTCACTTCGTTGTTCAACTCTTTTAAACTCGTTGACCCCAATATTTCCCAAAATGTAATAAAAACAAAAAAAAGTAGCTACTAAATATTTCTACAATGACGAAAGTAAAAATAGATGAACAAGGAAGTGAGTGTCATGGAAACAAGTTCAATGTTACGTGAATGCCCCGGATGATATTTGTGATATTTTCCTTCCTTTAAAAGTAAGAAAATAATGTTTATACGATATTTGCTATATAGTTTTTCGATCAACTAACCCCTTAACTTTTTCTCAAGACCGTTTCCAGCAGTTGGGAGCGATTCCTTAAATGCTGCTCATAAATTATCACACTGAAATTTTTTGCATTTATTTTTTCTATAAGGCATAACCATGAATGAAAACAAATAACGCAAATAAATAATAAAATATCGTAATAAGCGGAATACTGAACATGTGTGAAATGTGCGAATGTAAGGTCCTCGTAACTTTTTATGCGATATGTCTGTAGATATGTATGTACATAATATGCGTTAATTAAAATTAAAGCACATAAATTATATTACATTGAAAGATTGAACAAAGGCATTGTGATGCGATAAGAAAAGGAAACAAGAAAAAAAAATATATATGAAAAAGAAGAACATCAAAAGTGAGTGGGACGACCAAACTGTCGGATTTGATAGGAAGCAGATCATGGCGGCTGCGCGGATGCAGCACCATTTACTATGTATGCAAACATATACATATGTATGTATATATATAAATTGTAGAAATACTTTTGAGAACGAAAACTGTCAAAAGCAGGGATGATAAATGAATTTTTTCATTTTGTACCAAACGAGGAAAAAAAATGTACCGAATCATCCAAAAATGTACCAAAAGTCTTCGGATGTGATTTTGAACCAAACTAGAGCTATATTCTGCTTCTTTATCCAAGAACTGTTTTTAGCCAGAAAACTTTCTAATACAAATTAAAGTTAGTATAACAGGGAAATATGATTTATGAAGAAATACTTTTCCAATTTACTTTTCCAGTAAAAAAATAAAAGAAGTTTTTCGATTGAAGCGTAAAATGATGTATGCACATATATAAAAACAGTTCATTATTCATATGCATCCAATGCAAAAACATTTCATAAAAACATTTTAGGTACAAAAGATTTAGATTCAGGTATAAAAGTTGATAAATTGTCCCCTATATCTATACTAATAACTCGTGTTTCAATCACTACCTTAACAGTTCTTCTTCTTTGAGTTCCTTAAATACCTCAGTTGACTAAAAGCTTGTTTTCGTATCTAGATTATGACAACTACTTTTATTTGATTATATCATGTCTTTAGTTTTTATTAAATTCGAAACATTGTTTATTTGGAGTCTATTTCTACACTTGGTTTTAATTAAATTTTGTTTAGAAAATATCCTTTCTAATTTTGTTATTGAATGTGGAATTGGCAATATGTCTTGAAATATTCTACAAATATTGGAAAACATTTGCGCATTTAATTTATTGTTAACTGATCTTAATTCTTCCCAAAAGCTGCATATATTTAAAGTCTTGAATTTTTTCGGGCTCTCATGCTCTGTTAAAGCTCTAAACTCAGAATTAATTTTCTATATTTTATCAAATGCAGATTTCGGAAACGAGTCCAAAACTAAAGGCACCATACTATTTGTGCCATCGCTTAAAATACCTGCTTCATCTAAAATATACGAAAGAAACGTAAAATATACTTTATAAATAGGAATTTGAAAAATTTCAGATATAAGTACTTTGATTACTGCTTTTATTTTCAAATACGTAAAGATTTAAATAATACTTGAGGGCATCCCATTGCTCAAGAATTCTATCTATGAATGCTTGTCTAGGAAGCCACCTTGTGGGGGCGTACTTTAGTATAACATGCATTTCTGTACCGAAATGTTTTTGATAACTCAGAAGGTCTACCCTCCTGTTACAAAAATGATAGTTTACGCCTTTTAAAAATTTATCAATTTTTTGGGAAATTCATCATAAGCGGCAATTGAAGCTAAATTTAAAATGTGACAAACACATCCATTAACATGCAGATTTGGAACAACTTGCTTTAGCCTTGATTGCACTCCGCTTTTTGTTCCCATCATAACCGAGCAATTGTTGGAAGTGAAACCAATCATTTTTTTAAATGGTATTGAATGGTCTTTCAAAGATTTAATAATGGCATTAAAAATACCCTCTGTGCTACTATCGGTCAAAGGTATCAAACCTAAAAATTTATCAATGCACATTTTATCAAAAATTCGAATCGAAACTGCCAAATCACTCGTTTCATCTAGTATTAGAGAGTAATCATTCTTCTGTCAAAATGCAATTATGGATTTATAATTTTCTTACCCTGTTATTTGAGTTATTATTTTCTGTGCTTTAATTCAATTGATGCAAGATTTGTTCACAATTTTAGAATCAGTTATGCTATTTTATATCTAAATGATCCATAATTGCAAATAGCAAATTGTGCAAAACAACTTAACTAAATATTTTCATCGAAAAATTTTAAATTTTTTTGTACATTCAGAGCTGCTTGGCAAGTGACTTGAAGTGTAGTGCTGTATTTTACAAAAATGTACCAAATATGTCAATGTAGTACCAACGTACTTTTGGGAAGCGAAATGTACCAAAAAAAGTACAACTGTACCATGATTATCATCACTGGTCAAAAGACTTCGAAGACACAAGAGCATTGCTGTAAAATGTTGTTGTTGAGAGAAGAGCTGAGAATTAAGAATGAGATGAAATATAACACACACACACACACAAACACACGCGAGGGAACCAGACATCGAAGAAGGGCTTACATAAAGAGACAATCAAATTTAGAATTGTATTTTATATTTTAAATAAATATTTGAGTGGGACCGTAATGATTATAAATAGTGTTTATTTGTAAAGTTAGAAAATGAAAAGAAAAATTTAACTACTTAAACTTTTGGATTAGTAACATTTAAAATAGCTTTATATAATACGAAGTTCAAAGTCAAGTAAATGGATTAAAACACGAAAGGAAGTCAAAGTTTGGGGGTAACCAAATGGTATATTCCAAACTATCGCACAGTTCATTTGGTATCAGCTGTTTTAACATTGGCTATTATAAATCGGGGGCATGGTTATTATGTATATACTCGAGATCGAAAGTCGTTTCTTATAAGTTTCGAATGCTAAACACATTTAAAGTATACCTCTCGTTCCATTGATTTTGTGAAAACGACTGCAGTCCTCAGAAGTACATAAAAAGGAATTATAGAGCTCTTAAAATTGGATTTTAAAGAGCAGAGCTGCTCAAACCCTATACACTTATAGCACTTTTGTTTTTGTTTTGCCCTGAAGAATGATTAGTATCAGTGGCGCTCTGAAAACAACACCTACCTTGGCACTGAATGTCATGCTGAATATACATCCACTAGATATTGCGGGAAAGGTAGCCGCGGACCGGTCGTTGGTCTAGCCTTCTTACTAGTTTCGACTTTATCCCGAACAGGACGGACAATTGCATGCCGATAACCGCTCCCTATGCAACCTTCACCCCAGTCATTCCCCCGAGGGAGAAGTGGGGAAGAGGAATAATCTGGGGCATGGGACCGGTTAACTTGTTCACGGATGGGTCGAAGTTGGACGGAAAGTTTGGGGGGGGGGGTCTGTTGTCAAGAGATAAGCTGCAAGTTTAGGTTGGCGGCTCACTGCAGTGTATTACAAGCGGAAGTTGCTGCGTTTAAAGATGCGGTGGATGAAATGCTATCCAGTGCTACTACGGTTAGGGAATTTTACATCTACTCTGATAGCCAAGCGCTATAAAGGCCTTGAGCTCAACTACAGTGCGATCGAGGGTGGTCTGGGAGTGCCTGATCTCACTTGCGATTGCATCGAATTATTTTACAATTAAGATTATCTGGGGCCCGGGCCATAGTGATAATCCGGGTAACTATCAAGCGATTCTCTTAGCCCGACTCGGTACAACTGAACCGGATGAAGATAGCGGTAGGATTTCGGGATTCCGCTAGCCACCTGTGGATTGCTCTTCCATAGCTGGGCCTCGAGTCAGCTCAGCAAACGTTGGGTGGACACTACGTCTTGCAGGGTAGCAAGATCTTTCTGGCCGAAAGTGGATGGCTGGAGGTCTGCTGAAATAATTGGGTTCACTAAGGCTCACCTATCAACGGTCATTGGGGTTTTGACAGGGCACTGTCTCATGAGTATCCATGCTGTACGTCTCAATATATTGTAAACTCCATCCTGCTGCAGCTGTATGGAGGATGATTAGGTGGAATCACCAAATCACTTTATGCTTGATTGCCCAGCTTTTGCCAGAACTAGGCGAAAATATTTTGGTCGCTACACACTTGAATCTCCCGAGGAGCTGTCCAAGGTTGAGATCGGGATCATTCGGAACTTTATCGTTGGTACCCAAAGATTCTCTAAGTAGTTAAATCTACGTCACTGTTATCTTAGTTTATTATATGGGGTATCAAAACGGACTTTCATGTTGTCCAAGTGAGCTTCCGCTATCAGGAAAGCTACCACCCAATCTAACCTAAACTAACCCTGAAGAATAGGCGCAGATAAAAATTCGCACTTTGAATATAAAATAAAAATTGCATAGCACTACCATATGCTCTCACATATAAATTCGATTCATATGAAAGTGCCTGAATTAAAAAATATAAATAAATAAATAAAAGTGCAAAGAAAAAGCACGTCCATATGAAGAGAGGACACTTCGATATGATATTGAAATTTACACTAACAAATTGAGAACAAAAATTTTTTAAAGAATATTCTAGCACTGAGAAAAATTTTAATTCAAAATTTATTCATTAAGGGGACCATCAAATTTCTTTAAACATTTAAAATAAGTTTATATATATTTTTTGTTTTCATGTAAAAATGTTTCATTATACATATAATATTGTCTATGTATTGTAATTTGCACTTCAATTGAAGAAATTGGGGGTAAATTTGCAAGGACCACAAAAATTAAAAAAAAAATGCAGGTACCCTCTCAATATACACTTCAAATTAAAAGGCGATCTTTTTCAAACGTTTTATTTCCTATGGACTGACCCACTCTAATATTCGTAGATATGTTTCTTAGTACCTATATTCTCGATTTTGCTTATATACGAAAGATATGACAGCAGATTTAAGAAAATTACCGATAGCAACAGAACATCCTGCCTCTGCATTTCTTAAGCACTTCTAAAAGCTGTCAGATTATATATATATTTATATATATGTATATAAGTATGTCATTATACATATACATATGTATTTATATTTCGAATGTCGAAGACCATTGAACGCCCTTGTCAGGGAACACTCACTGAGTGCCAGTTGCATTTTGCTATGGAGCAGGAAGAACAACAAAAACAATTGCTAAAAGAACGGAAGAACTAAAGAGGTTGAGAGAGGAAGCGGCAAAGGGTTTGGTGTGCGAGTAAAGATGTACAGAATTGCACAAGCAAGAACGTCGTCAATATATGTATGTACGTATTTAAATTATCTTGATATTTGCAAGAACAAAGGCACACACAAATATATAAACAAACGCAAAGCACAGCTGCTAATATTTCGAAAGCAAAGTGCCAAGGTAACGACTCTCTGTTTTGCATATACCTATATACATATCTATGTATGAATGGATGTATATGCACCAAGTAGAAAATTGTGGTAGTAAGCTTTAAAGAAAGCCCCGAAAAACTTTTTATTGAGTTGAAATGCACAAAAGTTATTTCCTATAAATAGTTTTATTTACGTCAGCATCTACAAAATTGCATCTGCCTTGCAAGGAAACAGCTCGTCGTAATAATTTTGCCAAAAACCTATTTTTTTCTCATTTATACTGAGGTAAGTAAAAATTAAATATCTATCCTTCTTACTTCTGACAGGTTCTGCGGAGAGTGCGGAGAGAAGACGTCCTCTCTCACTGCAAATTTGTTTAGTTTAACAGTGGATAATTTTGTTTTTCCTATCGAAACTCTAGCATAAGAATCGTCACACCCCATAACGAGCCTTTCTTTCTCCCTCCAGCGGGTTAGTGGGTTTAGAATATAACCGCGGCAGGTATGCCCGTCGTAAGGCGACTAAAATACCTAACTGATGAGAGGGGGTTGTGTGAACATTGCTTACATGTGTTGTGTGTATGTCCGCCCTCTCCACCGCTAGTTCCATGAGAAGCTTGGGGTTGCCAGAGTCTCGTCTGCTAAATATTTGCCACAGGATTCCCTTCGCGTAGGTGAGCTTGACAATTGGGTTGCGGAAGCTTTTAAGCTATAAAGCTTTGTATTGCGCTTTTCAACCCCTTGAACCCCGGCAATTGGTAGTCAAGTTGATAATGGTCAAGGTGATAAGGCTATGTGGGGTTTAACACCTTCTCCTTTTTTAATTCATTTACTAGGCCGCCGGTCCGGACTCCGGAGTAAGGGCATACTCAACCGGCAGTAGCTTAGACTGCAAAGAACTGACCAAATATTTAAAAGTTGATACCTCGCAGATAGGCCATTCAAGAGCATCGTGGTGGTGCAGAAGAGATGTTTAGCTCTAATGTGGATCTGCATTGCAACCTCAAGAACAGGCCTCCAACCCCACCAAGGGTACGGTATGCCCTATAATATCATCAATTGGGACCAAGGTAAGCAAGTCTTAGACCCTATTCAAACGTTGCTTTGATCCGTGTGCATTGGTATATCGCGAGGTTAGGCCGACGACGACGGGTACTTCCGTTAACTCAATAATTTTCATTGCACGAGATATTTTTCGGCATGGCTCCTTTGGCTAATTGGCCCAACGTAAGTATCCGTACACTGACTGTATTGGAAATAACACGGATTATAGGACAATGGCCATTCCTTATCATTGTCTCTGAAAACTGAAATCAATTGGAAGTATTTCCACCTGCCTTACCTAACTCAGTGACCGTCTTTTTTTGCCCTGCTACTGAATACAGGTGTCGATGAAAATACTTTTTTAGCTGGACCGACTTTTTTCATTCACATAACATGACCTATCTAGAAAAGCCTTTGGGGTTTTATTGGCTACAATCCTAGTAATCGCTCGCTCATTATTGAGCTTTCTTCGATGATCCAGAGAATTTCTCTCGACTAATCCAGGGGTATCCTCGACACTGTCTATGGTTACCAACCATATGAAGAGATGCTTTTAGAGTCGTGATTTCGAGTCGTCGAGTAGCATTTCTACGCTGACATTGCTTTCGTTGTTGATGCCTGCTCCAGAATATATGAAACTCTGCTATCGCCGTTGTTTTTTATACTTTTCTAACTCTGCAGGTTAGGGGATTAATAGAAATCGAGAGTAAAGCGCCTAAAATTTAAATTCCATACCCGGTTAACTCACAGGACTTGGAACCAGCCACAGGCAATTTATTATGAAGAAGTGAAAACTTGTATGCCACCCTAAGACTAGTCCCGAAATTAACCCAAACTGAGTAAATGTATGTACATATGTGTGAGTAAGCGTGCATGAGAAATAGCATATGAAAAGTATACAGTATACACGAACTTAAATATGTACGTGTGTGTGCGGCAGACAAGATGCAATTTCAAAGGTCAATGACACAACCGTTGAGCAGCAGCATTCGCAGTCGCAGTAGCAGTAGCAGCTACAGCAAAGACAGTGACAGCATCCATACAAACATCGAACAGTGAAGAATGTCAGCAACAACACAGGCAACTAACAATTTGTGAGCGGATAAAGTCAGGAGAATCAGAGAAGCCACAACATATGAGCGGCTATTAGAGCGACATTTGCACCTCCCCTTTGTTAACACACACTCGCATATGAGCATGGTAGCTTTTAAGTGAGCGGAACTTGCAAATGTGTACATGAACAACACAAACTCGACCGCGAAAAAAATACACAAATACTTTTGCAGTAAAACATCTATCGTATGGATGAATGCCAGAGTAACTCCACAATGTCTTTTCCCCGCCATACAATTGCAACAAATAAGCCCACACACATCCTTGCATACATGGAAGAGTGATACAATTTTGTCATTTTTTTTCACAACCAGCAACTGAAGTGCTTTTGCACCTATAACTCATACAAATACAATTGGCGATTCCAACACACACACACACATACGTGTATATACATTTGTACGTGGGTTAATATGAAATTAGAGAAATATGCAAGTTCCCATTTTTATTTCTTCCTTCTGTTTCAGTTTGCTATAGTTTATTGTACATAACTCCATGCTCACGTATCTAAGGTGCATGGTTATGATTTGTGTTGCACGAAAACGCATCGCACAGCATTGCAGCGGCATGCGCTTTGCTATTCTTAAGAAAACGTAGTATATACAACCTTGAATGGATCGTTAGTAGTGCTAGGAGCATCATTGGGGTAGAGACTGCTGGGATAATGACAGTGGCACACTTGGATGCCGATATGTTGAATTTTTCCCCTCTTATCCCCTTTGTGCCCGAAATTGTTTTGCTTTTTGGTGTTATTGCATCACCACGATGCAGAAAGTGCATATTCTTTTATTTTAAAAGTGTGAGCTTCTACTTCATCTTTCTTATTGGAAGCGTCTCTATACCAACATATGTACTATTTGTTTCGACTTTTCTCTCTTTTATATTTTACAGCAACAGAATACAATTTTTTTATACAGGGTGTAGGGTGGATAGATAAGCCACAGTTTTATTTGAATAGTAAAAAGCCATTTGCATTATATATCAAAAAAAAAAAAAATTATACAAACACATTTTTTTTACATTTAAAATTTTTATTTTTTTGAATGGCTTTCTTTTGTTTTGGGTTTGCGCTACAATTATTTTGAACTAATTTTAGGTTTGCAAAATTATTTAAAGCAAGCATGGGAAGAAGTTGTCCTCCAAACTTGCCACTTTCGTGCCTTTTTCGCTAAAAAAATATTTGAAAAATCAAACTTCAAAAATCCATTTCAACAATACTCTTTTTAATCCCAAAGACTTTTGTTCAAAAAAATTATTCAAATGGGATAAATGTATAGCATTAAAGATAAATAAATACAAGGTGCGATATACTTCCTATTAGATTTGGACCAAACTTCTCTTCCAATTTACGCCAAGCCTCTCTACCTACTCCGAACGGCATTTGCAAGCAACTAGTTTTTGCTGAGGGGCTGTTCATGGCAGAAGTACACTAGGAGTGTTTAGAAAAAAAAACGTACCCTTAAAGATTTTTATGTTGCTTTTTTTCGGTGTGACAGGCGTAGTACACTACCATCACACTACAGCGGCCGCATTATGAGCCCTAAATTTTAATATTGAAACAATGTGAGGCGAAGCTAATAGTAAAATCAATCAAGGCCGCTTCCCATTTCTTATTTTCTATAGACTTTGAATTTCTATTCAGAACATCTAAATATATGAAACAAATAACTAATTTAATGCGAACATTTTCATAGCTTCAAGTTTTGAATTTATCTTTTGAGGGTATTTTGGTAAGTCTAACTAGAAATTTGGGATCGACGCCTTCAAACAGATATCGGTGTTTTCAAATGTACAGACCACTTCGTTTTATGTAGCGGTGTTATAAGCACTTTGAATCCACATCATACGATTTGATGTTTGAAGTTCTAGTAACCATACCGAAATTTTTTAATTCCCTTTTAACACGCTTATATTAGCTTCAGTTGTATGTTTGTAACTCTCTAGGCTAGGCGCGCAAAGAGACCCATCTAGCGACAATCATTGAAGAATTCAAATTCAAAACTATGTTCTAAGTATCAAGTGTCCAGCTCAACGGGAAGTTACCGAAAAAGACTTCCGTGGGTTAAAAATTCGAATGGAAATGCGGTGAAAAACATGAGAGGGACTTAATATAAAGGTAATAAAAAACATTTTATAACCGATCGTTCATATATGGGGATTTCCGCCACTCCTCCCACCTTTTTAACAGCTAAAAGCATGACTTTTTTTTTAGAATTTTTACGAATATTTCATCCAAGAAATTTCACAAAAATCCATATTGGATCAAACACCCTGTATGTATATTTCTTTTGCGTTTTATTCTTCATCATTTGCGTAGCAAATTATGTATTTGTTTTGCGCTGCGATAAAATATTATGACTTTTAAATATTAACGATCGCACAGCATTAAAATATACATACATAAACATATAGACATTTACACAAACCACGAAATAACATTTATTACATTTTCTATATTTATATTGCAGTTTGGCGTATTTAAATATGATATCCATTAAGATATGTACATTGGTAATAAAAATAAAAATCTGGATATTAAGATTTGCAAAGAGTGTGACCGCGCTGATTTTTGTTGTTGCTTGGTTAAATAAAATTTCTAATATTTTTATATCATTAGCGTACTTCCACTTTGTTGCAGTTTTGTAGCGTTTTATATGGCTTTGATTGCCGTCATTGCCTTTGCTAATATTCAACGTTTTTTTTGGCATCTTTTTAGGTGTGAACATTAGGGCGTAGCATGAAAATGGCGACATTTTCCTCCGATCTTCAATAGAAATAATTAGAGTGATCTTTTAAGACTTTCAAAAAAGTTTCTCTTATGTAACCATCGCACTGCGTATTATGACGTTAATTCTTAAACATAAAACAAGGCGGTGTGTGACATATACATTATATAGAGCATCGATATTAGCGATATTTTGCACAAAATATAAAGTTTTTCATAACCATTTTCATCACATCTGCAGTTTTCGGCTGTTAGGTATTCTAGGGAGAAATGACTAGATCAGTTTTCTGATCTATCGGTTGCATGGACGATTTGTTCTATACAATCGTTCCATGATTCAATTACAAGAGGATCCGGATGTAGCTTTCTTTAAAATGTGACACTCCGCACTCATGGTTGTTTTTAAGAACGAGAGAAAAAGGGGAAGAATTTAATCCCGTTTTCAAAAAAGTAATACAATTTTACAAAACGGTATGATATGAAGCTACTAATATCTATTGTTTTAAAATAGCATATAATATCTGACGAAGGTTATAAATTTAATGACCGGTTTTTCAGTTCGAGTTTAAACTTCAGTTAAAGTTGACTAGAGTTTACCTTACCAATTCAGCCGCTTAAGCATGAACCGCAAATATTTATGTTATTGAACAAAAAGGCAAGGTTAAATCCTAGTCAACTTTAACTGGAGTTTAAACTAGCACTGAAAAACCTGGCCTAAACACCTTATTTGCAAAACTAGCCCGGAGGCCAGTTTTGAATTACCTATAAATATTTTGCCGCCCGAAGCCCGACGTTCTGTTCAAAATTTAATGTTTTTGTCTTCGACATTATCTCTGGCTCTTCTTGGACAAATTTGTTTCAATGTTTCCAATAGAACTCCGTTCTTATAACATATTTTACATTGAATCTCGGAGATCTAATTATCTTAATTTTGCACCTCTCGTCAGAGGACTTGAAGAGTTTAATCGGATCTCTAGAATCTGGATCTTGACTTTACGATATCAAGATCTTTGTTTAAGTTACTGATTGAGTCTTACTACCGAGCAAATACAATGGTTCCTTGAACTCATTGCTAATTGGTTTAATAACATTGTAAACTTCGTCAGTAAGGTATTTTGCCATTGTCTTAATAAAGATATAAATAAATAAATAAAATATAATAAAGCCGAAGAAATTGCTCGACCGCAACGTGTTGAATTGCGTTGGTCAACTCCTTTTATAACTCAAAAGTACAATTGTTTTGTATTTTAACACAATGATTGAATTTATTTATTTATATTAAATGTACAGTACAAAAGCACCCAACAGACTGCACTGGTATTGATAATCTCATGTCTCCATATAACTTTACACGTTTATGCCAATCATGTTTATAGCACGGTTTGTTTGGCTTCTTCATAGGTATATTCCACGGAAACGAGAAAATAAACCAAAACGTACATAATAATGGGCTAAAAAGTTGCATAAATGGCCAAGTTGGTCAGTGTAGCGCCTAACCCCCTACATTCAACAATCAGGATTCTTCAAATCACAAAATTTGTTCAAAACATTTTCATTGTCCACAACGAAGCTTAGTATTGTTCAGCTTCATCTCAACGTCCCACATCTGTTAAATACTAAATACACTCTTCCGCATCCTCTGGGCGTTATTTGAACTAGCTTCTGTACATGCGCAAAGCATTGTACCAATTTCAAATAATAAATACGTGGCGTTTGGTTCATAAATATAATTTGGCGCCTTCGGTCTCTTCTTCGTATGGCACATCTTCATCGGGAATCGATATCCTCAGGGGCCAGTGTACATAAGCGTCATTCTTTAATTTTCGCTTTAATTTCAAGATATTTTATTCACCGAATTCATGGAAGCAATCGTATTATTGAGAGGGACGCAATATATATCTTCTCCAATCCTATTTCTTTAACAGCCGGGGATTTGGCGACCACAAGTTCCTCATGGATCTTCGGGGTGGGAGGGTGGTATGGCCTAGAAGGTTGCATGGGATCATACCAAATCGTGCCCGAAATGGTCGTGCTAGTACCTTATTAGTACTTCTGCATCCAACAAAGTACCATTAACATCGATAACACTCCCCAAGGCCTTCGGAGAGTGTCTTTATGGCTACAACAACAACAAAAACAACAAAAATAACAGTATTGAGTGCGTAGCGTCTAAAATCCAGAAACAAAGGTCCGAGGTGTAAAAATATATCGGTCGGGACTGTTCCAGATGGTGAATGTACTGGAATTTACTTACATACTTAATTGGTGCTTATCCATTTAAACGGCAATGGCCGTTCAACAAGGTGCGCCAGTCGCGCCTTCTCTCTGCCAACCGGCGCCAATTGGTCACACCAAGGGAGTTTAAATCGCTTAAGACCTGGTCCTTCCAGCGGAGTAGCGGCCGCCCTCCACCTCTGCTTCCATATGCGGGTTCCGATAGAAACACTTTCTTGGCCGGAGCATCATCTTTCATTCGCATAACATGGTCTAGCCAGCGCAGCCGCTGCATTTTAATTCGCTGGACTATGTTGATGTCTGCGTATAGCTCGTACAGCTCATCATTAAATCTTCTTCGGTACTCGCCATCACCAATGCGTAGAGGTCCATAAATCTTTCGAATAACTTTTCTCTAGAACACACCCAGAGCCGCTGCATCTGATGTTGCCATGGTCCATGCTTCTGCACCATATAGCAGGACGGGTACGATAAGTGAATTGTAGAGTATGATTTTCGTTTGTCGAGAGAGGACTTTACTTTTCAATTGGCTACCTAGTCCAAAGTAGCATCTATTGGTAAGAGTAATTCTTCGCTGAATTTCAGAGCTGATGTTGTTGCTAGTGTTGATGCTGGTTACTTTTTCGGAATTATGGCTGCCAACAGTAGGTGGTTGCCAGGGAACATGTGCGCTGACAGCAGGTACTTTCGGTGAGTGTTTTTGCAGTGAAAGCAAAGCAACAATTAATTAGATATCGAAAAAGAATTGCATAAAAAATCAATAAAATTACCACTGAACCTAAACGGCATGCAATTACTTGACCACCTCCTGTGATCTGTTTCTAAGAAATCTTTAGAAAAAGCTTAACCCCTTGTTGACCAAACCAAGAAAAAAGGCTTTTATGTTATATCATTTAGTATATTTTTATTCAAAGGCATGTAATATTAACCAAAAGAAATAAACAAAATATTTCAAGGACATTGTAGTATAAAAAAAGGATATGGTACTCAGAAGTACCGTCGGGCTTGAAGAGCTCATATTTTTATGCTTTAATGCCATGGTATTCGGAAAAACGGTTTTTTTGTCATTGCAGCACAAAAATATTCCGCAGTGTTGACATTTCGAATGCGGCTTTGACTGAATTTTTTTTATACTGCACATTTCACATTTTCCTCGACTTTCTAAAAATATTGGCCAATGTACTCCCAAATTACCTAATCGGGCATCTTTTGGTTCTGACTCACCTTTTCCACGACGTTTTTTGCTTGAGGGTGTTGGTGTAAAACTCAACTTGCGTTTGTTGGCAACATCTTTTTGCGTCATTAAGCCTTGTGCAACGGATCGTCTATACTCTAGAACAGTCATTTTATCATGACTTTGGCAATATACATTGTAGGAATTAACGAAAGCTATTTCCAAGAGCCCCCAAAACAATCTATGCCACCATTTTTGTGATCGCCTGCCTATACCGTATGCACAACGCAACTGATCTGCATGATCTACGCCACCCATGAATGAATTAAATCTTTAATTGCAGTTGGAAATTGAACTTGCATTGCCTGACCTTTACGATCTCTCCTCTGGACATTACTTTTCTCAGTGCCATGGAAGTTGGATGCCAACAGTATGGGCTTGTTATCAATCCGTTTAAAAAAAGTTACACCGTTCATAGTTGTTCGTGAATCGAACTCGCCTCTTTTCATTTTCTTGTCCGCTTTCATGTTTGAAGGAAGTCCTTTTAAATTTCCTCGTACTGTACCGCAAGCAAACACTTTCTGCGTTTGTAGAAATTCTAGCAGCCTGACGGTTGTAAAATAATTATCAAAGTACACGTACATATTTTTTCCCCACTCCTCTTCTGTGAGAGATAAAACTACTCTCTCTCCCAGGCCATATCCTTCGTACTTTTCTTCGACAGCTTCGTCCTTTCCTTGGTATATCGAGAATTTTTTGATATATCCGCGTTGATCCGCCAAGCACCATAATTTGTAACCACGCTTAATTGGTTTCATAGGGCAATATTGTTTTATAGCACTTCTACCTTTAAAAAGAATTATAGATTCGTCAACTGATAGCTCCTTCGTTCCATGGTATACCTGAGGAAAACGTTGATTCAGACCTTCAATCATAGGGCGAATTTTGAACAGTCGATCCTTGTTGTTTTCTGGAATTTTAGAATTATCATTTACGTGCAAAAAACGTAAGATTGAATCGAATCTGTTTCGGGACATGGTTTTTGATACTATGGGCACAGCCAAATCTTTGCTAGTACTCCAATAATGACGATAACTTGTTTATGCCTATAAATGCCCAAAATTCACTTTTTTGTAAATTCAAGGTTTTGTTTTTTTGTACCGCATATAAATTCGAATGAAATATGATTCCTTCCACAATAGGCTCCATATAAGATAGGAAAAATTATGTTAGTGTTTCCATATCGTCAAAAAATCCAGTTACTGGTCCCTCTGCAGAATCAAATTATGAAACCACGGTGATTTTATCAATTTTTTTCCATTTTCGCAATGGTTCTTCGAAAACTGTGCTTCTTTCGTTTTCTGGCAATATATTTGTCTCTTCATTTTCTTCTTCCTGAATTTGATTTAGGACTTCAATCAAAAACTGATCTTCCTCGTTCGGTAAAGTCATCTCTTCGTCTTCATCATCACTCTCGATATCCGTATCTTGCTCATTATCGATTGGAATTTCTTCCAAAATGGAAGCAATTTCATTTTCTGACAAAAATCTTCCGCGGACTCCAGCCATTATCCACTAGTATTTGTAAAAAGCTGTGTATAAAAATCAGAAAATGCAAGGACAACAGAGCCCGACGGTACTTACAAGTCTCCTTCGGAAAATCAAAGATCACTGGTAAACAAAAAAAGTAAAGTTATTTGTATCTTCAAAACTAAATACTAAATTCACAAAACTTATACTTTCTTTTTATATAATAGAGATATTTTAAGAATTTAGCAAGTTATAATTAAAATAATACACCACTTCTAATTTGTGACCGCACTATGGAAAACACTTGCTTGCAATGAGCATAAAAAGCAAAGAATCCACGAATTTTATTAAAAATCCTGTTATATATGTTCTACGTTTTTTACTTTACAGTACCGTTGGTCTGCATAATGTAAAAAACTTACTGATTGCTTTTAAAGTAGCAAAATCAGATGTGGTACTGGAGAGTACCGTCAGACAACAAGGGGTTAAAGAAAGCATATTAGTTTTCTTGAGAGATAGATACTACTTGACAAACGAAATATTTCTTGAGAGTTTTTTATATGGACGTTCGCGTTTTTTATGTACTAAGCTTTACATCCTTTTTTTCTGCATGTCTCGTGGTATGCCCTAATGTATGTATGTAAGTAAGAATATTATTCTCCTAGCGGCATTGTTATCGCTACACATTTTTGCATTTTTATGCTCAGTTGAGCAGAGCTCACAGAGTATATTAATTTTGAGCGGATAACGGTTGGTTGTGCAGGTATAAAGGAATCGAGATAGATATAGACTCCCATATATCAAAATCATCAGTATCGAAAAAAAATTTTATTGAGCCATGTCCGTCCGTCCGTCCTCAGATCGCTATTTAAAATGAACGATATCGGACTATAACCACGCCCCTTTTTTCGATATCGAAAATTGAAAATCGATATTGAAAATTAGTAAAATTTTGGACAATCACGTGGCACCGCCCACTTTTAGAAGAAGGATTTTTAAAAGTTTGGCAAGATGTAATTTTGCAGTCGTTGAAGATATCATGATGAAATTTGGCAGAGGCGTTACTACTATTATTATATATGTGCTAAACAAAAATTAATAAAATCGGATGAAGAACACGCCCACTTTAATAAAAAAACTTTTTTTAAAGTCAAATTTTAACAAAAAATTTAATATCTTTACAGTATATAAGTAAATTATGTCAACATTCAACTCCAGTAATGATATGGTGCAACAAAAAAAAAAAATTGTAAAATGGGTGTGGCTTCGCCCTTTTTCATTTAATTTGTCTAGAATAATTTTAATGCCATAAGTCGAACAAAAATTTACCGCTCCTCGTGAAATTTGATAGGAGCATATATTCTATGATGATAACTGTTACCTGTGAAAATGGGCGAAATCGTTTGAAACCACGCCCAGGTTTTATACACAGTCGGCCGCCTGTCCTTCCGCTCGGCCGTTGACACGATAACTTGAGCAAAACTCGATATATCTTTACTAAACTTAGTCCACGTATTTATCTGAACTCACTTTATCTTCGTATAAAAAATGGCCGAAATCCGACTATGATCACGCCCACTTTTTCGATATCGAAAATTACGAAAATTTAAAAAAATGCCATAATTCTGTACCAAATATGAAAAAAGAGACATGGTAATTGCATTGGTTTATTGACGCAAAATATAACTTTAGAAAAAACTTTGTAAAATGGGTGTGGCATCCACCACATCCACCAAGTAGAAGAAAATGAAAAAGCTCGGCATGGCGAAATCAAAAGCCCTTGGAATTTTGGCGGGAGTACTGTTCGTTTTATTACATACATAAATAAATTAGCGGTACCCGACAGATGATGTTCTGGGTCACCCTGGTCCACATTTTGATCGATATCTCGAAAAGGCGTCCACCTATAGAACTAAAGCCCACTCCTTTTTAAAATACTAATAAACACCTTTCATTTGATACCCATGTCATACAAACACATTCCAGGGTTACCATAGGTTCATTTTCCTACATGGTGATTTCCCCTATTTTGTCTCCAAAGTTCTCAGCTGAGTATGTAATGTTCGGTTACACCCGAACTTAGCCTTCCTTACTTGTTCATTTTACAATTGGCTGCTGCTCCGCCCGCTATTGTATTTTTTAATCGCTTCTCTTGCATTTGTATTATAGTAACTTGTTGTTGTAAGTATGTTTGTAATTGATATTTTTTTGTTAGCTGCTTGTTTCCGTCCTGCTTTTGATTTCTTATTTAGAGATAATTGGCTAGTTCAAGTAATAGTGGCAGCATTTTCTGGAAATGATTTACGGAAATGCAATGTAGCGCAAGTGAGTGGCATAGTGGAATGCACAAAAAGTATACGTTACATATACACTTTCGTTTTGCGTAATATGTTATTAACTTTTTTTTTTTTTATGAGCTGGAGAGACATATAAATAAATGCATATGCACATATATCGCGAAAGCTTTGCATGATTTATTCATTACTTCTTACAAATTTTATCATTACTTTACATTTGACGTTTTCGCAATTTTTTTTGTGCAACTACACATATACATACTCGTACGTCTTCGTCTGCCCTCCGAAATGCTGTTCTCATTATACCTTTCATGAACATGAAATGGTGTATTAACTTTGGTCCGATGTTTGTAACGTTGAGAAATATATATAGAAGATATACTCACCATTAAGTATACCGAATTGATCAGGGCGATGATCTGAGTTGATATAGCCATGTCCGTCCGTCCGTCTGTATGTTTGAACGCAAACTAGTCCCTCAAATTTTGAGATATCTCAATGAAGCAATGGCACAAGGATGTATTTTTGTATTATATTAGACATTTGTCGGATCCGGTAGGATCGGACCACTATTACATATATATCCCATAAAACCGATCGTTCAGATAGAAAGATTTTTAGCCATTTCTCTCTTAATTTCCAATATAAAATCGTGAAACTTGGTGATATATATTTTAATATATCATAGAAGATTTTCTGAAAAAATCTCTTTTATCGGAGCTATATATAGTATATATCCCTTACAACCGATCGTTCAGATAAGGGGTTTTTGCCATTTTTTATTTTATATTTATCTTAAAAATCGTTTAGGTAAGTACATCTCTTCACTATATATTTCTCATATCTTATACATCCGATTATTTGGAGATTACGAACGGGATAAGATTATTGTTCAGCCCCATTCATGAAAGTTAAGAAGTCATTGGCACAGCCGAAGACAGTCCCGTCCTTACTTGTTTATATTTGCATTCATGTTTGCAATTACAGTTATCTTCCGTTTCTTGTTTTGCTTTCGCTTATATTTTCTCTTATAAGATGGGTATTTGCTACGTATTCTTCTTCATTTCAAGATGTCTGACACTGCATTGTTCAATAATTTATTTTGCAATGCTGCATTGTTTGGCATCTTCATTATACAAATTAAATATACAAAAGTTCGCTACTTAGCGAACGTATTTTTGCTTCTCCACTGAACGGATATTAACCAGACCTCATAAACTCTAGAAAAATATTCCGAAAACTTCAGTAAAACCATGATTCACTCAAAAGAGGTTTGCTTGTCTGACAAGTTTTTTGAGAATTGCAGCAATTTTTTTCAAAATATGTATTTTCGAAAACTTTCCCATTTCAGGATATGTCACAAAAATGTATTGAAATATTATATTTAAATTATGCCAAGAGTTTTTGAAACAAATTTTGAGATAGTGTGTTTTTATCAATTCACGAAATATTTAGTAGAAAATTAATTATTTCCCCAAAACCTGTTGGAATTTACAAATTTATTATTACTACTAATATACTACTAAATGTAATTTACTACTACAATTTTCGCTGAAGGGGGTTGAATTAAATTTGTGAGTGTCAAAGGTCTGTCATCATTGGAGAACAAACCTCTAATAGTTGAATCATGAGTAAAACTTGAATTATCAATTTGCTTCTCTGTCTGTTTTGTTTATTATATGAATTGCTTCTTCAGACTTATGGTAACATATTCCGGCATCATATTGAAATATATTTATTAAACATCAATAAAAATAATATCAAGACTTTTTAGGTGTCCCTGAAACGAACCCTAATTAAATATTTGGAACGAAAATTTAATAAAAATTCTTATTGGAAGGGTTAAAAATCGAAAGAAATCTGTTATGCCTCTGAGAATCTTTCTGTTACCTATGGTACTCCAATAATAATTCAATTTTACTAGACTCAGTCGTTTTTGGTACCACCTGTGGTATATTGGGGTCTTCGATGAAATTTTTTATGAACATTGTAGATGGCAAATACTTGTGTATGCATTGCATATCTATGAAGGGATGTTTATGTAGGTTCAAAAGCAGACCATAAAAAATACTTAAATTTTTATAAATAGGGTTGGACTCTCACACTTACGCATTTCCGTTCGCATTGCTATACAAAGTATGAGCCCTGGAATGAAGTTATGGAACTTAAGGAGTACTTCGTATAAATAAATGAAGTGACTATGAGAGACCCATAAAATTTTATGAATCTTCAGATGCCAATGGGACAACTAATTTGATTTCTATATAGCTATTAAATATATTGTGTTAATACATACCACAACTTAATATCTTTGGTATTTGCTCCTGCTCTTCTTGTCCTGTAAATAGAAATGATGCGTGTTAGTCAATAACATAACTATTTATGGCTTAAATAATTTGGATAGTCTGATTTTCAACACATCTAACATAAGGCTAAGTGTAACAACCACGCTTTATATAATTCATATCAATATCTGAGTACATCTCGTTATATAGACTTTATTCAGACAGGAAAAAACAGACCTAAAGTATTGCGAAAAGTCATTATGCAGGTGACCAAGTCAAACCAGATCAGCCTTAATTCCGACTACTCATAATGTCGATAAGGAACGATTCCCAAATTTCTCAGTAACATTAGAACATACGCCGAGGGGGACCAGGGTGTACAAAAAAGGAAATAATTCGAAAGAAAAAGTCGGGATTTGCGTCTGGTTGCGTTTAGAGTTTAGATTTAGTCGCACTTTGGCCGTGCTTTTATTTTATATATCAGGATTTTGTCAATTGAATTCGAGCTGAACGATACTAAAACTTTTGGCAACAAAGATGGATATTGGAAGTAATTTACCACATCTAGATCTTTTTGGCTCCCAATTTCAATCATTAATAGGATCGTTCTATTACTAGAAACTGCAGGCACAGCTTGCTGAACTCTCCAGACTTAATAAAAAACCGATTTGGAATCGGTCTTTTTAGAAGGTAGGTTAGATAGCACTGGCCGGTTTGACCTCACATATACTGAAAGAGTCCATAGTAATCCTAAAAGTTTGCTGAGCAACCAAACTGGAAGCCTCTTTAAAAAACTGTGGCCCTTCGTGTAAAACAATTACGCCCTCTTGGCAAATAATAGAAACTTCCTAAGACCTAAGATATCCGATAACTGTGTCACTTCTATACCGATACCAGATGATAGTGTTCAGCCATGGTGTCCATCATAAACACTGATATTTTGCATTCATTCTCTAATTTTTTGAGGTAGGCTTTTTCTGTGTGACTGTCCACCAAACAAGAATTCCTTTATTATAAATTGGGCATTAAAATTGCTGTAAATACCCAATGACAAAGAGAGATGTCGATAAACCAGCATTCTCTTCTTCATGCTGAGCTTCCAAGACAACTTACTGACCAGAATGATTCCAGATATTCTGTACAAAGATTTTCCCGCAGGATCACCCTCCCAGCTTACACCTAGTCCAAGTTTTCTCTGGTGAGTTGGATACAATTTTGGAATTAGCATGAGATCTTTGTAAAATGAAAACGGTATAATTCTATTATATTGCAATGATCTCCGCTGTGATTTGGGAATTGTTGGGATATCTTCACGATAATCTTGAGTGTAGTTTGGAACCATTTCGTAATTGATTTTTGGATTATTTAGGGATCGTTTCGCAGCTGTTTATTTCATGTTGTTGGGACATGGGTATCATATGGAAGGTATTAAAGAGTATGTTAAAAGGGAGTGGGCCATTGTTCTATAGGTGGACGCCATTTCGGGATATCGCCATAAAGGTGGACCAGGGTGACCCAGAACATCATCCGTTGGGTACCGCTAATTTACTTATATATGTAATACAACGAAGAGTATTCCTGCCAAGATTCCAAAGGCTTTTGATTTCGCCCTGCGGAACTTTTTCATTTTCTTCTACTTAATATGGTAGGTGTCACACCCATTTTATAAAGTTTTTTCTAAAGTTATATTTTGCGTCAATAAACCAATCCAATTACCATGTTTCATCCCTTTTTTCGTATTTGGTATAGAATTATGCATTTTTTTTAAATTTTCGTAATTTTCGATATCGAGCTCAGATAAGTACGTGAGCTATGTTCAGTAAAGATATATCGATTTTTGCTCAAGTTATCGTGTTAAGGGCCGAGCGGAAAGACAGACGGTTGACTGTGTATAAAAACTGGGCGTGGCTTCAACCGATTTCGCCCATTTTCACAGAAACCAGTTATCGTCATAGAATCTATGCCCCTACCGAATTTCACAAAGATTGGTTTTTGTTCGGCTTATGGCATTAAAAGTGTTCTAGACGAATTAAATGAAAAGCGGCGGAGCCACGTCCATTTTGGAATTTTATTTTTGTATTTTGTTGCACCATATCATTACTGGAGTTGAATGTTGACATAATTTACTTATATACTGTAAAGATATTTAATTTCTTGTTATAATTTGACTTAAAAAAAAATTTTTTTTTTTTAAAGTGGGCGTGTTCGTCATCCGATTTTGCTAATTTTTATTTAGCACAGATATAGGAATAGGAGTAACGCTGTTGCTTAATTTCATCATGATATCTTCAACGACTGCCAAATTACGGCTTGCAAAACTTTCAAATTACCTTCTGTCAATTGTGGGCGCCCATTGTCAAAAATTTTACTAATTTTCTATTCTACGTCATAAGGTCAAACCACCTACCAAGTTTCATCGCTTATCAGTCTTTGGTAATGAATTATCGCACTTTTTCGGTTTTTCGAAATTTTCGATATCGAAAAAGTAGGCGTGGTTTTAGTCCGATTTCGTTCATTTTATATAGTGACCTGAGATGAGTGCCCAGGAACCTACATATCAAATTTCATCGAGATACCTCAAAATTTACTCAAGTTATCGTGTTAACGGGGAGACGGACGGACAGACGGACGGACATGGCTAAATAAATTTCTTTCTCCGCCCAGATCATTTTGATATATAGAAGTCTATATCTATTTCGATTAGTTTATGCCGTTACGGATTACCGTTATGCGAACAAAGTTAATATACTCTGTGAGCTCTGCTCAGCTGGGTATAAAAACAATCTCGGTAGTACTTCGAAAATACGCAGAGATTACTTTAAGACTCAGTCGATATTACACTTCGGACCGTAAGGACTCAGTTCATGATATTCATAAAATTAATGAGCAAACTACAATAGGCAAAGTTATCACGAGAGCATAACCGAAAATGTTTCGAAGTAGACCTGAGATTATCCTGGAGATATCGAAATTTATCCTTTATCCCTTTTTTTTATTTTTAGTATGGACAGAATAAAGTTCAATATAGGGTTGCCAAACCATTTTTAAATAATCTCAAACTAATAACAAAACAGTGCAAATTATTTCGAAAAAATCCTCAACTAATCCCCTCAGGGTCCCAATATCATTACGTAGGATCTTCAACGAATCAGACAGAAGAAGTAAATGGCCTTACACTCTTATGATTTAAATAAATTTATATGACTTTGATGCTGATGTAACGACACGCCTACCGAAGATAATATCTTGCTTGTTTAAACTGGCTATACAAATTGAAATTAATTTACAACAATGCGGTTTTACTAAAACCAGTTCATTTCTCTATACGGAGTTCACACATGCAAAAATATTTGCATTCATATTAATTTATTTAATGAGACATTATTTATAATTTAATAAGCACAAAAGCATGGAACGAAGACACCTGCTTAATCGCCTTAAACAATATCAAATGAGTGTATGTATGTACATAAGTATAAGCTTAAGCAAAGCTATAAAAGTATTTGTGGGTGTATTGGTGTGCGCAACCGTATATCTGGCAAAGAACCGAATGGAAATTATAAACAGAAAAATTAAAGCAAATAATAAGCACAATAAATGTGGAAAAAATCGCTAAGCACACATATTAAGTAAAGGTAAACAACAACAAAAAGCAAAAAACCACTGCAACTCATTTTTTTATCGTTTGGCATCATTTTTAGATATTTTTAGCATTTTGTGTTAATTTTGCTGGTACAAATGCAACACAAAAGCTAAAATCGCAAAATACTAAAAGTATTGAAGTTGTAAAGTTGTGTTAGGTTATGGTCGGTTGAGCTGGCACCCAAACAATGCACAACACGACAAACAGGCAGACGAATAGACACAAAGGCACAAATGCTTTTATCTACATTATATGTATGTGCAGTATATATTTGTGTATGTATATATGTTAAGTTATGCATGTATGCACATATGCACAGAGTATGTTAGTAGGCATGTGAATCGACAATAGCAGCGATGAAAAGTTCAAAAGCCTAAGCGAATGAGTCTGTTGAGCTATAAAATCGCAAAAAAAGCAACAACGGGGTGGACGAACCCCAGAGTAGGCAAACAAACAAACAAAATCTATACTAACCACATTCATGTGCGCCGATTTGTTTATGTATTTTGTGCATGCTTGTTGCACATACACATATGCATACATACATACATCCCAACAAACACTGAAAACAAAAATCTCAAATGTTTGACAAAAACATTGATTCTAAGTTTGATATGCAACATTATTTATCATTTGAAACAAAATATTTTCTCGACTTTTTCTCAAACGTCGATCTTCAATTTGAAAATAATTTGAGAAATACTTGAAAATTTTTTCCCTCTCAAATGTTTGAGAAAACATTAATTCTCAGTTTGATATTCAGCATTATTAATCATTTGAAGCTAACTATTCTCTCAACTTTTTCTCAAACGTTGTTCTTCAACTTTAGAATGGTTTGAGATATACTTGCATTTCGTTCCACTTTGGTTGAAAACCATCGATATCATGGAATATTTTCGTTAATAATAATGTGAATACTTTTTGCGCCAATATATCTAAATTTTAAAGTACATAATAAGTATTCATGAAAGCCAAAAATAAAATAAAACATAGTACAACATGCTTATTTTACATCAATGCTATCGATAGTGTCGTCGATAGCAGCGTTGATAATTCGTCGATCTCTAATTTGCATACTTTAGCTGGAAATGTAAACAAGCGGTTTTATTGAGTGAAGTTGGACATAAAGTGAAAAAATAAGGAAGTATTTATACATTTCAATAATATTAAGTGATATTCTTTTACATTATGCATAAATCTAAACGAGTAAAAATGAAGTGAGGCAAATAATAAATTTGCTTACCGAAAGTGGCACAACAGTGGATTCCATTTCGTTCCGCTTTATTCTCCTTTGAGAAAAAGTTGAGAATCCAAAAATTCTCCATTTGAAAATAAAGAAAAATTCCATATTAAAAATGTGCCTTTTAGCTTGAGAATGCTATCAACGGTTATTTGAAATGCATTTGAAAACTAATGTTTGAAATGTGAGAAATGGACTTGATTCTAAAATGTATCTGAAACTGAGAATTGACAAAAATATTTATTGGGTTAATACAATGCGTCACACGTCTCAACATACCTACCTATATACACGAGTATTTCAATACAATAAATAAAATTGCAAAATATTCGCGTTTCTTATGCATGCCGCATTTGGTTATATGACGCAAAGGCCGACATACCAGACAAGGCAACACAACTATGAATTGCTGACTAAGGAGCCGATCGCCGACTGACTGGACAACCAAACGTCCATTTGCGCTAACAATAAAACCAGACTATCGTGAACAGAAACATAGGGCAAGTGATAAAGGAGAGAAGGGCAAATGATGACGCTCAATCGGTCGGACGCTGACTATACAAACGTCATGCAATAACGCCACTGTATACTTTGGCTTAGGCTTTTTGGCTTAAGTTCTGACTTTGCATTGGGCTAAAGTGTAGGGCGAGAAAATAATGGTAGCACTTTTTGCAACGTCATGGCATAGTGAGGAGCGGTGTCTATAGAGAATGAGGCGAATGGCCTGCTGCAATGGGTGATAAACATACAGTGACTCAGAAAGCTTTTGAGAGTTTAGAAATCCAAATACATATCGTCAAACTCTAACCCAAGAATCAACTCTGATCCTATGTGTGCTACCTTTAGTACTTCAATCAAAAAACAAACTTAAATAAGATGAAAGAAGAGAAGCTTGAAAAATAAGCGTAATCGCCTATTTGCCATGAATTCTTTGACCCAGTCACCAACTTTGACGCATAAGCTCGGCATATGAACTGAATGTTCTTTCTTTTTCGTGAAGTAGTAGTTGCCGAGAAACTTGGCATTTCCTTTATCTCTCTATTCTCTACGAATCGGGGTTCCTACCCTGCAAGACACAAAAAGCAGATGCGTTTCTAAGCATCAGAAAGAAATTTGACAAAATGTAGATATACCAATTGATATATCGTTTAGGTAAAAGGGAATACATTCAACAAGAGAAAATAAGCTCTTGTGCTCAAATAGAGTTGCAAATTTCATTGAAAAAACGTATAAATGCTATATCTGGTATTTAACCGACTGTGTTCTTACAAGGTAGTTACTGCAGGGAAAAACAAACGCACATACATTTCTTTGCGCAACCAGGGCTCCTTTGTGCACTATTTCAAAAAAAAGGAAAAAGATATCAGAAAGTTCTGAGTTTTATTGAGAAATGGATACTACTTCACTGACGAAATTCTCCTTCAGCATTTCTTGAAGGGTTCTGTATGACCTACTCGCTTTTCTTATACTCAGCTTAAAACGGAGAAGTTATTCTGCAGTATGAATTTTTACTACAATTCTTGGTGGAAAATAAATCTAATATCTTAATATGTTCGGAACTATTTTGAAAAAAAGAGCTAAAATAAATTAGTTCCGAAAGAGTTAATGGAAGTAACATAGATTAAAAGAAGAGACGAATTCCCACCACAATCAATATGATGGTTGGGGAACAGCAAGTGTAAAAACGCAGGTCCACGAAATATCTTGGGTTGAGGCTAGATAGCAAGCTAACCTTCTCGGAATACTTTCGAGGAGCCTGCCAGAGAACTGTCCAAACCATAGTGTACCTAAGTCGATTAATGGCGAACATAGGTGATCTCAGGCCATGTATAAGAAATTGCTGGATTGTATACTTTTGTACTTTGCAGAAATTTGGACGAATACAATGAAATTACGAAAGTGCCGTGAAGCTATTAGCTACGAATTGCCTCTGCTTACCGCACGGTATCTGCAAGCGCAGTTCTTGCTATTGCGGGAACCACACCAATATATCTTCTCGCTGAGTAGATGAAGTCAATTTATCACATCCGAGGAGACGTACGGAGAAATTTGCTGACATGCAGGCGCGGAAACAATTTATCCGACGCCGACAACTGCAATGGGGCTGCAGTGCTGCAGGCAAGTCGGCCAGGGAATTGATTCCTCGGTTAGAGTGGATTCCTCAGTGGAGCGGTCGACTTCTACCTGAAACAGTTTTTAAGTAGCCACGGCTACTTCCGAGAATATCTCCTCAGAATGGGCAAGGGAATGGACAGGAACACTAGGCCACCTAATCCCGGGCAGTGTCATCCATAAGATGACCTGCGGAAGTGACAGATGGGACATGGTCAGCAGATATGCAAGGAATATTTTCCTCGTGAAACGTAAAGAAGGTGGGAGGTTAGGCTTTAAGTGTGTAGCGCATTAAGAGAAGAAGGGAGTTCAATACTCGGAGAGGGTCGTTGCTACAGAGTGTAGCACCGAGGCTTAACAAACCGTACCACAAAAATAAAAAAAACATAGATTAAAACCAGTTTTTAGGATGTTTCCACATAATAAAACACAACTTGTTAGAAATGAATCAACCGCATTGGTTAAACTGGGCCATATGGGCGGCTGTACGGATATAAAGCAAATACTTGACATAAACTTTCATACCTTAGTTATAATGTTAAATCTTCTTTGAATTATTTATATCAAAAGCTTTAGACATGAGCCTCTGCGTATTTCCGAAGGACTGCAAATTAGCTAGTTAAAGATAGACTGAGATATTTGGAACTAAAAAGAAATTACTTCAAAAGTGTATAGATAACTGCACGAAGAACAAGTGCCATCTAGCTGCTACTGAAACTGATCTGACAAGATCTACCATGCAAACAAAACAGACAAGGGGTTGTTTTGAAAGAATAATAAAAATAAAATCTGAAATAGTCTGCATACAAAAGTGCAATGGGAATTCGATGTACATTGCAGGGGTGTGTACAAATAACGGGGAAATGTTAAAAAAAAAAAAAAAATACAGACATAAAACAGGAAGATTTTATTGCTTTGATCTTGAGCTTATACATACACAATTTTTTGCCAATATATGACCGCAGAATTGGTTTAGTCAAACAAACAAAGTTATACAGGAAATGATATTTGATTGTCTTGCAGGAGTCACTGACCTCAAGAAAATTCGTTTTTTAACATTCAAAACAGTTAAGTTTTTTTTGCGTTTCTTTCAATTAATAGAGGTTATGTGAGGTACGATTGAACCGGTCAGTAAAGGCAATGTGTCCATAGTTTTACCAGCATTTGTTTCCCGACCAAAGGAAAATCCCAAATGAGTTACTAGGACTTATGTTATAGAATAACCATGTCCCCTTGGAAAATACTTGAAGTTTTCTAGGACCTAGCTTAATAGCGTGCTTCTGTCCAGGCTTTTCCACTTTGTTGGATCATGTAACACTGCTGTCTCCTTTTGATTGAAACAGTTTGGGACATCTACCGTTGTTCCTAGGGGTGTTGGCCTATTCTATTTTTGACTGTTGTTCCTATCTTGTTAAGTTTAAAAGAAAGCACGAATAGTTTGGATAGTGTTCGTCAGATTTATTTACATAAATAGACTCAGTTTGGTTTCACAGGCACACCATCGCTTATTGGTTGTTGCTGATGTGCCTACTTAGCGGGAGATTTGTAGCTTTGTTAGCTAACATGAAATCGAAAACTTCCAATCACATAACACGTACATAGATTCAAATCTGGAAAATTCGAAGAATATGTAGACCTAATATCGCTTACAAGAAAGTTACTTACAGAACAGTACGAAGATGGTTATCACGAAGTAAATGTGGCTGATCATTACAGTTCAAGGTTAGTTTGAATGCGTGCGTATGATTTCTTTCACATATGAGTTTTAGTTTACCGGTTTCTATTCAATTAAAAACCAGATATTTTCTCAATGTAATCTTTCTTTATTCTTATTTCTTCTCAAAGATATTTACTGGAATTCTGCATTTTAGTTTGGTATGTTTTTACTTGTTTTACTATATCTGCATATTTATTGTTCTTCAAGTTTGGACCCCTTGTATACTTCTTGCACAAAGAAAACTTTTTTGTTTATTGCTTTGGTAGAGTGCAACAGTCTCTTGGTCACCCTTACATGTTGCCACAAAAGTCGTTTTCTTGTTCACAATTGTTTGTTTTCTCAATTATTTCACAGTTCTGCACTTTATTACTGCCTTTTGTTTGCATTCCTGTTTTTTACTCCTTTTTTACAACTTAGTCAATATTTTTAATAATTTGCTACTTCTGTTCATTTCTTTTGTGGCAAATCATATAATATGTTGTTTGTAAATCTTCTTATGAAACTATGCGCTTAACAATACATTAGGATGGCTCTTATAAATTAAATTAGTTATTTGGTGCAGTATCACAAAAAAAGTTGGTTTTAAATTTCAGGAAACTCAGCTTTGGTGTTTCCACTAGTATATACATATGTATAGTGCTTTCGGCATAGCTTCAAGACGCACTCAGAAGACAATTTTTCTAAAATGAATATTGTTTTATTACAAAATAGGTTCTTAAAACAAAGGAACTATGCCTTACAATTAAAAAATTTTACTATCACAAAAATTATTTTTAAAAGCTTTTATCTCGTATTCCTACCAACTACCTACCTACCTACTCCGGCCAAGAGGTGTTTCTATCGGAACCCGCCTATGGAAGCAGAGGTAGAGGGTGGCCCCCACTCCGTTGGAAGGACCAAGTGGAAAACGATTTAAACTCCCTTGGTGTGACCAATTGGCGCCGGTTGGCGGAGCGAAGGAGCGACGGGCGCGCCTTGTTGGACGGCCATAACCGTTTAGACGGTTAAGCGCTAATTAAGTAAGTAAGTAAGTATCTCGTATTGCAACAGAATCTTTAATAAATAGGCCTAAAGAACAAACATAATTTTTAAAAAACTTGTATGATAAAACCATTAACACATATGTTTTCTTTATCCAATGTTCAAGTCTGGAGAAAAGTAACACCAACATACTTTAGGAAAATTATTGTAAATTGCAAATCTTATGACTGTATTTTATTTCATACCACCTTTCAGAAAAATACTACGGTATTGATGCAAAATGTCGTTGTACAGTGTTGTTACATTAATAAGTACATTAGACTGGGTAAAAAAATGTTGCAAAAGTCCGCATTAAATTTTAAGGTAAGGTTGAAAACCTCTCGAATTTTTTTTTATTGGATCCTTGCAAGTTCAGCTTAAACGGTTTTTTGTTTTAAATTGACAATTTTATATCGGACTTTTAAATTTGATATGTCATAATTTTTGTCTTTAGAATCTTTATAATTCATTCTAATGTCCTTTTTACCCGAGCTCGTTTTTTGCTAAGCTCCGTTAGAGTATGATTTTATATTCACCAAATTATGAAAAAACGAGTACATGAAAACGACCTTAAGGCTCAGAAGGACATTAACAAGAATCATGAAGGTTCCTTAACAAAAATAACGACATCAATTTCAGTAGAAAGAAGATATATTTATATAAATGTACCAGAAGGAAAGAAAAATGTCTCATTAAAAAAAGATACATTCTTGATGAAATTTTGTATTCTAATTTCTACATTAATACTGTAAAAAATTGATATTAGGAACAAAAGAATAAAGATGCAATGCTATGTATATTCTTTCGGTATAACATTTACCTCGGTCCGGCAAGTTTGGTTCAAAGTTTCAGTTCTCTAGGTTATCGGAAATTTCCAAGCCCCGACCACCTAGCAAAAGTCTTTTTTGGTCGTGTTGCGTTGTCATGAGGTTCTGAAATATGTTCTTTGTTTCGAGAATCTAGCTGTACAGAAAGTTACTCATATAGCGGTCGCAAGATTCCAGATTTTGTAAATGGATTTTCTAAATATCTCAAAATATCTCGATCCGTGTCACATCTAGAAAACTCTTTTATGCTAAATATTACAACACAATAAAGCCCAAAGCTATGTTTAAAGTAATGACACATTGGGTTATCGTGAAGTTCCTTAAAAGTTGAAGGCAAAATTTCCAAGTTCGGAGTTTAGTTTTAAAATTTTCAAGATCCCTTGCCATCGGGCTCCGTGGTGAGTGCCAAGTTGCAAGACTCTAGCTCACCGACAAAACCTCAATTTGGGCTGTATTTGCAAGGATCAAGAAACAAATTCTTCTCTAGATAAGCTTCAAACTTAAAAGCGGTCTTTGGCAATGTTTTTTTTTAGTCACCTCTTACGAAACACACAAAAAACGAAATTTGCATATGCACCGATTTTGCATTGAGTTTACTGCAGGATGCTAAGAAATTCCCTGCCATTGGGCAGGATATGAAATGGTGGCTTAAAATATGCAACAACAAATTAGATGAACGTCACGAAGGCGAGGTAAGGACAAGTTTGAATATGTTGTTTGTATTTAGTTCAGTACAATTTGGCTACATATGCAATTTTTGGATATACCAATGTCATGACAAAATATGTTCTTACATCTTTACGTAAGTATATCAACATTCATGCAAAAAGCAAAATTAATTTAATGCAGTGTGCTGAATAAATTTTTAAAAAGTTCGAATACTGCTAAATGGTTGGGTAAATGGAAATATACTCTCCCGAAAAGCAATTGTAGGCAGTGTTACTAATAAAACACCGGTTCATACGAGATACCATAATATTGACTTATTAAGGACGCCAAATAGAATAACGTATTATTGTAGAGAGGATGAAATGAGATAATGTGCCTTATGCCTAAAGTGAGCTCTGACACAAACTTGTAACTTAAAGATGGCTTGTTTGTTATTCAAGCGCAATGTACCAAGTATGATGTTTCGAGAAATAAAATCTTTATCTCAAATACATTGCAATTGTTGAAATAATGGTTGTACTATTTTCATCATCATATATCATAGAGTGTGTTTATGAGTCTGCTGTTAAACTTAACTCTGATTTGACTCTTGTTTCCGAAAAGGCCTGCTGAGTTTATTGTAATTAAAAATCCTTCGACCTTAGTCTAGGCAGTGCAATATAGAAAATACCAATGCGCCGAAAATTCTTGGAGTTATTTTTCACAGCAAATTTAAGTGGAATGGTGCCCCGTCGAGATCATAAAACGGAAATTGAGAAAAACACAGAAATAAGATAAATTTTATAGAAAACATTGTCTGCCCTTTTTTCTGTAATTTTTTTTCCTTTGTCTGGTTTTCTGTTTCAATAAGCCAAGATTAGAACGTAAAAATTCAGCGCTCAACGTTCAGAAAATAGTTAGATGACAGAGATATCGGAAACTTTTTGCAATCTAACTTAATCAAATTACACTTTTCTTCTTCTTTTGATTTTTTTTTCCGAACTTTGAGTTCCAAATTTCATTTCTGAATGTTTAGGGTCTGGTTTCTTTGCGAATTTCGAGCAAAGGGCAATCGATGCATTAGGATTTGACTTCTTAATTAAAAGAAACAGAAAAAAAAATTTCTTAAATTAGTAGTTATTCTATTTGTCAGCTTATACATCGAAAAATGGCTTTAACATGATTTGACATTAATAATACAAGTCTACCGACAAAGATTGGTTGTGATTTTTACCCCCACTCTATTAATCTCAATTAGTGGCCGTGTAGAGGTACTTTGCTTAAGCAAATGTTGACTTTATAAGGCCTAGAAAAGCTTCAAATTAAGATCTGTATGTTTAAGGTCTTTATCTATTAGAAAATTAAATTTAAGACACGCGGAGCTTTTAACCACTTAGCCCTGAATTTCAGCCCGGAGGACACTTTTTGCGTTTCTTCATACTTCGAGAACTCAGATAATTGTGGCATTTCCCAAGAACACTTGCATTTTCTTCAATATATAGAGCAACTTATGTTTTCATTTATGCTTCACTTATTTCACTTGAGGCTTTAATCGTAGTTCTTAAGAGTAAAACATGGCAACGGGACCGGATTGTAAACGAAAACATTTATTTTATTTATATTAAGAAACTGGTGTCCTACTTTCTTGATGCATTTCTGAATTGATGTTCTTCTTATCAGAATCGTAGGATATCCTGATTTTAGTTTATTTCGCATTCTAGATCCATATTTAGAGAGCTTATACTTATATATGCGGCCACCGTGGTGTGATGGTAGCGTGCTCCGCCTACCACACCCGTATGCCCTGGGTTCACACCCCGGGCAAAGCAACATCAAAATTTTAGAAATAAGGTTTTTCAATTAGAAGAAAATTTTTCTAGGCGGAGTCGTCCCTCGGCAGTGTTTGGCAAGCGCTCCGGGTGTATTTCTGCCATGAAAAGCTCTCAGTGAAAACTCATCTGCATTGCAGATGCCGTTCGGAGTCGGCATAAAACAAGTAGGTCCCGTCCGGCCAATTTGTAGGGAAAAGCAAGAGGAGCACGACGCAAATTGGAAGAGAAGCTCGGCCTTAGATCTCTTCGGAGGTTATCGCGCCTTACATTTATTTTTTTTATTTATACTTATATATATAAAAACCACGTGTTATATGGTTTGTCCGCGATGGACTCCTAAACTGCTGAACCGATTTTAAATTTGTTTTTCTTCCCGTGCGTAGTTTGATCTAATTTGAGACATAGGATAGGTTATATCTCAGTTTATAGTCGCAATATTATTTTATTGGAAATTTTTTTTATATGTTTATACGTAATAATAAAATGTTACATATACGCACCGGCACTCATATTTTCAGGTGGTGCGGATATACTTCCGTGCAATTGGTTAGTGTTTAATTAAACAACGTGATTATCAATAAAAAATATTATAGCGAATGATATCAAGTATAGCACATCGTCATCGGAGAGTCTTTAGTTGTTCCATGTGCAATTTTTAAGCCAAATTTCAAAAGCAACGAATATCTGCATTTCGTTTTAATATTATAGTGAAGTGTGAAAAATAAAAATCTATATATATAAAAAGAAAGGCTAAAATGTGTGTCAGTTGGTCGCCGGTGTTTGAAGAAATGCGTCAGTCGATTTTATTCAAACTTTCACACAAGTTGGTTGCGATCGACGTACAGGGTCTCGAGATATAGGCTGAAACGTGGACCCGGCTACCACTAGAATGTGTGGGTAATAATATCAAATGAAAGCTGTTGTTGGGAGCTCTAAACTAATTTTCATTGTGATATTCGATTCAGTCGCATCAACCTGGAAAATTGATAAATATGCATGCGAAGCCGAAATAGAGACAAGAATTAATAATACCCACATACCTATTTACATATGTCTAATTCGATTTGCCTGAAATTTGGTATATAAATTTGCCTATATTAGTATTTATGATCCTTTTTTCCGGGAAGTAGAACAGACCCGGACTGGGAATGAGATTAGGACTAGGACTGGGACTGAGACTCGGAGTGGGACTGAGACTGGGACTGGAACAAAATACATACCGCCCTCTGGGACACGCAATAACGGATGAAGAAGAATGAGAAGAACTTGAGAGAAGAGAGAAGTAGAAGGAGACTGAGAAAGTGATAGAATGAGACGAAGATGGAGATAGATGAAGCGAAAAAGACGGAGGGAGGAGTGAATAAAAGGATTAGGAAGAAATGAAGAGGGGGGGGGGGAGGGCAGAGTTAGATGGAAAAAGCTTATTAAAATGTATGCAGATATGCCAAATTTAGGGCAGAACAACGTCTGCGGGTCTGCTAGTATTAATATATGAAAAGCAGATGTACATAATATTTATCACTGTTCCTCTAATATGTGTAAGAAATAAATGCATAGAAATAAAAATACAAATAAAAATTAACATAATTTATTTAATGTTGTAATTAATATTATGCCGCTATAACATGTGGCATATCTCAATAAATCAAATTCTATGCATTTGCTTGTCATATCAAACATAATATTTCAAGCCAATAAACTTTTTGCAACCAAACTACTACTATTTGGCAAAACCAGCAGTGCAACGTTGACAAATCGCTGCTGCACTACGGCTACTGCGCTTGTTGTTATTGCTGCTGCAACGTGGTTGACAACAAATTCATACAAAATATATTCGTGGCCACAACCATTGCCATGGCCAAATATAGCCAGCAACAGAGCGCGCACAAAAACTGCTGGAAAAACGAGTTTGAGCTGCATGCAACAAGCGGTGGCAAGCAAGGGCAGACGCAATGCCACACAGAGTTAATATAAGTAAAAAAAAAAAGAGGTAAATGCAATGAGAATTGCAAACGTAAGAATCAAGTGCAACGTGCAAGCAAAATTTTAGCCGCGCATTGCATGCCAACGCTGCTTTTATGCCGCAGCTAACAATGCACATGCAACGAAAAGTGGCCGCATTGCCTTGGCCACGAAATCAAAAATGCAGCAGAGACAGTGGCAACCTGTCTTCGTAGGCACACTTCCCACCAGTCACTCTCGTATCGTTTTAATCATTTTGGAATTTTTGCAACGAAAATACGTGTTGTTGCTATGCATTCACTGTGCAATTCGCTGTTACAGTGTTGTTGTGACAATACTATTTCTTGCCCATGGTTGCACACAATTGACCGCAGCTGCAACATGTGGCAACTAAAGCGATTGCTGTTCAGCAAGAAATTCGTGTTTAACTTTTTTAAGTTAATTTATATACATATGTTTGTAGATTGTATTTGTGTATGTATTTGTCTCTTTACTTTGCGTTTACAATTTGGCTTAGTATTTTACATTGCTTTAGCTTTGGGCGACCACAAAATCTGCACTACGTTGCACCGTTATTGCTAAGTGGCGGCCAACAACATTTGAAACGCTTTCAACCAGCTCTCGTTCGGTTTCTTGCCTTTCTATATACAACATACTTCAATTATTGTGGGAATCTTGTTTTGGAATGTTTTTTTTTAGCTCATAAATGTGGTTTCCCAACAAATTCGTCTCGACATGTGCAAAGTTTTTGTGATTTTATTAATATTTTTATTTCTAAGCATAAGTGTGAGAAATATGGCTTCAGCAGAAACAATTGATTTGTAGGATGCATTCCTAAAATTAATATTTTATTGCCCGAAAAGCAGAAAACTGTAGTATACGTTTCAAAAACGTATTAGTAAAACTTGTGACTTTTTTTTTTTAAGGAAGACATGCCTTCTCCGCTTTTCTTCTTATTGTAGGGGCAAATGCACTTCATACGTTTCTAGGGAGTGCTATAAATGTTAGTGGTCCTTTGTCAAATATATATCCAATACGTACCGGTAAGAAACACAATTAAGGTACTTGCCCTACCATCTCGGAGTCCACTTAATATGATCACGTTGTTCCTTCTAGCTTTGTATTGCGCTTATCAACCATTTTAGCTCTTCTTCTCCACTCTCAGCTGTCAGATCTAGAAGCAGCAAGTGGCTTAAATCCTAGGAAGCTTCTAGTATTTGCCAAGAGGACGGAGTTATTTTATAACTTTTCAGTTTGATCGTTAAAACAAACTTCTGGTAACACTACGGACTTATTCAGTCTATGTGAGGTCCTCATGGACCGGCCAGTTCAACGTAACCTCTCCCCTCTCTACGATGTCTCAATCGAAGCGATCAGTGGCAAAAGTATCAAAATTTGTTGAGTGCGACTAGGGCTATAGTGATGAAATTTGGCAAGCATCTACCTGCTTGAACAGAAAACCGCGCCCCTAAAATCTGTTTCAAAGGCGGACACATAAATGCATATATTTTTTACAGGATGTGGGCGTGGACATGAACCTAGTTTTGTAATCTTATCCAAAGGAGATTAACTTTCTATTAGAAAAGGGCATACCAAATTTCACCACATTATCTTTAACCGCTTTCAAGATATCGCTACCGTAAGCCGACCAAAACCTCTTTTAAAAAGTCATCGCCGCCACGACATGACTCTTATGGCGAATATGGATGATGACGGATGGATGGATATATACTTAATGCTCACTTAGTTTTTTCTTTATACGGAAAGAGAGGTATGAAAAATAGGGTGCAACCAGGCAAGATGATATCACCGTAGAAGCAGGTCGAAGGACCCAGCCCTTGAGGCAGGCTAGCCGCTACGACGAAATATGTGGGTATAAAGCTAAAGAACAAAGATACCCCAACAGCTATGAGGAATGTATCTCGAAGGATGCAAGTTGAAAACTGGGCGAAATAGTGGTGATATGCCAACAATAGAGGGCAAGGATGTGGAATGAGTTTACTCCAAAGCTAAAATTAAGATTACGAAAGTAACGTTCCCGGTGTTCTCGAGAAAGTGAGTGACGTTGCAAAGCAATTTCTGACATTGGCGTGAATTGATCGTTGCAATCTATTTGGGGAGATGTCTGACAAAGGTTCGATCTCTTTTCTACAGGATTTAGATGACGAGAGACGAACCAACTGAACCGCTTCTATACTTCGATTCGTCGGGGTAGTAAAATGGTATTAAGTTGATGGTGTGCCACAAATCTATACCTTGATTCCTTGAGAGTCTTAAATGCAGGTATTGGCAGGGGATAAAGAGCTCAATGCTGCTGCGGTTCGTACGTATAAAACTACAGCCAATAACGTGGCATCGATCGAACTCCTCCTAACACTTGGACTTGAATAGGTGCTGATCCAGGAACCATATATTTCATTGAGGGCCCAGCGGCAATTAAGTAAGTAAGTATGTATATTTGAAACGCCCAGTGGTGGTGGCCATCTATAGGAAGAAGGAGCAGGCACTTATTCTGATATCCTGTCATAATATGTGTCGTGTCGTGTTAGTAATCATTTTCTCAGTAGTTTGCGTAGCCTAAATCTTGATGTCGGAATAACAGATCACACTATGACTGGTGTACTACTAAGCAAGGCCTGTGCAAAAAACAATAATAAAAAGGTTAGTTCTTGTTTAACGCAAATAAATTTTGACGCTCTAAACGAACTATTGCGATTTGAGTCATGGGATGAATGTTACTCTGAAAAAGACGTATCCAAGGCATTTAATATTTTTCTGAACATTTTTAACAGACACATTAAGTCTGCTAGCTTTTCTTTTATCCCTCGCAGATCTGATTATAAGTTAAAACCATGGATTAGCAAAAAGGTGCTCAAAAAAATTCATCTAAAAAAAAAAGCTTGGAAAAAAGTGTAAAAACCACCCATCAAACGCAAATCTTCGCAGCAGGTATATGAAATTATGTAGAGAACTGAAAAAAGAAGTACACGTGGAGCGTGATAATTTCTATCGAAATAAGTTTAGGTCTTCCTATGGCAATCCAAAGAAGGAATGGAATATTATTAACGGTCTTCTGAATCGCAGTTGTAAAGCTAATAATACATCAATTGTTTTATGTGATGGTAGCGTGAGCTTTTCTGATCCTCCAATAGTGGCAAACCTTTTCAATGATCACTTTCTATCAATAGGGCAATCACCTGTTTTCGAATCCTTCGCTCTGATACCTGAGTTCTCGAATTCGGGAAATAGTTTTTTTTTCGAGCCATTTACTGGCATTGAAGTTTTAAAAACAATTAATTCTCTGAATAACTCTAGATCATGTGGTTGTGATGGAATTTCGAATCAGACTCTTAAATATGTGGCACTAAATTTAGTTGATATCCTAACGCATTTGTTTAATATGAGTATTTTAGGTGGATCATTTCCTTTAGACTTAAAATGCGCTATTGCCATTCCTTTATTTAAAAAGGGTGACAAAACGGATATAAATAACTACAGGCCTATTTCATTACTGTCTTCAATTTCAAAAATTTTTGAAAAACTGGTTAAAGGTCGAATCCTATCATTTCTTGACAATAATAACTATTTCAGCTCAATGCAATTCTGGTTCAGATATGGGCGGTCAACAGAAGATGCCCTGCTGGACTTTTGTTCTCACATATATAGGGAACTAGACAATAAAAAGAATTGTGCTGGACTGTTCGTTGATATAACTAAAGCATTTGACATGGTTGATCATCAAATTTTATTAGACAAATTGTATTCTGCGGGCTTCCGTGGGTTTATATATAATTGGTTTAAATCTTATTTGTCAGGAAGAATTCAAAAAGTAAAAGTTGGAAGTAGTATAAGTAACCCAGTTACAATTAGCTTAGGTGTACCTCAAGGATCTGTCTTAGGTCCTATTCTATTTTTGATTTACCTTAATTCAATATTCTCGCTGCCATTGTATGGAAAAGTAACAGCCTTCGCTGACGACCTTGCTATCGCCTATGGCTCATCGACCTATCTGGATTTAGTAGCAGGAATCAATAACGATGTGCATTTGCTAAGAGTGTGGTTTGCAGCACATAAGCTCTGTGTCAGCAAGAAAACGAAGTTGATGTATTTCAATTTGCATCCAAAATCCTCACCTGACATAGCCATTGTATTCCATGCTACTGACTGCAAACGTTTTGTACTAAATAATTTTCTGTTCTGTGCATCGTTTAAAGCTGAAGTAAATTGTTCCGATAAGTGCTTCACTATTGAAAAAGTAAGCGACTTCCAATATCTTGGTGTTATTGTTGACCAAAACTTGAGTTGGTCTACGCATATTTCTCGTTTGAAGTCCTACTTGCGATCTTCCGTTCGTTATTTTTACAATTTAAGAAAAGTTTGTTCAAACGAAACACTTAAAACTATTTACTACGCTTTAGTCCACTCCAAGCTCCAATATGGTATAACCTGTTGGGGTGGCGCTGCAGGTAATAAAATCCAGCAGCTTCTAACTATTCAAAAATGGGTCATAAGAAAAATATGTAATGTTGATCGTTTTCACCACTCTATGGAGTTGTTTAGGGATCTGAAAGTTCTTCCTGTTAAGCATATGTACTACTATAAAACGTTAAAGATATTTTTCATTCGCTGTGGGTATTTACATAGCCTGGTATCGGATAGTTATAACTTGAGGCAAAACTCATATGGACTTTTGTATGTCCCGACCTCTCGAACAACCAACTTCAACAACTTCTTTACTATCGTTTCTTGTAAAGCTTTTAATGCGTTGCCTGCATGTATACGTGTCACTAGAAATCTGAATGAGTTTTTGGGAAAGGTTAAATCTTTTCTACTAGAGAAATCACACGAAGACATCAAAATTTTGCTGAACCATAGCACTTAAAAAAATATATGTACATATTGTATTAATATATTTTATTACTCATTATTTTTAATCAAACTTCACCCCACGCACTATTTTACATGTTTTTGAATTCAATTTTATTCGGAGATGGCATTCGATACTAAAATACATATATTTTTACAGAATGCCTTACTTTTCTTTCTGTAATTATGGTTAATTTAATTTAAGTCGCTATTGTAACATATATGCTGTTTTGAAAGAAAATGAATAAAAAATGAAATGAAATGAAATGAAATGAGTTTGGTAGAAGCCGAAGAGGCAAACTACAGTTTATTATAAATGTGAACGTGAATTATCAGCACAAGGTGTAGTAGGAGAAAAAAATGACGAAAGTGCATCTCTACTATCTCAAATAATGCAAAGTAATTTGCAGATAGCCAAGAGTGGTAGTATTCTTACATCTGTTAATCTGATTGAAGAGTACTTGGAAGGTCTTGCTTATCCTGAGTAGGGTGGGAAACGGTAGAGCCCTCATAAACACTAGACCAAGGAGGTTGCCACTGAAGGAATCTTATAACATCTTTTAAAGGAAAGGCTTAAAATAAATGCTTTTGACTACGCCTGTCACTTACGGAGATCCAGGGAAAACAAAATCGCCCTGGTGGATTACGGAGCCGAAGTAAAGGGATCTGTTGATGATCTATAAACATTGTTGTTGTTGTTGTAGCAGTGCTTCGCCCCATCCAATAGGTGCGACCAGGGACGCAACAAATTAAATGGGAAAAATCCCGAGACGCTCCGTGAAATAATTTAGTTCAAGAGAATCTCCAAGAAGAATTTGTGGGAAGATTTGTCGAAGGGAGATATAGTCCACGGATTTGAAAAAAAAAGAACGAAGAGTTGTCACGTAGTCGTAGAGAGACCTCATCTTCTTTTTCCTCTGATGATTTTCGTCTTTAACCCGGTACGCGAAGGTACATATCACCATTAAAGCACTATTGATACGATTTGATATGACCACGCCGAACCATCTAGGCCATTCAACCCTCTCCTTTCGTGAAGAACTTGATGCCGCCAAAGTCTCTGCGGCTAACGAAACAGGATTCTCCACGGCTAGGTGAAAATAACTACTGAATTTGAGAAGCTGTAAATTGTGCTGGCAACTTTGAGGCGCTTCTTAACACAAACCTCCCATTGGAAGAGTCCTTCTCACCCTCGCTGGAAGACAAAATCTAGAATCCATATACGATGCGATCGAATGGCTTAAGTTATTCTCCGGTCTACCACAAAAATGGTTGCCGCATGCAAAAATATATCAGGAAAAAGAGTGTAGAGAATGTAATGGACGAACGATTCTGTATAGCCCCAGGAAACGCGATATTTTCTGAAATGTTTTTGCATTTTGTGGCCGTTGACTTTTACTAACTAAAAATGACTTGCAGTCTAACAGCAGTCGGAATTGAGATCTTACTTTTCTCCTATAAAGATGGAGCGCTGGGGACAACCACAGTCACATCAACATAATTTCCAATGTAAAGGCACACGATCTTCTTAGGACCACTATGGTTTGAAAATAATCGGGGACTCTTTAGACTTCTCTAAGACTCAATATGAAATTTTAAACAACTTAAATAAGAGCTCGTGAGATAATTCATATGCCGTGATATATGAGAACTTAGCCCAAATTTATTCTTCGATCAATGGAGATGCAAAGGGATGCTCGCCAAGGCAAACGCCGATGCCTTATTCAACATAAAGCAATTCAAAAAATTTACTCATACTGAATTCTTGTATAATTTATTTATGAAAAAACCGAAGATTCTTAATAAACAAAAATAGGAATTTTGAAAGCCAAATTCCGCATCCAATATCCCGTCGAGTGTCGTTTCGCGGATTTATTACATACAATATACAATGTAAAATGTACCAAAAAAATAAATAAAAAAGCGATAACATCTTAAAAAAAAATCCAAATTTAATGAATCTTCATTATTTGATATCAAGCCGACAATAATAACAAAAACAACACTTTAGCGTGCATTCTTTCATATCTGCATTTCGCGATCGGCTCATTTTTGTTGTGCTTCTGTCTTCAAACAACAAGTCAACTGAGCGGTTTTGAATGCGACGACGTAAGACTTTCATTTGAAAGGTAGACATTTCTTCAGTTCTCCCTCTACCCCTTTGCACACGCACCTCGCTTGTATTTCATGGGTGTGTTACCCTACGTCAATATGAACTTTATTTTTGAATTAAATGTGCACAGCAGCAACATATGCCCGTTTGCATAACTGCAATTTAAGTACAGTTATAAAGATTAAAGCGTACAACAAAAAACATTTGAAGCAAAAAATTTTACAAAAAAGCGAACTTCACAAAACGCAAAAAAAAAAAATGGACTGTACACGTCGAATGTAACTTGCTTTCCTGCTGCTTTTAAATTACAGAAGGGAGAAATTGATATAATACAAATATAACAACAACACGATATTAATGCAAATAAAAAAAGAAAAAGTTGAAAAAATACGCGTGGGTATTTGAAAATGAAAAGAAAAAACCAACATACAAGCAAACATTCGAATGCAAAATTTTGTCGGTCAGCGCATGCGCAACGGCACGTCAAGTGAGACTCTCCCATAGTAAAAAAGAAAAGGGTATCCAAATAAAGCTTGCAACAGGAAGCATGATAATGTGACGCGTTGTGTTTAATGTTACCTCAACTCAGATACCCAACATACGGCGCACGCCAGTGTAAGTAGTCCAGCCAAAATATCGAACTGTAGCAATTGGAGTTCGTCTGTCAAATTTGCAACTGGTTGGTTTATTGTGTCTCTTATCTTTGTCCTTCCTTTGCTCCTAAAGTTTTATGAATATTATTTTTAACATTTTTTGAGACCATTTATCGTTGGCTTTCAGTTTTTTGCTTCACTGCAATTATTTATATTTGATTTTTTTTTGTTTTTTTTTAATAAGAATGACGTTTCGTTTTACAGTTAGTTTTGCGTTGAGTTGCGCGCGCATTTTCACTTTTCGTTTTATGTATAAATTGCATACCTATGAAGAACTTTACTTATACAGAAATTAATACAACACACACATTCACACTAGTCTCTATCGGCGGCTTAGCTAGCACGAAGAAAACAAAATATGGGAATAGTACTACAACAATCCCGAAAGAGCTAGAAAACAATTCGCAACGATCTGCAGATAGTACGGAAATGGTGCCCATATGATCACGAAATACTTCCGAATGTTTAGTTAAAGAGTTCTGGAATGATCTCAAAATGGTTTCAAAATGGTTCGTATAACAATCGAAAGTAATCCAAAAAGTTTTCAGAAGTAATACCCAAATCGTCCCGATATAGCATCGAAATTATTCTCAAATCAATCACGAAATGATCCCGATTATTCAGAGATAAAGTAATGTAATGCTTTCGAGATCGGCCATTTAAGGTGCAGAATTAGTTGATCTCTACTCGAAATCATCATCATCTTCTTTTATCGATAAAGAAACCCACCGAAGGTTGTGGGGAATTTTATTGATGTTGTTGGACCTTTGCCGGATATTAGTCATGTCAGTAAATAGAACCGTTGACCATGCTGAGCCTTCTAGGCTCCCGTTTTAAGTAAGAAACTTGTGGTTGCAGAGCCTCGTTTGCTAAATAAATAGGATTCGCCACGAGCAGGTGAGAAGTTGTAAAATGATCTGGCAACTGCTTGAAAGCATTGCTCTGCGCACAACCTCTGAAATCTCCTGCACTCGAAATATAACCTGACAGTGTCTCCAAGCTCATCGGGTGCTCAGGGAGAAGGAGGTGTGGGCGTGTGGGAGTCAGAGCTTACTTTGCTAAAATTCCTATGTTTGATTTGAAATTTACCGTTATACAATTTTATTAAAAGATAACTATTCCCTTGAAGATTGGACCTCCCACGTCCTGCCTCCTATCATCAAAAGAAAAAAGCTAGTCGATTTTTTAAATTATTGTTTCCCTTTCATCGAAATCCACCAAGCCCTTATGGCATGATTGAGGCACAAAAATAATTAAAATTTTACAGTGGCGGGAGTTCGCTCTTTTTCAAAAAGATTCAGCAAGTCCATCTTTTCAGACTATTTGCCAAATTCAGCCTTATGTAGAGCCTTTCTGGCATAATTGGTCACACAGATATCCAGACTTTCAAAAAATTTAAGTTCGCATTAAGAAAACTAGCCAAAAATCCTTTGGAATATTTTTTCAAAAAAAAAAATCGTAAATAGGCTCTAATTGTGTGTATATTTCATTGAATTCACTTATTCCCATATTTTATGCGAGTCATTGAGGCGAAATTACTCAATTCATTTTACATGATTTTTCGCTGTTGGCTTATTTACCAATTAAATCTTTTAATATCACATGATTGACAGCTGTGGCAGTAGTGACAGCAAACTGTCAAAATAATGTCAGTTTTGTAAAGCATGAAAATTATTAAAAAAATTTACATTTATCTTTTTACACGATACACTTTTGTGTTTGTTTGGTGAGACTTGTAGGTAATTAAATGTTGGTAAGTGAACGCCATAGAAGTGCATAACCGCAGTAGGTATTGCAAATTAAAAATAAGTAATAGAACAAAGACTTCCGATACTACTAATCAGTCATAAAAATTCAATGACACTAACGCCAATAAACGAAAGTAAGGTAAGTATCCCTAATTTCGTGGTACTAAGGATTTTTCTGAATTTATACCTCTCTTGCGTTAAAACAAATGAAGTAAAACTAAAAAAGTATATTTTTCCAATTTAGTTCATCAATTAAGATAACTTTCCACCTACATTCAAACAAAACTAACAAATGTTTTAATTTATATAAATAAAAATGTGTGAGTACCTCAAATGTACCTAGTTTGATGGCAAAAATTTTCTGATGTACCTAATTCCGTGGTATTTAGTTAAACTCTAATTTTATGGGAAAAATTGTTATAATTAATTTTAAACGCAAATTCCTAAAGATACACAAATTGATTTATTGAAATTCATATTCAGAAATATAAAATTTAAAACAATTGTTTTTATTGTTATTTTATTTATGAAAAGAAAGAGCTTTAAGACCAAAATAAATAAGTATAAAAAAAAATTAGTTTAATGTACGTACTTTTCAAAAACTTTTTTTTTATGTTTTTCTTGTTGTTTTCTTTATGAATTTTTTGTTTTTTTTTTTTATTTCTTTTGTATTTTTTCATTAAATCTAAGAGTTATTAGAACTTTAGACATTATTGAAATGAAATAAGTAACATTAAATGAAAAAGGTTTAAAACAAAAATAAATAATAAAAAAAAAATTTATTCAATTGATGTAACTTGTTACTTTTCTAAAAATTACTTTTAATTATTATTACTTAATTTAATTTTTTTGAGTTTGAGGTAGTTTTCTTAAATTTATTTGAAAAATTACGCGCATAAATAACTCCACTCCATAAATGCGTGTTTTCCGTTTCACTGCTGAAATCTAAATACGCAATATACCACGAATTTAGGAGCATGCACAAATTTGGTGTACGTAAATTCGTGGTATCGCTTTAAGCGGTAAGTTGAGGTTTATATTCAATATTTTTTGCTATTATCAATAATCATTCAAAACAATAGTAAAGAAGTTGAAATCTTGATACATTTTTTTTTAAATTAAATGAAAAATTATTGAATAAACAAAAGTTCTATAATGCCATTATTTCGTTAAAATGTTGCGCTTCGCAGAGCTTTTCGATTAAAATATTGACGAAGAGGTTAATAAAAGTGTACATCAAAATCTTCCTCGGGGTTTATTTAATAATTAAAATACTAAAAAAATAGGGTTTCTTATGAAATGTTAAAGAAACTATGAAAAACATAAAGTATTATATTACCTTAATTTCGTGGTACCACGAAATAAGGTACACGAAATTAGGTACATCACAAAAGAAGTGTGTCCCTAATTTCGTGGGTTAGAAATATTTAAAAAAAAAGGTTAAAAAATTATTGGAATGAGTTTTGCAATAATAGAAACGCTTAAAAAATGTTCAATAAATACCAAAAAATTATCATCATAAAAAAAAATTTAACGATACAATTTTTATAGGCTTAACAAAATACACTGGACGCCTTAACACTTTACTTAAGAGGCCTCCTTACAACAGGCTCATTTTAAGAGCTTCCAACTTTATATTGATTGACATTTTATATTAGGTTTAATATTAAAAAATTTGTAAAATATCAATTATTATACCGTAAAAACCAATCTTTATTATGAAGTTTTCAGTTAAAAAAAAAATCCCCCAATTCCTTGTTTGGAAGAAAAAATCGAAATGCCACGAAATAACGTACTACCACGAAAGTAGGAACACTTACCGTATATAAGCATTTGGTAAAATTCCGGTAGCTCTCCTTTATAATAACCAATTTTAGAAAAGTACTACTTTGAAAGAAATGGTGCTAGTAAAATCAACAAATCGGTTCTGTAGTTCTTGACTTAACGGAGATTCGTTGAAATTGATCAAATTATGGTTAATTGGACCGAGTTCTTTGTCAAGCGAACAAATTAGTTTAGTCATTTCAACAGAAGAGAAAATGTCGCTCTTAAGTTAACAAAATTTTGTAAAATTGACAGATTCCTAAACAATCTAACTGATTTTTCTGTTAGCACAACTGATCTTACAGGCCATTTCAACGGCGTTCAACTGTCAATACATGAGCAAATTTCAAAGAGAATTTTACGCTCACTGCGCTCTATACTTTGTACTTATGACGATGGTGCCACTTGTTAAAAAAAACACCAATATAAGAAAACCATCAAATCGAAAAAACACACAAAACAAAACGAAAAAAACCCTTTTTTGATTTTAATTGCAAAAAATTATGAGATTCCGGGACACCTATTTATCCGGTACAATTTTTCAACTTCTTTTCCAAGCAACTTCTTTTCCAAGCGAAATGCAAATATGCGCCATCTTGTTGCAAAAGTTTTGCTTGAACAAACAAATTTAGTAACATTTTGTTCAAGTTTTTATGAATTTTCACTCACGCGAAAGAATCTAATAAGATAATTAAAAAAAAAAAAACATCCTTTTTTAATGTTGATATTTCCGACAAAATAAAAGTTTGAGTTGTTTTGGAATCGTTTCAACTTAAAGTGTTTCGAAAACTAAACTTGCTAAATTACATGTAAAGTTACTCCAGTGGTGAATTACCTTCCTCCGATTTGATTCTCTACTTTTCTATAACTTACAATTTTTCTTTTTAAAATGTTATGTCAAACATTTATATTACAAGTTTTGTTCGAAACAATCAAGTGTGGCAACTACATGCGAGAGAAGAAATTGAGAATGAGCTGAGCCGCAACTGAAAGAATTAAGCATCAGTTTTGTGACTACTATTTTCATTTCTATATTTATATGTGTGTATATGTAGCAAGCATGCGTATTTATGTATTCACATTTTTACATATTTATATGGTGGCCGACGAGGTGTGGTGGTAGCGTGCTCCGCCTACCACACCGAAGACCCTGGGTTCACACTCCCGGGAAAGCAGCACCAATATTTTCTAAGCGGAGTCGCCCCTCGGCAGTGTTCGGCAAGCACTCCGAATGTATTTCTGCCATGAAATGCTCTCAGTGGAATTTCATGCGCCTTGCAGATGCCGTTCGGAGTCGGCATAAAACAAGTATGCCGCGTCCCGCCAATTGGTAAGAAAAATTAAAAAGGAGAACGACGCAAATTGGAAGAGAAGTTCGGCCTAAAATCTCTTCGGAGGTTATCGCGCCTTACATTTATTTATTTGTATGGCAACATAGATACTTTCATACAAAGCTGTCGCAACAACTTTTTTTGTTCATTTGACTACTAAAACGGTCAATTACGAATCAACGATTTGTACGCAGTTGATTCAACATCTTGTTGCGATGGATAAAAATTTACAGAAATTTCGGTTGAATTGACCCGTATTTCAGTTGATTTTACCAGTCTTTTTCTTTCAGTGCATTAGCTGAATTAAAAGTGTACACATAATTGTTAAATAATAAATACAGGCAGTGGTAGTTTAACAAATTCTGCTGCGGTAAGTGGTGAATGTGACCTACTAGAGTTTTTTGAAGCTTGCTTCACACTATTTTTCGTCCCTGAAACATCTCTTAAAATTGTCTCTGGTACAAGGGCACTTTCAGCAAACAGAACTGTTGATCAGTCGTTGAGTTATAACTTTCTGACTATTTCTGATCTACTCAACGTTTGGAATTTTACATAAAATTACTGAGCAAAAATTTTTTCCCTACATTCGTTTAACGTGTTTATTCGGCTGTCTGACAATTCTTTGACATTTTAAAGTGTTGGTTATGAATAAAATTTTTACTCTTAATATTGTGGTGAAGTGTAAAAAATAGTTAAATAAGTCCTTCTATTTAATTAAATTTTAAAATTTAAGGGCAATAATGGCATTTGGCAGTCGGCTTAACTCGCTGTTCATAAAACAAACTATCTATCAATCCACTCGCGGAAACATGTTTGCAACGTATCAACAAAAGTAGTTTTCACTGAAAGCGCCTATAATCAGCTGTAAGTGACCACAACAATTGAATTTTCCAACCGTCGGATGGTTTTCAAAAAAAAAAAAAAAAACCCAAAAGTCTACTATATTTATATACGCAATTTAACCAATATTTATAATAATATAAAACCTACTATATAAATATATACATGAGTAATGGCATATCATACTTTAATAAATTGCTATTTCTGTAAACACCCAGCAAAAATTAATAAGCAATAAGTTGGTTATCAGTCATGTATTATCATAATATAAGCTGCTTCATAATTTTGTTATATTCCATGAAATGTTTTCATAAATTTACATGTCCTTTTATCCTTAACTTAAGTTAGATTGAACGAAGGTAGCTCAATAAAGACCTCACATGTACTGCATTAGCCCAAAGTCTTACCAGAATTTGTTTAACGATCAAACGAAAAGCCGAATTAGGTATGTTATATAATAGCCGCGTCATCTTGGCAAAAACTAAACGTTTTTTGTAAGACCCAGCTGAATTGTTGGCTCGAGATCTGGAATTTCTGCCACACCTAAAAGCCGAAGCGGGTTGGCTCTGTATTAGAGAACCACTTTTATTTTGTTTTAATGTAAAATGAATCCGCGAGCGCAGCTGCAAGTTTTTTTTGTTGGGTAAGCTCAAATAAAGTGTGAATGTGAAGGTTCCTGCCTACTAAATAAAGTCATGCGGCATTTGCTCTAGTTTTTGCTATTCGCATATGCAAATATCTACAAATGCTCATTAATGCGTAAATATATTAATTCTTGTTCATATGGCGATGACATAATTTTAACGGATGGCATTCATTAAAAGCAGCTATTTTGCGACACATTCTAATATTTAGGACGCATCCCTTGCATCCAATTAGATTCGGCGAGATTAAGAGAAGGCCAAGCGACCAAGCGGAAAAGGCGTGGGTTCAAGCGCGGGGTTGTAAAGTGTCGAAGATTATGTGTAGGTCTTACAAGCTTAGACTAACAAAGTTGCTTCTCTCTTTAAAAAGAGAGGACTTTAAACTCATGACGGATATTCTGACTGGACACTGCCTTCTGGCTTCACATGCCTTTAAATTAGGTTTGGTCGGTGAACGCAGATGTAGGAAGTGCGGGTTGGAGGAGGAAACGATCGACCACGTTTTGTGCTCGTGCCCTGGGCTTCTAAGACTCAAGCTATTAAGAGTGATATAGCTGTCTTGAAGCAGCGAGTGGTTTAAGTCCTAGGAAGCTTCTAGTATTTGTCAAGCGGACGGAGTTATTTTATAAAGTAGGTCCTGATTTATGATATGAGTTCTCAGTTTGGTCGTTATAATAAACTTTTCGTAACACTACGGACTCATTTAGTCTATGTGAGGTCCTCATGGACCGGCCAGTTCAACCTAACCTAACCTTACATTTAGGAAAAACTAATAATATCGGGAAAAACTTAAACAATAAGATCGGAGCTGTTCAACCCCTATACACTAATAGGACTTTTGCTTTTGTTTTGCCCTGAAGAGTAGGCACAAATACAAATTCACAATTTGATTATAAAAAAAATTGTCAAAGCACTCCTATATGCCCTCACCATGGTTCAATTATATGGTTGGCTCATCTCAACAGCTGATTTTATTTATTTCATTGCATGGCCGATGGGATTGTCAAAAGGAGATGGCAAACTCAAAATGAAACCAAGACATTGGCAACATTTTCTTACACATACAAAAACTGCTAAGTTTTATGTTTCCATTCCATACCATTCGCACCAACACCAATACACAGATTTTGACAATTTGAACAGACATATTTTGTTGCTTTACAGATGAGCCAACCATATATAGTTGAACCATATGCCCTCACATATAAATTCGATTCATATGAAAGTGCCTGAATTTCTTATGAAAGTGCAAAGAAAAAGCACTTGCATATGAAGCCAAGGCACTGCGGTATGATATTCAAATTTACACTAACAAATTGACAACAAAATATTTTTAAAAAATATTGTAGCACTGAGAAAAAATTTAATTCAAAATTTATTCATTAAATTATTATTTTTTTTCCAAATTTAAATAAGTTTCAGTGTACATATAATTTGTGTATATGTCTTGTGATTTGTACTTCAATATAAACAATTTTGAACAGCACTGCCTCAAATGGTATGTGGATAAAAATTTATTACAACAACGAAAAATGTCATCAATGTTTCAACTTATAAAAATATCGAATTCGTCAATATTATTTGTCATAAATCAATAACTGTTATATCTATGCGAAAATACTTTGAAATAGGCGTGGCGGCGCCCCTTTATAAGCTACGCAAAGTAACAAATACGCTGTAGAAGTACTTTCCTCATAACTGTGTATTAATTTTTTTTAAAGAATCCAGTATTTATGCTAAAAAATATCTTTATATCAATGATTTTTATCTCTTGAGATGTTATGATAATAAATTCAAAAAAGTAAAAATAAGTAAAATTGGGCGTGGTACCACTCGTTTTTTAAAAACTAACTTCTAGCATTTCGAGAGCTGTTACTCGAAGAAGAACTGACTTATCGAGAAAAACTCGGTAAATTGATAAAGGGATACTCGGTAAAGGGATACTATCATCTCTAAGCCAATACTAAGCAGTGACTTGTATGCACATCAACAAATATGCACATAACAAACAAATATGTCTATACATATGTCCATACAAGCAGCGGAGAGCACAAACACATTCATATATCTGAGATGCTCCCAAAAGTAGGCAATCATCGGTGGAAGTATCACTCACATATACATGCGCATATGAGAAGCTATAACATGCATCTGTAGTTATGTTATAGCTGGTAATTTTATAGCTGGTAGCAAATTCTTGAAATAGAAACGCCTATAAATATGTCAACGAGGAAACCAAAAAGTATAAAAGCAGCACCAGCTGAGCCACGACGAATCGGTTTGATTTAAGCACGCTGTCTGTAGAGAAGTAGAAGTGTTATTGTGAAGTACTTTAATAAAGGCCATTTTGCATTATTGAATAGTGGAGTTATTTATTCAACAGTTTAGTGATTCGAACGTTAGTAGAAGGTTGCAAATAAGCCGAATTTCCTAAATTCCTTACAATATTAATAAATTATACAAATATTTTGCTGCCAGCCTGCGATACGTGTATACACAGATGGTTCCAAAGTAGTGGAGGGAGCAGGGTCTATAGTATACTGTGTTGATTCGGAAATAAACAGATCCTACAAGCTGCGGGATCACTGTAGCGTTTTTCAAGCGAAAGCATTAGCCGTAACCAAAGCAGTAGAAACACTGTAAGAGAAAAGCTTAAACTGCAGCCGTTTTAACTTTTAAGTTGATAGTCAAGCGGCTATTATGGCAAGTATCTCGCATAGCGCATCATTTAAAAGTGTATTAGAATGTAAGCAATCCCGGAAAAGAATCACGACGGGGAAAAAAATACATCTATACTGTGTCCCAGGGCATATGGGAGTAGATGGGAATGAAAAAGCGGATGAACTAGCTAAAAAGGGCGCATCTCTTGAAGCTTGTACCGTAGACGTCCCAATCAGATTGGCCCAAACAGACTGGGCGAGATTAATAGAAGGCGAGAGATGTACATGATCGACCAAGCGGGAAAGGCGTGGGTCAAAGCGCGGGGCTGTAAAGTGTCGAAGATTATGTGTAGATCTTAGAAGCTTAGACTAACAAAATTGCTTCTATTATTAAAAAAAAGAGGACTGTAGATATGACGGGTATTTTAGCTGCCTTCTGGCGTCACATGCTTTTAAATTAGGCTTGGTCAGCGGTAGCAGATTTAGGAAGTGCGGGTTGCAGAATGTGGCATAGGTCCTAGAAGGCTTCTAGTATTTGTCAAGAGAACGGAATTATTTTCGAACCTAGGTACTGGTTTTTGATAGAGTTTTTCAGTTTGGTCGTAAAATAAACTTCTGGTAACACTACGCACTCATTCAGTCTATGTGAGGTTCTCATTGAACGGCCAGTTCAACCTAACCTAACCTGCATACAAACTTTGTTTGTAATTTTCACCTCTCCGCTTCTAAAACTCGATTTTCGTTCATCAAGTTCTGACAGTTAAACGCAGCACACAATTCATCAAAATAAAAGAGAATGATTAGCATCCTACACGCTGTTAACGGATGCATATTATTTCATTATTATAATTTTTTTTTTTTTTTTGATAATCAACTACACATGTGTAAATATAGCCTCAGCCTATGTATCTATGCAAATGTGTATTACAATTAGTATGTCAGCCGTCAGTTAGCCAGTCAAGTCAGTCAAGCTCTTATCTATTAATTTTGACTGTGTCAAGGGATGTCAATACAATTAAATGCAAAATCGAAAAAAAAAACTTTGTATATATTCATAGGTACATACAGAAAGTTATTGTAAAAATGAGTAGATAGAATAAATAGCTCTATACTCATATTTCTAGTATCTGCAATAATTGCTTGTCATAGATACACATAATCTCATACAAATATTAATATGTATATATTTTTTTAATTTTATATCAAACTCAAAATATTCCAACGTCACCAATTTTCCATGCCACTCCCTTTCTACCCATATCATGCATTCATCACTTTGTTCACAACAATTCAAAATGCTCGGTTTTTAATGAGAAATGCATTTAAATGTGCAAAATACAACGCACTGAGATGATATCATCGCCTATATCGTACACATCACTCTTAGTTCCTAGTTGTGTCAGCAATTATGCAAATTGTTCTAGTATATCGTTCCACTGCGTCCACTATGAAAATTCTAGTTATGGCAATATCATATTTTTGCAACAGCGCAAGAGAGTAATAATGAAAAAGATGAATGAAATTTTAAAAATCAAAATACTATGATGCGTTCAAAGAAGACAACCGTTAAATTCAATTTTAGCTTTGCCTCGTTCAGCAATTCAACATTTATTTGAATGGAAATGTGCCGATTATTTCGGTTCCGCAGGGTACTGGTAGTAAATTATTCCTAAGGTTCGTATATCCTTAGCTGCGCCCACTCCTACTATACCCACGAGACCAATCCTCACAATAAACTCCTTTCCTTTTCTTTTGGCTTAAATCCACTGGCAATTTACATTTAGTGGCAGACTATGTATGACGCCGTGATACTTTGCATCGCAGTCACTCATATTCACAGTCTCCATTATATGATATGATATTGAAGTGCATGAACGCTCTTATATGATAGAAATTTCGGTTTACACGAAAACATATGATTCGCTACATTATACATGAATTCTAGTCATCAATTTTCCAAACCAGCGGTTATTCTACACCGATTATCTTTTCAACCTTCCTCACCGACGATTAAGCCATACTGCCCCGGGGCACTGAGCCTCGTTGCAGTTGTTAGCGCTATGTTCTTTGCTATCAGGTCTAGATGTTGGATATGCAGAATGGCATACAGTGCAGCCGTCGGGGTTGTTTTCAGGGCTCCCGTAATGCTAAGCATTGATAGCCTACATACCTCCTCTTCCGTGCTTTCATTTATAAAGAAAATGGGGTACACTGGACTCTAAATCGGCTGAGCACTACCCAAGTCCTTGACTATGATCGCATCATGCAATTTTCAAACTTTCAAATTAATTTGCATAGACTCTGTACATCAACACAAGCGACACTGTGACGCAAAGGAATATGGGTGCTGGAAAGATACTGAGCAATAACAAACCGTTGTACCTAATTTATGTTAGTTGCATGCAATTAGCTACGAACTAGGCTAGTTTTCCATAATATTAAAAACAAATGGCAGTTCAGCCGTCCGCTGAAGTATGAATGATTGAAAGATGGGCACGATCGGAGCTCATAATGTCGTACAAATCTACAGTGTGGAAGGGCTCTGAGCTGAAAACAGGTGTAAGGATTGGAATCTAATCAATATTTTGGCGAATTTCAGCATCACTATATTGTTAGTAAATAATAAGGCAACTGCAAGTTTCACCGCTTAATTCGCGGTTCGAATCTCGGTGAAACCTTTGATAACATTTCGAAATTGCCACATGATAAATTTGTGGCGGTTTTCGGAATGGTACCATCGCAATATGCCAGTAAATTTTTCTTTCTTTCTTTTCAGTTTCTCTCAGAAAAACATAATAATTGATTATTAAGTTTTTATGAGCCGGTGTTAAGCTCGTGAATTCTTAATAATAAGTATAAATTGAACACACCATTAAAACAAAGAAACATAAAAATGTTAGTAAATAAAGGCACAACAATAATAAGGCAAGCTGTCACTCTTGTGTACATGATCACATAATTTAGTCATCATTTACACACATATATGGAAGGCGACGAGAAGTACATGTACACACTTAACAAGCAGCTCGAAGTGAAGAGATATCTCTCACACACACACATGTAATAATCAGCCGAAGTTCTTACTCTCACATACACACGCATATAACTAATTACCAAGCAGGAAATACAACAGTACTAGAAGGTGAAACGTTTAGACCTTTGGAGAAATATCGGACGATGCAACAGAGAGTATAAAAGCAGCGCAAGCTGAGTAATAACTAATCAATTTTGATTTAAGCACGCTATTAGTTGTGAAGTATAATTGTGAAGTACTACTCCCAATGTAAGCGAAATGAAGACCAGTTGGCAATACTGAATATAGGAGTGATTTATTCAACAGTTTAGAGATTCGAACGTTGGCAGAATTAGAGATTTCTAGCTGCGTTAACCTCTAGAATTTTTTCTTCCATTACGGATCATAAAGGAATTGATTACGATGAGATGAGTGATGAGCTGACACGTAATGTCTCAATAGAAGGAATGACTACATCCTTGGGCACGTAAAAGGGAAACAATTTAAATTTTTAAGTGAGAAAACACAACAAAAATTTATGGGTTCAATATGTCTGCTATTTCAATAACTAAGTAAACATACCAAACAAAAAAAATTATGGATGATGATTCTTACACCCAGCTGCACTTTTACACAGTTAATTATTATGTATATTGGAACGATTTTCCGTCATCTCTTGCCAAATTTGGTTTCGAGATAAATCGGTTTCGGCGTTGTGCCATCATCAGTGTCGATTTTCGTTCTCTTTTTCATTATTACTTTAATCGGATAAAGGTGGCTTATATTGGGGTAAATGAACTAAGATATATATAGACATCCATATATCAAAATTATGCACATTAATTTTCCCCCAGAGTAGCAATGAAAAAATAAAAATTTCGAAAATGAGCGTGGTACTATCATAAACCTTTTATAGCCATATGTCCAAAAAACAACTCTGTTCAACGAAATTTGATAAGAACCATGAGGTTATGAAGCAGCTGCTTTACAGCCTCTCACGGAAGCAAATGTAAGATGCCACAACAGGGTCTATAACGTACATTCAACACGAACTTGGATTTCCATACTTGTTAAATAAAAAATCTACAAAAAACAATAAATTATGAAAATAATCTACTTCATTCATATGCAAATCAGCTACAGCTGCTAATAAACTAGAAACCAAACAACGAGAAATTTATGAATGTGAAAAAGATAAAAACATAATGTCTACTATTTAGCAATTTATTGCTTTGGCGTGCCATAACATCAATTTTCCCACACTAACAATTCACTTACGAATTGATATGTTTTCATTACTTTTTTTTCAATTTTTATTATATGAACGTGCATTCTGCTATGACCTTTTTTGCATGACAATTACAATTTCCACGCTTTCCGCATTTTTCACGCTTCCAGAGCAGATAACCGATTTCAATCAAAGTCAATTACATACACTATTCATATAACTATATATGTATACTCATTCAGAAGCTCGCTAGTTTACTCTTCTCTCTTACTTATTGCATTTCTTTTTAAAACTTTTCTAGATTTTTTTATTACATACTTTGGTGTGCAATTCTTCATGCAATTTTGCATGACTAAGACAAAAGTAATGCGCAAATAAACGCTTGCAATATAACAATCATTGAAAATAAAATAATGATAATAATTTGAATATGAAAGCAAAGGAGTTGAGACACTAAAATAGTATAAAAAATCACGTGAAGAAACTTGCAATGAGAAGTATTTGCTTTGAGCGAGGTCGAACTGAAAAGTGACAATAAAATAAATATAATGGAATAGAAAGTTGGATAAGGGGCTCGGAGTATATTAACGTTACAAATTTGTATGATATATAGCACAGCAAAATTCATATATAATAAAAGGAGAAGAAATCCATAAGAGACGTTTGCAAGGCTAGAAAATCGGGAGAAGGTAGGCTGTGTGATGAGTTCTTTGCCTATGCCGGTGTTGAGTTATTTCACTTGAACTTGATCGCACCAGAGCGCTCAAATTTGTTCAAAACTTGTTAAGCATTCATCATCTTCCTTTACTTTAATCTCATTTTCTTATTTGTCTCTCCCTCTATCTAACTTTTATTTGCTAGTATGCATTTCTATACAACATTTATCTACATTAGCCTATGTTGTAGGCATACCGGGTACGACGCATACATATAAATAAATCATAGTTTGTTGGTATGACCGATCGTGTAACTATTTAAACCTGGCTCAATGGCGGAGAAGTGCTAGAGGAGGACAGAAAACAGGAATTTATATCTATATGTGTGTGTATGCTTTCATTTGTGTTTGACTAAACTTATTATGTTCTTACGGATTTTCTTTTGTAGCCATGCAACAATTTGTGGCATAGCAACAGCGATTTCGTTGCAACAGTGCTGATTATTGAAGAGACCACAAACCTGGCTTACAGTTCTCTATATCAGCAGATTTAGTATACTTTCATGTTGTTTTCACAGTGCACCGAACTTGTTATGGTGTGGTTTTCGAACAAAAGTACTGCTGCCTCTAGACAAAGTCGAGAAAATCGTTAACATTAAAAAATTCACAAATATAGAACGTTGTCAGTGCAAGAATGTCAGATGCGATATGATTCCCATGAAAATTCGATTAGTGGCATTTTTAAAATTTGTGAAACTTTTAAAATTATAATAAATATTGCACTACTGAATTCTGATTACCAGTCCACAATAACATAAAACACTCTGTTGTCCTGGACATTGTCAAAAACAATCACACATCATTAGCTCAAGAGTTAAAGAAACTGCTCTTTCGACTTTCAATTATTTTTCGGTAGCGAAACAACCCCGCAGTTAAACGTTTGACAATTGAAAGACAATCCAATCTTATAGGTATGGAAAAGAAAAAAGGTTAGGTTATATTTAGTGGTAACAACCCAGCTGTTGACATATACCACATATACTCCTATTGGACAGTGTCTAATCAAAACGTCAATAAAAAATATAAATGTCTCTTAATAGACCGACTGATTTCTGCAAACCGGCTGCTATCCACTTCCGGCCAGTAGAGTATCCCTACCCTACAAATGATGAAGATTTGCTTCGCTTTGTCTTAGCTATCTCGAAGTTTATCTGTACAAGATGAAATTGCAGCTGGCCAGTAACTTTCCGAAGTCCCTACATCGTGCCACGCTCGACTCAATTGTAAAAATCCAGATGAAAATATTCCTTTGACATTTAACACGAGATATTTCTATACTCCGAGACACAGAAAATCATTATTGTAATAGAGTTCGTAGCATTCGTAAGCGAAGTAAAGTACCCCAGCATCGAAGGCATCACAGTAATACTCAGAATATCATTTGCTACTTAGATGCCCGAGTAGATAGATAGCATTCCATCCCCCATCCTTAGCTGTGAGGACTTCTGCTGGGAAGAAACCAGGCATGCTTAACGAACGAAACGATATCATTTCGTTACGATAATCAACGCTAATAAACGAAACGAAGTCATTTCGTTTCGTTTATTAACGTTAAGAACGTCAAATTATCGTAACGAAATGATATCGTTTCGTTCGTTAAGCATGCCTGGAAGAAACCAACCTTCTTTTCAAACATTTACCTATAAAAGAACCAGCTAATTGGTCTACTATCGCAGTTGGCTTGCTCTCACTATTTCTTTATCGAGAAAACTAAGGTCCCCAAACCCGCGGGGGCAGTTTTCGATACACAATAGTCTAACTCACCTGAGATAAATTCGCGTTTGCTAAAATTGCTGAAGTGCCTGAAGTTATGAAGCCCATATAACGAAGCTGGATCAACACTTGGGTAGCAGCCGCCTTGTCTGCAATATTTACTGGATATAAGTTTTGGGCAAAGGTGGGTGTTGTTCACGGAGTAATGCTGTACGCACACCAACATTTTGCCGATGGCCCTCTACAGAGTAAGAATCAGCCAAGGCATTCCTTGATATTAAATTTCCTAGGAATCTTCCTGTCCAGTGTAATTCCTAGACATTTCAATCAATTAGGACTTCCTCAAAAAAGAACTAGCTCGGAGTCTATATGACTCAACCCATGCATTGGATGTCCAAAAATGAACCCCTGCACGGGATTTTCAGGTCATATGCGTAAACAACCGCTCTACAGTAACCGGCTTTGATGACCACCAGAATATCTTTTATAGAACCTACCCATAGTAGTGCTCCTTTGAAATGAAAAAACGTTTCATTTGACTTAAAAAAGTTTTCTTTGATTTGAGAAAAGTTTCATTTGACTTAAAAAAAGTTTCATTCGATTTGAAAAACTTTTACTTGACCTGAAAATGCTATAATATTCAACTTAAGAATTAACATTTTAAATATGTATTTGTGTACACTCGAAAAAAACTTTCTTGAATATGAAAACTGGAAATAATATGTCGCCATAGTAGATTTTTTGTTTGTTTTTATTTAGCACTCAAATCTTTTAATAATGAAGACAAATGTGTTATATATAATATATATTCTATCCTTTTCGTAAAAAATTCACTGTTTTCAGAAAAAAATTTCTATGCCATCAAGTTTGGGAACAAATTTTTTTTAAGTGTATCTTTTTTTTTTTATTAAATAAATTATAAAATTAAAAATTGCTTGAAATAAATGTTCATACATTTGTAAGCAATACGGGCAAGCCCCGATTAATTCGTATAAAAGACACAACATTTGGTTAATTCGTTGTAGTTCTATACATAGAACAAAAACAACAACAAATACCAAGTTTCTCTGAAAACCGCCTTACAAACAGGCATAACTTCAACACATAACTACATACGAATTATGTGATGTGTGGAAGACGACATATGCGAAAAGAAGGCAATTGGGAAAACTTTACAACAACTAAGCAATGACGTAGCTGAATGCGTTTATAACCATTCCAACTATCGTAGGAGTGCGGGTTCGACTCCCACTCCAGGGAAGAAAGGTTTTGAAGAGATTTACAAGGTATAATCGAAACAGCTGTCGCCTTGTCCGTCCTGATGTCACGTTGTTTAAATTTTTCCCAAATTATTAAATAAATTATAAAATTAAAAATTGCTTGAAATAAATGTTCATACATTTGAAGCAATACGGGCAATCCCCGATTAATTCATATAAAAAACACCCTTATATTTATCGATATTGGCTTAGCCGCACACGCACACACACGGGATTACTTAGTACTTAAAGCACATTGCTGGATAGTTTCAAAGCCAAAACTACACCATCAATGGCATTAGATAGCAACCAGTTTGTTGGGCAACAGAAAAGTTGCTTCATACAAAATTGCACATCCCTACATGCAACAGAATTGGCAACGGAGGCCTTATCCTAAAGGTAGCCGCAAAATGTGCAAGCCAGAATACATATGCATGGGTGAGTGTGTGTGTGTATGGAGTTTGGTAAACACCATTCCACTTTTTGTTCCAGCATATTTCTAACGATTCTAATAATCTACAAGTTGTTCGTTCGTAATATGGCATCTGTACCATGCTTAACTTAGCAGCAAGGTGGCGACTGTACAGCGAAATTAACCTTCACTCTATATACATACATATGTACATTTTGTGGCATACGTTCTTATTATTCTGAGATACATTATTAATTCTTTTGAGAGCACTATTCAATATTGTGGAAGTTTGAAGTGTAAATGTGGCTTAAATGTTAAAAAATTCCTTAAAAAATTTTATTTTTCTTTGTATCAGATAAATTTATGATTTTTTGGCGCCTAGTTGTCTAAATAAACTAGTTGGTCTGGAGAATTTAATCCCATCTCAACATTAAAATAAATAAATAAAAAAAAATATTTGGCGAGATTTACCTCAGAGAAGTCTTAGGCCGTGTATCTCTTTAAATTTGCGTCGTGTTCCTTTTTTGATTTTCTTACTAATTGGCGGCAAAGGACCTACATGTTTCATGCCGATGCCGCAAAAGAATATTCAATGTGAAACAAGATACACTCGGAGTGTTTGCAAAATCACTGCCAAGAAGAGACGCCGCCGAAAAGCTTGTTATTTTATTCAAAATTTTTACATTTGCTGAGACTTGAACCCAGGACCTTTCGTGTGGTGGGCGGGGCACCCTGCCACACCACGACAGCCGGAATATCAACATAAGTTCAATACATTTTGAGCTGAGCTAGAGCGTTTTCGAAAAAATTGTCTTCAAAAAAATCTTGCAATAAATGTTGCTCATACGCCCTGGCGTCAATTTATGACAGAAAACTTCTAGAATAAGAAGCAGGAAAGTCGAAAGCTTAAAACAATGCCAAAACTGTGTAGAAGTGACCCTGAAATTAACCTGCTAATAGTTTCACCATGATCCTTCAATAATATAGATTCCTGAAGTCTTGAGTCTTGAGATATCACATAAATATTCTGAAACGATTAATATCACAACCGTGAAATTATATCGTAATATTCCTCTACTAATTTTAATGAGTCTCGTTACTATACCCAACTAAAAGATCTAAGAAGTTTACACTGTGTTCTCAAATTCCACATGTTTTACTCAAACAATGACTCAACAAAGGTCTGCCACCAAAGTCTTGTTGGTATCAAGATTAGTGCTAGTTCAAATAACTGATTCTATTTGTAAGACGGTTTACGTTCCCTGAACTACCTACTATCTCAAAGTTTATAATTAAGTTACATTTATGGAATGTCTTCGGAATATTCGAAAAAAACTTATATACAAAATAACAAATCTGTCCCAAATAGCCGTGTATCAAATTTTCAGAGATTTAATGGAATTACAATTTTGGTTAATGAAATAATTAACTTTTTCCTATGCACACTTGCGTCATTCCATCAGCAGCACTAAAAATATGTTACGCTATTTACAAAAAATTAAAAAAGGTTAAGTTGAACTGGCTGCGAGGACCTTACATAGACGGAATGACTCCCTATTGTTACCAGAAATTTGCTCAACAACCACACGGAAAAATCTTATCAGAAATTAGGACCTAAGTATGGTATAAAATAACACAGCCTTCTTTGTAAATACTAGGACCTATGCTACTTGCTGCTTCTAGAACTGATACACTCCTAATAGCTGGAGTCGTAGCCTGGCAAGCGACGAGCACGAGCTACATCGTTTGCTCTTCCAGCCCACATTGCCTACTTCTGCTATCACTGACAAGAATTTAAAAGTAAATGTGACCCGGTCTATGAAAAGGTGGCTTATGACTCAAAAAAGAAATTACGAGAAACAGCTGTTAAAAGCTTTTTTTTAGTCATAAGCCACCTTTTCATAGACCGGGACACATATGATGCCAGAAAGCCTTGTTTGGTGAGAATACCCATCATGAGCCCACAGTCCTCTCTTTTCAGTAAAAACATACCTTATTAGACTTACTTACGTACATGATCTGCAACTCTGTGCAGCCACGCGCTTGATTCCACACCTTTGTTGCTTCGTAGATCATGTGAATCTCACTCATCTAATTGAAACATCTACGGTTCAAGCTTCAAGAGATGCGCCCTGTTCGGCTAATTCATCTCCTTTTTCAGCTAAGGGAATATGAGCAAAGCCGTGTTATCTTTTGCTGAAAATGCTGCAAAAATTTGAAGCAAGAAACTAGCGCAAAATAAGCTAAAAAAAAAAGAAGTAAAATGCACCAAAGTTTACCATATAATGGTACATACAAAAAGAATTTTTAGAGTGGAATGGTGTGATGGTAGCGTGCTCCGCCATCCACACCGCAGATCCTGGGTTCACGCCCGGGGCCAAGCAACATCAAAGTTTTAGAAGAAAGTTTTTTCGATTATAAGACAATTTTTCTAAGCGTGGTTGGCCCTAGGCAGTGTTTGGCAAGCACTCCGAGTGTATTTCTGCCATAAAAAGCTCTGAGTAAAAACTCATCTGCCTTGCAGATGCCGTTCGGTGTCGGCATAAAACATACAGGTCCCGTCTCGCCAATTTGCAGGAAAGATCAAGAGGAGCACGACGCAAGTTGGATGAGAAGATCGGCCTAAAATCTCTTCGGAGGTTATCGCCCCTTACTTATTTTATTTTTAAATGTTTTTTTTTTTGGTCTATACACCAAATATGACGTATGTATGTATATTGAAATGGAGGATGGTTATAGATTCAGAAGAAAAGTATTTTAACAAATTATGTATATTTCAGACATGTAAACTAGTTTATTCTGAAACATGTTTCTTGCTTATACCTACACTTAATCTGGAAAATTTACCAAATTTTTTTTTTATGTTTTATTTTTTGAGTGAAACTTACCTGCCGCAATATGCCTCTTAATTAATTGAGATTTTGAGTGTTTTTTTTTTTTTTTTTTGTTGTAGTCTACATTGTTAGGCAATTGCATTTTACTTGCACGAACACACATTCATCCATTTGGAGTACGTATATCTTTTCTCCAAATATTTATACATATAAAAATATACAAACATATATATGCATATGCTGCGGCATCCTCTTTGCACTTGAACTATTATCCTTAGAGGCCATCCTTTTCCGCTTTCAAGTATACAGAGCGTTTACTATTTACCGAGGCGCTATCCTCGTCGAATGTACGATTTATACGAGTAGCTACAAAACTGCGTAACCAAAAGTTTGCAAGAAACGACACCAACAACAAATAGTTGAATTACCACCAACGCAACGAGCGTTTATTTCATTAATTCACCGGCGAATTTTTACTTTGTATTTGGTATGAGGTAGCGCTATGCATTCAGTTTCTTATTGTTGTTTTTCTGTAGAAAAATTGTTCGATTGTTGTTGCGTTAGCGTTTTATGGCACCTACTCTTGAATTTTACTAGCACTAGTCAGTTAAACTATAGTTCGTTCATTTGGCTATTCGTTAACCCACCGCTCGCTGTTCGTTGTAGTTTGCACTTTTTTGCTTTTTTTCGTTAAAATTTATATTCAGGCACAGGTTGAGGGTAGTTGGTAGGGGTAGTATACTAATTTTCACCAAATACATTTCAGTCAGTCAGTAGTTTTGTTTTGCATTGCCCGACGCACTGCGTTCTACTGCGCATGTGCGTAGTTTTTGTTGCAATTATTGTTGGTAGGGTCAGGTTTTTGTTGCACTTTTGTGTACACTCACAGATATTCTTTTTTTTTGTCACTGAATTTTACATTTCGTTGCATACATATTTATTCTTTTATCTTAATTGCGTAGTATTAATTTTTAACAATATTTTCTACTTTGTATTTAAAATAGTTATAGGAAATTTATAGGACTTGCATGTATTGAATTAAGTATTTATTAGATTTAAGATTACAAATGTTTATCTTAATGTTTAACCAAGTTCACTGCATTAGCTCAATCTATTTGACATTTTAAGTTTTCTGAGAAATTTTGCTTGCTAGCTTCTATCTTCTAAGCTTCAAATCCACTTATTACAAATAAATTTAATTTTTATGTTCTCTTATTTACCGTGCGAATTTACTAATTAAAATCTGTAACGAATTTAAGTTTACTACTTCCTGTCATGATTTAGGAAAAAAACTAATAAAAACCATGAGGATTAAAGACGCCTTTATTTTTGCGAAATTAACATTAAGATATATTTATTAACATATAAGCTTTTGTTTGTCAATATCGGAAAACTAATAAAAGGTAATGTGTATGAAATTTATTTTATTAGTTGAATGACAGTAATTGTAATGTGGTGTAACGCTGCGAGCAAGAGTGGCAAAACTTAATGGTTCATACAGCGCAGTATAGAACCGTAAAATGCTATAACAATCTTTTAGCTGGCTTTTACATATAATTTTTCTAGAGATATATATTTGCGCTTAAAGCATAAGCATTTTACTACCTCAACCTAATGGCGTACATACTGGCTAAATGAGGCAACAAGGATGGGCTATGCTTGAGTACGGATGAATTAGGTGGTCCATGCGGACCTCACATACATACACTGAATGAGTTCAAGCCAGAAGTTTGCTCAACGACCAAACTGAAGAAACCTTACCAAAAGCTAGGACCTATGTTACAAAATAATTCCGTTCTATGGCAAGAGCAAAATTCCTTTTAGGCCCTATGCTACTGGCTGCTTGTATATCTGCTAGCTGTTCCATGCTTAATAGCTCGGGTCTTTACCTTGCAAGTGCAGGGAATGAGCAGAATCGCTGCACTTCCTTTATCTGCAATCACCAGAGTCTACAATCCCCTTTTTTTTTAGTAATAAGAGTAACTTTGTTAGTCTGAAGTATAGGATTTGCCAATGATGATTCATTTACATCTATTTCCATGTGGTTAAGGACCAACTATAAATGTATTCTCTCATTTCCCATTCTTTTTATGGAATGCTTACAATCTAAAACGCCTGTAGATATTTAAATTTATATATTTATCAGAAAAGAGGAAACCTAATGTCTCCATACTTTATGCATTTTCTAATCAACCATATTAATTAGCAAACTCAGATCAGCGGATTTACTAAAATTTCATTTTAAAATCTCTGCTGAAAAAATTCGGAAAAATTTAAACTTAACAGTTGAGCCATTTTAAAAAATCTCCTCTTTATAAATTTTTTTTTGTCTTTTAAAAATGTATTTTTTCCTATGTGTTTATTCGTTTAATCGAAGAAGATTAACTATCGTTTTACTCTGCGTTAAACGATTAATCGAGTAAAATCACAAAACAATTTATCAATTAGCAAATTGCTTGGTTATTATAAGTTTTGATTGATAAAACTTAACATTATTCAAGTAATTTTTTTATTAGATATACAAAGTTTTGTAGAAAAAGTAATCAAAACAAAATTATTCAATAGATTTAGGTTTTGATCTAAATACATTTTGTTGCGGTGGACTTCCTTTTCCATTATTCCGGAAACAGATGTTATAATTAGAGCTACAAATAATCTTTTAATCATTTAGCGCGAGTTTTGATTAAATAATCTTCCCATGACATTTCCTCTTTGATTAATTACAAATTATAATGAATCAATTAGCTGATCAATCGATGATATGAACAATCAACATTTTTAATAATCAATCGATCGCACAGTCCTCCTTTCTAGTAGCATTTCTTCGAATAATAAGCAAAACTATATTTTGAGTAACAATTATTATTACACGAATAATCGGTTAAGCGAAAAATATTAATCAAATTTGCATTAATCAACTAAAACCTTACTCACCATATTTCAAAAATTTATAACAACCCTGTTATTTCGTTAATTTGGGTTATGGGCTTGGAACAGTTAATCGAACAATTCCTCAATCAGTTGAGTAGTGTGACTAGCGAAAACAAGAAAACGAATATTGAAGTAGTCAAAATTGTTTAGTTCCAGTGAATCTTTTTGTAAAAAAATGTCAGGGCTTTTTTAAAAAATCTATAATTCCGCTGATGGATTATCTGAAGCGGAGCATGGCCCAAAGAGGGAAAAATAATATAATCGTACTAACTTGGATAATTATTATATAAAAAAAAAAAAAATTTCAAGAAAAATAAATTTCTTGAGATCGAAATAAGAGCATAAAAGATTGGATGTCAAATTACTAAGTAATATTTTGGATACATTCTTATAACGGCGCATCTTAACCATTTGTTATGATTTTCTATATTTTTTTAACTAAATTAATTTTTATGATTCTCAGTAAAGAAAGCGCATTTTTCTTTACGTTATATTTTCAATATCTAATAAAAATTTTTTTTCACATCTTCACTGTGGTTAATACTAAAAATGTGTTTAATTATTTACTCAAATAACGGCATACTAATAATAACTGAATCCTTCTTATTTTATACCCAATTTCTGTTTATATATGGCTTGAATAAAGAATGCCGATTTTAGGAAAAAAAAACATAGCCATATATTGTAATGACGTCTTTGGAAGAATTTTGCACTGAGTGATTACCTTTCAACAATTTATCACTCATTGTAATCAATAATTAAGTAGATAAGTTATAATAAAGAATTAATTTCGCTGTTTTTTTTTTTGTAATATTCGATCTCCACGAAATAAGTATTCGAACCCGGGGATAAATTTTTAATTTATATTAGTGATACGCCCTAATGTTTGTATATCTAGCTTACTCACACACATAAGTGCAGACACTTTTGAAAGTACATGTAATGGGAAAGAGTACGATTCTTTCGGCTTACAATTTTGTTGCACGTTTTGTTGTTGCATTAGCAAGTACAACATTTATATTTACGCTGCCTGACAATTTTCTGTATGTATTTGTATATTTTTACTCAACGTGAGTATTGTAGGTGCTTTTGCTATGGCGTTTGCCTATGTATTTTAGAGTAGCCAATATGAAATGGCATTGGATGCGTGAAATCTAGTATTTATGTATTGGTTAAGCATTGAAATGTATTTGTATGCGTGTTTTCGACTTGCAACCGACTTTATTTCCTTTGTCGTAGGTCAACAACGAAAAAATTCTTTCACTTCTATAGGAGTCGATAAAAAAAAGTTGCAAAATAATTTGCAGAAATTCTGTATCAGGCAAGACATATTCCATGTATGTACATATGTATATATGTATGCACATTTGAATGGGTCTGTGATGATGCATTGCCACTTTGGCAATGTAAGAGCTAACCATGCTGAAAGCATAGGCATTTTTCCTGAACTTTTTTTACTTAAGATTTGCATCAACAAATTTTATTGGTTTTGTAGACTTTTATTGAAGTTCATATTTTTTAAAATTTTCAATCATTTTCATAATTTTTTGAAGCCGTTTTAGTGTTTTTTAAACAGTTTCTGAAATTTTATTTTATTCTTTTTATGTGATCTCTAATGCAGCTTTAAGTTTTTATTTGATTTTTTTAATATTTACGTCATTTCTATTTCTACTAAAAAAATGTTTTCCATTTTTCAAATCTTCAGCACTTCAACAAATCCAGCTACTTATCTCAATAAGTTTATTCCACATTTTCTTTGCATTTCATTTCCACTTTTTAATTATTTTTCACAATTCACTTTTTCTTATGCACTCATTTGCTTACTTTTAACGCGTCTTTCTTCATGAACTTTTTTTGCATTTATTTTTCCATTAAACTATTTGTATATTCAACAATGTTCTTGTTTTCTTTATTTTACTTTTTTTGCAAAACGTAAATGCACTTTGTAATCACTTAATGTAAAAAAAAAAATATTTACAATTCAAGTACGTACATATTTAAATGCATTTGTAAATATGTATGTATGTGAATCAACAACTCAGCTAACTAACCAGCTCGTAGTTTCTTATAAAGTTTATTCTGGATCGTCGTCGTCAGTAAGTCGTTGGGTTAGCCTTCATTGTCAGACTATCAGTGAGTTAGCAGCTTTCATTGAGCACCAGCGAATATCAGCAGCTGCAGCGCATTGCATTGCACTTTTGTGTTGTGTTCCAGTACCAACGTTGCAAACGTTTCAAAGTCACGCTCTGTACTGACAAAAAGGGTACAGACATTTTTTGCATTCGCCTCCAGTCAGCAAACTCATAACAGACCCAGAGACAGTGCCTGTGCTGCCAGTATCAGGGACGTTATTAAGGGGAATAATTGGTTACTGGGAGGTGAAAGCGGTGGTAGCACTGAGCAAGCAACGGTAGTCCACTGTGAAAATTGTATGAATATGCACAGTGGGCTAAACAGCTGCTAAATGTGGATGTTTATTTATTTATTTATTAGTCTACCAATTTAAAAATGTATACAGACTAAAATGTTTAAATTCATTTTATTTTGTTATCTTCCGCTGAAGTTGAGCAGTTAATTTTTTTTTCTTCAATGTAGTTGCAAGTGAAGAGAGATGAAGGACGCTTAAGAGCCTGTGCGAAATTGAACTCACCTCATATCTGTGAAAAATTTCAATTTCAAACTACTTTGTTACCGATTTACAAAGGCCCAACATAAAAATTTTATAGTCGTGATCAAAACTATCTCTTAGTATCGAGTATTTGAGAAAAAAGAAAATTTGTCAAAGTATTTATTATTGTTTCTAAATCATTAAATATCCAAAAATAATTTTTACCGCTCGACGAAGGTCAACACTCTCTTGCTTTTAAGACGAAACCTGTAAACTACCACTTTATGGGTCATGCAAATAAATCAGAGAGTTCTTTTCAAAAAAAAAAAAAAGAACGATTAAAATTCCATAGTTTATATGAAATAACAACGATATTTTTGTAGTTTTAAGCTTAGAACCCCTAGGGACTTTTGGAGTACTTTGTGATACCACATTTTCTTATATGATGTCTACACGGCACCTCTTATTTGTATTTCACTTTCCAAAGTGCGGCACGTAATAAATTAAAAAACTTATTATATTTAACGCAACTAGTAATTTTTTCTCGTGTGAACCAAAAGTCGTATGACATAAGAGCTTCCATTCATTTCAGTGAGTGGTATTAAACCTGAGTGCCTTTGTGAAATTTTTGGCTTATATAATGGTGAATGTTAATGTGAGTGACTACGCCCCAGATATCACGACGTCATACATAATCTGGGCATAAAATCTTGTTCGGCGTTAATTAGTCTTGAACTATGTCGTGAACCATTTTAAATCAATTATTTCTTAAAAGAAGTGATTTAATCTGCGTGGGAGTTGCCCTGTGCACCCCCCTTGCGGAGGCGCTGGACACTATTTTTAATGTGTTGCCAATATATTTAATGGCCAAGCAATGTGCGGTCTTTCCTGCTCTGCAGCTGCGAGAGCTATCCGGATGGAGAGACAATGTGGATGGCCATGCAGCTAACCTTAAGTATCTGGATTCGCCTTCGTCGGACTATTGCGCTCCGACTGTATTTTTCAATATCAAGTATGAGGTTATTATCCCGGATAGGGATTATTGGTTGAAGAAGCCACCGGACCTGAGCGATACGCTGCAGATATATACTTACGGCTCCAAACTGGATTTTAAGGTGTGTAGCGGTGTTTTTGCACCTCAACTAGGGTGGAATCTATCATTTAGCATACCCGATCATTGCAGCTTCTTTCGGGCGGAGGTGGCTGCTATAAATGAGGCCGCTGATCACCTGGGGAAGGCTGCTCACGGCTATAACCAAATTTGTATTTACTCTGACAGCCAGGCTGCACTAAAAGGATCGGTACATGTAAGTCGAAGACAGTAAAGAAGTGCCGCAAATCTATTAACGAGATCGCTGAGCAAACTTCCTTCAGTCTGGTATGGGTAGCCTGGACACTCGAATATACCGGGCAATGAGATGGCTGACGAACGTGCAAAAGGGGGCACATCCGTTCCGCTTTCGTCGTCCTGGAAGGGATTGAGTATGCCTCTCGCTACCTGTAAGCTCATTTTGAAAGGGATTTTCCTTAGCGAGCGGGTGTGAGATGGAACAATCTTGAATTCTGCTACCACTCAAAGCTCGTGTGGCCTGAATGGGACGCGAGACGCACAAAAAGTCTCCTTCTTCTTGATAGGGGGGACATATCTCTGGTAGTTGAACTTATAATCGGCCACATAGCAATCGGGAGGCACGCACAACGGCTGGGTGCTCTCTATAATTATTACTGCAGCTGCAAAGACGAAGAGGAGATAGAAAAAGTCAAACATTTTCTGTGCGATTATCCCGCGTTTTGGCACAAGAGGAAGAAATTTCTGGGATCTCCCTTCTTTCACGATCTGTGTGATCTGGCTAAGTTGGAACCTAAGAAACTCCTGACGTTTGCTGTGTCGAGCTGTTGGTTTGAGTAGGGGAGAGATCCACGTGGTATCACAATGGAACCTTTTTGGGCCTAAGTGCACTGGTGCTCGTACCGGTGGCCACTCTAACCTAACCTAACCTAACCTATCGGAATCTTTTAGAATCGTTAAAGGTCTAAGCAAAAGCAAAAACACAAATTTTGATCTTTTCATGCTATTAGCTACAGAAATTTTTTAAAGAATTTGCATTATGCTAAGCAATCATATTACAACGCTAAGGGCTGTTTTCTAATGCGAACTTTAAAGCTTATCTTTCCGGTAAGTTATTTTTCATGAACGAAATTTGTGTTAGCAGGACATATAAATTTAAAAGTTCACACAAGAAAACGGCCCTAAAGCAAGCAAGAAAACCTGCAGGGAAAGTGGGAGACAGTCCCGTAAAGCGACAACTTTGTACTACACTACTAACCTTCTTTCAACTGGTACTGTCTCTTTATGAGACAGTTCTGCACAAGTTCAGAACTAGTGCGTGTCTCTGAACACTCAGAAAAACACTTATGTAAATGATGAAAACATTTTTGTTTAAATTAGGTAAAATTTCGTTTATGTTTGTTTGTTTGATGGTGCGTTCAATTTATACTTAATATTTAAAAATGCATGAGCTTAGCGCCGGCTTATAATACTTGAATATTCATTTATTATCTTTTTTCTATTCATGTTGTTTTCAATTATTATGTTTTTTTTCTGAAAAAAAGAAAGAAACATTTACTGGCATATTGCGATGGTACCATTTCGAAAACCGCCACGTAATGAGCATCATGAAATTTCGTAATGTTATCAAAGGTTTCACTGAGATTCGAACCGCGAATCACACGTTGAAACTGCAGTTGCCGTAACCACTAGACTATCCTGCTTGTATTTGTTTCCTTGCTTAATTCAGTTTATCTCATTTCTACACAAACAACACAATTGAGATATTCTGTCCCTATATTATTTTGTGTGTATATAGATTTTACTGAATTAAGCAAAGAAACAAATAGAAGCAGAATAGCCTAGTGGTTAAGGCAACTGCAGTTTCACCGTTTGATTCGCGGTTCGAATCTCGGTGAAACCGTTGATAACATTACGAAATTGCCTGATGATGATTATGTGGCGGTTTTCGAAATGGTACCATCGCAATATGCCAGTAAATGTTTCTTTCTTTCTTTTCAGTTTCTCTTAGAAAAACATAGTAATTGATAATAAGCTCATGAATTCTTAAGTTTCATTTCATTGAGTAACATTTTCTAAGTTTGTATAAAACTTTTCATTAATTGGAGGAAAAATTTATGTTAAATTTTTTCCAATAAAGCATACCTTATTTAATCAAATCAGTGAATAAAAGCACTCGGCTATAAAGATGAGCACCTTGACTAGAAGTCCACTATAAGATAAAATAATTATTGTTAGGCCTTGAGCTCGGTTCGTAGCCGCGATCCTACAAGTCGGTAGACCGATATAACAACAAAAATTTAAAAAATTTTTCTTTAATTAATCATGGGAAAAAAATATCCAACAAAATCTCTGATGTGGAGTTAATTTTTTTATTCAGTATTTAGTAAAATGTGAGTTTTGAATTTTTTTTTTTGCAAATTGTTGGAATATAGCTTGAATAATACGAGATGAGGAAAGCGATTCATGATATGATTCACTGTATCCACCTCTTCATTTCTTTAGTTTATATCAGTCTATGCCCTATCAACACACCAAGCACTGTAGAGAGTTGAATATATTAGCAAAGAGGATAAACAAATAAGAGCCACCAGTCTGCTACGAGTGGCGAGTAACTCGCTGGAAATCAAAAAAATTGATGTCTATTGTTTTCTGTGAGGGACATTTTTAATTGTCTCGCATTTAACCATGCCATGTAGGCACCTTATGCAAATCTGACTTTTGGAAAGAGAATTAATTAATTAATTAAATACAGTCGGAAAAATAAACACAAATACCCCACGAAATATATAGAAGACATTTATGCACAACTCGCCCGAACAAAAACCTGCGATTACCTTAACCAAAAACATTACGCAAAGTAACGAGTAACGTCTCTTATTAAATTTATCCTCTTTGATATTACTACCATAAAACAACCATTGGCACCATTGCTTTCCGAGTATTCTTAGAAAAACAAATAACTTCGAGATGCTTTCATCTGTTCTAGCACCATACATTTATAGTTTTAAATTAAAACGACATCTTTATGATGTGTCCAAATGGTTTTTTTTTTATTTTATTGAATGCTGTAGACGAGTTAAAATAATGTTGCTCATACGCAGTGTTGGTCGAATAACATTTTGTGATTTTCTCCTCTAGATAGATAGATAGATAGAGAGATACTTCTTTATTTCAAAATATTTAACATAAGTATTATACCTTAAATCTAAACAAAATCAGTTGGATTTTCTTAAAAATATATTTTGAAAAATAAAGAATAAGACAATGACTTGTTAGTCATCTGTCGGAGTTGTTGGCTTTATATAAATTTGGCTTCTAGCTTAAATTTATTCACAATTTCAAGATGAAAACACAAAGTCAAATTAAGCGCTTATGTTTTATATTCAAATTAAAAATTTTCAAATTCTGTTATTATTAGTTTTCTGTATTTCAGAGCACCAGTAATATAGTTAATAAATTTTTTCCAATCAGGATCGTTTTCCCCATTAAGCACACTGATTACTTCCTCATACCCTAAATATTCTCTTTCAAAACAAACTTTTCCGTTTTATTGAGGTTGCAGAGTGTACAGCCTCTATTGTACCTGCCCTCTGAATAAATTAAGTCGCATCTCGCCTTGAAAGTCCATATTGTGTTCGCACGACTGAAGCTTTCTTTAAAATACTGCGTCTCTAAATTATGGTCAAAGTATTTATAAATTCGATTTTCATTACTCTGGTGATTTTCGCCACATTCTCACTCTGTTTTCAGCTTTTAAGTGCGATAATAATAAGAAATTATTATTTTTCCAGGCTTGCCTTTTCGTCTCTTCATTCCAAACTATGGTCGCCTCATTTCCCAAAGCGTGTAATCTCTGTGCCCAGAATACATTTTTGTGTAAACTTTTTTTTGACAATATTCTTCGCAATCTATTTTCATTATCTTCAAGCAATGTCTTGTAAACGTACCTCAAATGCAGATTTAGTGTGTACAAATGTCCATTTTCCATATCTGATTTCAGCATTATTGCGTAAGTTGCAGTGCAGTTGGGGAGCCTATACATTCTTTTGAAGAAGTAACATTGCAATTTGTCTACCTCGCTAAATATTTCAGAACCCCATATTTGCGCTGCATACCGTTGTATAGCTATACAGATCGCATTGTACATTTGCCACTTTTCCTTCATTGAAATTTGGTCGTTATTTAAATACATACCCCAAGCTGCATTTATGCTTGCCTTCGCAGAAGCATTCCTGTTTCCAGATGCTGTGTAAGTACCATTTTTGGTGTGAGCGTTACTCCTAAATATGTATATTCAAATACTATTTTTAGTTCTTCCCCTTTGTATATCCACCTTTCCCTGTTAGCCTTTCACTATTTCGCTGACAGTCTAACTCCTTTTCTAAACACCATAACTGCTGATTTGGCTAAATTTACCTCTAAATTCCAACTTTCGCAATATGTTTCAAGGTTACGAATCATTTTCTGTACCGTTTGTGCATCATCGGACAAGATTACTATATCATCTGCATATAGCAGCAACCTTATGTTCAGTTTTTCTATTTGCAAACCATCCCCTAAATACTCATGCAAGTCATTTAGATATAATGCAAATAGAAGAGGGGAGAGTAAACAGCCTTGTTTGACACCAGAAGTTGTGTTAAAGCTATCGGACACTTCGTTTCCGTTCCAGACTACCAAATTTGTCGTCTCATAAACCTGCTCAATAAAATCTACGAATTTCCTTGAAAATCCTATGCTTCTTAGTTTGTAAATAAGTAATTTTCTAGAGATTTTATCGAACGTCGCCTTAAGATCTATGAAGGCAGCGTATACTTTCTTTTTTTTTCACTAAATTTCAACTTTACGATGGAGGCTAAATTTTAAAGGTTGTCGGCTGTGGAATAGTTTTTACGAAATCCTGCTGGATACTCAGACATGATATTATTGTCTTCAAACCAACACGACAGCCTTTCATTGAGCACACCCATCATTATTTTTGCATTTGTATTCATAAAACGCCACTCCCCTATAATATCTTCTCTAAACACAAATTATTTTAATAATTGCTATCAGGATTGAATAGCTATGCTTAAGTTTACACATTGAATAGGGACAACTTTTTTACTAAACGACTTTGTATATCAGAGTTAAAAATTTAATTGTATGATAATACAAAAGCCATGCCATTTGTTTTACTAAAAAGCTGGATCAATAGTCAAGCAAACGCATATTCTGCATACAGACAAACAGGACTTCATTTTATAAAGCTTCAAGGTTTAACACATATTTGTTTATACCAAATACGTTTTAGCCCACTGTAATACGTCAATGCAAGCAACACTATTATGATACCAACTACTATTCTGACTCAAACAACAACTACAAGTGCATCAATGAGTCGTTGACGTTCGACTAATACAACTATTCAGACCTAGAAAAGACGAACTGAATAGTAAGTATAGTGGGGTAGTGTTGGTGGAAATGAGGAGAATATGTGAGCAAACTATAATGTGCATGGATGAGCAGGCGAGCAAACAGAACGCCACCAAGAGAACGAATAAACTATTAAATGAACGGATATATGGATTTATGCTTTGTTAGGAAGGTGGGCAATAGTTGGAGAAGTGCAGCGGGCATAATGATATAGGAGGTGCCGAAGTACATATAAACCTGGCATGTATAATATGCATGTGTATGTAAAAAGACTGGCTGGTATGTATGAATGTTGAGAAAAATAAAAAAATAAATTCTTCCCGATACGCTTTTTTAAATAAATATTTGTACAGGGTAAAAACGGATATCTTCCATATATACATATTTTCACAAGCTTATACGTATATGAATATGTATGCGGCAAGTATTCTAAAAACTTTAAATACGCGTTAGTTTATACCTATTTCAAAGATCGAACTATTATAGAAACGTAAACACATGCAAGCAGGTGGGATTAAACACAACCAGTTACCAGTTATCGTAAACTCCTGCACAATTATCGAGCGCGCCAGAAGAAATAATTACATAGGAGTAGAGCAAAGGCGAATGTCATGAAAATAAAATCAGAGAAAATGCACCAAATGCAAAATCGCATATAAATGCGCGTACACATTGTTATATAAATACAATCGTATATACCGCAAGCTCATCTAGTCGTTAAAACTCACAAGAATAGCTATACAGAGAAATGTCATTTAAAGTACCCAATAAAAAAGTGTACGAACTTTTCTCTCGAGCATGATACATCTCATATTCTATCTAGACCGTGCATGATTCCGAGCCATACATCAGGACCGATATGATGAGCTACTTGTAGAGCATGATTTTTGTTCGCCTAAATAGAACTTTATGTTTCAATTTCCTAGTCTGTCCTAAGTAGCACTTGTTGGTGGCGTAACTGCCAAAGCGCAAATGCTCCGATAACATATTTCCTGGAAGAGAGCAAGTATTTTGTCTGGTTCTCATATACCAGAAGAACCGCTTGTTTTTTGTCTATTTATCCCATCCAGGTATGGCAGAGCTTGCGTAACGTTTATTAATGCAAATTATATCAATATCATCAGCATGCGTCAGCAATTGTACGCTCTTATAACAGTTCACAACATCATGGTTTAGATTGTTGCAAGAATTATTTTCAAAAATTTGCACAAAAGCGAATCGCACTGTTTTAAGCTTTCAAATAAATCGTAGAAGTCATTTACAATCCTTATGATGCTCGTGGTTTAATCCACGTCATTTAGCAAATCCTTATTAGCTTTGCAAGTATCTTAAATTCAAAGAAAGCCATGAAAAGCCTTTTAGCAGCAATTAATCTAGCTGCTGTTCGGAGTCTGCAAAAAAGTGTCTAGCATCCAACAAGGAGTGGAAAAACATCAAAATACCACTCTTCAAAAAGAGGAAATCCGCGTGAATCTTCTCTTAGACATATCGTGCTATTACCTGTTATAATAATATCAAGCCGGAAGTTGAGCACTAGCTGAGAGACAGCCCAATGTGCAAATCCACCAAAGCCATAGCCTTTTCAATTTAATATTTTCGGAAAAATTGAAACAATGCGACATCAGGACGGACCCGGTCACAGCTGTTACGATAATATCTTTGTTAATCTCTTCAAAAGAAGAAAAGACTTTGAAGAGATTTAGAAGGTCCGCTCTGTCATCACGTTGTTTAATTTCTTTTTTCAATTTATTAAATAAATAAAAAATTTATTTGTTTGATTGATTTTGCCGTAAGAAGGCTGATAGGTTCTGGTATAATAACCTTAATTGTAAGACCCACACTCTCCCACTAGTAAATAACGCTGCCTTCGTTCGTATTATTTACTTTTTATCATCACTAACACAATTTTTGCTTGGTAGTAAGCGTATCGCGTCGTCATTTTGTGGGTGCATTGCTCCGGTTTACAAAAAACTCTTGCTGCAAAAGCTTCAAACAAACTACGGAGCAACAATCAACCGCACCAGAGATTTTATCATTACAGTGTGCAATTTTGGCCGTCAATAGGAGTTAATTGTTCAAATAAAATAATATAAATAATAAATCACCACACTTCTCAGTAATCTAGAGCGTTGATCAGACAATTAAATAAAAGCGTTGGGCGTGTGAAATTTCTAAAAATGTGAGGAGTAGCATAACCTGATTAAGGTTCAGTTGGTCTTACTTATTACTATCAATTGAAATTTGACGCGTCCAACGCTTTTATTTAATTGTCAAAACATAATCCTTTCGAATGCTTTACTCGACTCAGCGTATGCTTGTTCCTACTCGAAATCCATTTTTTTGACGTCACTTATATCGGGCTGTATGTAATATTTGTTCCAAATTGGACCACAAATACGATTTTTTGAAATATTTCGATCCACGCGCCACCTTTCGGAGTTGTTTTTCTTATTATTGATCAAATAATTGCCAATAAATGCTACTTTGGACTAGGTAGGCAATTGAAAAGTAAAGTCCTTTCTCGGCGAACGAAAATCATACTCTACAAGTCACTTATCGTACCCGTCCTGCTATATGGGGCAGAAGCATGGACCATGACAACAGCAGATGGAGCGGCTTTGGGAGTGTTCCAGAGAAAAGTTCTTCGAAAGATTTATGGACCTCTACGCGTTGGCGATGGCGAGTACCGAAGAAGATTTAATGATGAGCTGTACGAGCTATACGCAGACATCAACATAGTCCAGCGAATTAAAACGCAGCGGCTGCGCTGGCTAGGCCATGTTATGCGAATGAAAGATGATGCTCCGGCCAAGAAAGTGTTTCTATAGGAACCCGCCTATGGAAGCAGAGGTAGAGGGCGGCCCCCACTCCGTTGGAAGGACCAGGTGGAAAACGATTTAAACTCCCTTGGTGTGACCAATTGGCGCCGGTTGGCGGAGCGAAGGAGCGACTGGCGCGCCTTGTTGGACGGCCATAACCGTTTAGACGGTTAAGCGCCAATTAAGTAAGTAAGTTATCGGTTTGTTGTCGGCTTATTATCGCTTAGTCATGAGCTTCTTATTAATTTTATATCGTCTTCTTATCGATGGATTAAAGATGTGTTATCGATCTAATATTGAAATTTTATCGGTATCTGATGCATAACAAGCCGTTGAATCACAGATATAAATAAATAGCGATAACACAAAATAATCAATAACAAATTGATAGCACGCTGATAGCAAATCGAATACTTTAAAGAAATCGATCCCGCTTCGATATCAAATCGATAGTTTTTCTATAAAAAATCAATAACACGCCGATAACAATTTGGCAACACTCAGATACCAAATCGATTACTTGTGAATAACAAATCGACAACTTTTTGATATAACATTGATCACTTTTCGGTAAAAAAACGTTAGCAAATCGAAAACTTTCCGATAATAAAGAGATAACTTTTTGTTATCAAATTGAAAATTTATCGATACAAAATCTTGAAACTAGTACGGACCTATTAAGTAAAAGGTTTTTGAGATAGGACTATCTGTACTCAAATAGCAGGTTCTTTTTGGAAAAACAAGATGTAAAAAAATTTGTTTGCATGTTTTCTTCTTTATGTTCTAAATAATTGTGTTCAGGGTAACTTTCGTCGGTATTGCATTTTGGACTTAAGATATTTTTAACCTGCCTCTCGTTTCAACTTTTGCTTCCCTTGCGAAGGATAGAGGTGTATTTTTGGCATTTCTTGGTAGAATTAATGACAAATAAATATAAAAAAAAATAAAATGTTTGCAGATCTATCAATAAAGTGTTAAAATCCGCTATCTATATAAAAAAAAAGTCCCACTGTACGTCAGCACGTCGTAATAAACGCTGATGGTCCCCCTCACCTGACAGCACCATCCTCTGTACATTGGAATACGGTATTCGAGCGAGATTTTTCTCTCATAACAACGAATCGGAGAGTGAAGAGTGAAATTTATAATTTTTGCTATTCAACCAACCAACTTCCTACCCTCTTATGCCGCACTAAACCGTTGGCCAATCGCGTGCGCCTCTACGGCAATGTAGGCGCTTTTCCCTGTTTGCTTGCGTACCACATGTATTCGGGCTATTGCGGTGCATCGCTTAACACGAACACGCACATATGTGGACACACGTTTTAATATAGGCGCGCTTGCACTTCGGCGCCCGGACGCCATTATGATAGAATTGGCGACGTACATATATTTCTCGTTCGGATCCCGCGCACTCGTCGCTCGATGGTGGACATTGCTCGTTGATAGCGTTCCCGCTTAAGCACCATAAATTTAAATTTTTTTGGTTTTTATTTTTATTTTTGTTGATACTGTTGCTGCTGCATCGCTGTGATCCACACCGTCCTTGCGCAGTTGACGTTCACCAGAAAAGCTGTTGGTATTTTTCAATGCATGGTATTTGTGTTGTTATTTTTGTTGTCGCTGTAGGTTGTCAGTTGTAGTTCAATGCAGTGTTGTTGTCGTTTACTAATTTGCTCTTGCCTCTTTATGTACTCATGCATGTTTGTATGTCGATTGGTGCTAAGTTTCCTTGCTAAAAATGCGACTCGTCTACGATGAGTCGCAAAGGAGTTACGACTAGTGCAAGTTTTGATCTCTTTGTATGCGTTGAACTGATCTCTTTTGTTTGAGCATGTCCTATGACGATACTGATGGAACCTATTTATACCCGAAAGGGAACGATAGGATCAATTACCTTTGTACCCATATGGGAACGATATGGGAAGACTCATCCCTTTTCTCATGAAAAAGTATTATTTTTCGTATGGTAAGAGGCTAAGGACATTTTAAACGCAATATTGAAACTTTGCAAAAAATTGTTAAATACATCTTATTAAAAAGTTATTAAGTTGCCAACTCATTCCAAGAGTGCAACATATGGTCCAAGTCATTTAGGTTCGGTACAGGGCTCCGGGATTTTTTTAAATAATTCAAATCAATTGTCTGTAATCTTTTTTTTATTTTACTCACTTCGTTGCCGTTTTGTTTTTATTTTTCTTAAAATAGATTTCAAACAGACTAATCCCAACCCTACCTTAAAGGGACTAGAGGGTATCAACTATGCCACAATGTACACAAAAGTGATTAATCGGAGACCATTCTCATTAGGGATTAATCGCACGATTAATGCAGTTTTTTTTTTTAATGCATTACCTCTTGTGGCTTTTGTAAATACAAATACATGTATACGTTGTTGTGTTTGTGTCTTATACTCTTTAATTCTTGTTTTCTTATATAGAGAGTTTATTTACACATTGTGTTGTTGTTGTCTGCGTTGCGTCGTAGAATATTTCGTAAGTACATATTTGTAAAAACAAATTCACATAGACGTATACGCCTTATAAAAGGCTTATGCTATTTGATCAAAAGACTAAACATTTTAGAATGCCAAGCTTCTCTGGCACAACATGTCCACATAAGGGGGCAGTAAAACAGCTGTTCATGAACTCATAGATACCACAGTCAGATTTTTACAGAAATTTAAAAGAAAATAGCTCGATCAGTCTTTAAAACGAGCTTTCAAAATTACATACTCAGCTGAGAGCTTTGGGGACAAAATAAAGGAAAATTAACATGTAGGAAAATGAACCTAGGGTAACCCTGGAATGTGTTTGTACGATATGGGTATCAAATGAAAGGTGTTAATAAGTATTTTAAAAGGGAGTGGGCCTGTTCTATAGGTGGACGCCTTTTCGTGTTAATAAGTATTTTAAAAGGGAGTGGCTCTAAGTTGTATATGTGAACGCGTTTTCGAGATAGCGACCAAAATGTGGACCAGGGTGACCGAGAATATCATCTGTCGAGTACCGCTAATTTATTTACATTTGTAATACCACGAACAATATTCTTGCCTTGATTCCAAAGGCTTTTGATTTGGCCATGCAGAACTTTTTCATTTTCTTCTACTTACGTAGGTGTCACACCCATTTTACAAAGTTTTTACTAAAGTTATATTTTGCGTCAAAAACCCAATCCAATCACCATTTTTCATCCGTTTTTTCGTATTTGGTATAGATTTATGGATTTTTTTCATTCTTCGAAATTTTCGATATCGAGAAAGTGAGCGTGGTTATCGTCGGATTTCGCCCATTTTTATTACCAAGAGAAAGTGAGTTCAGATAAGTACGTGAACCAAGTTTAGTAAAGATTTATCGATCGAAGCCATCGTGTTAATGGCCGAGCCGAAGGACAGACGGTCGTCTGTGTATAAAAACTGGGCGTGGCATCAACCGATTTCGCCCGTTTTCACAGAAAACAGTTAACATCATAAAATCTATGCCCCTACGAAATTTCAAAAGGATTGGTTAATTTTTGTTCGACTTATGGCGTTAAAAGTATTCTAGACAAATTAAATGATAAAGGGCGGAGCGACGCCCCTTTTGAAATTTTATTTTAGTTTTGTATTTTGTTGCACCATATCATTACTGGACATGAATGTTGACATAATTTACTTATATGCTGTAAAGAGATTAAATTTTTTGTTAAAATTTTACTTTAAAATTTCTTTTTAAAAAGTGGGCGTTCATACGATTTTGCAAATTTGTATTTAGCACGCACATAGTAATAGGAGTAACGTTTCTGCCAAATTTCATCATGATATCCTCAACGACTGCCAAATTGCAGCTAGCAAAACTTTTAAATTATCTTCTTTTAAAAGTGAGCGGTGCCACGCCCATTGTCCAAAATTTTACTAATTTTCTATTCTGCGTCATAGGGCCAACCCACCTACCATGTTTCATCGCTTTATACGTCTTTGGTAATGAATTATCGCACTTTTTCGGTTTTTCGAAATTTTCGATATCGAAAAAGTGGGCGTGATTATAGTCCTATTTCGTTCATTTTAAACAGCAATCTGAGATGAGTGCCCGGGAACCTACGTATCAAATTGCATTTAGATACCTCAAAATTTACTCCAGTTATCGTGTTTACGGACAGGCGGACGGACGGACATGGCTAAATGAATTTCGTTTTTCGCCCAGATCATTTTATATATAGAAGTCTATATCTATCTCGATTAGTTTATGCCGTTACGGGGTACCGTTATGCGAACAAAGTTAATATACTCTGTGAGCTCTACTCAGCTGAGTATAAAAAAGACTGAGATGACACTAACAAAAACAAAAGAGTCCCAGTTTCGTTTGGCCACTCAGAATGGTACTGACCTCTACCTCTCTACGAGAGTTTAGTATATAGGTTTCGAAAAACTCGATTAGTTTAAGATAGAAGGCTTAGCTGGAAAAATAACATCGAGCGTAACGTGGAAAGCGCTATATAGCGTCTCCCAGCAGGTTAGAGACCTTAGAGTATACCCGCGGCATGTACGCCTGTCGTAGGAGGCGACTGAAATGCCAAACTGATTTAAGGAGTTGTGTAGCGTAACCCTTTCAAGGGGTTGCCAGTGCAATTTATAGCTTCCCCAACCTCACCTACCCATAGCGTATTGTGTGTCCTTAGCAGCCGAAGCTCTGGCGACCCAAAGGTCCTCATGGATCTAGGAGGCGGGATAGCCTAGAAGGTTCCATGTGGATATACTAAATCCTACCCGAGATTGTCGGACTAGTACATTAATGGTGCTTGTGACCGGAGCGCATCGGATCTAACTCCGGCAAAGGATAATCAACATCGATAACACTACCCGAAACCTTTGGGGAATATCCTTGTCGCTACAACAACAACAACAGCTACGTAGCGTTATAATCTTCCAAAATTAACTGGTAACCGGTTTTTTCTCTGGAAATCGTAAACTATCCCTATGAGTTCGTCTTCCTGACTCGGCTAGTATCTTCCAAACGATTGTACTGGGTATAGAGATGGCTGATGGACTACCATGAACAATGAAATGGGGGGCGTAATGTACACATGTTATGGCACTGTCAAGCGAGATAACGGTCTATAACTGGTACAACACGGATAGCTGCGGGGCAGCACAGCAACTAACCAAGCAAATAGCTGTAGGGTGAATGGGGTATCCGCCACCCTTCCAAAAATATTTCTCTGGATGGGTAGCTTATATCTTCTCCTGAGGGGAAACAATTCGGACGGATTCCGAGGTTGAATATCATTCAGTACACTCGGATAGAAAACGACTATGGAAGACAGTATTTGGCAATGAGCATTTTTGATAAAGTGGGATGCTGGTTATGTACACACCTATGACCAGATTCATAAACTCTTATGCATATGAGGATTGCAGCAGCGGACAATCGAAAAAAGCACAACTTCAAAATATGTCACACTAAGTTCCCAAAAATGAGACTGACTGCATGGAGCGAGCTTGCACACTGAAATATAGAAATGTTGTGAATATGAAGAAATGGTGAGCCCGATAGCTTATTCGTAGATGATATAGCCTAAGGAATAGTAATAGATAATGATGAAATGTGGATGACAATATAGCGACACAGAAACACAAAACACTCTAGTATATTTCGCAAACGACTAAAACACCGCCAACAAGCCGGTTGGACCTTAACCGAGAAACTTTTGAAATATGATAATATCTATATTATTCCTGATACTCCCCCTGCAAGAAGAGAAAAATATCCCAGAGGAACTGCCACTGTGCATCCTGTCTTTTAATCTTGTGCCACTTTGTGCTGTGTCGGTAAGCCCTGGCTGATATATAATGCGGAAGTTGAATGATCTTTGGAGTATTCGTGGAAAATTGATTGGAAAATTTTTTGCGCATTTGGGTATAGCCTACTGCAGGAAAATTTTCCAATAACTAGTTAAAGGTTCACTTGCACTTAATCAAAATTAAGCTTAACAAGATCAAGAGGCTTTGCTGGCAGGTAAATACTTCTAATTGGGCAAATAAAGTGCATTAAGGCATTGTCCGTTAAATTATCCAACTCTTGGCGTTTCTGGCGAAAAAGTCATGCTTTGTTATAATCAACAAGAACTTATGTGGTAATTTGATTACTTACATGATTTTCTGAAGGTTGAGTATAAAAATAAATAAATATTAGCGCTCTTCATACCCTGCAGTCAAATGAACTAGTTCCAAACTACTTTACAACTTCTAACTAGTCCAACTAAGCAGCCTACTTCGATTTATTCAAAAGGCGTAAGAGTGTTCTGTGTTATAGCAACTAAAAGTCTTAGAAGTTTATAAAGTGTAAGGGTACGCTTACACAGCCACCGATAAACTGAAAAATTGCAATCAGCTGATGAAATCAGCCGGGCTGGTTTTTTTTTCTTACATTTTACTTTTTCACAAAAATACGCTTGCGTTTATGCTTTTATGTGTTTATCCCATAAAGGGCGCCTGTTTTGCACACAATTAATAATATTTTCACCCATCGCACAAATATTTAATTTTTCACAGTAAATGCACGCAATTTATCGGACGATAAAATTTAATACGCGCGAATTTATCGGCTGTGAAAAACGACAACGGCCGACAACAATTCGGTGATTGGTTGAAATGTACCCACGCTCATCTAAATACATGTGTTTATTTTTATCGGACGATTATGACCGGCATCGGGCGATTAAAATCGGTGGCTGTGTAAGCGTACTCTAAGTCAAGTCTCGTACCCGATACGGGCGAGTTGGTTCAACCGTGGTACGAATTAAGCGTAGGAACTGCCCAAGTATACTCGAGTTTTCGAAAGTTGAGGTTTTTGTCTAGTTCATACTTTGGCATAAAAATGAAATGTACAAAGTAATGTGGGCTTATTGTGAGCTATAGTGAAGTCTAAAGTCAAAAATTAACACATTAATTGGAATTGCGTGTGTTCCTCCCTGATACATCGACTTTACGTAGCTATAAGGCAACTAGCTCGCTTTTTACGAACTCTCTGTCTGAATCAATTTCTATGTGAAAATTCAACTTTGTAAACTAGTGTTTCGTAACCCATTAGTTAGGTGTTTCACTGCAGGGTTTAGGTATATGACTAATTTGGTCTATAATAATACACAATAGCACTGAATTCGCTAGTGCGCGTACACTAAATCCATCTAAACACATAAAAACATACATATCTACTATGTATATACAGCATATGCCGACAATGAAATCACCATTGACGACAACAAAGATCAGTGTTGCATTTAAAATTACACCAATTGCTTTCGCATTATGGATCCTAATAATTGCATTCAGTACGTGTTCGTACTCATTAAAATTAATCACATGAATAACTGCATATTTTCATTAAGACCGAATAGAAAGTATATGAAAATAAGAGACGAAGTCCGCAAAATCGTCTTTTTAATTAATTATTGAAAAATATTTTCATATTTTTGTGTACCTGATTTTATGATGAAAATTTGTTTAGTTTTGCCGAATGTACTAATCAAATTGTGTTTCCACTCAAAAATTGTCTGTTGGTTGCTATGCTAAAATGTGATCACTATGCACTTATATTACACTCAGAGAAAAAATTCATTCAAAGCGAATGCTGGCTAAGTCCACATATGCTTTAAACATGTCCTAATATAAAGATCTTAACGTAAAAGTTTTCCAACAGAACTCTATTTTGACAAAACTTCTAAGTTGCGATCTTCCTTTTAAGATAAGTCGATATATTTTTACAAATTCTCATATATGTACCTCGTCCGCAAGTTCCAACACGGCCTATCTGAGAATATTTTGTTCTGTTTCATAATTCGTTTAAAAACGCCTTTTCCAAATTTGTTTTTATGAACAACCGAAAAGCTTTTGGAAAAATATCGTTTGTTATCAATTTGTTGTCCAAAATATATATTTTGCTATCGAAAAAATATCGATTAGTTTTTGATAAGGTATCGACTTTTATTGAAAAAATAACGATTTTTTACCGAAATCTGTTGAAATATCGATAATTTTTCGATAAAAAACCGATAACATGTTGATAATTAACCAATAATGTACCGATAACTCTTCGATAACAAACCGAGAAACGTCGATAAAAAGCATTACTTGCCGATAATAATACAATATCAACAAATAAATTTTCCAGGAACAAAATATTTGCTAACATAATGCCGAAACTAAAGAGTATATATTTGTCAAGAGGCGTCACTCGATACTTTTGTTGTTGCCAAAGCAAATTACTCGATGTTTTCTCAAGGTAGTCGTTGGTTTTTTTTATCAGATGTATTTATAAAAACGCCTTCTATACATTTTCGTGGGGTATTTGTGTTTATTTTATTGATTGTATTAAATTAATTAATTAATTCTCTTTCCAAAAATCGTAATTATGCAAAGTCACTTTACCGCATAACTATATAGGATTCAATTTAAAAAAACCAAACAAAACTTCCTTGAAAATCACATTCGACATGATAGGGTTGCTTTGGCAACAACAAAGTATCGAGTGACGCCTCTTAACAAATATATACTCTTTGCCGAAACGATCTGGAAAATCTCCGATATGATCCCAAGATTTTATCATAACGTTCTCAAAATAGTCTCGACAAAAGCCCCAAATAGTCCCTAAACAGGCGTGCGAATAGTGTCGAAATGTGCCCTAGCACCTAACTAAAACGATTTTGAAGTACTATCTAAAACAATCCCGAAAAAACAAAAAAAGTCTCGAAATCAACGCAATATTAGCCGCGTTTTTTTTTACACGTAAACGTCTATACGCTTAAACTTTATATGAACTGCTAAGCGTGAAACTTTAAATACACCTCTGAAATTGCTGCGCATAAAATGTGTATTACTAAATTTCAATGGGCATTATACTCAGATGTAACTGAAATATATATTTTTGTTTCACCCTCTACACTAATTCTATGTATTCTATGTGTGTACACAATTCATCGCAACTGATTTAGCTTTATGTTATACCCTATGGCCATCAGAGGGTTGTGTCTCCGCTTTTCGGTACACCCTGTGGCTGTAGCTAGTTATTTAACCACTGCCGCTAGATGGGTTTCCTAAGCATTATCTAAGCGAGGATAGGCGTTTTGTTTTTCACGCGCAAACGTAAACGTATACGCGTGTATAAAAAAACACGGCTATTATATCCAAGCAGTCTAACAATAATTTCAAAATGGTCCCGAATAATAAGTGATAGTTAAAAAAAAAAATTTTAACAAAAATTAATCACCGTGAAAGACCGAAAAATTTCAAAAATAAACATATCTTGAGAGCCTTGTTTTGTTCTCGAATATCTTACAGTACTATGTTTTTGAAATTTTCGGACTAGTATTTAGTACTTATCTTATTCTAATGATACCAAGTATCTAGTGCATATGGTGTCTAGAAAAGATGCAAAAACCGATGTGCACATATTGGAAAAAAAAACAAAAACGGTACGATTTGAAGATCATGTCGAGCGATTTCAAAATAGAAAATTCAAAAATATCAACAGTAAAAAATTTTGAACTCAGTTTTCATCAAAGCAAATATATGAGTACAAGCTTGGACCAAAAAGAGAACGACTTTTTTGGTTCGAAAACGAAGATATTTTACAAAATCAGAGAATTAAATGGAAATCAAAAGACACGCCTAAAACGGATTGACAATTCGTACGAAAACGTAGATGCTCGAACACATTCGACTTTTTCGTCGTTTTGGCGCTGGTGTTATTTTGAAATAACGCACGATGCAAGTTTGTCTGCCAAAATGAACGCAAGAAAACTTAAACTTTAATTTGCTTATTGAGATTGACAGCGCATGGAAAACGTAAATTTTGAACTCTTTTGTTGCTGCTTCGGCGTTCCCGTTGTATTGCCTGATGATTGGGAACATAGCCATAAAGACGTGTAAAGTCTGCCGTTGACGCAACGTAAACGCCTAAACGACGCAAAATTCGAATGTGTTTGGGCCTTAAGTTTTTCTATTCCTTCTATATTGCGTTGCCTGTGCATTGAAACATAGCAATTAACACGAATGTGTTGAAAAGTCAGCTGTGTATTTTGTTGTTTAAAGCCGGAGTCATTGGTGCCGTATGTCGTATCGCTGTATCCGTATCCCTAACGTAATCAGCTGTTTATCGTTACGACGGTAAACCAAAACCCAATTGGTTGGCTACGATACGGTTACGACCTTAGCGGCACCAATAATCGATTGCATTGATTCTCATAAAGTTGGTCGAATCAGCTGTTATAAGGTTACCGATAAAGCACCAATGTCTCCAGCTTAAGGAAAGGTGCACACGAGGCTACGCGTCATATACGCGTACAAGATATTTCATATATCTACAATTTCTCTACGTCTCCAGATCTGCACACGAAGCTACTTTCGAGCGTCGCTCCAAAAAGCAAACAATTATTGAAAAAAATAAAAAATTTAATTTCTTCAGCTATATCCGTCCCCGAAACCAAAGCAAAATAGGTATTAAACGTTGTTTGCATCCCCGTGCCTTTGTAAATTATGAAAGGTAATTTTAAACCGCCGCGGACTAGAGAAAAGGGTGATTTCTAGTTTCCAACACTTTTTAACCTTTTAAACGCTTCAACAATGTCTAACCAAGCTGTTGTGGTGTTTAATACACTTTTTCGCTTTGGTAATATACCTTTCACGCACTTTTATTAACTAAAGTAACATTTTTTAACTAATTACACAAATTTGCATACAAAAAAATGTAAACAAGCATCTTGTTCTTCCTTTTTTCAAGCGTACGTACGCTCAGCGACCAACATTGCTGTACGCTTAGCTACACGAAAATTTCATGCTTTGTCGCTTTCATGCAGCTGACGCCTCGTATGCAGCTCTCCATTCAAATACATGTGTTCGACATCAAAGCGTACAAATTTCGACTGCAGCGTGTGACGCGTAACCTCGTGTGCACCTTGCCTTACAAGTGTATTTTGTAGTTGAAAAGTAAGTAAGTAAAAAAAAATGTTTGATTATGATATGGACAACTTTCTTCGTTTCCTACACTTTCTAAACTTAGCAAATTCGCCTAATACAAATTTTACAGTCATTAAATTTCAATAGTAATAATAATAAATGCATTCATAGACGTATTTACCTGTTAAATTAAGTTTTGTTAGTTTTACTTTCTTTGCAAACGGCACTTGTACATTTAATGGGAAGCGTGTCTTAACGATTATTAAATTGCCGGCGCCTTTTCTTGCTTGCATTTCATAAAAATATAATTTTAGTCACATATTTATTAAATGTATGTACATATATTTGTATGCAAGTTTTCACATACACTATTTTTTTTTTTTTTATAAATGGGTTTATAGAGAGTTTTGGGGTATCACATACTCAGTAGGTATAATATAATTTAATTAGCTTTAATAATTTTTAATTTTTTCGAAAATATTTTTCAACACTCGAATAATACGACAAAGATAATTCAGCACACAAAAGACTATTTTAAATAAGTTTTTCTTTAATTATTATATTACATTCATATACTGTTTAATTTTTTCTAATTCTGAAACAAAATATTTTTTTTTTTTGTTTTAATTCAAATTTTACAACTTTTTTTAAACGGCCAGCACTATTAAAAGCTTCCTTTCTCAAGGTATTTGCGCTATGAAGTTATTGCAATTTTCTCTATACTCTTTTTCAATATCTTATATAGGTACATATTTGTATGTAGGCGTATATGTATATATGCACTTGTATTTGTATCTACATTTATCCGGTTTGAATAAAATTGTTTGAAGCTTCTTATATTGAGGTAGGGTTCAACTTCTGTGCAACTTCGGATGGATGCAACAGAAAAATTTTTGTATTCGTTTTTCTTTTTAGCTTTGCCTAAACTTTTAAACTTTTGTTAGTTTTTGTTTTAACAAGTTTAAGTCAGGTTTGAAGAAACACAACTATATTTAAAAGCACTAGAGGTTTTTTTTAATATTTTATTACTTTTCTTTATCACCAAAACTTCTGCAAAGTCGTTGATGTCGCTCGAACACTCTTTGTTCCGGAAATGTTTGCTGCTGACTTTTTTGATTCACGAAAAAGGGGCGCGCACAAGTACGAAACCTGGAAATTGATATTTTTTTATTTAATAATATATATATTTTTGCCGTTGAATTTGCTGCGTTGTCTTTCTCAATTTTGCTGCAGTCGTCAGCGCTGCCTAGAGTGCATTGCTACCGAATAAAAGAAGGCGACCAAGAACTTCAAAGTTGTCAATAATAAGAGTGCACATTACAAAGAGCCGAATAGCGGTTGTGAGCGCCCTGTAGGAAGTGGTGGATACCACTTCGTTGACTGATGAGTGGGCTGGCTGCGCTCCTTGGTTGACTGTGTTGGGTGGGGTATGTTAGCGCGCACCTACACATGTAGAATTGCATTGCAAATGTGCTGCGTTGTTCGTAAAGCTGTTGGTGACGTTGGCAGACTCACACGCTTGAGAAATGCAAGCGGATTTGAATGCAAAAATTGCTCCTCAAATAAACGAACTCAACGCTAGCGATTGCAGTGCAGTCGCACAAGTGAGCAGTGTCGGAGGTTTATGTGCAACATTTTTGTAGACAGCAGTGCATATTGGACTGCATCGAAAACAAAATTTGTTAACCCGTACTTGCAGATTTCACGCCTGCAATGGAGTTCACAAAATTTTTAACGATGAGATTTGTCGAAATTTTTTACTAACGATTTTTCGTTTACGGTTCCGATTTTGCTATTCACTAACTAAGCTTTAACAACGCTAACTGGTTGACAATTATATTTAGTATAAAGGGAAGAAAAGTGACCATCACAGCTATACTGGAATTCCTTAACTTTCTAATGACATTCGTGATCGCTATGTAATGAAAAAGTGAATATAACGATTTAGATCTCCAAAAACAACTTTTAATTTCCGTTGAATTTAAAGTCAAGAAATTGGAATGTCTATTGCACCGGCGAAACTGAGTTAGGGAGTAGCACAGTAGTTATCACAAGCGAAAAATCGTTAAAGTTATCGTTAAGCTAAACTTTCGACAAGTCAATCATTAGAAGTTAGTGAATTGAGCCACAGATGTCGATCTCTCCGAAGACATTTTAGGCCGAGCTTCTCTTCCAATTTGCGTTGTGCTCCTTTTTCAGTTTTGCCTACAAAATGGCGGGACGAGACCTACTTGTTTTATGCCGACTACGAACGGGATCTGCAAAGCGGATAAGTTTTCGCTGAGAAGCTTTTCATGGCAGAAATACACTCGGAGCGCTTGCCAAACACTGGTTAAGGATCACCCTTCTTAGAAAAATTTTCTAATTGAAAAAAATTTCAAAAATTTTGATGTTGCTTTGCCCAGGGCGTGAACCCAGGATCTTCGGTGTGTTAGGCAGAGCTAGCTACCATCGCACCACGGCTCCGTCTATTATTTAAAAAAAATTATTACTGAATAGCGAATTTTTCGCTCAAGAACGATACAATTTGCAAAACATGGCGAGCAGAACAAGGCGCTTAGTTCAAAATATCTTTCAAAAACGCCTTATCTCATAATTTCATTGAAAAAAGCTCTATTTCAGAACTCACCTGCAATGCCTTATCTCACCAAAAACTTAATACAATTCGAACTCGTGTTTGAAACAAATTCTGAGCTGGATGTTCTTTACTTCTGTTCTGTTTTAAAAGTAGGCCAAGCTATAATAAAATGTACATTTCGGCCATTGTGGCAAGGATACCCAACTTGTCTTTTCGTGTTGGCATAATCCTTAACGACAGGGTCGAAATTTTACCACTCATTTTACCTTATGGCAACCAACCCAGTTTAGTGCAGATAAACCGTCGGCGCTTGAATGCATGCAGGGAACGCGTCGAGAGAAATCTCAGAGGAGGTAAACCCGTTAACTGAGATTGAACATTTTTGCACGAGCAGTAATGATTTCAGCTCATCGATATTGCGCTCTCTCAATTTTGCGCTCCTCGTAGCTCTGATTTTTTTAACTTAATATTCACCTCTACTGCAGTTATCATGTAAAATAGTGCCGACCGCCACCCACATAATAAGATTACAATTTAACGCGGCCCGATTTAAAACAACAAAAACTATAGCAAACAAACAAAAGTGACAATTTATTTGATTAAGTTGATAACTCAATTTAAAGCTTGAGAAGAATTATTTTTTTCAAGTGATTTATTAATAATTTATTAATTAGTATCACCAACGCGCCAAACGTTCGACCTCACCGTGCGATTACGAATGTGACGCATCGAGCTTTGTTGATGGGCGCATTGCTTGCAGTTGTTGAATGATGCAAAAAAGCCGCCGCGGACAAGTCAAAGAACAGTGGCAATGCCTGCAGCGGCGTCAGCAAGGCAAAAAAAAAAAAAGGTCGTAGCGCCTTATCCAGCACCGACGCTCGCTCTCGCAAGCAGGCGCAATGAACTGCAGCGCAGCGTATACACTCAAAAAAGCTTATACATAAGCTTTTTTCAATGTAAATGTATGTACACGCCCGGCAGAAAAGTCGACTACCTCAGATCCAGCATAGATCCGGAGCATTCGACCACTGCACCAGTTCTATGTCAATATCCAAGCAATGCTTTGAACTGTCCACTTTTAACAGACGATGTCACAACTGTAGATTGCAGTGTTCAACTAGACAGACATTACCCCTTCTTCGTGGTAACTGACGCCAATTTGAAATATAAATCAGTACGTGAGATTTTTTCTCAAAAATGTCCTATCGCAGAAGTACCTTCCTTAGAATTTTTTTCAATTGTCTGATATTAGGGTCTGATTTATTGGATTTCTAGGATTTTATTGAACTCGATTGCTGGAGTAAAATGTGGGTTCATAGTTTGCTTCTGAAGGAAAAACTCTAGGGCTACCCATTTTGAACAAATGCTCTCTTTTCTGCGAAAGGTGCATAACTTTCGGTGTTCTACAATGATAGAATTTTAAGCTCTTAACAGTGTCAGTTACAAGACGTAACTAATCATCTTATCTCATCAGACCAAAAGCCGTGCAATGGTATTTACTGGACTAGTTTCATTTCTCTGTACTACTTCGCTCTTTATGCAGGGGCTCCTATCCTCACTAATACATGCACATTTAAACTTGTACCTCAACATACATGCACATGCACCAGCGAAACGTTGCAAAATTATATTCATGCTTTTTTCACAAATCCACTCACAGCCATGCAAAAAGAGTCGTGTGCTCTTGAGAGTAGTAAATGCATTTAAGTATTATGTGTGCGTTGGCGTTTTACCCCTTTTATTTCGTATCAAGCTTGTTTTCTTTGTGTGTGTATCAGTGTGGCCGTGTTAACACAATTGTATCTTCATTTAAAAAATTTTGTGTTTTGATACTTTTTTGCTAGAAAACAGGTAGTTGGCTCTCGAGTGAGTATTTATTTACAGATAAAATAAAAATGTCAAAGTCGAATGCAAATATATTTTCAAAATCCCTTTTTACATGAAATTTTGCTTCGTTTTGGCGTTGATGTTGTGTGAAAAGAGGTGGGCTAACAGGTGTTCACTACGCCGCTGTCAATATCGGCGACCGCGTGGTTAAAGCTGCAAATCCACTAAAAACGATTTTTGGTGGAAGAAAAACTAAAAACGGCTCCTATCCCTACTGTAGGGCAGCTGCAAAGAAAGCGCTCAGCACATTTTGTTTGCTCTCTGTTCCTACATCTCCGACAGAAACCGTGCGTTGGACTATTAAGATCAATTAGGATCCTGGATCGGCTCTCATTTATGCAGGCAAAGTTTGTCTGAACACCTACGGTGTGGGTTCAAATGACCATCTGGCATTAGCTCTGTTGGTGAAATCAGTCACCAGTATTTGCACGCGGCTAAACAAGGATGCTATATTCGGGGCATATTTCCCCTTTGAAGGATTTTGATAGCTGTTTGGATATCAAAGTAAATTGCCACATATTTGGTAGAGAGAAAACGATTGGTCTTTTTTCTGGCTTTCAATTCCACCTGAAAGACGGTACAATGGCTCGGCAGCGCTATACATACTTAGGGAGATTGAAAAATCCTCTGCGAACATACACCGAATAAAATCCACAGACCTTGAAGGTTCGACGTGGTCATATCAAATCTTTCCCGAATTAGAGGAAGAAGAACACGGCCGAGGACAAGTGGTCCAAATAGAGATATGGTGCAATTCCTGTCTTTCTTGGTTTTCAATGGAGGCTTGTTATCTAGAAAGTCTGGAGTTTACCATACAGGTATTTTTGGTGGAGGTTTGGCAGAATTTCCATAGCTTTTTCTGAAGAAAATTACCAAATTTGAGCAGTGTGGCTAGCTGCTAAACTGTTTCTTTTGAGTGCGGGTCACACAAATCTGATGCCGTAAAATAAATCGGTCTTACGACCTCGCTGTGCAGCCAATGTACTATGTTTAACGCCTTCAGTTATTTACGAAGACCAATGCCTTTTGTAGTAGTTCGTCTAGAGTTTGACGTTGTTTTAAGGTTATTGTTGAAATTTTGGTATTATTGCAGCCAATCACTTCTAGTTTCATTAGTAAGACGTCCACCGTTATGATCCACTGTAGCTGGGATAACACACCTCTTTACGTTGTGACTGGGCGTGTACGGTATAATTAGTCTTGATTGGATAATCCTTCTTATAATTTAGCCTCAGTTTCAGTATTTGTTAATTGCTACCTCTATGTACAGAAGGAAAATCGAAAAGCTAAACGAAGAAGGAGAGAACAAGGGAAAGGGTGAAGACGCGATTGAAAAGTAGAGTTGGGCATTATAAGATAAAGGAAGACAGGGCAGGAAGGGGGAAGGAGAGAGAAAGCCATAGAGAGTGGGAGAGAACGAGGGAAAGGAAGACGAACGAGCTGATCGAAGTCAGACAATTTTGTTAAGGTAACTTTTGAACAGCTTTGAATGTCTAAAACAGGACTTACAAGTTCAGCATATGACCGGGCATACATACATATTGCTAGAAAATTGGTAGCTTATGGCGCTGTTAAAGCGAAACAACGCGGTGAAATTTTATAAAGTATATTTTGTGTTTTTGCTCTTGCCGCTAGTGTAACTTTAGTGATAGCGAGTACTGAGATTTGAAACCAACCAAGGGAGTAACCACTAATCCAAACTGCATTCACCATTTGTCTATCCCAACGAACAGAACTTCCGAAATAAGCCTAGGCAGAATTTATACATTCTCAAAAATATTACATTTGGCTCGAATCGAAGCTAGAAAATAAAGCTACTTTAGGGGACTTCGGTTGGTTTATTGACTTTCCACACTAAATTTTATTTACGCTATATTTAAAGGGTAAGAAGGGGATAGAAATAACTGGCATATATTTGAACGGCCACAAAGCCGTAATTATCAGCCAAGGCCAAATTTTGTGAATTCATACAGTCATGCGCTTATCTTCATATGTGACAGTTAAGATCGATCAATAACAGTGGCAAACAACAAAAGCAGTGAACACATTTTTTTCTTGGATAAAATTTTTTGATATTTTTTTCAGTGGAATACCTATATATTACGATTGCACGAAAATTTAACTTAAATTTTTAGCAGCAATAACTTTTACAATTGTCCAGACTAAGGGTCGGCTTTTACCATCTCCAGTTACCGCTAACTGGAACAGTCTGTGACAGATCATCGTACGATTTCTGTGAAAAAAAGTGCCAGCTAATGATACAAACGGTTCTAAGGGACTTAATCCATAAATATTTACCAAACGGCCACCATGGTGTGATGGTAGCGTGCTCCGCCTACCACACCGTATGCCCTGGGTTCACACCCCGGGCAAGGCAACATCAAAATTTTAGAAATAAGGTTTTTCAATTAAAAGAAAATTTTTCTAAGCGGGGTCGCCCTTCTCGTCCCGTCCGGCCAATTTCTAGGGAAAATCAAGAGGAGCACGACGCAAATTGGAAGAGAAGCTCGGCCTTAGATCTCTTCGGAGGTTATCGCGCCTTACGGTTATTTATTTTTTATTTACCAAAAATTTAACTCCTCTGTGAGCGCTTTCAGCGACCACCTATTTTCTTGACATTTTGCACACATGTTATAGAGCTGCTTAAATAATACTACACTGAAAGAAATGGTGCTAGTAAAATCAACAAATCGGTTCTGTTGTTCTTGACTTAACCGAGATTGGGTGAAATTGACGAATTATGGTTAATTCGACCGAGTTCTTTGTCAAGCGAACAAATTAGTTTAGTCATTTCAACAGAAGAGAAATTGTCGCTCTTAAGTTAACAAAATTTTGTAAAATTGACAGATTCCTAAACAAACTAACTGATTTTTCTGTTAACACAACTGATCTTGCAGGCCATTTCAACAGCGATCAACAGTCAATACATTAGCAAATTTCAAAGAAAATTTTACGCTCATTACTTTGTACTTATGACGATGGTGCCACTTGTTAAAAAAACATTAAAATGAGAAAACCACCAAATCGACAAAACACACAAAATGGGAAAACAACAAAACTTTGTTTTTCAGTTATCAATATAAAATGAAACACCCTTTTTTGAATTTACTGTGCAAACAATTATGAAATACCGGGGCACCTATTTATCGGGTACAATTATGCAACTTCTCCTCCAAGCTAAATGCAAAATTGCGCCCTCTTGTTGCAAAAGTTTTGTTTGAACGAACAGGATTTTTCCAAAGTTAGTAACATTTTGTTCAAGTTTTTACGAATTTTCACTCACGCGACCGAATCTAATAAGATAATAACAAACATCCTTTTTTAATGTTGATGTTTCCGACAACATAAAAGTTTGAGTTGCTTTGGAATCGTTTCAACTTAACGTGCTACGAAAATTAAACTTGCCGAATTACATGTAAAGTTACTCCAGTGGAGAATTACCTTCCTGAGATTTCATTCTTTACTTTTCTATAACTTAAAAGTTCTCTATTTAAAATGTTATGTCAAACATTTATACTACAAGTTTTGTTCGAAACAATCAAGTATGGCAACTACATGCGAGAGAAGCAATTGAGAATGAGCTGAGCTACAACTGAAAGAATTGAAAATCAGTTTTATGACTACTATTTTCATTTCTATTTGCAAAGCGAAGTTCAAAACCATAAATTAAATAAATTATAAAATATAAAATGTGGTGAAAGTGCGTTTAATAAACCAAAATAATAAAGTGTATAATGTTTAATGAGTGGCAGCATATTAAATTTACGCCCAATTGAAGTTCGGTTAGTAAGTGCGTACATATGTACATATGTATATGTAGCAAGCATGCGTATTTATTTATTCACATATTTACTTATGTATGTATATGGCAACATAGGTACTTTCATACAAAACTGTCACAACTACTTTTTTTGTTCATTTGACTACTAAACCGGTCAATTACGAATCAACGATTTGCGCGCAGTTGATTCAACATCTTGTTGTGATGGATAAAAACTTACAGAAGTTTCGGTTGAATTGACCCCCATTTCGGTTGATTTTACCAGTATTTTTCTTTCAGTGCACCGATAATTTCGAAGCTATATTAACTCACAAATAATTTTGTCAAGATATTATATGAAAACTCATCTGCCTCACAGATACCGTTCGGAGTCGGCATAAAACAAGTAGGTCCCGTTCCGCCAATTTGTAGGAAAAATTAAAAAGGAGCACGACGCAAATAAGAAGAGAAACTCGGTCTAAAATCTCTTCGGAGGTTATCGCGCCTTACATTTATTTATTTTTTTTTCATTATACGGAAAACACAAAAATGCGGGCTCTTCATGAAATACACACTATGGGCTGAAAGACCGCTGTTTTTCCAAAAACAACTAGCGATAGTTTTGCAGCTTAGTCAATTGAGTGTTTTAAATACACCATAAACTAAATGAACACAAAATACAGTCCATTAAACTAATAATTTATAAAATAATAAATTTAAAAAATGCTTGGTTGCAGTGGGCTTTGAACTCGCAACCCAAACGTTTGAGTCGGGTACGTCATCCACTGTGCCACGATTCATACGCCTACAAGCTCATCAAATGACTCCCTTATAACTCACATTAGCTAACTGTATATTCGGAATTTATAATTTTCGCCAGTCGTGTTTGACTTTCAATTCTTTTATAATTTTGATTGAAGTTAAAAAAATTTACCAGAAAATCTACTAATGTGTTTGTTGTTGCTGTTGTTTTTGTTGAGATAAGGTTGCTCCCCGAAGGCTTTGGAGAGTGTTATCGATGTGATGGTCCTTTGCCGGATACAGATCCGGCACGCTCCGGTAACACAGCACCATTAAGGTGCTAGCCCGACCATCTCGGGAACGATTTATATGGCCACATTAAACCTTCAGGCCTTCCCTCCCTCCCCCTCCCCTTAAGTTCCATGAGGAGCTTGGAGTGCCAGAGCCTCGTGTGTTAGTGAAACAGGATTCGCCGAGGATAGGTGAGGTTGACAATTGGGTTAGGAGAAGCTATATATTGCGCTGGTAACCTGAAGGGTTGCGCTACACAGACCTTTGAATCTGGTATTTTAGTCGCCTCTTACGACAGGCATACCTTCAGCGGGTATATTCTGACCCCCTAACCCGCTGGGGTAATGTATTTGTTCCAGCTTCACTATCCCGGGCGTGAAATTATCCAAATAAGTAGCCATAGAATGAAAGAAAGAGACTGGTAAAACCAACCAAAATACGGGTCAATTCAACCGAAAATTCTGTCAACTGATTCTCAATTCTTTCAGTTGTAGCTCACCTCATTCTCAATTGCTTCTCTCGTATGTAGTTGCCACACTTGATTGTTTCGAACAAAACTTTTAGTATAAATGTTTGAAATTACATTTTAAATAAGTAGAGAACTTGTAAGTTATAGAAAAGTAAAAAATTAAATCGCAGAAAGGTAATTCACCACTGGAGTAACTTTACATGTAATTCGTCAAGTTTAATTTTCGCAACACGTTAAGTTGAAACGATTCCAAAACAACTCAAACTTTTATGTTGTCAGAAACATCAACAATAAAAAAGGATGTTTTTTATTATCTTATTAGATTCGGTCGCGTGAGTGAAAATTCGTAAAAACTTGAACAAAATGTTACTAATTTTGGAAAAATCCTGTTCGTTCAAACAAAACTTTTGCAACAAGAGGGCGCAATTTTGCATTTCGCTTGGAGTAGAAGTTGCAAAATTGTACCCGATAAATAGGTTTCCCGGTATCCCATAATTTTTTGCACAGTAAATTCAAAAAAGGGTTTTCCTTTTGTATTGATAACTGAAAAACTAGTTTTTTGTAGTTTTCCCACTTTGTGTGTTTTTCGATTTGGTGGTTTTCTTATTTTATTGTTTTTTTTTTAACAAGTGGCACCATCGTCATAAGTACAAAGCAGAGAGCGCAGTGGGCGTAAAGTTCTCTTTGAAATTTGCTCATGTACTGACTGTTGATCGCTGTTGAAAGGACCAGTGAGATCAGTTGTGTTAACAGAAAAATCAGTTAGATTGATTAGGAATCTGTTAATTTTACCGAATTTTGTCAACTTAATAGCGACAATTTCTCTTCCGTTGAAATGACTAAGCTAGTTTGTTCGCTTGACAAAGAACTCGGTCGAATTAACCATAATTCGATCAATTTCACCGAATCTCCGTAGAGTCAAGAACAACAGAACCGATTTGTTGATTTTACTAGCACCATTTCTTTCAGTGTACAAACTTTGTCTTACCCATTATGTCATATCGAGTTGGAATAGGTATATATATTTTTTTTCAATGGTCTTAACTTTCGTTTTGATTAATGCGCTTTTTGAGCATTATTAACTACATTTTGCAAAATTGTAGCTGTAGCAGGATTTCATATTTGTTAGGCATGTGAGGGAAATGAGTTTCCCGGAATCGGTATCGGAGCCGGAATTTATAAATTTATTTTATAGGAAACTGGATCGGATACGAAGCCTGAAATGCAAGTGAGCTATGTCGTATAAAGAGAACAGCGGATAAAATGTGATATGATTTATTGCCTTCTAAGAATGTGAATAGTAATGACTCAGTGAAAAAATTTAGTGGACAAATTTAGTAAAAAAATACCCCCGATTTCATAGAGCCAAATGAAAAAATATGTTACCAGCTGCCAAACCAAAACAAAACGCTTGCGTAGTTCCTTAGGTCAACCGATCAACTTCCGTTATACATTTGACTCCAAATAGTCGGAATCCGAAGTTTCGAGATATCGAAATGAAACATCTGATAGGTCCCTATTAAATGAGAATTAAGTACATAGGTTAAAATTTAAAATTAACTTTTTCTACGTTCACGCATGTTTACTAACTGATCGATGTGATAAACATTTTTTTTTTAAATAATTAGTGCTATATGTGACTCATGGTCGTCAGTTAGAGTGGGGTATATAAAAGCCAATAGCCTTAGGGAAAATACAAAGTATTCTAAAAGTTCCTGAGTTACACTAAAACAATTTCTAGGAACCGCACCAAAACAAAATGTTAAAATTGATAGTGGTAATTTTAAGCATAGCATTGTTCGCCGATGCCGCACTTCTTCGTGTACCGTTAAACAAATCCGGCAAGCGACGAGCGCTCAAAAACGTTAGCTCACAAAGGGCCGTGCTACGCAGGAAATATTCCAAAAGTTTCGGAGCAACATCAGAAGAGTTGAGCAACTTTCTAGATGACTCTTACTACGGAACCATCAGTATTGGAACGCCACCACAAAATTTTCAAGTACTCTTCGACACAGGCTCATCGAACTTATGGGTACCCAGAGCACCATGTGCTTCCACTGATTTAGCTTGCCAAGATCATAATACGTACAATGCAAGTGCATCGAGTACTTATCGGCCGAACGGTAAACGATTTTCTATACAATACGGTACTGGTAGCCTTTCCGGTTATTTGGTTCAAGATACTGTCAACTTTAATGGTTTGGTCATCACTGGACAAACTTTCGCAGTAGCAACTTCAGAACCTGGTAATACATTCGTTGATGCCGAATTCGATGGCATTATTGGCATGGGCTATCGTCAGTTGGCTGTTGACAATGTAGTACCCCCATTCTATCATCTGTATATGCAAGGTTTAATCGCTGAACCCGTCTTTGCTTTCTATCTGACACGTAATGGAACATCCAGTCAAGGTGGGGAATTAACACTTGGTGGTATTGATCGCAATCACTTTATTGGCGAACTCACTTATGTGCCAGTCTCTACTGAAGGCTATTGGCAATTCTATATGGATTGGGTTAGTATTGATGAAAGTTTGTCATGTACTGATTGCTCAGCTATTGCTGACACTGGTACCAGCTTGCTGGGTGTGCCAAGCGAGATTTATGAGGGTGTACAAAATGCTATTGGCGCCCAGTCCGATGGTCAAGGTGATTACTTTGTTGACTGTTCCACTGTTCGCAATTTGCCAGTTGTGACATTCAGTATCAGCGGTACGCCTTTTAAACTTACTAGCGCCCATTATATTGTTGAGGTTGAAGACGATAACGGTGATGTGTTGTGCATGTCTGCATTCGACGATGCTGGTGCATCTTTCTGGATTCTTGGTGATGTTTTTATTGGAAAGTTTTACACCGTCTTCGATCTGGGAAAAAACCAAGTTGGTTTTGCTCCAGCCGCAGCTAATGCTATTGCTTCAAATAACTGCAATTGCCCATGTCAGTAAAGTAGAAGTTGGAAATAAATATTTGATAAATTGTATATCCCAGACTTTAAGTGATTTTTCTCAATTTTTTTTAATTATTTAAAGTAAATATGTTTGTAAAAACATTTTACGTGTTGCGCATTTATAAAAAAGATGTATGTTTGTGACAATAAATTCAACTCCATTACATAACGCATATTCTTAGAAGCAAGTACCAAGCGTTCGTAGAGGTGCAGACATAACTCATTTGACTGAGGGATGCTAGGACGGCATAAACTTTCAAGAATGGTAAATTTCTGCAATGATTACCATGAATAGACCGGTTCATAATGATATCAACGAAACTAAATGTGTCCATGCGTGCCGAACAAAAAAAAAACCTCTATCAAAAATCGAAACTTTTGTTAAAAAATGACTATGTTCTTTTCGCAAATAAGAGAAGCTTTCTAAGACCAACTCTATTAGCTTGCAAGATCAGAAAATTGTGCCTTCACAAGGCAGAAAATATGTCAGACCAATAGGCTTGTTCTCTATGCCACAGACACGCGCCGATAAGCGCCTTTAAGAACTCCCCACTATTGGCTTTCCCATTCCTTATTACCTTTCCCTATCAGTCCATTGGCTTTTCCGCCCCATAATAAGGCTAGATAATCTTGCGGCTTAACTAGAGCATTACATGTCTGAACAGCAGTTTTCGATGAGAACATATTCGATTTGCTGACTTTCCGTCTGTAGATTTTCAACCAATAGCTATGTTCGTGCCAGCACTCTTCTTCTTCCGACATTTATGCTAAGTTTAAAATATGTGAGTTTCGTTGCCGTTTTTGTCGTACACCTTCCGATCTCGTTGTTCTTTATGATGACGGATCTGTTCCGGTAGGCCTTCCAAAAATTCCAGTGTTCTATGATTTGGCATATGGGATTAGTTTCGCTGTCCATATAAAAAAAAAAAAAATTACATGGCGCGATTAACCTACGAATAGATTTTAGGCCGAACTTCTCTTTCAATTTCGGTCGTGCTGCTTTCAACTTTTTCTACAAATCGGCGAAACGGGATGTACATGTTTTATGCCGACTCCGAACGGTATCTGCAGTTTTCACTGAGAAGCTTTTCATGGAAGAAATACACTCGGAGTGCTTGCCAAATCACTGCGGAGGAGCGAAGCGGCTTAGAAAAACTGTTTTCTATTTGAAAACAATTTTTTCTAAATTTTCGATGCTGCTATGCCCGGGACTTGAATCTAGGACTGTGGAAGGGGGAACAATCTACCACCACACTACGGCGGGCGTCTATATATCTCGTTGTTAATTTTTCACAGCGGTTTTGTCACAACCTAAACATTTCCTCCCTATTTTTTTGTTTGGCTAACGTCTTTCAGCCGCACTCGATCTCGTGTATACTGTGATAACAATCAGCAGCTTCCTTTAGATTTTCATTGGTCCTCCCATGTTTATGAACTATATCACTTTAGATGCTTTTTCATTCGAGCTTTGAATTTGTGCCCAGTATGTTAGTCGGGAGTCCAGAGTTGGGCATTTTTGCTAACACTATAATACTCTAACCACTTAAAATGTAGTGAGGGTGAAAATACTTAAATTTTTTTTCATGATCACTAAAACTTTATTGATAGTTAAATTTTTTATCAGTACTTCTAAAATTTGCACAATCACTAGAAAGTTTGTACTACCATTAAAAATATTGAATTTCAAAACCATTACCAAATAATATTGGGACTATTTAGGAAATATATTCTGCGTATTTGGCAAAGAATGCTCCAACGAGCATTTCAAGATTGTTCCGTTGGTCAGGACCAGGCAATCTCTAAGATGGCTTTTGATACTTTTTGAAAAAGGTTTTACTAAAAATTGGCGTAAACGATATAGATTTTTTATACATCAATTATTTCCTATAAACATAATTCTTCGATTTGCAACCTGGTTTTCGAAGTAGAGCAATTAATTTTGCATATAAAATCTAAAGAGAGCGGTAACGCCTTCTTATTAAAATAATTTTTTTAACAGTTTTCGGTAACGAAATCTTCACAACGGTTGAAGGTACAGAAATGAAATATTGCTGCGCATCTCCCCTATTCAAAGAGGAACTGCTCCGGAAGTATGTACAAACATTTGTATATAAATAATGACATAAAATTTCTATAAAAAAAATACGTATTGTAGACACATTTATCTTGATATCTCTGTATCTCTGTCAATGTCGTAGGCATTGTGGATAAGACAAGTGTGATATAGAGGTTTACGCCGATCACTTTAACGGCGGCGGCGGCGTGGGCGGCGCGCCTGCGTACGCCGGTGTTCCTACTTTAAAAAGCTTGATTTTTCTATTTCAAAAAATAATATTTAAGAAAGGCTTTGTTTATATGTATTGAAGGAAATCAACGTTATGGCCATTTCGGAAAGATCCGGGGTTTTTGCCTCAAAATCTCGCAGATCGTTCAAAAATTTTCAGGAGTTCCTTGCAGAGGGTTTGTTCCTCGTTCACTTACTCTAGAGAGGCTACGAACCTAATCCCGGTCTTTGGAATTGGTACTGCTGCGCCTGCTGAAAAGATATAGAGATACATAAAATTGTCACACTTTTGTCTGTATATTCGTGCAAAGCGTAGTTTCACCTGGGGTTAACTCCTAAAAATCGTCGCGAACACAATTTCTTTAAATCATGTGTTGCTATTAATCGTCTGTTAATACTGACGAATTTCATGGCACTGAGCGCCTGAAGTTTTTTTCGGCTGTTTTTAAGAGATACAATTCCCGATGTGCGAACAGTAGCAATTCCGACCACCAGTCGCTACCACGCCTCCTGACCCTCACACCATATGCCATCACAGAAGCTATAAGGCTGCGACTTCGAACTCAAACCTTCGTCGACGGCACTTTCCTCGAAGCTCTAGGTGTAGTTCTGAAGACTTTCTAACGGATGTTTTGGTCGCGCTATGCTGCCAAGCTGCACAAGAGAAACACCTTGAAACGTTTGGGAGTGACTATTCGGCCAGGGATCCCGCCCTCGAAATCATAAGTAGTGTAAGTGGATGTCATTGCGTAACTCATGGGTAAAATCGTATAATTCTCGGCGCATCTACATATTTAAAATTTTACAAGGGCATTTTTAAATGTAGACCAAAGTTTGCAGAAGTTTGTGTTCACAACATTGATTTCAATAGTCTTCGTTAAACCAAAACGATATTTTAGAATGAAAATCGACCGATTTTAAGTTGAAAGATGTTAACGATGTTAACTGCTGTTTTCCGGCCTTATGATATAAGAGCTCATTATGGATGACCGCGTAGTTTTCAGAGTAGTTCGACTGTCCACTACATTAGGGTAGTAGCACACACGGTCATTAGTTCGATTGTCTTGGGAAAGCTTTTGCTTTACCACTTTGAGTGTTCTTGCGAAGTACTAAGCCTCACCTGGTAAATATATATATATATATATATATACCTACGTATTCACATTTGTAAAAGGAGCCGTAACGTGTGATATTTAAACTTGGTTGATAGGCTATAACCAATGTGATTCACTCTAAGGGACTAGTTTTGTATAGGGCCGCTAACTTTAGGAAATATCAAATCGGGAGACTTGGGTGTTGAAGGATGAAGTGTGAAAATCAAAATTTACATTTCAGACGCTATTGTATAGCCCAAGTGATTTCCCAAACCCTTCTCATACGTACATATATCTTCAACTTAAGTATGAGGTAAGAATCATTTCAAAGGAGTGTTTATATCCTTAGAACCTACTGAAGGATTTTGCATCACTGATTTCGCTTATTTTTTCAGCCAATCGCAGTATATATTTTTTTTTGAAATCGGCACCTTTTTCTGGTAATTTGCTTTTTTTTAACAATTTGAGGACAATTTGAAAACATGTTCGCCTCGGGTCATTTTATTTGAATTCATTGTTCATTATTAATTTTTTGAAAAAAATATGCAAAGCGAGCATATAAATTTATTATATAACTTTTCTTTTAGTGTTTTGTTTTATTTACTTGGTGAATTGGGTGATGCAAAGTTGATGTTAAGCTCACATCGAAAGCGCTTGTTTTTTTAAATAACTTTTGAACAGTTAGAAAGAGTTAAATTTCGCAATAAGTTTCTTATAGGTGGCAGTGATGCGCATCCGTTAATACCACTTTCGACCATATCCGACAAATTTTCGACATGAACAATAAATGGCCTAAACAGTCTTAAACGAGTAGAAAATATAGTAACACGCCGCCTCCGCCGCGGCCGCGCCGATATTTTTGACATTCGGCGGCGGCGGCGTTTATTGGCGGCGTATATCGCTAGTGTGATAACTTCTGCATAGACGTCAAAATTACAAATAGAATGGATCACCTGATTTTTAATTGACTATCGCTGTCTCATTCTGCATCTCTATGCGCCGCCATATTGAACATCATGTCAAAATGCTGCCAAAACGTTAAAAAGTAGCCACATTGAACATCGCCGGACTTGTTGACTTGTTTTACCCACAATGGCCGTAGGGACGACAATGATTTAATAACAAGAGGTTTGCTCGGCTGACATATTTTTTGACAACTGCATCCATTTTGCTCCCAAATCATTGAATTGACATTCGCGAACTGTGTAGAAACAGGAAGCTATCAGTTTACAAATACCCAAAATATTTGAACTGCAAATTCCTTAGTACAATTTTATAAATTGTATGATGAATTTATTAACCATGCAATGATCTATTAGTGTCGCTGAACATAGGTAATTTTACGAAAAGTACGGACACCAAGGAATCGTCAATGCCGGAATATAAAGATCTAAGACAATAAGCCCATTTCTTTTATTTCTTTTGTCAGTTCATTGCGGCTACTGAGTAGAGTATCAGCCCATGTCGGCTGCAGTTCGAAATTGTTTCAGTATTTGTAACAAAAAATTAGGTTGAATAACGTCTTATCTCAGAATGCTTTTCATTAACTCCCTCTGTCAAAATGCATTGAACTTATGCTGAGATTGGGAGTTTTTGAAACAAATTTTGAGATAGTGTATATTTTGAGAAAGTTCTGACGTACGGCATTCTTCAAACAAATTCTGATAGAATGGCCAAACCAACAATCCAACAATTCACGAAATATTTAGTAAAAAATTAATTATTTCCCTCAAAACCTGTTGGCATTTAAGAATTTATTATCACTACTAATATACTACTAAAGGTACTTTTCTATTTCAACTTTCGTTGAAGGAGATTGAATTATTCCCCGTTTTCCTTACTTCGTAAAAGCAACCCGTCCAGATTTTTAAATTTGGGAGTGTCAAAGCTTTGTCATCATTGAAGAACAAACCTCTTGTAATTGAAACTTGGGGACGATTTGCTTTCGTAATGCCTACTTAGGTCACCCACACGATATTTTGAGAGCGGTTTGTAGACATAGTGATGAAATTTGTCATGCATATTACCTAGCACGCGAATTAATAGGAGTAGCTTATCTTGCCTTGAATCTATAGCTATCCATTCATCATTCATCTGCCCCTTAGATATGCATTTTACGCCTAACATGACATAACATTGCATAACACAACATAGCATATCATAGGTTAGGTTGAACTGGCCGGTCAATAAAAAAGCATATCATAACTTGTTTGAAGATAATAAAATAAAATAACATATCGTATCAAAAGACAATAGAAATAACGTAAGATTATAAAAGATGTCGCTAAACCCAGGCGAATGTAAAGGGCAGTAAGCTATAATTACCAATCATAGAACTAATAATGATATTAAAATTGTTCCAATATAATTCCCTTGAAATGCATACCCCTCCGATGTAACGTCTCGCACATTTCTTCATTAAAACTTAAATATTTTGCACTTAACACATGAATAATTGTCTGTGTCTCAACAACTAATGTGCGGAGTAAATAGACCGACGCATTTAAGGGCTTAAAAATCGTTCTGATAAGATATTTTATATCTTTTGAATGAATGATAAACAGTAAAGACAAAATGTTATATAAAGAGGCGTTAAAGCAAAAAACCAACTCTTATCAAGTTCTAACATTATATTGCCACCGTACAGCAATATCGTCTCACATACCACTCGCGTAACTTACATATCGTTTGTGACCAGTCCAATCAAACAAAATAATGTTAAAACTGGCATTGGCTTTTTTGTGTTTGGCATTGGTTGCCGATGCGGCTCTGATCCGTGTGCCATTAACTAAGCCTAACAAAAGGCGTTCCATTAAAAATTTGAGCACACAACGTGCTGTATTACGCAGCAAATATTCAACAAATTTTGTCGTATCATCAGAACAATTGAATAATTTTTTGGACGATTCATATTATGGGCCGATCACAATTGGTACACCTCCACAAAACTTTCAAGTACTTTTCGATACCGGTTCATCGAACTTATGGGTTCCCGGAGCGTCATGCGCTCCCACCGATTCAGCTTGCCAAGATCACAATACTTACAATGCAAGCGCATCGAGTACTTATCAAGCGAACGGTGAACGTTTTGCTATACAGTACGGTTCGGGTAACCTCGCGGGTTATTTGGTGGAGGATATAGTCAACTTGAATGGTCTCGCTATTGAGGCTCAAGTATTTGCCGTAGCGACATCAGAACCTGGCAACACATTTGTTAATTCTGAATTTGATGGCATTCTTGGCATGGCCTATCAGAAAATCGCTGTTGATAACGTGGTGCCACCGTTCTACAATCTATACAAGCAAGGTTTGATTGAAACGCCTGTCTTCGCATTTTACCTAACACGCAATGGCTCGTCCACCCAAGGTGGCGAGATGACGCTTGGTGGAATTGATAGCAGTCATTATGTTGGCGAACTCACGTATGTGCCTGTGTCGATTGAAGGCTATTGGCAGTTTACTATGGATTCGGTTATCATAAATGGTCTAAATATATGTGTGGAATGTGCTGGTATTGCCGATACTGGCACTAGTCTCTTGGCTGTGCCAACTAGCATCTACGAATCGGTACAAAATGCGATTGGTGCTCAATCTGATGGTGAAGGTGATTATATGGTGGATTGTTCTCTGACAAATACCCTGCCGATCGTTACTTTCAATATCGGTGGTACGGCATTTAACCTTAGTAGCGCAGAATATATTGTCGAGGTCGAAGCCAATAACGGTAGCGTGTTGTGTATGTCAGCGTTTGAGGATGCTGATACAAATTTGTGGATCTTGGGTGATGTGTTTATTGGTCAATACTACACAGTTTTCGATATGGGCCAAAATAGGGTGGGTTTTGCTTTGGCAGCACAAAACTCTACCACAGGTGGATCAAGCATCGGTAGTTCTTCCTACATCTTTGGAATTATAGTACCTATCGTGGTTGGTTTTTATGGTTTGTGGTTAAATAAAAACTAAAATTTTGAAAATACTTAAAAGTTAAAATAAATAACAATAACGAACAATATAAAAGCCTAGTGAAATCTTAAGTTTAAAATTGTAATACTGCACAATTTAACCAAGCAAATATATCAACAAATGACAATCTGTTACAAAAGCCAAATATTTTAAAATATTTTCATTGTGCCCATTTCCTGAAATCTAGAAGTTTCTACTTATTGTACACATATCACATTGACTTTCTCAATTCAATAGCACCAATTAACTGCGCAAATATATGACAATTTGTTGAAAAAGCCAAATATATAAAACAATGACAATCTGTTGAAAAGGCCAAATATTTTAAAATATTTTCATTGTGCCGATTTCCTGAAACCCAGAAATTGCTACTTTTTGTACACATATCACATAGCCTTTCTCAATTCAATAGAACCAATAACCTGCGCAAATATATGACAATCTGTTGAAAAGGCCAAATATTTTAAAATATTTTCATTGTGCCGATTTCCTGAAACCCAGAAATTGCTACTTTTTGTACACATATCACATAGCCTTTGTCAATTCAATAGCACCAATAACCTGCGCAAATATATGACAATCTGTTGAAAAGGCCAAATATTTTAAAATATTTTCATTGTGCTGAAACCTAGAGGTTTCTACTTATTGTACACATATCACATAGCCTTTCTCAATTCAATAGCACCACTTAACTGCGCAAATATATAAACAAATGACAATCTGTTGAAAAAGCCAAATATTTTAGAATATTTCATTGTGCCCATTTCCTAAAATCTAGACGTTTCTACTTATTGTACACATATCAAATAGCCTTTCTCGATTCAATGGCACCAATTAACTGCGCAAATATATGACAATTTGTTGAAAAAGCCAAATATATAAAACAATGACAATCTGTTGAAAAGGCCAAATATTTTAAAATATTTTCATTGTGTCGATTTCCTGAAACCCAGAAATTGCTACTTTTTGTACACATATCAGCCTTTCTCAATTCAATAGCACCAATAACCTGCGCAAATATATGACAATCTGTTGAAAAGGCCAAATATTTTAAAATATTTTCATTGTGCCCATTTGCTGAAACCTAGAGGTTTCTACTTATTGTACACATATCACATAGCCTTTCTCAATTCAATAGCACCACTTAACTGCGCAAATATATAAACAAATGACAATCTGTTGAAAAAGCCAAATATTTTAGAATATTTCATTGTGCCCATTTCCTAAAATCTAGACGTTTCTACTTATTGTACACATATCACATAGCCTTTCTCAATTCAGTAGCACCACTTAACTGCGCAAATATATGACAATCTGTTGAAAAAGCGAAATGTATAAACAAACGACAATCTGTTGAAAAGGCCAAATATTTTAAAATATTTTCATTGTGCCGATTTCCTGAAACCCAGAAATTGCTACTTTTTGTACACATATCACCTAGCCTTTCTCAATTCAATAGCACCAATAACCTGCGCAAATATATGACAATCTGTTGAAAAAGCGAAATGTATAAAAAAACGGCCATCCGTTTGAAACGCCAAATATTTTGAAATATTTTGATTGTGCCGATTTCCTGAAACACAGAAATTGCTACTTTTTGTACACATATCACATAGCCTTTCTCAATTCAATAGCACCAATAACCTGCGCAAATATATGACAATCTGTTGAAAAAGCGAAATGTATGAACAAACGACAATCTGTTGAAAAAGCGAAATGTATAAACAAACGACAATCTGTTGAAAAGGCCAAATATTTTAAAATATTTTCATTGTGCCGATTTCCTGAAACCCAGAAATTGCTACTTTTTGTACACATATCACCTAGCCTTTCTCAATTCAATAGCACCAATAACCTGCGCAAATATATGACAATCTGTTGAAAAAGCGAAATGTATAAAAAAACGGCCATCCGTTTGAAACGCCAAATATTTTGAAATATTTTCATTGTGCCGATTTCCTGAAACACAGAAATTGCTACTTTTTGTACACATATCACATAGCCTTTCTCAATTCAATAGCACCAATAACCTGCGCAAATATATGACAATCTGTTGAAAAAGCGAAATGTATGAACAAACGACAATCTGTTGAAAAGGACAAATATATAAACAAAAGGCAATCTGTTGAAATAGCCAAATATTTTAAAATATTTTCATTGTGCCCATTTCCTGAAATCTAGAACTTTCTACTAATTTTACACATATCACATAGCCTTTCTCAATTCAATAACATCAATTAACTGCGCAAATATATGTCAATCTGTTGAAAAAGCGAAATGTATAAACAAACGACAATCTGTTGAAAAGGCCAAATATTTTAAAATATTTTCAGTGTGCCGATTTCCTGAAACCCAGAAATTGCTACTTTTTGTACACATATCACATAGCCTTTCTCAGTTCAATAGCACCAATAACCTGCGCAAATATATGACAATCTGTTGAAAAAGCGAAATGTATGAACAAACGACAATCTGTTGAAAAGGCCAAATATTTTAAAATATTTTCATTGTGCCGATTTCCTGAAACCCAGAAATTGCTACTTTTTGTACACATATCACATAGCTTTACTCAATTCAATAGCACCAATTAACTGCGAAAATATATAAACAAATGACAATCTGTTGAAAAAGCCAAATATTTTAAAATATTTTCATTGTGCCCATTTCCTGAAATCTAGAAGTTTCTACTTATTGTACAAATACCACGTAGCCTTTCTTAATTCAATAGCACAAATTAACCAAGCAAGTATATAAATAATTGACAATCTGTTGAAAAAAACAAATATTTTAGAATATTTTCATTGTGCCCATTTCCTGAACTCTAGAACTTTCTACTTATTGTACACATATCACATAGCCTTTCTCAATTCAGTAGCACCACTTAACTGCGCAAATATATGACAAACTGTTGAAATAGCCAAATATTTTAAAATATTTTCATTGTGCCCATTTCCTGAAATCTAGAACTTTCTACTAATTGTACACATATCACATAGCCTTTCTCAATTCAATAGCACCAATTAACTGCGCAAATATATGACAATCTGTTGAAAAGCGAAATATATAAACAAACGACAATCTGTTGAAAAGGAAAAATATTTTAAAATATTTTCATTTTGCCGATTTCCTGAAACCCAGAAATTGCTACTTTTTGTACACATATCACATAGCCTTTCTCATTTCAATAGCACCAATTAACTGCCCAAATATATGACAATCTGTTGAAAAAGCCAAATATATAAACAAATGACAATCCGTTGAAATAGTCAAATATTTTAGAATATTTTCATTGTGCCCATTTTCTGAAATCTAGAACTTTCTACTAATTGTACACATATCACATAGCCTTTCTCAATTCAATAGCACCAATTAACTGCGCAAATATATGACAATCTGTTGAAAAAGCGAAATGTATAAACAAACGACAATCTTTTGAAAATGCTAAATATTTTAAAATATTTTCAATATGCCCATTTCCTAAACTCTAGAACTTTCTACTTATTGTACACATATCACATAGCCTTTCTCAATTCAGTAGCACCACTTAACTGCCCAAATATATGACAATCTGTTGAAAAAGCCAAATATATAAACAAATGAAAATCTGTTGAAATAGTCAAATATTTTAGAATATTTTCATTGTGCCCATTTCCTAAAATCTAGACGTTTCTACTTATTGTACACATATCAAATAGCCTTTCTCGATCAATAGCACCAATTAACTGCGCAAATATATGACAATCTGTCGAAAAAGCGAAATGTATAAACAAACGACAATCTGTTGAAAAGGCCAAATATTTTAAAATATTTTCATTGTGCCGATTTCCTGAAACCCAGAAATTGCTACTTTTTGTAAACATATCACATAGCCTTTCTCAATTCAATAGCACCAATTAACTGCGAAAATATATAAACAAATGACAATCTGTTGAAAAAGCCAAATATTTTAAAATATTTTCATTGTGTCCATTTCCTGAAATCTGGAAGTTTCTACTTATTGTACAAATACCACGTAGCCTTTCTTAATTCAATAGCACAAATTAACCAAGCAAGTATATAAATAATTGACAATCTGTTGAAAAAGCCAAACATATAAACAAATGACAATGTGTTGAAAAGGCCAAATATTTTAAAATATTTTCATTGTGCCGATTTCCTGAAACTCAGAAATGGCTACTTTTTGCACACATATCACATAGCCTTTCTCAATTCAATAGCACCAATTAACTGCGCAAATATATAAACAAATGACAATTTGTTGAAAAAGCCAAATATTTTAGAATATTTTCATTGTGCCCATTTCCTAAAATCTAGAACTTTCTACTTATTTTACACATATCACATAGCCTTTCTCAATTCAATAGCACCAATTAACTGCGCAAATATATGACAATCTGTTGAAAAAGCGAAATGTATAAACAAACGACAATGTGTTGAAAAGGCCAAATATTTTAAAATATTTTCATTGTGCCGATTTCCTGAAACTCAGAAATGGCTACTTTTTGTACACATATCACATAGCCTTTCTTAATTCAATAGCACCAATTAACCAAGCAAATATATAAACAAATGGCAATCTGTTGAAAAGTCAAATGTCTCAAAACATTCTCATTGTACCCATTTCCTAAAATCTAGAAGATTGTTTACTATATAGTTTGGCAGCTTAAATAGGGCTTATGTTGCGAATAGAGTGGAAGGCAGTGAACTAGGCAGTCGAATGTCATATAATGAAGGCATTGATGTTCGGAGTTTTCTCAAAATTTTCCCGAAATCCTGAATCACACAAGGGAGTGTAGTTAAGTACGAAAATGAAAAAATGTAGTTAGGTTTTGCTCCTTTTTAGCAGGAGATTTTCATTTTAAAAATGTAATATATAAACCAATGTTCTTTCAATTACTCATTTTATCTATGGAGCTTCACTTGCACTTTATAAAAACGTGCTTTTTATTTTTACGAACTTATTCCTTAATGAGAATAAATGAAAAACGTATTAATGTAAGCATTAGTCATGTTTCTAGCTTCTTAAATGTTCTTCTTAAATATTATAAATGTGTTAAAAGTAGCAGGACTAAAATAATATTGGCAAATCTGATATGTCAAACTAACTTTATATTATAAAAATGATTTCATAAATTGCATGCATTTTATACATATGTATTATATTTTAAATTTTCTCTAACTATTCGTTTTGTGCTGACTAAATTTTGCTTATGCATAACTTTCTTTGGCTATATAAGATAACAATTCCAGGGGCCGTTTTCGCCATCTTCGGTGAACGCTAACAAACACTTTATTTGAAAGAAATCGTTCAGTTTTTCCTCAAATAAAATAACGGACGTTAAAAGTTCCCTCTCACATGAGGAAAAATGAAATACAACTATTTTTATAACATGAAGATATATAGAAAATTTATTGTGGATTGCACTGCGACCGTTGATCTATTGTGCCCTCATCAGATTGCGTCGCGTTCCAGGAGGATATGTTCCACCATCTCTCCTGATCGTTCACGAAATCGACATGAATACAAAATTATGTTTTTAATTTAGTTGAACGGTGATAGAAATTCTTATATTTTTCAAGAAATCCAGGAAACTTCAAGAAGAACCCTAAGTTTTAATTACTTGTGTTTTGCTTTGACGTTGGCGGTGCGTTGCTTATAGATTGAAGCAATTAAAGCGCTTGTGTTCAAAGTCAGATGTAGACGCAACGCAAGTGTCAAAACGACTCAAAAGTCACCTTAAGCTTAGTTGCTTCACGTGTTATTTATCACTATTAATTAAAAATGTTGGATCTCGTAAGAAGGTAAACTTAGGCAAAATACACACGAGACATAGCTTCGTAGACGCGTACAAAATATGAAATGCAGCTACGATTTTCTACGCCTCAAAATTTCTTATGCTGTACTTAATACGCGTCTATGAAGATACGCCTCGTGTGCATCTACCTTTATATTATTTTCAAAGAAAAAAACTTTGCTAATATTCACATACATGTCTACTACTATGGCTGTCACAGATCACAAAAAAAGGACCATATCTTAGATTTTTTATTGGTATACAAACAATTGGGATGTTTCAATGGTTTAATATATAAAATTTTAATATAATAGAAACTTGGTTTTAATTCAAACAGCACAAACAAAAATAAAGTGCACCTTTAGGGACTAATCTATATCTTTCACCAACCAAACGTTGTGACCCTAGTTTTGCTTGATTGCAATGGAATAAAGTGCATAGCGCAATTAGGTTTTATTAAAGAACGGTTAAAAAATTTGCGTTGTGGCAAACTCAGTAAATCGTAAATAAAACTAAGCAGTGGTATTAATGCTATTTTTTATAGATGTTTACTTTTTCCTTAACAGTTTAAACTTCATACCAGAGCCTAGATTCAGTAAGTGTGAGTTGGAACTCAGACTAAAAAACAAGCGTCTTAAAAGTTTCAACTGTGTAATAGCTGAATACCGATCGAAATATCTAACCACTAAAACAAGTCTTTTTTCTGATAAGTCCGTTGTTTCATCAAAAATTAATGACAATGTTTTTGCCCGAACATTCAACACTTGTCTTTTTAATGCCTTACCTAAATTATATACTGGGTGAAATGTCATTTTTCTGCTACATTTTATAGATTGGGCAAATTTCGTGGCAAGAATTCCATTGAAGTGTAAATTGATTAGGTATTTCAATTATTTTATACAATGTTTAATGATTAAGTTGAAACACGACTTTTCTAGTCTTTAGATTTACCGGAAGTGCCGGCCACCATATTTATTTTCAAGGTTGCCCTCTATTTTCATAACAATAGTTTTACAATATTGTGACGATTATTAGCAACACTAAAGGGAAGTAAGTAAGTAAGGGAAACTATCATCTCTAAGCCGATGCTAAGCAGTGACTTCTCTGCACATCAATAAATCAATCATTATGTCTACACAGATGTACGTACACGCAGCAGAGCAGAGCCGCACAAACACATGCAGATATCTTATCTGAGATGCTCCCAAAAGTATGCAATTATAATTGTGGAAGTGTCGCTCACAAACACACGCGCATATGAGAGCTATACACGTGCATCTGTAGTTATAATTATATAGCAGTAACTAAGTAAATTCTGGAAAAGCCTAGAACTATGCAGTGACGAAACCGCGCGACAATCAGTTTCATTTAAGCAAGCTATTGGTTGGGAAGTATCAGTGTTATTGTGAAGTACTTTAATAAAGGCCATCTTGCATTATAAAATATTGGAGTTATTTATTCTACAGTTTAGCGATACGAACGTTAGTATAAGGTTGCGAATAAGAGGATTTGCAGTAAATTCGTTACAATATTTAAAATACGGTTGCTTAACTTCTAATAAATTAAGCCACATATACATAATGGGTTTACAGAAGTAAATTGAAAATTATGCGTGGGTAATAGATTTGCCGAAAATTTTATTAGCAATATTTTTAATTTTTTGTTTCAGTGAAAAAGAAATAAAAGTACCAAATCCGTGCCGAACAAGAACTGAAATTGAGAAAAAGCGACCAGCGGAACATATGGGGTTGAAAAGGGACATATTTTGTCCAAATGGGCTGAGTTGGCAACGGTGTTCTCAAATGCAAGCTTCCACATCAAATACATACAGATATAAGTACTTCGACATTACGAAATACATTGTCGCGTTGTAAGCCAAAATATTTTTGCATAAAACCTTTTTGACCACCACAGAATAATTGTAAAATTTCACAAAAATAATAAATTTTTTCGAAAAATCACACCCCTTGTTTACGAATTTAGAAACAATGAGAATGGCAGAAACGAACGAGTATGAAATATAATTTCAAAACGTATATGCACATGGTTGTATTTCAATGCAAGAAAATGCTTTAAAAACTTTAATATAAATAAAAAGCTTCTTTTAATAACAACCAATACGCCTTAAATATTCTATTTATATATCAATTGGTAAGGTTTATCCCACTTTAAAATTTAAGCTAAATAATCTAAAGTTTTTTTTGAAATTGAGTCGATAACTGTGCGTGTGAATGTGCGAATTTCACCGGTCAGCTGTTAGTTGCGCTACTTGGTAAAATTTACAATGATCTAGAAGTTTCTACTTATTGTACACATATCACATAGCCTTTCTCAATTCAATAGCACAAATTAACCAAGCAAATATATAAATAATTGACAATCTGTTGAAAAAGCCAAATTTCTCAAAATATTTTCATTGTGTAGAAGAGTATGTCTTTCATCTTGATGGCGAGGAAACAACAAAAATGGAAGAGACAGTTACGCAGACAGTTACGAGCACAGACTTGAACATGATTTTGGCTGCAATATCTGCTCAAACATCGACAGTGGCTTCTCAACTGTAATCGCAAGAGACACGTTTAACATCCAAGATGGAAGCACAGAAGACACGTATTGCAGAAATGTCATCAGAAATAACATCGAAGATTGAAGCCCAAGAAACGAAGATTGAAGCACAGATTACGTGTAAGATGGAAGCACAAGAGGAGCGCTTATCATTGCAGGTGGCACAAATGTATTCGCAGTTAGAAGCACAGAATACAAAAATTGTACAGCTCGAGGACAAAATGGATGTCGAGATATGAAGCTTTGAGAGGTCGTATACAGGAGTAGCAAATAAATCGCCCAACTGTTTCAGCAAGCAATCCGAAGGTAAAGACACCATCCTTTCACGGTTCTGTTCCTTTCCAGGTCTTTAAGCTACAGTTTGAGAAGATCGCAGCAGTGAACAACTGGAATGTGGAAGACAAAGTTGCCGCACTCTTCGTAGCATTGAAAGGACCAGCTGCCGAAATCTTACAGACTATTCCAGAGTACGAACGGAACAGTTATGACGCATTGATGGCTGCTGTAGAACGGCGATACGGAAGCCAACACAGGAAACAGATATTTCAAATAGAATTGCAAAACCGTTACCAAAAAGCTAATGAGACTTTGCAAGAGTTTGCTTCGGATGTTGAAAGTTTGGTTCATTTGGCAAATTCGGACGCACCCGTGGAATACACTGAAAGGGTAAAAATCCAGAGCTTCATAAATGGCATACGAGATGTGGAAACGAAGCGGGCTACATATGCGAATCCAAAACTAACATTTGCTGAAACGGTATCCCACGCACTGACTCACGAAACAGCGTCACTTTTGAGTAAGCCCGCATACAAAGCTCATCGCGTGGAAGTGGAAAGGCCAGACTGGGTAGACACAATTTTCATCCACTCAATCGTTAAACTAAAGCGAGTCAGCCGCAAGGGGCGACAGCTGGCTCCCTCAATTTAATGCCCCATAATCTCTATCTCGCAAATTGGAAGGTCAAGCAATCTTACTGTCGGAGGACATGTGGGTGGAAAGGAACGTTTACTGACTGTAGATACGGGTGCATCCCATTCCATCATTCGATCAGATTTAGTCAACAAGAAGATAAGACCATTGCTTGGAGCAAGATTACGTACAGCCACGGGAGAGGACACCCAGGTAATTGGAGAAGTAGAATGTGAAGTAGCAATTGGGAACGTCACGGTACTACACAATTTTATAGTGGCAGGTATTGTTGATGAAATCATAATTGGAGTGGACTTCTTAATCAACCAAGGCATCAAGATCGATATGCAAAGCAAGACGATGCGATATAAGAACATGGATGTGCCACTTAATTTCGGCTACGAGAGAGACTACAGCAGTAACTGAGTGCTGGTGGAAGAGAGTCAGCAAATTGTGGGTTGTCGAAGCAGCAAATAAATCAGCACTGAACATACTTGTAGGAAAAACCTTGGCTATGACAAAACAAGATGGACGTATTCCGGTAAGAGTACTCAATGAGTTCATGCCACCATTCAATTTGACCAAAGGAGCTATTTTGGAAAAATGCCAAGAGGCCGAAGTAGTTATTAACTGTGAACAGCTCCAGGAACACGTTTCATTTAGTAATACTGATCTTTCAAATGACATCACGGCATGGACGCAGGGGCCAGAGGAAGCCTATCAGAGTAAGGCAAAACAACTGCTCCTAAAGTACGCGAACATATTTGATAAGAATGGTTCCAAACCAGGCCGAATGTTGTGAAACATCAAATTGACACGGGAGATGCGAGGCCGATCCGTCAAGCTCCACGTAGTGTTCCGCTGGCGAAGCGGAAAGTTGTGAGTCAAATCATACAAGAAATGAGCGACAGCAGCGTCATCGAACCATCGGCTAGTCCATGGAGCTTACCGGTAGTACTTGTAAAGAAGAAGGATGGAAAAATGAGGTTTTGCGTGGACTACCGGAAATTGAATGACGTTACGAAAAAGGATAGCTACCCATTGCCAAGAATTGACGACACTCTGGGCTCGCTATCTGGTACGAAATGGTTTTCCACACTGGACTTGAAAAGCGGCTATTGGCAAGTTGAGATGAAGGAGACAGAAAAAGAGAAAACAGCCTTCAGTGTCGGTGATGGTCTCTGGCAATTTACAGTGATGCCTTTTGGACTTTGTAATGCACCAGCTACTTTTGAGAGACTCATGGACCAGGTACTGAAAGGACTACATTGGAAAACATGCTTGGTGTACCTGGACGACATCATCGTATTGGGCAAGAACTTTGATGAACATCTTAAGAACTTGGAGGAAGTTTTCCAGAGAAAGCTGGCGCTGGTCTGAAGTTAAGTCCCAAAAAGTGTGCACTGTTTAAAAAGGAAGTCAATTATTTGGGTCACAAGGTAACGACAGAGGGTATCTGCACTGCGAACGAAAAAATAGAGGCTGTAAAGTATTGGCCAAGACCACAGAACCTACATGAATTGAGAAGTTTCCTTGGGCTGTGCACATATTACCGCCGATTTGTACCAAATTTTTCCAGTGTAGCCCATAGCCTCCATGAGCTTACAAGAAAAAACCAAGCTTTTGAATGGAAGAAGGAGCAAGAAGTAGCTTTCCAAACATTGAAGGAGCGTTTTTGCACTGCCCCAATGTTAGCATATCCGATTCTAGGAGCAACATTTATTCTAGATACAGATGCGAGTGGATATGTTATAGGAGGCGTTTTATCACAACCGGTCGATGGACAGGAGAAGGTAGTTGCATATTACAACCGTTCGATTGGAAAACCAGAGAGGAACTACTGTGTTAAGCGGAGAGAGCTGTTGGCATTGGTAGAGTGCATTAAACATTTTCACAAATACCTCTACGGCCAGCGATTCCGTGTCAGGACAGATCACGCAGCGTTGAAATGGCTTCTGCAGTTCCGTATTCCGGAAGTACAATTGGCACGGTGGATAGAGCGACTACAAAGCTATGACTTTTCCATTGAGCATCGAAAAGGTAGTACCCATGGAAATGCCGATGCAATGTCACGAAGACCATGTAGTTTGGAATGCAAGCACTGTTCAAAGGCCGAGGCTAAAGAAGACATTATAGACGTCCGGCTAATGAGACAAGGAACAACTAAGAAAGTGTCAGCTAGAAGATAAGATCTGTCACATGTTATGCAAGGGCTCGAACGAAAGGAAAGACCAAGCAGAGAGGATATGTCAGCAGAGAGTCCCATTGCGAAGTCATATTGGGCACAGTGGAACAGTTTAGAATTGATATCCGGTTGCTTGCATCGAGTATGGGAGAGTGAGGATGGTCAATGCAAGAAGAAACTGATAGTTGTTCCCAGAAAGAGGATTCCTGACGTGCTCAGCGAGCTGCACAATGGTCCAAGTGGAGGGCATCTTGGAATCACGAAGACACTCGAGAAAATTAAGCAAAGATTCTATTGGGTTGGTTGCCGTTAGTCGGTCACCGAGTAGATTGCCAACTGCGAGGTATGCAACAGAGCAAAAGGGCCCAAAACCCGAAGTCGTGGCCAGATGAAGCAGTATATTTCAAGTGAACCATTTGAAAGGATCGCCATGGATGTCGCGGGTCCATTTCCTACTAGCAACCGCGGAAACAAATACGTACTGGTGGTTATGGAGTATTTCAGTAAATAGCCAGAGGTATACCCAATCCCAAACCAAGAAGCAGAAACAGAGCAGAAGTGGTTAAAAACGAATGGGTTGAAAGGTATGGTGTACCAATGGAGTTACATTCTGACCAAGGCAGGAATTTTGAATCAGCTGTGTTCCAAGAAATGTGCAAGAAGTTGGGCGTTCGAAAAACACGGACAACTGCATTGCATCCTCAGTCCGATGGTATGGTGGAACGTTTCAATAGAACATTGGAGGAGCATTTAAGGAAAGTAGTAGACAAGTACCATAAGGACTGGGATACACACATATCATTATTCTTGATGGCCTACCGATCGGCAGTACATGACACAACGGGCCAAACTCCCGCAAAGGTAATTTTTGGCAATGATCTTCGACTGCCAGCTGATTTGAAGTATGGGATAGATGCCGATGCGGAGAGGAATGTCAAGAAATCCACTGGTGTCTTGGAAGAAGAGCTGAGAGAGACACACGATCTGGTAAGGCAACGAGCAAAGATTATGAGTGACAAGATGAAAGCAAGGTACGATAAAGCAATTAATTCGGAAGGGTTTCAGGAAGGAGATTTGGTACTGCTATACAACCCACAACGAAAAAAGGTTTGTCCTCGAAATTGCAGTGTAATTGGGAAGGCTCATACAAAGTTGTAAAACGAATCAACGATGTAGTGTACCGCATACAAACCATTACCAAACCGCGAACCAAAATGAAAGTGGTTCATTTGGAGAGGCTAGCAGCGTTTAGATCGAGAGATTTGTCTGATCGGGACGATCAGACTTAGGTGGAGGGCAGTGTTACGAATATTAGCAAAACTAAGGGGTGCTGCTATCTCTAAGCCAATGCTAAGTAGTGACGTGAATTCACATCAATAATTCAATCATTATGTATCTACATAAACGAAACAATAATTGCGTCTACACATATGTACCATGTACGTATAGACCAGCGGAGAATCAATGCACAAACACATGCATATATCTGAGATACTCCTGAAAGTATGGAAAGAGATAAGCTATAAAATCGTGCAATTGTAGTTACAGCTGAGAAGTTTGAGAGCTGATGGACTAGAAGATTCTGGAAATGGAAGCGCCTAGAAGATGCAACTTTGAAATCAGAGAGTATAAAAGGCAGCAAATGTAGAGGCGCTGGAATTCAGTTTGAGTTGAGCTATCAAGCAGTTATTGATTAAGCACGCAATCTGGCGGGCAACAGTAGAGTTTCATTTAAACTACCAATCAGTTTGGTTGTTAAGCAAGCTAGTTGCAAAGTATAAGTGTTATTGTGAAGTACTTTAATAAAGGCCATTTTTCCACTATTCAATATTGGAGTTATTTATTCAACAGTTTAGTGATTCGAACTTAGCAGAAGGGCAAATAAGAGGATTTGCAAGTAAATTCGTTACAATATTTTCATTGTGCCCATTTCCTGAAATCTAGAAGTTTCTTCTTAATGTACAAATATCACATAGCCCTTCTCAATTCAATAGCACCAATTAACTGCGCAAATATATAAACAAATGACAATCGGATGAAATAGCCAAATATTTTAAAATATTTCCATTGTGCCCATTTCCTGAAATCTAGAAGTTTCTTCTTAATGTACAAATATTACATAGCCCTTCTCAATTCAATAGCACCAATTAACCAAGCAAATATATAAAAAAATGACAAAAATCTCAAAACATTCTCATTGTGCCCATTTCCTGAAATCTAGAAGTTTCTTCTTAATGTACAAATATCACATAGCCCTTCTCAATTCAGTAGCACCAATTAACTGCGCAAATATATAAACAAATGACAATCGGATGAAATAGGCAAATATTTTAAAATATTTTCATTGTGCCCATTTCCTGAAATCTAGAAGTTTCTTCTTAATGTACAAATATCACATAGCCTTTCTCAATTCAATAGCACCAATTAACCAAGCAAATATATAAAAAAATTACAAAAATCTCAAAACATTCTCATTGTGCCCATTTCCTGAAATTTAGAAGTTTCTTCTTAATGTACAAATATCACATAGCCCTTCTCAATTCAATAGCACCAATTAACTGCGCAAATATATAAACAAATGACAATCGGATGAAATAGGCAAATATTTTAAAATATTTTCATTGTGCCCATTTCCTGAAATCTAGAAGTTTCTTCTTAATGTACAAATATCACATAGCCCTTCTCAATTCAATAGCACCAATTAACTGCGCAAATATATAAACAAATGACAATCGGATGAAATAGCCAAATATTTTAAAATATTTCCATTGTGCCCATTTCCTGAAATCTAGAAGTTTCTTCTTAATGTACAAATATTACATAGCCCTTCTCAATTCAATAGCACCAATTAACCAAGCAAATATATAAAAAAATGACAAAAATCTCAAAACATTCTCATTGTGCCCATTTCCTGAAATCTAGAAGTTTCTTCTTAATGTACAAATATCACATAGCCCTTCTCAATTCAGTAGCACCAATTAACTGCGCAAATATATAAACAAATGACAATCGGATGAAATAGGCAAATATTTTAAAATATTTTCATTGTGCCCATTTCCTGAAATCTAGAAGTTTCTTCTTAATGTACAAATATCACATAGCCTTTCTCAATTCAATAGCACCAATTAACCAAGCAAATATATAAAAAAATTACAAAAATCTCAAAACATTCTCATTGTGCCCATTTCCTGAAATTTAGAAGTTTCTTCTTAATGTACAAATATCACATAGCCCTTCTCAATTCAATAGCACCAATTAACCAAGCAAATATATAAAAAAATGACAAAAATCTCAAAACATTCTCATTGTGCCCATTTCCTGAAATCTAGAAGTTTCTTCTTAATGTACAAATATCACATAGCCCTTCTCAATTCAGTAGCACCAATTAACTGCGCAAATATATAAACAAATGACAATCGGATGAAATAGCCAAATATTTAAAAATATTTTCATTGTGACCATTTCCTGAAATCTAGAACTTTCGACTTATTACACAAATATCACATAGCCTTTCTCAATTCAATATCACCAATTAACCAAGCAAATATATAAACAATTGACAATCTGTTGAAAAAGCCAAACGAGTCAAAATATTCCCATTGTGCCCATTTCCTGAAATCTAGAACTTTCGACTTATTACACAAATATCACATAGCCTTTCTCAACTCAATATCACCAATTAACCATGCAAATATATAAACAATTGACAATCTGTTGAAAAAGCCAAACGAGTCAAAATATTCCCATTGTGCCCATTTCCTGAAATCTAGAACTTTCGACTTATTACACAAATATCACATAGCCTTTCTCAATTCAATATCACCAATTAACCATGCAAATATATAAACAATTGACAATCTGTTGAAAAAGCCAAACATGTCAAAATATTTTCATTGTGCCCGTTTCCTGAAACCTAGAGGTTTCTACTTATTGTACGCATATCACATAGCCTGTCTCACTTCAATAACACCAATTAATCAAGCAAATACATATATAAAAAATTTACAAAAATCTCAAAACATTCTCATTGTGCCCATTTCCTGAAATCTAGAACTTTCTACTTATTGTACAAATATCATAAAGCCGTTATCAGTTTAATAGCACAAATTAACCAAGAAAATATATAAACAAATGACAATCTGTTGAAAAAGCCAAATGTCTCAAAACCTTCTCATTGTGCCCATTTCGTGAAATCTAGAAGTTTCTACTTATTGTACACCCCTTCAATATTGGTCGCCTTGTCGTGGAGAAGGGGCTTAAGTATCATGTTGGAATCTCCTCTGCGGAGGGGTCCCAACACGAGTCGAAATAAGAGGAAAGTCCCATATATCCTGCAGCGTCGATGGCGTGTTCAGAAGAACGCATCACTTGTCGCTGCAGGAGATGTGAGTATTGCCGCACCAACAACACCCAAGCGAGGGTGTTGAGGTGCCCGTGCCGATGGCTGTGTGGTCAGCAGGTGTATACTGAAAGGCTGATCGCGAACGGTCCCCTCCGATGCCCGGCAAGGTCGGTTGTCTAAGTGCCTTACCCCCGGTATGCTGGCTCTGCCGGGGGCTGACTAACCATTCCATGCAAACTCGAGGGAACTGTATGCCCACAGAAAATAAATATAATAAGGAGAGGGAGAAAGGGAGCGTTCCGAGAACGCTCTTTGAAGACGATCTTCTGGCGACACCAACAAACTCCTGGGGGAGTTCAGCCTGGCGGAGCTGGGTGAGGATGGGTCATCAATCCTCGGAAGGCGAGCAAGCGAGTCTCATCCCAATGATCAGGGTGGCTCAGATTAACCTGCAGTACTCAAAAGTCGCCTCGGATAACCTGCTGGTCCTCCTCAAGGAGGAGGACATTGATGTCTGCCTAGTGCAGGAACCATGGGTCTTGCGATCACAGGTGATGGGCCTTAAGACCCGAAACTATAACCTTTTTTACACACATGGGGACGGTAAACCGCGGCCCTGTATCCTCGTTAGGAATACTATTAATGCTTTCTTTTTTCCTAATTTCAGTAGTTACGACGTTGCTGTGGTCAAGGTCGAGTCAAGAAGCGGCCGAAGCATGACGGTCGCCTCGGCTTACATGGCTCACGATCGGCCCGCTCCTCCAGAGGAGGTAGCGCAAATGGTAGCACAAACAGCCAAGAAGGAGACGGTCGTGATGGGTTGCGACGCCAGCGCAAGGCACGCGGTTTGGGAGAGCAGCGAGATAAACGAACGGGGTGAGTCTCTGATTGAATTTATATTAGCTAACAACCTTTACGTATGTAACAAGGGCAACTCTCCCACCTTTAGTTTTCCGAGTACGGCCAACTACCCGGGGTGGGAGGAAGTCCTTGATATAACACTAACATCTGACTCCCGGGAGCTTACGGTTAGAAACTGGGATGTATCGAAAAAACTTTCCCTGTCGGTTCACCGGTTGATCCTTTTCAAACATAGACTGGGAAAAAGAAATGGGTCAGCCGCACAGAAACCCTAAACGACGTTCTGAAGCCTATTTGACAAGATAGTCAGTGGTAGGCTCCATAGAAGTAGGACGCCTATTCAATCTACAGATAGTCTTAACGACCGAGTCCGGTCTCTGGAGAAAAGCTTTCAGGTGGCCTTTAAAGTCGCCTGTCCAATTTCGAGGAGAAAAAAGACCTTCCCACCGTGGTGGGACAAAAAGCTCAGCGACCTGAGGTCAAAGCTGAGGAGGGTCTTCAACGACTGTCACTTCAGGAACGATTTCCAGGACTACAGGATGGCTCTGAGGGAGTATAAGAAAGCCATATGGACAGCAAAATCAAGCTCCTGGCGAGAACACTGGGAGTTGATTGAGTCCACGAAGGACTCAGCCAGGCTGGGAAAGATTCTTGCCAAGAGTCATTCAAACAAGACATTTGGCAAGCGCGCCGATGGAACATGGGCAAGATCGGCGGCTGAGACTCTAAACATCCTTGTAGATGGTCACTTCTCGGACGGATCGGGGGAGGGAGTACGCAATACAGAGACGGCACATTAGGAAGTACCTGTTGGCCTCATAGACAACCTTTTAGCGGAGAAGAAAATTGCATGGGCAATAGATAGATTCTCTCCATATAAATCACCGGGCGTGGATGGTATTCTACCTATTATGCTGCAGAAGACTCAGAAATCTTTGGTTAAGGAACTAAAGGAGATCATCGAGGCATGCATTCGTCTCAATCACATTCCGGTCTCGTGGACGAGAACAAGGGTAGTTTTCATCCCTAAGGCCGGCAGAAGGGTGCATGAAGTAGCCAAAGACTTTCGGCCAATAAGTCACACGTCCTTTGTTCCGAAAACGTTCGAAAGGGCGGGTACAGAAGGCCTGCATCGCCTTTTATGCCTGCAACTCAATGTTTGGTAAGAAATGGGGACTCAAGCCAAGCATGGTACTTTGGATGTACGAGGCGGTGGTGCGACCGGTGCTTACCTATGGTTCCATAGTATGGTGGGAAGCTGTAAGTAAGAGCTACAATCTCACCAGCCTGCAAAAAGTCCAGCGCACTGCGTGCGTTGGTGCCATAGGGGCCGGAGGCACTTGCCCCACAGCTGATTTAGACCCTATTTTGCACCTGCTTCCGATCGACTTGCATATACTTTGTACATCATCACAAAACGCACTGAGACTCAGAGAGTTTGGGTGCTGGAAGGATACTCAGCAAGGACATAATAGTATCCTAAAGAAATTTCCGGATGGTACATGTAGTACCGAGACAGATTACTACTCTCGCAAACTGAAGTTTGAGTACGGTTGTAATACCGCCATTCCAAGCAGGAACGAGTGGAAGTTGAACCCGGGCATAAGGGTCGACGACGTCCAAATCTACACTGACGGCTCCAAGATGAAATCGGGAGTGTGGGCCGGACTCTCCTCTGTGTCCCTAGATTTGTCTGCATCATTCAGACTCCCATCGCACTGCAGCGTGTTTCAAGCAGAAATCCTCGCGATTTGGCAAGCCTGCAAATAACTGGAGGGCTTGAATGTAGCTGGTAAAGTGTGCATCCTGTCGGGATAGCCAAGCAGCGATAAAAGCGCTTTCCTCGCCACACATTAACTCAAAATTAGTGTGGCCTTGTTAGCGACTCATATCCCAGTTATCCACCAATCTAGAGCTACGCGTTATCTGGGTCCCGGGTCATAAGGGGATAGAGTGTAATAAGAAGGCCAGCGAGCTAGCACGCAGGGGCTCATCGGAGATGAACGAGGAAATAACCAGTGTCGCAGTAGGCATACCCTTAGCAGTAGCCAAGGGGAATATCCAAAGCTTCTACATGAAGAAAGCACAAACAAAGTGGAATAACATTACCACCTGTGCGATATCAAAATCCATTTGGCCAAACTATGATGGAAAGAGGACGGGAAGTCTTCTGAACAAATCCAGAGCTAACACACGCAAACTGATAGCAGTCTACACCGGACATTGGGCAGTAGGTACACATGCGGAAAAGATGGGCATTCCGTATAACGAGTACTGCCGAAGCTGCAAAGATGCAAATGCCAGCTAGAGCCCGCCTAAGGTTCCTTGGAACCCCGTTTCTAGAAGACCTCAGAGGGTTATCTGTGATAGCAATCTCGAATATTCTTAATTTTATCAACAACTCTGGCTGGTTGTGATACATTGACCGTAACATTCCGTGGGTTTTTAGACGAGTTACATGGCATCAAAATGGCTTTAAATAGCTACTTGGGCAACCAGGGTCGCAGCCATTTCACGTACCTACCTATCTACTTATTGTACAAATATCGCATAGCCTTTCTCAATTCAATAGCACCAATTAATCAAGCAAATTAACCAAGCAAATATATAAACAACTGACAATATGTCGAAAAAGCCAAATGTCTCAAAATATTTTCATTGTGCCCATTTCCTGAACTCTAGAAGTTTCCACTTATTTTTTATTCACACAATCCACTAATGTATAAATAGCGCTCACAAACCTTATCTGGATTTATTCGGTGGTGCTTAGTTGTATTTTGACCTTCACGAATGCGGAACCTGACGTTCCGCCATATCTCGTGGCAATATTTGAAGGATATGAATATATTTGCGCTGGTTCAATGATCAGTAGGGATGCCGTGGTTACAGCTTTAGAATGCGTGAGGGGAAAACAAAGTGAAAATATCATGGTTAAATTTTGTGTAGACAATATATATGGAATGGGGCTAACTCTCCCTGTGCGTCGTTTAGATCATAAACCTTTCTGTGGACGCGACGAGTCTGATATGGATATGGATATAGGTATAATTCAATTGATGCGCCCCTATTTCACAAAAACAATAAAACTTTGCAGTAAAAAATTGAAACCGGCCATGGAAATGCAAGTTATTGGATGGGATTCAATAGGCTCTCACCGTTCTACTGTCGATAAAATAATAAAGTGGAGCTATTGTGATAATTTTTTCCGTGGGCAAAGGAAAAGTTTTAAAAGAACATCGATTTGTACTAAAAATAGCTTAGAAGATGGGGATGGAGATCCTGGAGCACCGGGCGTTGTGCGCGGAACTCTTAGTGCTGTGGCGGGATCAATTTATGGTTCAAAATTTTATACAGATTTATCTCCTGGAAGTGTTGCTCGAAGGTATATAAAAGATGTTACGGGATTATCATAAGTGTTGATATAAATCAAATGATGTCATAAATATATGTAATACTTCTAAATTAATAGTACAGAGAGGGTACACTCGCAAACATCAGAGTGCTGACATATTTCTATGAAAATGTTTTCGTTTTTCTTGTCCATGAGGAAATGTACCTAAAATTATAGTTTATAATTATAAAACTTAAGCTGCCACAATCAAATGCTTAGTGAATTAAGAACTCATTGCGCATTGTTGTAGCAATATGGGAGTATTACACATATGACTGCTGAGAGGAACATCGGCCTATCTCGGCTGAAAGCACCATTCCACAATTTTTTGTATAAATGCCCCAGCTCACGTCAAAATATTTCAAACTGGGCATTTCCAACCGCTGGCTGAGATAGGGCGAAATTCCACTCAGCAGTCGGACCGGCAATATTTTTATGTATTATATACAAAGAAATGTTGATAACTGCGATTTAACAAAAAAAAATTTGTTTATATTCATTGAAAGTATGATAAATAAAGTTGTTATTTTCTTTACTGACTTAAACCAACTCATTATAAATTTATTTCTATTTCACCAATTTCGAAATGAAATATTTATCGCTTTTTATAATATTACACAAGGTAAAATTTACACCTCTCCAACCTCCTAACCCAGGGTGCTAGGTACGGTCCCTATTGGATGTATTGCAGCCAGGGGGTCGGCTATATTTGAACGGAGTCTTCCCCATACTGGACCTCTTGGGGAAGTAATGATGGCCTTACAACAGCAAGGGATGCTATTGTAGTGGACGGTTTTTATCCCCACTTTTAAGATTATACCGCTGAGCCCGCCTTGTTGGGCAAGTGGTCGTGCCGTACGACCAAGATGAACTCAGAAACTTCTAAAGTAAGTAAGGATGAGAAGTAAAAAGCTATGGCGTCGCAAGCCCGGGAGGAAGAAATCGCCACAGCGGTGATTCGCACGCGGATAGCGATAATAGTATGAACTCCGAGGAGCATTGCACCAGCCCGGAAAAATAACTAACGTTAACCCAACCAACTACGAGAGCGATCGCTTGGCATGGGCCAGAGAGACAGTGAAAGAATGTCGAAGACACTTTACTGACAAAAACTTTGCTCGCAGCAATCCTCAATTTTGCAACCGCATCGAAGAGGAAGGACACTGAGAGGCAAGGGGCAGCGATCGGCTGATCCTGGCAAGCCTGCTTTTAAGAGGCAGGAGGGGGAGGACAAATGCCTCAGTCCCAGAATCAGGAAGCAAACTAGCCGGAATGACAGAAACCAAACCTCAAAGCCTGCAAAGCGGCGAGAAGAGGGAAGTTCTAAAAAGCCATGTACCCTAAAAGCTGTAGTACAGGAAGAGGAAATAAGAAATAAACACGTAAATGCTAATAAGCTAAAGGGAGGTAACGACCAGACTCCAGCATATTCGGTGATACTAAAGGCATTTAACGATGATACTCCGTTTTTCTCTGAGAAGGAGTTGAACAAAGTTGCCAAGCAGGTCCTGACTATGGCACTACTAGATTGCAACAACCCCAATGGGCTGTTGTCAACCGGAAGGTGGAGATCCGTAAAAGGGGAGCTGATTAGTATCATGATCAAAATTAAGCATAATGAACCAAGTAATTCACTACCAACATTCGCAACAGCTGGATGGCACAATGGAGATAAACTGATGGCATGCACCAATAATACGACTTTAAAGTGCAGAGAGTTGCTCCAGACCTTCAAAAACAAGAAGTCGCAAGGTTAAAGGTGATTTATAGAGCGCTGAACCTCACGATACCAAAGGCCGAGGTTTGGATATCCCGAGTGGTAAAGGCGGAGGACACGCTTTACATGCTGCACCGTCAAAACCCGAATATACCAACACTCGATTGGAGCGAAAATTGGACGGAGGCCAGTACTTCATACTTCAAATTAATACGGAATCGGGGGATGTGTTACACTCCCAGCATGGGAAAATGTCCTAGGCCGAAGGTTAGGTTAGGTTGAACTGGCCGGTTCATGAGGACCTCACATAGACTGAATGAGTCCGTAGTGATACCAGAAGTTTTTTTTAACGACCATACTGAAAAACCCTATCAAAAACTTGGACCTATGTTATAAAATAACTACGTCCTCTTGGCAAATACTAGAAGCTTCCTAGGTCTTAAGCTGCTTGCTGCTTGGTAGGTGTATCACTCCTAATAGCTGGAGTCTTAGCCTAGCAATCGCAGGGCATGAGCACAGAACGTGCTCGATCGTTTCCTTCTCCAACCCGCACTTCCTACATCTGCAGGAAGGCAGTGTCCAGTCAGAATACCCGTCACGAGTCTACAGTCCTTTTTTTTAATGATAGAAGCAACTTTGTTAGTCTAAGGTTGTAAGATCTACACATTATCTTCGACACTTTACAACCCCACGCTTGAACCCACGCCTTTTCCGCTTCGTCGATCATGTGCAGCTCTCGCCTTTGATTAATCTCGCCAAGTCTAATTGGGACGTCTACGGAGGAAGCTTCAAGGGATGCGTCCTTTTTAGCTAGTTCATCTGCTTTTTCATTCCCATCTATTCCCATATGCCGTGGTACCCAATCTAGATGTATGCTTCTCCCTGTCCCTATTCTGTCCAGAGACTGCTTACACTCTAAACTGCATTTAGATGCTGTGCTATGCGAGATGATTGCCTTAATTGGTGCTTGACTGTCAATATAAAAGTTAACACGAATGCAGCTTAAGCTATTATCTTCCAGTGTTTCTACTGCTTTGGTTACGGCTAATATATCCGCTTGGAAAACGCTACAAAAATCCGACAGCCTGTAGGATCTGTTTATTTCCGGATCAGCACAGTATACCGCAGACCGTACTCCTTCCACTACTTTGGTGCCATCTGTGTACACATGTATCGTCTCGCCCGCCATTTGAGCACCCTTGCTCCAACCGCCCACTTCTATTGTGGCCTTAAAGTTTCCCTCGGTAGGGAATCAGGTAGGTCTGTTCGTCTTGTGATTGATGACGCTATACTACTATACTATATACTTTATTTTTTTTTTGTTCTAGGGGTTTATAAGTGCAATACAAAGCTACGCGAGGGGAATTCTTTCACAAATATGAATGCAGTGGCGTAGTGATGTTTTCTTGCGCCCGGGGATAATATTCGATGACACAACCTTACTACTGTGGAACCGCAACAAATTTTGGTTGTGACGTTCGAACACAGTCTCTGCCTCAATATAAATGCAGCCAAAATTCCTTACAATGCACAAAGATGCATCAAAATCCTCAAATCGCTGCAACGGAGGAAGTTGCAAGGCTGACAAATTTCCCACTTAGAACTGCCACGCAATATCTTCTTAAGACGTCTGAGCACCGAGGCATCCCAAAAGACAATTGATTGATGTAGTTACGCCTCCAAGGCAGATAAGAAGATATCTGCATAAGCGCTATGACGAGATCTGGGGTAGTATGATCCAGAGCAACACGAACGCAGAGTATGTGATTTCCTTCAACGTCAGGCTCCCGCCTTTGCAAACATCGCCGAAGAAGAATGCTCACTTCCGAAGGGTATGCGCGTTACTCTGCCCTTACTTCGATTTCTATGTATGGCCACAGCTTGGTGTATATCACAAATCATCTATTCGTCTTTAATGTGGAACAAAAATCTGTAATAGCAACTTATTTTTGGTAAAGCTTCTGCTAGATTCCTTCGTCCTCCGTTAGGGCATTTTATTTAATTTTTTATTTGCTAATGTTCTGAAACTAAAATTTAGTATATTTTGCAACAGAGCTTTAGCTTCGCTTCTGATGTTAGAGTCCTCTAGTACATTCTCTAGCCCATCGACGATAACGCTAACCGCTTGTATTCTGGCGCTCAACCGTGTTTCAGATTCACGTTTGACAGTTTTTGTTAAAGCATTTTTTAATAATTCCCATCATAACGTTGAACGTGAAAAAAAATATATGCTTTCAATTATTCCACAACCTGCCGCAAGTGTTCCGGATATATATATTAATTTTTTTTAATGAAATTTTGGTATTGTTATATTTAGATGTTGTTTGGCACGTAGGTATGTAAAGAATATAAAGCCCAAAAATTTAAGTTCTTATGTTATTAAACGTTTTCCCTTCTTCTAAAGACCTGAAGATTTGTTTCGAATTATGGAAAAAGTATGTCAAATTTGTCGCAGCTTAATTTTATGTTTGTAAAAGAAGGACAACTTCATTAAAAGTCTTTGCAACTAGGATTACCATTTTAAAGATTATTCAAATTATTTTGTGATTAACTTTCAGCCGAGCTTACGCCTTTGTCATTACGTCCAAATATAAAAGTTTTGAAATTATAATGGAGTAGCTCTACGTAAACGTTTTTGGATAGTGCAAGATGAAATTAAGTATGCCTATCGACACTAGAATTCGACTACAGAGGAAGCAAGCTAATAGCTTTTGGTACGCCAGTTATCGTGGCATATTTGTGTTTTGGAACATGTGCAAATCGGATTACCAGCCTGGGTCCGTATTACGTTTTACGATCAGTGACTGAAATCTATTTTCACTTAAGCGATAACTATGCAACTGTCAAACAATTTCTAAAAATTATAATAAATAAATTATAATAAATATCTAACGAGTACCATATGTCGCTAGTTCCCATGTCATTAATCCGATCCATCGTTTCAGAGCTATTGTGATTTTAAAAAGGGTTTCGATCACGGATCGTAAAACATAGTACGGGCCTTGTTCTCAAACCGGTGTTAATCAGACAAGATAAAAAAATCTAAAAAAAAAATTTTTTTTCATAATATGTATAAATTAAATTAATGTAATAAATAGTAAAAATGTTACACAAATGTAATAAAATTATTAAACGAATAAAATTTAAAACCAAAATAAACAAGTGAAGGTGTCTAAGTTCGGGTGTAATCGAACATTATATACTCAGCGTGAGCTTCAATTGTACATTTCATTTCAGATAAATTACTTTTCTACATAACACGTGGCACCGCCCAAAGTGGGCGTGGTCTTTAACCGATCTCGTCCATTTTTTCTAGAAATATTTCCTGCTATAGGGAAAATTTGTGTACCCAATTTTAATACGATCCGTTGATTCGAGTTATGGCTAGAAAAATAGCTTAGTCATAAAAGGGGCGGTGACACGCCCATTTTTTTAAATTTGCAGTTTTTCCTATTTATTGTTATAAATCCACTTGGGAAATGAAATAACATTCATACAAAGCTCCTTTTTGCAAAGATATAGCTTATTTTATTCGTCCATGACCCTTTTAAAAGTCTTTTATATAAAAGTGGGCGTGGTGCTTAACCGATTTCGTAAATTTTTCTTCAAAGCATTGCTTATAGTAAAGGCAACCTCTCTGCCGAATTTTGTTGCGATAGGTTTAACGGTTTTGATTTATGATTAATAATATTTGTAAAATAGATTTTATCACAAGTGGGCGGTGCCACGCCCATTTTAAAATTTTTTTTAAAATTTTTATTAAGAGTCTCAATGTCAGTCCACATGTAAAATTTCAACATTCTAGGTGTATCATTTACTAAATAATCAGGATTTTTGTGTTTTTCAAAATGTTATATAAATAAAAAGTGGGCGTGGTTATCATCCCATTTCGGTCATTTTCAATACCAATCTATTCTGGGTCCATATAAGCTCGTGTACCAAATTTGGTGAAGATATCTCAATATTTACTCAAGTTATTGTGTTAACGGATGGACGGACATGGGTCAATCAAATTTCTTTTCGATACTGATGATTTTGATATATGGGAAGTCTATATCTATCTCGATTCCTTTATACCTGTACAACCAACCGTTATCCAATCAAAGTTAATATACTCTGTGTGCAAAGCAAGCTGAGTATAAAAATTATGAAAACAAACGAAAAATATTGGTACCAGCCCCGATTTTAACTGCCCTTCTCTCGATTGCAATCAACACCTCTGTGTTCCATTAGTGCTGCCAGCCGGAAAATAGTAGGCTTAGCCGGCTGGCCAGTTCCCAGGTAATACGAGCCCTGGAAACGCTGGTCCCAACTGCTATAAAACATTGTGTACAAGTTGTGTCTTATCCACAATGCTTTGAAGAATAAAACGTATAACTATAGAGAACCGCCAACAGAACGAATAATGGGAAACAGGAAACCATCAAGGGCGGGTAGGTAGTTCACCATTGGGGAAATGTGGCATGAATTTCGTCAATTCCAATGCTAAAAAACCTTTATTTAGATATAATAATCAGAATTTAACTATATTTTTAACGTTTTAAATTTTTTTTTTGTGAACTTTTAACGTAACCACCGGGGTTTGTCTACCGCCAGTTTGACAATTAATATTGCTGTCCGTCCTTCGCGGTTCTCTATAGCTTTACTTCTTCGCCTTAAATCTAAATACATTTACAGAATACCCAAAATGAAACCATGTAAATTGGTATTTCGGATAAATGGCAAATAGCGTGTTTTTCATCACAGGCCCAGAGTTATTACCTCATAAGTAGTACATTGCCTTATCAGATTTGATTTTCCTAGCTACGAAAGTGATCGATTAGTTTAAAATGTCATAAGTATTTATAGAAGGAATTTTACACTGTATAGTAAAAAAATAATTCTAATTGAGCCAAACATTGAAGTGGTTTTTGTTGTCGAAAAATAGGTGGACTGTTAAAAAAAAACTTGTGAAAGGGGGAGTACGTAAATTGAATAATGATTTAACGGCATATTCAACGCGAGTTTAGTCTTTTTATGTATGTATATGATCTACCAATATCAGAATAGTGAAATTATAGAGGTACATATTAGATAAGAGATAGGGATATTGGATACTTCGTAGAGAGCAAGACTAAGGTTTGCCTGCCTTGCTAAATATCAAATAACTACAAATTTGTTTTTTTTTTTTTAATTGTATGTATTTTTAATTGGACGTATCAATTTTCTTTGAACTCAAGTATATTTTTAAGTAATACGAAAAATGTTAACAACAAAGAGGAGAAGACTACAAATCTACAACAAGAAAGTAAACAACATTTGATATAAACTGATTATTCATTTAACGGCGCTGCATTATCATCATTGCCGTTTGCGGAAATTGGTGCAGCAACAGCCGATGATTTTACTAGCAAATCATTTGCATTCGTACCCATTGTTGCTTGACGCCCACATATGTTCAGTCCTGTAGGTATATTATTTGGCGAGGGCATATTTTGTGTGGCAGAATTAGGAGCACCTAAAAAAATTCATTGAAATTATTTAATATACTATGAGCGTTTTCTTATGATGTGGATACCGCGTTATACTCAGAAAAATTATAAAACTTATGAAAATTTTACTGATTATTCGTGCTTTGGATTAGAACTTTTGCGAATTTTGCTCAAGATCTCGAAATATAGTTTACATTGATTTTATTATATATTTGTACGTGTTTATGAAAAATAGCGAAAATAATTTTTCTCTTGTAAAAAAACTAGCAGTCCTTGTGCCAATACTTTTTTTCGAGTGCGTATATTTTTTTCATGATAGGTGTGTGTACTAGGCTTCAACGAAAATGTATGGCAATGCTGCTAGATACAACAGCTGATTTTGTTTACAATCTGTCTTAATTTGACTTACATACAACTGGAGCTGCTCCACCATTGGTAGCACGAGTTGATCGTGATTTGTGGAACATTGCTGCTACAGCTGCTGCTTGCTGTTGTGTTTGATGATAAATCTGCTGCTGCAACATTTGTGCATACACCAAACGTTCATATATGCCGGTAGTTGTACCCACTGCAGTGCCTTGTGTAGTGGCACCACTCAAATATTGAGTTTCTTTGAAAAATGTATTTAAATATTGCTGTGTTGTTGTGGTTAACATCGGATTAGAGTACAAAATAGCAGGCGAAGAAGCAAGCGCTGCATTGGCTAAACTATTTGAAATAAAATTTGTTGTAGTCGACGAATGTTGATTGTAGACAAGTGGCGGAGCGGCTGGCGCAGCCGCAACATAAGTAACTTTATTGCCTAGAAACATGCCGTATGCAGTGCTACCTGTTGCTGGACGCACCGTTGCAGGTTGTAAGCCATTACACATTTGATAATAAGCTGCTGCGGCAGCAGATGAAGCTGCCGTTGACTGCTTCTGAAAATAATTGAGGTAACGCAATAACACACTTTTGAAAATAATAAAACAAAAAATAACTTACACTAAAATTTGCAAAACCTATACCAGCTGTTGTTGTATCTGTTGCAGTGGGTGGTGTGGGGTATAACCCATTACCATAACCAGCAACAAAAGGTACTGCTTCCGGAGGCGTAGTTGTACCCTTCTCGTTGAGTAATGGTGTTAAGTTCTGAGGAAAATCAAGAAAATCTTTGCCGTATATGGCATAATTTTGTGCAGCTTGAAAATACTCAGCGCTACCATTTGGCGGATGACCTGTGGTATCACCATAGATGGCACGATTTACTTCCTGCACGTATGTATTACTGCTGCGTCGACAGTTTGACTCGAGCTTTGAATTCCAGTCATTTTCTGAGTCGGTTGGCTCGCATTTGCCACTAGCAGCGGTGTGAGTTTGATGCCAGATGGGATCAGTGAGCTTTTTGGATGTGGGTCCTGCATAAAATATCTTCAATTAAATCTTATCGGATAAGTACATTTTATAAACTTACCTAACTCTGCAGTGTTCCATACTGGAAACTGATTTTTAATTTTTTTCAGCTCTTTAACAATTGAAATTTTTGATTTACGTCCTTTTTTATTGCGGTTCATCAAGGGATTATCTGCTTCTTCGTCTGTTCGTAAGTAATCTTCATTAGCACTTTCATAAGAGTCTTCAGCGCTGTTTTGTTCGCCTTTCATGTTGGAGTTGTTGTCGTCTTCGTCCTCACTCGTTGCTACAGAAAAACAAATTGACTTATATATTTCAAAAATTGTTTTAGATTTGAATTTTTATGGACAAAGAAATACTAAAACGATTGGTTTTTTAAGTTTCTGTTTAACGATAGTATTTCCCTTAAACACTTAAACTTCCTTCTGTAATTACAATATAAAAATCCCAGCATGTCCTCTATGAGTTTTTCCGTTTGTTGCGTCTGCTGGGGTTCCATGCTCTTGATGGTTCGCCTGGTCGTTGGGACAGCTTCTTGTCACAGCACAGCAAGCTCACAACCAAAAACAATAAAAATGTGCAGCAAAAACAGTAATAACGGTCGCCTATTCAGCTTAACTATCCGTTGGAATCCAAATCACACGATTATTAATAACGATTTCTTTTTATTATCTTTAATTTCTTTTAATAGGTTATTTTTGCGTTTTTATAAATTTTCGTTGTTTGCATTCGTGTTTGACATAAAAAGATTTCTTTTAAAATTTAGAATTTTGCTTATCTTTTTTCAATAGCTTGTTACGATTTTGTTGGCCAACTTAAACTATTTGATACAGGAAGGGTCAAGTGTTTTTTGTTGTTTCTTTGTTTTGAGGTTAATCGCAATGCAATTCCCAACAACACATACTGCAGAAGTATCGACCAAAGTGTTATGTCGTAGTGATGAAAAATTGTAGTCTACATTTAGGCGCTGCTGTTTAATAACAATGCAGACTAATTTCATTCTATTTTGGCTATTTTTTAAATTAATAAAAACTTATTTACTTGGGGATTGGTACATGATTTTAAATTTAACTACGGCTTTCCGGCCTCTCTTCGCAGATCGCATAACAAAATCCAGCGCCAGTACCAGCAATTTTGCATGGACCTGGCAGTTTAACGCGCGTGGGAGAGCAACTAAAATTTAAAACATATGTTAATATATATGTGCAAAAAATATAATGTAAAATATATTTTGAATAACTCACGAATTATCCGTCGCATCATTGCCACAATTTCCATGCTCATTCCAACCCCATGTATAGATTTCACCATCCCAGCTGCGTATCAGGCCATGTTCTGAACCAAAGTGTAAATGCGCCGGCACAATTTCACTACGCAGATCAAGTTTTTGTGGCGTGGCTTGATTTTGTGTTACACTGCCAATACCCAGTTGTCCGTAACAATTACGTCCCCAACTTAATATACGATTATCTTTGAGCATTACCGCATTGTGTGTCCAACCAGTAGCCAAGCGTTTAATTTCATCATCAAATTGAAATGAATTTGCTTGCCCAAATTTATTATCACCCAAAGCAATAATACGCCTCGATAGATTGCCATATTCCAAATCAACAACTTGAAGTAATATATGATTTTGCCCGCTAGCTATATTACAGATTCGAAATACGCAACGTTCGTTAGCTTGAATTTTTATAACAGGCGCACAATTTAGAGTCGTTCCTGTTATACACAAGTCAGGTGGTGTTTCATCGCTAATACGTAGACGCCCGAAAATATACACAATATGATCTTCTGTTAATATGGCACAATGGCGTAAACCGAAACTTAAACGTGAAGCTGCATTATTTCTTGGCAGAATTACGGGCAAGGGGCGACGCACAGCATTGAATTCGCGTTGACACAGACCCAGCTGTTGAAAGTTATTTGATCCCCATACATAGAGTTGTTTTGTTACCGTAATACAGCCAGATATATCCCAACCACAAGCTATGCTTTCCACAGGCACATCCTGCAACAAAATGGAAATGGTCGAAAATTTTGTTTCAGAGCGTAAAAAACCACTAGCATTCACTATCACTACATACTCTAAAATATTCGCCCGGTATTGTTTCGAAAATATTGACACATTCCTCGCGCGAGTTCAAACCCAACTGACCACGTCCATTCCAACCGCATGCATGCACACGTCCATTGGTATCCAGTACAAGGACGTGCCCGCCTCCGCCACGTATGCTTCGCACATTATTCGGGTTGAACGAGTACCCACGCACTAATTGCGGTGACATGCACAACTCGGATTCAAAGCCAAGGCTTAGTTGTCCGTGCGAGTTGGCGCCCTGTTATGAGGTATATTAAATAAAGAGTTTTTTAAGTTTATTTCACGTTACGAGATGTCAATTAATTTGCAATGCAAATTTGTCGTTTCGCTTACCCAGGCGTACACCGACATTGCGGCTTTCTTTTGCTGCAGCGCAATGTTGATGACCACCAGTAGCTACTTTCGGGGCACTAAAAATTTGGTCACTCTACCACTTGTGCTGAGAAGAGCCACTGATCGCACGAGCACTTCAAAGCGTCCTTTCACTGAAGCTGTTGGTTACCGACTGCTACTTCGTAGAATCCTTCTATATTTTAATTTATTCTTTAGTAAATTATACTTCCTTGTGCGCTCGTATTGCGTTTTGGCTGATTGCATGTTTTAGCCAAATTTGAATTAATTGTTGTTTTTAGCACTTGTCGTAGGCTGCGCTTGTGTGCTTGATGTTTGGTTCATGTAGAAAAAAAACAAAAATGAATTGAATCATGGAAAAAAACTATACGAACAGCTGATTGGAGCAGAGCACAGGGTGGTACGTACTACAAAAAGCCACAGAGAGGTAAATAACGGTTTTTGTAAAATTTTTCGGTCCGCGTTTCAGCAGAGTTGCGAATGGTTTTTTTTGTAGGATCTCAGTAACTGCCCATTGTACCATTGTATAAGACGAACACAACCTGCCATCGGAGAGCTCATACATAAGCAGTCTAAATTATCGCTTGGTCTATGGAAGAGTACATGACGCAACTCTTCGAATAATCCTGGAAACCAATTTTTTAGCTCCAATGTTACTTCGAACCTACTGAACTGTCGCGTTTTTCTGCGAACATCTTTAGAGGTCCCTGTTACGATTCCTCAATGGACCTTCCGCCTCAGGAAGTGATGCAGTAGTGCAACAACAACAATACAATAGACTTCGAAGTCCATCCCAGCCGCTAATGAAAACTTCTATCACCTTCTTGAATACGAATGACCATCCATCCGATTTTATCTATCCAAAGCGTCGTTGCAGTAATTGTTCACACTCAGGTTTAAATTCTCTCGCACAGGTATTAGAAGAGGATCCAAGGCACTTTGCAAACTGGTGGTGAATAATGAACCTTTTAATGGAAAAATACACGCAGAGTGCTTCCCAATCCACAGCCGATTGTCGAACCCGCCTAGGTAATTTTTTCCTAAAGTATTTTGATGTTGCTTTTCTCGGACTTTAAAGCAAGCTATTTGGTGTGGTAGGCGAGCACGCTACTTTTAGACCGCAGCGGTTGGTATTTCTCTTTGTGTTAATGCTTGCTTCCAATTAAACTACATATATCGTTTTACTATTTCGGGACAGGCTGTCAGGCTGAACGATTCGGCTTGTAAGTTTTGTGTGAAAATCATGCATTCCGCGCGGTTGTCTTGTGTTCTGAACGCGGATTTTGGCTGTATCGATATAGTGATCCAATTTGATGTTGGTTTCCTGAATCGTGCCCACATCTAAAGACTATTTATTTTTGATTGTCATTTGTTTTTTGAAGTTACTTCGGCGTTGTTGTTAAGTTGCCCTTTGTTGTATTAACGATAAAGACAATCCCCGAAGGTTTTCGATTATGTTGATGATCCTTTGCTGGATATAGATCCGGTACGTTTCGGTAACAAAGTATCATTAAGGTACTAGCCCGACCATTTCGGAAACGATTAACATGACTACAATAAACCTTTTAGGTCGCCAGCGCCCCGCCGGCTAAATATGTGTATGATGCATTTATATGTATTTGTAACAGGATTCCCCTCGCGTGGGTGAGCTTGACAATTGGGTTGCCGAAGGTCTGAAGCTATAAAGCTTTCAGCGCTTAGCGACCCCTTGAATTCCATTGTGTTGCCTGTAGATTAGGAATGCAATAATGATATAATTAAGAATTTGTATTGTGTATGAAAGATTGAGTTCAATAAGGGCTTTAATGTGGAAAACTTGACTAATTATTTCATTAAGCCTCTTCACAGGCATGAACCTACAACTGGATTCCACCATGCTTCTGGTATGAACCATATGTGGAGTAGAGCTGGATTTCTATTCGATTTTTAATCGATTTAACTTAACAGTTATAGTAGGTACAATTTGATATTGATTAATCAAAATGGGCATACAATATATTTATTGTAGTTTTTCATAAAATTTACCTTCACTGGCTCAGATTCATAGTCAAAATAAAATATTTTCGAATTTATTTAGAACCATAAACCATGACTATGACTTCGAGTGAAGGGGAAAGATGAGGAGGTTTTATCATCACCATCGATTAGTGCTCAACCGCCTAGATGATCTTGGCGTTGCATAACAAATCATGCCAGCATCCCTGGTTCAACATAACTGACACCAAAGGAGATCAAGACTTCTTATTGAAGGTCTCACCTTTCGTCTGCTTCCAAATACGAGTGTCGATAGGTATATTATCTGTGCCAGAGCGTCTTCATGCATTCCCACAATATGACGTAGCAGTTGGCATCACGGCGAGGACCATGAATCGTCGCCAGTACTTTTCTCTCGTACACTGGGCCATCCCATTGTCTCTCGACACGGTGCATGATTCCGACCCATACATTAGAAGAGGTACGATGAGAGATTTATGGAGCGTTATTGACAAGAGTGTATCTTTGTTTGATTTCTAAGCTAGAAATGCAGAGAAGGCAGAATTTATTTAAGAAATTTCTGCGTACAAAATGGAATATCCTAAACAGAAATTGTTCATGCTCCTTGGTACCCGAGGTTGGTTTCTCTACTACTGCTATAAATTAATTTGAAAAAGCACAAAAAAAAATGATATTTCAATATCAAATACTATAATAATACCACTCCGATGGGAAGACCAAGCGAAGAACCAGGTGGTACCCCTTGATTTTCGAGTTAGCGCCAGTTAACGAAAGAGGAAGAAACTGTCGAGTTTTTTTAAACGGTGAAAATCGTGTAAACAATTAAGCAGCAATCAACTTTTTTCGACTCGATTTAATCGATTAAATCGATTTTTTTTTTAGAATCGAATCGAAAAAATCGATTTATCAAAAAATCGAATCGAATGCAGCTCTAATGTGGAGATTGAAACCACTTTTATATTTAGAAATATAAAAACTTTTATTTAATTAAATAATACGCCTAAATGTGTGCGTATACAATATTTAAACATTTTCAACCTGAATGGAAATTTTTCAGGGACGGAAAATAATAATTTTTTTTTTCGGAGTCGAAAACGTCCTGGTAAAAAAATTGTCCTAGGTGAAAATGTTTGAGTTCCCAGGTATTCCTATAGCAATATTATGTCGAATCATGCATCCTTTTTATTTTTCGAACTTTTTCCATAAAAGTCCACATATAAAAGTAAAATCTGTATTTTTATTTTTTGAGTCCTATAGAACTAGTTACACTCTGACTTTTAAAAATAAAAGTCCCGAAATAAAAGTTAAATCAAGACTTTTATTTTCTAAGGCCGAAATAAAAGTCCCGCTTGATAACAAAGAAACGGCTTATCCGAATTAAAAAAAAATTTTATTTATTACAAAAAAAAAAAAAAAATTATTTCGGATAAGCCTTTCTTTGTTATCAAGCGGGACTTTTATTTCGGCCTTAAAGAATAAAAGTGTTGTTTTAACTTTTATTTCGGGACTTTTATTTTTAAAAGTCAGAGTGTAACTAGTTCTATCGGACTCAAAAAATAAAAATCCGAAAATAATTTTTATTTGGATCCAAATATATTTAAAGTCCAAAATTAATAGTTTTGCAATGACTTATATTATAAAAGGAATAACAGTTTCAGCCCCTGAAATGTTTAATTATTGGAAAATCAAAATAATGAAAATAAAATTATTGAATGAACTAATGAAATTAGAAAGAGTATAAAGTTAAAGTAAAATTTATAATGTATTAAAAGGAACCCTACATTGTTCACTCCCACTCAAAATGTCTCCCTAATATATTAAAAACTCACAAAAAAAACACGCTCGATACAATTTTTAATCTATTCTCAGCTTCTTCAATCTCCTACGCCACGTTTTTAAGATACTCGAAACCCAATAACCTTATATCAATAAAGCTTCAAGAACGTTTAACACAGTTTTTAGCCTGGTGACGTAACCGAATTTCTTCTTTAAGCTTCTCCAATATGAGTTTATATTACTATCTTTATTGCCATTGAACTCGTTAATCTTTATTCCCCTCAAAATAATAACAACAAGATCATTTACCAACTGAGAAAAGATAAAAGTTCATGAAAAAGAAATTGGAGCAAAACGAGTTGGGATTGTCCTAATGCACCTGAGCAAATGCTTAAAGTGCAAATACAAAACAAATAGTAACAATAACAAATATGAATTAAAATACCAAAGGAATTGCATTAAGTGCAACAAACAAATGCTGGAAAATCGCACTGCAGGAGCATGGAACCTGTCTTACTGTCTAGCTGTCCTCACCATTATCTACATACTTAACTTGGTTGGCTGGTTATTTAGATTTTCGTGGGATGACAACGGAATGCGACGACCAAATGGCGTTCAAAGAAATGGAGTTATCCACCATCAGGTCAGCGTATTTTGTGAAAACAACTGTCCAATCTGTCCATGGCTGTCTTACAATGCAAAGTTAACATCAAAAGCAAATATTGTTGTTGGTATGCCGTCAAATTGTTGCGCTTTGCAATGTACCGGGGATTTTTTATTAGCAAAAAAAAAATAAAATAAAATAAAATTCCGAGTAATAATAATTTAATGTAGGCGAATGGGCGCAGGTCAATGGTGGTACCTACTTAGATGGTTAGTTTGCAATTGGCTTGTCTTTGTAATTAACATATTATATTGTTGTAATGCAGAGCAAAGGGTATCACAATGGGAGAAAGTCACCAGAAATAGAAAACAAACTTGTAAAATTTATACATACCCTGAGTCCTTCTTAGATTAGTCCCTGGGTTACGTTTAACTAATCGCTGAATAAAGACGTCACATAGACTGAATGTCCATAGTGTTACCAGAATTTATGTAAGGACCTCACAAAAAACCCATTTAAATAGCAAAGTAGTTGGGTTATGAACTAATTTCGCTCCCTTGGCAGACTTTAGCTGTTTTCAGTACACAACGTACTACTGTTGGCCTTCTTCCCAGACCACGGGCAAGTGGAGGGCAACGAGCAAGCGGACAGCCTGGCGAGACAGGCAGCGACTGCACTACCCGCCGGTCCTGAGCCGCAGGAAATTAGGGGGCATTAACTGTTAGAATAGAGAGAAAGAAGAGAAGGGCACTGGTACAATGTGCCAGTCTTAAGATAGTTGTTGTTGTTGTAGCGATAAGGACACTCCCCGAAGGCCTTGGGGAGTGTTATTGATGTTAATGGTCCTTTGCCGCATGCAGATCCGGTACGTTCCGGTACCAAGCCCGACCATCTCGGGAACAATATGTTATCACCACATGCGACCTTCTCGGCCATCCCGCCCTCCCACCTCCTAGATACATGGGAGTAGGGGTCGCCAGAGCCTCGGCTGTTAATGAAACAGGGTTTGCCCCTGAAAGGTGAGGTTGACAATTGGGTTTGGAGAAGCTGTATATTGCGCTGGCAACCTGAAGGGTTGCGCTACACCACACCTTGGATTTAGTATTTTAGTCACCTCTTGCGACAGGCAATATTCTGACCCCCTAACCCGTTGGGGGAAGACAGTTGAAGACGCTGTTAGAAGGTTATAGTTCAATTCGCTATAGAGCCATCACAGGCCTTTCGAAAAATAACCTAAGAACTCTAACAGCTATTCTATACAGAACATTGTAGACTTAACAGCAATATGCAGAAATTGGGCATACAATAAGATGTCCGCTTCTATGATCGCCAGCGGAGACGGCGGTACACATCCTCATGATATGCGACGCATCTCAAGACGTAGGGCTAAGTTTTTGGCTCGCCATGGCCAAAGTATTCCCACATTAAAACCAAGCAAGCCAAGTAAACTACTAAGCTTCGTCAAGGAAGTCGGTTTGGATGAGGTGCTGTGAATGAGATGAGAGAACAATAGCCCAATAGTCGCAGTGAAATCCTTAACAATTATCTATATATCAATATATTAGCATGCGACGGCAGAAGGAAATGCCCTGCCAGCCCGCCCTTAACGAGCCTCAAGTTTGCTCTCATTACAGATATGAACAACTTAGTTGCCCGTACATCTTAAATCTTGCACATGCCTTTAGGGATTATGGAGCACCGCGTTTCGCCCGCTTTAAATTTGTTCAAGCAGATTCGAATGTTTGCCGTATATTTATCGAGTGATATTCCCGCCTTTACCAACTCATTGGCGTTTTCGTTTCCTTAAGCTAACTACCCGGAAGAGATGTGAAATCTGGCCCTAGGGAATTCACTCTTATGCTTGTTTGTACTCCAGGACATTTCTGAATTTGAAGCTTTGGGAGATGAGTGCCTTAATAGTGGCCTGGCTATCAATATATATTGGTTTAGGCACGTCTCCTTTAGTATTTCTGCTACACTGAAGTAATCTGGCTGCTTGTAGGATCTGCTTATTTCCGCTATATCCGCACCCTTGTGTCGAACCTTCATCTTTAAAAACCTCTTACGAAGCTTAGGAATTGAACAGCTTTACAACCAAATCGGGCAAATCTTCGAGTATCAGATTGGAACTCTCTTTGAGAGGCCCTTTAAATTTGTACCTTAATTTAGCTGCTTTATTGGATGCGACTAAATACAAGATTGGTAAGCAGATGGAACTTAACACAATCACAAAACAACAAACTAATCGCATAAGCAGATGAGCATGACCAAAGCACAAGTGCAATGTAAACAAGGAAATCTTCTGTTAGCAGTTACAAAATGGATTATTAGGTTTTATAAGATTTAAGTTGCGTTTTATTTTCTAGTGAAAATCGTGAACTTGTTATTAGTTTACTTATTCCTTTTATATAACGTTGCTCCAAATGTTATCAAGGAAAGGCAGCTGGCTTATTAGTATATGAAGGCAGGTTGCATTCTGAAGGAGATTCAAAAAATATTTCACATGAAAAATGTTTTCAGTAAAAATATTAACTTCGTTTTACAAAGTTTAGGGACCACTTGGCAATAATCAACTAAGGTGTGCACAGTGACATACCGAAAGAAAAGTCTCATGTAAAATTAATATTTCTGTATTATCAATTTCACATTTCGGCGAAAAATGTCATCTTAAATCAACATTGGCATGTATTACATTGTCATATCAATTTCTTATGTTAATAAAACATTTCACCATCAAACATTGAAAATGATCAATAATGTAACAGCTTTCATTCGCATTAAATCGTTGTGTATCCAATTTAAAATTATAAAAAGTGAGATTATTGATTAAAAAACAAGGTGAAGACATTAAATAAAAGTGAAAATGAGTGATGATTGCTTGTTACTTGGCGAAAACGTTTCGCTGGCAATGAATAACGCTGGGCAGAATTTCTTTCTAGAAGAAACATTTGTAAAAATTGGTGAAAATGCAGAGATTGTGACGCAAGGTGCTCCGCGTGGAAATCTTCAACTGGTCAGAATTGATTTTTATAAACGACTTGTTCTTTATATGGTTAATTTGAGGGCCATCCATTGAAAATGCTATGCAATGTAGTTTTTTTTTTCTGCTTTTGCTCCTGCTCTGAACATGTATGGAGCATAGGGCAGAGCCGTAGTATAATACAGTGATAGCATTCCTTAGGCTGTGAACTACGACGTGTTTTAGAGCGGGGCAAGTTCCATCACTTTTTTGTGCTACGGCTCTGCTCCTTACTCTGTTCATGCTCAGAGCCGGAGCAGTAGCAGGGCATATTTTTCGTTGGTACTGCTGCTCTGGAGTACCTTAAAACCATAGCTGGGGAATAATGATTAGTAATCATAATGATTAGTAATTGGATTAGAAACTTTTATTTTGCAGAATAATTGATTAATTAGGATTAGTTGGCTATACTAATCGATTACTTTTTGATTAGATTAGAACTAATCAAAAATCTAATCGCGACTAGTGACGATTAGCATATCTAATCAAAACTAATCAAAAAAAAAATTCTATTAGATTTCTCGATTAGTTTTGATTAGGTTTGATTAGATCAACTATTTTGAAATATTAAAAAAAATTTATTTATTTTTGCTTATATTTAAGAATTCATGAGCATAACACCGGCTTATAATAATTAAATTTCAATTATTATGTCTTCTTTCATTTATTTTTGTATATACACCAAACGAGTCAAACGGTTTCAAAGAAGTGGCTAGCAATCAGCTATATGCGTATTTGAATGACCCGACACCAGGTCCTGAAATTTGGAATAAATATGGTGCACTGAAGGAAGCGTGTCTAGCGTTCAATACCCCGCTTACGTCATCAGCGCCCGTCGAAAGGCTGTTTTCATTTGCTGGAATTGTCAATACCCCAAGACGGAATTCATTGTCTGAATTTTCTTTTGAAAAGTTGGTATTAATGAAGTCGAATATAAACTTTTTGTTATACATATGTAATATAAATCAGCATATATTTAAAGCGTCGAGAATCTCATGTTTTTTTTTCAGAACGTGCCTTTAATTTTTATACTACAATTAGTATGAGAAAAAGTGGAGATAGACCCACCAATAGTACCGAAATGACCAGGGCTATGAGCCGAAGACAATCCCTTCCTTACTGGTTTAATAAGGTTTATGTTTACAGTGAAATTTTGAATAAAAGTTCTTTTTAAGTTTTTTTACTTTATGAATTAAACGAAAAAAACAACAAAAATATTTCAAAATAGTTGATCTAATCAAATCTAATCAAAACTAATCGACAAATCTAATCGACTTCTTTTTGATTAATTTTGATTAGATATGCTAATCGTCGCTAATCGCCATTAGATTTTTGATTAGTTCAAATCTAATCAATTAGTAATCTAAAATATTAAAGAATCAAAAAAAACTAATGATTAGATTATTTTATTTTTCTAATCGTAATGATTTCTAATTCTAATCGAAGTTCCCCAGCTCTGCTTAAAACTGTAACGACATTGACTGATCTAAATGCATACCATGATATTTTTTGCCTAGATTGTCCATACTCAGTCAGGAGAGGATCAGCGTTTAAAAAACTTATTGAAAGAGATGAATGTTGCCGCTTACGACAAGTTTTATGGTAATGGTTTATCTTATTTATAATAAAAATCTCTTGTAACTAATCATGTTTCAGCTGACTCAAATAAAATATAAACATCAAAAACATACATGACCGGTTGAAGTACATAAACTATGACGACTTGGCGTTGGCATTTCCAGACAACGAAACTATAGATTATAGAGCTTGGAAAACACAAGAACGTAATATATTTATTTATAAAGTTTTAAATAGTATATTGTGTTTTAATATTAACAATTTTCTGTTTTAGTTTCCAGAAGAATCTCTTTCGACTATTAGTATGAATTCAAATTTACAAAATTGGCTTGAAAATCAGCCTCTCCACTCACCAGCTACTAATTCCAATATAGCAATATGTCAACCTCATCTGCCGATCCAAAATACCTCATAGATATAGGGGGTGGGAGGGCGATATGGCTTTGAAGGTTTCTTCTAGTCATACTAAATCGTTCCAGAGATGGTCGGGCTGGTGTCTTAATGGTGCTTGTTACCGGAACGTACCGGATCTGCAAACTGCAAAGGACCACTAACATGGATAACACTCCCCAAGATCTTCGTGGAGTGTCCTTATCGCTAAAACAACAACAATAACAACAACAAAGAGTGATAATCAACTCAGCCGACGATATTTGGTTGGAATCGATCGTCTTCGCCTTATATATGGCGCGATTATAATAAACTCCCATAAAAGTTATTGAAACTGCCCTGTATTATGTGACATGCCATAAAAGGTCATTACTATCAAGCTATCAAAGTAAGTTATTTTACAAGCCAATTTGTGTACAAATTGGCGTCAGTACTTATATTAATGTAAAAAGTAAATGGTCTCTTTTTCTACTTTTCTAAAATATTTTTTTTTTCGCAAGTACACAAGTTAACACACCTCGTGTTCCATTGGTACATGAACAAGATACGGGTAGGAGATCACATTGTTGCATTTGCATGTTGAATCTCTATCCGTATCTGGTTCATGTACCATTGGAACACGAGGACAGAAAACCAGCATACTCGAATTGTCATCAGAACAGGCAATACACTAGACTTTGTATATTAAACAGTGCCCAAAATTTGACCGCGTTTCTCAAGTTTTTGGGTCATTTTGAAAAAATTATATTTGTATTACTATTTCTTATACCTAACACGATTATAATTTCATTCATAGCAAATAATTTTTTAATCTAACCACTTACTTTAAGTGTTAAAAACATGTAAAAGTAATACAAGTTTAATTACACGAGCTTATAGAGTAGGGTGCTCACTATTTTCCGAAGTGTTTTTTGTTGTCATCCTTAATTTGTACGTTTAAATTTTAGTACTGCAGATACTGTTTGCCTTATAAAATAAGATGGAAGTTCTTGATGTGATGGGTTTATTTCGGATATGCCAAAATACTTATGTAAATTTTGTGCCTCTCCCTAAATATTTTAATAAAATCCATTGAGACGTCCTTTTTTAACATATTACATAGTTGTGTTTGGATCAGACTGCAAATTGTGAAGTTGTGTTTTGCTTAAACAAATTACCGTTTCTCCAATCCTGTCAAAGTAGAGCGAGAGCAAGAGCAAAGCTAGCATTGCATCGGTGGTAAACAATTAACGGACACCATAATACCTATTTATGAGTTTGCTATTATTATTTTGATTATTTTTTTTTTTTTTATTATTATTTTGAATATCGAAGTTCGTAGCTGCCATTCCTATCGCGCTTGCGCTTGCGCGTCCGACTTAAAAAATTTATTTGGCACATTTGCGCACATTTCGTGTGTTCTACATTTATGCTCGAAATTTTAGTGCAAGGTTAACGGTAATTCAGTATTCCCAGGCCTGCCAATTTGTGTTGCTCATGATGAAATCATGCATTTGTATTGAAATTATTTTTACATTTTTTTATGAAAAATGTATGGACCTATTGTGATATACCCACCAAAAACTGACATAAGTGGTTGTAAGCATAAGGAATACTGGTTTCACTCCTGACAGATAAACTTTAGAATAAGGCTAATATAGCATATCATACACTTTATAATAATGTCTTATATTAGGCTAATTAACGCTACAAATGATAACTCGCAAAAGAATTTTTAAAGAAAATATTTTCGTGGCTGATTTAAACTTACTAAACTGGCCAAACTGCTGCAGAAAAGTGACCCCGTTTAGACAATTTTTCAAAAAGTATTTTAATGTTGCTTGTCCTGCAACTTGCATGTTGGAACTGAAAGTGAATTTTTGATGATAGATTAACAATCTATGTTTGAACAAACTTTTGAAATAGATGATTATAAAGATAAATAAAGGAATCTTAAGTCAGATGGTGTCTTATTATAAGTGCTATGCAAGCCTGATTTGACTTGTACAATAAGACTTATAAATAGGTTATAATATGTGCCATACTTTTCATTATTCAACATGATCCATGATTAACCATGTAATCTATTTTTATATATTGTACTCAGTCTTATTATAACGCCTTATTTGAGTGGGTTATAAGTCTTTTATAAAAGGTCCTAATAGAGCAGGTTGTATCTTACAATAAAGCCTTATATACAGGGGCCGAAACTGTTATTCATTTTATAATATAATTCCTTGCAAAACTATTAATTTTGGACTTTTAATATATTTGGATCAAGATAAAAATTATTTTCGGATTTTTATTTTTTGAGTCCGGTAGAACTAGCTAAACTCGGACTGTTAAAAATAAAAGTCCGGAAATAAAAGTAAAATCCGGACTTTTATCTTTTAAGGCCAAAATAAAAGTCCCGCTTGATAACAAAGAAACGGCTAATCCGAAACAAACAATTTTTTTTAATTCGGATAAGCCGTTTCTTTGTTATCAAGCGGGACTTTTATTTTGGCCTTTAAAAATAAAAGTCCGGATTTTACTTTTATTTCCGGACTTTTATTTTTAAAAGTCCGAGATTAACTATTTCTATCGCACTTAAAAAATAAAAATACAGATTTTACTTTTATATGTGGACTTTTATGGAAAAAGTTCGAAAAATAAAAAGGATGCATGATTCGACATGATATTTCTATAGGGATACCTGGGAACTCAAAAATGTTTACCTAGGACAATTTTTTGACCAGGACTTTTCGACTCCGAAAAAAAAATAATTATTATTTTCCGTCCCTGCTTATATAAGCTTTATTTTAATTAGTACATAGACTTTTTAAAAAGGTTATTATATTCTTTCTAATGACTTATAATAATTCTGAATAAGTGGCCTTTTTTCGCTACACTGCACTACTTCTTTCATAAATAAAAAGATGTTTGTTTAGTTCTTTTTTTCAAAAACCTTATAAATGTTTCACTTTTAATTTTTTCTTTAATTATTCACTTTGCACAAATGTAATGTATTCAAATAAATGTATGTACAAGTATTTAATATAAATGTATAGGAGCGCGTCTGCGGTTTCCGGCTAGTAGTACGAGACTGTTCGTTGCAAATATTGTTGATGACGTTGGCAGTGGTGCGGGTTGGCGCCTTTCAATTCGCCGCGCACGGCGTGTATAAGACATATCTTTACATATAAAAAAACATGTGTCACAACATTTTTGGGCGCGATGGACTCCTAAACTACTGAACCGATTTTGAATTTGTTTTGCACACCGTATGTAGTTTGATCTAACTTGAGAGATAGGATAGGTTATATCTCAGTTTAGAGTCGCAATATTATTTTATTGCAATGTTTTTTATTTGTTTATACGTAATAATAAAATGTTACGTATACGCAGTGGCACTCATATTTTCAGGTGGTGCTAGGTGTTTAATTAAACAAGCTGCTTAACAATAAAGCACATCACCAGGTCCGCGAGAGGGGGGGGGGGGGGGGGGGAGTTTCTGAGGGGGCCCGCGATTTAGAGGTACTAAAACATTTTTTTTAATTCAGGAGAGTGTTTGATTATGTAGAGGGTAATTTTCATACCCCTGGGTGACTAGGGTCTCTAGATATAGGCCAAAAAGTGGGCCAGTGAATGCCTAGACAGTGTTTATACAATATGGATATCAAATGAAAGCTGTTGATGAGTGCTTTAGTACAGAGTAATATATTATCCAGAGACGGACTGGGACTGGGATTAGGACTGGGACTGGGACTGAGACACGGAGTGGGACTGGGACTGGGACTGGTATAAATACATACCACCCACTGGGACAGGCAATAAGGGATGCAGAAGAATGAGAAGAAATTGAGAGGAGAGAAAATAGAGAAGGAGATTGAGAAAGAGATAGAATGAGACGAAGATGGAGACAGATGAAGCGAAAAAGACGGAGGGAGGAGTGAATAAAAGGATTAGGAAAAAGTGTAGAGGGGGAGGGAAGAGTCAGACGGAAAAAGCTCATTAAAATGTATGTAGATAGGCCAAGTTTAGGGCAGGACAACGTCTGCCGGGTCTTCTAGTTTTATATAGATACATCTTTTGCCTGATGACATAAGAACAGTAAACTAAGCAGTATTATAAGGAAAATACTATTCAACTCATATTCCTTATGGAGCTAGGGCCTGATGCCATAAGCCTTTTACCAATATGAAAAACTTCTTAGAGAAAGTTCAAATTTTTTGGGGGGTGTCCATCTACATATACATACATACACATGTGTATCTATTTATGACTGTTTCTACGTACATATGTTCCTATGTTCTTCAATTAACTTTTACGGTTTTTAGATTCTAATAATTTTTTATTGGTCACATAGTTTTTTTTTTATTGCAACTCATATGGCTTACTCTAATTTTTGAGGATTACACGCTATTTGTGAGAAAGTTGAGTGTTCTATGTACCTATGTATGCACATGCATACACATGTACTTATACATGCAATAATTTAATGAACGAACTATAAAATCGATATTTCGTTTGATGTACAAAACCCACATTAATGCGTTTGGACAACAAACCTTAAGCGTTCCGCTGTTTAGAATGATTGTGAAGAAAGCTATATCCAAATGGCATTACCTGTATGAAGGTGTTGGGTAAGCCGACTTTTACTGATTTCATTGCAAAGCTTTTTTATTAAAGAAAAATTAAATTTGATAAAAGAAAGTTAAATTGGACCATTCGATAATTGAGATAGAGTCAAGATTGACAGGTAAAACTTTTTAATTTTTTTGTACTATTACGCATTAAGTAAACTTACTTGTAAATATCTTCTGCAAACTTTCGTCAATTTTAGTATGATAATTAGGTATGGGACAGCTTATAGAATGCCAGAAAGTTGGTCACTGAAAAGGTAAGCCTAAAAATGAAATTGGGTGGAAGGAAGGGGGGGAGGGGGGATACGGATAATTGAAAAATGCATTTCTTCTAGAACTTTTGTATTACTTATACATATATGAAAAATTGTTCCCCATTCCCAAATCTTCCTTCTCTTTCCCTCTCCTTTTTCATCTCCTCTTCCTATTCCCTTTCTCTCTCTCTTGCCTGGCCTCTTCTTATTAATTTCTGACGAATTTTGGGAAGATAAGCAAATTATAATTTTCCAGCTGTTGTTGTGGCTATAGTTTTTGGATCATCGTAATCGCTGTGGTTGTTGACGGATTCTTCCTAGCCTACTAAGCTAAAGGTGTAAAGTGGTACGGTGATAGATTGTCCGTCAGTTTTGAAAAAAAAAGAAATATTTTTGTCTCCCATGAATCTCTTAAGTTTATCTACAGAAAATCATGAGCCATCAGAAGCGACAAACCATGCTCTTTTTTATGAAGTGTAGTAGTTGGACAGTGAAATATGTCAGCTTCCTACCTCGTTGAAGGGATTATGATATACATACATGTCAAATTCTACCAGCAACCATATTCGAGAATGGCTAAGAGTAAGGAAAATAAGATGAAGGAATAGTATTCAGAGTTAATCTTTACGGAGGTGATTGGCGTACCCTAGTGGCGAAATCATCTAAAGAGTTAAGAGCCAATTAATAACCACTACGGCATATAGCCTTTCATTCCCTGCTGGATGCTTAGGAACATTAAAAGTTTATTTTAGGCAAAGTGCATACGAGGCGTAGCTTCAAAGACGCGTACAAGATATCTCATGAACCTATGATATGGAAGGCAAATTCCAACTTCATGAAACTTTCATGCTTTGTCGATTTCTTGCAGCTGACTTTTCGTATGCTCTTCTCCATAAAAATATACATGTGTTCGACATCAAAACAGACAGATTTCGTATACAGCGCCGAGGGAATGGTACAGAAATTAAAATTCCTTGTAAGTTTTTTAGTAATGAAAAGTAGACTTTCAATTAATAAATAATAATATAATCTATAAACTTTTCATGTCCACAAACGAGTTTAGCTTCAGAGAAAAATATATCAGCCTTAGTAAAGAATTCAATGAACTTGATAAAACTCTCTATAACAATTATACATCTCGCTACGAGGATGAGTTAAAGTCCAATCCCAAAGCATTCTGGAACTTCATCCGATCTAAGAAAGGATGCTCGAATATTCCTAGCTGTATGACTCTGGATGGTCTTTCCTCCTTTTCTCTGCATGACAGCGTAACTCTCTTCGCTGAGTTTTTCAAGTCCAATTTTGTAAATGATGCTGGCCTTGGCACTTATAATTATTACGGTGATTACCTTGGTTCGCATTGCGTTGATTTTGGAGCACTTAGCATAACTGACTTGGATATACAGAATGGTATCTCTGCTTTAAAACTGTCTTATAATAATGATTCCGATAGCCTCCCTCTTTTTTGCTTAAGATATGCTGCTCATCCCTAGCTTTCCCTTTATCTCAGATAATTAACCTTTCCCTTTCCTCCGGTATTTTCATCGACAAATGGAAGGTAAGCTCCATTACACCCATCCACACATCTGGTAACAAGAATGATGTCAGAAAATTCCGTCCAATCTCAAAATTAACCACCTTCTCAAAACTCTTTGAAAAGGTGGGTAAAGATAAGTTATTCTTCGCAGTTAAAGAAATTATTGATCCCAACCAACATGGTTTTGTCTGTGGTCGTTCCACCGTAACCAAGCTTGCGGTTTTTTCAGAGTACTGTTTAGCGGCCTTTAAGAGTGGATCTCAGGTGGATACCATTTACATCGATTTCTCTAAAGCCTTCGCTACAGTCTCTGATGATATTTTATTACACAAGCTTGAGCTCCTTGGTTTCGATTCAGTCTTTCTTCTGTGGTTGCGATCCTACCTCACGAACGGAACAATGTTTGTAGAAATCGATGGTACTGCGTCTTACTCCTTTGTGGTAACCTCCGGAGTCCCGCAGGGCAGTATTCCAGGCCCGCTTCTTTTTGTTCTGTTTATCAATGATATCCGGTCCTGCTTTAATCACTCGCAATTTCTTCTTTATGCTGATGGCTTGAAATTGTATTCTAGAGTTACCTGCGTGGCTGACGCGCTTCGGATTCAAAATGAACTCAACAATCTTACTGATTGGATTCTTAAGAACAAGCTGTTGCTTAACATAAAAAAATGCTTTCATTTAACCTTATCGCGTACGCGTAATCGTATAAATTCTACTTACTCGATTCTTAACACTAAACTGTTCTCAGTTGAGGTATTTTCTGATCTAGGCGTTCTGTTTGACTCTGGTTTTACCTTTGTCAGTCATGTAATACAGTTATCCCTAAGGCCTTTTCGAATTTGAGCTTTTTGAAGCGTTACGCGAAGGACTTTAAAGATCACTATACCAGAAAATCCCTTTTTACTTGTCTTGCCCGGTCTAAGTTGGAGTACGCTTCAATTATCTGGAACCCATTATATAGTTCTCATTCGAACAGAATCGAGCGTGTACAGCGTAGCTTTACTCGCTTTGCTCTCTATCCACTTCATTTCGTCGATCCCTTTCCATCCTATACTGCACGGTGTTTGCTCATAAACTAGAAATCTCTCTCTAGTAGGCGCACAATCCATTCGATAATGTTCATTTTCGACATTGTTAATGGCTTAGTTGATTGCGTGAATCTGCTCGATCAACTTTGCTTCAATGTCCCAAATCGCATCCTACGTTCCCATTACCCTTTCCATCTTACTACAGTTAAATCTAATTACCACTATCACGCGCCCATTACTAAGACTGTCAGTGAAATTAACAATATTTACAAACCGCTTGATCTCGATTTCGCAATGTCGAGATCCCAGTTCGTCGATAAGATTACTTCATTTTATTCCTAGTACTCAATTCCAGCCAACTTAGTCAGTAAGTAATTTCTTGTACCTTTCTAATCTGTAAGATATTGTTATCATAGACCGAATAAAGAATAATAATAATAATAATTAATTATTTCTGAATTTGTGTTTCTAATATATATAAAAAATTTATTTATTTTAAAATATATTAACATCTGAAGTAAAGCCTTCAAAAACGAGGAAATGGAGTGAGAAGGAAGAGCTATGCAAAAAAATGTTGTACATTTGGCCGCATAATCCGAATGTAAATACAAAAAGTTGACAAAACTTACAGGATTATCCTATGACACTACTCCAAGAATGGTTTTGCTCTTCAGAGAAGGCTTAGTGAAGCAAGCCAAGAAGTGGCCGCGCAAGGGGATCATCACACGCACAGTTGGAGAATAATTTTCTATCTCTAATTAGCGAAAACTGATCGATGTAAACAAGAGATGTTGCCAAAATAGACAAAATCACAACCGTAAAAGTCACATAAATCAAGCAGAAAAATGGTACATAAACCTACAAAAAGAAAGTTCTAAAGCTAAGAGGTCGAAAAGCATTTCCCCTTCCAAAATTTTTGTTATTATGGACGACCAAACATCTAAGAAAGTTGCCCAGTTCTAACGCTTGCAGTCTGGAGAGAACATTCCTTACGGAAAAAAATTACCTTGATAATAACCTTTGGTAAAAAGGTCCGTTCTGGCAAGCCATTTGTGAATTTGGGCATAAATTCATGCTTATCTACGATGGATACCACTAACGCACAAGTTTACGTGAAAGAGTGTCTTCAAAAATATCTTCTGCCATTCTTATGTCGCCATAATGGTTAATCTTCCAGAACATTGCGCTCGTGTCACCCAAAACTGGTTCGAAGATAACAATGTACATTATGTTAGAAAAAACTTTAATCCACCCGACGTAAGATTAAAGCAAAACTTTTAAGAATGGGGAAACCAGGGAAGAGTTACAGAAATAAAATGAATTGGCGAACAGTGTCGATAAAAGTGGATAAAACAGTTATACAAAGCTCTCCAGAAATGTTCGGTCATACGGACAAGAATGAATAATATGATATAATTTCTTTACTTGTCATTGATATAAGCATGTATTTCAAGCCAATAAAAAAAATTACAAACAAAATAACTGTCAGCACTTTATGACCATTTTTCAATTTGCAGAACTTTTTGTGGCATATACGTCCATGACGCTACGTCTCGTGTGCATCTTGTCTTAAACAACTATAATACTTTTATAGATTTTTCAGTTTGGCAACTGCTTGATAGCTATAAAAGTTTCAAGAATATTGAGAACTCATCTTAAAACCCCGACACGTATAACTCAATGTTATGCTTTATGAGAAGATTGCACGTATTTTTATGGAGAACGGTAGATTGAGCGACTTGGCGCCATCTAATATGGAAGTCTGAGGCTATCGGCGCTGTTTACTCCTCATTACATCCGCCATAAATTGGCTGTCCAACTAATTTTCGGAGCTGCATTTTCCTTTTCCGACTCGTGCTCACTAAGACGCCCTTATATCTTTATAATAAGCTTTCTTTCACAAGATCTGCTCGTTCAAATGACCTTATAGTACCCACATTTTAATCTGTTGCGTCGGCTAGACTATTCTTCGTGAACACTATACGTACCTGGAATTCTATTCACAACTCTATAAGAAATAGTATAAGCAGGAGCAACTATAAGAATGTTATCTTTAACTATTTTTCTGATAATAGTATGTAGACTGGCCGTGTATTTGATCACGATACTAGACTAAATTAAAATTTAGCATTTATGGATAGGCTTACAATATATATATCTAATATATATTATAAATGGGAAAGTTTGGATGTTAAGATGTTTGGATGTTTGGATGTTTGGATGTTTAGATGTTTGGATGTTTGGATGTTTGGATGTTTGTCCAGACGTTTGTCTTTGTGACTCAATAACGCAAGAACGGCTGGACCGATTTGGATGAAATTTTGCACACATATAGCCAATAGTCTAGAAGGATCTACTAGCTATATATTTTTCAAAAGGGGCGTGGTCCCCGCCCCCTAGGAACAGTTATAATTTAATTATTATATTTTTTCGTCTTTGCGACTGAATCACGCCAGAATGGCTACACGGATTTTGATGAAATTTGGGACACAGACAGTAGTCTACTAGCGAAATTTTTTTCGAGCATGGAAAGAGGGGTGGGGGTCCCACGACCCTTCGAGAAATTATTTTTCATAATTTTTACACATTATAACTTTACGTATACTGGCCTTCACCAATATCACAGACTCAAGGGGTCAAATAAGTTGAGGGCTTACAAAGTAAGCAGTGACACCCTCCGCCCGCCCCCCTTTATCTCCCCCTCTGGTGTAAAATCCATAAATTGTTATAACTCAATCTAAATTTTCTCCTAAATCAATAGTTTTTGGTATCTGGTACATACAGAACGAGATCTAGACAATTTTGGAGGAACGATCAGTGGTCCTCTCCTCTACTCCCGCCATCCGCCCTCCATCAATTGTTTTTATTAGCACGCTTTTATTAGCTTTACCTGTATGTTTCTATCTAACTTTTTATTCGCTCCAATGCGCCTGCTGCCTTATTAACATAGTTTTATAATTAGCTTCACCTTATTTGTAATCCCGTAAGGGTCATATCGAGACCCTTCCGGGATCATTTCTGGATGGTTTTCGGGATCGGTTCGGGATTACGCCGGGGTAATTTCGGGACTTTTTCGGGACTATTTCGGGATCATTTTGGGACCCTTACGGGATCATTTCTGTATAGTTTACGGGATCCGTCCGGGATCCCGTCGGGGTTATTTTGGAACATTTTCGGGACTATTCCGGAATCATTTCGGGACTATTTCGCGATCATTTGGGGACCCTTCCGGCATCATTTCTGGATGGTTTTCGGGATCCGTGCGGGATCTCGTCGGGGTCATATGGGGACTTTTTCGGGATCATTTGAGGGCTCTTCCGGCATCATTTCTGGATGGTTTTCGGGATCCGTCCGGGATATCGTCGGGGTCATTTGGGGACTTTTTCGGGATCATTTGGGGGCTCTTCAGGCATCATTTCTGGATGGTTTTCGGGATCCGTCCGGGATCTCGTCGGGGTCATTTGGGGACTTTTTCGGGATCATTTTGGGGCTCATCCGGCATCATTTCTGGATGGTTTTCGGGATCCGTCCGGGATCCCGTCGGGGTCATTTCGGGACTTTTTCGCGACTAATACGGGATCATTTGGGAACCCTTTCGGCATCATTTCTGGATGGTTTTCGGGATCCGTCCGGGATCCCGTCGGGGTCATTTCGGGACTTTCGCGACTAATACGGGATCATTTGGGAACCCTTTCGGCATCATTTCTGGATGGTTTTCGGGATCCGTCCGGGATCCCATTAGGGTAATTTCGGGACTATTAGGGGATCATTTGGGAACCTTTCCGGCATCATTTCTGGATAATTTTCGGGATCCGTCCGGGATGCCGACGAGGTCATTTCGGGACTACTTCGGGATCATTTGGGATACCTACCGGCATCATTTCTGGATGGTTTTTGGGATTCGTCCGGGATCCCGTCGTGGTCCTTTCGGGACTTTTTTCGACTAATACGGGATCATTTGCGGACCCTTTCGGCATCATTTCTGGATAGTTGTCGGGATCCCGTCACGGTCATTTCGGGACTATTAGGGGATCATTTGAGGACCTTTCCGGCATCATTTCTGTATTGTTTTCGGAATCCTTTCGGGATCCCGTCAGGGTAATTTTGGGACTTTTTTGGGGCTAATACGGGATCATTTGGGGATCCTCTAGGGGTCGTTTCGTGACTTTCTGTTTTATTTCGGGATCATTTGGGGACCCTTCCGGCATAATTTCTTGATGGTTTGCCGGATCCATCAGGGTCATTTCGGGACCATTTTGGGATCATTTGGGGACCCTTCCGAGATCATTTCTGGATCAGTCCGGGATGCCGTAGGAGCCATTTCGGGATTTTTTGTTACTTTTCCGGGATAGCTTTTGGACCCTTCCGGGATCATTTCTGGATCTGTGCGGGATCCCATCTGGGTCATTTCCGGACTATTTCGGGATCATTTTGGGATCCTTCCGGAATCATTTCTGTATGGTTTTCGCGATCCGTCGTTGATTCCCTCGGAGCCATTTCGGAACCTTTTCTGGAGTATGTCGGGGTCATTTGGGGACTTTTTCGGGATCATTTGGGGCTCTTCCGGCATCATTTCTGGATGGTTTTCGGGATCCGTGCGGGATCTCGTCGGGGTCATTTGGGGACTTTTTCGGGATCATTTGGGGGCTCTTCCGGCATCATTTCTGGATGGTTTTCGGGATCCGTCCGGGATATCGTCGGGGTCATTTGGGGACTTTTTCGGGATCATTTGGGGGCTCTTCCGGCATCATTTCTGGATGGTTTTCGGGATCCGTCCGGGATCCCATCAGGGTAATTTCGGGACTATTAGGGGATCATTTGTGGACCTTTCCGGCATCATTTCTGGATAATTTTCGGTATCCGTCCGGGATGCCGACGAGGTCATTTCGGGATTATTTCGGGATCATTTGGGATACCTACCGGCATCATTTCTGGATGGTTTTTGGGATTCGTCCGGGATCCCGTCGGGGTCATTTCGGGACTTTTTCTCGACTAATACGGGATCATTTGCGGACCTTTTCGGCATAATTTCTGGATATTTGTCGGAATCCGTTCGGGATCCCGTCACGGTCATTTCGGAACTATTAGGGGATCATTTGAGGACCTTTCCGGCATCATTTCTGGATAGTTTTTGGAATCCTTTCGGCATCCCGTCAGGGTAATTTCGGGGCTTTTTCGGGATCATTTAAGGATGGCTTTCAGGATTCGTCCGGGAACCCGTCAGGGTAATTTCTGGACTTTTCCGAGACTATTTCGGGATCATTTTGGGACCTTCCCAAGATCATTTCTGGATGGATTTCGGGATTTGTCCGGGATGCCCTCAGGGTCATTTTGGGACTATTAGGTGAGCATTTGAGGACCGTTCCGGCATCACTTCTGGATGGTTTTCGGTATCCGTTCAGATTCCCGTCGGAATAATTGCGGGACTTTTTCGGGATCATTGGGGTCCCTTCCAAAATCATTTCTGGATGGTTTTTGGGATTCGTCCGGCATCCCGTCCGGGTCATTTCGGGACTTTTTCTCGACTAATACGGGATCATTTGCGGGCCCTTTCGGTATCATTTCTGGATAGTTGTCGGGATCCGTTCGGGATCCCGTCAGGTCTTTTCGGAACTATTGGGAGATCATTTGAGGACCTTTCCGGCATTATTTCTGGTTAGTTTTCGGGATCCTTTCCGGGTCCCTTCAGGGTCATTTCGGGACTTTTTCGGCATCATTTCAGATTGGTTTTCAGGATTCGTCCGGTATCCGTCAGGGTAATTTCTGGACTTTTCCCAGACTATTTCGGGATAATTTTGGGACCCTCCCAAGATCATTTCTGGATGGATTTCGGGATCTGTCCGGGATGCCGTCAGGGTCATTTTGGGACTATTAGGTGATCATTTGAGGACCTTTTCGACATCACTTCTGGATGGTTTTCGGTATCCGCTCAGGATCCCGTCGGAATTATTGCGGGACTTTTTCGGGATCATTTGGTGTCCCTTCCGGCATCATTTCTGGCTGGTTTTTGGGATTCGTCCGGCATCCCGTCGGGTTCATTTCGGGACTTTTTCTCGACTAATACGGGATCATTTGCGGGCCCTTTCGGCATCATTTCTAGATAGTTGTCGGGATCCGTTCGGGATCCCGTCAGGGTCTTTTCGGAACTATTAGGTGATCATTTGAGGACATTTCCGGCATCATTTCTGGATAGTTTTCGGGATTCTTTCGGGGTCCAGTCAGGGTCATTTCGGGACTTTTTCGGGATCATTTAGAGATGGCTTTCAGGATTCGTCCGGGAACCCGTCAGGGTAATTTCTGAACTTTTCCGAGACTATTTCGGGATAATTTTGGGACCTTCCCAAGATCATTTCTGGATGGATTTCGGGATCTGTCCGGGATCCCGTCAGGGTCATTTAGGGGTGCGTTCGAGATCCCGTCAGGGTCATTTCGGGACTTCTTCGGGAATATATCGGGATCATTTCTGGATGGTTTATGGGATCCGTCCATGACCCCTTAAGGGTCATTTCGGGACTATTAGGTGATCATTCGAGGACCTTTCCGGCGTCACTTCTGGATGATTTTCGGTATCCGTTCGGGATCCCGTCGGAATCAATGCGGGACTTTTACGGAATCATTTGGGATTCCTTCCGGCATCATTTCTGGATGGTTTTCGGGATTTGTCCGGGATCCCGTCGGGGTTATTTCGGGACCTTTTCGGGGCTAATACGGGATCATTTGGGGATCCTCTAGGGGTCGTTTCGTGACTTTTTCTGTATTATTTCGGGATCATTTTGGGACCCTTTCGGCATAATTTCTTGATGGTTTGCCGGATCCATCAGGGTCATTTCGGGACCATTTTGGGATCATTTGGGGACCCTTCCGAGATCATTTCTGGATCCGTCCGGGATGCCGTAGGAGCCATTTCGGGATTTTTTGTTACTTTTCCGGGATAGTTTTTGCACCCTTTCGGGATCATTTCTGGATCTGTGCGGGATCCCATCTGGGTCAATTCCGGACTATTTCGGGATCATTTTGGAATCCTTCAGGCATCATTTCTGTGTGGTTATCTGGATAAGTCTAGAATCGTGTCGTTGTCATTTCGGGTTTTTTTGGGACTACTTCGGGAACTTTTGGAAACACTTCCGGGGCTTTTCAGGATGGTTTTCGGGATCCGTCCGCGATAGCGTCGGGGTAATTTCGTGGCTTTTTCTGGATAATTTCGTTATCATTTTGGGATCCTATCAGGTTATCAGCTCATAAAGTTCTTTTTTTTACTCAATTACAAAAATAAAATGCATTAGACAGAAAAAAAATTTTAAACAGATCTAATCTAATATCTAATATATATTATAAATGGGAAAGTTTGGATGTTAAGATGTTTGGATGTTTGGATGTTTAGATGTTTGGATGTTTGGATGTTTGGATGTTTGTCCAGACGTTTGTCTTTGTGACTCAATAACGCAAGAACGGCTGGACCGATTTGGATGAAATTTTGCACACATATAGCCAATAGTCTAGAAGGATCTACTAGCTATATATTTTTCAAAAGGGGCGTGGTCCCCGCCCCCTAGGAACAGTTATAATTTAATTATTATATTTTTTCGTCTTTGCGACTGAATCACGCCAGAATGGCTACACGGATTTTGATGAAATTTGGGACACAGACAGTAGTCTACTAGCGAAATTTTTTTCGAACATGGAAAGAGGGGTGGGGGTCCCACAACCCTTCGAGAAATTATTTTTCATAATTTTTACACATTATAACTTTACGTATACTGGCCTTCACCAATATCACAGACTCAAGGGGTCAAATAAGTCGAGGGCTTACAAAGTAAGCAGTGACACCCTCCGCCCGCCCCCTTTATCTCCCACTCTGGTGTAAAATCCATAAATTGTTATAACTCAATCTAAATTTTCTCCTAAATCAATAGTTTTTGGTATCTGGTACATACAGAACGAGATCTAGACAATTTTGGAGGAACGATCAGTGGTCCTCTCCTCTACTCCCGCCATCCGCCCTCCATCAATTGTTTTTATTAGCACGCTTTTATTAGCTTTACCTGTATGTTTCTATCTAACTTTTTATTCGCTCCAATGCGCCTGCTGCCTTATTAACATGGTTTTATAATTAGCTTCACCTTATTTGTAATCCCGTAAGGGTCATATCGAGACCCTTCCGGGATCATTTCTGGATGGTTTTCGGGATCGCTCCGGGATTACGCCGGGGTAATTTCGGGACTTTTTCGGGACTATTTCGGGATCATTTTGGGACCCTTCCGGGATCATTTCTGTATAGTTTACGGGATCCGTCCGGGATCCCGTCGGGGTTATTTTGGAACATTTTCGGGACTATTCCGGAATCATTTCGGGACTATTTCGCGATCATTTGGGGACCCTTCCGGCATCATTTCTGGATGGTTTTCGGGATCCGTGCGGGATCTCGTCGGGGTCATATGGGGACTTTTGCGGGATCATTTGAGGGCTCTTCCGGCATAATTTCTGGATGGTTTTCGGGATCCGTCCGGGATATCGTCGGGGTCATTTGGGGACTTTTTCGGGATAATTTGGGGGCTCTTCCGGCATCATTTCTGGATGGTTTTCGGGATCCGTCCGGGATCTCGTCGGGGTCATTTGGGGACTTTTTCGGGATAATTTTGGGGCTCATCCGGCATCATTTCTGGATGGTTTTCGGGATCCGTCCGGGATCCCGTCGGGGTCATTTCGGGACTTTTTCGCGACTAATACGGGATCATTTGGGAACCCTTTCGGCATCATTTCTGGATGGTTTTCGGGATCCGTCCGGGATCCCGTCGGTGTCATTTCGGGACTTTTTCGCGACTAATACGGGATCATTTGGGAACCCTTTCGGCATCATTTCTGGATGGTTTTTGGGATCCGTCCGGGATCCCATTAGGGTAATTTCGGGACTATTAGGGGATCATTTGGGAACCTTTCCGGCATCATGTCTGGATAATTTTCGGGATCCGTCCGGGATGCCGACGAGGTCATTTCGGGACTATTTCGGGACCATTTGGGATACCTACCGGCATCATTTCTGGATGGTTTTTGGGATTCGTCCGGGATCCCGTCGTGGTCCTTTCGGGACTTTTCTTCGACTAATACGGGATCATTTGCGGACCCTTTCGGCTTCATTTCTGGATAGTTGTCGGGATCCCGTCACGGTCATTTCGTGACTATTAGGGGATCATTTGAGGACCTTTCCGGCATCATTTCTGTATTGTTTTCGGAATCCTTTCGGGATCCCGTCAGGGTCATTTTGGGACTTTTTTGGGGCTAATACGGGATCATTTGGGGATCCTCTAGGGGTCGTTTCGTGACTTTTTCTGTTTTATTTCGGGATCATTTGGGGACCCTTCCGGCATAATTTCTTGATGGTTTGCCGGATCCATCGGGGTCATTTCCGGACCATTTTGGGATCATTTGGGGACCCTTCCGAGATCATTTCTGGATCCGTCCGGGATGCCGTAGGAGCCATTTCGGGATTTTCTGTTACTTTTCCGGGATAGTTTTTGGACCCTTCCGGGATCATTTCTGGATCTGTGCGGGATCCCATCTGGGTCATTTCCGGACTATTTCGGGATCATTGGTTTTCGCGATCCTTTTCTGGAGTATGTCGGGGTCATTTGGGGACTTTTTCGGGATCATTTGGGGCTCTTCCGGCATAATTTCTGGATGGTTTTCGGGATTCGTGCGGGATCTCGTCGGGGTCATTTGGGGACTTTTTCGGGATCATTTGGGGGCTCTTCCGGCATCATTTCTGGATGGTTTTCGGGATCCGTCCGGCATATCGTCGGGGTGATTTGGGGACTTTTTCGGGATCATTTGGGGGCTCTTCCGGCATCATTTCTGGATGGTTTTCGGGATCCGTCCGGGATCCCATCAGGGTAATTTTCGGGATCATTTAAGGATGGCTTTCAGGATTCGTCCGGGAACCCGTCACGGTAATTTCTGGACTTTTCCGAGACTATTTCGGGATCATTTTGGGACCTTCCCAAGATCATTTCTGGATGGATTTCGGGATTTGTCCGGGATGCCCTCAGGGTCATTTTGGGACTATTAGGTGAGCATTTGAGGACCGTTCCGGCATCACTTCTGGATGGTTTTCGGTATCCGTTCAGATTCCCGTCGAAATAATTGCGGGACTTTTTCGGGATCATTGGGGTCCCTTCCAAAATCATTTCTGGATAGTTTTTGGGATTCGTCCGGCATCCCGTCGGAGTCATTTCGGGACTTTTTCTCGACTAATACGGGATCATTTGCGGGCCCTTTCGGTATCATTTCTGGATATTTGTCGGGATCCGTTCGGGATCCCGTCAGGGTCTTTTCGGAACTATTGGGAGATCATTAGACGACCTTTCCGGTATCATTTCTGGTTAGTTTTCGGGATCCTTTCCGGGTCCCATCAGGGTCATTTCGGGACTTTCTCGGCATCATTTAAGATTGGTTTTCAGGATTCGTCCGGTATCCGTCAGGGTAATTTCTGGACTTTTCCCAGACTTTTTCGGGATAATTTTGGGACCCTCCCAAGATCATTTCTGGATGGATTTCGGGATCTGTCCGGGATTCCGTCAGGGTCATTTTGGGACTATTAGGTGATCATTTGAGGACCTTTTCGGCATCACTTCTGGATGGTTTTCGGTATCCGCTCAGGATCCCGTCGGAATTATTGCGGGACTTTTTCGGGATCATTTGGTGTCCCTTCCGGCATCATTTCTGGCTGGTTTTTGGGATTCGTCCGGCATCCCGTCGGGTTCATTTCGGGACTTTTTCTCGACTAATACGGGATCATTTGCGGGCCCTTTCGGCATCATTTCTAGATAGTTGTCGGGATCCGTTCGGGATCCCGTCAGGGTCTTTTCGGAACTATTAGGTGATCATTTGAGGACATTTCCGACATCATTTCTGGATAGTTTTCGGGATCCTTTCGGGGTCCAGTCAGGGTCATTTCGGGACTTTTTCGAGATCATTTAGAGATGGCTTTCAGGATTCGTCCGGGAACCCGTCAGGGTAATTTCTGAACTTTTCCGAGACTATTTCGGGATAATTTTGGGACCTTCCCAAGATCATTTCTGGATGAATTTTGGGATCAGTCCGGGATGCCGTCAGGGTCATTTTGGAATTAGGTGATCATTTGAGGACCTTTCCGGCATCACTTCTGGATGGTTATCGATATCCGATCAGGATCCCCTCGGAATCATTGCGGGACTTTTTCGGGATCATTTGGGGTCCCTCCCAAGATCATTTCTGCATGGATTTCGGGATCTGTCCGGGATCCCGTCAGGGTCATTTAGGGGTGCGTTCGAGATCCCGTCAGGGTCATTTCGGGACTTCTTCGGGAATATATCGGGATCATTTCTGGATGGTTTATGGGATCCGTCCATGACCCCTTAAGGGTCATTTCGGGACTATTAGGTGATCATTTGGGGACCTTTCCGGCGTCACTACTGGATGATTTTCGGTATCCGTTCGGGATCCCGTCGGAATCAATGCGGGACTTTTAAGGAATCATTTGGGATTCCTTCCGGCATCATTTCTGGATGGTTTTCGGGATTTGTCCGGGATCCCGTCGGGGTTATTTCGGGACATTTTCGGGGCTAATACGGGATCTTTGGGGATCCTCTAGGGGTCGTTTCGTGACTTTTTCTGTATTATTTCGGGATCATTTTGGGACCTTTTGGGCATAATTTCTTGATGGTTTGCCGGATCCATCAGGGTCATTTCGGGACCATTTTGGGATCATTTGGGGACCCTTCCGAGATCATTTCTCGATCCGTCCGGGATGCCGTAAGAGCCATTTCGGGATTTTTTGTTACTTTTCCGGGATAGTTTTTGCACCCTTCCGGGATCATTTCTGTTTCTGTGCGGGATCCCATCTGGGTCAATTCCGGACTATTTCGGGATCATTTTGGAATCCTTCCGGAATCATTTCTGTATGGTTTTCGCGATCCATCGTGGATCCCCTCGGAGCCATTTCGGAACTTTTTCTGGAGTTAGTCGGGATAATTTAGGGACCCTTCCCGGATATTTTCTGGATGGTTTCTGAGATCCGTCCGGGAGCCCGTCAGGTAATTTCGGAACTTTTTCGGGACTATTTCTGGATCAAATTGGTACCCTTCAGGCATCATTTCTGTGTGGTTATCTGGATAAGTCTAGAATCGTGTCGTTGTCATTTCGTGTTTTTTTGGGACTACTTCGGGAACTTTTGGAAACACTTCCGGGGCGTTTCTGGATGGTTTTCGGGATCCGTCCGCGATAGCGTCGGGGTCATTTCGTGGCTTTTTCTGGATAATTTCGTTATCATTTTGGGATCCTATCAGGTTATCAGCTCATAAAGTTCTTTTTTTTACTCAATTACAAAAATAAAATGCATTAGACAGAAAAAAAATTTTAAACAGATAACTTTATAAGCAGGCTAACGTGAATAGCCCACATATTTCATTTGCTCCTTGCGGACGGGGCCGCGGGTAAAGGCTACTATATATTATAAATGGCAAAGTTTGGATGTGAAGATGTTTGGATGTTTAGATGTTTGGATGTTTGGATGTTTGGATGTTTGTCCAGACGTTTGTCTTTGTGACTCAATCACGCAAGAACGGCTAGACCGATTTGGATGAAATTTTGCACACATATAGCCAATAGTCTAGAAGGATCTACTAGCTATATATTTTTCAAAAGGGGCGTGGTCCCCGCCCCCTAGGAACATTTATAATTTAATTATTATATTTTTTCGTCTTTGCGACTGAATCACGCCAGAATGGCTACACGGATTTTGATGAAATTTGGGACACAGACAATAGTCTACCAACGGAATTTTTCCCGAACATGGAAAGAGGGGTGGGGTCCCACGACCCCTTCGAGCAATTACTTTTTAATAATTTTTACACATTATAACTTTACGTATACTGGCCTTCACCAATATCACAGACTCAAAGGGTCAAATAAGTCGAGCAATGATACCCTCTGCCACCCCCCTCCCCCCCTTTATCGCCCTCTGATGTAAAATCTATAAATTGTTATAAATCAATATAAATTTTCTCCTAAATCAATAGTTTTTGGTATCTGGCACATACAGATCGAGATCTAGACAATTTTGGAGGAACGAACAGTGGTCCTATCCTTCTACTCCCGCCATCCGCCCTCCTTCAATTGTTTTTATTAGCACGCTTTTATTAGCTTTACCTGTATGTTTCTATGTAACTTTTCATTCGCTCCAATGCGCCTGCTGCCTTATTAACATGGTTTTATAATTAGCTTCACCTTATTTGTAATCCCGTAAGGGTCATATCGAGACCCTTCCGGGATCATTTCTGGATGGTTTTCGGGATCGCTACGGGATCCCGCCGGGGAAGTTTCGGGACTTTTTCGGACTGTTTCGGGATCATTTTGGGATCCTTCCGGGATCATTTCTGTATAGTTTTGGGATCCGTCCGGGATCCCGTCGGGGTTATTTTGGGACATTTTCGGGACTATTTCGGAATAATTTCGGGACTATTTCGCCATCATTTGGGGACCCTTCCGGCATCATTTCTGGATGGTTTTCGGGATCCGTCCGGGATCCCGTCGGGGTACTTTCGGAATCATTTGCGTACCTTCGAGAGATAAATTCTTGATGGTTTCCGGGATCATTACGGGACTTTTTCGTGGTTATTTTGGGTCCCTTTAGGCATCATTTCTGGATGGTCTTCGGGATTCGTCCGGCATCCCGTCGGGGTCATTTCGGTACTTTTTCGCGACTAATACGGGATCATTTGTGGATCCTTTCGGCATCATTTCTGCATAGTTTTCGGGATCCGTCCGGGATCTCGTCGGTGTCATTTGGGTACTTTTTCGGGATCATTTGGGGGCTCTTCCGGCATCATTTCTGGATGGTTCTCGGGATCCGTCCGGGATCCCGTCGGGGTCATTTCGGGACTTTTTTGCGACTAATACTTGATCATTTGGGAACCCTTTCGGCATCATTTCTGGATGGGTTTAGGGATCCGTCCGGGATCTCGTCGGGGTCATTTGGGGACTTTTTCGGGATCATTTGGGGGCTCTTCCGGCATCATTTCTGGATGGTTTTCGGGATCCGTCCGGGATCTCGTCGGGCTCATTAGAGAACTTTTTCGGGATCATTTGGGGGCTCTTCCGGCATCATTTCTGGTTGGTTTTCGGGATCCGTCCGGGATCCCGTCGGGGTCATTTCGGGACTTTTTCACTAATACGGGATCATTTGGGAAACTTTTCGGCATCATTTCTGAATGGTTTTCGGGATCCGTCCGGGATCCCGTCAGAGTAATTTCGGGACTATTAGGTGATCATTTAGGACTTTTGCGGCATCATTTCTGGATGGTTTTCGGTATCCGTTAGGAATCCCGTCGGGGTCATTTCGAGACTTTTTCGGTATCATTTGGGATACCTACCGGCATCATCTCTGGATAGTTTTTGGGATTCGTCCGGGATCCCGTCGGGGTCTTTTCGGGACTTTTTCTCGACTAATACGGGATCATTTGCGGACCCTTTCGGCATCATTTCTGGATAGTTGTCGGGATCCCGTCACGGTCATTTCGGGACAATTAGGGGATCATTTGAGGACCTTTTCGGCATCATTTCTGGATAGTTTTCGGAATCTTTTCGGGATCCCGTCAGGGTCATTTCGGGACTTTTTTAGGACCATTTAAGGGTGGCTTTCGGGATTCGTCCGGGAACCCGTCAGGGTAATTTCTGGACTTTTCCGACACTATTTCGGGATCATTTTCGGACCTTCCCAAGATCATTTCTGGATGGATTTCGGGATCAGTCCGGGATGCCGTCAGGGTCATTTTGGGACTATTAGGTGATCATTTGAGGACCTTTCCGGCATCACTCCTGGATGGTTTTCGGTATCCGTTCAGGATCCCGTCGGAATCATTGCGGGACTTTTTCGGGATCATTTGGGGTCCCTCCCAAGATCATTTCTGGATGGATTTCGGGATCTGTCCGGGATCACGTCAGGGTCATTTAGGGATGCTTTCGAGATCCCGTCAGGGTCATTTCGGGACTTCTTCGGGACTATATCGGCATCATTTCTGGATGGTTTACGGGATCCGTCCAGGATCCCTTAAGGGTCATTTCGGGACTATTAGGTGATCATTTGAGGACCTTTCCGGCATCACTCCTGGATGATTTTCGGTATCCGTTCGGGATCCCGTCGGAATCATTGAGGGACTTTTTCGGAATCATTTGGGATCCCTTCCGGCATCATTTCTGGATGGTTTTCGGGATCCGTCCGGGATCCCGTCGGGGTTATTTCGGGACCTTTTCGGGGCTAATACTGGATCATTTGGGGATCCTCTAGGGGTCGTTTCGTGACTTTTTCTGTATTATTTCGGGATCATTTGGGGACCCTTCCGGCATAATTTCTTGATGGTTTGCCGGATCCATCAGGGTAATTTCGGAACCATTTTGGGATCATTTGGGGACCCTTCCGAGATCATTTCTGGATCCGTCCGGGATGCCGTAAGAGCCATTTCGGGATTTTTTGTTACTTTTCCGGGATAGTTTTAGGACCCTTCCGGGATTATTTCTAGATCTGTGCTGGATCCCATCTGGGTCATTTCCGGACTATTTCGGTATCTTTTTGGGATCCTTCCGGAATCATTGCTGTATGGTTTTCGCGATCCGTCGTGGATCCCCTCGGAGCAATTTCGGAACTTTCTCCGGAGTATGTCGGGGTCATCTGAGGACTTTTTCGGGATCATTTGGGGGCTCTTACGGCATAATTTCTGGATGGTTTTCGGGATCCGTCCGGGATCCTGTCGCGGTCATTATGGGACTTTTTCTCGACTAATACGGGATCATATGGGGACCCTTTCGGCATCATTTCTGGATAGTTTTGCGGATCGGGAAGGGGTTATTTCGGGACTATTTCGGGATCATTTGGGGTACCTATCGGCATCATTTCTGGATGGTTTTCGGTATCCGTCCGGGATCTCGTCGGGGTCATTTGGGGATCTTTTAGCCACTAATACGGGATCGTTTGGGGGCTGTTTTGATATCATTTTCGGGATCGGTCCGGGATCCCGTCATGGTCATTTCGGCACTATTTGGGGGTCATTTGGGAACCTTTCCGGCATCATTTCTGAATAGTTTCCGGGATCCGTCGGGGATCCTTTCAGGGTCATTTCGGGACTATTAAGGGATCATTTGAGGACCTTTCCGGCATAATTTCTGGATTGTTTTCGGTATACGTTCGGGATCCCGTCGGGGTCATTTCGGGAGTTTTTCGGGATCATTTGGGTTCCCTTTCGGCATCATTTCTGGATGGTTTTCGAAATTCGTCCGGGATCCCGTCGGGGTTATTTCAGGACTTTTTCGCCACTAATACGGGATCATTTGGGGGCCCTTTCGCCATCATTTCTGGATGGTTTTCGGGATCCGTTCGGGATCTCGTCATGGTCATTTCGGCACTATTTGGGGATCATTTGAGGAACTTTCCGGCATCATTTCTGGATAGCTTTCGGGATCAGTCCGGGATCACGTCGGGGTCATTCCGGGACTTTTTCTCGACCAATACGGGATCATTTGAGGACCTTTCCGGCTTCATTTCTAGATGGTTTTTGGGATCCGTCCGGGATCCCGTCGGGGTCATTTCGGGACTTTTTCTCGACTAATACGGGATGATTTGGGGACTTTTCGGCATCACTTCTGGATGGTTTTCGGGATCAGTCCGGGATCCCGTCAGAGTAATTTCGGGACTATTAGGTGATCATTTAGGACTTTTGCGGCATCATTTCTGGATGGTTTTCGGTATCTGTTAGGAATCCCGTCGGGGTCATTTCGAGACTTTTTCGGTATCATTTGGGTTCCCTTCCGGCAGCATTTCTGGATGGTTTTCGGGATTCGTCCGGCATCCCGTCGGATTCATTTCAAGACTTTTTCGGGATCATTTGGGTACCTTCCGGCATTATTTCTAGATGGTTTTCTGTATCAGTCCGGGATCCCGTCGAGGTTATTTCGAGACTTTTTCGCCACTAATACGGGATCATTTGGGGACCCTTTCGCCTTCATTTCTGGATGGTTTTCGGGATCCGTCCGTGACCCCGTCAGGGTCATTTCGGCACTATTTGGGGATCATTTGGGAACCTTTCCGGCGTCATTTCTGGATAGTTTCCCGGATCCGTCGGGGATCCCTTCAGGGTGATTTCGGGACTATTAAGGGATAATTTGAGGACCTTTCCGGCATCATTTCTGGAAAATTTTTGGGATCAGTCCGGGATCCAGTCGGGGTAATTTCGGGACTATTTCGGGATCATTTGGTGTTCCTTTCGGCATCATTTCTGGGTGGTTTTCGGGATCCGTAAGGGACCCCGTCGGGGTCATTTCGAGACTTTTTCTCGACTACAACGGGATCATTTGAGGACCTCTCCGGCATCAGTTCTGAATAGTTTCCAGGATCGCGACGGGGTCATTTCGGTCAGGGTAATTTGTGGACTTTTCCGAAACTATTTCGGAATCATTTTGGGCCAAAATGATTCCTGGATGGATTTCGGGATCTGTCCGGGATCCCGGCGGGGTCAGTTAGGGGGTCGTTTGAGATCCCGTCAGGGACATTTCGGGACTTCTTCGGGACTATTTCGGGATTATTTCTGGATGGTTTTCGGGATCCATCCGAAATTTCGTCGGGGTCATTTAGGGACTTTTTCGGGGACAATACGGGATCATTTTTGGACCCTTCCGGCATCACTTCTGGATGGATTTCGGGACTATTTCGGGATCATTTGGGGACCACTTAGGGGTCATTCCATGACTTTATCTGTATTATTTCGGGATCATTTGAAGACCCTTCCGGCATCAATTCTTGATCGTTTGCCGGATCCATCAGGGTCATTTCGGGACCATGTTGGGATCATTTCTGGATCCGTCCAGGATGCCGTAAGATTCATTTTGAGATTTTTTTGTTACTTTTTCGGGATAGTTTCGAAACCCTTCCGGGATCACATTTGGATCCGTGCGGGATTCCATCGGGGTCATTTTCGGCCTATTTCGGAATCATTTTGGGACCCTTCCGGAATCATTTCTTTATGGTTTTCGCTATCCGTTGTGGATCCCTAGGGGTCATTTCCGAACTTTTTCGGAGCTTTTTCTGGACTATGTCGGGATAATTTAGGAACCCTTCCTGGATGGTTTTTGAGATCCGTCCGGGAGCCCGTCAGGGTAATTTCGAAACTTTTTCGGGACTATTTCGGGATCAATTTGGTACCCTTCAGGCATCATTTCTGTGTGGTTCTCTGGATAAGTCTAGAATCGTGTCGTTGTCATTTCGAGTTTTTTCGGGAACTTTTGGAAACACTTCCGGGGCGTTTCTGGATGATTTTCGGGATCCGTCCGCGATAGCGTCGGGGTCATTTCGTGGCTTTTTCTGGATAATTTCGTTATCATTTTGGGATCCTATCAGGTTTTCAGCTCATAAAGTTCTTTTTTTTACTCAATTACAAAAATAAAATGCATTAGACAGAAAAAAAATTTTAAACAGATAACGTTATAAGCAGGCTAACGTGAATAGCCCACATATTTCATTTTCTACTTGCGGACGGGGCCGCGGGTAAAGGCTAGTATATTATAAATGGCAAAGTTTGGATGTGAAGATGTTTGGATGTTTGGATGTTTGTCCAGACGTTTGTCTTTGTGACTCAATCACGCAAGAACGGCTGGACCGATTTGGATGAAATTTTGCACACATATAGCCAATAGTCTAGAAGGATCTACTAACTATATATTTTTGAAAAGGGGCGTGGTCCCCGCCCCCTAGGAACAGTTATAATTTAATTATTATATTTTTTCGTCTTTGCGACTGAATCACGCCAGAATGGCTACACGGATTTTGATGAAATTTGGGACACAGACAGTAGTATACTAGCGAAATTTTTTTCGAACATGGAAAGAGGGGTGGGGGTCCCACGACCCCTTCGAGAAATTATTTTTCAATAATTTTTACACATTATAACTTTACGTATACTGGCCTTCACCAATATCACAGACTCAAGGGGTCAAATAAGTCGAGGGCTTACAAAGTAAGCAGTGACACCCTCCGCCCGCCCCCCTTCCTTTATCTCCCCCTCTGGTGTAAAATCTATAAATTGTTATAACTCAATATAAATTTTCTCCTAAATCAATAGTTTTTGGTATCTGGTAAATACAGAACGAGATCTAGACAATTTTGGAGGAACGATCAGTGGTCCTCTCCTCTACTCCCGCCATCCGCCCTCCATCAATTGTTTTTATTAGCACGCCTTTATTAGCTTTACCTGTATGTTTCTATGTAACTTTTTATTCGCTCCAATGCGCCTGCTGCCTTATTAACATGGTTTTATAATTAGCTTCACCTTATTTGTAATCCCGTAAGGGTCATATCGAGACCCTCCGGGATCATTTCTGGATGGTTTTCGGGATCGGTCCGGGATTACGCCGGGGTAATTTCGGGACTTTTTCGGGACTATTTCGGGATCATTTTGGGACCCTTCCGGGATCATTTCTGTATAGTTTTCGGGATCCGTCGGGGTTATTTTGGGACATTTTCGGGACTATTCCGGAATCATTTCGGGACTATTTCGCGGGTATCTTCCGGCATCATTTCTGCAAGGTTTTCGAGATCCGTCCGCGATCCCGTCAGGGTCATTTCGGGACTATTTCGGGATAATTTGGGGTACCTGCCTGCATCATTTCTGGATGGTTTTCGGTATCCGTCCGGGATCCCGTCGGTGTCATTTCGGGACCATTTGGGGTCCATTCCGGCATCATTTCTGGATGGTTTTCGGGATCCGTCCGGGATCCTGTCGGGGTCATTTTGGGACTTTTGCGGGATCATTTGGGGTCTCTTCCGGCATCATTTCTGGATGGTTTTCGGGATCCGTCCGGGACCCTGTCGGGGTCATTTTGGGACTTTTGCGGGATCATTTGGGGTCTCTTCCGGCATCATTTCTGGATGGTTTACGGGATCCGTCCGGGATCCTGTCGGGGTCATTTCGGGACTATTACGGCATCATTTGGAGTACCTTCCGGCATCATTTCTGGATGGTTTTCGGGATCCGTCCGGGACCCTGTCGGGGTCATTTTGGGACTTTTGCGGGATCATTTGGGGTCTCTTCCAGCATCATTTCTGGATGGTTTACGGGATCCGTCCGCGATCCCGTCGATGTCATTTCGGGACTATTACGGCATCATTTGGAGTACCTTCCGGCATCATTTCTGGATGGTTTTCGGGATCCGTCCGGGACCCTGTCGGGGTCATTTTGGGACTTTTGCGGGATCATTTGGGGTCTCTTCCGGCATCATTTCTGGATGGTTTACGGGATCCGTCCGGGATCCTGTCGGGGTCATTTTGGGACTTTTGCGGGATCATTTGGGGTCTCTTCCGGCATCATTTCTGGATGGTTTTCGGGATCCGTCCGGGACCCTGTCGGGGTCATTTTGGGACTTTTGCGGGATCATTTGGGGTCTCTTCCGGCATCATTTCTGGATGGTTTACGGGATCCGTCCGGGATCCTGTCGGGGTCATTTTGGGACTTTTGCGGGATCATTTGGGGTCTCTTCCGGCATCATTTCTGGATGGTTTACGGGATCCGTCCGGGACCCTGTCGGGGTCATTTGAGATTTTTGCGGGATCATTTGGGGTCTCTTCCAGCATCATTTCTGGATGGTTTACGGGATCCGTCCGGGATCCCGTCGATGTCATTTCGGGACTATTATGGCATCATTTGGAGTACCTTCCGGCATCATTTCTAGATGGTTTTCGGGATCCATCCGGGATCCCTTCGGGGTCATTTCGGAACTTTTTCTCGACTAATACAGGATCATTTGGGGAACCTTTCGGCATCATTTCTGGATGGCTTACGGGATCCGTCCGGGATCCCGTCGGCGTCATTTTGGGACTTTTGCGGGATCATTTGGGGTCCCTTCCGGCATCATTTCTGGATGGTTTACGGGATCCGTCCGTGATCCTGTCGGGGTCATTTTGGGATTTTTGGGGGATCATTTGGGGTCTCTTCCAGCATCATTTCTGAATGGTTTTCGGGATCCGTCCGGGATCCTGTAGGGGTCATTTTGAGACTTTTGCGGGATCATTTGGAGTCTCCTCCGGCATCATTTCTGGATGGTTTACGGGATCCGTCCGGGATCCTGTCGGGGTCATTTTGGGACTTTTGCGGGATCATTTGGGGTCTCTTCCGGCATCATTTCTGGATGGTTTACGGGATCTGTCCGGGATCCTGTCGGGGTCATTTTGGGACTTTTGCGGGATCATTTGGGGTCTCTTCCGGCATCATTTCTGGATGGTTTACGGGATCCGTCCGGGATCCTGTCGGGGTCATTTTGGGACTTTTGCGGGATCATTTGGGGTCTCTTCCGGCATCATTTCTGGATGGTTTACGGGATCCGTCCGGGACCCTGTCGGGGTCATTTTGGGACTTTAGCGGGATCATTTGGGGTCTCCTCCGGCATCATTTCTGGATGGTTTACGGGATCCGTCCGGGATCCTGTCGGGGTCATTTTGGGACTTTTGCGGGATCATTTGGGGTCATTTCCGGCTTCATTTCTGGATGGTTTTCGGGATCCGTCCGGGACCCTGTCGTGGTCATTTTAGGACTTTTGCGGGATCATTTGGGGTCTCTTCCGGCATCATTTCTGGATGGTTTACGGGATCCGTCCGGGATCCTGTCGGGGTCATTTTGGGAATTTTGCGGGATCATTTGGGGTCTCTTCCGGCATCATTTCTGGATGGTTTACGGGATCCGTCCGGGACCCTGTCGGGGTCATTTTGGGACTTTAGCGGGATCATTTGGGGTCTCCTTCGGCATCATTTCTGGATGGTTTCGGGATCCGTCCGGGATCCCGTCGATGTCATTTCGGGACTATTTCGGCATCATTTGGGGTACCTTCCGGTATCAATTCTAGATGGTTTTCGTGATCCGTCCGGGATCCCGTCGGAGTCATTTCGGAATTTTTTCTCTACTAATACAGGATCATTTGGGGACCCTATCGGCATCATTTCTGGATGGTTTTCGGGATCCGTCCGCGATCCCGTCAGGGTCATTTCGGGACTATTTCGGGATAATTTGGGGTACCTGCCGGCATCATTTCTGGATGGTTTTCGGTATCCGTCCGGGATCCCGTCGGTGTCATTTCGGGACCATTTGGGGTCCATTCCGGCATCATTTCTGGATGGTTTTCGGGATCCGTCCGGGATCCTGTCGGGGTCATTTTATGACTTTTGCGGGATCATTTGGGGTCTCTTCCGGCAACATTTCTGGATGGTTTTCGGGATCCGTCCGGGATCCTGTCGGGGTCATTTTGGGACTTTTGCGGGATCATTTGGGGTCTCTTCCGGCATCATTTCTGGATGGTTTACAGGATCCGTCCGGAATCCTGTCGGGGTCATTTTGAGACTTTTGCGGGATCATTTGGGGTCTCTTCCGGCATCACTTCTGTATGGTTTTCGGGTTCCGTCCGGGATCCTGTCGGGGTCATTTTGGGCCTTTGCGGGATCATTTGGGTTCTCTTCCGGCATCATTTCTGGATGGTTTACGGGATCCGTCCGGGATCCTGTCGGGGACATTTTGGGACTTTTGTGGGATCATTTGGGCTCTCTCCCGGCATCATTTCTGGATGGTTTTCGCGATCCGTCCGGGATCCTGTCGGGGTAATTTTGGGACTTTTGCGTGATCATTTGGGGTCTCTTCCGGCATCATTTCTGGATGGTTTACGAGATCCGTCCGGGATCCTGTCGGGGTCATTTTGGGACTTTTGCGGGATCATTTGGGGTCTCTTCCGGCATCATTTCGGGATGGTTTACGGGATCCGTCCGGGACCCTGGCGGGGTCATTTTGGGACTTTAGCGGGATCATTTGAGGTCTCCTCCGGCATCATTTCTGGATGGTTTTCGGGATCCGTCCGGGATCCTGTCGGGGTTATTTTGGGACCTTTGCGGGATCATTTGGGGTCTCTTCCGGCATCATTTCTAGATGGTTTTCGGGATCCGTCCGGGATCCCGTCGATGTCATTTCGGGACTATTTCGGCATCATTTGGGGTACCTTCCGGTATCAATTCTAGATGGTTTTCGGGATCCGTCCGGGATCCCGTCGGAGTCATTTCGGAACTTTTTCTCGACTAATACAGGATCATTTGTGGACCCTTTCGGCATCATTTCTGGATAGTTTTAGGGATCCGTTCGGGATCCCGACGGGGTCATATCGGGACCATTTGGGGTACCTACCGGCATCATTTCTGGATGGTTTACGGGATCCGTCCGGGACCCTGTCGGGGTCATTTTGGGACTTTAGCGGGATCATTTGGGGTCTCCTCCGGCATCATTTCTGGATGGTTTCCGGATCCGTCCGGGATTCCGTCGGCGTAATTTCGGGACTATTAGGGGGTTATTTGGGGACCTTTCCGGCATCATTTCTGGATAGTTTTAGGGATCCGTTCGGGATTCCGACGGGGTCATATCGGGACCATTTGGGGTACCTACCGGCATCATTTCTGGTTGGTTTTCGGGATCCGTCCGGGATCCCGTTGGGATCATTTCGGGACTATTTCGGGATCATTTGGGTACCTACCTTCATCATTTCTGGATGATTTTCGGGATCCGTAAGGGATCCCGTCGGAGTAATTTCAGGACTTTTTCGGGATCCTCCCGTGATCCCGGCGGGGTCATTTCGGGACTATTTCGGAATCATTTGGGGTACCTAGATGGATAGTTTTCGGGATTCGTCCGGGATCCCGTCTGGATCATTTCAGGACTTTTTCGGGATCATTTGGGGTATCTTCCGGCCACTTTTCTAGATGGTTTTCGGTATCCGTCCGGGATACCGTCAGGGTAATTTCGGGACTATTTGGGGATAACTTGGGAACCTTTCCGGCATCATTTCTGGATAGTTTCCGGGATCCTTCGGGGATCCCGTCAGGGTCATTTCGGAACCCGCGACTAATGCGGGATCATTTGGGGACCCTTTCGCCATCATTTCCGGATGGTTTTCGTGATCCGTCCGGGATACCGTCAGGGTAATTTCGGGACTATTTGGGGATAACTTGGGAACCTTTCCGGCATCATTTCTGGATAGTTTCCGGGATCCGTCGGGAATCCCGTCAGGATCATTTCGGAACTATAAGGGGATCATTTCATTCTTCATCTTTCTTTAAGGGGATCATTTCACCTTCCAGCATCATTTCTGTATACTTTTGGGGATCCGTCCGGGATCCCGAAGGGGTAATTTCTGGCCTATTTCGGGATCATTTTGGGGTACCAACCGGCATCATTTCTGGATGATCCGGGATCCGTCCGGGATCCCATCGGGGGAATTTCGGGAATTTTTCGGGATCATTTGGGGTCCCTTCCGGCATCATTTCTGGATCGTTTTCGGGATCCGTCCGAGATCCCGTCGGGTTTATTTTTTTACTTTTTCGGGGAATTTCGAGACTGTTCTTGGTTCATTTGGGGATCCTTCAGGGATAATTTCTGGATGGTTTTAGGGATCCCGTCGGGGTAATTTCGGGACTTTTTCATGACTATTTCGGGGTCAGTTGCCCTTAAAGATCATTTCTGGGTGGTTTTCGGGATCCGTCCGGGATCCCATTGGGGTTATTTCGCGCCTTTTCGGGACTATTTCGGGATCATTTTGGGACCCTTCCGGGATAATTTCTCTATGATTTTCGGGATCTGTTCGGGATCCCTTCGTAGTTTTTTCGCGACTTTATCTGGGATAAATTGCGGACCCTTTAGAGATCAATTCTGGATGGTTTTCGGTATCGGTCTGGGATCCCCTCAAGGTCATTTCGGGACTTTTTCGGGACTATTTCGGAATCATTTTGGGACCCCTCCGGCATAATTTCTGGGTGATTTTCGGGATCTGTCCGGGATCCCGACGGACTTTTTCCGGACTATTTCTGGATTATTTGCGGACGTTTCAGAGCTCAGTTCTGGATGATTTTCGGGATCTGTCCGGGATCCCGTCGGAGTTATTTCGGGGTAATTATGGGACCCTTCCAGGATAATTTCTTCATGATTTTCGGGATGGGTCTGAGTTTTTCGTAACTTTCGGGACTATTCCGGGATCATTTGCGGAACCTTCGGAGATCAATTCTGGATGGTTTGTGGACTTTTCCGGGATCATTTGGGGATCCCTCCAGAGTAATTTCTGGATGGTTTTCGGGATCCCGTCAGGGTCATTTCGGGCCTTTTTCGTGACTACTATTTCGGAATCATTTTGGGACTCCTCCGGGATAATTTCTGGGCGATTTTCGGGATTTGTCCAGGATCCCGTCAGAGTTTTTTCGGGACTTTTTCGGACTATATCGGGATCATTTGCGGACCGTTCAGGAATCAAATCTGGATGGTTTTCGGGATCCGTCCGGGATCCCGTCAGCGTCATTTCGGGACTTTTCGTGACTACTTCGGGATTATTTTGGGACCCTGCCGGCATCATTTCTGGATAGTTTTCGAGATTTGTCCAGGATCCCGTCGGCATCATTTCGTGACTATTTGGTGTCATTTAGGGACACTTCCAGGATCATTTTAGGTCTCTTCGAAACCGGTAATTCAGCACACATGGCCGTGGATTTACCGCAAATTATTCGTAATTAAAATTCGGTATGTTTTATCTTTAATATATCACAGCTTTTTCGTTCTATTTTTAAATGAATCCTGTAACGAACTATTACAACTATAATTAAAATTTTTGTAATATTTTAACCAACTAAATACCCGAAAAAGCAACACTGCTTTCATTTAAAAACTTCTTTTTGGTTTTAGCTAATTGCAGTTTCACTCCTTTGTTCTATGAGTAGTAATTCTTTCACCCCTGTCATATCAATTAATTTAATTTAGAAACAAAATGTATTTTTTTTAATTCGAAAAAAGTGTGTTGTACTATTCATGTAAGCGTGCCCATCAGCTCAGTTAGTTCTTTTTTTTACTGTATTAAAAAATAAAATACATTGACAGAAAAAATTTTTAAACAGACAACTTGATAAGTAGGCTAACGTGAATAGCACATATATTTTATTTTCTCCTTGCGGACGGGGCCGCGGGTAAAGGCTAGTATATATATATATATATATATATATGTTTATACCAGTATCATGTAACTGTTTTTTTTATTACTACTTATAACTATCTTTCCTTTCATGTTGTACTATAAAAGACCTCAAATCTTATTGTACTAATAATTTTGATCATTAAATAAATGAAATAAAAATGCAATGAAATATATATAATATAATCGATATTGACATGTTTCAACTATTTATATAAGCCCACGTTTCTTGCCTTGTTCTCGTACACACTTAGGAGTTCACAAAGGATTCGAAGATTGAAAGAAGGGAGTTTCAAATTTTAAATTGAAAAAAGCGATATTAAAAATTTTTGTAACTAAGAAAATTCTAGTCTAAAAATCTCCTTGAATTTTATGAATTTTTTTTCGCTACACTGATCATGAACAAAGCTTTTTTGTATCAAAAAGAGCGAATGATGCCCTCAAAAAAATCTTAAAATTCAACGCAGTTTTTAAGCGATCTTTTAAAACGTTTATTTTGTGATGCAAAAATTTAATGAGCTACAGAATAATAAAAGAGGGTTTTGGAATTGAGTCCTCCGCTGCCTTACCCTCTCCCACTCTTCCACCGAGGATGAACCCCTTTCTATGGAAGACCAATATAAAAATTTAAGAAGTAATCACAAAAACTCGATGATTCTGTGAAGGATACGATTCTCTAGCTTAGTACTCTCCACATCATTTAAACTGAACGAAAGACTTAAGAAAAAACTTTATTTATGGGTACGTATAATAAAATATTTGTTTACTATGCTCAAGTCATAGAAATATTATAATGATAAAATCATTTGAATACTGTGCATTATTTTAAACCTAAAATAAAACCAATAAAATTATGCAGAATATTTATGAGCACAAAATTTCTTTAACGCCCACCTGCAATCATTTCTTCGTCCGAACAAAGCAAGCTCGTGCGACATTTACAAAAGCATTTCCTACAACAATAAATCGTTTTTCCAATTTAATAAAATAAGAAACTGAGCAATAGAAAAGACAAAATAAATATCGCTGAATTCCAAATGACAGTAAAGAAAAAAGGAAAACACAACAACAACATCAAATATTTTGTTTTAAAACCATCAAATCCTTTGCTGATCAAAGCGACAACGAACAAAAGCTCACGTTAAAACATTGAACTGAATGGTCGATCACCTAACACTGACACATACAAACACACAAACATATTGGTGTTGCTGTGTTTATTTATTTTAGAAGTAGTAGTAAGAAGGTGGCTGAATTTTCTCCCAATTTTAGTAGCTTGATTTGTCACGAAGTTCACAAAGCGAAAAAGCGCGCAACAAATTGGTCTCTAGTTGAAAATTGACAAGAATTTCGTGACTTTGTCACCTTTGCATCAGTGGCACCATAGTCCACACATATACAAAACAAGAACAGCGGAAAAATATCAACATCCAAAAGGCAGGCAGGCAGTGCTGGCGAGTGTGCTATTGAATGATTGAGTGCGATTTGTATTTGGTGGTAGGTTGGTCGGTGGATCGGTTTGTCAGCAGCTGGCCACTTGTTTGATGGCATTTGTTGCGCATGCGCAGCAGCAACACCAGCCAAAGCTGCGACGCTCCAACGGCAGCAGTGGTTTGAAAGTAACGGCTAGTAAGCGCTTCTTCTGCTTTGATTGTATTCAAATTCAATGTTTCTACTTGTTGCTACTTCTATCAGTGCATACGAAAGTACCAACAGTGGCGTGAAATATAATAGTAGCACACAATATTAAAATTATTGAAGTAACTTTAAGTTACTTTGTATGACATAAAAGAAAGCTGAGAAAAGAATTGGCTTACTTTGTGCAAGCAGAGGAACGGTTCTCTTTTTGATTTGTGATAATGTAAAACGAAGTTTTTGGAGCCCGACAGTAAATCTTTCCAAAGCCGTTTCATATGATGCCATCAGCTTTCATGCTTCTTCGCCATATAGCATTACGGGTACTATAAGTGACATGTAGAGCTTGGTTTTGGTTTGCCGCAAGCACAAGTGATGCTGCTCTGCATCATTGTAAGGCAACTGATGAACACTTAAAAGTGACAGTAGGAGTCCCATTCCAGCGTATTCATCGAGTTTAGTCTGGCAGCCTCTCGATGCCCGGTTTTCTAAAAAAAATTCAGTATTTCGCTTTCAAAAGTTGGAGCAGCTACATGAGCTATCGTGTTCCAATCCCACTTGTGCCGCAACAACATCAATTGTACATCTCTCAATTAGTATTTAGTCATCTTAAGACCGCAGCCAGTTGTCTTAAGATTTGCTGAAGAAAATTTTGCATTGTATGCCACTCGTGGGAACTCTACGCGGCAACAATCATTTATACGTATTAAAAGTTTTTGTTAGAGCCAGATGCAGTCCTTGGTGAGCGTTAGTGTAGTCATTTGCTGCTGCGAAATATAAGTCTTCGGTGTCATCATTCAATTCACCCTCAAAATAGTTCTTGGCTTTGGGAGTATATGCCTATTTTCAACTTTAGCATACGAGAACCTTTAGGCTACCGGAAGATATGCCTAGTTTTTAAAAGGGCCTTTGAGTCTGCAGTGAACTGAAGGTATGCCTATTAAAATTCTTAGACTACTTCTTTGGAGCTTAACCGTGAATTTATATTGCCTTGTAGTGTATAACTAGGTTTCAAAATTGTTCTCTAATTATGTGGTAGACTACTGGCATGATGAAGAAAGACCTGAAGCAAATTTTTCAGCTCCCTTTCAGACCAGACTGTCCACTTGTCGGGGTTAGTGGTAATAGCCCCTAAGCTGTTCAGCATCTATCCACTCGAGGTATTTCCAGAATCGAATGTCAACTCAAGATATTGGCATGAGTGCGACCAGACTATGCAACGATTACTTATTGTTGGTCTTAGTTAACATGCAAAAACTTGATCCTGGTAAAAGTTCGGAAACTGTCTGAATGCTTTGGAAATAGACATTCTGGGACCATATATCCCCATACCAAAGCTCTCTGTAATCTTCTTGCCGTTCCCTTGAATATGTGTTCCTGGTAGATCGCTTCGACTACGGAAGTAGTCACACGGCTTTGCCACTAAATTCTATTAGGACCACATTTGAAACAGGTAATTAGTTTTTTATGTCATTCCTGTATCTATTTTCTCAGTCCTGCTATATTTTGGTACTGAAATACTCTGCAACCTCTCGTGGTTCTCAGATATACAGCGTTATTTCAAATTGAGGATTCGACCATATTTTCAAGTTCACGACACACCCTATCAGGCCTTGTTTTGTTAATGACTATCCTCATAAGAAGACACACAGCATTAATTCCCCGCCCACTAAAACACTTTGAATTTCTATCGTCAGCTGATATAAAACATCACTGTGGACGTGCCTGTTCTATGGGTATGCTCATCTGAATATAGAGGTATTTCCTGCATATCGGGACTAAAATAATTTGCCTCTGCCAAGGCGTTCCTCTGTTGATAGCGTTTCCTAATTTGGACTTTGCCGTCTCCAATAAAGGACTCGACCATCCTTGTTTGAAGTAGTAGGTATTTTAAATCTAATAAAAGAGGGGCATTGCATTATATCTCCACCTTCTACCACATTTTGGGTTTCTATGGTCAGCTAATATAAAAGAATCTCGGCTAACCTACCTGTTCTATTGGTATTCTGATTTGGCTGTAATAAAATTTGAACCGATACCGCTTCTTTGATTTACTTTATTAACTTTAGAGCAAATGATGTTGAACAGATCGGCCTGATGGACTTCGCCATCGAGTATTACTTTTCTGCTATTTTCGGTATAAATATCACTATGTCCAGATTCATGACCCAGACATGACGCTATCGGCGCTCACCTAAGAGTCCAAGGAGCTTCTGTTTATCAGAAAAGTTAGCTACCCCATTACCGATATAATTTATGTCCTTTGGTGCCAATTTTTTGGACAATATTGATAAGGAATGACGGAAAATCATGCCAAAATTTTTTTACTATATATTGTGGGGAATGTTAAAATTTCTAACATCACTATGCTGTTAGCAAATAAACACAACGACAGTAAGCCTTTTACACATACATAGCAGGCAATGAAGAATAATTCACACGTATAACCAGCAGCTTGAAGCGAAGAGATTATTTTACATACACACATGTAGTGAGCAGATACGAGTGAAGAAGAAAGAGAGATACAATTAAGTATGAGATACAACTGTTCCGGAAGGCATGTTCGTGAAAAGTCTAGACCTTAGTAGATATAGGCGAACGAGGCTAATTGAAAGTGTAAAAGCAGCGCGATGGAAGCGATAAGGAATCCGTTTGATTTAACATGCGAAGCGATAATTGTAATTGTGAAGTACTACTCCCAAAGTAGTCTAAATAATGAACGTTTTGCTATACTGAATATTTGAGTTATTTATTCAACAATTCAGAAATTCGAACGTTAATAGTACCCGTAATATCATCAGATATTTCCCAAAATTCATTACAATATTTTATATCCTCCTGGTTAGCAAAAATCTCAGTTTGAAAGACAGTCTCAGCTTGGAAGATTATCATAGGGCATATGCAGTCTTTTTTGTTGCGATATAGAGGCCGTTGATATTGAACGAGCATCGGGCTTGCACGAATAAACGCCCTTTTCAACGCGTTTGCCATTGGCTTACGTTGCATATACGGCATGATCTATTCGCACTTGTGAACGAGTATTGGTAATGCATATAGATCTCACAACACTGTACTTAAAAAAAAGGCTTTCTTTTTGGATTTATTTGTTAAAATAATATATATATATAAAAAAATCAAAGCACTAGAAGCAATTCAATGAATCAGAAAAAAAGGAAATGCTTACAAACATTGAAAATAAACGACATCACTTCATCATCATGACTTTAACGCTTTGAGGCAGTTCTAATGTAGAATTTAATGGTCTACACAATAAATGAAAAAGTACTACCTAAATGTTTTTTGTTTTCAATTTTATTTTCAGTGCTTCTCAACTTGTTAGTAGTTTTTGTTGTTATGTATTTCGTTTTTAATACATTTATTTCTAATTCACTATTTTAATTCGATTTTCTACTTTTTTTCTCCACCCTCAACTCTCGCCTGCACTTTGTGCCACATGTTTGGGGAGCCTTCGCGACCTGCCTGCGTTGTTTGTCGTGAAGGTGGGCAACAATGTAACAATGTAACTTTGTACCTGTAACCTTTTGCACTTGGAAATTGTGTCTACATTTTGTAGTGGGTCGCATTGACAGTTACTCGACAGTAAAACAAACAATACCCCGGGAACAATCGTACTACAAGCAAATGTCGCTACAGACATACGAATAAGAGGAAGAATTGTACAAAATGCACCAGCAACACACTTTTAACACGAGACAACGGTAACGTGCCACCTATTTTACATGATTCTATTTGGTATCGCCGCAAAAAGCCCAATTGAATAAATATATCGGATGGACAGATATATAACTGAAAGTTGTAAGCCAGTGGATGGCAAATGTTTTTGGTGGCGGGTCCAAAGAAAAAATTTTAATTCCATCTGAAATAAATTAACCGGAATAGAGGGCAGAAAGGAATTTCTTATGTATATTCTCCTGTGACATTTTTCCTGATTATTGATTTTATTTTAAGATATCAGGCCGTGGACATAGTACGGTAAATACAAGTTGAAATGCTGCGCTTAGAAGGTCGTGTTACGCGAATGGGTAAGAGAGCCCAGGACCCTCAAGTGTTCTTGTCAACTCTCGAATTTGTTAAAAGGGGAAGAGGAGACCTCCCCTCAGTAGGAAGAGTCAAGTAGAAGAATATTTGATTGATGTTGGGGATCCCAATAATCGCGAAGTTTACATTCAGATGTCACACATATGGATTCTGCTTAATTTCACTTGAAATTCGAATATATCCAAACACCGATATTTTCACCGTGTCTTTGCTAAAGCTTGTAAGCTATGTATTAAGCATTGTACACCTCCATAACTTTATATCTGGTATTTTTCAGAATATTCAGCGGCACAGTAGTAGCGTCTCCGAGAACAGCATTGTTATCCGTACATCGGATGCTAATACCTACAGGTTCAGTATCAGCCTGAATATTTATGCATTTGGATACTGAAACCAACTGTAGAGCTAATGAGTTGCTAAAGGCGTGTACTCACGCCGTTAGTAAGTGGATTGCCTTTGTCCGACTCTAAATAGAAGGCTACCTTCCCTCGAACTACAGTGTTTTGATGATCTTACGGAGAGATCCAACCTTGAAACAAGGGCTTTTAAAAAAACTGATTCCACGCAGGGTAGCTGGTACAATAAGGGTTTAATAGTATAAGCTGTAGGTAACGGCTGGAAAAGCCAATTATATGGCTCAGTCCTCTCAACATAACTAAATTTACTATGCCAGTTCGCAAGTGCTTACTGAGCTCAAGACGGAAGCTTGTGATTTGAAATTATAAGCTCTTAAGAAAGTTAACCTTCAACTTCTCTCTGGTTTGATAAATGATGAAATGTACTAAGTAATAGCAGTAAAGTCTCTAGTGACTAGATTCGAAAATTTATAGTCAGTTTTTGAAGCCTAATAAAAGCCCGGACTATAAAATGCGAATTATTTTGGCGAATCGGACAGTACTCATCTAATTTCATAGTACACAAGACGCCTAAAATACACATAAACTAAATTCTGAGGGATCAAACTAATCATTCCTTCGGCATGCTATGGCGCTAGAATTCGAACGAAGCGGATTCATATGTGAACTGTGCACATCTCAAACACTGCCCTAAAGCCCCTAACGATAAGCATGCCTTACCACAGGTATTGTCTTCATCATTTAGCCCGTTTGGTTATTCTGGTTCGGATTTTTAACTACAGAGAGACAAAAGTGCCTTTCTAAGTCCTTTTCTAATTCTTTCCCAATTCGCTATAACAGTATGGATCATCAGCAGTATTAATATATACAATCACAGTTTCCACGACTCACTATTTGTCCCCAGACTTCAAGTAAAAGCAATCGTTTTTATTATTCAATATAAAGAAGCAATCCATACTAGGTTGGTGGCCACTGCTATAGCAGTATTATAAACAACACAGCGGTGAAGCCAACTATTTTTGTATTGGTTCTCAACTAGTAGGAGTACCACGACGAAAAATTTAGGCAACTGCCTAATTTCTTTTTCCTAAGAGTTGTCAAAGTGCAGGTTTCCGATTGAAACCCCCCAGTCTTGTACTAGTTCAAGATTTAATTGTTAAGACTTTACCTCAATGTTATTGAGGTTCAAACCATTCTCCCCAAAATTTAAAAATAAGTAGTTTACTGGGCCTTTGACAGTCTTTTTTTTTTTTTTTTTTTTTTTTTTTTTCTTTTTTTTTTTTGCGGGGAGGCTGAAAAATGCCTAATGCACCATAATTGCTGCCGTCGCAGCAACCGTGTGTCCGTAGACTAAAAAACAGCCCCGTTCTGGAACCGTCGCCCACCCCGGCACCACTTTCGCATTACTTCAGGGTGGCGTTCCATATTTCTCATTTTTTAAGAGCCTACTGTTGTCCCCTGCGTCCAGGTTCCCGCTATTTGCTCTGAGTGTCCATTTAATCACCACTGCTTCGCATGCGCATTTCTCTGCGCTCCCTCTCAACATCCATCAGGCGTGTCATTACTATAAATGCCATTTTGCTCACTGCAGTCCAGCATTCTTTCCTGCTGCACATATGTGAAACTAAATTTCTCGTGGTAGGTTCCTCCCCAAAGACTCCATGCAAGGTGAGTCTTTCTTCGTGGAAACGGGGGCAGTAGAACATGACGTGTTCTGCGTTTTCTAACTCTGTGGTACACATTGGGCAATGAGGATCTTCCTCTATCCTACGCTTCCATAAATACTCTTTGAAACCGCCATGTCCACTCATTATTTGCGTGAGATGGTAGTTCAGTTCGCCGTGCTTCCGCTCATTCCATTGAGCTACGTTCCAAACTAGTGTGAAAGTCCAACGCCCTTTACTCGAGGCCTCCCACCGTTCTTTCCACTTAGCTATTGTTTGTGTCCTTGCTCTTTTCTTGTCTTCTTCAGATGGTCGCTCGATATTAGTGTTATACAGATCGGCCATTTCGCTTGCCAGTAAGTCCACTGGGATTTTCCGGGTTAGAACCAGGATCGCGTCGTCGGACACCGTCCGATAAGCACTTGCTATTCTTAAAGAAGCAAGTCGGTACGCTGCTAATATATATTTTTGATGGGTCTGTTTAGATCCATACCACACTGGTGCTGCGTATAGTATTATTGAGCTGGTTACTGTGGACAATAGCTGACGTATAGCTTCGCTCGGACCACCAATGTTAGGCATTATTCGCATAAGTGATCCATTAACTTTGGTAATTTTCTCCCCCACCGCTCTGAAGTGCTCTTTGAAAGTTAATTTAGAGTCAATGTGCACTCCTAAGTATTTTAAGGAATCCTTTGAGGTGATTTGATGATCCCCGACAGTTAAGACTAACTCGTTCGCCGACCGTTTGGAGCTTACTAATAACACTTCCGTCTTTTGGCTAGCCAACTCCAGTCCTGTATTGGTCAGCCATTCCTTTATTCTTGCTACGGCGTCATTAAATAATGCTTGAAGCAGGTCCAGTTTCTTGGCCACTACTACCACTGCAATATCATCAGCATATCCCACAATTTGCGTGTTTTCTGGTAGATCAATCTTTAGCACCCCGTCATACATTACATTCCAAAGCGTTGGACCGAGAACAGATCCCTGTGGGACGCCTATAATTCTGCGTAAGTAAGCTGGAGTGCCGAAGCTTTGCAGCGCTGCCATTATCTGCATCCAGTTCGCAGTGTTAAAAGCATTCTTGATGTCCAACATAATCAGTGCACAGAACTTCCTTTTATTTTGGCCTCCAGAGATAGCTTCTCTAGCTATATTGACGACTGTTTGTATTGCATCTACGGTGGATCTTGATTTGCGAAATCCATATTGACTATTCGATAAGCCACCTTTGACAGTCTCAACACCCTATTCTTACCCAAGACTATTAATATGTAGGTGGTTCAAATTCGATATTGTTTAACAAGTTCAATCTGAGTGTTTTGCTGTTCTACTGCGGGAAGGAGAACCCATATACATAACCATCATATTCGTGGTCTGTTTTTATACCCAGTTGCACTTGTACACAGGTGGGTTGTACCGGTATAAAGGAATCGAGATAGATATAGACTTCCATATATCAAACCTCAGTATCGCAAAAAAATTTGACTAGGTCATGTCCGTCCATCTGTCCGCCCGCTAACATGATAACTTGAGCAGATATTGAGATATAATCACCAAATTCGGTACACGAGCTTATCTGGACCCAAGATTGATTGGTTTTCGAAATGAGCGAAATCGGACGATAACCACGCCCACTTTTTCGATATCGAAAATTTATAAGAATGAAAAAAATGAGAAAATTCAAAAACGAATACCGCTAAGCTAATGAAATTTGGTAGGTTGATTGGTTTTATCACACAAAACATAAATTCCAAAATATTTATAAGAAGAAAATGTAGAAGTTTATCAAGCCGTAAATAGAAAGCCGTTAAAGGTATAACATTGAAATTTGGCAGAGATACTATGCTTTCCAATTTTTATAGACTGAGTGAAGATAATCAAAATCAGCTCAAGAGCACGCCCAGATTTTCTAAAGGTCTAACCTTCACAAAGTTTGCAATTACTCTATGGTATTTAACACCATAACACACCGATATTCTACCTCATTAGTGGTATGTTTGAGCTAAGAACAAAACTTAAAGTAATGGGCGCGACCCGCCCCTTTTCCAAACGATTTTTATTTAGCTTGGCTCTGTGTGGCGGTCGGCCGGCCGTTGTTTAAGAATTTTATAATTGAAATTTAAGTAACTTCCCGATAAGCTACAAGCTTGAAACTTGGAATATAGTTCAGAACCCGATGACAATGCAATAAAAAGAAAAAACTGCGATAGGTGGCTCATGGATCGCAATATTTCAAAAAATCGTATTTGGTGTCTGATTTGGCTCATATATGGAACATCTAATACATACATGAATAGAAAGCGACATATGAAAATAATTGCCGCCAGGTGGCGCAAGGATCGAGATATTCAAAAAAATCCTATTCGTGGTACGATTTGGCTCATGTTTGGTAAAAATATTTTTTTACTTGTTTCTGCTTATTTTGAATCTATCAAATGTTGGTGCACTTGGGAGGTACCCTGCAATCAGCTCGCTCCAACTGATTTATTTTACAATCCTTTGAATTTTCTTCATACATTATTTTTACATCTGTTTGTTGTTTTAAAAAAGTGACACCATGTACCGTTATGCAGTGCGCACGCCAGCGCTTCAAATCCATCAACTGCATACACCAAACTGAATTAGTCGGTGCATAGTGTTGGTGAACCAATGAATCCAAGCGACAGGCGACAGGCGACGATGACAAATCGTGCATCAATGCTTAGTTTGATTGACTTTATTTATATAAATGTGTACGAGTGAACACAAATCGATTGCTGCATTTTAATGAACTCAAAAAGGAAATGCAAAAACACGAATTAAACGGTATGTGTTGTGAAATCTATCGGTCAATAGTTTTGGTGAAGCGACAATAAATTTGGTAGTACCATTTTAACCAGTACAAATAAATTTTAAAGTAAACTTTACCAATTATGCCGCAACCTACCTCCAGTCCGCTCGGGCTAAGAGATCCGCATTCCAATATCGAGCGATGTCGCTATGACCTGAAATCTAATAACCTTCAATCACTTGCCGACTACGCTCGACCGCACAATTTTGCAACTCAGGCTTATAATAGTGGCATAACTATCGGAATAGATCCTTAACTCCATAATAAATGACGTACCATATAGCATTCGGTCCGACGCATTCTTGATAGTGTAGTGTGGTCAGGAAGCCTAAAACTCCAATTTACTCCGAGTTCCCAGTTGAATACGTCCTTGAGTTGAAAAATGTAACAACAAGGACCCGTATTACGTGTTACGATCAGTGACTGAAAACCATTTTGACTCAAGAAATAACTATGCAACTGTCAAACTTTTTTAAAAATTATAATAAAGAATAGATTCAACGAGTACTTTTTGTCGCTAGTTCAAATATGCCATTAATCCGATCCACCTTTCAAGAGCTATTTTGATTTAAAAAATGAGTTTCGATCACGTATCGTAACACGCAATACGGGCCTAGATCGTTAAAAAAAAAATTTAAGGCGCGATAACCTCCGAAGTAGTTTGAGGCCAAGCTTCTCCTCCAATTTGCATCGTGCTCGTTTTTAATTTTTCCTACAAATTGGCGTGATGGGACCTACATATTTTATGCCGACTTCGAACGGCAGCTTTTGATGGCAGGAATACACTCGGAGTACTTGCCAAATCAATGCCGAGGGGCGACGCCGTTTGGAAAAATTTTCTTCTTATTGAAAAAAACTTGATGTAGTTTTGCCCGGGGCGTGAAATAAGTATCTTCGGTGTAGTAGCCGGAGCAGGATACCACTCCACCACGGCGGCCACTAACCAGATAATTAAAAAAATGTTTATATAACCAATAAATTTTTATGGTCAATCTTAGGTTGAGCTGCGCTTGAGAAGTACATCTGTCCCAACCCTTTGTCTTCAATTGCATCTCCTATACACGGTGATATCGTTCTCAAACTAAGAAGCACTTTATGAGTATAAGATTTCCTCTAGTTCTCTAATTTAATATTCTAGAATCAATGTCAAACATGATCGGAAAGGAGTGGGCAAAAAATGCGATTATGGAATGCTTCCGTTTGCGAAGAATTACGAAAATGTTCTAAACATGGAACGAAGTCGCTTGATTAATTAATTAATTTTTCAAGAGGATTTCTAAGATCGTGAACTTGGTGCAAGAAAGAAGGGGTTTTCCCAACCCTCTGCTTCTGTGTATCATTGATTCCCATTCCATTTCATTCCATCCCATTGAGATCAGCTTGAGAAAATAAAGTTTCTCAGTTTGAGCAGCAAATTTGGGGAAACGGTAACTTGAGATTCATTTGAGAGCTAAGGTTTGAGATTTCAGAATATAATTGGTTTTCATATACATCTGAAATTGAGATTGAATATAAACGTTTATTGGCAGACACGATATGACGCCTGTGTGCTTTATGATGTTATTTCTGTTTCTACATAATTTAGCACTTAATGAATCGTTCAGAGCCACAACAGGAAGTTAGGTGTAGTTTTAGATCAAGATTAGTATTTAGTTAAATTTTTTAAGTTTAAAATTTAACTGCATAAATCGAACATTATAACTCAGCACCATTTACCATTTTGTTGCAGAAACCTTTACACAGATTAATTGCTATAAGCCCACACCTGATTCCAACGACCACCAGCTCCGACACACCGGCACACAATAAAATTGCATATTCAATTTCCACCTGAAGCAATAATTCAATTAAAAATGGCAACACTCAAAAAATATCAACAACTCATTTATTTTCCACGCTTGAAATAATTTTTCACATTTTAGAGCATTTAGTTGCAGTCAAAATGTGCATGTTGCAGTGGCAAGTGGCAAATGGCAATATCAGCTAGCAAACTAAATAAACCAAAGGATTTCACAACATATGCCCTACATTAATACATACTAACACACACCTGAAAACATACATACGCATGCTTAAATGGGCGCGTACCCACAGTTTAGTGAACGTAACGAAAGGAAACCTACATAAGGGGGCTGGGGCGCAAAAAAAAGCGCACAATTATAGCGAGATTAATTAGACACGCCGCTAGTATAACAACTACCAACCAATCAGCTAACCGACTGACTGACTGAGTGAATAGCTGAGCCTCACCAACCACCCAGCCCGCTAGGACACCAGTAGCAGTGGCAGTAGCTATCAATAAATACTCGCACATATCTATGTGTAAGTGTAAGTGTAGAGAGTGAGTAAGAAAATGTGGCAGAATAATTTTTTATACATAAGGCTGTGGCACGTTGCATGTGGCATGTCGCCACATTTGTACAACAATTGATCTTCATTGACTTGCACGGAAAGGAGGTACAATTGCATGGTATTGGGTGGTTATACATAAGCAGACAGGGAAGGACAGTGGAGTGCACAGAGTGTGGGGGAAAAAAATAAATTGCTGGCGCTTTCTGAGCTGTAACCTTATAAATACTAAGAAATAAACGTTTGACCAATGTAACTGACCCCTTTAAATATATATATGTATGAGTGTAGCTTTTATATGTGCGCCTGCGTATGCTCAATGTTCCAATTTACTTATGCCAACAAAATGAAATTTCTTTAATTGCGCATAAAATCCCCTGCCGTGACAATTGAAATAAAAAAAAAAATTACTTGATCAGCGAGGAAAAGAAAAACAAATTATGCGCTTTAATTACACTTTTCATACTTGTTAATTTTTACATTTCAGCAAATAAATTTTGTTTGATTCTGTAGAATGGTTGGAAATAGGGTGTTTGAAAGTGCAGTTCAGAGAGTAGGACTATGTAGAGCATGGGTCTTAAAAAATTGTGAATGAATTCCCTATTGTATACGCAATGAGCGTACAATTGTGCTATGACATGCAGAACCCTGATATAGAGAAACTAAGGTTGGAAGCGGCAATGGGAATTTTAGAAACAAGATGGTATTGTGTATAGGAATAATGGACCAGCTTCAAGCGCCATATATCTCATATATTATTCCTAATTGCTGTTTTTAAGTGCAGTTGCTTTTTCTCTCTTATTTGGAATCCAAATCTATAAATAAAATTTTGGTTGTGAAAATGGAGATTCGTGCAATTAGCGAGCTTTTTGCATTATTGGTCGTAGTGCTTTTGCTTAGCTATATTTTATTAAAATTATTTGTTAAGAATAAACGATTGTGAGCGCACAAAAAATCTATTTGTACTATGGCACTATTGTGAATATTTGATTAGAACTAACACTGCATTACCGACAGTTGCTAACATTCGCCAGATGGCAGCGTAAGCACATGTAAATTTTTATTGGTAGATGATTGATTGATAGAACAGCTGATTTCTGTGGATATTTGATATGAGACTTTTATATTTGTTGCGCAAGATGCGCACGGGTCCGGCTAGTATATATATAATTGTGTAAATATGGAGCTTGGCCTGGCGTGAATTTACTTTGCCTTAGAAGTTCCACACCTTCGGCGTATAAAATTAAACAAGTATATAAAGAAGTTCAGTTTGCAGCGCTTCTTAAAATTAATTTTTATGGAAAAACTCTGTAAAATATCTTTGCTTAAATTAAATACCTAATTGATGATGCCATTTAGTAAAAAAAAAAAACAAATAATATTGGTGGCAACCCTGCAAAACATCCTAAGAGATAAAATTTCTTTGAGTTTGATGTCATGTATGCATAATTAAATTAAAAACTGAATATCGATTGGATGGCAACCTTGCAGAGGCATTCACAATGAAACTACTTAGGTAAAAAGTCTTATGGTCGGTTCAGAATAAATCCTTTCTCATATAGGTGCGTTCAGCGCAATCTTATGCATGACAGTAGCATCGCCACAATCACGCAATATAAACGAAATTCAGACTTAGCAATTGAAACTTATTTTGCCTTGCCTATTCACATACAAAAAGTCGCGAAGCACTGTTATACACATTCTCACTATACAAAAAAAAAAACAGGTTAACATATTTTGTCTCCTACTATTTTTGTTGCAAAGTGTGAAAGCACTCATAGCCAAAGCAAATATCGAATTCTTCTTCTTTGCTTTTATATGTAGCAAACGTTGACGATTGATGGCTTATGTATTTCAGATGGCGCTACGGTTGCTCGATCTGCCATTCTCCATAAAAATATGTGCAATCTACTCATTATTCATAAGACTGCGTTGAACGCAACGATATGAAAAAGTTGATTGTGACGCAGCCATTAGTAGCACGCGAGAACCAATATATACATACTGTGACCATTTGTGTTGCCTTTGCAGGGTTGCTACTTATTTCAAATAATTTTCCAGTGTATGGAGAAATAGTGGAGACACAAAACTTTTCGGTAATGGTGTATAACACATACCGTAATTGAAAGTAGAGAATAATGGCGTTACATACTTTTTAGTACTAATTGTATGTGCAACAATTTCATAAGGGTAGATAAGGTTATGCACTTAGCAGTCCATAAAGAAACAAAGCTGTTATATAATATGGGATATAAATAAAAAAAAAAAAATAAATATTGGATATAATATCAAATAATTGGCAACCTTGTAAAAGCATCAGCAGTAACTACACCAAGATAAAAAATCATAAAATTTATCACACTTCCTACTCGTATGTACCAAATTTCATCCAAGTTGATTGAACCATTGCCCAGAAAAAAGATGAACAAAAAAATATTTTATTGAAGTTCAACCTAAAATATATTTTGTTTGATACCAAATTAACGTATCTCATTTCATAATTACTTTTTTAATGAGTGGCAACTTTATAAAGATCTTTTAAAGGACAACACCTCTGTGAAAAGTGTAAAAATATAATACTCTACATAAAAGCATGAGATACGTCGAAAAAATGGAAATACAGGCAATGTTGAAGGTGTTGAGTGATATGAGCTTCAGATGGTGGCTGATAAGAAAAATAATCGAAATTTGTATCAGAAAATACAACAGATGATCGAAACTGGAAAGATAATGGTGGATAATTGTTTTGCGAAGAACGGAGGGTGGAAAAACTTGTCCACATTGCTAAACAGGCTGGGACTGTTGCAAATATGGCAATCCTTTGCCGGATACAAATCCGGTACCATAGCACCAGTAAGGTGCTAGCCCGACTATCTCGGGAACGATTTATGTGGCCACATTAAACCTTCAGGCCATTCCCTCCCTCCCTACCCCCAAGTTCCATGAGGAGCTTGGGGTCGCCAGAGCCTCGTCTGTTAGTGAAACAGGATTCGCCGCGGATAGGTGAGGTTGACAATTGGGTTTAGAGAAGCTATATATTGCGCTGGCAACCTGAAAGGTTGTGCTACACAGCCCCTTGAGTCTGGTATTTTAGTCGCCTCTTACGACAGGCATACCTACCGCGGGTATATTCTGATCTCCTAACCCGCTGAGGCGTGTGCCTCCCTGCAAAGTTTGCTCTTTTGCTAGTTTCGGGTTTTGAACACTGAGAACCCGGTACACCGGGCATTTTTTAGCCTAAGACTTTGCCGACTCTTTGTGAATGAGGCTTGTTTGGTTTAAACTGCTGAGTTTTTGTGTTTTCAGAATGCTTGCGTAGATGTCTCCCTATATATCTAAGTGGGCTAATATCGCACATAGATTTCTATCTAGAATGTTGGAGTTGCATATAGGCTGCCATCTCTGAATTTAATTTTCTTCAAAGCTCATACCGCCATGAATAAGGTGGACCTCTCACAGAGAATGATACAAGTTTTCTAGGACCGGTTATTGAAATTCTTGAGATTAGGCAACTACCAAAGGAAACCCGACGATCAACCACATGTGAATGCTCTCGGTAGTCCCTTTTTGGATCACCCTATACCTACAAACACTTACACGTAGGTTCAGATTATATTTCACATAGCATATAGCGGTCTACTTTAAAGTATTCATTTGTTCATTTACAGCGGCCGTTCAACTTTTTTAATATGGATCATGGCGGCGGCCACACAAGCTCTAAAACCCCGCATTGCTAGACGGTAGACACACAGGTGGACAATAATGCGGTTTTATGCGCCGCCCAGCGGGTGATATTAGATCAACAACACAAAACAAAAATAACTGCCGATAATAACAGTCAATACATAGCGTTTGTCGGTGGCAGGTTGTCAATACTTGGGCGCTTCTACTTTGCCATTTTGAACGCCACACTTGGCGCTTGCTGTGTGGTGTAAAAGCGCCAAACTAAGAAAATGTACGAAGTTTAGTGAAAAATTTGCTAGCATGAGTCAGCAAGCCCATATGAATCGTTACTATTTAATAGATACCGCACTTTTCCTTCTTCTTCTTCGACGAACACATTAGGGCGCCACTTTTATTTATTGTTGTTGTACTAGATTAATGTACAATAAACATCAACTTAAAATTTTATACATTTTCAACCTAACAGTTTTTGAGTCAAATGCAGAAGAGCCTAGCGCGACTTGGGTTTGGTTGCAAGGTGCTTGCGCCTGAAGAAAGGAGCTCAAACCAGCAATTTATGAGCTTCCGTACTGCGCGCCTGCTGTTAACTAATCCAACTTAGTCAATTGATTTTTTACTTCCTTTTTTTGTGTGGTCAAGTTATAAGCGTATCGCGTGCGTTCTGTGCTGTGGTGGTCCTTCGCTCATGCTTTGGCCGCCAACACAGCGAGATACCCAGTGGCTTAAGTGCAAATCATTTGTTCTTATTTGATTGTGAATGTGGTCTAGGCTCCTAAGCTGCTTCACCGGTCTTTGCAGTAGCACTTTATCGTCCCTTGTTCTTTTTTCATTATCAGCAAAGCCAAGAAATATGCATAAATGGAAATTCTTTTCTTTGGCTATGAAAAATTATCGCTCTTACCAGCTACGATTGCATGTTCACTGGCGATTATGAATGTCGAGCGTTAACGTTAAAGTGCACGAACATATTTGCTAATGTGTTATGGATGCATTTACATCTAATCAAGGAATACAACCGAATTGTTATCTTAATCGTTTAAAATGGTTTCAGTTTTTGAAGATATTGAGAGGTAAGAAAGGCATTCATATCAGACTCTTGAGTTCTAAGCCTTAATTGTCGGTTGAAGCGGCAGAGGATATCCTTGTTTTGTCTTCCGTATTGAGCTTTTAAGAGAGTCCTCTGTAAATTTTGATCGATACATATTTAACGCTATCAGCGATACTCCCCAAACCGAAGGCACAACAGAGAAATATAATTTCTTCTCTTAAAGAAAGCTGCTGTTGGATGAATGAAGAGGATAAGGGGCATCACCATATACATGCTACTGTGCGGCTTCGAATTGTAGGCAAACATACCTCAGATGAAGAATTGCTGTGAGCTCTTAACATTATTGTGTAGCTTTAGGAGGAGTCTCCGTTTATAGCTCAAACATAGAAGTGTTCACTGGAATAAGCCCCAATGACCAGTTTGAAGGAAAACGGTTATGCGAAGTTGAAAACCAGACAAATCAGCAGATACCAAAAGTCGTTGGGTAAGAAAGCAGGCGGGAAATGTTTACGATGTGGTCAGATCGCTGAAAAAATTAGCAAGGAGCCAGACGGATGCCGATAATAAACACACAAATCGGAGCTGCTTTTGCTTCGATGGGGACGATTCTGCCTGCCTAGCGTTTGCTTAACTCACCCTAGGCCTATTTACAAAGAGGCAGACCGCGGGTACTCCATATGCCCCACAGTCATTTACCTATACGCAATAAGAAATCTGTTGGACAAGGGGCGTTGATTTTGCTATGACTCGGGACTAGAGCTTACGATTTCTTCTCGAACACAAGCGAGATTTTCGAGACTCGGGAAATCGAGACCTCGACTTCTCGCGAGATCCTCGTGTCTCAAGGTACTCGTAAATCTCGCGAGCTTCTCGACATTCTTACTTAATCGCTGTATGGACAGTATTTATACACTTGGTTTTTTTTCTTATCACTTTTTTGTTGATTATATTGCTTCAATGACATTTAACTCAAAACATATTTATTATAGATATAATTTTGTTCGCAATATTTTAGTTCCCAACGAGGCATCAAGAATACGGCTTATCGCGAGATTCTCGACTCTCGAATTACTCGTAAGACTCGCGAGATTCTCGAATCGCGAATTACTCGTAATACTCGCGATCTGCTCGACTTTAAATTCAGTCGCTGCATTGGCAATATTCTATACATTTCGGGATTTTTTACTTGTGGTTTTGCGGACATTTTTGCTTGTGCTCCAGAAGAAATCGTAAGCTCTATATAAAACAGACAATGAATCGGTTAAGTTGAATATCGAGAAGCTCGCGAGTCTTACGAGTAACTCGAGATTCGAGAATCTCGCGAGAAGGCGAGACTCGCGAGAAATCTTTTCTCGAACATGTTCGAGAAATCGTAAGCTCTACTCGGTACCCAAGTCAGCTTAGCTCCTAATTTGTTGACGCAATCGCAAGCTTAATAGCCCTTTGGATTTCGGAGTTGATATTAAATTCTTTCACTATAATTGCACTGCCCGACATCCCATTTACCATATCTTTAATAGCAGCAACTTAGGCTCCAAAGACGGTGCAGTGACCGAGAAACTAAAAAATTGTGGCTTACTCCGACTTGCTGATTTCAATAAATTCTTCTCTGGATTATGATTTCGCTCCACACACCTGCGACATTGCTTTTGCAAAATAGTCTGTGAATAAATGCAACCAGGTCCTTTTCGTCTGCTAAAGAAGCGAGCACTTTTTCTATTAGCTTCGGGCACGAAACTTGGGAATGCTCCCTCGTTATAAGGAAAGACGGCCAGCGTGCATTCTCGTGTGTAAAATTTTGTTAGTACAGAAATCAGAAAAGAAATTAGCTTAGTGACCCCTGGATGCTCGACCTACCAATTTAAACAAGGAATTTTGCAATCTTAAAAGGGTTGCTACTAACTCAGTGCATAGTTTCCTGACGAAAGGCACGCTTGTCTCAAAACTGCCGCTAGAGGAGGATTCCCATTCATCTACATGCAGCCTTTCTATTCCTACTGTTTGCGCGGTTCTATTTTTACTGCAAAACATTTCGCAAAACCGAACCGAAATTCTCTTTTACTCGGTCTGGTTCCATGCTCATAATTTGTTTATGTAAGGAACAAGGAGAAATATTCAGTGGCGGATCTAGGATTTGTTACTGGGGGGGAGGGCTTGAAATTTTTTAACTTTCAAATTTAGCCCCTAGGCCTTTTTTTGGCCCTCTTTAAAATGTTTGCCCATTTTTGGCTCCGAATCTATTTGGGCAACCCGGATTGTGAAATTTGTAATGTATGTATCAAATGACATCGAAATTTTATTTTAGTTTTTTCGTTATGATGATGTAGCAGCTTGGTAATCAGCTGATAATAAAACATTAATCGATTATCAAGTGTCATCACTTACACAACGTAGAAATGAAAAGGTAATGAAATATTTTGCATACAACGCCACAAAAGAATTTTTTTATCAGATATTTAATAAAAAAGCAAGTGCCAGCAACAGCAGAAAAGTTCGAAAATGAAGAAAGCGATGAAAGTGATGAAATGTCGTTTCGATGACAAGACGAGCCAAATGTGCCGGCGTTAAGTTTTTTCTTATATTTGGCGGAACAAAGTAATTACTGCTTACTTAACGTATTTTTATTATTAAAAAATATAAATAGAATTATAACAAGCAAGGACGGGGCTGACAATATGCTGTTAAGTTTTTAATGAGTAGAGCCCTCTGTGCCACTTATTTCATCTTTCAGAGCTTCCTAACCATAAGAAAGTGAGTTTAATTCAATTTCTGTACAAAATCCGAGATGCAAAATGCACGTAACTCGCACATATGATACCTCAACCTTGCACGTAACGACTTAGTTCGAACGGAGGGGGGGCTTAACCTCCATAGCCCCTCCCCCCCTACATCCGCCACTGGAAATATTATATTTTTCCCATTATAATGCATTAGCATTGTTGTGACTTCACAAGGTCATTCATTACTTTACTACCCACAACTAAACATACACACACATACTATTTACACCGCTTAATTTTTAGCACTCAGTTCTTGTAAATATAATACCCAGAACTAAATGCTTTTTTAATTACAAAGTTCGGTAGCACATGTGCGTGCCATTTTACAGCTATGACCAAACATTACTGCTACGGCACAAGGTCGCAATTAAGATTTGTCGCAACTTTCTTGTTACTATGTGTTTTTGCTTTTGTTATTGCAATAATTACTTAGATTTCTCATTTTCATTTTTCATATTTTAATCATAAAATTTCCACTCGCTCAGATTGCAGCTAAAAAACATATAAAACATATACTCAACATGAGTTGGTCACCCTGTGCCCTTTTATTTTAATCGATTTTAAGCTCTGTATTCGGATGGTTCCAATTAATGAAGGGATTTGGGTCTGCGGTTTACTGCGTCGACCCAAAAATAAGTAGATCTTACAGGCTGCCAGAATACTGCAGCGCTTTTCAGCCGGAAATTAAAGCAGTGAAGAAAGCAGCAGAAATTCTGTTGAAAGCGTGCTTAAGCTGCGTCGCGTCAATTTATATATTGATAGTCAGGCTGCGATTAAGACAATAATCTCACACAGAACTTCATCAAGAAGTGTCCTGGAATGCAAAGAAGCATTGGAAAAACTTCGCTCAAGCCGGACCATACATATTTACTTCGTTCCCGGTCATAAAAGGATAAAAGGTAACGAAAAGATCGATGAGTTGGCATAGGCGGGTGCAACACTCGCTGAGTCGACGATAGACGTCCCAATCCGTTTGGGAGAAATCAAAAGGAGACAGGAGTTGCATCTGATCCATCAAGCAGGAAAGGCGTGGACGATATTAGACTCACAAAGTGGCTCATATCTCTGAAGGGAGAATACTTAAAGCTCACGATGGGCATACTGACTGAACACTGCCTTCTGGCATCACATGGTTATAAGTTAGGCCTCGTCAGTAACAGATAGTGTAGGAAGTGTGAGCCTCAGGAAGAAACGGCTGAGCACGTTCTGTGTTCATGTTAATCGCTCGCCAGGTCAAGACTCCAGCTATTAGGGGCTGCAGAGTTGCCAGATCTCGAGGCAGTAATTAAGCTGTGTCCTAGAAAACTGCTAGTATTTGCCACGATGACGGTAACCCAGCGGGTCAGGGGGTTAGAATATACCCGCGGTAGGTATGCCTGTCGTAAGAGGCGACTAAAATACCGGATTGGCCTGAAGGTTTAATGTGGCCATATAAATCGTTCCCGAGATGGTCGGGCCAGCTCCTTAATGATGCTGTGTTACCGGAGCGTACCGGATCTGTAAACGGCAAAGGACCATCACATCGATCACTCCCTAAACCTTCGGGGAGCAACCGTATCGCTACAACAACAACAACAACAACAACAGCCACGATGACGGAGTTATTCTATAACATATGTCCTGGCACCTGATTGAGGTTCTTCCGTTTGGTCGTCAAACAAATTCTGGTAACACTATGGACACATTCAGTCTATGTGAGGTCTTTATTGGCCAGCCAGTTCAAACTAGCCTAAGCTCTGTACTCTTGAAAATGTTACGTGTTTTTCTTTACTCCGCATAATGAATTTTGGTTTCATTATTACAACTTAATTATTAAATTTTAGGTAAAAATAAAATACTCCTTTAATCTCCTACGCGTTTCGATGCCTACAAATTTATATCAGGGAGTTGCGCGATGTTACATTTTTTTTCACCACTGGCTCATACTACGGCCTGTGAGGTTGGCTTTTTTACTTCGGCAGTAGGCCGGGTCGATTTGTGGGGAGGCAAAAAAATCGCCCATTGCTCTGTGATAATCATATTTTAGGGATCAAAATAAGAAACTTTGCCGAAGGAACCATACCTCTAAAACGAATTCTGATGTCCCCCCTTTGGGTCGTAGGGGCTATTTTGAAAAATCCCACTTTGAAATGCCTATGTTTTTTCTTTTTGGAGTTTATTTTTCTCTTTAGAAATTTATTTAGTCAGAACATATGTAAATGAAAAAACGAATTTAACTTAGTAATAGAAAAGAAATTTAAAAAAATTATTAGAAATTGGCGTTTTTACAGCCCCCTTTTAAAACCAAGGCATCACTGTGATGCATTTGCCTGTCGTAAAATTGCTTGTGTTGTTTTTTTAAGCTACCACAAGACACAGCAGGTAGAATTGAAATTGCCCCTACCCAAAAGTTCGACCCAAAGGGGGGACATCAGAATTCGTTTTAGAGGTATGGTTCCTTCGGCAAAGTTTCTTATTTTGATCCCTATAATACGATTTTCACAGAGCAATGAGTGATTTTTAAATCGACCCGCCCTATTAGGCAGGGATATGAGCCCAAGGACTCAAGTTGTTGCAACTAAGACGGTTCTTGGACCGAATGAAGTGTATGCGGTAAAACATGAAAAGCTTGCTTTCGAGAAGCAGATCAAAAAGCAGATATCTGCCGTTTTTACAACTCAGGTCTTTTCCTTTTTCCCTGATCGGTTCTTATTTTGGGCTAACAGTGAGTGTGAGGACGTCGAACCCAATACTTTAATTCCCTAAGAGAGAGTATACGTTCAATGACTCGACAACGTTGAAATAAGAATAACAATATCCGGGCTGAAAGCGCTGGGAAATAATGGTATACTTATCGAGAATCTAAAGGTATGCACAATATGAACGAGCGCTTATCTCTAGATTGAGTTATATTATTTTAAAAAACCTCACCAATTACAGCATTATAAGTCTGTTTAATTCGCACACGAAGTCCTGTCTAGCACTTTGTACGACCTTACAAGTTTATCATCGGCGGTACTATCACAATACGTCAAAAGCTTCAAAAAGTTTCGTGCGACTTGCACCATCTCACAGTTGACTTCAAAACAGCTTTAAATGGCAGTTGAAAGCCCTTGCAATGCTTACACCGCTGCGAGGATAGCAAGTTTTGGGGCTTGACTATCGGTGGCCTCCAGAAGACGTGGCAACCTCTGAGAAATTGGGATGAACGGGTTGAGGAAGAAGTGATCTTCCTTGATGCCGCCAATTGGCGTCCGCTATCATAAACCAGAACTTGAAATAGCTAAAATCGACCAGATTTCCAATTGCAAATTATTTATAATGACGATTATGATATTTCGTATTCCGTAATCCGTAATCCCATGTAACTTATTGCATAAACAAAACGCCTCACCTTTCTACTTAATTTGTAGTGTCAGTCTCTGGTCTGCTTATAACTAGAGAGCTGTTTCGACTTACTATAAATAAAGGGCGCCTCAAGTAATTTTTTTTTACCTCTTTTAGCGTATTTTTCGTTTTGTTATGCACTTTGTGTAAATAAATAATTTTCTAAATAAGCGAAAGGAATCATTGCAATTGCTGCCACATTCATTTACGACTATAATTATGGACTCAATAAAAATTGTAGCGCGAGCTGAAGGTGCCCATTAACTACTCCGTAGGGTTAGTAAGAGAAGAGAAAGAAAAAAAAGAAATAATAACAACACATCACTGACCTACCTATAAATATTTAGCTAACAAAATAAGGTCCGTAGTGTGAATTAAATAAGTAAGTAAATATATATTTTATTTGTTGTTTTTAAATAACAACCTTGCCAATCGAATGGGCAATCAAAATCAGTTGAACTGCTGAGTTAGAAAACATACAGTGGTGGGGAAAATTATTTGTTTTTCAGTGAAAAGTGACTACCGAGGAACAACGCCGCTGAGAAAAACTTTGTTTAAGTATTGTTGAAGTTACATGTTCAGTGACTTGAACCTCAGACCATTAGTATGACCCCAGCGGGCAGGGGGCTCAAAATATACCGGCGGCAGGCATGCCTGTCGTAAGAGGCGACTAAAATACCAAATTGATTCAAAGTGTTGCTAGCGCGAAATATAGCTTCTCCAACCCAATTGTCAACCTCACTTATCCGCGGCGAATGCTGTTACTTCAACAACCGTGACTTTGGCGACCCCAAGTCCCTAACGGATGTAGGGGGAGGGAGGGCGGTATGGCCTTGAAGGTTTCTACTATATCGTTCCCGAGATGGTCGGGCTGGACCATCAACATCGACACACTCCCCAAGGCCTTCAGGGAGTGTGGTTATCGCAACAACAACAACAACAACAACAACAGCCATTAGTATGTTAAACCACTTTTTGAAAAAGCAGTTCCCCTACTCTTCTACATATATAGAGTATGAGGGAGTAGGAGTGGAATACGGTTAGGAAGAACATAACGAAAAAGAAAATCCTGGGGATAAATAAGGTATGGAGTAGATTGTGATTAGTTCTTTTTCTTTATGCAACGGAGACATATGTGCTTTCTCTGCTAGTGTTATGTAAAATGTGACCGACAAAATGTTGAGACCATGCAGCTCTCCAGTTAACCGTTTTTCCAAAAGGTATGATTCTGAGCCTCTTTGACCTGGACCATGTCACTTGGTATATTGGTTGTATAAATAGAGATTTAAATAATCTTGATAAAGTGAGCAAAGTCAACGGTTTACTCTAGGTAGGAACATTCGGGGTTATTTATGAAGCTTTCAAGAATAATTTCTGGGACTACTTCGTTACAATTTGGGATCATTTCAGGAGTGTTAAAAATATAAATTCGGAGCTTTATTTTGCGAGAATATTTTTCGAATCGTTTCCTGGACTATTTCCGGATTTTTTCGAATAGTGTTCTGGCACATTCGAAAACTATTTCCGTACCACTTCGTGTATATTTCGGAATAGTTTCGAGATTGGTTCCGGACCATATCAAGATTGCTTTTGATGATTTACTGACTATTTCAGAATGTTTTCCGGGCTGTTTCGAGATAACTTCGTATAGATTTTGGATAATTTTCATGAAAATTTTGGGACTTTTCGAAATTTGCTTAGTGACAATCGCGGAATCAATTTGACACTATTCTATACCACTTCGAAATTGAATAATAATAATAAAGGAAGTGGAGGAAAGTTCGGAAAAAAAATTCATTTAACAGTATCAGTGTAATAGGTTAGGTTAGAGTGGCCACCGGTGCGAGCACCAGTGCACTTAGGCCCAAAAAGGTCCCATTGTGATACCACGTGGATTTCGCCCATACTCATAACAACAAGTTGATTCAGCAAACGTGAGGGATTTCTTAGGTTCCAACTTAGCCAGATCACAAAGATCGTCAAAGAAGGGAGATCGCAAAGCGCAAGAAAATCGCACGGAAAATGCTTGACTATCTTTATCTCCTCTACGTCTTTGCAGCTCCTGCAATAATCATTATATGGAGCATGCTTCCCCATTGCTATGTGGCCGGTTATAAGTCCAACGACCAAAGACATGTCCCCCCTTCCAAGAAAAAGGAAAGACCATACTAATATTTTGGCGCGGTATATATCCAAGGAGATTATGGTCGAGCTTCTCTTCTAATAAGCGTCTTGCTAAATTTTTATTTTTCCCTACAAATGGGTGGACTTGCGTATTTTACATCGAACGTTATCTACTAAGGCAGGTGAATTTTACTAACACAATTTTGATGACAGAAATACGCTTTCAAAAGAAGTGGCGACGGGCGACTCTCTCTAGAAAAGTTGTCTTAAATATTTTGATAAAAGTTGTACCGTCTCTTCTCTCGTGCAGCTTTGATTATTTAGACGAACACATTACCTCTACAACATGGGCACAAGCAGCAACGGCTATGAGCCCGAGGAAACACTTTTCACTCTCGTCACTGTTTGCATTGTGCACCCTGCCATCTGTGTATGCCAACTAGATCAAGCATATCTATGTATTTAAACTATATTTCAAAATTTTATCGGATGAGTTTTGCCACAAAGTGGTGCATAACATATTTAATTGCAAGAGCATTCGCAAATTGCCAACAAATTAGCTGCAAAATTATTGAACGGTGTAATTTAAAAAAAAAAAAATCAAAGCAACAAAAACAAGTGGCATAACAATCATAAAAATATAACTTAATTTCTTTCGTACTTTATTGAGACCAACGAATTGGTTGAACAACAAACGTTCCATTGACCATGAGTGCAACAACAACAAAGCCAACAAAACTAGCTGTGCTGACGGGCTGAAAGGTGCGCTTGACTATTTTTTTTTTAAGTTTTGCTCCATTTGCCGATTTCGTGCAGCAGTAAACAGCAGCAGTTGCACTATTATATTGTAAATTTACACAAGCACACGCACACACACACAAACACACACCTTTTCCTCATTGTAATGCAATCCCTATAATTTGCATGCAGTTTTTATGACCTCGAAATGGTATTGGCTTTCAGGTGATTTTTCACACTGAATTATATGATTTGATTTTAATTTGCTACTGTATAACATAGCGCCTATATATTTATGGGTAAGCGAGTCCGGATAATACATATTTACAATGGCTTTTACCTGCCTCATTCATTTGCCTCATAGCGCATGTTGCATGGCATGTAAGTAATTGTTGGCTTTTAGACTTTATTAACGGCTATTAAAAAGCTATTTTCAAGCGCATCGTAAATGTAAGTCTTGTTTGCAAACTGAAATATGTTTGGTATATGGCAACGAATAGCTTGAAAGAGAGTTGCTTTTTTATGATTGGCGATGAATAAATTGGCACCATGATTGCTGAAATATTTACCATAAATTAATAATTTTATTAGCATACACACGGCAGCGGGGTTCCCATATACCTATTGCCTTAAGAGCTTAACTCAGTTTAGTGTGACTAAATTCAATTTTAAAATAAATCAATGAAAAAAGTCAGATTTAGATTTATTATTTTAAGTAAAATAAATTCAATTAAAATTTAAATGCTGACAATAAAACCCCATTAAATTGTATTATTCACATTAGAAAATAATATTGCTGATATAAAGCTTTGAATCCGATTTCGAAACGTCGAAATTACCGAATTAACTATGAAACTATTTCTGCTTCAAATCTTTTCAATCGCAGTGAAAACCGTAAAATGAACTCATAAGCTAAGTTTGATGGAAGAGTGCCCGCTATAAGCTATGATAGATGAGACCCAGTTTTTCATTTCATATATTCTACATGCTTGAAATATTTGTGGCATTGAAATAATTTTCATAGGCAATCATTTTATAGCAACGCTTCCACTCTGTTGTCAGTCTAAGTGTTCAAACACGGGTCCCAATTTTCAACTTTTCCGCGGTTCCGACTCCAAGTCTGGTAAACTCAAATTCGGCATATCACTAAAATTACCCAAAAATAACTATTGACGATGAGCCAAAGTATAAGGAAATGTTGAAAACGTATCCAATAAGACATCAGGAGAACAGCTAAGGACCAATGCTACATGTCATTCTTGGTGTGCCATAGTATTAGACAATCCTTAAAGTAGTCATATGAGATTGGATAGTATTTAAAGTCGTAATCTTTTCTTTACTGAAACCCTCAAGTTTTTTAATGGTACCTGCCTTCTCCTCAGAAAAAATTATCGGAGGAAAGCTTAAACAAAGCCAGTGGTTTTCAAATCTTATATATTGTACTGTCTTTTTGTAAGAGAGAGACGCACCAGTCTTGCAAGCAGTTATCAAGTTATCAAAATCAATCGATCAAAGTAAATCAACTTCAATGATTAACCTCATCAATGCGGCCAACCGTTCATCTAACATAGTTGATCGATACATATTTTTTTATTCTTTTTAAAACAGAGAATGACCTTTCAGATTCGCAGTTTGCTATATAACCAAAATCCTGTAAGCAATGTAGATATTCGGGAATACTTCGATCATTTTCACATTTACAATCCAATTAAGAACTTGCAAAGGGCACAGAATTTGTTCTTAATAGTGCGTGTATTCTTTTCCATATTACAATTGTATATAAATTTTGAGGTGCAAAATTAAATTTTGTGTACGCAAATACGGCGGGGCCCTCCCGATGCTGGGGCCCGGGGTTATAGCCCCTGCTAGCCTCTCCTTTAATCCAGCCCTGACTGCAAGGGGTCGGTGCAAACGAATCGAAAAAAGAAAAAACGACACCATATACTAAGGACAAAAGACGCTCTGAGTATTGATAAAATAAGCGAGGAAGACAGTTCTGCGCACAACGTTACTACAAAAACGAGTCAAAAACTTTCCAATCTAGTAGCCAACGATATTGTCAGATTCAGCTCTCTCTGTCTTATATAGACAAGAACGAAATAGGGCGAACAGCATTGCTAAAAAGCTGTGTCTGGGTGTATTTTGTTTCAGCTCGTTGAGGATGAGCGTCATGCGTACTAAAATACTAGGCCGAGATCCTTAGTCGTTAAAAGGAATATGTGCCTGGATGAGGTTTGGAAGAGAAACCAAGGTTGTAGAAGAAAAATCATGCGAGCTCATGGCAACAAAATATTTAGAGAAGACGGTTTGGGACAGCACTTAAGGCTTTCTTGGCTAGCAACATGCACGTGAAAAGAGAAATTAGGTGAGTATGTAATGCTGGGTATGAAGTCTAGTCGCGCGGCTATACTCGTTCTTGTAGCTTATGCCGCCCTTCTTTTTCTTATTCTCCTTGTAGCAATAAAGACACTCCCGAAGGTTTTTGGAATGTTATTGATGTTGATGGCCACTTGCCGGATATAGTTCCGGTAACGTTAACGTTAAGTACCAGCCCGATCATATCGGGTACTATTTAATATGTCCACATAAATTGAGCTTTTTCACTGTCTCTTAACTGTGAGATGCGGCTGGGAGCCGCAGTTTCTCTTATGTTAATAAAAAAGCGCTTCCAATGAAAATGGTTGCAAGGCCTTGGATGGTAATTTTTGGTTGCTGGTGTCGATCATGGAAAGTGCTTTAAACTTTCAAGTAAGATTGTTGTGAATACAAATGTTACGATAATCTTGCGATATCTGCTACGATCCGCATAAAGACGAGGTTCTTTACAAAAACATTTACAGCTCTAATTATTAGCAGCAAGATGATGACGACCTTGCATGGCATCAAAATCATGCTTGGCGACTTGATATCCAGAGTGGATATGGAAGGACTATTCGGCTTTAAATAAAATAATTACATTGCGCGATATAGGTCTGAACAGATTTGGGCCAAGCCATTTTTCCCATTTGTGTCATTCTACTTTAAAATTTTTCTTACAATTTTCGCTGTTAAGCTTTTCATACCAGAAATAAGATCGGAGTATTTTTGCCAAACCAAGGCTGTCCTCGCCTAGAAAATTTTTTTCTATAGTTGTTGTTGATTTTCTCGGGACTTGAACCCAGGACCTTCGGTGTTATAGGCCTAACATGCTACTATCATAACACGGCGGCTGACGGCTCTTCGATCCATTCCATTTATAATTGATGGACTTCGAAAAGAAGATGAGATGCCTATTTAGAAGAAAGAAAAATGAAATTGAATGGCATGAGCATGAAGAGCTTCATGTGCTGGCAAATAGAAATGATGCACGAGATAAAACTTTTAAGCAAAACATATATGTATGTACAATGTCAAAGGTGTGTATACAAGGAGGCTTAATGAAGAGCTGTATGACATTTATGAACTAATTATAATTCCAATGACGTCGGTGGCTAGATAGTGTTATTAAAGTAGACGTCAGTTGCCGCGAAATAGGGCTGAATGGCGTGGTTTGTTAACTGCGTGAAGAAAATGCGTATGGTCCTCAAAACTGCAATATAGATAGTTCTTGGAGTACCACTCGATCTTTTCTTTGAAGATGTATTTTTTTAGAAAGAAATCGATCGCTGGACCAATAAAATCACATAATACACACCACCATATAATAAGATGGTGTGGAAGATTTCATAGGAAAGTTGCAGCAAAAGACAGTCATTGTGTAATCACACCCAAATTTTGAAGGGCTTCAAGAAAATAGCTAACGAGTATGGCATGTTAAAATTATTTATATTTGCTTTTGATGCGACAAACTTTGACAAACACCCACATACAAAATTTGACACGTACACCCATATAAGTACATAAATAGATTTCCTCATACCTATAAAAATACATATTTATATGGGTGCATACAACACTTTTCCCTTTTTTACCTTTGAAAAGTCTTCTGGAGCCCATGCTATCCATGATATCTTTAATCCTAAATAATGCACAACATTTCCGCGCATTGAATTCGCTTGATTACACCCCCACAAAGTAGCAACAATAAGAATTGCAAAATATAAGTGTAGAAAAATAAGAGTCACTCACAGGGCCTACAAAGGCCTATTTTGGTTGAAGTTAATATTGCATGCAACAGTGATGCGCTCATTCGTACGCTTAAGCCGCGCAATGCTCTGAGTTTGATTTTGATGTGTCTTTTGTGTGACTGCACGATTTGTGTTGCTGCTACCTTTACATTTCACTTCTGCTTAGCTACACATTTAATTTTTATTTTTTTTTTGTTTATTTACACTTTTTCCGTTGCTATTCTTTTGTGAAAACTCAAAGCCATTGCTTTCACGCTTAAATGATTTAATTTCGTCTTTGCCATTGTCGTTGCACGATCCAACGCCTGATCCATTGCATCTGCACGCATGCGCTAACCATACAAGTCACACACACACACACACACACACACACACACACATTCTTAACGCACACACGATACACCGTTGACACAAAAGCTTTTAATTTATCCTTTTTACCGTTGGCAGGTAAAATACTCATAAAATGCGAAATAAGGCCCCCGTCGCCGCAGCATTCGCCGCTGTTGTCTGTGTTTAATGGTGCAGCGAACCTTTCAGGGTGATCATTGCTAAGCTCTTGATGAAATGCATACTCGTATAAAGTAATTAATTTGCAAAAATGCGACACCCTGCGACGAAACGGCGTCGTACATACAAATATGATGATTGTAAGAAAAAAAAGGTGGCTCCGCAGGAAGGCGGGAAGTGGTTGGTTTGGGTTAGGAGAAATTTGTAGGATGTTCAAGAAATGCGTAGCCTTAAAAAAGCGCAGCGAAGAGGGTGCCTGGAACATGGAAAAAAATTTCCAGACATCTTTTGTTGCGGCGGATATATAGTTTCTATGCTAGAAGGAGTAAGTCTTGGAAAGCGTTGGTGAATCCTGCCGTAAAGTCTTTTTACAGCTATATAAACATTTTTTCCTTCTCACCCATGTTTTCCTTCGTGAGCCAATAAATACCAATTAAGTTAGAGCAATTGAAAATTATCATTGCGCCAAAAGCCAAGTGGCAACTGAGACTCCCGGGTCAACATCTTAAGCATTATATTTGGTGGGGCAGTGTAGAAAAAAAGACATGACCCCGGCGAAAATATAATAGTAATATACAGGAAAATGAGATGACCGAACGAAGAGCTAGCGGGACGTTCATCAATATTTGATGTCGCAGAAGCGAAGGAGAGTCATATCCTCATCAACGACTGAATAAGGCTAGCAGTAGGTGGAAGCACGCGGAGTCCTATAGAGTATATAGGAAGAGCACGTGGCTGTCATAAATCTAAATAGTATCTTCAGCCATTATAAATATGCACTGAAGGGTTATATTCAGGTGAGTTGTTTAACGTGCCCTCTACATTTTAGATAATTAAAGCATGGATGGCGTTGTAACATAATACTTCACGTAACAGCTGCGATCTTGTTCCAGTTTTTTACTTCGAAAGCCTTTTTTTTTTAATATGCCTTGAGTTAGGGTAATTAGCTCTGGTAGATTTGAAATTATTTGAAATCAGTGGTATGTATATAGCGCGCCGGGACGGCAACCCAGGCTCTTTAAAAAAATTGTATTGGGTAATTTACTAACTGTTGTATTAAAAGTGCTCACTACAGGGTCTTGCTAAACCAGACAATCAATCAAGTATGCCATTAACCTATTTAGTTCAGTATAGAGGTAATGGCCTTCAAACGTCCTTCAGTCGGCTTATTGAACTTTAGCCAACCTTACGAATTGGCGTGGACTTCGTTTTCCGTCGTCCGTGCTTTGTTACCGGAACGTACCGGATCTGTATCCAGCAACGGACCATTAACCCCAAAACCTTCAGAGAGTGTCTTTATCGTTAATACAACAACAACAGGAGGAAAAGCAATAACAATGTACTGCGAACGTATTGTAGACTGCTAAAAAGACACCGTAACCGACCAATAAATATTGATAAAACTGTCAGGGTACGTTACAAGGAAGAGCCCAACGCCTGAAATTACGTATTGAAAACATGAAATGGCAAGCAAATACTAAATCTGATGAAATATTTGAGCATATGGAACAAGTTTACCAAAATTACCAAAAGATGAAGTTTTTCAACCTTTGTAAAGTTACCCCAAAATGAACAACTTATTTTAGTTTAGACACGAAAGCAATCAAAATAAAGGCACCCGCTCCTTAAATCCCAGTAGACCACAGGAGTTCGCAATGAAAGTAACAAATTAAATGGCGTTACTCTGAAATAATAGTCTTTGGCTGGGAAAAGTCTCGAGTCACTCGGGTACATAGAATCGGCTGGCGTTCTCCGCAAGGAGCTTCGTTTTGACTCTTGAAGCGGATACTCACTTTTTAAGGAGCCTACGAAGCTCATCCGAAGGAGGAAAGTACCTTTTGAAATTTACGAAAATTTCTCTTTTAGGATTCCTGAGTTAATCGCGAAGGACTCATGCCGGAACTGCAATGAAAAAAAAGTTAGGCGTGTGTGCCAAGTACTCATGGAGTTCGATGTAAAAATGTATTTCTAGATTACTAATATATTTAAGTTACTTAGAGCTAGTCCAAGGGTTGAAGTTAAACCACAATAGAGGAATTTTTAAGAAACAAATAACTTACGGGCTGAGGAACAACCGCTGCGAGACAAGTTATTGTTTTATTATCGGCATTTTCTGGCTAGTCATCGGCTTCTCTTTGGTTTCTTATTGGCTTGATAAAGAACGGGTGTGTCAGCAACTTTATATTGCAGTTATATCGGTACCTGTTTCATAACAATCTGATGAGCCCTTGACAAAAAATCGCTAACAAGGCGATAGCAAATTGTTAACACTCCTATAAGAAATCGATAACTTCTTCTTAACGAATCGATAACTTTTCCATACATTTTCGGTAACTTTTCGATAACAAATCTATAACATTATGATAATATATTTGTGGATACCGATAATAAATCGATATCTTTCATTAATATATCAATAACTTTTTCATAAGAAAGCAATACCCTTTCTATAACAAATACATAACTTTTCGATGCCAAATGTATAACTTTGCTATAGGAAATCGATAACTTCTTGCTAAACAATTTATAACTTTTCCATAAATTGTCAATAATTTTTCGACGAAAAATCTATAACTTTGATATAAAATAGCTTTCCTATAACAAATCGATAAATTTTTGATAACATATGGACAATTTTTCATAACAAATCTATAAGTCTCTGATATCAAAGACATATATTTTCGATAACAAGTCGAAAAATTTTCGATAACATATCGATACATTTTCAATAACTTTCCCATAACAGATCTATATTTTTGTGATAATACCTCGATGGCTTTCTGATAATAAATCGATACTTTTCGATAACGTATTGGTAAATTTTTGATAAGAAATTGATAGCTTTTTGAGAACAAATACATAATATTTCCATAACAAATCGATAATTTTGCAAGAAAATTTATCAGTTATAATTTATGATAATAAAGGGATAAAAACAGTCAATAAAAAAAAAAACAACGAAGAATTACACTGAACATAGCACACGCCGAAACCGATTTCTTTCCAATTCAAATTTGACAATGGACGACGAAAAATTCTTTCAATATAAATCATTCTTCGTAAGATTTGTAAACTTGTATGCAAAAATTAAATAGAAATCGTAGAGAGCAAATAAAGAGGGATCATGAATTAACTTACCTTCGTGTATTTTTTGTTTTGGCAATTACTTTTGTGAGACAGAAACTACTGGCGCTATTTGTAAAGGGCTATGAACCAAATAAAAAAGCTACTCCACTCAGACACAAATATCAATAAACAATTTCGAAATTCATACTAGCTTTCTTTAAGTGCATTCACGCCTAAAAGTGCGTGGTCGCCACTTCAACTTCAATACACATTTTAATGCCATTTATTCCATCTCTCCATTACCCACTTACGAGTATTTATATTTGCCACATGCCACACAACACCGTAGCGAAATAACACACTAAAATGGAGAACAAAAACACTTGCAACAACTTTTGCGCCTACGTCAGCGATACTCCTCATCACAATCACCAGCGCGCAGCATCGATCTGCACACCACAGCAAAAGCTTTATATTAGCGTCATGTACCTGTGTACCTGTTATACGTTGCGTTTTTGGTTTTTATTACGTTTGTTATGTCTTTTTATTTTGTTTCTCTTAAATGTTTTACTGGGTGTGTTCCCTTACTGTGTGTGTGTGTGTGTATGCTCTACCGTCATTTTTACGAGTAGTGTGGCATTACTTATGGATGAATGTGTATTCCATATTATTCGTTTCACCTACGCCCACTGACCCAACGCGACAGATCAGAATAGACGGCATAAACCAAAAGCAACAACACAACTGACGAACGTGCAGCGAAAGATGCTGAAGGTGGTAGAGCGGTGGTGATAGGTTTGCGTTGGTGAGATGGTATATCGGTGGTGGCGTTACTGTCAAGAGTTTGCTATGTTATGTCGTTGATCCGTTTTGTCGTTTGGCTTTATTTGTTGCGTTGGTCTTTTAAGCATTAACATTTTTATGCTCAAGTACGTACTTCGCTCGTATTTTTTTTTTGTTTGTTTGTTTTTGAAATGCCCGATTCCATTGCATCGACTTTTGCTTGCTTTCTTAATCCAAACGTCACAGACTGCCAACATGTAATTATTTTATTTTGTTTGAATTTGGAAATTTTATATGGCATCGTCTGACATGCTCAATTGCCAAATAATAAATAATTAGTCTTTTGGCAGCGTTGAAAATCCAAAATCCGAAAACTGTTAAAACTGCGCATGTGTAACGTTCATTCGGCTTTTAGTTTGGACATATATTTTTTTGTGTTGCACTTGGTCACAGGGGCGTCAGCGTGTTGACGTGATATTTACTTTTGAGTTTTTCAAGCTTGTAGAGGATAAGGAGAAGTCATGATTTAACAGTGGTATGTGGGAACACATTTGAGTGAAATATTTTTTCGTAAATACTGTGAAATTTTTTAAATTTAAAATCTCCATATCTCCACCTAGAGCTTTAACTGTTGAGATTTGTATAAACTCATATTTTAACCTGTAGTTTTATTTGTGGGACCGCATGCATAGTTAAAATTTTTATGAAATTGTTCACCCACAAAATAAATTTATATTTTAAATTTAAACAAATACATTTTCCCATCTATATATATAAAATTCAAATTATGTATATATGAATGTAGGTATAGATCAACTTGCGTCCTAAACGGATCGACCGATCACAACTAAATTTGAATCACCCACTAGAAACCTTATAAGGATGGTCATAGGCTAAAAAAAAATTTCGATATATAAAAGGGGTGTGGCACCTCCCATGCAAAGTGAATATTTGGTAATACATAAGTCTGAAGGTATTCATGCTAGAACATTGAAATTCAGTAAGGAGTAATATGAGATCAATCCCTAACACCCCCAAGAAAATGTGGGGTGGGGGAGAAGGGGGCGTAGCACCTCTCATATAAATGGAATTTATCATATTGCATATCTCTGGATGTAGTAATGGTAAAATTGGGGAGAAGGGGGCGTGGCACCTTCCCTACAAATGGGCTTTTGGAACTATGGCTGCCGTACAAACTTAGATTATTATAACAGCCAATTTTTGACTACAGAGTTGTTTGGCTTTTATTCCTTTTGGATGTTTATTAGTCTTCCTTTCCTTCTTTATTAACTTCAGTCTATCTACATGTTCTATCTATATAGATATAAAGTTAAAATTATGAATGTTTGTATGTAGGTATAAATCGGGTTGCGCCCTAAACGGATAGGCCGAACACAACTAAATTTGAAAAACCCACTGGAAATCTTCCAAAGATGGTAATAGGCTAGACATAACTCCAATATAAAGAAAGGGAGTGGTACCTACCATACAAATGGAATGTTTGATACAGCATAACTCTGGAAGTATTCCAAGAACATTGAAATCCAGTAAAGAGTTAAATTGGATCAATCCCTAACACCACTAAGAAAATAAGGGTTGAGTAAGAAGGGGCGTGGCACCTCCCATACATACGTAATAATGAAAATTGGTAAGCAGCTATATGACATTAAATCCTAACAGCACAAATAATATATGGAATTGAAAAAAAAAAAAACAAGACAAATGGGACTTTCAGAACTATGGCTGCCTTAAAAACTTAGGTTATTTCAACACGTAAAATTTGATTGCAGAGTTGGGTTTGGCCTTTATTCCTTTAGTATTCTTTTATGTTATCTTCAGGGTTGGTATTTGTGGATACGCCAGGAGAAACCGGAAAAAAAATATCTGTTTATTTTGATATAAATTGATGAGGGAGCAAGAAGAGAAATCACTATGGCAGTTGCTTTCTCAGATACCGCGGGTACCCTTTGTGTGGTGGACGTACAACTCCGCATTTAAATGACCACTATCTGCAAACATCTGTTACACCGATGTGCAACATAAGCAAACGGTCAGGCCAAAGTGAGGGTGTGCGATGTGTGCACCATGACTCATAAACAGTCGGTGCAAGTTTTGGACCGAACCCTTAAGAATTTAAGGTGTAATGATCATACCAAACGTGGTGCTTTCCTGTTACTTGCTGGAACAGCCGAAGTTGAAGTAAATGCGTGCTTTTTCGTCTATAGACGGCGTCACGTAAAAAAATTTACTTTCTTTAGGAATAGGAGAGGGCATTTTGGCGGAAACACTTCAGCAGCAGCTTTTACTTACCAAATTCTTGAAATTAATTATGGCAAAATTCCTATTTCTTCACTAACAGATTTGATTTCTTTTCCTCCAAGTTTTTGAGAAATTATGACATCAACTGAAGCTTTAATATCTAATATTTCTTCCACATAATTGATAGGTACCTTAAAATGAGGATGTTAATATCACAAGAGCCAAGAGAACTTATCACTCTATTAACACAGTCGTGGAAGAGTCTCAAGCTGTGCATATCCGATTGAGTTTATTAGCTCTTTTGAGCCATCAGAAATATCTCCTCATTGATTGATCCTTAAAAGAGGGCCCATAATATCATAATATTTATGCTTCGTTATTTCGATTCTCCACGCACTACATAAGCGTGGAGAATCGAAATAACGAAGCATAAAGGACAAGGCTTTTCATCACAAAACTTTTACTGATGTCATTGAAGCAATTAATTTTATCGGAAAATTTCGAAAACAAAAAAGTTTAAAACCAAGCATTCCATTGATACCGATAGATTTGTCTTTCCAATTTTAAATGCCTCAAATTTCCTATTCAATCAAGCTCAGGGACGATCATTAGCTGCGAATCAAGGGTTTGATGAGTGCAATACAAACCTTTATAGCTTCAGAGCTTCTGCAACTCAATTGTCAACCCCACCCACGCGAGGGGAATCCTGTTACAAATATGAATATATCATACAACAACAGTCATTAGCTGTAGCAGAAGTCAATGTTACCAACTCATGTTTTACCCATGGCCAGTTACGACTAGCCTGCATATTTTTATAGAAACGTGGGCATAAGCTAGTGTTCTGCCCATCTTAAAATAATTTTCTATCAAAAAATTACATGACATATGAATTGTAGGTTGCCATACCTGAAATATTGCAATGATTGAAGATTTAACAAAGATTTAACTTAAATCTTCTGCGTTTCGAGATTTAATTTTGTATGATAAAACTTTCAAGATTTAACGCTAAGTCCTCTCAGATGCCTAAATCTCGAATAAAGCGCTAAATGGAGATATGCTATAAGATTTATGCAGTCAGTCAGAATGAACTCAGGAGATAAACATTAAAACTACTAACTCTCGCGGCCGCTGGTATGATGATAGCGTGCTCCGTCTACCACATCGACTATCCTGGGTTCACGTCCCGGGTAAAGCAAAATCAAAATTTTAGAAACAAGTTTTTGAATTAGAAGAACATTTCCTAAGCGCGGTCGCCCCTCGACAGTGTTTGGCAAGCACTCTGAGTGTATTTCTGCCATGGAGAGGTTCTCAGTGAAAACTCGTCTGCCTTGCAGATGCCGTTCGGAGGCGGCATAAAACAAGTAGGTACCGTCCCGCCAAAATGTATGAAAAATAAAAAAGGGAGCACGGCGCAAATTGGAAGAGAAGCTCGGTCTAAAATCTCTTCGAAGGTTATCGCGCCTTACATTTCTTTATTTATATTTTAACTTCCATCGAATTGCAACCAAGCGTTGTCTTATGATCAGCATAGTCCTCTTTTCACTCTATAAAGGATCGGATCTCAATTAATACATCCCGCAAATAGGACCAACAACACACATTTCAGATCAGATTAGCTTGTGAAATTATTATTCGCGCTCACTTCACACATATTATTGATCTCTTTCATGTAGTAGCCGCTGAGCAAGCCACTGCATACAAAACAAGTGTGATATCTTATCCGTCAACTGCCTCACAGGATGTTCAAGATAGCTACTTTTTGACGTTTTGACAGCATGTTCAATATGGTAGCGCATACGGCTGGCTATCTTCAGCGAGTGATAGATTGAGAAGATGGAATGAGATCACGATAGTGCCTTTAAAAATGAGGTGTTCGTGTCCTTTTCTTTCGTATATGCTTAAAATAATACACTTGTCTTATTTACAATGCAAGAAGCAGAGTAGCAACAACGAAGTGGGCTATTGTTTAACATATTTTGCAAAGACGACATATTTTATGATATCTTTTTCTTATACTGTTTTCACACAGACGGCTTATTGAATAATAAAGGCAGTTTTCTACATTAAGACGCTTATTGAGCTCAACCTTCCCAACAAAATTCGAATCTATTATTATTTCATTAATAGCAAATCGAATGCCTAATGAAGTCAAAAGCACAATGCAACTCTGTTGGCAGCGTTCCGCTTCCGTTTCCGCTTCTTAGTTTTCAAAGCAAATGTCATTGTCTGCATGGCGGAACGATACAAGGTGGCCGCATCGAACAGCGGATTATAACCTTTTTCATTTGATTTGATACATCAACTACCGGCGCAGTACGATTTTGACATTTTTCCATCGAATTTACAAGTACATGGAATTTTTTTTGTTTGTAGGTATGTCACCATGCTCCCACCTTGTATCGTTCCGCCATGATTGTCTGTCTCATCCTTCATACTAATCGAGCAGTTACTTCTGTGTGAAAGCAAAAAATTTACGATTTCATTAGCAGGTGAAATGAGATCATTAAGTTTCTGTGTGAAAACAGTATTAGACTCAAGCAAAAACAATATTTTTGTAGCATTCATATTTACGAATTATTTTTTTTTAGCGTTAACAAACATGCCTGCATAAGTATGCCTTGCCACGTTTGCGTTAATCAACGACTAAATCACCAGCACTATGATGATTTTAATCTTACCAACACAGTCGGGGTTTCAATTTCGGTGACCACTATTTTACAGGTTAATATATTTTTTCACCATCAGCACACTGTGCATGTTGTGATTTGTGTTTGTTTTTTTTTTTTTTTGTATCCACCTAAGTTGACGTTTTCAACGTAAAAGAGCTGTAAATCAAATATTTGCGCTTGAGTTGAAGGAGGATAGTCATTTTTGGAAATGAGATAATTATTGCTTTCTTCGGTAACTCCTTGCTGCCAAAGTCTTGAAGGATTGCATGTGCGTGCAACCTACAAAAAAAAAAAAAATAAAACAACCGAAGCATATAACGTACGCCAATTTGAAATATTTTTTGATAGCGAAAGCGCCGTTGACCTACTTTACAACATGAAAGAAGAACTTCAAAAGAACAAATCAGAAATCATCTTCTGTGAAAAATTACTCAAATAATCAATTTAGTTTAAAAATTAAAAAACCGTGTATCAATGTCAGATGTAGCCATGTGCATGGTAAGTATGTAATACATGACCTGGAATGTTGTAGTTGCTATGACATATTGTAATATCACTTTGAAAGCCCATTGTTGGCAAGATTTAATAGCTCCCGTGACATCCATGATTTTTTTTTTTTTTAATTCATATAGCCGTCGCTTGCCTACCAAACCGAAGGCCTCAAGTATAAGTTTCGGAGCGTACCAGAAAAAAAAAATGTGTGTAATACTTCTCCTCTTCTTGAAGCGATAAAGACGCTCCTTGAATGTTTTGAAAAATCAGCTGACGAATTTTTATATGGTTTGTCCGTAAACTTGTAATTGAGACACTTGCGTAGGTTTTAGGGAGTATATGTATTTGATATGGTGTCTTCTTGAAATCAAAACCATTAAGGACCACGTCAAAACCTCTTCGTTCGTTGATTTTAGTGGGCTCTTATCACGGATACATTCCTGCCGCTAGGTAGAGGGGTCTTAGAGGGGGAGGGGTCTTAGACATAGACTTGTCTTATACTTCTCGAAGGTATGTAAGCTGTTTATTGATTCAGCAGTTAAAATAGTGCAGACAAAATACTTCTTTACAATTAAGACCAGTTAGCTAAGGTAAATTGAATCTTGGACTCCTTTGCATTTATATAACCTCTGTTTTTGTGGAACTATGCACCCATCCACTTAGTCTCAGATGCCAGTACTTCAGCTAGCTATCATCTTGGCGAGTATAATTATAATACACATTTTCTATTACATCCAATCTAACATACCTAGGACCATCTCCTTATCTAGGAACTGAGCAAGAGTTCACAATTTCCACATAGGAAATACTTTGTTGGTATTGTAGACCGCAAATTTTTCGAACAGTAGGCGAAACTCAAATACCAAATAAGTACTTAAGCTTTTGATGAAAGCCTATATCTCTAGAGTAGGTTAGGATGGGAGACCTGCAGGCGAGATTTCCACACTTCCTTTCGAATACATCTTTGTAAGTTGTGGAAGCCAACGGTGAGGGTTGGGTGGAGCATATTCGTCCAACCAGATATTTTCAAACTTGTTTTTCATCAACCACTTACTTTTTCTTCCAAACTAGAATATGAGCGATAGTTCCAACTTTACTACCTTTGCCAATGTCGAAAAACCAATCGCTTTCACATCCTAATCGTCTTGCCTACAGTACTGGTACCGCAAGGAAAGTGATGAGTCGCTTCTTTTTTTTTCTTATCCTGACAGCTTCTACAGAGGCAGTTTGTTCATATGCACCATCATCAAAACATTCGTGAAATAGCGCAGTGACCTGCAAAGGCGTACGTTGGTTGAGTGCAAATTTGTTTGAATTAAGAAAGAAGCCAGTAATTTTCCTATCCAAACGTTGCCAAAGGGACTTTGAAACCTCAAAAATATTCCGATTGGTCAACACAAAGTTCGCCAACCTTATAATATATTCGTTTTGTTTTCTTACAAGATAATGTCGTAGTGAATCTTTCATGGTCATCTCATAAACAAATTCATTTCCTTCAATATTGCAGTGCCCACGTACTTAACAAAGGGATACATCTAGATGCCCTTTAAACGCCGGAAAGCTTTGGTACCTCTGTAGGGTATGCAATTTTAATGCATTCAAGGCAGCCTAGCTATCATAGCATATCGTGGTGATTCCCATATGACTCCAATTAGTACTAAACCGCCATTTTGATACCACAGCCCATCAATACACCAATGAAAAATACTATACGAAGCCTGACGAGAGTTCAAAAGACACGGTGGAAATCCTAACCACCGCGGCATCCATTTCGTTTAAATTACAAATAAATTACGTCCTTGAGATCTACGAAGCTCTCGAATAGTGTCTCCACCGTGCACTGTACAAACATACAGTAAGTGCCCCGCAGTTTACTCAAGTCCTTGAAGTTTGCAACTGAGATGCAAGGTAATGTACTACTCTTTCTATGTCCCTTATTTTCCTCTAAGGATCAGCTTCAGATAATTTTTCATGGCCACATGTTTTTAAGACTTCACAGGACTGAAAACGCTTATATTTGTTGTGGGCCTCACCGAGCCAGCGATATCTGATCCGAGAACTCGCAGTGCCGCCTCTCAATCGGAGAAAAAGGTAGCTATTTTGCGTAGCCTGTTACCGATACCGCAGATCGTTACTTTGGTCTATGAGTCTTTGCTGTTCTGGATCAAACTAGCTGCTTTTATTATTGGACATATTTACGGATGGAAGTCATTGCTAGAGTGAGGATGTCGGTGCGACGGATTGATCCATAGATGCTGCAAGTACAACCAAGTATCAGTTCCTTTTTCCTTTTATGAGCTGCCTGCATCGTGCCATTGCCTGTTTCGAACCATTTTTATGCCATTATATACATATACCTTATGTTCTGTATCTCGAATTCAGCAACGGCTCTAATATATTGCGCAACTCAGCGCGTCTTGAATCCCCAACAAAGAAACAATAGTTCATTTGACAATAATCCTCCAAATTTTCGGATTTCCACCAAATAAAAAAATGCAAATAAGAGCAATCGCAGTCTAAGAAGTAAACAAATGAAAATCGCATTACGTAATAAAAATGCTTAACAGCAAAGGTAACTTGCAACATGACAATTGACAACTTGCAACAATTGTTGCTAGCCACATACGTATTTATGGTCATGCGCTAAAAGAAAATATAAACAAATGTATGAGTGGGTGTAAGAGTACTACATATGTATGTCTGTATGACCTTAAGTCTAAATTAAATGCCCAAAATCGCATCTACCCGCGTAACTTATGTTTATAAACATGTTACGTCACTTACTACATATTGCTAGTATGTATGGTATAATTCGGTTGTAGTTGTATGTAGATAGTTATATGTAGATGAAGGACAATAGCAGGAAAACAACAAAGAGAAACATAGCACATTTAAAAGAGCATGCAAAACATAAGTAATAGTTTCTACAGCAACAACACATAAGCAAGTGTTATAAGTGTTGCACGTTGCTGTGCAAGTAGAATATGTTGCTACATGTAAGTGGATGATGCAGCAAAGCGGCTAAGGGTGATAAAGTTTGCTGTCTTACAAGCAAATAGCGACAGGGACAGTAACAAAAACAACAACAGCAATAGACAACAAAAAACAAAAAAAAATATACTAACAACACTATACTAAAAACAACGTGTTTTGTGTTGTTGCAAGCGAAATTTTTGTAAGGCTCCCCAAAAGAATCTACAAATATGTTTGTGTGTTGGTGTATGCGTACACTCCGCATGTAAATGTTTGTGTCTTCCTAGTTGAACAAATGACAACAGCAAAAATCTATTGTATTACAAGTTGTGTCGTTTACCAGTTGCCAGGTTATTGCTATTGTTATGTTGACTACTGTTGTTGTTGTTGTCGTTGCTATATTACTATTTTAGTGCTGCTTTTACTGGCTGTTGCTGCTGCCTCTGCTGCTGTCATTCCATTACCTTTAACTCGCATTGCTCACTTGGCCTCATTGCGCTTGCAGCATGATTGCAACTTTTTGTTATTGTTGCTGCACACAGTTATGGCCTCATATATGCAAATTTTTTTTCAGGCGCATTGCCAGCAACATAGTTCAAAACCAATTGGCTGGTGGCAGACGGTTTGTATCTTCGTTTCTTTAGTGAATTTGCATAAATTTTTGTTTGTCTGTGAATTTTTGTATTTGTTTGAATTAAGATTTTTGTTGTGATGTTTTTTTTGAAAAGTGCAGCAATTTACAGGTTGTCATTTGTTGTTAATAAATATGTATGCCTACGTCTGCCCTCTTGCAAGCATCAATTGTCTGGTATTTAATGGATATATATTACATTGCAAATTAAGCAATTTGACTGTTGAAAAGCGATCTGGCCTTGACTAGCTTGATTTGTGCAGTGTAACATACGTTTTTTTCGCTTTAATGAGCCAAATTTCTTACTGAGCGTGCCAATTGTTATCTACATGGCAGTGGTGGCATATTGCATTGGGGGTAAGAAATGATTTGGCTTGCCCACCACTGCCCCATACTCTATACAATTGTTATAAAAATTACGATATATCTTTATCCCTTTCAGGCAGTAAGTTGTACTCTATTATTTTTGTTTTAGTTGTAGCGATAAATACACTCCCAGATTTTAGGAGTATTATCGATGTTGGTGATCCTTTGCCGAAAATAGGCCCGATACATTCCGACAAGGAGCACCTTTAAGGTACTAGCCCGACCATCTTGGGAACGATTTAATATGATCACGTTGAACCTTTTAGGCCATACCACCCATGAAGAATTTGGGATCGCCAGAGCCGCACTCGCCAAATATGTGTAGGAAACATTTATATTTGTAACAGGATTCGCGTAGGTGAGGTTAATTGAAGTCGTGAAGCTACAAATCTTTGAATTGCACTTACCGACCGCTAAATAATCCCTAGTTCTTAGACCACGGCAACATATGTGTTAAAATTGTTTTTTCACTGCCACCATAAAATATAGCTTGTGATAGAAGTTTCTCATTTGTATACCAGACTTTATTGTGTCTGTGGTACAATCACTGTTGATATAAAAGCTTTTTTCCAGAGTACCAGGGGTGTTTTTAATGTGTAAACATAGGTATTGTGCAATCCAGAATGTGGTGTGCGTGATTGGTATGCTGTATAGACTGGAAGCGTAGGTTTGGTCACTGTAGCTAAATGTGGGAACAATGTATGTATGTGTGTGTAGGGGGGAAGGGGGAGTGGGGAGGTGGAAGAAATCAAACACTAAATTAAAGCAAGGTTTTGCGCGTTTGTTCTCTAACTATTAACGGTATTTTAGCGGTGACTTATCGCTTTGTTACAGAGGTATTATCTACAAGGTTTAGACTAGTCATTGATTTGTTATCGGAATTTATAAATTTTCAATTGATGCCAAAAGTTATAAATGAGTTACTGATTTTTTAGTAATGTGCTATCGGTTTGTTGTCGAAAAGTTATTGATTTATTAGCAAAATCGATACGTTACCAAAAGTTACAAAAGTTATCGATATACTACAACAAGCAATCGATTCAATGTCGAAAATTCATATATTTGTTATCGAAAAATCCAAGTATTCATTTACTATAGAGAGCTATTGATCTTATCTTATGCCGCCGAGGTTATAAAAGATTTACCGGTTTGTCAGTGAAAAGTTATCGATTTTTTATAGAAAAGTTATGAATTTTCAATAGATTAGTTATCAAAAAGTTATCGGTTTTCGATTTGTTTTTGAAAAGTTATCGGGAATTTGCTATCAAAAAGTTATCGATATGTTATCAAATTTAATAGGTCCCGCGTAAGTGTTTGAGAGTTTTAAGGCATTCCATCTACACAGTTCTCTCTCATAGGAAGCCGGCGGAATTTCTGTGACCAAGAACTGTGTCTATTGGATCATTTGCAGTCAGAGGGTAACCCGACTGTATGCTGCTCTAAACTTTAGAGAGTTGGCCAAAATTGTTTAAAATAAAGATACTATAAGCCAATGACTTCTTTTTTGCGATCAAGTAAATCTTCAAGCTAGATTGTGTCATATTATTTTCATGATGTTCGGCCTTGCTTGTTAAAATTATGCCTTGGAAGTGAGGTAACTACAACATCCCCAGGGAGACGGGTGTCACTATAGCTCAACTTCGACCTAGATACTGTAACAGGTTAAACTCTTACCTATTCAGAACCAACCCCGACATACATAATGTGTGTCCTGCCTTTAACGTGTCCCCAAAAGACTCTGAGTAGTCGCACCTATTGTATGGCGTGAAGCACAGCTACAGCAACAACAACAGCAATAACTACAAAAACTACAATAATGAGCCTTTTTTTAGTAGAATTTCAATTAAAAATTCAGTACATATAAAAAACTTCTGTTGACTGTGAAGGAAAAATCATAAAATCAGATTGAGGTTTATAACAAAGCAGATATGTATTAAATAACTAGGATCTTCATAAACTTGCTTCTTCAGTGGTGCAATTAATAAAGTCGATCTGGCAAAGGAACCTGAAAATCTTTTAAGAAATTTCATTTTTATAAATGTTTTCGTTTATTTAATAAAGTTTTCTAAGAAAAACAATAAAAAAATTGTATAAAAATGACGAATTAACTAGACTCGGTAACAACATCACCGGTTAAAGCGATGCTTTCAATCTCGACCAACGCGTCCATGGGAAGACAGGCCACCTGAACACAGCTGCGTGCGGGAAAACTGCTAGAGAAAACTGTAAAGAAAAAATAGAGATAAATTAGAACTTTTTTTTTGCAGTGAGTCACATTCGCACAATTACGTCATAGAGGCCTACTGCAAGGTAACCGATTCTGATAATATGTTTCACTGTGGAATAAATTCATTACTGAGAAAAGTCTATCAAGATTTGAAAAAATTCCAAGCGAACTAAATGTTATTCGATGTTTTATAAGATACGTTATATGATACCCCTCAACTTGTTAGGCCTTATATACCATTTTCAAGTGTAATGAAACTTTTTTGAAGTCAGATTACACTTTTTTCGAATCAAATGCAACTTTTCTCATTTCAGCTGAAACTATTTTTCGGCTTGTGAAATCTACAGGTTTGGCTATTAAAAGTGTTCAGTGGTTGTTCGATTCGAAAACACCCAATATTAGAAAACTTTTCAGATTTTTTTTTTAAGGACGACTTAAAATTTTTATTTAGAAAATTCCGGTATCTCCGGAAAGCATTTTTGAAATAAATATTCTGTGATGGGCCATTTTTGGAGCTAGGAGCCGACAAAGAGTGATTGGACTCGGAAGTCAATATGTAAATAAATTAAAGTGGGCCAAATAAAAAAGCCCCTTTTGGCATCGTGAAAAATTGTTGACGGCACCGAAAAGGGTAATCATAAAAATTTTAGCTTTTAGATTTGTGATGTTGGAAAAAGTTTCTTTTCATTTGAAAAAAGTTTCATTTGGTAAGAAAGAAATTTCGTTTGATTTGGGAAAAGTGGATTTGATTTGTAAAAAGCTACATTTGATTTGGAAGAAGTTCTATTTGATTTCCAAAAATTTAATTTGATTTGAAAGTAGTTTTTTTGATTTGAAAAAGGTTTTATTTCATTCGAAAAAATTTCACTTGATTTGAAAATAGTTTCACTTGATTTGGGAAAAGTTTATTTTGATTTAAAACAAGTTTTATTTGATTTGAAAAGTTTTATTTTATTTTAAAAAACTTTCACTTGATTTGAAAATAGTTTCGTTTGATTTGAAAAAAGTGTCACTTGGTTTTAAAAAGTTTAATTTGATTTGATTTGAAGGACGATTCATTTCATTTGAAAAATTTTTTTTGATTTGAGAAAAGTTTGATTAGAATTGAAAGAAAATTCATTTGATTTGAAAAGAGCTTCATTTGATTTGGAAAAAGTATAGGTAATTTGATTTGAAAAAAGTTTTGTTTGATTTGGAAAAAGTTTAAATTGATTTGAAAAAAGTTTTATTTCATTTCAAAAAATTTCACTTGATTTGAAAATTACTTCAATTGATTTGGAAAAATGTTCGTTTGATTTAAAAAAAGTTTTATTTGATTTAAAAAATGTTTTATTTTACAAAAATTTCATTTGATTTGAAAAAAGTTTCACTTGATTTGGAAAAAATTGCATTTGACCTGAAAGTACTATAAAGGTATTCTTTTTTGCTATTTTTTACAGCATATCAAATTTTTTACAGCATATCACATCTGTTCCTTTGCTGTATAGTGAGTAAGAGAGTGAATAAGAATTTATGCCAAACAAACCTTCAAAGCTCATTCTCTCACTAACTGTGAGACGAGCATATACAATAAATAAAACCAAATAAGTGTATTGCTTATCAAAGAAAGAAAAACTAATTAATTGCGTAAAATAACAAAAACAAATAAGGAAGGCTAAGTTCGGGTGTAACCGAACATTACATACTAAGCTCAGAGTTTTGGAGACAAAATAAGGGCAAATAACAATGTAGGAAAATGAACCTAGGGTAATCCTGGAATGTGTTTGTATGTCTTGGGTATAAATGAAAGGTGTTAATGAGTATTTTAAAAGTGAGTGGACCTTAGTTCTATAGGTGGACGCTTTTTGAGATATCGCCATAAAGGTGGACCAGGGTGACTCTATAATGTGTTTGTACGATATGGGTATCAAATGAAAGTATTAATGAGGGCTTTAAAAGGGAGTATCCCTAAGTTGTATATGTGAAGGCGTTTTCGAGATATCGAACAAAATGTGGACCAGGGTGACCCAGAACATCATCCGTAGTGTACCGCTAATTTATTTATATATGTAATACCACGAGCAATATTCCTGCCATGATTCCAAGGGCTTTTGATTTCGCCCAGCAGAACTTTTTCATGCTCTTCTACTTAATATGGTAGGTGTCGCAGCCATTTTACAAAGTTTTTTCTAAAGTTATATTTTGCGTCAAAAAAACAATCTAATCACTATTTTTCATCCCTTTTTTCGTATTTGGTATAGAATTATGGCATTTTTTCCATTTTTCGAAATTTTCGATATCGAAAAAGTGGGCGTGGTCATAGTCGGATTCGTCGGTTTTGGTCGGATTTCGCCTATTTTTATTACAAAGATAAAGTGAGTTCAGATAAGTACGTGAATTAAGTTTAGTAAAGATATATAGATTTTTCTTCAAATTATCGTGTTGACGGCCGAGCGGAAGGACGGACGGACGACTGTGTGTAAAAACTGGGCGTGGCTTCAACCGATTTCGCCCACATAGTTATCGTCACAGAAGCTATGCCCTTACCAAATTTCACAAGGATTGGCAAATTTTTGTTCGACTTATGGCATTAAAAGTATTCTAGACTAATTAAATGAAAAAGGGCGGAGCCACGCCCATTTTGAAATTATCTTTTATTTTTGTATTTTGTTGCACCATATCATTACTGGAGATGAATGTTGATATAATTTGCTTATATATTGTAAAGATATTAAATTGTTTGTTAAATTTTACTTTTAAAACTTTTTTTTTAAGTGGGCGTGTTCTTCATCCGATTTTGCAAATTTTTATTTAGCACACATACAGTAATATGTGTAACATTCCTGTAAAATTTCATCATGATATCTTCAACAACTGCCAAATTACAGCTTGCAAAACTTTTGAATTACCTTCTTTTAAAAGTAGGCGGTGCCACGCCCATTGTCCGAAATTTTACTAATTTTCTATTTTGCGTCATAAGGTTAACCCACCTACCAAATTTTATCGCTTTATCCGTCTTTGGTAATTAATTATCGCAATTTTTTGATATCGAAAAAGTGGACGTGGTTATAGTCCGATTTCGTTCATTTTAAATAGCGATCTGAGATGAGTGCCCAGGTCCTACGTACCAAATTTTCATTATGATACCTTAAAGTTTACTCAAGTTATCGTGTTTACGGACAGACGGACATGGCTAAATGAATTTCTCTTTTTACCCAGATCATTTTGATATATGTATATCTATCTCGATTAGTTTATGCCGTTACGGGGTACCGTTATGCGAACAAAGTTAATATACTCTGTTAGCTCTGCTCAGCTGAGTATAAAAAGTGTCTGCAGCAGCCGGTTGCCGGTAATATATTCTCTATAAATTATACTTATTAACAATGTTTGAAGATAAGCTGACACTTAGGGGTTTGGTTATCAGCGGCATACAAGTTACTCACCTTTCTTGTAAATCTCATTGACTGCGCCAAAATCATTCATATCCTTTAAGAAAATTGTATTCTTGATCACTTTGTTAACGCCAGAGTTGGCACCTTCCAATACGGCAACCAGATTTTTCAAGGCCAACTCAAATTGCGGCACAACACCACCCTCCACCAACTTCAGAGTGTCTTTGTTCAGACCCAAGCAACCAGACACATAAACTGTGCGATCGGCAACAACGGCTTGGCTGGAATGTAAGATATAAGTGCGAATGTATAAATAGTTTGTGCCAATATTGTAAACAGTTGACTTTCGATATAAGTATGTATGTATAAAAATAAAAATTGTAACTATGCTGGTGGTCAATTACTTTGGTATATTCAATTTGTAAGATTAATAATTTAAATGGCTTATTTTGACAATTTTCAATTTGTTCTTAATCATTCTTAAGCACACATTTTCATATACATACTTATAGGGTCCTACAGGGAGAGCAGCTTTGTTGGTGCTTATCAATTTCCTCACGATTTTGGACATTTTTGTTGTTTTTTTTTAGTTGTTCGTAGTTTATTTTAAGAACAAAATTGTGTGCTCTGCACTTGACAAACACTGAAAATTGACTAACAAACTGGAATAAGCGCAGCGCGCTAAGAATATATAAACCTAGATTGAATGATCAGCTAAATAGACAAGAGTCGATAAATGTATATACAGTCGTTTCTAGATATGCAGGACAATTCTTTAAAGTTCATATACATATATGGTAAATAGTTTTCCCCAAAAATTAATGCGTGTGTATATAAGTCCACCAGCAGATCTTTAGATTATCTTTATATACATACTTATGAAAAAAGGATGTATGATGTATTTTTTATATTTTTTATATACAGCAGTGAACAGAAAAACAGCTGTTGTAATTTCATCAAATGTCCTCAATTTTTAATAAGTTTTGTAACCAATCTCAAAAATGTTTTCAAAAAAAAGAAAAACAAAATCGAAAAATCAAGAAAGCTTTAGGAGACGTTCTAACTTTTTATTTGGAGTTCTAAGAGTTTTTTCCAGTATGCAGACTTATGACTCGACCTATTCGAGTCTTAGAAAGTACAAGGAGTAGGTTTCCAAAAATTCGCATTAATTTTTGAAAACTATTTTCCGAAGGGCTTTTGGATTTTGTGTGTATTTTTTTTGTTGCAGAACCTGACAAAAAGCAATGCGAATTTTGAGAGACCTTTAAATTATACCTCGTTAGACTATAATTGATGGGTACTCAAAAAAGTTCAGAGACCAACAAATAAAAAGCTTAAAATTTTCTTAAATTGGTTTATATACTTAGCATCAGTTACAAATTTCATAGAAGTTTAATTTGAAAAATATAGTGGTTGCTTCCCTATATCGGTATGTTCGCAATTGTGGAGCTGTACTGTAGCCTGATAAGACCGTATATGTATGTTGTATGCTCGAATCAAATTAATACGAGGGTTGATTTTTTTCTTTTGAAAATTGAAAACCGTGGACTTAGGCTGAAATATCTTCATCAGGGTTAAATGGCGTAGGGATCAATATCCAGTAAGGGACTACCAATAGATACACATTAACAAAATCTTTGGGGAGTCTATTTATCGCTACAGGAAGAAGGAATTAAATAGTCGCCAAGGTCTGAAATGAATTACTATTATACCCCAGTGGGTTAGTGGGTCAGAATATATCCGCAGTAGGTATGCCTGTCGTAAGAGGCGACTCGAATACCAGATTCAAGGGGCTGTGTAGCGCAACCCTTCAGGTTGCCAGCCCAATGTATAGCTTCTCCAAACCCAATTGTCAACCTCACCTATCCGCGGCGAATCCTGTTTCACTAACAGACGAGGCTCTGGCGACCTCAACCTGCTCATGGAACTTGGGGTGGGGAGGGAGGGGATGGCCTGAAGGTTTAATGTGGCTACATAAATCGTTCCCGAGATGGTCGGGCTAGAAGCTTATAGGTGCTGTGTTACCGGAGCGTACCGGAACTGCATCCGGCAAAGGACCATCACATCGATAACACTCCCCAAAACCTTCGCGGAGCAACAACAACAACAACAATTACTATTATGACATAATATAACAGCTTGATGACGCTAATGTAAACATAAAATATGAGAGTATAGCAAGTACATCTGTAGTTATAATTATAGCAGATAACCAAATAGTAGATGCTAGAACAGAAGCGCCTAGAAGATGCAATGAGGAAATCAAAGAGTATAACAGGCAGCAAAAGTATAGGCGCTAAAATCAGTTGGATTTAAGACGCTATCTGGCGAGCAATAGCATTATTATTTTGAAAATCAGTTTCAGTGTTATTGTGAAGTACTTTAATAAAGGCCATTTTGCATTACTGTAAAGAGGAGTTATTTATTCAACAGTTTAGTGGTTCGAACCTTAGTAGAACATTTGAAATAAGCGGAATTTCAGTAAATTCGTTACAATATTCAATTTCGAAATAGTTCTGAATGTATCCTGCGAGAGCTCCGAACTGATACCAAGGTCCAAAATGTTGTGTAGATAACTCCAAAATTATCGAGAAATAGTCCTAAAATAAGTGAAAAATTATTCCAAAATTGTTACAGAATTGCTTTTAAATGATCCAGTAATGGTGCTGAAAAGTCTGGCAAAAATATCAAATGTATCTCGAAATGATCCGGAGATAGTGCTACAGTAATGGAGAACTAGCCCCGAAATGTTCCTGCAATTATCAAAAATAAGGATTATCAAAAATAAGGATAAAACAAGATAGTTTAAAGCAGGGATTGTAAAGCTATGACTTTCAAAACAAATGTCAAAATTCGATAATAAGTTTTAACAATGGTTTGTGACTTGTCTGTTTGGAAGATGTAGTGCTGACCCAGCTCCTTTTATAATAAGAGTATTTACTAATTTCAGATATATATTCTCTAAGTCTCAAGCATTATTTCATATATCAAGCAGATCAATTTCGTTTATCTGACTTTTTGATTTGAAATTTTATAAGTAACTATTAAATACGTTCTTTGATTTCAAGTCATTCCATTCATGAAACATTTTTATCGCCCCACGTACGAGTTTAAGCGTTGTTGGAGACAAGTATTGAGCAAACTTTTGTTGTTGATAATGCTTTTTATGTTACTACGTAAGCTTCTGTATTTTACAATAGCGAGAGTGTAAGTATCTCTCATCACTCTCTTGAAATTTGTGATTTTTAATTGGATTTTTTAGTCTCTTTGACTTTGGATTATTAACATTGTATTATTTCAGTATTTATCAGCACTTGTCGATAATTTTGGTATGACTCCGGATGATCCCCAATGACAAGAATGATACTTTGGCTTAATAAATAAAATACATGCATTCTTATCTGCATTTAACATAAAAAGTGTTAAAAATGCGATGGACAAAAAAGTGACATTTACTGAAGTGATCATGAAAAAAGCGCAGTTTTGGTGTCGGATTCGAGGTGGGAGAGAGACTTTGTCGTAAAGTAATGGCGTTCACGCTTATGGACGAACGTTTCCCCGCTATCCAAATAACAGCGACATATTTCAATATATCATTCATCGGCGCCCGTACACTGACAGATGAGAAAGACTATGAAGTGAAAGACGTATGCTAGGAACGTTTAAGGCTTGGTTTTCTCGAAAGCGGTGCCACTAGCTACATTTTGCCCCTTAAATCCATTTCGTATTTTAGTTGCCTCTACGTTAAGCATACCTATCTCGGATATCTTCTAAGCTCCCTAACCCGCTGGGGGCATTTTTCTCTCTCCTTCCCTCCAGTGCTTGAAAGACGGCCCGTATTTTTTGGGGTAAAAACAACATTATTTCATTTTTTCGATAAATTCTTGGCGCTTTTGTCGCTTTGCAAATAAACTTTTACATTTTGCAGTTTACAATCAAAAAATTATAGCATGACACATTAAAGTGGATGTTGAAAAATGAGAATACAACTAAAATGTGCACTTTAATGTTGTAATTAACAAAAATGTTTACATGAGTCAACAATACACAATGCAATTAATTTCAATCTTCGCACTAACTTGCATTTATATTTCATAAAAATTGCGCTTAAGAATATGCGAGCAAAATATGCGAATTCATTATTAAACAAAAGAAAATAAGGAGAAATATCGAAAATGAAAAAAAAAAACACAGGTAAGGAAGGCTAAGTTCGGGTGTAACCGAACATTACATACTCAGCTGAGAGCTTTGGAGACAAAATAAGGGAAATCACCATTTAGCAAAATGAACCTATGGTAACCCTGGAATGTGTTTGTATGACATGTGTAAAAATGAAAGGTGTTAATGATTCTTTAAAACGTAGTGGGCCTTAGTTCTATAGGTGGACGCCTTTTCGCAATAAGGGTGGACCAGGGGTGACTCTAGAATGTGTTTGTACGATATGGGTATCAAATTAAAAGTATTAATGAGGGTTTTAAAAGGGAGTAGCCCTTAGTTGTATATGTGAAGGCGTTTTCGAGATATCGACCAAAACGTGGACCAGGGTGACCCACGAACAGTATTCCTGCCAAGATTCCAAGGGCTTCTGATTTCGCCCTGCAGAACTTTTTCATTTTCTTCTATTTAATATGGTAGGTGTCACACCCATTTTACAAAGCTTTTTCTTAAGTTATATTTTGCGTCAATATACCAATGCAATTACAATGTTTCATCTCTTTTTTCATATTTGGTACAGAATCATGGCATTTTTTTCATTTTTCGTAATTTTCGATATCGGAAAAGTGGGTGTGGATTTCGGCCAAGATAAAGTAAATAAGTACGTGAACTAAGTTTAAGGACAGACAAGTCGACTGGGTATAAAAACGGGGCGTGGCTGCAACCGATTTCGTCCATTTTCACAGAAAACAGTTATCGTCATAGAATATATGTCCAAATTTCACAAAGATTGGTAAATTTTTGATCGACTTATGGCATTAAAAGTATTCTAGACGAATTAAATGAAAAAGGGCGGGGCCACGCCCATTTTGAAATTTTCTTTTATTTTTGCATTTTGTTGCACCATATCATTACTGGAGTTGAATGTTGACATAATTTACTTATATATTGTAAAGATGTTAAATTTTTTGTTAAAATTTTACTTTTCAAACTTTTTTTTTAAGTGGGCGTGTTCTTCATCCGCTTTTGCAAATTTTTATTTAGCACGCATATAGTAATAGGGGTAACGTTCCTGCCAAATTTCATCATGATATCTTCGACTGCCAAATTACGGCTTGCAAAACTTTTAAATTACCTTCTTTTAAAAGTGGGCGGTGTCATGCCCATTGTCTAAATTTTTTCTAATTTTCAATTTTACATCATAAGGTCAACGGTAATGAATTATCGCACTTTTCCGGTTTTTCCAAATTTTCTATATCGAAAAAGTGGGCGTGGTTGTAGTCCGATTTCGTTCATTTTAAATAGCGACCTGAATTGAGCGCCCAGGAACCTACATACCAAATTTCATCAAGATACCTCAAAATTTACTCAAGTTGCCGTGTTTACAGACGGGCGGACGAACGGACGGATATGGCTAAATGAATTCTTTCTTCGCCCAGATAATTTTGATATATAGAAGTCTATATCTATCTCGATTAGTTTATGCCGTTACAGATTACCGTTATGCGAACAAAGTTAATATACTCTGTGGACTCTGCTCAGCTGAGTATAAAAATTGGCTACAGGAAGTGCAAACATGCATGCGTAGCGTATGTATATATGTATGTAGGTAGGAAGGTATGTGAGGATGTTCATACATTTATGGATGCCTTCAAGCACCCACACAGTGGGTGTTCGTTGCAAAAAAAAAAAAAAAAATCCAGTCAACACATGAAGACGAGCCAAAGGCATAACCGTAGCTAACACAATGAAGGTTGCACCTTCCAAGTGAAACTCCAACATGCTGTTTTTGTTGTTGTTTTTGCACTTTCATTAACATATAAATAAGCGTAGACAACAGTAAACACAGTTGCGTGATATTTGCGAAAAAATTACCAAAAGTTTTGGAAAATTGAATACAAAACTTCGGTTGAAGCTGAACTTTATATACCCATAGACAGGTGCTTGTAGACCGAATACAAATTGTAAAAAAAAAAACAAAAGAGTAAAGGGATTTGAGTGAAATTAGGAAAATTATAGTTATATTGTTTTCTAATTTTAGGGGATCCCTTGCTCCCTGGAAAAAATTACTTTTTAATCACTTTTGTTGTGACTACCGTAGTAGTTGGACGGGTTCGGATTATATTTGGCCCACAGAGAATAGAAGAACAATTGGAAAGTGGGCAGTGCCACAACGCTCTGGCAACAGTATTATTTGAATTCTAACTCTTAGTCTATTTGACCTTCACCAATAATATTTGGCATCCGGGTCATATAGACCAAGTTTTATATAGTTATGAACGTAAAAATTGTCACTCTTCCTCTTCTCCCTCTCTAGACATTTACTATAACTCTGTGTTTATATATCCTAATCCAATAATGATTGATACATGGGCCATATACATCGAGAGCCTGGCAATTTCGAAAAATCGGACAGTAGTTGAAACCATTCGCTGCTCCTCCTACAATAATTCTGAGTCTATTTCATCTACATATATGATATGGGGTGTGGATATGAAACTTTTTAGAAAAATAGGCAGTGCCATCGCCGTCTCCATGATAGATCAGCGGTTTTATTTTGGGTTCGTATCGCATAGTTTTGGTATCATGCAGGCACTGATTTTGTGACATTTTTGAAGTCACTTCGTTTTTTTTTTTTATTTACGAGTGACTTCGATCGACTATCTCTGAGTTCTTTTGGAACTACGTAAAATTTCGCTATTGTTTTGAAACATTTGCGGGTTAATGCGAAATGATTGCCGTAATGTTTTCAAGATTTGCTTATGGATAGTTTTGGCGTGAATTCCATTTTAAGATGATTACATGATAACTTCAGGATAATTTTGGGACCATTTTGGAATAGTTCAGGAACAATTTGAGAACTATTTTAAGTATGTTTTCCGAATGAATTCGGAAATATTTCGGGGCTGTTATCAGATAATTTGGGGTTCATATCAGGATAAATTTTGTACGGAATTATTAATAAATTTAAATTTTGAATTCGTTTGAAAACATTTGAGATCTACTCGCGACAGTTTTTGGGATCATTTTAAGATGCCTACGGGATAACTTCGGTATAAATTCGGCATTAATTGGAGACCAGTTCGAAACTATTTTGGTGCAATTTCAAAAGCATTTCAGGTTTAATCACCGAATAAATTTGGAACTGTTGAGGATTATTTCTGAATTGTTTTCAAATCATTTGAGGACTATTTCTGGATCATTTCAGGACTATTTACGGATATTTGTGGATCATATTGGAATCAAGTTAGCTCCATTTCGGAGCTATATTCGTCGTCAATTAGGAGATATTTTTGTTTTGTTCTACGTTTACCTCCGTAAAATTAGTGATTGTTTTCGCTATCCATCTGAGATAATTTTTGAATGCTTCCGATGCGGTCGAATCCGAGGCTATAAGCTAGAAATAAATAATTTAAGCAAAAATTTCTTGGGTCCAAAATTGAACAAAAAACACACACACACTAAATCGCTACAGCAATTTATACCCAAAATCAGAGAGGTTTGAGGTAGAGTAATTCCTGTGTGTTTAGTTCTTCTAATGGGGGCTTTGCCCTCATACATATTTCGTAAGTCGAAATATTATTCATAGATCTTTGAGCGATAAACAGAAAAGAATTCAAGTCCACGATTTTCACTCGTGCAACTAAGTATAAAACAAAACAAGTAAGGAAGTCTACGTTGGGGTGAAAAAGAACATTACATATCCAGCTGTACACTTGAAAAGCTGTTGTTGTTTGTTTTGTGTGCTTAATCGTGTTGGAAGGCTGCGCAATAATACATATACATATGGTTATATTCTGAATTAATTTTTCTTCGAGTTATTGCTCCCGAAACACAGAAAATTGCTTAGTCATAAAGGGGGGCGGTGCCACGCCCATTTTTGAAACTTTGAAGTTTTCCTATTTATTGTTATAAATCCACTTGGGAAATGAAATACCATTGATATATAGCTCTTTTTTGCAAAGATATAGCTTATTTTATTCGCCCAGGACTCTTTTAAAAATCGTTTATATAAAACTGGGCGTGGTCCTTAACCGATTTCGTAATTTTTTTGGTCAAAACATTCCTTATAGTATAGGCAACCTCTCTGCCGAATTTTGTTGCGATAGGTTTAACGATTTTTGCTTTATGATTAATAATATTTGTAAAATTAATTTTATCACAAGTGGGCGGCGCCACGCCCATTTTAAATTTTTTTTTTCAAATTTTCATCAAGAGGCTCAATATTAGTCCACACGTCAAATTTCCACATTCTAGGTGTATTATATACTAAATAATGAGGTTTTTGTGTTTTCCAAAATGCTATTGTGACGTGTACTAGCAACACTAACGGGTACTATCATCCCTAAGCCGATGCTAAGCAGTGACTTGTATGCACATCAATAAATGAATCATTATGTCTACCCATATGTCCATACAAGCAGCGGAGAAGCAACGCACAACCACAAGCATATATCTGAGATACTCCCGAAAGTATGCAATGGTTGTGCAAGTGTCGGTCACATATGGGGTATGAGAGAAGCTATAAAATCATATTCATATTCATATTCATATTCATATTTATTGAGTCAATGGCAGAAACCTTACTGACTAGATTTACAAGTTTGCAAATTAACTTAAAACTAAGCAACTAAAATTAATTAATTCAAGGATGAGATAAATTTTCTCGATAGTAAGACTCAATCCGTAACTTAAACAAAGGCCTGGGCATTGCAAAGTCAAGATTTAACATTCTGGAAATTTTATTACACTCTTCGACACCTCTTGTGAGAGGGGCAAAGCTAAGGTAATTGGTTCTCAGAACTTCACCGTAGAATATATTATGAGAGCGTAGAGATCTACTAGGAACTAGAAAATTTAACTGCTCCAACAGAGCTGAGCAATCAATAGTACCAGAGATAATATCGTAAATAAACATTAAATGTTGTACTGAGCGTCTGACATGCAGTGGCATAACATTTATAAGCATGCACCTGTTTATATAAGGTGGTAGGGGATTAACAAAATGAAGGGGTAGGAGGGCGAATCGAATGAATTTACGTTGAACCCTTTCAATTCTAGCAGAGTAAGTGCTGTAAATGGGATTCCATATGATAGAGGCGTACTCTAATTTAGATCGCACTAATGAATTATACAATCATGCATCTGTAGTTACAGCTGAGTAATTTTATAGCTGATAACTAACTAGTAAGTTCTGGAAATGGAAGCGCCAAGAAATATGTTAGCGAGGAAACCGCACAGTATAAAAGCAGCAACAGTAGAGGCGCGACGGTCAGTTTGATTTAAGACGCTATCTGGCGAGCAGTAGTAGTGTTAGTTTGAAAGTAGTCTAATAAAGGCTATTTTGAATTATTGAATAGTGGAGTTATTTATTTAACAGTTTAGTGATTCGAACGTTAGTAGAAGGTTGCAAATAAGAGAAATTCCACTAAATTCGTTACATTATATATATAAAAAGTGGGCGTGGTTATCATCCGATTTCGCTCATTTTCAATACCAATCTATTGTGGGTTCAGGTAAGCTCGTGTACTAAATTTGTTGAAGATATCTCAATATTGACTCAAGTTATCGTGTTAACGGACAGACGGATGGACGGACGGACGTGGCTCAATCAAATTTTTTTTTCGATATTGATGATTTTGATATATGGAAGTCTATATCTATCCCGATTCCTTTATACCTGTAAAACCAACCGTTATCCAATCAAAGTTATAATACCCTGTGTACAAGTACTGCTGGGTATAAACAATTTAAAAAGTAAATAAAATAAATTGTAGGTACCTTAATTCTTGCTAAGCGGCTTTTAAGTAAAATTTAAAGTTTTTCTTATTCATCCCATTTTTGGGTTATGCATTTAGTTACAATTTGTATTAAATTTTTTATTGTTTCTTATATATTTTTTTTGTTGTTGTTTTTTTGTGTGGTATATGACACATTGCCTACGTTGACAATGATGATCTCTTCACCCACAACCAATTAATTTGATCATTACATTGATATAGTGGACAAGTAAAAGGATATGACATACTTGGCACATACGTACACACACATGCACATCAATATTTATGCATATTTTAAGCCATAAGCATCCATGTTGTTGCCACAGAGAATGAGTAGTAAGAAACCGACTTGTGAACATAAAAAACATTTATAACTATTGTGTGTGCATATGTAAGTGTGTATGTATGTATGTATGGATACATGTCATGCAATCAATGGGCCATTGGGGTAACCAATGTCGAGGCTGCGAGATATCCATGGAATTTTTATGATTATGTTGGTCTGGTGAAAGTGCACATAATTTACAAGAATAACAGTTGTGAGTGAGATGAACAATAAACTGCAAAAAGTGCACTACGACCTATACATACATGCATATGTATATATGTATATTTGTATGTACATGTGTTGGTGTAAGTATGTTTTGTTTGTAAAGATTATATGTAAAAAGCTCTTGTAGTTTGATATGTTTAGCGTCCCTTTGCATAAATAATACCATAAAATGTCTTATCATTGTACATAAATTGTTGAATTGTATTAACTGACATTTCAAGCCAGAATATTCGGCAAATTAATATTGAATTAAAAATTTTATCGGCGTTTACGATCCGTTTTAAGCCATAAACATATTCGTTTACATGCACAGATACAGCTACAGATATCTGCGTACAGTGCCGCGCAAATAAATAGTATACATTTTTATTATGTTGGTTGGGCTAATTTATAAAGGTTTTGGTTTGCTTAAATGAGCATTTTTGGCCATAAATTAAAACAGGGTATATTTTTATTCCCGACGCGTTTCGACGTTTACCTTACGTCTTCTTCTTTGGGGATCTGTTTAATGTTAAGTGTATAAAATTAAATACATTAAACGTTATTTTAGGATATCTAACAATAAACATAAAAATGACACATCATTTAACACTTATTTTGCTACTTACATTAATAATTATTTAGTTCAGGTACTAATACAATTTGTGCGCAACATTATTCACATAAGTACATTAAAATGACATTTGTTTATTTTTTTTACATTCTCTTGCATCTTTGTATAACAGCTGCGTAGACGCTGCTTATATTGTCAAAATCTTCTTTGAAGTTCATCGCGTTTTGTAGTTGTTGTTGAATGCGTATACTTTCTAGCGTCATTCTCGTTTTCTCTCTCCGTCCAATGTCTAAAATTTTAACATTTGAGAAATCCGCTACGTGTTTGCTCTTTGTAGGTGTTGTTCTAGACCGGTCTACGTTTTTTTGTTTTCTGCATCTTTCTTATGTTCATTAATTCTTATACCTAGTTGTCATTTTGTTGTACCGATGTAACATTTGTTCAATTTTTCTTTTTCGTTACCATTGCAAGTTATTTTGTAAACAACTTCGGTTTGTTGTTCTTTTGTAATTGGGTCTTTTGTTCTAGTGAACACTTTTTTGAGCGTTTTATTTGGATTATGCGCGTAATTAATGTTTTTGTTATTTATTGTTTTATGTAATATTTCATTATCTGTAAGGCCCGGGATGTAAACTACGCCGATATATTTCTTGTTCGTATTATCTTGTTGTGTGTTGTTATCTTTTTGGCGAACTCTGTGGACAGTATTTTGGATGAGTCTATCCGTAAGTGGACTTGGATAGCTATTTTTAAATAGAATTTTCTTTATCTTTTTAATGTTATCCGTCAAGAAATCTTCATTACTAAGTAATATTTCTTTTATTATTAAATTTGTTGTTGTGTTGATTTTTTGTTTCCATGGATGGTTTGAGTGGTAATTTATTAATCGTCCCGAGGCAATGGATTTTGCGTACCAATTCATTAGTAAATTTTTATTTTTTCTACTCACTTCTACATCTAGGAAGGCTAATTTATTTATTGTCTTTTTCCGTTTCAATAGTGAATTTTATACTCGCCAGTTGAGAATTTAATGTGTTTTTTGTTTAATGTTTCTTCCGCGTCTATAGATTTGATTATTGCGAATACATCATCTACATACTTGTTGATGTATTTGATGTATACGTCCTTTTTCTTTAATTCAGCTATGCTATCGTCAAGGATTTTGTCTAGTACTATATCCGCTATAGTCGGAGATAGTGGATTTCCAATTGGAATCCCGTAGGTTTGTTGATACAAATTTGAATTGTACATGAAATAATTGTTTTCACGCAGGCAAAATTTTTATTTATCACGATTGGGATAATCACAGTTTCGTGTTATTTACTGCCGTCTATAGCAAAAAAAATGTAAAGTGTAAAAAGTAAAATTGGATGAAAATGCATTTTCTTGTTTGCTAAGGACGGCAGTTTAGGTTCTAACTTTATTATACTTAACACTTTTTTACCTTTCTTCTTATTTAATATATAATTATATAATAGTAAAACTAAGTTAAGTGTATACTAAGAGCAAACACCTACCTAAATTTGAGAAACATTTTCTTTAAATTGAGAAAAATTGCAATATAATGAGCAACAATTTATTATTTTTTTTTTAAATGTATCAGCAAGTTGAAAGGAAATTTTTCTTAAATTTTTAGTCGAGAACATGATACAAAAATAGAGGTAGTTCCATTTGGTGTGACATTAGTCACTTGACTTTTGCGGGGACAATGACAATTTCACCAATAGCAATCTACCAGATTGAAAAATTTTACGAATTTTTTTAATTTTTACGTATTTTATATTAACGAATACGACTAAATTTCTTTCATAGTTTTTTTAAATACACAAAAAATGAGACGCATGCGTTTTAAATATTTTAATACGAAATATCAGCCTAGAAAAGAAGGTTTTTAATAAGTTTTTTGAGCTACCGAAAATTGCTTTGGGGGAAGAAACATGGATCGAAGTATGCAAAGCAAGGGATTAAAGCCTTCTTAAGTGCCCGTACGTTTGCTCAGAACATGTTGATAAAACATACACGTTTGTCAATTGATTGCCCAAAGGAGGTCCTTATAAACCCACACCGCAATTTCTAAACAGTTTAGCATACCTAAACGCGATTTTTATGAAATTGAATGGCGATAAATTGGCTACAAGTCAACATTTTTTATTTATTTTATAATTCAAGCGTAGCGCTTGAGGGGGGAATTGTTAAACCATTGTTTAGGGAGAACATTGTCCTGTAGCTCTGCAGGTTAATTATGAGAGTTCACCTTGGGGCAAGCCCCGCCTATACACATTCTGTGCCCTTTTAGCATTGAAATGGATGCAGCGTCCCACAAACGTAACAAACTAAACACCTACCACTCACTGCAGACTTTGGAGGTAGACTTTTTCTCAATATGCCTTCAGAAATATCCACTGTACAGGCATGATAATAGGGCCATGCTAAAACAACAGGATTTTTCGTGTATTTTTTTTGTTTTTTTTTTTGGGTCAAGCTCTCATAAAAATATGAGTCATTAACCAATGTATGAGTCATTATCCACTAGTTTTCAATAAAATTGCATGCTTTACTGTATTCTCAATCGATATTTATGCACATAAATCGTACTAAGCATATTATTATTGTCTCAGATGGCCATTGCGTTCTCATCCTGAAGCAAATTTCAATCCCGAAAAACCACAATTTCGCCTTAAAAAGTAACAGTATGGCAACGCTTGTGGCAAAACAACAAACAACGTCAGAAAATTTTGAGTGGACTTACCTTCTTTTTATACCATGGTCGGGAATACTTGATTGAATATTTCTCACAATATTTACATATGACTCGACTGCAGAGTTGATATTCTCGACTAGAAATCCACGGCCTTGACAGTTACAAATTTTTATCTTTTAAGATAACTAGTTCTATAACTAATGGGAAAACCGGTTCAGAATTTTTTGAGTGTATTCATAAACATTTGATGAATAATTTAGCGCTCATGGATTAAATCCCTTATCTGGGTAAAGAGATTGCTAGGAGCAGGTTGCCAGCTCAGAAAATTGTTAATTGCTAATAGAGCAGGAGAAGGTAAAGGTTTTGTGTGGTAGACACCTCACTTTGTGAAACTGGGGCGACTTTTGAATGCGCGAAAAGTTTCACGGAAACCGGATGCGAGAAGACTAGCGTACTTTCTTATCTTTAAGATACATTTTTTCACTCAATCTTTTGTTTCAAAAAATTGTCTCCTTTCTTGTCTTTTATTCTCTTACACCCTCTTCATAGCACTTAAACTATATGAAATATTTCAACACTTGACACTCATAGACTTAGAGCTGTAATGACATAAGCTCATGGATCTGCCAACTTTTGTTCGGAGTTGGGATCAAGAGCTTGCTATAGCTTTTTAAATTATAACAAATACGAAAATGAACTCAACATTGACGAGTTAGTTTCGAATAACGCCGCACACATTCGTTATCTGTTAAATGTTCAATTTCAACTCAATTCAATTTCACAAAAGTATGCTAATTATGCGAGAATCACTGTATCCACATGCATATGTATATATGTAGAAACGTATACTTACTAATTTGAGTATTTTGTACTGGAAAGTAATAGCAGCATTGATGCATGTAATAAAATCTCAACGTAAGCCTTGGCACTGCCCAGTAGCCTCAACGTTTTATGCTATCGCATCAAGCGATCTGTTGTGCTGCTTGTTTTGCAGCACAGTGGGTAAAGAGAATGCAATTTTTGTTAAAAAAACATATACCCCGAAAAGCTCGCTGACGCCCGTTTCGAAAATGATTTTTAGATATTGTAACGAATTTTCTTGCAATTCCTCTTATTTGCAACCCTCTGCTAAGTTCGTATCACTAAACTGTTGAATAAATAACTCCAATTTGTAATAATGCAAAATGGCCTTTATTAAAGTACTTCACAATAACACTCAAACTGGGCACCGAATAGCTTGCTTAATAACCACACTGACTGATAGCTCAATGAAACACTACTGTTCAAAATAATACTGCTATTGCTCGCTAGATATCGTCTTAATCGCAACTGCTTGACAACTCAAATGAAACTGAATTACTTCTTACTCGCCTGCCCCGCTTTTATAGTTTACGCTGCATACTTCTAGGCTCTTCGATTTCCAGAAGTTGCTAGTTAGTTTCGGCTACAAAATCGCCAGCCACAACTACGTGCACAAATTATTGCTCTCTCTTGTGACAACCAGATATATGCATGTGTTTGTGCATTGCCGCTCCGCTGCTCGTATACGTACATATGTGTAGACGCAATTATTTATTCGTTTATGTAGATACATAATGATTGAATTATTGATGTGAATGTTTGTAGTTTACAGTCTCTCGCGCATACATAGGCGTATAAGTAAATGCATCTGTGTGTGACATCTTTCGGCTGCCTTATATATGTGTATACATGATTTGATTATTGACGTAAATACTGCTTATCGTGGCCTTGGCATCGCCTTAGTGATGGTATAACTTAGTTATGTTAATATCCGTGACAATATTTTTAAGTTCCCTGCCCTGAGGCTTCTAATTGGCACGTTCGTAAGAATAGGAAAAGTATATATTCTGTTTTACCTGTGCGGAAATATATTGTGGCGTTCTCCTTTCCGGAAAAATGTTACTCTTATGTTGCGTTCTTAAATTCTAATTGGTAACCTAAGAAACCTGTCGATCTGCAAAAAAAAAACTGATTGATAATATTGATATTTAGTGTTGATATTATTTGATATTTAGATGATAGTTTGGGAAGTCAACACACAAACTTACGAGAACGCTGAGAAGAACCCACAGGGGGACATTATTCCCAGAAAAGAAAACACTATTAGATACGTTAACAAATATAGCGGGGGTGGGGGTTGGAACTACGTCATGCTGTTTGTCAAGTTCTACACTTAAAAAATTAACTATCGAACTGTGAGATTGTTTGCAATTAATTTTTTGGGAGATTCTTACAATGTTGACATAAAGTCAACGGCCAAAAGACCAATAGCCAGAGGACCAATTGACCTTATGAACACTTCAAGCGATTACAAGATCAATTAACCATATGGCCATTTATAAAAATGCCGTTTGATCTCATGACCATTTGACTATTTCAGGAAAAAGAACATAATCATATACACCATTTAAAGATCAGCACAAAAACTAATTCGCAGAATGGATAAAACGTTAGTTTGAGCATATTCTTCTTATTTCAAAGAAATCCCAAACGAACCAGCCTTAATTCTTACTTTCCACTAAAATGTGACCGGAATATAGAAAAAGAAGCACCGCAGGCAAAAATGTGGTAAAAAAGATCACGTCATTTCAGTTGAATAAGTTCTTATCTCAAAGGGGACCTCTGTGGGAGCATTGTAGCCATTTCAAGTATGAAGTTGTGACCATTTCATGCGGTCAATTGACTTTGTGGCTATTTGTGGTCGACGTTATGACCATTGACCCTAATGTCACCCCTCCTTGCACTTATCATCATCATTCAGTGATTCAGGAAATACAATTCAGAGTCAGACATTTTAGGTGCGGGCGGACGGAATTGAAAAGAATGTTAAATGATTTGATTAAATTTGCATGCCTCCACTTGAAATCTCCATATGTTGAATCTCAAAGGTCTGGACAGCTTCATAATTTTACAATCCCTTACGGAGTTTCATCTCCACATCGGTAATTTCTTTGTACGCAAAACGCTATTATTTCACTTTAACCCCGATTAATGAAGGAATCATCAAAGCAGTGCCAAGTAATTTTACAAGAACAACTCCCGAGGTTTTTTTGTCATTTGAAATGGGTGGCCGAGAGCCCATAAAATAAATGACATAGTCTTGGTGATAATAGCAAGCTCTTTAATATATCTTTTTACGTGTGTAATAAGGCCCGCGCTTTTAGGAGTTGTTCATTGAGCTATTTACTCTCAGTTGTATGGACAGTGCTCAAAATAGAGCAACAGAATCGAAACAGCCATCCTATGCTTTTACTGACCTATAATGAATTCCTTGGCGCAGTCGTACAAATACCCATCTTTGACGGATGCCCCCAGCGGGTTAGGGGGTCAGAATATACCCACGGTAGATATGCCTGTCGTAAGAGGCGGCTAAAATACCAGATTCAAGGGGCTGTGTAGCGTAACCCTTCAGCTTGCCAGCGCAAGATACATCTTCCCCAAACCCAATGGTCAACCTCACCTATCCGCGGTGAATCCTGTTTCACTAACAGACGAGGCTCTGGCCACCCCAGGGGGTGGGGAGGGAGGAATGGCCTGAAGGTTTAATGTGGCCATATAAATCGTTCCCGAGATGGTCGGGCTAGCGCTTTAATGGTGCTGTGTTACCGGAGCGTACCGGATCTGTATCCGGCAAATGACCATTACATCGATAACAATCCCCAAAGCCTTCGGAGAGCAACCTTGTCGCTACAAAAACAACAGCAATAACGGATTCAGGCCGCTGTAAGTTTATGAGTATGGTTAATGATCTACTCAGTAGACTCCTTGTCCTTCACTTGTAGTTTGGCCATGCGGCGCTTGATACTGCACAGCTCGTGGTACTCCTACCATCTTATTCATCAACTCGTATAATAGACAAATCTAGAATATCGCTTGCTTGCATGCAGCGTTTAGCTTTGAGCTATTATATGGTGTGGGTGTTGCTGTTTTGACAGCTACTATTCTATTGAGGGATATAAACTTGAGACGACGAAGGACATCGTCTGTCTGGGACACATGGATGATAACTCTTGCCAACAATTGCTACTTTGGAAAAAACAAGATGTTTAAAAGTTTCTGTAGACGACTAAAAATTACGCTCTGAAAGTCACTTATCAAACCCATACAATAACAAGATAAAATGAAACAAATCTTTCAGCTTCGAGAAATGCAAAGGAGGAGGGCAGGTAGAGGAAGGCTTCAAATGGTGCTCCAAATGAGCGTCAGCTAAAGTTGCAAATCTTTAGGTATTTCGAGTAAATTCCATCTTTACATCTAAGTCCATCTTGAAGCCATCGTGTAGAGTTGTGTGTATTCAATATTGTTTAAATATCTTGAAACAAATTACTTGATAGCGTGTAAAATTAACTTACCTCGACTGCTACTTTAAAAATGACCTGAATCAGAATTCGTTTTAAGAACGCTCTCTCTCAGCTGCATTGATATTGAATTTAGATGAGATGGATAATTCTTTTATAAGGCCTTCCATATACAAATTTTGATGTAAGGCATTTTGCGATGTTTGATAGATGGCCTTCCACTCATCGTTCAGTTTATATGATCTTCCATTACAACTTAAGAAAATTTGCAGGATTTCCTTTTAGCTGCTATTCACAATGAGCTGACGTATTAATTGGAAGAAAAGTTCCAGCATGAATGCAAAATTTATTCAAATCTGACCCATTGTGCCGCTTGACCTAACTCTCGCTTAGTCCTCGAACCCTTTGTACGCATTTGTACAACCCCAATTTTGTTGGCTGCAATTTTGGATATCTTTGCTTCTGCTTCGTTGGTTTTTTCGTCGTTTTTTATTGCCTTGTATGATCTTTAAGGTTTCACTGTTTTCTCTTTTTATTTTGGCATTCTATTTATTTGCACGCAACTCTTTCGCGTATTAATTTACAACTCGCCAGGAACGGAGCGCTGCCGCTTGTCATAATTAAATTATTATTAATAATTTGCGGAGATTACGTGAAGGCTGCTCAGGTGCGCCCAAAAATGTGGCAACAATAACATGGGCAGCAAGTGTGCCAGCGTAAGACAAAACAGTGTAGCCCTCTGCAGTCTACCTACATATCGATGTCCACAATCGGAGGCTGGTTAAAGCACGCCAACAATATGAATATTTAAAGCTGACACATGACAGTGAAAAATTTTTAAACAATCACAAGTTAATCGCTTTTATTAATTTTGCTTAATTAATTTTTTCAGTATGCATCAACAGCATTTTTGGTTTTTTTGCTCAAACACAATGGCAACAATGTCGACTTACGTTGTAACAGCAATAAATTGCAGATATTAAATGTAATGTTGAAGGTAAGCAAAATGAGCAGTAGAAATGAAAAAAATGGAATAAGTAAAATTCAATTTTTCATTTCGCAAATCAACGAAAAAAGCAAGATTGTTGCACAGACGCTGCTAGCAAATATGTGTCTGTGCCACAAAACAATATGGGGCAATAGTAAAATCGTGCAACTTACAATTGTGGCAGGCGTAGCATTCAGGCCGCTCTACCCTTCATTGCAGGATTTGTTGTGTGAAAAGTGCACAGCGGCAGCACCAGCACGATTGGCGGCTACCGTTACTCACTAAACAATATGTTGCATGATGCCACATCGACAGCGGCAGCGCATCTGCGCGCAAATGTTCGCAGCTACTAGACAACTAGAGTGCACCAACAGCAGCACCACATACCACCAACAACAATCACTTTGGTGTTTTTACTAAAGGCGCGCAGGTGATGATGATTTATGCAATGGCATCATTGAAATTTAATATTTGAAACGTTTAACAGCTTCCTGTTGCAGCGTGAACAGGAGCTCGCTGTGGCTAGCTAAAATGATTGCTGCGCTACTAAAATAACTTGCCATTGAAGCCACCAACTTATCTATATAACCTGCATAATGTTTTTATTGTTGGTTGTGGTAAAGTGTTTGCTCTGTTGATTTCTCATTTCACCGCTTTTGATTTTGAGTGGGAACAGATATTGGTAAAACGTGATGACGCGTAATAACGATTTCATAAATCTATGCGCTATGTACGTTTGCTCATGTTAGATTATGTTTGAATGTTCATATAAAAATTTATGTAGTAACAGACCCAGGGCAGTAGAGAGAAAATCCGGGTCCAGTACTAAACAGTTTGCGCGCCCCCTATAAAAAATCCACTAATACATTTCATTAATTTGAATTAATGACGTCTCATTCATGAATCGTTATTGATGGATTGCATCAAAGAAAATTTTTGCCATAACAACTAAATGATTTTTGGACTAAGACTTTTGGCGCTTAACCGTCTAAACGGTTATGGCCCTCCAACAAGGCGCGCCAGTCGCTCCTTCGCTCCGCCAACCGGCGCCAATTGGTCACACCAAGGGAGTTTAAATCGTTTTCCACCTGGTCCTTCCAACGGAGTGGGGGCCGGCTCCTACCTCTGCTTCCATAGGCGGGTTCCGATAGAAACACTTTCTTGGCCGGAGCATCATCATTCATTCGCATAACATGGCCTAGCCAGCGCAGCCGCAACGTTTTAATTCGCTGGACTATGTTGATGTCTGCGTATGGCTCGCACAGCTCATCATTAAATCTTCTTCGGTACTCGCCATCGCCAACGCGTAGAGTTCCACAAATCTTTCGAAGAACTTTTCTCTCGAACACTCCCAAAGCCGCTTCATCTGCTGTTGTCATGGTCCATCCTTCTGCCCCATATAGCAGGACGGGTACGATAAGTGACTTGTAGAGTATGATTTTCGTTCGCCGAGAGAGGACTTTACTTTTCAATTGCCTACCTAGTCCAAAGTAGCATTTATTGGCAGGATTGATTCTTCGCTGGATTTCAGTACTGATGTTGTTGCTAGTGTTGATGCTGGTTCCCAAATAAACAAAGTCTTTTACTATTTCGAAATTATGGCTGCCAACAGTAGCGTGGTTGCCAAGGCGCGTATGCGCTGACTCTTTGCTCGATGACAGCAGGTACTTCGTTTTGGCCTCATTCACCATCAAACTCATCTTTACCGCTTATTTTTCCAGTTTGAAAATAAAATTAACACCGAATATTTACTATTTATACTATTTTATTATAACGTAGAAACAAAATTCTCTTTTAACAGCCACATATTGTTTTAAATAATCTGTTCTAGTTATTTGGTAACATTTTAACACATTTTTCAAAAATATAATGACGATTATAAATTTTAATTATTCAATATAGAAAGTTCGGATATCAAAGAGTGGGTTTACTTGCTTTTTTCGCTGCAAAATTTTTATAATAATATCAAAATTTAACTGTCTTGCCAAAACAGATTCAACACAAAGCGTGGCAAGTCCTGAAACTCGCTCTTGAGATGGACACGAACTATGAAAGTTTTTGATTCTTGAAGGGACGCCGAAGCAACGTTCTGCACTAGCTACGGTGACAGGTATAGTGCAAAAGATACGTAAAGCAACACAAATGTTGGGGAAATCGTATACAGATTTTGAACAGAGATGGCATTTAGCAATTCCGCTGGTACCAGATATTTATCAAAATTTGCTTCGTATATGTGTTTTAAGTGAATAATTTCGCATTCTAAGCTTTGAGAAATGTTTCACTTGTATTTTCCGACAAATTTTGCTGCGCTCGCCTGAACCGTAGTCTCATCCATGTCTTCAAATTGCCACAAAAATGAAAACGTCTCGTTCAAATTTCTCATTGCTGCAAATAGTTCAGTAATGCCAGTGATTACCGAGTCAACGATCACAAGGAATGTATTGTTTTTAAAATCATCCGTAATCATCTCACTTAAATTATCTTCAGAACGTCTTTTGGGTTTTCTCTTTCGAATGTCGGGAAACTTTGGCGAGATGTTCAATTGAATAGCAACTGTTTTGCATTCGTTTAAAATTGTTTCCCATTGGTTCCTGATCAACTTCAAATCAGCTAATGAGGCATCTATATGTCGGACCTCAACATCTATGGTGGCGCTCTAGCTTGGAGGGCCACGTTTCTTTCATTAATGGAAGTCAGTAGTTTGAACCAAATTGAGGACAGCAAGATACATTCGAACTTGTTGATGTACTTGAGAATGCCGGTAACATCTCCGTATGCTTGCGCAGTCAAATTTAGCTTAAGTAATGCGTTTAGTGCTTGTGTTAATCCTGGAACATGGTTTGCGAATGGCCTGATTGCCTCAATTCTAGCCGACCCCCTAGTGTCTGAAATACTATGAAGAGAGCTCGGTACAATTTTTTTTTATGGATGTCCCATTGTTGTGGAGTGCTGCTGAAAATAGTAAAACATTTTTGTACAACTCCGAAGAAAGTAATTGCAGCCGTACAACGTTCTGCAGCATCAGCAGCACATAAATAGAGACTGTGGGTTGCACAAGCCGAGTAATCAGCCTTCGAGTTTTTGTCGAGAATGTGACGTAGTGCTCGGTTGTAGGCTCCTTTTATATTGGCGCCGTTATCGTAGCCTTGTGCACGACAATTTTTTAATGGGATTTCATGTTTACCTAGAGTATGGCAAATTAGATCAGCGCTTTTTTACCAGTTTTTTGGTTACAATTCACGAAAGCCAAAGACCGTTCTTGAATTGTAAAATTTGTTGCTTTCGAATTGAAATGGAGGTAACGCAAAATGAACGTAATCTGTTCAACGTGACTAGCATCAGGCGTAGCATCTACGATAATAGCAAAATGTTTGGCTTTCCTCACGTGTTTTGGACAAATTTTCTATAAACTCGTTCTGAATATCTGGGGAAAGATAGTGAGTTTGTAAACGTTTGTGCTGCTGTTGTGAAATCCTAACTTTCTCCAAATGATCTCTAAGTGTCGGATCATAATGGCTTATGAGATCTTAGATGCCCAAAAAATGTCCATCGTTTCGTTCTCCAAGATATATGCCTTCACCTTAAAAGCTAGACAGACCTCTTTCACCCAAAAATAAAATATTGTCCAAAATTCTATATAAAATTTCTTTCCACTTTTGAGTTTCAGTGATTAGCTGTTCATTGATAAGTGTATCAATTGTATCCTCCTTTTTAATTACATTTTGTAAAGATCGCCATTGAATATAACATTTAATGTGATCTTGAGTATTTTCGTGTGCTGGCAGTTTATCGTATAGTTTCTTCCATACATGGAATTTCGAATATCCGAACAACAAATTTTAGGTCGATTTAAAGTATTGGTGCTTAACAGAAGACATGGCAGGCACTAAAAAGCATTGCTACTGGCACTCCACACCAACCAGTCACGCTCCACTTTCTCTCCATTTGGGAAGATTCTGTTTAACAACGAGGTAGGAAATGTCTCGTTTTGACGATCACGTGGAAAAATAACAGGACACTTTTGATGACCTCGATGAATTTTTTCGTTGACTTCTTCAGATCGCAAAAGCTCATTATTCACTGTACTGATATCGAAGTCGTTTAAATAATCTGGTCTCTGATACAGAGTTAGTGGTATTGTTGGAAGACATTTGAAGATGAACCTTCATCAGTGACGCCACGAAAACTTTACGATTTCGGATTCATGTAAACATACATTTTTGTTTGATGTTTTTATTGTCTCCTCAGGGCCAGGCAAAAAATCATTATCAATATTCGTTGCTTTTGAAATTCGGCTTAAAATTTGCACATGTAACAACTTAAGACTCTCCTGTATTAAAAATAAAATGTGTTATTACCTCTAAATCGCGTGATCCCCTGAGAAACCCCATGCCCGGAGGGATCCCCCCCTCTCAACGCGCCTGAACAGACCTACAATGTATGGATGATCATTAAAGCTATAAGTTTATAACATTTGTTGTTGCAAGCTCTGAATGCATCAGATAATATGTAAAACTGGATTTACAAGCTTATTGCTGCAACTCTATTCTGCAGAGAAGAGAAAAATTTAAACTTTTTTATATACATCTTTACCATATATAAAGTTAAAACCCCTAAATTTCTTAGAGCGAAATAACCGACTTACTGGGTCTATTTCCCTAGTTCAAGTCTTAAAATGAAACATGTTTACTCTTGATTTACTTAGGGATATTTTCAATAAAAACATATTTAATTAAATTGTTTAATTTCACAGCAGGCCCAAGCATTACCTAAATTGCTGCCATGAAACCTTTCATGCTTAGAATAAAATAACGAAAGACATATCACTAGCCAACTTTTTATAACTTTCATGAAAATGAAATCGCATATTAATTTTTTCACGAATCTCAAAATTGTAAGTCCTTAAAGAAGAAGAGATAGACCCACCAATAAATATACCTTAAGTAAGATCAGGATGAAGAGCTGAGTTGATTTACCCATGTCCGTTTTTCGTCTGTCCGTCTGTCTGTTTTTTATGCAAACTACTCCCTCAATTTTTGTGATATCTGGATAAAATTTGGTGAGCGGCTATATTTAGGTGCCCCATTAGCCGGAACTGCCCTGATCGGACTACTATAGCATATATCCCTAATATACCGATTTTTCAGAAAAGAGGATTTTTGTCACATATTCTACAATTTATCAGAATGAAGCTTCAAACTTCACCATATGCTTTCGCATATTGCACATATTTTTAGCTGAAAAAATGAATGAGATCGGTCGTATATATAGCATATATCCCCCACAACCGGTTGTTGATATAAGAAGCTTTTCGTAATTACTGTCCCACTTTAAGAGCTAGAGGTTTCACATTTAACCGAATGCTTAGGTATATAGCATAAACTGTTGGCTGAAAAAAACATAGAGATCGGTGATATATACAGTATATATCTCATACAACCGATTGTTCGGATAAGAACCTTTTCGCAATTTCTGCCCCATTTTAACAGCTAAAGAAAAAACTAAATTCGCCTCATCCCCGCAATTATTTGAATCAGGTATTCGAGATTTGGTATAGAGATTTAACCCTTAATTAGGCGCATGGGGTCAGGGCAACTTGAAATTAAAAAAAAGAATGGCTTACAGTCTTCAGAGCGTACTAACGCTCTTTCTACCTTCCTCACTCGCTGCGGTGTATGCAAATTAGTCGCTTTCAGAACTTCAACGTGCGCGCACGCATCGCTGCACTTTAGAGTGCTGCCCCATGCGACCAGTTACGTTCCATTTTTTGGCGGAGGTAAGTTTTTAGTTTTATGATTTTTTGTGTGTTTATATTAATACATTGTTTACTATTTATCTTTATACGTGTGTTTTTTATACTGTATGATTTCTTTATGTATTTTAGTTTTTTATCCATTTTTTTTTTCTTTATTTTTTTTCACTGAATAGAAATGCCTAACGACAAACAAATATTGCAATGGCTGGATGAAGTGCTTGATGAAGAGCAAGATGTTGCAGGTTCGGATTCGGAAGACGAAACTGTAAACGATGCCGTCATTGATAGTGCTCATAATTCAGAAAGCGAAATTGAAGAGTCTGAAAATATCCAAGACATCCCTATATCAACGGAAGGTAATTATTTTTTATCTCGACATACTCAGATAAATGGCCGAAAGTGAAATGGTGTAAAGTACCACCATCGAACGCAGTAAGGACCCGAGCACAAAATATTATTTTACATTTACCTGGAGTCAAACAGTATGCTAGAAACGCCAAATCTCCCCGTGAATGCTTCCAATTGTTTTTTGACAGTGAAGTTATTGAACTTTTGGTCACATATACCAATTTATATATTGATAAAATAAAGGAGAAGCTCGGAAGAGATCGTGATGCACTTCCTACTGATGATACGGAAATGAATGCATTTTTGGGCTTACTGATTATGGCTGGAGTCCTAAAAGGGTCGCACTTGAATTTTATTGAGTTATGGGCACAAAATGGATCAGGCGTAGAAATGTTTCGGCTAACAGTGGCTTATAAACGTTTCCTATTTTTGTTGAGATGTCTCTGGTTTAATAATATGTCAGATCGAGAGGAAATACTAAAAATTGATAATATGGCAACAATAAGATATTTATGTCAAATTCTAGAGCGTAAGTTTTTAGATGCTTATAGCCCCGGCAAGAATGTAACTATTGATGAACAGTTGGTTGGATTTCGTAGCCGCTTTAGAGGGGAGGTTTTATGCCTAATAAAGCAAACAAGTATGTCATAAAAGTCCAAGCCATGGTTGATTCAAAAACACATTACTTGCGCAAGTTTGAAGTTTATGCTGGAAAACAACCAGATGGAGAATATCTTATATCTAATTCTCCAGATGAGATTGTAAAACGTTTAGTTGAACCAATAAAACGCAGCGGTCGAAACATAACAGCCGACAATTGGTACACAAGTAAAAAACTGGATCAGGAGTTACTAACGCCTGAATATAAATTGAATATTATTGGTACATTGAATAAAAGGAAGACTGATAGTCCAAATGAATGTTTGCCAAACAAAAATAGACCAGTATATAGTTCAGTTTTCGGATTTCATAATTAAATGACTATAGTCTCGTATGTTCCTAAGCCAAACAAAGCTGTTGTTTTACTTTCAACCAAGCACAATGATAACGCCGTTGACGAAACAACAGCAAGCGCTCAGAAACCACAAATAATTACTTATTACAATAGTACCAAAGGTGGTGTGGATTGTAATGACCAACTTTGCAGCAATTATAATGTTGCAAGAAGAACAAAAAGATGGCCACTGGCAGTATTTTTTCATCTTATAAACATATCTGGCATCAACGCATTTGTCATACACAAAGCGAATACTGAGAAGACTATGACACATACAAGACGGATTTTCTTGAAGAAAGTAGCAACAGAACTTGTGGAAGATCTCCAAAAGCATTGCATACAACTACGTGCTGTACCAGCGACAACAAAAAAACGACTCCATGAAGTTCATGATGTGAAGGAGGCGGTGCATCAATCGACAGCTAAGCGCGGGCGCTGTTCATCATGTCCCAGAAAGGTCGACAAAAAAGTGCCAACAAAATGTTTCCAGTGTGGTAAATTTATTTGTCAGCAACACTCAAGGGTTTACTGCATCGGATGCAGAACAGAAGAATTCGCTTTTGAGACTGAATAATTTTTATTTTTTAATTTGATCTCGGCTATGCCAAAAAAATTAGTTTTAAGAGAGGTTTACTGTTTTCTTTTTCTTTTTAATAATTTGAATGTTCCAGTCAGTTTTTGTTTCTTAAAGTGAAGTATTTAAAGAACTTTATTAATTACTACAGAAATCTATTTAGTTTTATTACTTTTTGATATTCCTTTTCCGATATTTTTTTGGGGTCACTCAAGACCCCATGCGCTTAATTGGGTGATTTTCTCAATGCGCCTAATTAAGGGTTAATATAGGGGAGGAGTGCGGAGGTTGAAATGGGAGTGTAAATGGTAACTGGATGGGGGAGGGAGTGCGAGTGGGTGTGGGAGTAGTAGTGCTAGTGGGAGTAGAAGGGATGGGGTTTGGGAAGTTGGAATAGATAAATGGAATTAGGTGTATAGATTGGAATCAGAGTGTAAGTGGGAGTGAGAGTTTGAGAGGAATTGGGGGAGGGAGTTGGAGTGGGAGTGGAACAGGGATCAGGATTGGGAAAGGGAGTGGGAGTGGTAGTGGGACTGAGAGGGAGAGTGAAAGAGAAGACAAAGAATAAGAGAGTGACTGAGAGAGTGGAAATGGTAGTGGGGGGTGAAAGTGTATAGGGTTTGGGAGTGGAAATTAGATAAATGGACTAAGGTATATAAAAAAACGTAGAAAAATGGAAGATAAAGAATAAGAGAGTTGGAAAGGGAGTGAAGACTATAGAGGAAGTTGGAGTGGAAGTGGGAGTTGCAAAGAAATTGTGAGTTGGAGAGGGGATGGGAAAGGGAGTGGGAATGGGAATAATAGTGGGACTGGGAGAGAGAGTTGAAGTGAGATTGGAATTATTAAATAGAGTTGGAGTGGGATTGGAAGTTAGAGTGGGAACGGAAGTGAGAGTAAGAGTGGATGTGTGAATGGTGGTGGGTGGTGGAATAAAGTATGGACAAAAATAAGAAGACAAATAGAAGATGAAGTAGAAGAGAATGAGATAGATAGCGAAGACTGGAAGCGAGGATCTTTTTTTAAATACATGTAATAGTTAGCCTTGTTGTGCTTCACAAAGCATTTATTTTATAATCAGCTTTTGCTTCCATCTCCGACAAACGATGTCTGTATAAAAAATATAAAATGCTATTAAGGTCGCCATACGATTCCTTGAAGTTACTCCTATTAAGATATGCTCTCTTTTCTTCTAATATCTATCATTATAGAGCAAAATTACACCATCGAAATGCAAATTGCCAATCTTTCAAAAGTTTTATATGTACATACGAAAGCAGCTTACTAAATCACCAGCTTACAAAACTGTTAATTCACAAACATTACGCCCATAACCCACCATCAATCCATCAAACAGTCTGTCAGTCTCACCTGCCTGCGTCTAATATGCAGCGCTCGTCATTGCTACGTTAGGACAGACGATGGCGATGAAAACGTCAGACGTCTAACTTGAGACATTGCGCAGGTTGTTAGATCTGCTTTCCAGTATTTTTTGTATTTGTTGTTTTTTTTTTGTTGTTGTAGCTTTAGTTGTGGTTAGTTGTTGGTTTGTTATAGCTCGTTTACGATGTTGCTTGTTTTGTAGACAAGAATATAAGAAAATCGTGATTTGTGGTTTAAATGATTTAATCTAATTCTTCATTTCATTTGAAAGAATTTGTTTGAGGTGATTTGTATAATTTCGTGGTTGCACTTGATGCAGGCGATTACTCGACAATGCAATGCGCTTCTCCTTCTCCTGCTCTTCTGCTTACTGCTTCTCCTCTTCCTGCTTTAGCGGCACTTGCTTAACTTTTATAAATAAAGCTTGATTGTGATTGTCTGTTCAATTTAATGGCAACCAAAATTGCTGTGGTAAAAATCTGTATTTTTGTTGTTGTTGTTAAATTGACTAGTAACTTAAGTATGTTGTGGGTTAATAAACCATAGCGGAGAGCTGCTTGTCAATGTTGCACGTTAATTAGCTCAAGCGTTTCAGGTGTAGCAATCACCGCAGGTTGTATTGGGTTCGGCTTGTTGGCGGCTGCATAGACAGGATGCTGTATATGCTTTTTGTTGTTGTCTTTGGCCAGTAGTTGTAGATTTGTTAAAGATTTCAAAATACATTTTTAAGGTGCACATGGCTTAATTGTAAGCAACATTTGTTTTCGATTTGATTAGAGAAAAGAGTTGAAGCATGAAAATCATGACGCTCATCACGAGTGAGTTGTTAAACTTAGAGCTCTACTTTGTTAATAAGAGAAAACAAATGAAAAAAAAAATAAAATATGATAAAATTTTAGAAACTCATGACTTTCTTTTGAACTTATTATTTGATTGTTTGACATACTCGCAGCTAATCAAAATTGGTTGGGCGTGATTTGTAAAAGATATTGAGGTCTCAATTTCTACTCGCATTTTTTTTTTATTGCTATGGAAAAATTTGAAGAGCTGCATAAAACGTCAAACAAAAATTAAATGGAATGATATAATATATTTGAAATAAAAGTGAAAATACTTGCACCACCTTAGTTATAACAGTTTTCAAATGGTTATAACCAATTTCATTACATCCCAATTTATGATAAAATTGTAACCCAACAGAAGAAGAAGCTAAGCTCATTTCTATCCGAAAACGACTTTTGTATTGTTAGTTAAGGTTGAACTGGTCGGTCAATAAAGACCTACATATCTCGATGTTTTTCCTAGACACCACACCTTCCAAATTTTGAAAACATATTCTGGGATCACGCTAGTTCAATACTTCAGAAATGGGTCCATATACATAGCTTAAACCGTTTCACAAACCATCTACGGAACTTTCAGAAACTAAAGCAGCAATGATTTTTAAAATTGGTTTAGTTGATCGTGGCGGCCACCGTGGTGTGATGGTAGCGTGCTCCGCCTATCACACCGTATGCCCTGGGTTCAACTCCCGGGCAAAGCAACATCAAAATTTTAGAAATAAGGTTTTTCAATTAGAAGAAAATTTTTCTAAGCGGGGTCGCCCCTCGGTAGTGTTTGGCAAGCGCTCCGGGTGTATTTCTGCCATGAAAAGCTCTCAGTGAAAACTCATCTGCCTTGCAGATGCCGTTCGGAGTCGGCATAAAACATGTAGGTCCCGTCCGGCCAATTTGTAGGGAAAAATCAAGAGGAGCACGACGCAAATTGGAAGAGAAGCTCGGCCTTAGATCTCTTCGGAGGTTATCGCTCCTTACATTTATTTTTTTTTTTAGTTGATCGTGAGTTATAAGGCTCCAAAAAAATGGTCTACTTCCCCAAAAAAAAAAAAAAAAAATTTGTAATAATAAACTTGTCGAAGAGGAGCCTCTATACCAAATTTCTAGCAAATAGAATAGCATTTTATGAATATTTCGGCCACTAGCTTACTTGCTGGAAGAAAATTTCTCAAATCAGGTCAGGTATCTAAGGATAGGTTTGGTTGAACTGTCTGGTCAATAAATACCTAATATAGACAAAATGTGTCCATACTGTTACCAGAATTTGTTTGACGACCAAACGGAAGAAACTCAATCAGGTGCCAGGGAATATGTTAAAGAATAACTGCCTCCTCTTGGCAAATACTGAAACTTTTATGGGATCTAGCTTAATTGTTGCATCGAAATCTCGCAACTCTGCCGTCCTTAAAGCTGAATCCTTGACCTGGCGAGCGCAGGACATGATAAAAGAACTTGTTCAAACGTTTCTTCCTACAGCTCAAACTTGCTACATCTACTGTTAATGACGAGGCCTTACTTATAAGCATATAACGTTAGAAGGCACTGTACAGTTAGTGTGCCCATCGTGAGCATTAGATCCTCTCTCTCCACAGTTATGAGCATATTTGTAAGTTTACCGTCGTAAGGTTTGCACATGGTCTTTGAAATGTTGCAGCCCCACACTGCTATCGATATCTTTTCTGCTTGATGCTTCATATCCAAGTCTTGTCTCCTTTTGATTTATACCATATGGATTAGGCCCTCTACCATCGATTCATCGAGTGCTGCAGTCTCCTTTGCCAAGTCATCGGTCTTTTCGTTATCTTCTATAGCTTTGTGACCGGAAATTCAGTACAAATGTATGGTTTCGTCTATGCGAAGTCTTTCCAATGGCTCTTTGCATCGCAGGGCACTTCTTGATGAAGTATTGTGTGAGATTATTGCCTTGATCGCCAGCTGACTATAAATGTATATATACCGTGACTGCAGCTTAAGTGCGCTAGCATAGCATGTTCTGCAAATTCTTTGTCCTTATATTTTAATCATCGACAAGTAGTCACCTGGGAACCAGCATTTATAGCGAGCACAAATGTTGGCTTATAAATCAAACGAAGAACAACGAATAAAACCCAAGTGCTGTGCTGGCAATATTATGTTATGGGAATGGTAGAACACGCTCCGGCCAAGAAAATATTTCAGTCGACACTGCAGTTTAGGAGCAGAGGAAGGGGGATATTGATTCATTTTGGTTTGAAGGGGGATACCTTCGCTGGGTTGGAAGATGATTTGACCTCCGTTGGCGATCCCAAAGCTGGCGGCCAGAATCAATTAGGTGGTTAAGCGCCAACTAGTGATGCTGATGACAGTCATGTAACCGTGTCTCACTTATCGACTACTCTCTTAATGTAACATGTGCTGATACGCTTATTTTCCTTGTTAGTCTATTGCAAATCTAGGTTAGTGCTGCTTTCAAATCTTGTATTCAAAAAGACATCAACTAGCCCAGCAGTGGCACTATCATCACGATTAAGGGCTTGTGCGTTCCAGGCGCTTGACGTCAAATCGTTGGGCTTTAAACGTTTGCAGTGGTCGCCATCAAAAAGAGTTGCCTCATTGTCCCAAATTTTTTCTAACCAAAGTACTAGTTTAGACGGTAAGTACATCGATTAGCGCACAACCGGCTCTGCAGGGTGATCAAAACGGGGTGCTATCCAACGAATGATTGGCGACCACCCAGAATATACCTGGTTGCACATATCCGGAGCCGCTGCTTGAACAGCATGCAAAAGCAGCGACCATCCCATTGCTAGATGAATAGCGACCAGGAGCTATAGTCTCAAAGTAGTTTTCTGAAAATACCGAAATGGTCAAACAGCGAAAGTTTTCCTGAGTGCTCCGAATATACTTCCGAAGCGATACAGACATAGTAAAAAAATATGCCCGAAATAGTCTAGAATTTCTGAAGAAGTCAATTCTTAACTGTATTGGAAAGTATAGCGATATAACCTTATATCATTCATGAAATTCCATATTGCGAGTAGTCATAAACTTATCCTTAAACAATCCCAAAAGCTAGTACGGACTGTGTTGTAAGAAGTCTTCAATTGCCCATTTATTGATATGTTGGATTGCAGAATTATGGGGTCTTTGTCTAATTTTGCCAAATACAGTACTAGGTTAAGTTAGATTTGTTGGCCACTGCTCCAACTAGGTGAAAGCAGCTCACTTCAACACCTTTACCGCCCGTTGTTGTGATACAATATAAACTAAGCGACAGTGACTTCTTATCATAAAGTGAATCGCAAGGCCTCAGTGCACCTTGGTACTGTCGCTAAGCGTTTGTTATCAACAATTGGCCAGAAGGATCTCACCTTTCTAGGAGCAGACTGCAAGTGGCTAGCGATGTATCAAAATGACAGCTGGCATCAGTCAGCAAGGGATCAGCGTAACAGCTGGCGGGGATATCGCTTTCCCCTTGCCGCAAATAAACTTTATTTAGAAAGAGCTTGCTACGACCGCAAACGACTGGCTGTTTTGGAGCTCAGTGGTTTGATAGCCGCCTGAATGTGCTAAGCTACAAACCTTTTTTGTTGATATATTTGCTTAGCTTTTATTCTGCGCTTCTACTCTTGCCCTTTGAACCAAACTCTACGCTCTTACAGTTGCGGTGCAAATTTGCTGAGATTTTCCGCAGTGGGTGGTCCCCAACATCTTTGTTTGTGCAGCTACCTGGCAGGCTTTTTCAGACTGAATATTTAACTTTGTACATAATACATACATACACACATACATATATTTATATATACATATATATAATACATACTTACGTGCATCGTACAATATTTGGACTACTTTGTTTTCAATAAATTTTTTTCTAACTAAAAATTTCCGCTTGCATTAGTCAACTTTAATAGCAACAACAAAAACACCTTAATATAAACCACGTTAGATTTTTCGTTAAATTAAAATTTTACCAGTTAGCTGCATGCAACAAACAGCCGGTCTATTACAGTTGCAAGTGGCACACTGAAGTTGCAGGAGTACGACGTAAAGAAAAATCAAAACAAAACACCACCCACCGCGGAGTATGGCTGGCTAAGAGCTGGTGGGGGGTTAGCTACATCGCCGCCTTTGCCTTCGCTTTAGAGTCATAGATTGCCACTGCCACCAGGATGACGCAATGCGGTGCCACAGCCACAATAAATAATCGCTGAAAACTAAATCATGGCAAAATTTTATAGACGCACTAATACATACTTAGAAACAGACACAGTCAAACAAACAAAATTAACCTAATATAGAGCAATTTTAGGCGTTAGAATGGCAGTTAGCGCCAGGATCAAGTGGTGCACCGGCATATATTGGGTGTGTCAGCCACTGACCACTTGCTGCCGTCCCTTAGCTCCAACGTCCACTCGAATATATAATCCGCCATATAAATTTTCCAGTACTACGAAGTAATTGACATTTGTTTTTCGATCGCAGCAGCAACAACAAGCATAGCGCCAAAAAATCGCACACGTGCGCACTGTCAACACACGCAACAACAACATGTTGCTTTAATGCTGCATGTTGTTGATTATTTCTGGTTCAGCAAAGTGCGAAATCAATATGCCACCAAGCAGAATAAAAGAAAAATCAGAAGAAGAAAAAACAGCTGCGCAATAGGTGAGTCATACTACCACCGTCATATTAACTCTTGGTTATAATTTACTCGTACAATTCCGGGAAGTCTAAATAAAAATATGTTGCCATAATATGAGACATGCAACATTATTGTTGTCTGGCATCCGAATTGTTGTCAACATCTTATTTGAGAAATTGTGACATGATTGATTTTCCATGTCAAGACACTACCATGCCGCACCGCCGTCAAAGTATATATGTAGGTAGCTACCCAGAGACTTTCTAAAATATTTTACTCAAAACAATCGACACATTCCACGCATCACACGCACACACCCGCAATTATGGTAGCTTCCATTGGGGCTGGATAATGGTGCAAGTTTTTGTGAATTTGTGCGCTAAGTTAGCTTAATTGCGTTAGTGACGCTTTATGAACTACCCGCTCGAGTAGCACGACTCTAGAAATATGTACGTTTACCATCTTCTTTGAAAGTTTTCCAAAGAAAGCTTACCACGGTCTCGCATATTTTTGGTTGACATTAATAATTTTAACGTTCTTAAAGCTTCGTGAGTCGAGCAGCAATTAAGGCAAAAATCTCGCATAGCACAACATCTAAATGCGAGTTAGAGTATAAGCAGACTCTGGAGAGAAGCATACATCTATATTGGGTCCTAGGGAATATGGGAATAGATGGGAATGAACAAGCAGATGAACTAGCTAAAAAGAGCGCATACCTTGAAGCTTGCTCCGTAGACGTCCTAATTAGACTGGGCGAGATTAAGAGAAGGCGAGAGGTGGACATGATCGACCAAACGGGAAAGGCGTAGGTTCAAGCGCGGGGCTGTAAAGTGTAGAAGATTATGTGTACTAACAAAATTGCTTCTATCATTAAAAAGAGAGGACTGTAGACTCATGACGGATATTCTGACTGGACACTGCCTTCTGGCGTCACATGCTTTTCAATTAGGCTTGGTCAGTGACAGCAGATATAGGAAGTGCGGGTTGGAGGAGGAAACGATCGAGCACGTTCTATGCTCATGGCCTGCGCTTGCCAGGCTATGCCTCCAGCTATTAGGTGTGATACAGCTGTCAGATCTAGAAGCACCAAGTCCTAGGAAGCTTCTCGTATTTGCCAAGAGGGCGGAGTTATTTTATAACATAGGTCCTGGTTTTTGATACGGTTTTTCAGTTTTGTCGTTAACACAACTTCTGGTAACACTACGAACACATTCAGTCTATGTGAGGTCCTCATGGAACGGTCAGTTTAACCTAACCTTCGCGAGGACCATGTTCGTAATCAACATTCATTACTTCCGCAGCTCATTTTATATATTGCAATGCTGGAGGATAGACCGCACAGTGCCTTTCATCATAATGAGTTGCTGTGCGTAGTAAGCGGATTCGCCACAGTATAGACAAATCGATGTTCCAGCCAAACATAGTTAAAAATTGGGTTAGTGCGGTTATATATATTATATATTTATATTTATTTATTTATTACGACTCTAAGAGCCTAGTTCAAAACATAAAAATATGATTGCATTAATTAACATGTGTACTTAATCTAAATTTTTAAATTAAAGAAAAAATTTTAATTATGACACATGTATCACTAATGCATTTAAATCGTAGTCGTTATATCATTTAATCGGTCTAGTTTTGGTGTAGTCATACAACCGGCTGCTAAATAAGTTTCTATCACAATTTTTTATATATGCAGGTAGTTCGTTGAAGTATTTCAACCCTTTGTAAAAAAGACTATTTTGTTCCGATTCTGTTTTATAATTGGCAATTTAAAATTATTTCTCTGCCTTGTATTTATATCATGGACCTCGTAATTAAATGTAATACCTGTTCTGAGATACTCTGGCAAAATTCCGTGCTTTATATTATAAATAAATTTCATTGTGTTAAAGAATATTTGTTGTCTAGCGCTCATCCAATTTAAACTTAGAAGCATGTCTTTTATAGAAGTATCATAACGTTTGCTTAAAATAAAGCGCATTGCTTTATTTTGCATTTTTTGCAACTTATCAATTTGCGAATCTTTCATAATAAAAAATATTTTTGCGCAATAAATAAAGTAAGGCTCAACTATGGATCTATAAACCTTTACTTTGTAATAATTACTTAAGTTTTTACAAGTCCTTTGAATAAACCATAATTTTTTTGCTATTTTACGTACGGAATAGTCAACATGGGCATCAAATTTTAATTTGCAATCAATCTGAACACCCAAATATTTAATCGTATTTACTTTTTCTATTTCAATATTATTTATAGTAATGGTTTCAAAATTAGCAATGTTTTTTCTTGAAATAAGCATGTATTTAGTTTTTTCTATATTAATTTTAAGTCTGTTTGTACACAGCAAGATATAAAGTGCGTTTAAGTCACTTTGTAACTTGATTCTTATATCATTTTCATTTTTGCCATTTATAGAAATTAGAGCATCATCAGCGAAAAGTTTTATGGAGCTGAATTTCAAAACAGAATTTATATCATTAATATAAATGTTGAATAAAATTGGTGCAAGAACAGAGCCTTGGGGTAGGCCAATCTTAACATCCACTTCGTCTGATATTATCGAACCAATTACTGTTCTTTGTTTGCGATTTGTATTTGCTTTATTAAACCATACAATGCATTATTGTTTCTTAATTACTTTTGTCAGAGTGAATATATCTTCTGGCGCCTTATAGCAGCAAACCTACTTCTGCATTAAGTGCGTTAAGGCAATACCTGCAGAAACCACACGCTAAGTTGGAGCAGTTCGTAGCTCCGTTTTAAATATGTCCATGTTGATAGCAGTTCGTTTTTTCCAGAGTCCATTGTCGACTTAAATACATTTTGTTTTGGGTCTGCCTCACTGGTCGGTTACTAATTTACTATACCTAACATAGTTCCAGCGCAATCAAGCAACGCAGTATTACCCACACCTCCCTTTGATATATCGAACGTTTCACAAGTATTTATGTTGTATGTTCTATGTTCGATATTTTATGTAAACACGAGTATGTGTGTACGTGCATATAAGTTGATTTTCCATCATCATGATCCATCAGCATCCATTCTCATCGCTTGACTGCTCATGTCCAGTTAACTGACTGCAACCGCCTGCCGTTGGAAATCAGCCTTAACTTTCAACATAAATGCTGCCACATTGTCTCGTTCGGGTATACGAGCAACATTTATAGGCATGGCTTTTGTTTCCTTGCTAGTGTTTTCGTTATTACTGTTCTTTTTTGCTGCTACCTCTCGTTTTGACCCAATATCGGTTCAGCTTCAAATAGTGCCACACAAATGCACTCATGCAGGCTTTCGTATGTAGGTGGTAAGGAGTTACGCTCCATATGACATCCAGAGCTGACCAGTAGGGATACGACATCAAACCTAAGGGAGCACCAATTTGAAATACTGCAAAGGCAGGCTAGGTGGACCATCAGTATGGAGCTTGTTAGATTAAAGTGATCGTTCCCTTATAGCGCGGTGTGTTTAGGTTCCTGACAAGTCTGCGTAGTGTGGGCGTTTGTTGTTGCGCAGTAATTAGCATTTTATGGAAGCTATGGGAAAAAACTTTTTCTTTATTACGGTGGGAATAGCGTTGTCAATACGACTCAGTTTGTTGTTTCTATATTATCAAGGGATAAAAAGAATGGACAAATATATAATGGGGATCTATTTAAGAAAATTTAACTGTATTAGCACCAGCATGCGGCTTCCTCTTAATAAACTGGCGTTCTGAATGTTTGAACTTCGTTTAGCCAATGAATCTAATTATTCGTCGAGTTTTGGTGCGACGAGTTTTAGAGCTGGGTAGACAGCGAAATCATTCAATTAATATTCTTCTTCTTGGTAGATGTAAATGTGTAGAATGAACTTTCACGCTGTACAGCATGAGACAGCTTCATATTCCAACTCGATGTTGTCGTTGTTTCTGTTGTAGCGATACAGATTTTTGGGAGTGTTATCGATGTAAAGGGCCTTTGCGGGATATAGATCCGGTACTTCCTGGTAACAAGCACCATTAAAGTAACAGCCCTACCATTTCGGGTACGATTTGATTTAACCACATTGAAACTTCTACGCGATACCGCCCCTCACTCCCTTGTTTCATGAAGTACTTGGTTCGCTAGAGTCTCGTCTGCTGAATATGTGTATGATAAATTCTAATTTCAATCTATTCTTTTGCCAGCTAGTGGGTACAGATCAACGCGTGTTTTCAGGAATTATGAGAAATCCATGGAATTATGTGACCCCATTACAAACCCAATACCAAATCTCAGGGCATGGCGCTGTTGCGGACAAGACAAGCCCTTACAGCCTTTATGATTTACCCCATTCATTATTTTGCTCGTAATGCGGTGATGTCATCCTTTGTACATACAAAGTGCAAGAACTCTTAAGAGTTCAGACTGTCCGCTGGTTGGAGGCAGATATTAATTGGCAACAGTTTCTTATCTGATCTCGAATAGAGTTTGCCCACGGTTCACGGTGCGTAGATGGCAGCGCAAGTATCGCAACAAAACTATTACTTAGGTACCTTGGTTGGTTGCTTGCTGTGCTGTTTGGTTTTAAAACACCGTGAGCTAAGTAGCGCGCAATAGGTATGCCTGTCGTAAGAGGCGACTTAAATACCAGATTCAAGGGGCTGTGTAGCACAACCCTTCATTGCCAGCGCAATATATAGCTTCTCCAAACCCAACTGTCAACCTCACCTATCCGCGGAGAATCCTGTTTCACTAACAGACGAGGCTCTGGTGACCCCAAGCTCCTCATAGAACCTGCTGGTGGGGAGGGAGGGAATGGCCTGAAGGTTTAATGTGGCCACATAAATCGTTCCCGAGATGGTCGGGCTAGCACCTAAATGGAATTGTGGTACCGGAGTGTACCGGATCTGCATACGGCAAAGGACCATCACATCGATAACACTCCCCAAAGCCTTCGGGGAGCAACCTTATCGCAACAACAACAACAAAAACAGGAATTTACACTACCTTAGCCTTTTGAAGACATTTTGCAGTCTCTCAGCGTGCAGGTTCAGCGACCAGTGTACCGTGATTGTGGAAGTTATTCTAAATAAGAATTTTCTTGAGTTATTACGGAGATTATCAGTACCCCTTTAATTTTATGTCCGCCATGTTTGTTTAGTTATCCTACAGACGTGCGAAGGGTACTAGCGTTAGCGCACTGCCAGAATTTGCACCTTGACGGACTCATTAGCATACATCCATGACCCTGCCTTTGCAAGCTCGCCTGTCTTCTTATGTAGTCCCCCTTTCTGTAGCCAAGAACATATATAGGTGTAGCTACAAAACATCTTAATAAAGGTCGCAGTGCACAGAGGCCTAATAATTTTAAAAGGTGTGAGGATTGAGATTTGCACCAAACATTTTTTTCACTCACTGACGGCCTCGGACGGCGCGATGGGTGCTGCTGCCATGAAGGCTACTTGACAGCCTCGGTAAATGTTTACCTAGCGCATCCTCACTGGTTTCTTTTTATACTCAGTACTTCGTCTTGGAAGATACTAGCCGAGATATTAAAACAGACAGGAGATAGGAGATAGTACCAGCTTTCACGTCGCAGTCAACGTTGAGTACGCCTGTGCACAACGGGATGTCCCTCTTTTTGCTCACCCTACCTCCCGTCCAGTACCTTCTTGGGGCGAGCTCACATTACAATTTCTGGGTTTAATTGGGGTTCCAAAAGTCAGACTAACGACACCAAACAGCTTGCGCTTTAACATATGCTAAGGTGCAGACGTGAAAGATTAGTACCATCTCAGTGTAACTGTTATCCGTCCAAGGGCATGCGCTTTGTTATTTATATAACCTTTTAATATTGTCCTATTTGTCCAAGCCAGGTCAATGAAATCCCTACTACCAACCGTCGTTATCCATCATTATCCGCGCATCCCTTTTAACATGCACTTTTTTCGGTCATATTTCCTACATGGGCATGCGGCACACATTCAAAATTCTTCATAGGCACATACAACAATAAAACGAACCAATATTAAAAAAATAAATAAATGTAAGGCGCGATAACCTCCGAAGAGATCTAAGGCCGAGCTTCTCTTCCAATTTGCGTCGTGCTCCTCTTGATTTTTCCCTACAAATTGGCCGGACGGGACCTACATGTTTTATGCCGACTCCGAACGGCATCTGCAAGGCAGATGAGTTTTCACTGAGAGCTTTTCATGGCAGAAATACAATCGGAGCGCTTGCCAGACACTGCCGAGGGGCGACCCCGCTTAGAAAAATTTTCTTCTAATTGAAAAATCTTATTTCTAAAATTTTGATGTTGCTTTGCCCGGGAGTTGAACCCAGGGCATACGGTGTGATAGGCGGAGCAAGCTACCATCACACCACGGTGGCCGCCACGGTGGCCGCCGAACCAATATTACTTACAACAAAATTTCGCTCAAGAGGTCATCTTTAGTTCGCCTATCGATTGAGTGTATGATGGAGCCTATGACTACAAGTAGATGAGCGCATGGGTAGATGGATGGCTCGCTGACTGGATGAAAGCGTTAAGTTTAGTTGTTGATGGAACTTGCAATTCGGCTATTAAATTTAAACACCAACAACAACAAATGCATACACAAATCAATAGATCAATAAATCAATTGATGCACCACACTTTAAGTAGTGAAACTTCACTATGTATGGGGAGGGGGTACACATATGTATGTGAGTGCATACCTTTTACCAAAATTGGTATGTGAAAAAGTGGAGTAAAAGTGCAATAAAATTTAATTGAAATTTATTGTGTTGTAGTGTTATTAAATGTAACTATGTTTGTTGTTTTTTGTAAGTGTAAGTTTGTTTGAAGTTCTGTTTGTTGTGGGTAAGTTAATAGCAAAGAAGTTGCCTGTATTGTTGTTGCTATTTTTTTTTCGCTGCCTGCACACACGCATTCTTATTTGCTTTACTTACTTGGCCCAACCAAATATGGGAAATTTATTGCATTTTCTACTTAACTTGCTTTCTATACTCTATTTTGCCGGATTTTATTTTTCTAAATTTTCCTCACTTTGCAAAAATTTTCTTTTTATGTAGTTGATTTGTTTCTTCAGTTTTGCGGGTGGTTTATTATTTGGCAAATTGCTTTTCCGTTTTTCATTTTATTTTAACTTATCTTCGATTTGGTGGGAAATAACTGATTTGTTAGATATTGTTTGATAAACTGAGAGATAAGATTTAGACTTTATAAGGGTACTAGCTTATGCCCGTGGGTTTTACCCCACGTTTCTATAAAAATATGCAAGCTACGCTTAACTGGCCATGGGTAAAACATGAACTGGTAAGATTGAATTCTGCTACAGCTAATGATTGTTGTTGTATGATATAATCATATTTGTAACAGGATTCCCCTCGCGTAGGTGAGGTTGACAATTGAGTTGCAGAAGCTCTGAAGCTATAAAGGTTTGTATTGCACTCATCAATCCCTTGATTCGCATCTAATGATTGTCGTTGAGCTTCATTGATAGGGGTAGGAAATTTGAGGCATTTAAAATTGAAAAAGCAAATCTATCGGCATCAATGGAATCCTTGGTTTTGAAGTATATTGTTTTCGAAATTTTCCGATAAAATGAATTGCTTCAATGACATCCTTAAAAGTTTTGTGATGAAAAGCCTTGTCCCACTACATAAGCGTGGAGAATCGAAATAACGAAGCATAAATATTATGATATTATGGCCCTTTTTTAAGTATCAATCGATGAGGAGAAATTTCTGATGGCTCAAAGGAGCTAATAAACTCAATCGGATATGCACAGCTTGGGACTCTTCCACGACTGTGTTAATAGAGTGATAAGTTGTCTTGGTTCCAGTGATATTAACATCCGCAATTTAAGGTGCCTAAAATGCCTTTTCTCGAAGCAATTTATAGTTTGTAAAGATAGATTCAATATTTTGAAGAAATATTAGATATTAAAGCTTCAGGTGATGTCATAATTTCTCTCACTCAAAAACTTGCAGGAAAAGAAATCAAATCTGTTAGTAAAGCAATAGGAATTTTGCCATAATTAATTTCAGGGAGTTGTTTAGCAAAAGCTGCTGCTGAAGTGTGTCCGCCAAAATGCCCTCTCATACTTCTAAAGAGAGTGAATTTTTGTACGTAAAACCATCTGTAGACGAAAAAGCACGCATTTACTTCAACTGCGGCTATTCCAGCAAGTAAAGATGGTGCTTTCTTTGGGATGATCACTACACCTTAAAATTACATCAATTAATATCAAATTAAACATAAATGTTTTTTCCCGGTTCCTCCATGCGTATCCAAAAATACCAACCCTAAAGTTAAAATAAATGAATACTAAAGGAATAACAGCTAAACCCACTCCACGCCCCTTTTATATATCGATATTATTTTTAGCCTATGACCATCCTTGGGAGGTTTCTAGTGGGTTGTGCCAATTTGGTTGTGATCGGTCGATCCGTTTAGGACGCAACCCGATCTATACCTACATACATACATACTTAATTTGAATTATATATATATATAGATTACAATAATATGGGAATTTCGCATGGAATTTTCAAGAATTTTAAAAATATTTTTTTTTAATAAAACTGTTATTTTATTATTTAGGACAAGCTTCTCTTAAGCTGGAGATCAACTGAAAACTAAATATTTATTATACCAAAACCAGGTCATTTCCTTCTCCTTGATAATGCGATATGTTATTTACCTTGCTGGCGCTAAAGCTTCCAGCTGTTTTAGTATATCTAATAATAAGCTAAGCACTATCTACATAACTATGCAGGCAGACATGGGGTCGGTGACAACGATTCGAAACGGGGGAAGTGGAACACTTCAGGGTTCAAGGTCCTAACTACTATGGAGCATGTGAATGGCATAAAGGTAATAGCATATGCGGAGGATGTTGTTTTCGCAGCCTTGGGTGTTTTTCGCACAATATTAAGCAAAATCCATCAGGGTGCGCTTAGCAGGCTACGTACCTGGACGATATCGAGCGGCCTTCATGATAACCCAAGCAAAGCAAAACTCATACTTTTTTGCAACATAACCAAAATACCTCAATTTCACTAAACGCTCTTAACTAAGGTAACAAACCTTGGAGCCGAAATGAACGACAAGATAGACTGGAAATTCAATATTGGAGGAAAAGTGAGGAAGACGTACATCGCCTAGTACTCGTGTAAGAGAATAGTTAGCAGAAACTGGGTCAAAAACTTAGAATATGGCTTTGTATACTAGTCATAAGTCTCGTAATAAAGTCTGGAGTTATAGTGTGGTGACGAGCCGTAAACGAGCGATACAACGTTAACACCTAAACAAAGTACGACAGACAGCCTATGCAGAGGAAACAGGAGCAGTTGAGTCGTTTCTAGCAGACGCGTTAAATGTTCTCCTTAACTAGCTGCCACTGGACCTCCACATACGCCTTACAATTACTACTTTTGCTATTAGATTTAGGGAGTAAAAATGCTGAAACGAGTAGCAGTATGGCCCTATATAGATTCGATAAGAGCTTATTTTTCTCCTAAATTGAACTTTGACAAGAACTTCAAGGTGGGGATACCCCTGAGAAGTATTCACTGACACATCGAAAATGGAATGTGATGTTGTTCTTTGAACATCTAGAATCCGCACTCTTAATACATATTCAAAACTCAGTTAACATATTTCAAGCAAAGCTACTATTTAAGAATACAGAAGACATGTTGCACCAGCTGGAAAACTCTGCACCCTGGTGTTTAATTTAACACTTACGTGCTCCAAGGCCGTCGATAACTGTAAAAAGGTGCTGCACAATGCAGCATACTCAGGCCCATTATTCTCACATGGCTACGGTAATGAAAAAGTGGATGGACAGCTTACATTAATAAAAAGTGACAATCATACCTTTGTCAGGAAATCCGCTATTCAAAATTGGTACTCCACGGACTCATGTAGGATCACCAAAAATTTTGACCGAACTAAAACCAAACAAGTAAGAATGGGACTGTCTTCGGCTGTGCCGAAGACTTCATACCTTTCATGAATGGGGCTGAACAATAATCTTATCCCGTTCGTAATCTCTGAATAATCGGATGTATAAGATAAGAAATATCTGGTGAACAGATCTACATACCTAAACGATTTTTAAGATAAATATAAAATAAAAAATAGGTAGGTTCTTTGTGTGAGGATGCAAAGCTTCACGTTTTTTGTGGTCTGCATGTAAAAACTATGACTACGAATCACGTATTTCAAAAATATATGACGTAAACGTAACTATTTGATGAAATTTGATGAATTTTGAAGCTTCTAGCGGTAAAAAAGGGGCAAAAATGGCAGTTTATATGAAGTATATAATATATATACCACCGACCTCTATGATTTTTTCAGACAACAATATATGCTATATACGTAAGCATTCGTTGGAATTTGAAGCCTCTAGCTCTTAAAATAGGGCAGTAATTACGAAAAGTTCCTTATCTGGACAATCGGTTGTGGGGGATATATACTATATATACGACCGATCTCATCAATTTTTTCAGGCAACAATATGTGCAATATACGAAAGTATATGGTGAAGTTTGAAGCTTCAATCTGTTAAATTGGGTAAGATATTACAAAAATCCTCTTTTTCTGAAAAATCGGTTGTATGGAGGATATATGCTATAGTGGTCCGATCCGGTCGGTTCCGACAAATGTCTAATCGGGCACCCAAATACACCCGCTCACCAAATTTTATCAAGATATCTCAAAAATTGAGGGACTAGTTTGTATACAAACCGACAGACGGACAGACGGACATGGCTAAATCAACTCAGCTCTTCAAACTGATTATTTCGGTATACTTAATGGTGGGTCTATCTATTTTCCTTTAAGGACTTACAATTTTCGGTTTCGTGACGAAATTAGTATACCATTTCATTTTCATGAAAGGTATAAAAAGGGCAATTATTGCAATTGTCTAGGAAAGAAATATTTAGGATGAAAGCTACAGTTACATAACACTGGCCATTCGGCCCAGACTTAGAAATAATGGGAATCCCCTGCAACGAAATATTCAGGAGTTGTAAGCAGGAAGATTGTAAGGAAACGGTCAACATTTCATACACAAAATGAAGGCAAACGCCATGTTGTTCTACCTAGGTTCGGGGTCCTAAAGTACAGATTAAGTAAAAGAAGTTTATTAAGGTTTTTTTATAATTAACCTTTCATGTATATTTACCGTCGATAGTAGATTTATCTGGTCTGAATCTGGTGGTTCAATCAGTTCGTTGATTTTGGGCTGCAGTCTTTTGCATAGTACACTAGTTAAAATCTTAAACGCAATGTTAATCAAGCTAATTCCGCGGTAATTCGCGCGGTGTACACGGTCGCCTTTTCTGTGGATTAGGCAGTGTATACTTAAATTCCAATCTGGAGGCATGTGCTCCACCGATCATATTTTGCATAGTAGTTTATGTATGCTCTTTACAAACTCTTCGCCTTCGTGCTTGAACAGTTCGACGCATATTCCGTCATTACCCGGCGCCTTGTTATCCTTTAGCCATGATATTGTTTACACTTCGCGACTATGAGTACCGTAACGTGTTGTCAATCATCGGCGATTGGGCTCTTCTCTTCCATCGCTAGCTAGCAATGACGAATTACACGGTACCCATCAGTATTTTTCCACGAGTCTGCCCCGTTCTTGAATCCCACCGTCATTCATCGTATTTTTTGGTTGAATTTTAGGATATTGTTGTTATCAGCCAGAATCTAAAGCTTCTCGCTTCATGCCTTTATACCTCACGTTATTCCCTTCAAAATAGCCGTCTCTCTTTCTTTTTGCATCACGATAAAACTGCAATAAACCCCGCTTTACCGCATCTGTACGGCTTATAGGCAGCGTCTTATTTCTCCTAGTAATCACAACATTACTCATCGTACCAGTTGAATTTGTGGACTTGATGGCATCAGCAGCGGCGGTACGAAAAGTTAGAGAAATATGCTCTAATTGCTTGGCTACATCATCAGGTTGAAGATAGTTTTCAGTGTGCAGGTTGGAGTAATCATTTGCTCTCCGTTTCGTGTGCAGCTTTTCGACGCCAAATTTTCTTTGTATCGTATGAGTTAAGCGGGGATTGCCCTTATTGCTTTAAATGTATGAAAACATTTATTTGAAGCAATTTTTTATTTATAATTTATTTAATAGTTTGGGAAAAATTTAAACAACATGACATCAAGAGGGACAAGGCGACAGCTTTTTCGATTATATCTTGTAAATCTCTTCAAAGCCTTTTCTCCCGGGAGTGGGATTTGAACCCGCACTCCTACAATGGTTGAAGTGTTACAAACGCATTCAGCCACGTCATGCCTTAGTTGTTGTAAACCTTATCCCAATTGCCTTCTTCACTGCTTGCACTTTCATCACTACGCAGAGGCGTAAACGTATCTTGACTGACAAAAGCGTATCGTCTGAGTCGTTATTTCAACCTGGTGGGAGAGTAGTGAGCACATACAGGATACTAGAACTCTATGAATGTCCACATATGTGACCCGGCCTATGAAAAGGTTGCTTTTGACTCAAAAAAAAGTTACTACTACTAAGAAACTGAAGAAATGCATTGTATATCTTATTGCTTTTCCGGTCAATTTAATTTTATAATTTGATTGAAATTAGGCTTTCTGACCAATTTGTTTTGAAGTGCAAGTTATATAAACTCCACTTTTTCGACCCTACGTTCCGCTAGGCTTCCTAGCATCCTCAGGGGTGATCTATTTATTTGCAACAAATAGATCACCCCTGAGGATGCTAGGAAGCCTAGCGAAACGTAGGGTCGAAAAAGTGGAGTTTATATAACATGCATTGTTTATATTTAACAGCTGTTCCTCGCAATTTTTTTTGAGTCATAAGCCACCTTTTCATAGGCCGGGTCACATATGTTTAATCCCACATCTGAAACATTAGGTAGCACCCTTATTTAAGCTTTCTTCTCTGTTACGTTTCGACAGGAATAATTTCTATTTCTACTCTTTTCATCATTCCAAGGGCCCCCATATCCCCTATGTTCCGTTCTTTGTCATGTAATAGATGAGCATTACCATCCCAATCATGCCTATTACTTACACGCTGCAATTACGTAATTTGTAGTTATGTTTACTAAAAGCAAAGCTACCAATTGACTATTAGGAAATTAGCAAAATAGTTACATGCAAGCAATTCTTCAAGTTTACTTAAGAATGTGTGTATGTTTATCGCTCTATCGGTGCTGCATTCGTAAATGCTCCCACAAATTAGAGAAACAGCACCTGACTGGAGTTGAATGTTCAAATCACAAAGTAGTGGGCGTTTCACATATGCCAGCGAAAGAAAACAACCAAAAAAAGAAAGCTGACCAACATGCGAAGCTGTCTATGTTGAAAACAGTTAAGAAAGTAGGCGTTGCAGTTGTAAGGGGAGTACTCGAAAACAGGGAAGCTTAAAAAAATTGTAAAAAAAGTTGTATTCAAACATTTAGTTCTAAATTACATAATTTTACGTGTGACTAGTGATAGAACTCTTAGACAAAATATCGACATCGGCACTCATTTAAAATACTCGGATCAAAGTATCGCTCTTTGTACTCATACTCAATAAAACATATCGGGAAGCACTCCGAGTATATTTCTGCCATGAAAAACTTCTCCGTAAAAGTTCATATGACTCGCAGATACTTTTTGGAGTCGGCACAAAATATGAATGTCTCGTCCCCCAAATTTTTTTTATGGCACTAAAAGTTATGAGGTGAGTTTTGTTTAAGGCTGGGGTAACGCTCAGTCAATCCAGAGTCAAGTAAGGGTCCCACAAACCCCTACTGAATAAATACACGATATTTATGTGTTACGAATACACGCACACACGGCTGGAGATATTAGGCGGGCAGCAGCTTTCCGTCGCAAGGTGGCGAGGGGGCGGAGCGGCGGTTAACGGTCGTTAGAGTAGAGGAGGTTCGGTAGGGCGGTTGAACGGTCGGGTAACGGACGGACTCATACGGCGGTACGGAAGCAGCGGCGGGATAGAAGCAGCGGCAGGATAGAAGCAGCAGCGGGATAGAAGCAGCGGCTTAACGGCGGTAGGATGGCAAGCGTCCAGTGGCTAGTGTAGCAGCGGCGGGACGGAGGCCGCGGCTTAACGGCGGTAGGACGGCGAACGACCAATGGTCGTCGTAGCAGCGGCGGGACGGATGCAGCGGCTTAACGGCGGTAGGATCGCAGACGGCCAGCGGTCGTCGTGGCAGCGGCGTGAAGGATGCAGCAGCTTAACGGCGGTAGGACGGCGAACGGCCAACGGTTAGTGAGGCAGCGGCGGCACCAGCAAGGCGGGATGGGCACGGCAGTATTATGGCGGACGGCCAACGGTCGGTGTAGCAGCGGCGTGACGGATGCAGCGGGGGCACCAGAGGGGCGACGATGCGACGGCAGCGGCGGTGGGCTACGGAGCGCGTACCAGTGCCGGGGAGAGAGGGGAAGTAGGCTGGCGACGGGGTTTACCAGGACAGCGGCGGCTCGTTCCCGGCGGAGTCGGTTGACGGTATCGGCGGGATCGGCAGTCTTCGGCAGGCCGGTCGGTCACCTGGAGAAGGGACTGCGAGGACTCGGGTTAGTGCTAGTTTCACCGCTGGACACCCCGCCCCCTTCTTGCACGCTAATAGAAGGAGCGTAAGGGGGGCGGGGCTGTACCAGCCGAGACACCGTGGGTCGATCCGTGCGCGGAGGGGAAGTGCATCTTAACGGCACAGCGATAGCCCCTGTGCGCACGCATCGGCTCACGGCTGAAACCAGAGCTATGGAGAGGGGTCGTGCGGTCGTGCGGTCGTTCTGGCAGCGGGTCTTTGCTTACCAGACCAGGGCGACGTAGGGAAAAGTAGCCCGAAGACACCACTCTCGTCGTCCTGGTGCAGCAAGGGTCGACTCACGCCACGGCCGCACCCTCTTCTCCCTAGCTAACTAGTGGGAGTGGTCCCACCGCTCCGGCCAGCCTATTAAACCAGAGCTGGGGGGAGGGGTGCTTTGGGTCATTGAGGCAGCGGGCCGCTCAACACCAGGGTGGGCGACGGAGGGAAAAGTAGTCCGAAGACACCGCTCTCGTCGTCCAGCCCTGGTGGAGGGTGACCCGCGCCATGAAGGCGCCCCTGCCACGCAACCCGAGCGGAGGGGGAAGGGGGCATATGGTCATTGAGGCAGCGGGCCGCTCAAGCACCAGGTTGGGCGAAGGAGGGAAAAATAGTCCGAAGACACCGCTCTCGTCGTCTAGCCATGGTGGAGGGTGACCCGCGCCATGACAGCGCCCTTCCACTCAGCTATTTTGTCTTTAACAAGACAACCACTCCCGCTGGCTCACCTGCGAGGACTGAATTGCAAAAATGCAAATTCGATGTTTATATGTGTGGTGCCGCAAACTGGTTGAGAAGTCAACGCACCATTATTGTGCTTTTTCATTGGTTTGCTATTAGTGGTTGTTGACTATGCTATACAAGCATAAGTACAAGGAGGTTCAGGTTTACGTGAATAAGGAAATACAGGGGGTGGTTACGTTATTGTAACGCTACGTTACAAAGTTTTGTGGAGAGATTTACCAAACAGAAGGGAATCAGAAGGATTTTCATTTTTTTAAACTTTCTTACTTTGAACTACCATATATCTACTAGTAGTGTTACCAAAGAGGTAAAATATAACAAGAGACGTCGCTCGTTACTCTGTAGCCATTTGCATAATGTATTCGTTATGGTGGTCGCAGGTTTTTTTTTTTGGCGAGATGTGCATAAATGTCTTCTATACATTTTCGTGGTGTATTTGTGTTAATTTTTCCGACTGAATGTAATTAACTAATTAATTCTGTTTCCAAAAATCACATTTGTAGCTTGCACGGCATGGATAAATGCGAGATAATTAAAAATGTCACCCTTAGGCATACAGTTTTTTACTTTCCAGCGAGTTACTTGCCACTCGTAGCAGACTGGTGGCTCTTATTATATTTATCCTTTTTGATGTTACTATATATCATGTACATATTGCAAATTTTGTTAAGATTAAAACTGTGAGCACCCTTTTTATGTAGTCGGGGATCTTTATGCCATTTTGTTCAGATCAATATATTGTAACGAATTTGGAAAATCCTGGTTATTATGCACTTTCTGCTAACGCTCGAATCGCTGAACTGTCGAATAAATAACTCCAATATTCAATACTGCAAACGGGACTTTATTTATATTACTTTGGGAGTACTTCAAAATTATACTTCACTTCACAACTAATAGAGTTTAAATCAAACTGAATAGTCATTCCTTAGCTTACGCTGCTTTTATACTCTCTGTTTCCTTGTCTGCATATTTCTACTAAGGTCTAGACGTTTCGGCTTCTAGCACAGCACCTGCTTGGTAATTGAGCTATATGCGTGTGTAAGTGTGAGTAACAATTTCGGCTGATGATTGCATCTGTGTGTGAGATATCTCTTCACTTCAAGCTGCTGGTTATGTGTGTGCTTGTTTGGCTGGCTACTGTATTTGTTGTTGTGATTATATACTAACAGCTTAGTGTTGCTAATATTCGTCACAATATCATACCAATGACCATATATCCGTCAAATCGCAGTGATATCAACGGATTTTGATTTACGGCTTTATAAAACTTTTGAATTTTCTTCTACTTAATGTGGGCGGTGCCACGCCCACTTCAAAAAATTTTAACACTTTTTTTTTATCGTGAAGTTAATTCGCTCGTATAGTTCCACCACTTCAGTATTTGTCCATTTGAAAGTGGGTGCGGTATAAGCGGATTTCGACCGTTTTCAGTACAAATATATCGTCAACGATGCTGTTAAACTGCTTACTCCGTCTACAAAAATTTTACAGTAGAACGAAAAGCTCTATTGCATAACAATTTAAAATGTATTGAATTTGTATGGGATAAGCAGCTTTTCATAATTTTGTTGGGGTTAGTGATTCTGGACAACAAACACATACTTTTCTTTTCCACCAGGAGAAGAAATCGTCCCCCATTCCACCATTTTCAAAAAGTCGGTTTAAGTGAAATACTGATTTTTGCCACATCGGCGACGTCTTGGCTTTTGCTCAAGTTAAGTTGTTATTGGACTGAACTTTGTTGACCTTAGACATGTAGGTCATCGGCACTTGATAAAGCCTCAGGCAAAAGTATCGATATTTTACTCAGTACTTGGAAAAAACATCGAGTACAAAATACTCGAGTAAATTTCGGAAAAGCATCGATACTACTCATTCAGTATTCGTATCATTCTATCACTACGTGTGACTGGATTATCTTATTCAAGTATACGCTACCATAAAAATTAAATAAAAAAAATTTTTGAAATAGAACAAATACTTTGGCCAAATGCCCTTTTATTTGTATATCTACAAAACAAACATATTCCATTTTTGGCAACACATGACTTGAGTGCTGTGAATGGGAATGCGCTCTCACGCTCACGCTGCCACTAACGGCATTTAAACATTTGGCGGTGCATGCACGTGATCTTGACCGCCAAATATAACGCCAAAAGAACAAAAGATAAAAACATTAGCAATGCGAACAACAAATAAATAAACACCAAATTCAATGAGAGCTGCTAAGGTGTGCGCTCTGCCAAAACCCTTTTTATGGCATAGTCACGTGTGTGATCCGATGAGCACGGTTTCAAGCTCAAGTTCATTGATTTTTTTTCGGTTTACGCATAATTTTTTAGGTATTTTTTAGAGTTGCACTCTTGACCTCGACATCATTGTGTCACTCAAGCTAGCAAAATTTTATTGCTAAGAAATTTATGGCTGGCAATACTTAATCGTTTAAATATTTTTCGGGAATAGTTAATTTGACAATGCACAAAATGTAAAAAGTTTAATACAGCTTTAAAGCAGAGGTCGTTAGCTAAATAAAATTACAAATAGAATAGATCATCTGATTTTTTGATTGACTATCGCTGTCTCATTCTGTATCTCTTTCTATCACCTGCGGAAGATAGCCGGCCCTCTGTGCAGCCATATTGAACACCCTATCCGGCATTTGACGGATAAGATATCACACTTGTTTTATCCACGATGGTAGCAACATCAGAGGAGAATACTGTTTATTTGATTTTTTTTTAAAAAATTTATAAAGATTAGCTATATCTAATATTTTGAATGTTTGTTAGGCTAATGCTCTTCAAGATAGCAATGAGCTCCGTGATGGAAAGGTAGCTGAATCCAAGCTTATATGTAGATTGGAGAAGGGCACGGAGCAGAAAGATAATGGTCGAACTAATAGACCTTGAAAATGAGCGCTTGGAGTGAGCCCGAAAGGCGGCAGAAGTTGGTTGAAGGCAGCTTGAGAGTTCTGCTTTTAGAAACCCTGGGTACTGCAACCGATACTAGGAGAAAGAAGTTTTGGGCGGCAAAATGGATAGGCACTGTTCGGCTGAAAGCGAGATGCATACTTTCAGTTGGCAGAAAACGCAAACCTATGGCCGTAAGGCAGGCCAGCCGCATAGGCAATACAAGTAGTCCATAGCTGCAGAAGCGGTGGACCCCAATAGCGAGGTGACAAATGCCTCAAAAGTAGCAATCCCCGAAAAATATCACAATTAAGTCATTAGCTCTACCAACGCAGAAACGATTTCTTATGACCCCCTGAAATCTTCTAGATCATCCAATCCTCTATTTTCGGAAGGACTTGGGGTCGTTAGAGCTGCGCCTGCTAGATAAATATATTTCGGCAGGTGTAGGTGAGTTGAAAATTGGGTTGGAGAAGCTATAAATTGCGCTGGCAACCCTTTGAAAGGCTCCCCGCACGCCTCCCTTCGAATTTCTCCTCATTCTATTCGGGCCAAATGTTTTCCTGCAAATGTATTTTAAATGACTTCCCGACATTGACAAACTACAGTAATCTTTAACGCAAGATTTTGATATGCATCTTGTAAAAATAATCAAATAAAAATGCAATTATGCAGCTTTCTACTTCAATTTTATTTATTAAGGTAAAATGTATCTGACATTAATTCACGCTAACAAATAATATAAGTGCCAATAAATATGCACGCGTGGAATGGTAAACAAAAATATTCACACAAAATGCCCAAAATACCACATAATCAAAGCGGTGAACGATCAACCAAAATCCAGCGCTTGTCCGACGAGGTGCAACGACGAGAAGGGGAAGTCAGCAAGATGATGGTAAAGCGTGCATTTGAAGCATGTCAACACCACTTGTCAACAACAATTACAACGCCAAGAGCAGTTACAGTGGGCAAATGTGAAAATGTTCACAAAAAATGCGCCCGAAACAGGAGCTGCAACAGAAGCTGTAAGACGGCAGTCACAAAAAGCGGACAAAAAAAAAAATAAATGAGAAAAAACTGATCCGCTAATAATATAGCCACAAAAAAGTGGCAATTTGACTTTGCTCCAATGTCTGGGCGACTGAGTGACTGACTGAATGACAATTTGCCAACCAACGGTGACACTGAGATATGCCAATTTGGCGCTTGAGTGGCGGCTGAGTGACGATGTGGCGCGCTGTTGCATATAAAATGGGACACAAGTTGGACAAATGGACTTAGCGATGGCAGCAGCAGCAACAAAAAAAAAAAAACTTAAATAAATGTTGAATGTGCACATAACTAACTAATGCTAATGCTTGTTGCTGATGCGGATGCTAATGGTGTACTAAGTTTGATGTGATGTTTGTTACTGATGTGGGTTGGTTGATGATGATGACGGAGATGTGGTTGTTGCTGTTGCTACTGGTAGGCGCCGTCACTCAGTTTCAAGTGACAATTAATGGCTGTGGTGCTGCTATTGCATGTGGTATGAACTGCTTTCAGCTCTCTTGTTCTTAGTACTGCTGCTACTTGCTCCAGCTACTGCTGATGCCTGTCGCTTCGTTATTAATTAAAGTGAAATGGTCACGGCGTACCACCTTTGCGTCACTCTTGCTGGCAGCTCAACGCCTGTGGCAGGGCTCTGGCGGCGTTGGCGTTAATAATGGCAAATGTGCTCCACACTCGGCAATGCTAATTTATGCAGGCGCACTGACCGACCGCCCGTTGTCCGTGCGAGGCTTTTGCCTTTGGTATGTGGTAGCATTTGGTCGCAACAAATCATTCAAATAGATCGCTCGCTTTTGTCAAATTTATTTTTATTGCTAGTAAAACATAAACACTACGAGTAGTTGTAAATTTGCATTAGCATTGCCCATGTGGCATGTGCTACACACCCGCTGCTCTAACTCCTGCGATGTCGTCTACTGATATTGTGAAAGGTTTTTTACAAAACCAATCGATTTTTCGTATTTTCGCTTCAAATTATTGACTTTGTTTAATTTTTTACTAATGCTCACAACATGACTGTGGCATGCAACATGCCATATCTCTACGCCATATGCCACATATTTAGAGTAAATGGCATGCAATCGCTCTGCATAGTTAATTTAGAAAGTCTTTCCTATTTCACTTGCTTAGCATTTTTCTGGTCGCTTGTCAATTTGTTTTAACTGCTCTGTTTGGTATGGGGCAGCGCGAGCAGCTTGTTGGGTGGAGTTGTGCTACGCTTGCAACGCAAACTTGCCACACTTGCGCGACAACTCTTCATACAAAGCACGTTGGCATGTGGCGTGCATGCCGCATAACGATGACGTTCAATCTGCCAATGTCAATTTACATTCCAAATCAGCGCCAGTCTGCGCCGATATGACACGCAAAATCTGTAGCGGTGGTACGCCCAAAAACGTACACACACTCATGTATGTGAAATGAATAGTAAACTAAGGCGCGGTTTTCCAGTCCAAGTTCAACTCAGTTTGTCAGTTAAACTACGCTTAAATTTATTCTGCAGTTTTTCAGCCTACTTTAACTGACGGTTAATGGAAATGGCGTCGAATATACCCAACAAGCATTTGGGCTTGAGTACCATTAGATCTCATGTTGATAACTAGCATAACTCTAAAATCTCAAAAGTTGTTACGAAATAGTGGCTCAACTTGCGAATCATAGTATACTCAGCAAAAGAGATAATATTTTATTAAGCGAAAAACGCCTCTTTATTTTTGATAAATTACGCTGCATTACTGTTAACAATCAAGTGTTTATTTTTCACAATAAATAGCTGTTGGCTTTGGTGGTACCACCCTGGAGATTTTTTTCAACTTCACCTCAACTCGATATCCAATGTAGGATATCAACTGGAGAAACCTGTTGAACATTCATTTGAGAACCAAAAAACTTTCTCAAAATTTTTCAAAGGTTTGATAATAACTTGGAAATGCTAATGACGTTGGAGATCAACTCGAGAACTATCTGTTTAAGAATAACTAGATAATAGCCTTGTTTTTTGCACACTTATATACATATACGCTTAAGCTTTACATGGACTGCTATGCGTTAAACTTTGTCTACTCTTCTGAAATTGTTGCGCAGAAAATTATACTCAGAAAAATAAAAGTAAATGTAAAGCGCGATAACCTCCGAAGAGATCTAAGGCCGAGCTTCTCTTCCAATTTGCGTCGTGCTTCTCTTGATTTTCCCTACAAATTGGCCAGACGGGACCTACATGTTTTATGCCGACTCCGATCGGCATCTGCAAGGCAGATGAGTTTTCACTGAGAGCTTTTCATGGTACAAATACACACGGAGCGCTTGCTAAACACTGCCGAGGGGCGACCCCGCTTAGAAAAATTTTCTTCTAATTGAAAAATATTTTTTCTAAAATTTTGATGTTGCTTTGCCCGGGGTTCGAACCCAGGGCATTCGATGTGGTAGGCGGAGCACGCTACCATCACACCACGGCGGCCGATGCAACTGAAATATGTGTCTATGTTTCACCTCTACACTACCTCTATATATTATCTCTATAAATGGTGAGTGCCCACTATTTACCGCAACCAATTCAGCTATATGTTATTCACTATCGCCAATAGAGGCGTGTGTCTCAGCTTTTCAGTACAATATGTTCTGTAGTTAGTTGCCGTTAGGTGGGTCTCCTAAACATTATCTAGGTGAGGATACATGTTTCTTTTACATGCAAACGTAGGCGTATATATCTTAATATATAAAAAACACGTGTCACAACATATTTGGCCGCGACGGATTCCTAAACTACTGAACCGATTTTGAATTTGTTTTGCACGCCGTGTGTAGTTTGATCTGACTTGAGAGATAGGGTAGGTCATATCTCAGTTTATAGTCGCAATATTATTTTATAGCAATTTTTTTATTTGTTTATACGTAATAATAAAATGTTACGTATACGCAATGACACTCATATTTTCAGGTGGTGCAGATATACTTCCGTGTAATTGCTTGGTTTTTAATTAAACAACCTGCTTATCAATAAAAAATATTATAGCGAATGATATCAAGTATAGCACATCACCAGACCCGCCGAGAGGGTGGGGGGGGGGGGGGGCGGAGGGGTTTGTTTCTGAGTGGGCCCGCGATTTAGAAGCACTATGACATTTTTTTTAATTCAGGAGAGTCTTTAATTGTGTAGAGGGTAATTTTCGTACCCCTGGGTGACTAGGGTCTCAGGATATAGACCAAAACATGGGTCAGTGAATGCCTATACAGTGTTTATACAATATGGATCTTAAATGAAAGCTGTTGATGAGTGCTTTAGTACAGAGTAAGAGTGGGACTGAGACTGGGACTGGAATAAAATACATCCCACCCTCTGGGACAGGCAATAAGGGATGCAGAAGAATGAGAAGAAATTGAGAGAAGAGAAAAGAGAGAAGGAGATTGAGAAAGAGATAGAATGAGACGAAGATGGAGAGGGATGAATCGAAAAAGACGGAGGGAGGAATGAGTAAAAGGATTAGGAAGAAGTGAAGAGGGGGGGAGGGCAGAATCAGATGAAAAAGCTTAATAAAATGTATGCAGATAGGCCAAATTTAGGGCAGGACAACGTCTGCCGGGCCTTCTAGTATACGTGTAAACAAAACAAGACTAATGATGTTGGATATCACCTCCTGAACTAGATATATATTTCGCTGGTGAAATATCTTTTAAATGTTTGTTGTGTAAGCAAAATCCAGCTGTTGTCGTATCTACAAATTATCTAAATAATAAGAAATCAATGTTGCCGTACAAAAAAGCATACCCCAAAGGCGGCCTTAAACTGTGAACGAAAAACTGCTCATTAGTTTAACTGGAGTTTAAATTTGACTAGAGTTTAAGCAAACTTAATTTAAGCTTAGCTTAACCAACTACTGAAAAACCGGGCCTTAAAGATATTCCACATTGTTAATGAATGCGGCTGCGCACACGATCGCTTCATCGGCACGTGAATAACTGGGTCATTTAATAAACTCACGCGTTGATTTTGATTTTATTATTATTCTAATTCCACCATTCAAAACGCATTCAGCCCCCTCACGCCCACAAATACATACACACACACACAAGCATACACTCCTTTGCACTTGTTGGTGTATGCTTGGATATTTGTTTTCTGCGCGCAAATGACATTTTGCCTTTCTCTGTCTTTATTTGACTTGGTACGCATTTTCACCGAACTTTTTCTTTCACAATTTGTGAAGCATTTGCTAATCTAATTTCGATTTCCCCAAGCTACGTTTAGTTTATATTGGCGTTATTGAAAAATAAGAAGACTTTGGTTTGTGTTCATTCATCATTAACCATCTGAACGGTTTTAAACAAGTGAAATAATAGTTTTCTCATTGCCGCATTGCTCATTATTTAGCTCGCATATGGTTAGGTGAGATGGGATGGAAGCTCTTGCAGTTAGCGTGAGCCCACTGGGACTTTCAAACGATTTTGCTGAAGATAAGATTGATATCGCGGTCCGATAAATATTTCGGCAATGCGATTGAGATGAGACCAATGTTTTTTGCCTACTTCTGACAAAAGCGTGAAAGCTAAGCATAATGTTCTGAATGAGTTATAGTTATAGTTACCGATGCTCGTGCAGCAGAATGAGGTTTTCGGTATGGTGCATCATACGGATCCCAATCCAGTCAAACCCTCTAATGTCTAGCAGAAGTAAGCTCGTTATACCATCAGACTTCTAGTTGACCCCAGAAGTATTTCGCTCCCATACAAGACGTTGTAATGCCCGGTAAATATTTTGCCGGTTAAAGGGACCAAGAAAATCGGAACGGTATGCAAGCATTCCCAGAAGAACCTCAGAGTAACACTGTAAAGCTGAGGACTTTAACTGGCTCAGTTACCAGCGCCAAGTAATCGTTTCTACCCTAGATGAAGACGTAGCTGGTAAGAAGGGAATACCATATGTTAAAGAGTAGATTTCTTATACTAATGAGGCCAAGGCAGCGTCAAAATTAGTGTTCAAAGTGTTGTATTTAATACTCATCCCTTCAGTCGCTATAGTTGTCATTTTTGGGAAACACTCTGCATTTTTCAAGCACCCCATTGAAACACTGCCTCACTAGTAATCCAACCAGCAGACTCAAGGACACATGATCTAATAAGGGACATAATTTTGCCCCCTTCTTCTTCTTCAACTTGCTGTAGCGATAAGCAGACTTCCCTAATATTTTGGGGAGTTCTAGCGATGCTAATGATCCTTCAGTCTCCGGCGATCCGGAATGTTCCGGAAAAGCTTCTACCTTCGACCTTCGCGGGAACGAACTGATATAATCATATTGAAGCCTCTTGGGCCATCCTCTAAGTTACTTTTCTTCCGTATGGGTTGATTACAAGTATATAAGAAAGGAATGCATCGCTACGTCTAGCGTTGATTGCCCAATGTCAGGCAGCTCTTCTAGCTCTATCCTGCGAAAAAATTCGAGGAGTGTATCTGCTTCTTGTAAGGAGTTCATTTAACGTATGCCTGTAATCACCATTCGCCCTTGTTCACAGCTTGCCTGTCAGAATAAAATGTGATAAGTCGTTGGGTTTTCCGAGAATAGACATAAGGGGATTCCTGTTATGGCGACTATTTCAGCTAAAAAAATGCTACAATCGTTGTTTAGCGTAAGAGTGTGATAAGCTTCTACGATGCTGCTGCTTAAATTTTGATTCAGTTTCGAGGATTCGGTGAAAGTAGTAGTGTCGTAAGGTCGCTTAGCTTAGGTTACGAGGACGTTCGTGGGAATTTCCCAGACTTTCAACCGAAGACATTTTTGGTCATCATGAGTGCTTTCAGTGAAAACTGAGTGATGGCACATTCGTCCAACAAGATCATTTCCTAGTGGTCCTCAACGAACCAATTCCTTTCTCTGATGAACTTAAGCAGAAGTTAAAGGTAGATCTTTCTCTTCTCAACTTCTGCCAGACTGGAATATCCATGCTCCCAGAAATATGAGTCATCTTGTTTCCAGTCCTGAGCATCGGCAAAGCAAATAATGAATCGACTTCGCTTCCTCCCCCCTCTGACATTTTCTGCAGGGGAGGCTTGTCGGAGCGCCACCTTCGGAGCATTGGTGCAAATCTCAATGGCCTGCGATGTCACCTGTATGTTCTCTTACTGCAGATTTCTTTAGCATGAGAAGCAAACTAGTTCCTTTACGATCCCAAAAAGGCCATAAGACCTTGAGACCTCGCAATCAACCCATAATAAGTCCGTTACCCTAATCCAATATACCTCGATTTTCCTCAGGAGCTGTCCGCCTCCCTTACGTTCATTTCGGAACTCTTCCCGGCAATCTCATCTGCAAACTCATTCCCTTCAATATCGCTGTGCATATGGACGCAGCACAAGAGCAAATTAAAATGCGTTATGGACGCCAGGCTAAAAAAGGCATGAGGCTAGTACTGGGTTGTACACGCCATTAATGATATGCGTTGACTGTTTGCACTTCCTCCCGATAGCCCTTATGCTTAGGTTCCTAACATGGTCCCATTCATTTCTCTTCGAGATTCTAACTAAGATATATTTTCCAAACAGTAGCTAGGATTCGTTTGATTTAATGAAAGTTGTTTGGTATATTACTTTCAATGCACGAAACATGCAGCATGGCAGACCTTTAACCACCTTTGTAGGCACGATCTCTTTTTAAGCGGTAGAAGAGGATGGGTCGCACCACCTAAGCATACCTGAGCTGTGTCATAGGAGGTTAGAACCCAATTCCAATCATGGATCGCCGAAAAGCTTTTGATATATCTGGCAACTGTATTGGTAAGCATTGGATATTGCCGACGATGACTTAAAAAGTTAAGTACTTGTCAAACAAAAAACAACTAAATTAACTTGCTAATCCAACTTGATTATCAAGAGCTAATTCGGTTAAATAACTGATTATCTCCGCGACATGTCTTACTCAGAAAAAAACCCCTATGAGGTTTTGAAAAGACAAAATAAAGCATGCCGCTTTAAGTTAAACAATACTGCGAATTAGTCTCATCTCGTTAACTACCGCTTTCAGATCTCTACAAAAACACACATTGTTGTTGTGCATACTTGTAAATAAGTGCGAGCGGCAAGTTACTTTGCGTGCCACATGGTCACACTGTCAAGCTGCTGTGCGGAATCCACTGAGCTTAATTTACATACATACTTAGAGATATATGAAAATATGTTCCAACAAGATGTGGTTTACTTGTGACTTCCTTGAAACCATCTCATTTCGCAGCAATTCGTTACAGCTCATTTGGGAGGAGCACGAAAAAAATTTAAATAAACTAAAGCGAATGTGGGTATAATAACGTAGGCAACACACAAACTCTTTGGTTTAATTTTTATTGTTTTTAAAACGAAACCATGACTCCTTTTAGTCGCACACTCAAGATAGATAAATAGGAGAACGCCTGTTTTTTTGCTAAGGTTATAATACCTACAAATATGTACCAACGTTATTGGAGACCGTGTTAAGATGGGTTGGTCATTATCAGGTGTTTTGTGTTGCTCACGAATTTTGCATAGAGTTTTGGTAAATATATTAGGGTGAGCCGAAACGGGAGTTTTATATATTGTTCATTGAAAATGCTGCTGGTACATTGAAAATGTTGCTAAGGACACCGAAATCGAACTCTTTACAAAGACTCTCTTTCATAATTTTTCGATAAACTCACTTGTTTATAAGTAATTCCAAGTTGAAGCTGAAGCGTGTTTAGAAAAAAATATTTTTGTACTTTTTTGTCACAAACCCTAATATGATTAAACAGGGGTAGTGTAAACCAACTACTAAAGTAAAGTGTGCACAATGATATGAGCTAAGCTCCAAGAGAGTCTAAAATTATGACAAAGCGTAGCGGTATTCATACCCGCAGAAGGAATGTTCACATCTTGACTCTCTTAGGTAGGCACAATGACTGTTCAGATCATGAAAAGCCGTTTGAATACCATAAAACTCGTCCCAACATATTGAATTCCAATCAAACCAAGTTGTTTATAAAATCAAGACTATTGTCCCTATTCACTACCCAGACTTTTCATAAAGAGGCTTCCAAAGGATCTATGACGTGTCTAGCTGGTAATCACTATACGAACTGTACTGTGCTCTATTAACAGGGCTAAATTAGTAAGCACAAAGAGCTGATACGAACTCCTAATCTATATGTACATCTAGACAGAGTTAACGCCCCAGTTTTCAGAAGAAAGCATTAAGCATGTATCAACGGATCTGTACATCCAGCTCTCAGGGGCAATGTGCCCTACGTACCTATATATCTCACTATGCCTCTAACTGATAGTTATAAGAAGTGGTATAAGACAACCTAACTTTAAGATTATTGTCTTCAGGCCGTAATGAGCTCTTCAAAGCACAATGGTGTTAAGGGACTTAGAATATTCACGCGTTAAATATGAAGATTAATAATAAGCCGTAGATCTCGCTACCTAAGATACTAAGCAGAGTGGGCATGGATTTAGAATTTCCACAGTAGAAAGTCCTTTGATCTAGACATTGTTTCGGGAACATGATAACAACACCAAAACGGCACTTTGATGCTGCGTTCGGATATTCACTCGGCTTCTGCGGATCGCAAGTTGTCAGAATTATGCTTCTAATTCGAGACTTTCGGGTTCGCTATTCGTAGATATTCGTTCACAATCGTGACATGCTTTCTAGTATGTTGGGAACGCACATGTATAGCGCAGTTTAGTTTCCCGAAAAAACCACTTAAGCCGTGTATTCGAGCGTAATGACCTGAGGTAAAATTTACATATACCGAAAAAGCATATCTAAAATTGTGTGCACGTTAGTAAAACGCTAACGAGCATGCAAAGCAGATCGATTTTCTTTACACCCTGTATTCTCACCATTTTCATGCGGTATTCATTTATATGCGACGTGTCACCGATTAGCTTTGCCGCTATGCCGAACTTAATTTTGCTTAAATTTCTGTATTGTTGTTGCTATTTATATAAAATAGCATAAGTATTGAGGTTGTAGTGCATTCGGGTCGACTTTTCTGCTACTCGACTGCTTCCCTGATTCACTAACGATTTAACTATTTAGCAGCCATAAAAATGGACAGCACGCTGTTGCCTTCGGAAAGTTGCCGTCCCTACGAAGCTTTGCTAGGAGACCGCGTCTGATGGTGGGTGATAAATGTAGCCGGCAAACAAAGTTTGTCCACATGTGTTTGAATGCATGTCTTTCCTAGCGTGTGTATGTATGTAAACTTGTGCTGATAGTTCATTGTCTAAATAGCAAGTTTCTTTGTTGCTAGTTTTTACAATTTATAGGAATAAATATCTGGCACCAGTTTCGTTGAAATTAGTTATTCACGCGCGCCTCGTTTAGGGGACAATATCCACTACCAAAATCCTTAAACACATTACTTAAAATAACGCAGTGCTGTTAATATGGCAAAGATTAAATTTATACCCAACTGCGTTGAGAAAAAAAGATGCTGTAGCTTTGTGGTGCATACGATTGCAGGAGAGCCCCGTCCGAAACTTTTTGATGAAGACCGAGAAAAAAAGGGAAAAACGGAGAGTGTGAAAAGAGATGCGACATATAGGGAGTGTGTGTGTGGGAAAGCAGTCTAGATGGCATGGCCTATATAAGTTCGGACTTATACTTCCTCGCTCGTGCACTCTTGGTAATGTCAGGTAGCTTGGTCAGCTCAAGGACTAATAGAGGTATGCAGCGTTGCTCACTAAGAAGTGCTAATTTTGGTCTTGGATTAAGCGGCTCTTTATATAAATAAATATAAAGTACCATCTATCCCGTTATTTGCTTATGCGCTGGGTTTGGAGCCGCCAAATAAAGCCCCCCCTTCAATAAAAAATATAATAATGCCTCTAATGAGAATTCGTTTTTTTCTGATGACGAGCACGAAACACGTTTTTGGGGCATGTACCTGCAATGTCAGAGAAGAAAGGGTAATTAATTACCATTCTGGTTGATATCTTCGTGAAGGAAAAGGCTGAAAACGATGTAGCAAGGAATGGGAATAACAGCGCCAAGTTAAATCTACCACATTCGCATCAAGCCGAAGTTTTTAATATAACATTTATGTGGAATTTTCCCTTCTGCGTCCGTAATGAATAATAATTGATTTGAGGAAATATTCAAAAGTTAGACAGGATTCATCGGCATTATATAAAAAACATGGTTGTTGATTCTGGCGCCTATCTTACAGCCGAAGAATTCAGTACCAGGTTTCTGGATGTGCGCACTCTAGGATGTCCAAATATTGCCTCGTACTATTGCCTTGTATTAACTCAGTTCTACTCAAGCGGAGCTTTTGCCGTTTGAAAGTTCTATTTGATCTGACTGTGTAAACGAAGTAGTGGGACCATGCTGCTGCAGTTATTGCAGAGTGTCAGTAAGCCAGGAGCAGAAGGACGCTGTCTGAAAAGCCATCTTTTACTTCTCCTTTATTTTAGATAATGAAAGGGATCACAAACTCAATTTCCAATCCCAATCCCTGTCGACGGAATATACCCTTCCCCATCCGACTGTGACAAAGTTAACAATAATCACGTTCTTAAAGTCGGTCATCATACCTGTCTTATACACAGGTCGGAATTATGGACGGTGGCAAGAGAAGATGAGATAGCACTTAAAGTGTTTAAAAGAAAGCTTCACCAGAAGATTCATGGTTTTTAACGCAGATATGAGGATATAGGAATGGAATTAAAGCCCAATGGCTTCATGGGTAATGTTATGCGAATGGACGAAGACGCTCCGGTCATCAAAGTATCTCAGTCGACACCACAGTTTGAAATCGGAAGAAGTGGGGATACCTCCATTTGTGTTCGGAGAAGTAGGTGGATTGGCGTCAGTCATCGCATAACAGGGATTGCTGGCGTGACTTTTTGCGAAACGACCAACATTGGTTAGACGGTAAAGATGACTCAGAAGCAATAAAGGTTAAAAATGGAAGGCACGCCTCCAATAACTGGTCTACCATAGTACATACAGCAAGCAGCCAAACTTGTGTACATGCACACACATAACCAGCATCTTGAAGTGAAGAGATATCTCACATACACACATGTAGTCATCAGCTAAGAGCAGAAGCTTTTACTCACACATACACGGGCATATAACTAAATAACCAAGTATGCGATAGAACTGTTCCATCTTCGTGAAAAGTCTACACCTTGGGAGAAATATGCGAACGACCCAACAAAGAGTATAAAAGCAGCGCAAGCTGAGGAATAACTAATCAGTTTGATTTAAACACGCTTTTGTGAAGTACGTGATATTAAAGTAAAATTGTACTACTCCCAAAGTAGTCTAAATAAAGATCATTTTGCAATACTGAATATTAGAGTTATTTATTCGACAGTTCAGCGATACGAACGTTAGCAGAAGGTGCATAATTATCAGTAATTCCCAAAATTCGTTACAATATATACAAGTCAACATTGGAGTATAAGAAGCATTGTGACACCCAAAATTATTTTCATCTACTTGCTATTGCTGTCAGGCTTTATTTTAATGACCAATAGCCGTATCAGCAGTTCTGGCTGGTGTAAGGTCAACATTACGCTGTTACTAGTTACTTCTACAAAACTTGTGGTGGCACATGTGTCACCCATTGTTGTCCTAGCCACTTATCCAAATGCATATGTTTAGCATACATACATACATATGTACATGTGTCCTAAACGATTTAACTCATTTGCTCATGCCGACGATGATGATGATCGTGCCGCCGATGCTGACTACTGGCTACCTTCTTAGCTGCCCTAGCTCGGCTGAGGTAGCTTATCAAAGACACTATGGGTCTTTGCCAACTATTTAGTTGGTAGCTATGCCTCCTGCTCTACTTGCCATATGTTGCATGAAGTGTCATACACACAGCGTCACGGATTTTGAAGCGCCCACCATTTTTGCTAAGTGTGTTTTTTTTTCTTTTAATGTTTGCTACTTGAGGCCGCTTCTGCTTAATGGCTTATTTTCTTGAAATGTACCTCTCATGCAACCGAAAAAGCTGGGTAATTAACCTGAACCATGTTAATGAACTTAACAAAACATTTATGTAGATTTAACTGCCGATGCTGTTGTCGGTGATGTTGTTGTTGCCTAAGCCCTCATGTCGCAACGTTTTGCTTGCAGCTTAGCTTTGTTGCTGTGGTTGCTTAGGTTGCGCCTCATTTTAAAGTAGTTTTTGCATATTATTATTGTTTGTTTTTGCTTTTTTTGTTCTTGCTAATATGCGGACACATTTGTTGGAAATGAGGTTGTTTTCGTGTTGTTGACAATCTAATTAGAATACGTGGAGTATAAGTTGCTCTTGTTGTTAGCTTACCTACTTGAGGTAATGTAATTGTTGTTGTTGTTGTTGTTGTTGTTGTTAGTTTATTGCCTGTTTTTGCTCCATTTACGATTTCAGGTTCATGGTGTTGACACATGTTTGCATCTTAAGTCTTTCATTTGTCGGTTGATAGATGTAGCTGTTGTTTCTTTTGTTAGAGGTTGGTGTTGACATCGTTCTTAGCAAGTTTTGTTGGTGAAGCTCGTTTCGTCTTTACTCGGCTGATTTTCTGTTCACTTTTGTGTTATGCGAGGTTTTACAGAGATATGGAAACAGGCTAAACATGTTTTATTCCGTATTGACCATATAGCCGTTGACTTTATTTCACCCTATAAGCAAATTCATCCCGTAATTTATCCCTCCGATGGGTTGGATGCTTTGGCATATGACTGGTAAGCAGAAAACCTCCACTGCACTGTAAACATCGTCCTCCCTCCCTTGTTATTCGCCGCGACACTTAAGCTACTTACTTTGTCATATAATGCGCATATAAATTGACTTGCGTCAGTGAGCAGCTGCAGCAAGAAAAGGTATCAAAATTCATTACTTCCAGCTAAAATCATAGTGATACAGAGCGTTTACGGAAGTAGTGCTCCTCCACAGAGATAGAAGGTTATCTATAAAAAATAGACCGCATAGTCAAGCAGATAGTGAAGACATGTGGATTTAGTTCTATCTATAATGTTCCATTTACACATAGCTATTCTTCGAATCAAAACTTCATCAGTTGAAGAAGTGCACCCATTCAACTTACGATTTGTGCTGCGACTAAGTAGTACTAGGCGTAGCAAGGGAATGCTATGCATGTAGCCTTCGAAACACGCTCGTTGATTAACGTACAACGCGACAATACGTACGCACGCATACGTACTCGTAAATATGTTATAAAAATATTATTTTATTGCTTGAGTCTACCAAAAAATTAAAACAAAATATATTTCTTACATTAAACAATTAAAAAACTCTGCGCATGAGCGATTTTTTGCAAAATATATTTTTTGCAATGCGCATATAAACAAAAGCCTTTTCCATTTAATAATTTCAGGACGGACAAGGTCACAGCTGTTTTGCTTATACCTTGTAAATCTCATCAAATCCTCTTCTCCCGTAAGTGAGATTTGAACCCGCACTCCTACAATGGTTGAAGTGTTAAAAGCGCATTCTGCCTCGGCATGTCTTAGTTGTTGTAAGCTTATCCCAATTGCCTTCTTTGCATATTTTATTCTTTACCCAGTACATACTTCGTATATTATCATGTGTTAAAGATATGCTTTTTGTTGTTGGCAGGTTTCAAAGGAAATTGGTATATTTGCTTTTGTTCTATTTATAGAATTACAAAGAATTAAACAATGTTGTCTATTTGTATGAATTAGCGGGAACCGCCCTAATTGCTTTTTCTAAATATATGAAAACATTTTTTTTCCATTTTGCTATCTGCTTGTTCAGCGACTACAAAACGAAAGAGAATAATAATATTCGAAGTGAGCGCCAGCGCAGGACACAAACATAGGGCGTGCTCAACCCGTGCTCAACCGACTCTTCCTATGCTCTCGTACATTCTGCATCTGCTGTTACAGACGAAGCCTAACTTGAAAGCTTGTGACGCTAGAAGGCAGTGACCAGTTAGTATGCCCATCGTGACCATTTAAGTCATTTCTCTTTAGATATCTAAGCAACTTTGTGACTCTTACGTCGTAGTAATTGCACATGATCTTAGACTTGTTTGAACCTCGCGCTTCTGTCGACACTTTTCCTGCTTGATGGATCAAGCCCAATATAAATGTATGTTCCGGCTGGAGCGAAGTCATTCCAATGCTTTTTTGCATTCCAGGAACTTCTTGATGAAGAAGTGTTTAGTCACAGCCATGTGAAAAAATCGCTGCTACTAAGAAACCACAGTAACAGATCAAGTTGTTGCAATTTTGGGGATAATTTGTTTCTTGACATCGGTGACATATCACGAAGTAGGGCAGTTTTCAGACGACACATATCTATGTGAGAACCCTTGTATCTCTCTCTATAAGAACCTCTCTCTCTTTAAGAAAATTTTCGGTAAGATGTCAACGGAAAACCAATAAATAGTTTGAATGTGTGCATAGTGTTACCAGAACCAAACTGAAAAACTTCATCGAAAACCACCTCTTGGCAAATACTAGAAGCTTCCTAGGATCTGTGCTTATTGCTAACTGTAACACTCCTAATAGCAGGAGTCTTAGCCTAGCGAGCGCAGGGCACGAGCGGGAAAGAAAAATAAAAAAATTATTATTGGTAACTCCAAAATATACAAAATTACTTTTGATTTCACTAAACAGCATCGTAATAAATTAAATAAGCACAACTACTACACTACACTAAAAGTTTGTCTGATTGCAACCATATAAGACGAATAATGACGATGTCTTTAGAGACACTGCAATGCACAAATAATATCCATAAGTATATATATGTATGTATGTGTGTACCTACAAATGAAGTATAGAAATACATACATCTGTACCTATGTTTATATGAATTTATGCCGCAAAAGTTAACAATCATGAACTTTCGCTCAATCTGTGGGGGTCCCCTCAAAAATACCTACACAAATTCGTATATCTTCAACCGTGCGCCCACAGCTGCGCCTGCGCCAACGGTATCCAAAGTAGAAAATGCCACCGGCAATCAAAATTTACGATAATTTCGATTCATTGCAGGCGACTGTGATTCGACTTCACTCGATGCAGTGCTTGAGTGGCAGGCAGGCGACTGTCTTTTGTTTTGGTATTCGTCGAAAATGGTGAAAATACATTAACCCATAAAAATCTTAAATTTTGTTGATCCGTTAAAGCGTACAAACAAACACATACATAGGTATCCATGGTAATAATATAATTTACAAGTGAATCTGTTGTAAATATGGTAAAAGACAACAATTGTGTTAAAGCACATTAGAGGGGCAGGGCTAGGGATGAGTTAGGCGTTCAGGCGCCTGCCCACAACTTGTCACTTAAAAAAAACTAAAATAAATATGTAAAAGCTTTTCGTTTTCTTACACATAGAGACAATTGTACATATTGCCAGAAAAACGTCAATACAACCCGCCTGACACTCAAAAACGTCTGCCTACCCAAAATGCCAATGTCATTGACGATATTACTTTGATTATTTTATTATTGCGATTTGTTGTTTGTCTCACTGTCATTGTTGGCATATTGCTGTATTTTGTGTGGTGTCCTTGTTACTTGCGGAATGTATGTATGTACGTACACCTTGCCACACATGCAATTTTGATTGTATTGTTTGTCACCACTCACAAGTTGGCATAAGACGATGAAGGCACCAATGTGGTGGCGCTCTGATCGACAAGTAACAATAGCGAAATTGTCGTCAAATGCCAAATAAAAATGGTAAAAGTTTTTCTTTTACGATTATTGTCATTGTTTTCATTGGCATGATTTGCCGCATACCAACCACAAAGGCGCTGATGGACCAAACACCAACTCCATATTGGTTGGTTACCTTTTGCACTTTACGTTGGCCTCGAAAGTGCATTTGGCGATACAATCGCGGCGCTTGTTTTCTGGGCAATATATATGTTTTTCTTTTTTTAATAGCTAAATTATATGTTGTGGTAGCGAAATTATATTATTGATGTTACTTTTACCTACATGGACATTACAATGCTAATTGACTTTGAAATTGCATTTGCATTTTTTTAAGCCTAATGATTTAAAAATTTTATTTTATAATTCTCAAGCCTTACCCTACAATTAAAACTTGGGTAATAAGATCTAGCTTAACGAGTTGTGATGAACTTCAATGTTTGGTTTTAAAATATTTTAACGTAGTATAAACTGGATATATCTGACATTATCCATGAAACATGTTATATCACATATTTATTTTGAAAAGAATTTCATTTTTTATCTGGAATTGAAATCGAAATCACAATCTTTCATAGCTATTACCGATCAATCAACAGACAAACTGAATACATTTTAACTTTCTTATTTAGTTGTAATCGTCGCCAAGCCAAGAAATAAGCCCTTTGTACATTATGTGTCGTACATACTGAACATTACATGTACATTATGTACCGTACAATACCGTAAAATAACGTACATAATATACATGTGCAGTGCAGTTGTTTTTTAAATGGTTTTATTTAGGTTGACTTGACAGACAGGCCATTGTGAACGAACTTTGTAATTGAAATTTAAGTAACTTCCCGATAAGCTACAAGCTTGAAACTTGGAATGTACTTCAGAACCCGATGGCAATGCAATAATAAGAAAAAACTCCGATAGGTGGCGCATGAATCGAAATATTTCAAAAAATCGTATTCGTGGTCCGATTTGGCTCATATTTGGAACATATAATACATACACTCCGGTAGAAGTGACATCAAAATATTTTGTAGTTCGAGGAGCGAAAAGCATACGTGGCGCAGAGTCGAGTAAAGTCTTTGGAAGGATTATGTATTGAGGACTTAGATTGTAACAAATTGTCAGGAAAGAGTCCTTGCAATAATGAGTCACTAAATGAACTAAATAAAATGAGAAATAATATGCAATTAAATAAAGACTAAAAACTTGAAAATAAAATAATTAAAAATACGTAAGGACGGGACTGTCTTCGGCTGTGCCGAAGACATCATACCTTTCATGAATGGGGCTGAACAATAATCTTATCCCGTTCGCAGTCTCCAAATAATCGGATGTATAAGATAAGAAATATAAGATCTACATATCTAAACGATTTTGAGATAAATATAAAGTAAACAAGTAAGGAAGGTTAAGTTCGGGTGTAACCGAACATTACATACTCAGTTGAGAGCTATGGTGACAACAAAAGGAAAAATAACCATGTAGGAAAATCAACCGAGGGAAACCCTGGAATGTGTTTGTATGACATGTGTATCAAATGGAAGGCATTAAAGAGTATTTTATGAGGGACTGGGCCATAGTTCTATAGGTGGACGCCATTTAGGGATATAGCCATAAAGGTGGATCAGGGTTGACTCTAGAATTTGTTTGTGCAATATGGGCATCAAACGAATGGTGTTAATGAGTATTTTAGAAGGGAGTGGGCCTTAGTTCTATAGGTGGATGCCGTTTCGAGATATCGCCATAAAGGTGGACCAGGGGTGACCCTAGAATTTGTTTGTACGATAAGGGTATCAAAAGAAAGGTGTTAATGAGTATTTTAAAAGGGAGTAGTCCTTAATTCCATAGGTGGACACCGTTTCGAGATATCGCCATAAAGGTGGACCAGGGGTGACTCTAGACTTTGTTTGTACGATACAGGTATCAAATGAAAGGTGTTAATGAGTGTTTTTAGAAGGGAGTGGGCCTTCGTTCTATAGGTGTTCGCCTTTTCGAGATATCGCCATAAAGGTGGACCAGGGGTGACTTTAGAATATGTTTGTACGATATGTGTATCAAATTAAAGGTATTAATGAGAGTTTTAAAAGGGAGTGTTGGTAGTTGTATATGTGAAGGCGTTTTCCAGATATCGACCAAAATGTGGACCAGGGTTAACCAGAACATCATCTGTTGGATACCGCTAATTTATTTATATATGTAATACCTGCCAAGATTTTAAGGGTTTTTTATTTCGACCTGCAGAACTTTGTCATTTTCTTCTACTTAATATGGTAGGTGTCACAACAGTTTTATAAAGTTTTTTCTAAAGTTATATTTCGCGTCAATAAAACATCCCTTTTTTCGTATTTGGTATAGAATTATGGCATTTTTTTCATTTTTCGTAATTTTCGATATCGAAAAAGTGGGCGTGGTCATAGTCGGATTTCGTTTATTTTTCATACCAAGATAAAGTGAGTTCAAGTAAGCACGTGAACTAAGTTCATTAAACATATGTCGATTTTTGTTCAAGTTATCGTGTTAACGGCCATGCGGAAGGACAGACGGACGACTGTGTATAAAAACTGGGCGTGGCATCAACCTATTTCGCCCATTTTCACAGAAAACAGTTAAGGTAACAAAATCTATGCCCCTACCAAATTTCAAAAGGATTGGTTAATTTTTGTTCGACTTATGGCATTAAAAGTATCCTAGACAAATTAAATGAAAAAGGGCGGAGCCACGCCCATTTTGAAATTTTCTTTTATTTTTGTATTTTGTTGCACAATATCATTACTGGAGTTGAATGTTGACATAATTTACTTATATACTGTAAAGATATTAAATTTTTTGTTAAAATTTTACTTTAAAAAAAATTTTTTTTTTAAAGTGGCCGTGGTCCTTCTCCGATTTTGCTAATTTTTATTAAGCGTACATATAGTAAAAGGAGTAACGTTTCTGCCAAATTTCATTATGATATCTTCAACGACTGCCAAATTACAGCTTGCAAAATTTTAAATTACCTTCTTTTAAAAGTGGGCGGCGTCACGCCCATTGTCCAAAATTTTACTAATTTTCTATTCTGCGTCATAAGTTCAACTCATCTACCAAGTTTCGTCGCTTTATCTGTGTTTTGTAATGAATTATCGCAATTTTTCGGTTTTTCGAAATTTTCGATATCGAAAAAGTGGGCGTGGTTATAGTCCGATATCGTTCATTTTAAATAGCGATCTGAGATGAGTGCTCAGGAACCTACATACCAAATTTCATCAAGATACCTCGAAATTTTCTCAAGTTATCGTGTTAACGGACGGACGGACGGACGGACGGACATGGCTCAATCAAATTTTTTTTCGATCCTGATTATTTTGATATATGGAAGTCTATATCTATCTCGATTCCTTTATATATGTACAACCAACCGTTATCCAATCAAACTTAATATACTCTGTGAGCTCTGCTCAACTGAGTATAAAAATGGCAAAAAACCCCCTTATCTGAACGACCGGTTGAATGGGATATATATTATATATAGCTCGATCGAAATGATTTTTGCAGGAAATCTTCTATGATATATTAGAATGTATATCACCAAGTTTCACGTTTTTATATTGGAAACTAAGGGAGAAATGGCCAAAAATCTTTCTATCTGAACGATCGGTTGTATGGGATATATACTATATATAGCTCCGATTAAAGTGATTTTCTCAGAAAATCTTCTATGATATAAATATATATCACCGAGTTTCACGTTTTTACTTTCTAAGTTGATTGTAGCAACTGACGAAGACACTACGTATGTGTCGAAACAATTGTTTTGCTCTTGTATTTTTAATTTAATAAAGACAAAAACAATAAATATATTGTTTAAACGACTTTAAGGTGTATCAATTATATATTGTCGTGTCAAGATATCTTCTATGATATATTTTAATATATATCACTGAGTGCACGCTTATAATTTCTAAATTGCGGCAGCAATGACAAAAACCGTCTTATCTGAACGGTCGGTTGTATGGGAGATATATGTTATAGTGGTCCGATCCTATCGGATCCGACAAATATCTAATATAATACAAAAATACATCCTTGTACCAAATTTCATTGAGATATCTCAAAAGTTGAGGGACTAGTTTGCGTTCAAACAGACAGACGGACGGACGGACAGGCGGACATGGCTATATCAACTCAGTTCGTCCCCCTCATCAATTCGGTATACTTAATGGTGAGTATATCTTCTATATATATTTCTCAATGTTACAAAGATTGGAACAAAGTTATAATACCATTTCATGTTCATGAAAGGTAAAAACAAATTTTAAGTTAAACTGTTTTATTGAAAACAGTACTTGCATGAAGTAATAATAATATTAAAAGCTAGAAAATAATTAGGTAGGTCCTAGGTACTAGTCATCACACTCCTCATCAATCTTGGGCGTTGCTCAGACAATTAAATAAAAGCATTGGACGCGTCTAGATTGATGAGGATTATGATGACTAGTACCTAGGACCTACCTAATTATTTTCTAGCTTTTAGTATTATTATTACTTTACGTAAGTATTGTTTTCAATAAAACCGTTTAACTTAAAACGTTTTTTAAAATTATTTTTGTATACTACGTACCGCATAGTACAGTACATTACTTACCATAAGTCGTAGCACATTTAGCATATATACATTACGTACCGTTTAGCGGAATACATTATTTATACGGTACATTAAATATACGATAATGTACGTTGTGTACTGGAATATACTGCGCTATATACTACAGTACATAATGTACATGTAATGCACTGAAGTCTATGGAGAGTTATGTTTATGTAATACATTATACTGTACAACGCACAATGTACATGTAACGTACTGCTCTGTACGATACATAATGTTCATGTAACGTACTCTACTGTATTCTACATAATGTATTGCACGGTATGTTAGGTAATGTATATGCATATCGTAATGTACTCTATTGTACTGTACTTTCCATATCGTTTGGTATATATGTGCTGTACTGTACGATACGTAATATCATAACATTACGTTAATTTATCCTCTTTGGTTTAGTAGCCAAATTGCTGGGCCACAATCTCTCCAGCGCTTCATGTCTGCTGTCAGTGTTTTTCTCTCATATCCCATTTTTCTCTCTTTCCTTACCATTTCAGTTCTCCTCCTTTCTCATCCATAATACCAAAAGGTATTGTCTTCCTCTACCTTTGTCACTATCTTTCTCCTTCACCATCTGCCCCTTTCTATATATCTCCCTCTCCATCTCCCTCTCCCCGACCCTCTTCTTTTCCATCTGCTAAGTTGCACCGAAATTCATTGATTGATTTTTTCTCAGTCTGTAATAAACACCTTGAAGTCCCAGGTTTGTATTCCCACCCTGCCAAAAAAAAATTTAGAACATTGATCAAGTGACATTTTAAGCATTCTTTCACAAACACATACATATCTATGTATGTACATACATATGTATGTAAGTTATTTAACGATCATTTTCACTTAAACTCACAAACTGTGCATCAATTTAGACACTAATGGTGTTAACACCTTTTTTATTTCTATACTAATTAATAACAACAAAAATTTGTTCTATGTTGGTAGAAAAGATGCAATAAGAGCGAACTGTTTGTAGACAAAGTACGCATGCGCAAATCATATATGAAAACGCTTTTTTGATGCAGTCTCTTCTAAACAAGCAAACGAATAAATAACCTCAAGAAATGGGCTAAGTGAATACGAAACACCGGGGCAGTGGTGTTGTATGTGCCAATAACGGTAATCTATTTGAAAGTATGTCGCGCTGTCAAAGTGAAAGAATTTCTTTGGCTAAAAGGGCAAATAAGGTGCTGGTTTGTTAAATTTTAAAATGAAAATGATGTTTTTAAAAGTTTATAATTTTTTTTTCGTTTACTGTTATTTTGAAGCAACAACCAACACTTGCAAGTTAATGCAATGAGAATAACTGTAAAAGAAAGCATAGCACGTTTAATTGACGCGCTTTTGTCCACTGATTGACTTGCTGAATAAATGATCAGCTTCATATAAATAATGTTTTTGTATTTGTATATTTATGTATGTATTTGACAGATGCATTAGATGGGCGGCATTAGTGCATCTTTGATTGACTTGCTTTCATCTGCTTTGTCAGTTCATGGATGTTTATTTGTCTGCGTGTACATGCGGCATCACACCCCACCCCGTGCCAATGAATGCATTGTTGAATGAATGCAATCATAGACAAAGAAAAATAAAAATCGATTAATCAATCAAAAGCTCATTGCTGTCAAATGGACATCAACAAAATGTTTTACAATAACAATTTGATTTGTTTTATAAGTTTTTTCATTTAAATTCCTTTGAACATTTTTATCGTTGGTCTTTGACTGTACTTTTGCGTTAGTGAAGTAAAATCTATGTTTTTTATACCCAGTGCATAACTGTTGAATATTAAGACACATACATATTTTGGATCTGACCCATTCATCCGAATAGAACCAGAACGAGCTCGGGCATAAATTTGCAGAATTAGAACTCATTATAAAAAAATTATTTGACCCTATCATAATTTCATGGTTTTAGAAACTCAGAAGGGAACGAATTTCACTGCAAAGGTCTTTAGTGCCAGGAATCTGCATGGAAGTACCTACAGAGTCGAAAGTGCATTTTATACAATGATAGACTTCATTTTTTTTTATGTTTGGACGTTAGGGTAGCGCACTGCCATGAGGCGGTCCATTGAAACCAGGTTTATGTGTCCACACTCCTTTGGACAGCCGTTAGACATAACGTTACGGAGGAAAGGCGATTTAATCCCCACTGCTCCGCATGCGCATTTCTCTGCGCTCCCTTTCAGCGTGCATCAATCGCGTCATGAAACTTGAAAGACTATTTTATTTACAGCAGTCAAAGACTGCCTATTAGCGGAACTGAATTCCATATGGAAGAATTCTGTTTGTGTACGGAAAGTCTTTCATTAAAAAACGAGTGCAATGACACATGACGTGTTCTATGTTTTCCAATTCGCCGGATTCTATCCTATGCTTATGAAAATACTTCTTGAAACCACCATACTCACTCAATATCTGCGTGTGATGCTAGTTTGGTTCGCCGTGCTTCCGCTCATACCATTCCTCTTTATATTCTGAACTAACGTGAATGTCCAGCGCCCTCTCCTCTATTTTTTCCACCGTTCTTGCCACCTGTCATAAAAATCTGCCATTTCCTTTGACACTAGATCTACTGGCATTTTCCGGGATAAAACAAGGATCGCTTCTTCAGATACCGTCCGATAAGCATTTGATATTCGTATAGCAATAATACGGTATGCCTCAAATATATCTTTTTGGTGGGTAATTTTAGATCATTGGCACACGGGTGCAGCGGGTAATATTATCGAGGTGGCGACGATGGACAGTAGCTGATATTGGGCTCTACTAACTTTAGAAACTTTCTCTCCCACCACCCTGAAGTGCTTCTTTAAAGTAAGTTTTGATTCAAAGTTTACTCTTTAATATTTCATTTGCGAGTATGAATTTGTTTGATCGTCTTCTATGGTTGGGACTAACTCATCCACAGTCCGCTTTTAGCTCACCAAAACCACTTCTCTTTTATTGTTAGCCAACACCACCCCATGCTTGTCAGCCCGTCTTACTACGTCGTCCTTACACAATGTTTTGAGTAGATCCAGTTTCCCCCAGCGGGTTAGGGGGCAGAATCTACCCTCGGTAGTTATGCCTATCATAAGAGGCGACTAAAATACCAAATTCAAGGGGCTGTATAGCGCAACCTTTCGGGTTGACAGCGCAATATATAGCTTCTCCAAACCCAATTGTCAACCTCACCTATCCGCGGCGAATCCTGTTTCACTAACATACGAGGCTTTGGCGACCCAAGCTCCTCATGGAACTTGGGGGTGGGGAGGGAGGGATGATGGCCTGAAGGTTTAATGTGGCCATATAAATCGTTTCCGAGATGGTCGGGCTAGCACCTTAATGGTGCTGTATTAACGGAGCGTACCGGATCTGTATCTGGCAAAGGACCATCACAGCGATAACACTCCCCAAAGTCATCGATACAACAACAACAATAACAACAACAGTAGATCCAATTTCTTGGCCACTGCTACTACGAAAATATTATCTACATAGCCGAAAATTTGCGTGCCTCGGGGAAGGTCGATTTGAGGCACACCGTCATACATCGCACTCCAGAGCCGTGGCCCAAGAATAGATCCCTGAGAGACGCCGCCGGCGATATTTTGCTTTCTTGGTTTCTCGTAAGTGTCAATAAGAAGTCCTCTGTTCCAAAAATAACTGCCAATTATTCTGCGCAGGTAAGCAGATATGCCAAAGTTTCGTAGCACCATGATTATCTGCATCCAGTTTTTAATATCCAATATAATCAGTGCACAGAGTAATCATTCATCTTCAGCAGAAGCGCTGGGTGTAAAATTTACGACTCCACCCGATCTTCACCTAAATTTTTCTTACAATTTTATTTTCTTAAATTTTTTCGAAGCAATTGCTCCAGCACACCATAACACACTGCAGCTCACTTCAATGCAGAAAATTTAATGTGGACAGCGGGTGTGTTGCACGTCCCTCAAAGCATTACACTTGCTGCCACAGTCAAGTCAACTAAAATCTCATCAATTATGGTGGAGGTGCGGCAAGAAAATTGAACGTATCCATTTTAGAGAAAAATGTTCAAAATAAAATGATGCGTTAATGAATTGGGCGTCAAAATTATTGCTTAGCGCTTTTGTAGCACGAGTGAATACTCGTATGTTTTGTTGTTGCCATTTTGGTCTCTTTTGTCAGAGATTTGATTGCAGGTGTTTGAGAAATGATTGAATGCTTTGTTGAGTGGAAACTTGACAGAAACTTATCGATATTGTTGATTTTGAAGAAAGAAAAATGCTAAGAAATTACAAAGCTAATTTAAAATAAAAATCTTTTTTTTTGCCTATATAAAAATTACGCTGCATGTGTGTCACAGACGTCCACAGGTTTTAGCAGATTTTTAAGAAACTTTCACTCCAAGCCTATGACACTCCTTATCTAACATTTGTAAAAGTATGTGGTGCCTTATCCCCAGGAAGCAGAAGCTTAATCAATCCGAATGTAATATTTAAGAACAAACCCTCCCATGAGTATCACCAAAAACGGAAGCAGCGTAATTATGGTACACTTGGGCGTAGGAGTGGGAGGGGGAGTGAAAGTGTGAATTTGGAATTTCGAGGGAGAGTAGGAGTAGGAATTGACAGTTAGTTTGAGAAAAAGTTAGAGCTAATGGAAGAAGGACATGAATAAAAGGAATAAAAAATATAAATAAATGCAAAGCGCGATAGCCTCCGAAGAGATGTGAGGCCGAGCTCCTCTTCCAATTTGCATAGTGCCCTTTTTAAGTTTTCCTACAAATTTCCAGGAGGAAACCTACATGTTCCATATCAATTCCGAACGGATTTGCAAGCTACATGAGCTTTCACAGAAAAGCTTTTCATGACAGAACAAACTCGGACGATTTGCTAAATCACTGCCTAGGGGCGAGCGCGCTAAGAAACACGTTTTCTTAATTAAAAAAAAAAAAAAACTAGTTTTCGTAATTTTTGATGTTGCTTTGTTGTGGACTTGAACCCAAAATAATCAGCGTGGTAGGCAGAGCACGGTACCACCACACCACGACGGCTGCCGTATAAATTCGAACTTAACTAAGGATGATGAAAATGGACCTTAATATTGCAGTTGTTTGTGCTGATGCCCACTTCTTCTGTTCGCTCAGTCATAACTCCTCGTTTATTTCTCGTCTACTTACAGCCTTTTCTAATATCTCCACTGCCTCTCTCAATTTTTTTCGAACTCTCTCTTATCAGCGCTCTGCTTTTTGCTTTCTTTTTCTGCTATCTGTGTCTTTTTCTATTCCCTCTTTCTTTTTTCTCCCATCAATCCATCCTTTTTTCCTTTGCTTCTCCCTCTTTTCTTATTCCTTGTTCCTCTACTTGCAATCTTTTCCTTTCCTTCCCCATTTTCTTCCTTACCTCTTTCGTTTTTTATTTCTTGATCTCCTTCTTCTCCCTTTACATAACTTTCCTTGTATCTGGCTCTCAGTCTTAAGCACCGACTCTCTCTACTTCTCCCTCTTGACACTTTCTTCATCCCTTGAAGTAACACAAAATAGGTGAATGAGGTTGATTAACATCGCTGATGGCTGTGTTACAGGTTGAGGGAAATACAACACAAAAGCTGAAAGTGGAATCACAATTCATAGAGTCGAACAGTATGTCACAATTGATAAATGAGGTAAACTTGTAGCACTAGTGGAATATGGCAATACTGGAAAACTCGGAAATTTCATGAGCGTCGCAATATATAGCTACTCCAATTGTAAACCTCACCTTCCCGTGGCGAATTCTATTTTTTTTAACTGCCGAGGCTCTGGTGGCCCCAAGTTCCTCATGAATCTAGGGGTCGGAGAGCGGTAACGCCTTCAACGTTTCATGTGGTTATACTAAATCGTTAGCGAGATGGTTGGGCTAGTACCTTAATGATGTTTGTTACCGGAACGTACCGCATCTGCATCCGGCAAAGGACCATTAACAACGATAACAGTCCCCAAGGCCTTCGGGTGTATCATTATCGCTACAAAAGCTACAACAACAATATGGCCGTCGGTAAAATCACTCGCAACTGGTGAGCCTATATTAAAGGAATGTTGATATTCTCGCATGTATTTTTTATCCCCATAGATAACTTGTAACTCTAACGCCTATGCGACATCCTTTAACTTTGACATTATCGTTTGAGGGGGTGGGACTGGAAAAAATTGATAAATAGATTTATAAGGACAATCCTATGTAAATATACCGATATATGGATTCACACTCGAATTCCGAACCCCAAATTTCAATAATTTTTTGAATTTTTTCTCCAGGTGTAATTTCCGAATTTCGAATGTTTATGGCAATCAATACTCTTTGGTAACAAATTAATTAAACAAAATTATGTCAACCAATGTAAATTAAGACCCACTAACGACCAGGAAACAATGACCAAAATCACTGATACAAAAGTGAGGTTATGTCAACCGCACTGGCTGGCTAATCACAAAACAGTAGCAAATGGCGTGAAATGTTTTGTATAGGGAAAAAAGTGAAAAAAATTTCGTACACACTTGTATGTATGCGTAATTTTCTTATAGCTTATAATAACAACAACAATAATCTACCAAAATATTTTTTGCACTACAAAAAATTGAAAATTTTGTTGACAATTTTCTAAAAGACACCCGCTGATATGGCGCTTGACTTATATTCACATACGCTGCTTCTAGCATAGACTTGCAATAAAGTCTAGCGCATGTTGCACGCAGCAAATTCAGTTTAAGTGGCAAGTGTTGTTGCTATTATTGTTAGCTGCTGTTGCTGATAATTAGTCGCATATATGTGCAGCGATATATATTTATTGGCAAACTTATGCAAAATTTGTGGCAAGTCATTAAAGTTGCATTGCGTGCTTGCCTGAGTTTGTGTTTGAGTTTTGTTGCGCATTAAATTTTTTATTTAACAACTCTATTAGTTATGTGTGTATGTGTATGTATTAAATATTGTTTTAACTATTTTGTTGTTTTTTTTTTTTAATATTACTAATTTACCCACATTAGTTCGCTAATAAATTTACTGTGTCAACGGCGTATTGCATAAAAGCGCATGCGCATGCGCTAAACACGCGATAAATAAATAAATGTTGCGCTAATTTAAATGGCAGTGGACAGTGTTGATCGCTGTTCAATTCGAATGCAGTCGACAATTTGATTAATTTATTTCATACATTTGATTAAATTTTCTTTTGGACCAAGTATCTTAGTAGCATTTTTCCTTGTTTTCTTTTTTGTGAGTAAAAAGCTCATACAAATATATGAAGACTCCCTTGCCCAGGCCGAAGCATAACTTAAAAAATTCCTGGGGCTCTTTACTGTCGAGGATATTTAGGCCGAGCTTCTTTTCCTACTTGCATCGTGCTCCCCTTTTTAAATTTCTCAACAAATGAGCGGAAAGATATCTATTGGTTTTATGCTGACTCTAAACGGCAGTGGCAAGGCAGATGAATTTTCACTGAAAAGCTTTTATGGCAGAAATACCCTAGAATTACTTGCTGCACCACTGCCAACCGGTGATCTCAGTTTGCCCGGAACTTGAACCCAGATGCTCCGGTGTGGTAGGCAGAGCACACTGGCACTACATCAGGGCGACTGCAGCTAGAACTTATGGCACTTTTTATACTCAGTTGAGCAGAGCTCACAGAGTATATTAACTTTGATTGGATAACGGTTGGTTGTACAGGTATAAAGGAATCGAGATAGATATAGACTTCCATATTTCAAAATAATCAGGATCGAAAAAAAATTTGATTGAGCCATGTCCGTCCACCCGTCCGTCTGTCCGTCAACACGATAACTTGAGTAAATTTTGAGGTATCTTGGTGAAATTTGGTATGTAGGTTCCTGAGCACTCATCTCAGATCGCTATTTAAAATGAGCAATATCGGACTATAATCACGCCCACTTTTTCGATATCGAAAATTTCGAAAAACCGAAAAAGTGCGATAATTCATTACCAAAGACGGATAAAGCGATGAAACTTGGTAAGTGAGTTGAAATAATGGCTCAGAATAAACAATTAGTAAAATTTTGGGCAATGGGCGTGGCACCGCCCACTTTTAAAAGAAGGTAATTTAAAAATTTTGCAACCTGTAATTTGGCAGTCGTTGAAGATATCATGATGAAATTTGGCAGGAACGTTACTCCTATTACTATATGTTTGCTTAATAAAAATTAGCAAAATCGGAGAACGACCACGCCCACTTTAAAAAAAAATTTTTTTTGAGTCAAATTTTAACAAAAAATTTTATATCTTTACAGTATATAAGTCAATTATGTCAAAATTCAACTCCAGTAATGATATGGTGCAACAGAATGCAAAAATAAAAGAAAATTACAAAACGGGCGTGGCTCCGCCCTTTTTCATTAATTTGTCTAGGATACTTTTAATGCCATAAGTTGAAGAAAAATTTACCAATCCTTGTGAAATTTGGTGGGTGCTTAGATTCTGGGACAATAACTTAGTTCTGTGAAAAAGGGCGAAATCGGTTTAGCAACTCATTCGCTATTTCCATTTGAAATTTTATAAGTGGCAATGGCTTGGCATTATGCTTTACCATTTTGAGGTGTTTGCGGTACAAAAGCCGGGAATTCGTAATTGCCGTTCCAAAACATCAGTAAAATATTCTCATGTACCATTTAACAGTTCGATGATTGACCTTATAAAGTTCCATAAGCATCTCAGAGAGATCAACTCCCCCCCATCTGCTTGTCGTATCTGATACAATAGCTGGTCTTGGACATCTATAAATTGCTTGTCTTTTGCGCTCCAACGGCGACATGTTCCAATTGGCTCATCTCCAACAAATGTAGATAACAACCCCTCACCTTTTTCCAAAATTTCGTTCACATTTTTTTCTTAAATCTCAGCCTCATCAACTTCGCTCTCTTCATCAGAAGACTCGTCCCAATCAAACTCCAGAGCTGCTTTTATATCTACTTCAGAAGGTCCTTTGCGTGGTTTGTTCATATCTTCGATTCTAATGTTTTTGCTATCACCGTTGCCCGAAGTTGCTTACAAGCAACTTAAGAAAAGAAAAAATTATAGATTCCAACTATGCAACTTGTTTTTAAATATTTTAATGCTTCCTTTTTATTTCACCTTTTAGTGTTACAACTGCGTATTTAATTTTTTAATTAACTATTTATAAGTATTTTTAACAATTTTTTTTGTTTTGCACTAAAAGTTCAGCACGCTTGATATGATCGATTAAACTCCGAATAAAGCATCACCGTTACGTTAATTGCTACACAAATTACACTTTTTTTATTGCTTTTCTTTTCTAAGGACTGTAATTAAGCAGCTCGATGCGTGACTTGAGGAGTTAGTTTTGTTTGGTTCATATAAAACGGTACAAAAAGTCAAAGCTGATTTTAAGCAACTTTGGGGTCGAAAGGGTTAAGTGAATTAGGCTACTATGTAATGAAACGCTGATCAGGACACCGATTCAGAAGTCTCTTATCTCTTGACGCATCAGCATGATAAGATATCTAGCTTTTCACTTTCAATTTCAATTTAATTGCTTGGATTTTGCTAGTTTTTTTTTGCCATTTATTTATATCTTCTTTTAGATTTTCTTTATTTATCGTTTTTGTTGTTGTGTTTGAGTCACTTTGCGCTTTATGTGATTTTTCGCCCTACAGTTTGTTGTTGTTTCTAGCTTATACTATTTAAAGTTGTTGTCACCATCGCCTTAACAACATATTTTACAAGCAATAAAGTTGTTCCACATTTGCGAATCTACATCGTAAACTTCAGTTGATATCTCACTCAGCTTATTTACTTGCCACACATGGCAGCGGACAGCAGACAAGAGGCAGCAAGGAGCAAGCAGCGTTTACAAATGACGCTAAAAGCAATAGCCAACAGCGATGACTCTTAGTCAGAAAATAAGGCGCGCTAAAAAGGAAAAAATCTAAAGATTCAACAACAACAAAACAACAATGCATGCAAAATCGCATACATAGCAATGTGTCACATAAACATTAGTTCACTTTTTGGCTTTAAGCAGCAGTATAGCAACAAATAGCAGCGCCAACGCAGCAACATCTATACATACATACATTCATATATTCATAGAATGCACTAAATTCTGTGTCGATCCATATACAAAAGCCCCTGAAATGGCTAAGGATGTGCCGGTGTTGGTTTAATGACGCGCCAGTGCACTATGGGCCATAAATCTTTGGGATGTTGGCAAAGAACCGACCCTGAGGAACTGTACCGGCACATGTGCCTATGGTGCATTTCAGGTTGTTGATTAAGAACTTCTATTCAGGTTTGCATTTTGAGATAAATACAAAAAAGTGATGTGAAATTGTGTTTATGAAAATAAATTTGAAAATTTGCAAATAAATAAAGTAAATTTCTTATATATTTAAATGTCTTGAATATAAATTTGAAGTCTGCAAATGTATTCGAACTCGGATTATATAAGAATGAATAAGGAAGCATGGATTCGCCTCACAGATGTTCAACATTAGCATTTGGAGTTCATAACAGGATACATTACTTGAGGTTGGTATCTAAATTTTTGTTTGTTTTTATATTTTTTCCGCGCAAATAAAAAAAAATAATGGTTCAAAATAATTCTGGGACCAATCCTAAAACAAATAAAAGTTTAAGATAAACTTCAAGGGTTAAACAAATATATTTTCTGTTAATTTTTCACAAACTTCTTTTTCGCGTAATATCGTGACAACTGCTAAACTAATTGTCCTATTTGCTTAGCATTTTTTCTAAAAGATCGACTTAATGTTTGATATTTGGAATATAATGACCGCCATTTTCGAAAATGTCGTATTTATTATGTATTGGAGGGAAGGAAAGGTAATATTAAAGAGAGAGTGAGACTGATAGTGAAAGGAAGAGTGACCATGATACTAATAGGTTGATAGGGAGGTGGAGCTAGAGAAAAAAGAAAAAATAGTGAGGATACGGGAGAAAGGGGAGGGAGATTTTTATTGAGATATCAAGGAAAAAAACAGATAAAGTGAGAGAAGGAGGCGAGATGAGAGTGGTACTATACGATGGAAACTTATTGAAACTATTTTAAAATACGCAGATAAATACGTTTTTTAATTAGAAAAAAGTTTTTCTAAGCGGAGTTGCCCTTCGACAGTGATTTGGCAAACACTCCGAGTGTATCTAAAAAGCTTCTCAGTGAAAACTCATCTGCCTTGTAAATGCCGTTCACAGTTTGCGTAAAGCATGTAGGCCCGTCTCGCCAATTTGTAAGAACTTTGAGAAATGAGCACAACGCAAATTCGAAGAGAAGGTCAGCCTAAAATTTCTTCGGAATTTATCGTGCCTTGTATTCACTTTAATTTAAATAAAAGTTAGGACACGAACAATAACCTTTTTTTCAAGGAAATCAACCAGAGGCCAATCTTTTCGAAAAATCTAATTTACGGTTCAAGAAGGAGTGTAAGAGGAAAGATAGTTGCAAAGGCAATGCGACGGAAGAGAAAGAAGAGAAGAATAATTGAAAGAGGAGGCGTTATAAGACGGGACATGACAAGTTTAAAGAAGGAAAAAGGCGGAAGATGGGGGCGGAAGGTGAAGAAACAGAGGAAGAGGGGTTGTCTAGTAGACGAAGCAGATATAGAGCTAACGAAAGAAACGAAAAAGTGTCATAAGGATAAAATTAGGAAATGATGGGAGATGTACCACAGATTTGCTGCTTTTTAAACTTTCTTAAGAAATGATAGACTTTCATATTTTATACTTACAGGTTTCATAAAAGTTCCATTTGTGAATCTTGTTGAGAATCCATTAATTGGCATTTCGAACAAGCAGACCGAATAACTTTTACAACAAAACGTCAGAAGAATAACGGGGGATGCGAGGGGTTGAATAGCGCAATTCAAAGCACTCTCTGAGGATACATATACACACATGCCTCGGAGTAAAAAAGTAGATTTGACGTACGAATGAACACCTTCCAATCCCATGCTACTTTAATCTTTATGGTGCTTATGATATGTTTAGTTTCTTCATTTTCTTCTGCTTCTTCTAGTAGCGATAAAGAATTTCACATTTCAACTGCTTCGGTAATTAGCTTTTGATCATTTAAATAAGTCGACCGTCCCACTGTGCGATGCTAAGTTGCCTGCGCTGCTTTACATTGTTGCTGCCATGGAACGCTCGGCAATTGTCGCAACTACACAACGTTACGGCGGCAACATATTGGACGCTTAAAAAATATGTCGGACAGTGTTGCATAAATTGTATGTAATAAACAGCCATACATACAGACAAAAACACGTGCATATGAGCTAGCCACCGAGAAGATACTTGGGCCCACAAGCACACATGCACATACACACAAACATTTCTACATACGACATATCACGCCGGCTGCTCCGCGAAAATAATAGCAAACGTCTTTTTAGCGAACGCACCAAATTTTATTTAATTTCTATTTTTTTCACTTTTTCGTACGAATTTTTCTCCACTGCGTAAAAATATAACAACAAAATGTGAAAGAAAAACAACAACAAAATTACATATTGCAACGAAAAGCGCAAAAGATGTCAACAAAATAGCGATAAGCGCTGATATCGGCTCTGCTGACACAATAAATTTGTTAATTCGGCTGCATAATGGTGGAGCTCCTGACCGACCGACTGAGCTCTACACGCAGACATGTGGCACGCGGCAATTTTGTACGTAATTTTTTAATAATAAAGTAGATCTTAAAAGCTTGGGGCATTAAAAAGGCAAACATGAGTATGTAAATGTAGCTACGTGTGTACTTTTATAAAAACTTTTTGCGACATACATATTTACATAGGTGCGTAGGTGCTTGGTGAAAAATAAGTCTGCGCTATCTTGAAAGCTGGATCTTTGTTATATTATTTTTTTTTGTTTCTATCTACTTGTGTTATTTATATAGTACCTTCGTTTCATCCAGAGATTTATCGAATTTACTATAAGTTGGTATAACGCCGAAGTAAAGATAAGGAGAAACAACAAGTCAACTCTTTGGTTATGCAACTCTACCTGCGAGAATATCCTGTATTAGGACCTGCCCCCAGCAGGTCGGGTTAAGAAGGCATTGCTATATGAACATAAGCAGGAATAACTTGAAGGCATTATAATCCAAATTAATAGTATCGCATATTAGAAGAAAGTGTCGAGCATCGCTGGCGCCCAGTATTATCGAAGTGATGATTTTGTTGATGAGATGGCCAGGAGATATTCCCAAACGAATGTGAAGGAGGCAACAGTGCGTGTAGGAAGCGCACTATATTGTGGCGAATATTAGAAGTTCTATACATAACTGAGCTGCTACAAAATTCATACACAACAACAATAAAGCAAGCAGCCACACTTGTGTACATGAACTCATCAAAGTAAGCCATTTACACATATAATAGAAGGCCACGAAGATTATTTCACACACATAACCAGCAGCTTAAAGCAAAGAGATTATCTCACAAACACATATGTAGTCATCAGCTAAGAGCAGAAGTTGTTACTCACACATACACATGCATATAGCTAAATAAACAAGTATGAGATGCAACTGTTCTAAAAGGCATGTACGTCAAACGTCTAAGCCTTAGGAGAAATGGTCGAACGAGGTAACCGAGAGTATAAAAGCAGCTCAGACTGAGGAATCAGTAATCAGTTGATTTAAACAGGCTAGTAGTAAAGTATAATTGAATTTGTGAAATACTACTCCCAAAGTAGTCTAAATAAAGGCCAATTTGCAATACTGAATATTGGAGTTATTTATTCGACAGTTCAGCGATTCGAGCGTTAGCAGAAGGCGCATAATTATCAGGAAATCCCCAAGATTTGTTACAATATTATCTTTTCGGACAAAAACTTGGAAGACTCTATTCGGGAAACAAATTTATGAAGCATATTATGGTCATATTTGGATGAGAATGGAGCGAGTTTCCCTCTAAAGATACTTTCGATCGCCATCAAATAGCATTCACTAGAACACTGGCACTTCTCCGATAACTTTCATCAAATTTTCTCTCGGTTTTTCTAAAGTCTTGCAGCTGAAATAAACGTGCACCGAAACAACGAACTCCCTCTAACAAAACTGCTAGTGTCGTAAAGAAGAGAATTCCATTAATCACTTCACAGGTGCCTTCGAGGCAGCTTTGCGGTCGACATAAAACCTTACATTTGTCTGTTTCTATGTTTGTGAGCACGGCTTTTAGAAGGTTTTTCCGATGTTAGAAAATTGCATCCTTCTAACAAGCTCCCTCTACTGTAAGGATTAGGATAAAGAGGAGTCAGTTCATCACTTTCTCTGTGAGCATAGTTTTCAAGAGACTTTCGGGTGTAAGAAGAGTGCATGTAACCGACAAGCTTCTTCTACCGGTAGTGTAATAATCAAGTGGAAGAGAGGTCCATCAATCACTTCCTCTAGGAGAAAAGTTTTTTTCGAGAGAGTAAGTACGAAAGTACCTTCAAGGCAGTCTGGCTGTCGACAAACGTCGGCTCTGAGAAAATACTGTCTGGAAACAGTTTGTCTGCTTGGAACTCCGCATAGGATACATTGCAGGTGTCTGGAAGTCGGTAAGACTGATTAATTTACAGATGCTTAGCTTTTATTTTTGAATCGTCTGTGTTGACTGTAGTGTCAAGAAAGATGACTCTTCCCGAAACAGCAACTTAAACTACAATTGAAGCCGTAACTGAGACCGTGGGTTCTCTACTTCTTCGTATTGGCCACGACTTCTCATCTTCATGGGCCCCAACATTGCTACCATGTTTATCATCACCATAATAATCTATCTTCTTCTCCTCTTCCATATTTTTTCATACCGGTTTTTGTTTTTTATGATTTGGTTTATGTCCACTCTCTCATTATCTTATCATCTCTCTCATATCAACTCAACTACGTAGTTTTGGATCCCTCGGCACAGTGAGGTAGAACTTTTACCGATCGAAATATTTTTGGGCGTCTCTCACATCACTTCTTTACTGGAATTTCAAAAAGCGAGCTACGTTGGGAGGTAGTGGAGCTTGATATATAAAGTACTTCAACCTATTGCAATCCAAGGCAACCAAATGCAATTCAGTCCGACCAAATGCAACGTAGGTGGCAAACAATAAAATGTCAAAAATTCATAATCATATTTTGTTGCTGCTCCAATTCAATTACACTCCTTTGTACAATGTTTGGTGCTGCTGCTGTTGCGCCCTCATTGCACACGCAGCAATTGCAAGTAGAAAAAATTTCGCTTGGCTTTCTTACGAAAAAAAAAGTATTTTCACATTTAACTTACGACACTTCCCTGTTTGGCAACTGACGTCTCTCTCGTTTGGCCCTGCTATGAATTTCGGTTATTACTGTTGATGTAGATTTTGTTGTTGGTAGCGTTGTTGCTGCCACTTTTCCACCAGCAACAATTTGTAAATATATTTATGAGTGCTGTCAATCCGAAATGTAGTTCGAAGACACCAAAGATACAAATACAAATTCAGTTGCTTTACATAAATAATTTTAATATGAAGGTGCAGCTGCAGCAAATGTCTACGAAAAAATAAAAACCAACACAGCGACATACTAAAAAAAAAAAAAAAATCACGAAAGCATATTCATATGTGGCTATGTAAGTATTCATGGTGTAGCAAAAATAATTTAAGTTCAGCAGGTAGAAACGTTAATAAAAAACCTGCGATTCTTTTTTTGATATAAAAATGGAAATTAAATTTGAATTTCTAAAATCCAATTGATTTGCATGCGAAGTGCACAAATGCGTGACAGTTTTGACGAATGTACACATACCTATTATTAGAAGAGTGGGTAGTAAAGGGAAATGATTTAGTATGATAGTTATGGTACTATTAATGTACACTTCGACTCGGTCGAAAAAAATGTTGCAAATTCAATACATTTTTATACTCAGCTGAGCAGAGCTCACAGAGTATATTAACTTTGTTCGCATAACGGTAATCCGTAACGGCATAAACTAATCGAGATAGATATAGACTTCTATATATCAAAATAATCTGGGGGAAAAAAGAAATTCATTTAGCCATGTCCATCCGTCCGTCCGTCCGTCCGTAAACACGATAACTTGAGTAAATTTTGAGGTATCTTGATGAAGTTTGGTATGTAGGAAATCGGACTACAATCACGCTCACTTTTTTGATATCGAAAATTTCGAAAAACCGAAAAAGTGCGATAATTCATTACCAAAGACGGATAAAGCGATTAAACCTGGTAGGTGCGTTAACCTTATGACGCAAAATAAAAAATTAGTAAAATTTTGGACAATGGGCGTGGCACCGCCCACTTTTAAAAGAAGGTAACTTAAAAGTTTTGCAAGCTGTAATTTGGTAGTCGTTGAAGATATTATGATGAAATTTGGCAGGAACGTTACTCCTATTACTATATGTGTGCTAAATAAAAATCAGCGAAATCGGAAGACGAAAATGCCCACTTAAAAAAAAAAATTTGTTGAAAGTCAAATTTTAACAAAAAAAAGTTTAATATCTTGACAGTATATAAGTAAATTATGTCAACATTCAACTCCAGTAATGATATGGTGTAACAAAATACAAAAATAAAAGAAAATTTCAAAATGGGTGTGACTCCGCCCTTTTCATTTAATTCGTCAAGAATACTTTTAATGCCATAAGTCGAACAAAAATTTACCAATCCTTGTGAAATTTGGTAGGGGCATAGTTTCTATGATGATAACTGTCTGTGAAAATGGGCGAAATCGGTTGAAGCCACGCCCAGTTTTTATACACAGTCGACCGTCTGTCCATCCGCTCAGCCGTTAACACGATAACTTGAGCAAAAATCGACATATCTTTACTAAACTTAGTTCACGTATTTATCTGAACTCGCTTTATCTTGTTATAAAAAATGGGCGAAAGCCGACTATGACACACCCACTTTTTCCATATCGAAAATTACGAAAAATGAAAAAATGCCATAATTCTGTACCAATTATGAAAAAAGAGATGAAACATGGTAATTGGATTGGTTTATTGAAGCAAAATATAACTTTAGAAACAACTTTGTAAAATGGGTGTGACACCTGCCATATTAGGTAGAAGAAAATGAAAAAGTTCTGCAGGGCGAAATCAAAAGCCCTTGGAATCATGGCAGGAATAATTTTCGTGGTATTGCCTATATAAATAAATTAGCGGTACCTGACACATGACGTTCTGGGTCACCCTGGTCCACATTTTGTCGATATCTCGAAAACGCCTTCGCATATACAACTAAGGGCCACTACCTTTTAAAACCCTCATTAATGCCTTTAATTTGATACCCATATCGTACAAACACATTCTGGAGTCACCTCTGGTCCACCTTTATGGCGATATTCCGAAATGGTGTCCAGCTATAGAACTATGGCCCACTCCCTTTTAAAATACTCTTTAATACCTTCCATTTGAAACCTATGTCATACAACTACATTCCAGGGTTACCCTAGGTTCATTTTGCGAAATAATCATTTTCCCTTATTTTGTCTCCTAAGCTCACAGCTTAATATGTAATGTTCGGTTACACCCGAACTTAGCCTTCCTTACTTGTTTTTCTTGCAAACACACAAAGGGAGTTCAGGATTTTGTGCAAATGGCCCAGCATCATTGCATTGCAAACTTGTGTGGCTTATATTTTACAATACACTAACAAAATACACGGCTATGCATTTCCTACGTCATGGTTCAATACGCCACATCAAAAAGCGTAGTTTATTTTTACAATATTGAATAGCCAATTAACAAATGTCAAAATAAAACAATATTTGCAAAGAAAAAATAAAAACGAAACAAGTAAGGAAGTCTAAGTTCGGGTAACACCGAACATTACATACCCAGCTGTACACTTGAAATGCTGTTGTTGTTTGTTTTGTGTGTTTAATAGTGTTACAAGGCTGCGCAATAATACATGTACATACGGTTCTATTCTGAACTAATTTTTCTTCGATTTATGGCTCCCGAAAAATAGAAAATTGCTTAGTCATAAAAGGGGCGGTGCTACTCCCATTTTTTTAATATTTATTGTTATAAATCCACTTGGTAAATGAAATACCATTGATATAAAGCCCTTTTTTGCAAAGATGTAACTTATTTTATTCGTCCACTACCCTTTTAAAAATCTTTTATAAAAAAGTGGGCGTGGTCCTTAACGGATCTCGCTATTTTTTCTTCAAATCATTCCTTACAGTAAACGCAACCCCTCTGCCAAATTTTGTTAAGATAGGTTTAACGATTTTTGATTTATGATTAATGAAATTTGTAAAATTGATTTTAACACAAGTGGGCGGTGCCGCGCCCATTAAAATTTTTTTTTTTTAATTTATATCAAGAGTCTCAATATCAGTCCACACGTCAAATTTCAACATTCTATGTGTTTTATTTACTAAATAATCAGGTTTTTTGTGTTTTCCAAAATGTTATATATATAAAAGGTGGGCGTGGCTATTATCCGATTTCGCTCATTTTAATTACCAATCTATTCTGGGTTCAGATAAGCTCGTTAACCAAATTTGGTGAAGATATCTCAATATTTACTCAAGTTATCGTGTTAATGGACAGACGGACGGACGGAGGGATGGACGGACATGGTCCAATCAAATTTTTTTTCGATAGTGATGATTTTGATATATGGAAGTCTATATCTATCTCGATTCCTTTATACCTGTACAACCAACCGTTATCCAATCAAGTTATAATACCCTGCGTACAAGTACAGCTGGGTATAAACACGTGCTCGCTATACGTAGCATAATACTTGTATTTAGTAGCTATAGCAACATTTCCTACATCAAATACACAAAATTCTGAACTCCCTTACAATAGCGTTTTTGTTGCAATTTGTTTATTTGAAATCTGATTTTTCAAAGGGATGTGTTAGAGTTTTGGGCTTAAGAAATTTGTCGTATTTGTAGCGATAACGACACTCCCCGAATATTTTGGGTAGTGTTATCGATGTTGATGCTCCTTTGCCGGATATAGATACGATAAAAATCACATCGGGAACGATTAATATGATTACATTGAGCCTTCTAGGTCATACCTCCCCCACCTTGGGCTCGCCAGAGCATCGCCTGTCTAATATGTTTATGATACATTCATATTTGTAACAGGATTCGCCTAGCGTAGGTGAGCTTGAGAATTCGATTGCAGAATCTCTGGGAATCTTCTTATTTCCTTTAAATGTCTTGCGGGGCTCTGTGGTCGTCACATAGTTTTCGCTGATAAGCAGGTTGTAGCACCTTAAAGTATGCTATCTTTTCACCAACCTATGAAAAGACGACTTTGGGTAATTCCAGCGAAAAAGATCCATGTAATGAAAATTTTGAATTAAATTATTGCATTTTAATAAGTAAGAAACATGAAGTAGATGCACTAATCCTTTCGAAATAATCATTTCAAATTTATTCACACATTATGTGCTTCCAATTTGACTTGTCCCACACGTCACAAGCTAAAATCATGTTTTCTTATACGCTGAAAATGATATGGTATACTCAGTTTGTCACGAATTTTAAAATTCGAAGTCCTTAAAAAAGGGACAGACCCACCAAAAAGTATACCGAAATGATAATGATGACGACCTGATTTGATTTAGCCATGTCCGCTTGTCCATTTGTCCTTCTGTCTGTTTGAACGCAACCTAGTCCCTCATCTTGATGAGATTTGGTCAGCGGATATACTTAGGTCTCAGACTAGACATTTGTCGGAATCGGAGGGATCAAACCACTATCTAATATATTCCTCATACAACCGATTTTTCAGGAAAGAGTGGATCTCATAAAAATATGCGAACAGCCAATATCGAAAAGATTTGCATAGTTCGCTTAAAATTGGGAAGTGAAGTCATAAACCTACATAGGCGGGTGATTTCGTAGTCCCACCCATCACTCTTAGAAAAACTACGCAACCAAGTTTAATGTGTCATTCATTTCGTATCAAACGAATATTCACAAGAGTTGTGATTTTTACTGCTGTCCGTTGATGTCGAGTAGCTCTTTCTGCCTTAATAGAACTCCGATAGTTCACCTGTAAGATCAATCTTTTGCTGCAATTGCCGCTGTTCGGCACCGAAGCCGTGAAGTAAGTCCACGTAAATATGTAGATGTAAGAACTTACTTTATGTTGTACTAATAAAACCACGGCAATGATGACCTCGTCAAGAATATCTACCTCTATAAAGATGCACATTTTTTGTTTGGTCCTCCTTGATAGAAGTAAATTTCACAATGCCACATACATGTCGAATGTAACAAATTTATGTGTTGACAAGCACAGGTCAAGTGAAAGCATAAAAATATATGGCAGCAGCAACTTGCCTCAGATTTTTAAATTCAGCCGATTCCGAAAAAAAGTCTTAAGATCTCTAAAGCTGCGCTTACAATTTTTGATTCCAAAATCAGTTTTTTACGCATTGCAATTCGCATTACTCTCAAGCTTAAGCCAATTGTGCATTTGTCCTTTATCAATTTTGCTTTCCTACTACTTGTATTTAGTATGCTACGAGCTATTGTTGTTGTAAATTGAACCTCCAAAATTGAATTTACGCATAAACATTCTATAATTTGGCAATGAAAAAAAAAATAAATAAATAAATAAATAAATAAATACAATGTAAGAAAAATTGTCTGGAAATATTGCAATTTAATGTCTGCTAGTGTGTGTGTGTGTGTGCCTGTGTGTTTGTGCCACATGAAAGTGAACAATGAAAACTTGGTCAGCTACAAAATATAACAAATGGGCGTAGGGCGGCTACTCTGACATCCTACCATATATTAAACGATTACACATGCATACATATGTAACTGCAAGAGCAAAGTAATGGTAAGCTACACTGTAAGAAATTTTTTGAGGTGTTTGGGAAAAGTGTACAGAGCATATGGTTTAATGTATAAATTGCTTCGAAATCTGTGGCTTCGCAGGATTTTGGGAACTTCTTTATTATTGTTGATTTTGGGTGAATTTTTTTTCCAAATTCCGGGTTTTGATTTAAAAAATTGGTTGTTTCAGTTTTTCGTGTTTCTACTTCTTCCTTATACACTAAGTAGTGAAGTACGGCGGCGAGGAGTTGGGAAGGCGCATGCATCAGCATCTCTGCAAGATATGATCGAACGAGTGCATGCCTGCTGATTGGAATCTAAGTGTTCTTTGCCCATTTCCCCAAAAGGGGGATCCTGCTAACTGCGCCAACTATCGCGGAAGCGGACTTCTTGATATCGCATATAAGGTCCTGTCAAGCGTATTATGCGGAAGTGAAGACCACCGTGAATCGGCTGATTGGACCTTATCAGTGCGACATCAGACCTGGCGAAAGTGCAATCGATGAAACGAAATTCGCTTTATGTGACTAAAGGGCGCCAGTGAACTCAACAAAAAAGCTACTGTTCTTCAATTTGGAGAAAAAAATTATTATTCCTGATACACAGTTAACCACCGAGAAATCGATTAAAACTATTTTTTCGGCTAAAATTATTTTTCCAGTGTATGCTGAAACTTCGAAAATTTACAAAAGCGACGTTCATCCACATTTTGACCTGCCAAAATATTTTCTTTCTGCATTAATATTTTCATAAAATATCATTATCATTCCATTTTGTAACATTTAGTTGTTGAAGATAAATGTTGCCAAGTATTGTTTAAAATGTATTAAATGTCATTTAAAAGCTATAAAATATACACTGAAAAAAAAACCGCAATTTGGTTTGAAAGAGAAACCTAAAGGGCTTTCAGTTTTTTTGGACTATGTTATTATTCACGAAAAAGCATGATAATACTATAACGAATGTAAGCAAATATCGCGCTATGCAAGTCGAAAACTTTCGCCACTGCACAATTTTTTAATTCTTCCTAACAACAAAGACAACAGCAGCACAAAATAAAAAAATCATAAATGTACGCAGAAGCGACGACAATGCCTACACACCAAGAAAACACCGATATATAACAAATAATAGGAGCAGAGGAATGGAATATGGCAGGGGGGCGATGATTCGAGAGGGCTTAAAAGTCTTCAACGCTTCTAGGCGGAAAGATCTGCCAATCTATATTAAAACGGTCTTATGCGAGGAGGTGGTGATACTGATTAAAACACGGTTTGCCATCTCATTTAAAGGCTTTTAGATAAGGCCCTGAAATATCAACGAAATCGTTGCAAGATTTTTGTACTTTGAGGGGGGTACAATTATGAAGCATTGATGGTTGTGGCTGAAAGACATTCGCAAAACCGCTACTAGCCTCCAAACTCTAATCTTCGCTAACGCTAAGACTCCATCGCCTAGAATATCTACAACATTATCAAGTGCGCAGAAAAGTATGCAACATTAGTACCATTTGGTCACAAGGAATAACAGCCTAACTTCTATACCCTTACATAGGACTTAGGGGGTTATTCCTTATGACCATATGGTTCTAAATGTTGCATAAATTTATGTGCACTTAATACTGTTTTAGATTTTTTGGAGATGGAGTTGTAGCGTTAGCGATTGTTGGAGTGTGGGGGCAGAGTGGTAGAGAAACTTTGCATGAACTTACGTCGGATATCATAAGGTTAGCTAAGCTGCAAATGCAAATGCATCCATGAGTGCACGCAGAGGGTGGAAATCTCAAGCGTGATGAATGGAGTAGGGAATGTCGAGGCAACGGGATTAAGTTGGGTGAACCAAGAAGGAGTTGGTCAACTCGGATTCGAACGTGCTGTAAACGATATAAAACACAACATGTTTCGACAGCGAAAGATTAGGTCATATGGCGCGTGAGCCAGAACTAAGGAGAATTCAGGATTGGAGCTGATACCAAGATAATACAAAAAACAAAGTGTAGAAAGATAAAAAAAGCACAAGGGTGGAAGATATTGGACTAGTCATTATATATGGATTTGGGCTACCAGTTTTGAAATGCGGGCATGAAATTCCTCAATATCTTTTACATGCTTTATACTGGCGAATTTAATATGGCGATGTGGTCTAAATTTTCCAGCGCTATTCTAAGTTGGTACGTAAGGTCTAGTTGTGAACCAGAAATTTGTGCCCTAGATTTTGAATTCCCTACTGGCTAAGTTACTGGAGAGATCTTGTGCAAGGCCTTAATTTTAAATGTTCCTACGGTATCACACATGTGATAGACTGGATCCGTGTAATGCAGTTCTATGCTAGGAGAAGCTGGTTAATATTGTCACGGATATTAGCATCCCTAAGCTATACCATCACTAAGGCGATGCTAAGCGATGTTCACGTCAATAATCAAATCATGTATACACATATATGAGGCAGCCGAGAGATGTCACACACAGATGCATTTACTTATACGCCTATGTGTGTGCGAGAGACTGTAAACTACAAACTCACATACATCTGAGAGACGCTGAAAAGTAGAAAATTGTAAACAAGTAGAAACTATATGAGAACTATAAACACTCGAAATAGTTGGCAAGTTCTGGAAATAGAAGAGCCTAGATGTATGCAGCGTAAACTATAAAAGCGGCACAAGCGAGTAAAATGTAATTCAGTTTGCTTTGAGATTTGGATTAAGCGCTATCTAGCGAGCTATAGCAGTATTATTTTGAATAGTAGAGTTTCATTTGAGCTGTAAATCAGTTTGGTTAATAAGCAAGATATTCGTTGCAAAGTATAAGTGTTATTGTGAAGTACTTGAATAAAGGCCATTTTGCATTATTACATATTGGAGTTATTTATTCAACAGTTTAGCGATACGAACTTAGCAGAGGGTTGCAAATAAGAGGATTTGCAAATAAATTCGTTACAATTGGTGTCAGAAGAGGAATTGTTGAATAAATTCCGAAGATTGGGAATACAACTTGGACATGGCAAAGTTCAGTGAATTAAAGATCCAGCAACTAAAGAAGGAGTTGGAGAGCCGTGGATTGAATACAAGCGGCGTTAAACTTGAACTTCAGGCACGGCTACGAGAGGCAATGGAAGCAGAAGGAATTGATGTGGAAGAGTATGTCTTTCATCTTGATGGCGAGGAGACAACAAAAATTGAAGAGAAAAACGAAACATCGCAAACGGTTACCAGCACAGACTTGAACGTGATATTGGCTGCAATACCTGCACAAACGTCGACAGTAACATCGAAAATTGAAGCACAAGATACACGTATTTCAGAAATGTCGACACAAATTTCTTCACAATTGGAATCACAGGAGGCACGCATTTCAGAAATGTCGACACAGATAACATCCAAGATGGAAACTCAACTGGAAGAACAGAAGACATATATGGCATCACAATTGGAAGAACAGAAAACACACATGGCGTCACAAATTGCAGAACAATTAAAAGAACAAGAGGCACGCATAACATTACAGCTCGAAGCACAAGAAGAACGTATCTCAACAAAGCTGGAGGCACAGGAAACAAAATTCTCATCGCAGCTGGAGGCTGTTAGTGAACGACAAAATAAAGTGGAGGCCGAGATGGATGCTTTGAAAGATCGGATTCAGGAGTTACAATTGAACCGTCCAATCACTTCAACGTCTACTCTGAAGGTAAAATCCCCAACGTTTGACGGTTCTGTTCCATTCCAGGTATTTAAGCTCCAATTTGAGAAGACGTCGACAGCGAACAACTGGAATGATGAAGATAAAGTTGCAGCTCTGTTCGTGGCATTGAAAGGGCCAGCAGCCGAAATCCTACAGACGATTCCCGAAGGAGAGCGGAATAACTATGAAGCGTTGATGGCCGCTGTCGAGAGACGTTACGGAAGCGAGCATAGGAAACAGATATTCCAAATTGAGTTGCAAAACCGCTACCAAAAAGCAAATGAGACTTTGCAGGAGTTTGCTTCGGACATTGAAAGATTGGCTCATCTTGCAAATGCGGATGCACCCGTGGAATACACGGAAAGAGTGAAGATTCAGAGCTTTATAAATGGCATACGGGACGTCGAAACGAAGCGAGCCACATACGCGAACCCAAAGCCAACATTCGCAGAAACGGTGTCACAAGCTCTGATTCAGGAAACGGCGTCGCTTCTGTGTAAGCCAGTTTTCAAAGCACGCCGTGTGGAAGTAGAAAGGCCAGAGTGGGTAGACCCAATATTGGAGGCACTGAAAGGATCGCAAAAGCGAAGTGAAAAAGTAATCAAATGCTTCAAATGCGGGAAGTCCGGTCACATGGCACGTCATTGCGATCTTGGTCTTAATAGTTCCAACAATGTGGGTGGCCGTAAACGCAAAGCTGGAGGAGATGAGCAAGAGCGAGTAAGAGGTAGAGAGCTAGATCCAGCTATTGAATGCCCTGTGAAATCTGTGTCGCAAATTGGAAGGAAATCAAGCAGTCTTACCGTCAGAGGGAATGTGGATGGCAAAGAACGAGTACTGACTGTAGATACGGGCGCATCTCATTCCTTGATCCGATCTGACTTGGTCAACAGGAGAGTAAAACCGTTACCTGGAGCAAAGTTGCGTACGGTCACTGGCGAGTATAACCAAGTTCAGGGAGAAGTGATATGTGAAGTATTGATTGGGAAGGTCATGGTTCTACACAAATTTGTTGTGGCGGAGATTGTTGATGAAGTTATATTGGGAGTGGATTTCTTGGTTGACCATGACATCAAGATCGATATGCAGAGAAGGGTGATGTGTTATGAGAACCAAGATGTGCCACTTAACTTTAGTTTGGAAAAAGGGTTCAGCAGTAATCGGGTACTGGTGGAGAAGACTCGACGAAGGCCACGAAATTCAAAGGTAAAGGTTGATGGAACAAATGGGCCAAACAAATCAAAACCGAAGGTACCTGTGAGAGAAACACTGGTATTGAAAAGCCCTAACGGACGTACTGAAACGAAGAAAGAATGCAAGGGTGGTTTCAAGCCAAGGCACACTACTGTTGTGAAGCGTCGGAACGATACTGATTATGCAAAGGAAATCCGTCCAGCGCAAGCTCTGCGAAGTAGTTCTTCATTGGTAAAGCAACAGAGTGCGAGGGAACGATCCAGGATAATGAGTAGTAAAATGAAACACAGGTACGACAAGGAAAATAATTCGAAAGGTTTCTTGGCGGGAGATTTGGTACTGTTATACAACCCTCACCGGCGGAAAGGTGTTCCATCCAAATTTCAGTGCAGTTGGGAAGGCCCGTACAAGGTTGTGAAGAAGATCAGTGATACCATCTACCGCATACAAAGCATTGAGAAACCACGGAGTAGAAGAGTGGTACATTTGGCGATGCTAGCAGCGTTTACATCGAGAGATTTGTCTGATCGGGACGATCAGACTTAGGTGGAGGGCAGTGTCACGGATATTAGCACCCCTAAGCTATACCATCACTAAGGCGATGCTAAGCGATGTTCACGTCAATAATCAAATCATGTATACACATATATGAGGCAGCCGAGAGATGTCACACACAGATGCATTTACTTATACGCCTATGTGTGTGCGAGAGACTGTAAACTACAAACTCACATACATCTGAGAGACGCTGAAAAGTAGAAAATTGTAAACAAGTAGAAACTATATGAGAACTATAAACACTCGAAATAGTTGGCAAGTTCTGGAAATAGAAGAGCCTAGATGTATGCAGCGTAAACTATAAAAGCGGCACAAGCGAGTAAAATGTAATTCAGTTTGATTTGAGATTTGGATTAAGCGCTATCTAGCGAGATATAGCAGTATTATTTTGAATAGTAGAGTTTCATTTGAGCTGTAAATCAGTTTGGTTAATAAGCAAGATATTCGTTGCAAAGTATAAGTGTTATTGTGAAGTACTTGAATAAAGGCCATTTTGCATTATTACATATTGGAGTTATTTATTCAACAGTTTAGCGATACGAACTTAGCAGAGGGTTGCAAATAAGAGGATTTGCAAATAAATTCGTTACAATATAATCTATAAGCAGGAACTAAGTACTTGTGGACTGTTATTTGTTAGTGATTGATTATTTTTGCTAAAAGTGAGCAAACGAAGAACACCAACTCGATCAAATAGGCCATTTTGCAACAAGAGTTGATGAACTATTCCTTTGTAAAGCGGGAGTCATTGGTGCCGCATGTCGTATCGCTGTAGTCGTATCCCTAACGTAATCAGCTGTTTATCGTTACGACGGTAAACAAAAACCAATTGGTTGGCTACGATACGGTTACGACCTTAGCGGCACCAATAATCGATTGCATTGATTCTCATAAGGTTGGTCGAATCAGCTGTTATAAGGTTACCGATACGGTTACCGAAAAAGCACCAATGTCTGCAGCTTAAAAAGGGATTGAAAAAATTTGTGTATAAAAGAATTGCTCGGGTGCCAGTTGTCTGTTACATTTTTATGTTTGCATGCTAAGTACAACAAGTAAGGAAGGCTAAGTTCGGGTGTAGCCGAACATTACATACTCAGTTGAGAGCTATGGAGACAAAATAAGGGAAAATCACCATGTAGGAAAATGAACCTAGGGCAACCCTGAAATGTGTTTGTATGAAAGTGTATCAAATGAAAAGAGTATTTTAAGAGGGAGTGGGTAATAGTTCTATAGGTGAACGCCATTTAGGGATATCGCCATAAAGGTGAACCAGGGCTGACCCTAGAATTTGTTTGTACGATATGGGTATCAAATGAAAGGTTTTAATGAGTATTTTAAAAGGGTGTGGGTATCAAATGAAAACTGTTAATGAGTATTTTAAAAGGGAGTGGGCCTAAGTTCTATAGGTGGACGCCTTTTTGAGATATCGCCATAAAGGTTGACAAGGGGTGACTCTATAATGTGTTTGTACCTTATGGGTATTAAAGGTATTAATGAGGGTTTTAAGAGGGAGTGGTGGTAGTTGTATATGTGAAGGCGTTTTCGCGATATCGACCAAAATGTGGACCAGGGTTACCCACAACATCATCTGTTGGATACCGCTAATTTATTTATATATGTAATACCTGTCAAGATTTCAAGGGTTTTTTATTTCGCACTGCAGAACTTTTTCATTTTCTTTTACTTAATATGGTAGGTGTCACAACCATTTTATAAAGTTTTTTTTTAAAGTTATATTTTGCGTCAATAAACCAATACAATTACCATGTTTCATTCCTTTTTTCGTATTTGGTATAGAATTATGGCATTTTTTTAATTTTTCGTAACTTTCGATATCGAAAAAGTCGGCGTGGTCATAGTCGGATTTCGTCCATTTTTTACACCAATACAAAGTGAGTTCAAATAAGTACGAGAACTTAGTTTAGTAAAGATATATCGATTTTTGCTCAAGTTATCGTATTAACGGCACAGCGGAAGGACAGACGGACGACTGTGTAAAAAAACTGGGCGTGGCTTCAACCGATTTCGCCCTTTTTCACAGAAAACAGTTAACGTCCTGAATCTATGCCCCTACCAAATTTCAGAAGGATTGGCAAATGTTTGTTCGACTATTGGCATTAGAAGTATTCTAGACAAACTAAATGAAAATGGGCGGAGCCACGCCCATTTTGAAATTTTCTTTTATTTTTGTATTTTGTGGCACCATATCATTACTGGAGTTGAATGTTGACATAATTTACTTATATACAGTAAAGATATTAAATTTTTTGTTAAAATTTGACTTTTAAAAAAATTTTTTTTAAAAGTGGGCGAGTTCTTCATCCGATTTTGCTAATTTTTATTGAGAACATAAATAGTAATAGTGGTAACGTTCCTGCCAAATTTCATCGTGATATCTTCAACGACTGCCAAATTACAGCTTGCAAAACTTTTAAATTTCCTTCTTTTAAAAGTGGGCGGTGCCACGCCCATTGTCCAAAATCTTACCAATTTTCTATTCTACGTCATAACGTCGTCGCTTTACCCGTCTTTGGCAATGAATTATCGCATTTTTTCGGTTTTTCGAAATTTTCGATATCGAAAAAATGGGCGTGGTTATAGTCCGATATCGTTCATTTAAAAGAGCGAACTGAGATGAGTGCACAGGAACCTGCATACCCAATTTCATCAAGATAGCTCAAAATTTACTCAAGTTATCGTGTTAACGGACAGACGGACGGACGGACGGACATGGCTCAATCAAATTTTTTTTCGATACTGATGATTTTGATATATGGATGTCTATTTCTATCTCGATTCCTTTATACCTGTACAACCAACCGTTATCCAATCAAAGTTAATATATTCTGTGAGCTCTGCTCAACTGAGTATAAAAATACCATGTTAAAGAGCGACGTCTACTGGTGAATGCGCAAAGCATTGGTGATGACTACTAGCGACATCTTGCGTTCAAAATTAGGTTGAAAATTATTCAGGAAAGCATCCGCTCTTCTATTTGGTTGTTAATAATTGAGATTTTTTAGCCAAGTTGAATGTGAGGATAGCTGCTCTTTTTTAGCGAAATGGTTCGGATTTATATCGAACAAGACAGATTTACCTCGTAGTGAGTCTTGAAATTTCTGCGATTTGTTTAACACTACAAAATTAAAACACTGTTTTTCTGCTATAGCAATGCTTCGAACAAAAAACGTTTGTTGTAGTAGATTCAATCCATTTTTAAGAAAATGATAAAAGTAGAGCACACTAAACTATCGAAACTTGTCAAAAATGTGTACCGTACTTCAAAATATATCTTGTAAGTCGCTTAATTTGGTAAACGATCAAAGTTGTGTCCCTCATGTGCAGTTCAAGCTTCCATCCGACACCATTCCAACTAGATGTTGCTCCTGTTGTGCATCTCCGAGCTTTATGACTGTACAAAGTCGTAAAACTAATTAATATTACCACACTAATAGTGCTGCTGTAATAACAATAAAAATTTGTAAGCACCGCCTTGCTTAAACAGCCAATTGGTTTCTCAGGTGCTCAGCGTTGGCTTAGACGTTCAGTCGATCCAGTGTACGGCTGTTCATTTGATTGTCTATGGCAGTAGTTGGCAGGGAATCGATGCCACTTTTGCTATGCCGGGCACAAGGATGGTGGCTTCTTGCACGGCTCTTCACATGCTTCAACTATTTGTTTTGTTGTTATAGCTTATTGGATAAGCTCGTCCAACAACAATAACATACCATGCCACATATATTTGCATGCTTCATTTATTTGCTGTCATAAATAAGCAATTTTCGAGCTTCACATGCCTTGCAATCATTTGGTTAAGCAGACAAAATGAAAAAAAAAAAATGAAAAAAAACAAAAAAAATTTAACCAAAATAGTGGAGCCAAAGACAAATCGAGAGTTCAGTAGTCCAGCAATGGTGGGTGATCTTCGGGCTTAAGTTGACTTGCTGCTGCCACAAATTCCACTTTTAGTTGTGCCACATTAAATGTGTTAGACATAAAATGTTTCATTGCGAAACTTGCATACAACACGCCGGCGCAATAGAGTCCAATGCGTGTGCGGTCGTTGTGGGCTGCTATGCATTAATGTTGCTGTGCTTCGCGCTTACGCTTGTGGTGGTGCTGACTGGTGCACAGCGGTGTGTTAGATGAATAGGCTAAGTTGGTCATTAGCTACTAATATTTAGTGTCTGCTCCTTAGAGGACCACTGAGTGTGGCTGAGTAAGCCAATGGAAACCTGCACTTTAGTTGCCATTGCACCTCTGTTGCATCTTGCACAGGTGAATAATGACTGCTGGGTCATTTACGTCAGCTTTTGCATTTAAGTTGGCGTAATTTTTAATTCATTTCTTTTTTTCAACGTTCTTTAGCAGCCTGTTTTTAGAGCGACGTGTTGTGACAGTAAGTGCATGTGGGGGCGTCAGTGCATAATGCGTATAGAATCATATAAAGGCAAAGGGCATTGTTTCTTATATTCACATTCAGACAGGCGGAGCCCTATAGGTGGAACTGTCTGGCTTAGCTCTTGTCTACTTTGCTAGCTCATGCAGCATAGAACGTTAATAATTAGCACTGCGGTTTTCACAATCCTACAAGTAGTTTAAACTGCGAAGTAGACGATATCATTTATGGCATAGGCTGATGGACGTCTCAGATAAATTTGAGTTGATGGAACACATTTTTTCTCTGTGCGGGTTCTGGACGCTATTCGAGGTAGCCACATGGAATGAACATGTGGCAGCCGCAGAGCGTAAGGTTCTGTATAGCGGACAAGGAGTTCCTAGATAGTTGCACAAGGTGCTGTGTAGCGTAACCCTTACAATGGTTTGCAAGCACACTTTAAAGCTTAAAAAATTTTCAATCGCAAGTCTTATTAATTAGCAGTCGAAGATCTGACAACGCTAAATTTTTTATTAAAGGAGGGAGTTAGATGACCTAGAACGTTCATCATAGTCTTATCAAGCAATTCCCAAGATGTTCGGCGTAGTAGTTTAATAGTGCTATTATCCGGAATGTAGCGGATATGCGTCCAACAATGTACCTTCAAGGAGTTTCCGTAATGCTGCAAGAAGAAGAAGAAGAAGAATAAGCTCTCAGTTTATACCTTATTTAGCAAAGTAACCTTAAGTATAATTTGTTTAGCATAGTTCAAAGATTTCTCTGCAACGCATCGATGCGTTTCAATCGATGCGGTTTAGAAAATTACCAAATATGATGTTATCGTACCTGGCCTGATTTATAGATCGGAATTATGGACAGAGTTGAGAGAAGATGGGATGGTTCCTGGGGTGTTCTTTTGTTTGGAAGAGAAAAGCTCACCGGAAGATACATGGGCCTGTCCGTGATGCCAACAGCGAGTATCGTAGGAGATGTAATGATGAGCTCCTTGAGTTTTTTTCAGATATGAAGATAGTGCAGGGAATAAAACCCATAGACCTGGCTGACTAGGTCATGTTATGCGAATTTGCGAACACAACCCCGTCGAAGAAAATATTTCAGTCGGCACCGCACTTTGGAAGCAGAAAAAGGGAGAGTTCCCAACTGAGTTGGGAAAAGCATTTCGGACTGAACCAAAAACCGTAAATGCCTCAATCACAGCACGTTACTGCATGGTTTGGAAGGGTCTATCCTTCCTCCTTGTCACAAAAGTAAACCGAGAGTTATCTGTGGGGTCAGCAGGCATCGGTTCAGTTTAGGAGCGAAACATCAAAACTAAGAATAGATAAACAAGGGGTGCTCCAGGGTGATGTGCTCTCTCATTTTTGTTTAATTTTTACATATCGAAGCTCCCTACGCAACACAAAGGAGTTACGGTTGTTTCCAACGCGAATTACTGCACGATAACTGGAACAGGTGCGAACACTTCCATTGATAAGCTATGATGTTACATAAACTGGTATCTCCCAAGAAAACTTGACACTATCACCGACAAAAAAAACCAAAAAAAAAACAAAAAAAAGCCCATAGCTTCTTATATATCAATTGACCAGCCGCTTGTAGACTACGCGTTTTGGATATGGTCGCTGAGCTTAAAACAACAACATTGGAGGAAACTGTGGGCCTGTCTGGGAACTGCCACGAGATGTCTTCCTATTTAGCCAGCACATCACTACACAATGAGTATGAAAAACATCCCATAAACGAGAAAACGAAATGCTGAACTAACATTTTCTGTTAAATACTCAGAAATATGTACTTTCTAACAGACATTTGATTGAAGAGGCTGCGCCTCCCAGGGACATAAGTTGTCATCTCCGCAAGCCGACTTATAAGAACACAACCGTTTGATCCTGATGAGCATGAACAGGATCTCTGTCTCATCTATCCCGATGAACATCGTTCTAAATGCGAAATACCTTTAACTCGCAATTGAGGAAAGCAATTTCCCCAGGAAAATGCGCGTCCGTCCAGCCCAACTTCAATAGGTTAAACTCTTACTTATCCAAAATCAACCCCGATATACACAACGCATGTCCCGCTTGTAATTTCTCCCTACATAACACCAACCATCTTTTCAACTGTAGCGTTGACCTTTAATACCCACATAGTCGGTAGAGGCAGATGGAGAAGGACTTGACTTCTGTTGGTGTTCTGAATTGGGGTCCGTTATCGTAGATAAGGTAAAGCTGGCGTCATTTGTTACAAAAACCCTCAAAATTGCTTGGATGCTTTAGCGCAAATTTATGATGATGATGTTTCTCTCCTTACATTTTCAACTAGACTCTGTATTGAAAATATGTTTCTCCGGTACTTACACGAGATTTGCCTATTTAAAAACATAAGAATATAGCGAATTATGACATCCTTTTTGATCGACAGTTGCAGAAAACTATGTCTAACAATTTTGCATATGGTAAACACATTTGTTGGTCAACCCACCACATTTACCGGCAAAATACCAAATTTGTGAGCTACGCTCTGTGCGACCACATGAACAACATCTATCATTTCTTTCAACTAAATGTATATGCTTGCTTATTTGCCCAGGACCTGTAAATGTTACTGAAAGCAGCATAGTTCTAGTGACCACCAAAAGACTCAGACTAGCGTAATGCACTAAACGCGGTAAATTTGTTCTAAATAAGCCAATGCGGCATGCAGATGATGTTGCGCTCCATCCAACAATCCTGAGCAATTATTGATGCCACATATGCATTAGGGTGGGCAAAAAATATGTTTTTGTTTGACAATACTGATCAGAACTCCAAAAAATAGCCTACAATAGGGGCAATTATTACACAATCCATCATATAATAAACTGTAATAATAAATTGCCAATTTAAACAAGTAAGGAAGTCCAATTTCGGATGAAACCGAACATTACATACCCAGCTGTACACTTTAAATTCTGTTGTTGTTTGTTTTGTGTGCTTAATGGTGTTACAAGGCTGCGCAATAATACATATACATGTGGTTCTATTCTGAACTAATTTTTCTTCGAGTTATGGCTCCCGAAACATAGAAAATTTCTTAGTCATAAAAGGCGCGGTGCCACGCCCATTTTTTAAAGTTTGTAATTTTTCCTATTTATTGTTATATAAATCCACTTGGGAAATGAAATACCATTCATTTAAAGCTCTTTTTTGCAAAGGCATAGCTTATTTTATTCGTCCACGACCCATTTAAAAATCTTGTATATTAAAGTGGGCGTGGTCTTTAACCGATTTCGTTAATTTTTCTTCAAGCCATTCCTTATAGTAAAGGCAAACTTTCTGCATAATTTTGTTACGATAGGTTTAACGATTTTTGATTTATGATTAATAATAGCGGTGCTACGCCCATTTAAAAAATTTTTTTTTTAATTTTTATCAGGAGTCTCAATATCAATCCGCACGTCAAATTTTTTCATTCTAGGTGTATTATTTACTAAATAATCAGGTTTTTTGTGTTTTCCAAAATGTTATATATATAAAAAGTGGGCGTGGTTATCATCCGATAACCATTTTCAATACCAATCTATTCTGGGTCCAGATAAGCTCGTGTATGAAATTTGGTGAAGATATTTCGATATTTACTCAAGTTATCGTGTTAACGGACAGACGGACGGACATGACCCAATAAAATTTTTTTCGATACTGATGACTTTGATATATGGAAGTCTATATCTATCTCGATTCCTTTATACCTGTACAACCAACCGTTATGCAATCAAAGTTATAATACCCTGTGTACAGATACAGCGGGTATAAAGAAATTGCGTATTAAATTGTTTCAAACTGTGTGTTTATAGTGTAGACTTAAATGTCAGTTTTAGGAAAAACCCCAAATGTCAAAGTAACAAAACGTCAAATTTTGTTTATTAAAAATGACGGCGAACAACGTAAATGGTGTGTAAACTTAAAATTTTAAAAGCCAACTGTGAATCTAAACTTGACTCTGTGGCTTAAAATACCAAAACACATGTTTGAATTTTCCATATTTTTTAAATTATTACTATTTTTTTTTTTTTTTCACAAATAAATTTAAATTCAAAACACCACCAGCTGTCAAATTGCTATTGTGTAAGCTAAATTGAGTTGTATGTATACCACCCAATATGAATCGAAAATGCCTTAATTTATTTTTCTGTTTGAACATCGTATACTATTTAGAGATGCCTCATCACGACTTTAGTTTTCCATACAAATCGTATGGGGAATTATCAAAGTGTACCGGTGCTCTGACCCTTATTACTCAAATCAGTCGATTTAGAAATTCTTACATGAAATGGAACGGTCTACAAAAAGGTTCAACAAGATTTGTTGTTAGCTTGAGTTGTTTAGTAGTTATTTGAGGTTAAAGTCGCGTTGAACAACCTCCAAACATTTCAACAAAAAGCTGAGATGTTTTACCGGCTATCATTTTGGATGTCCTCAACAAAATTTTCACCATACCAAATGGGCTCACCCTAATATACATACAGATATTTACCTCCGAGGATGATAAGGTGGCAAAGAGGTATAAAATTTAATGGCGCAATGTAAAGGCCAAGCTTAGAGTTGAGCCGCCTTAGTCGCAGCAGTCTAAATTGCTGCCGGTTGATATGAACGATCGCCATGGCAGTTTGATTGCCGACAAAAGCATTTCTATTTTTTGCTTGATGGCGCGGGCGATAGACGAAGCGGTATCCTATCGAGCAACTTTTATGCATCAGCAGCACTCATCGCATACAGCCCTTGCAGCCTTTGACTATAAAGAATATATATATTTTTAAATCTTCCTATCTATTCTATTGCGATTTACTTTATTTATATTGTTGCTATCCTCGCTGTTATTGGTGGAGTGGTGGACAGTGGGTGCGCAACCTGAGCATGATTTATTACTCTGCCTTCGTGGTTTGAGTAGTTTATGCTGTATGCAACTCAACATTTGTTATTCATTTTTTAATCGATGGCTGCTCTGAGTTTTTTGATTGCGAATTTCGCGCTGATCTTTAATAGCACTGCAGCTTGGTTGGTGCGTTAATTTGTGAACATTCACTTTTTACTTGAATAAACTATGTTTCGTGAGAATTTTATATGGACTGAAACAACTTGATTAATAAGTATTAAGTGAAAGTCCCCCATAAGTGTGTTAGAGTGTACGCAGTCTATGGAAAGAATCGGGACGGGGAGAAGCATACATCTATATTGGATCCCAGGGCATACGGGAATAGATGGGATTGAAAAAGCGGATGAACTAGCTAGAAAGGGCGCATCCCTTGAAGCTTACTCCGTAGACGTCCCAATTAGACTGGGCGAGATTAAGTGAAGGCGAGAGGTGCACATGATCGACCAAGCGAGGAATGCGTGGATTCAAGCGCATGGCTGTAAAGTGCCGAAAATTATGTGTAGGTGTTACAACGTTAGACTAAAAAGGTTGCTTCTATCATTAAAAAGAGAGGACTGTATACTCATGACGGGTATTCTGACTGGACACTGCCTTCTGGCGTCACGTGCCTTCAAATCAGGCTTGGTCAGTAATATAAGATGTAGGAAGTGCGGGTTGGAGGAGGGAACGATCGAGCACGTTTTTTGCTCGTACCCTGGGCTTGCCAGGCGCTTGCCAGACTAAGAATCCTTAAGTCCTAGAAAGCTTTTAGTATTTGCCAAGTGGACGGAGTTATTTTATAACATAGGTCCTCGTTTTTGATAGGGTTTTTCAGTTTGGCCGTTAAAACAAACTTCTGGTAACACAACGGACTCATTCAGTCTATGTGAGGTCCTCATGGACCGGCCAGTTCAACCTAACCTAACCTAACGTAATCCCCCTAAGTCTCTCATCATATGTGATCTGATGTACCACTCGAAATCAAGTTGGAGATGTAGTATTCAAAACAAATATTTTTCGGACGAACACGTTGCGGTTATGATTGCAATATTTTGTGCTCTCTAAGTGGGGTTAGGTTATGTTAGATTAAGGTGGCGTGACGTTTGTGTCTATTGTGAATGCCTTCAATGGGTACCGGGTGGCGGCACATTCGTCCAACCTGATTACTTCCTGGTGGTCCTCAAGGAACTACTTGCTTTCTCTGATGAAGTAGGAGTGAAAGATTCACCTTGCCAACATCTGCCAAACTGTCGAAAAACCGTGCGCTCAGAAATCTGAGTCGTTTTGTTCGCAGTTCTGAACATCGACAGAGAAAGTGATCAATCGACTCATCTGCCTCCTCATTCTGACAGCTTCTGTAGAGCAGCTTGTTGGTATGCGCCACGGGCGAAGCATTGATCGAAACATTAGTGCAATAGCGCAATGACCACTGATAATACCCGTAAGTATTATCACTGCAAATTTGTTTGGCTTGAGAAGGAAGCTAGTTGTTTTCATATGGCCACAAGGAATTTGAGACCTCGCAATCAAATGGTATTTGTACAGAGCTGTCCATTTCGGAACCCTTCCTTGCCATCTCATCTGCAAAGGTGAACATTGAGATGCACTATGGAAGCCAGCGAGGCCCGGTCACGTTGGAGTTTAGGTGTGCATAGACCCTTTATATGTTTGAAGGGATAGCTCAGTCGGTCAAACAAGCAAACGTGAAGTACAGGGTGCTTGCAACATCAATTGTTATACAAAACTCACATCGTGACATCTACAAACCAAACCTCGAACAACCTAAGTTGACCAACAGAAAAGTCAACACACGCCCAAAGAGGTTAATGCACCTTAGCTGTTTATTGAGTCCACCTTACAAAAAATTAAAAAAAAAAAAAATTCAAATCATTTGCAATTCTATTTTGAAAACAATGACATAAATGAATATCTATGCGTTGAGAGCTTATGAGACGCTCTAGCCACGCAATGAAGAATGAAATGTTGCTTATGGATGTGCGTAACTTCGACGCACAGAACTGAGCTAGAATTGCTTTAACGGTACACAGACACAAAGGAATATTGAACTCTGACAACCCAAAAACGACTTAAAGGTAACGCAAACGAATTGCAACTCAATTGCAATGCATTCTAGAAAACTGAGAATTTACGCTTATGCATAAGATTTGAGCAGTGGTGTAGTAAGACCTCGGATACAGGGGGAGCAAAAGTTTATGCAGACGAAAAAAGTAGTTGTGCAAGATTGATAATTTTTTTTTAGAGGTTAACCCTGCGTCACCGTAAAACTTGGTGACCTCGGCGCAAGCTCGTACACTACTGAAATCCCATATGACCTTCGACTGGGTCTGTTAATAAATATAAAAGAAATACGAGGGCGGCCTGTTATGTTTTTGAGTTTGGGCTGTTGTCCTAAAAACTAAAGTTTTTTCGATAGTGGCCAAGGGGTGAATGCGCTGATCCTTTCTTCGCTCAAGCCTTTTGGGCGCGTAGAATACACCTACCGTATGGCATGAGCGTCGTAAGAGCCGAATAAAATCTAAACTCGCCACTACCAATGAGAAAACTGGTCGAATTTAGATATCAATATTTTATAGTGGCCATTACCCTCACTTAGTGTCCTCCCGCATAGACCCAAAAGTTTATGTAAACATTTTAAAACAGCAACAGTAGAGGAAGCGAGTAAACTGATATGCACAATACACTGAGCAACAACACACTTATAACAATTACAACAACATCAACAAATTTCAATATATAAAAAACATCAGAATTTCTAGTTGAACACATTTCTGCGATAAAATCGAGCACTTAAAAATTTGTTTGCATGCGCATCTACATATGTTTGAGTGTGTATGTGTGCATGTGAGTGAATTTAGGTTTGACCTCCCTTCAACCACCTGGTTATAGCATCAGTAACTGCATATAAATATAAAGATGCAGATATGTAGATCGATATGCCAGCAGTAAGTCAGAGACACACTTACTCAGCTTGTCATTCGAAGTCAGCGTGAAGCTAGTCAATCAGCAAGCGATCGACCGATAACGATGGATACATATTTCCAATATCTACGTATCAATGCAGATGCAAATTTGGCTAGATTTTGTGGAGTAATGCATCTGTATGCAGGTATGTCACATTAAATGGTGGACCATCTGAAGAATGGGGAGGGATCGTGTCAAAAAATAATGTTTCGCTGTGAAAAGGAACGCTGAATGTAGCGGCGTTAACTTAAGTGCACTCCTGAACTGTCAGCTATGCTTCGCTGCTGTTCTACCATCCATCACCCACCCTCAATGATGCCGGCATATCTCAACGGCTATCGGTTTAAACTGACTCATATTTGCATTTTTGCTGCATCAACGTTCTCTAACATGTGGGTTATATATTGTTTTTCTTCATTCTAATTCTGATTGCTTTTTTTCTAATTAGAATATCTTTTGTCTTATTGTCTTGTCTAACATATTCTAGATATGAACACAAAATTATATGTTAACGCAGGTAGATGTGTAAGCGTCATCTATACCTTAAGCTACGAATTAGAACGCACACGAAAGGGACATTTTCCTGTTTCGTCCGCACACCCACCGCTCCTACTGACGTCTATCTTTATATGAGATTACGTAAAGGCATTTGCATTAAAGTGAATGATCTCAAAAATAAATTTATTGTTATTGTATAAATTATAGAAAAATTGAACTTAAATAAACTCCGTAACAAGACGAACAGACTACCTGATTCCTTATCTGCGCTTCGAGGGAGATCTCAAGGCCACAATAGAGGTGAACGGTTGGCGCAAAGGTGCGCAAATGGCGGACGAGGCGATACATGTGTACACAGATGGTTCCAAAGTAGTGGAAGGAGTAGGGTCTGCGGTAAACTGTGCTGATCCGGAAATAAACAGATCCTACAGGCTGCCTGATTACTGTAGCGTTTTCCAAGCGTAAATATTAGCCATAACCAAAGAAGTAGAAACCCTGGAAGAAAATAACTTAAGCTGCAATCGTGTTAACCTTTATATTGACAGTCAAGCAGCAATTAAGGCAATAATCTTGCATAGCACAGCATCTAAATGCATGAATCGGGACAGGGAGAAGCATACATCTATATTGGGTCCCAGGGCATATGGGAATAGAAGGGAATGAAAAAGCAACGAACTGGCTAAAAAGGGCGCTTCCCTTGAAACTTGCTCCGTATACGTCCCAATTAGACTGGGCGAGATTAAGCGAGTCTTACAACCTTAGACTAACAAAGTTGCTTCAATCATTAAAAAGAGAGGACTGTAGACTCATGACGGGTATTCTGACTGGACACTGCCATCTGGCGTCACATGCCTTTAAATAAGGCTTGGTCAGTGATAGCAGATGTAGGAAGTTCGGGTTGGAGGAGGAAACTATCGAGCACGTTCTGTGCTCATGCCCTGCACTTGCCAGGCTAAGACTCCAGCTATTAGGAGTGATACAGCTGTCAGATCTAGAAGCAGCAAGTGGCTTAATTCCTAGGAAGCTTCTAGTATTTGCCAAGAGGACGGAGTTATTTTATAACATATGTCTTGGTTTTTGATAGGGTTTTTCAGCTTGGTTATTAAAACAAACTTCTGGTAACACTACGGACTCAATCAGTCTATGTGAGGTCCTCATAGACCGGCCAGTTCAACCTAACCTAAACTCTGTCAAGGTAAGCAAGTATAACAAAAAGTTATTGCCATTACAATTACACCAGTAAGCCCCACCAAAGGAGATCAAATTTGACCATATGTTACGCTCAACTCAGTGGATGTTTCTCACTTCCTCTGATGAAAAATCGGATTCGTTAGAGTTCTTTTGGGATGGAGGTTTTTGATGTGTACAAATATTTGCTCACGGTGTGGGGAAATACAGAATGTAAGCATAAGTGTATTCTCTATACTGTAGCGTAATGTGGGAACAAAGAACTTGGTGGAAAATATATGATATGATACTTATGTCATCGTCCTGAACACCCGCGCCTTAAGTTCTCCTTACTCCAAACTGGAAAAAGAAGCGGAAAAGATGGGTTTGATGGTGAGTGAGAATAAAACGAAGTACCTGCTGTCCATTGATCAGCAATCACGCTACTGTTGGCAGCTATAATTTCGCAACAGTAAAAAACCTCGTTTAGTTGGGAACCAGCATTAACACAAACAACAACATCAGCTCTGCAATCCAGTGAAGAATCGCTCCTGTCAACAAATGCTACTTTGGTCTAGGTAATTGAAAAGTCCTCTATCGGCAAACGAAAATCATGCTCTACAAGTCACTTATCGTACACGTCCTGCTTTATGGTGCAGATGCAAACTAGGGACTTCTACGCATTAGCGATGGCGAGTACCGAGAAATGTTTAATGATATACTGTACGAGCAGTCATCAACATAGTGCAGCGAATTAAAACACAGCGGCTACGCTGGCTAGGCCATGTTATGTGAACGAAAGATGACGCTCTGGCTGAGAAAGTGTTTTTATCGGAACCCGCCCATGGAAGCAGAGGAAGATGGCGGCACCCACTCCGCTGGAAGGACCGCGTGGAAAACGATTTGAATTATCTTGGTGTGACTAACAGGCGCCAGTTAGAAGATCGAAGAAGCGACTGGCGCGTTTTTGGACGGCCATAACTGTTTATACGGTTAGCGCCAATTAAGTAAGTAAGTAATAAGATATGAACAAAAAACAGGGAGAAAAATAAATGGATGATATTTATATTGTTTAAATCACGAGAAATTCGGTCGAATCACTGAACTGTCGAATAAACAAACTGAAATGTATGAAAACTCTCTCTATTTACGAAATTTGCTCTATTCTACTATTAGTAGAACTTCACTATTCAAAAAATATAGCGTATTAAAATCAAACTGGTTGACTATTCCTTAGCTTGCGCAGCTTTTATGCTCTCAGTTACTTCGTCTGCCTTTCTCTCACAGGGTCTAGACTTTTCGCGAGCAGCGTTCTCGGATAGTTGCTTATTTATTTCTTGTTTCTCTATCTCATATTGGATTTGTATATATATGTACATCTGTGGTTTATGTAAGGTCATATGCGCTCTTTGTTGCAGTTGTTGTGCACCATTTATTTACTAGCGACATAGTGGTGTATCGAAATTGCGAAGTCAAGATAAGGAAAGGAAAGGAGAGTAAAGTGAAGGAAATATTTCAAGAAAAAATTGCATCCGCTATCGAAACCGGTCACCGTCTTATCAAATTGTTTTCGAAGTATCAACGGTTTGCTTTCGATGAGTTATTGACTTGTTACAGGCGTGTTATCAGGTATCGACGAGGTATTATAGAGTTATCAAGATGTGATCGAAGTGTTATAAATTTCCTACCGTAATAAAGGTTATAAATTAGATATTGACTAGTTCTTGACGAGTTATAAGTTTGTTATCGAACAGTAACCGTTATTTTGCAATAAATTTGTCGAAAAGTTATCGAGTTATTATAAATTATTTATCGAAAATTTATCGATCTGTCATCGTAATGTTATTTTTATTATCGGAATGTTACCAATTTGCTACCGGCATGTTATCGAAAAATTATCGATTTTCGATTAAAAAAGTGACTAATTTTTAATTGAGAAGCTATTCATTTTTATCGTAGTGTTGCCACTTTATTATCCGCGAGTCATCGATTTGTTATCGACAGCTCATAGGTTTGTTATGAAACAGAAACCCATAAAACTTCACTGTAAAATCGATGATACATATGTAACCCGTTTAAAGTAAGCCTATAAGAAACCGATAGGCCGATAACAGTTCGATAACTCTAGGAAGAGAATGCGCCAACGCAGCTCTTCGCAAATGCCAGACATTTTTTGTTTCTGATAAGGTTGCCTATATTTTAACTCCTGGGTAAGCTATACCTAACTTATATACATAAGTTCAATATAATCAGAGTACGGCAATAATTGCTACATTTTACCTTCGCAATTTATATCTGTTGCCAGGATTCTCTACATACTTCTGCGTTAGGTTAAGGAAATCATACAAAAGGAAGGCTAATTTGCTCGCATGGCTTGACCAGCATAAGCTCAACAGTGAATTGCGTTGACGTCGACGAAGTTAAAATATATGTCAATTCGCTTAGAGTATTCTATAAATGTGGTCGGTAGTAAATTTACCAGGTATGAGACCTCATTGATTAAAAAGATCGTTTGTTGACTTTAGGATTAAATCTTTGTTAAAATTACTATTTAAAAAGTGTATTGATGAACTTTTTAATTGAAAATAAGCCCTAATATTGAATAGAAATACTCATTCATACTAATTAAAAATCATATTACATCAAAAATGTTCCCTGAAAGATCCGGATATAGTGTCGAAAATATTCCGAAACGGTCCCGAAATTTTGCCGGAATAGTCCCAAATTGATCCAGACATAGTGTCGAAATTAACCCGGAGATAGCTCTAAAACTACATATATATTTTATTTTATTTTACACTGAAAGAAATGGTGCTAGTAAAGTCAACAAATTGGTTCTGTTGTTCTTGACTTAACGGAGATTCGGCGAAATTCATCGAATTACGGTTAATTCGACCGAGTTCTTTGCCGAACGAACAAATTGGTTTAGACATATCAACAGAAGAGAAATTGTCGCTCTTAAGTTAACAAAATTCTGTAAAATTGACAGATTCCTGGTCAATCTAACTGATATTTCTGTTAACACAACTGATTTCACTGGTCATTTCAACAGCGATCAACAGTTAATACATGAGCAAATTTCAAAGAGAATTTTACGCTTACTGCGCTATCTACTTTGTACTTATAACGATGGTGCCAGTTGTTTAAAAAAAATATCAAAATAGAAAACAACCAAATCGAAAAAACACACAAAATGGGAAAACAACAAAAAACTAGTTGTTCAGTAATCAATACAAAACGAAAAACTCTTTTTGAATTTACTGTGCAAAAAATTATGAGATACCGGGTCACCTATTTATCGGGTACAACTTTGCAACTTCTCCTCCAAGCGAAATGCAAAATGCACCCTCTTGTTGCAAAAGTTTTGTTTGAACGAACAGGATTTTTCCAAAATTAGTTACATTTTGTTCAAGTTTTTACGAATTTTCACTTACGCGAATGAATTTAATATTAATATATAAAAAACACGTGTCACAAAATTTTTGGCCGCGATGGACTCATAAACTACCGAACCGATTTTGAATTTGTTTTGCACCCCGTGTATAGTTTGATCTATCTTGAAACACAGGATAGCTTGTATCTCAGTCTATAGTCGCAATATTATTTTATTGCAATTTTTTTATATGTTTATACGTAATAATAAAATGTTACGTATACTCATCGGCACTCATATATTCAGGTGGTGCCGATATACTTCCGTGTAATTGGTTGGTGTTTAATTAAACAACGTGCTTATCAATAAAAAATATTATAGCGAATGATATCAAGTATATCACATCACCAGGCGCGCCAAGAGGGTGGGGGAGGAGGGGGGCTTCTAAGGGGGCCCGCGATTTAGAGGTACTGTTACCTTTTTTTAATTCAGGAGAGTCTTTAGTTGTTTCATGTGCAATTCTTAAGCCGAATTTCAAAAGCAACGAAAATCTGCATTTCGTTTTAATATTATAGTGAAGTGTGAAAAATAAAAATCTATATATATAAAGAGAAAGGCTAAAATGTGTGTTAGTTGATCGCCGGTGTGTGAAGCGATAAGTCGGTTGATTTTGTTCAAACTTTCACACAAGTTGCGTAAACCTCACGCGGTGGTTACTACATAGGTTTGGTTGCGATCGACGTACATTTTCTCGGGATATAGGCCAAAACGTGGGCCAGTGAATGCCTAGACAGTGTTTATACAATATGAATATCAAATGAAAGCTGTTGATAAGTGCTTTAGTACAGAGTAATATACTATCCAGAGACGGCTGGGACTGGGATTAGGACTAGGACTGGGACTGAGACTCGGAGTGGGACTGGGACTGGGACTGAGAAGCAATCGAGAGAATAGAAAAGAGAGAAAGAGATAGAATGAGACGAAGATGGAGATAGATGAAGCAAAAAAGACGGTGGGAGGAGTGAATGAAAGGATTAGGAAAAAGTGAAGAGGGGGAGGGCAGAGTCAGACGGAAAAAGCTTATTAAATGTATGCAGATAGGCCAAATTTAGGGCAGGACAACGTCTGCCGGGTCTTCTAATAAAATATAAAATTTGGTGAAAGTGCGTTTAATAAAACAAAATAATAAAGTTATAATGTTTAATACGTGCCAGCATATTTGATGTAAGCTCAATTGACGTTCGGTTTGTAAGTGCCACCATGGTGTGGTGATAGCGTGCTCCGCCTGCCACACCGTATGCCCTGGGTTCGCACCCCGGGCAAAGCAACATCAAAATTTTAGAAATAAGGTTTTTCAATAAGAAGACAATTTTTCTAAGCGGGGTCGCTCCTCGGAAGTGTTAGGCAAGCGCTCCGAGTGTATTTCTGCCATAAAAAGCTCTCAGTGAAAACTCATCTACCTCGCAGATGCCGTTCGGAGTCGGCATAACGTCCGAACAATTTGTAAGGAAAATTAAGAGGAGCACGACGCAAATTGGAGGAGAAACTCGGCCTTGGAGGTTATCGCACCTTAAATTTATTTATTTATGTGACAACGTAGGTACTTTCGTACAAAGCTATCGCAACAACTTTTTTTGTTCATTTGACTACTAAAACGGTCAATTACGAATCAACGATTCGTGCGCAGTTGATTCAACATCTTGTTGCGATGGATAAAAATTAACAGAAATTTCGGTTGAATTGACCCATATTTCGGTTGATTTTACCAGTCTTTTTCTTTCAGTGTATTTAAAATACCAAAATAAATAAGCCATGAAAAAATCGCAGTACAATCCGGAAAACCATCTCGAAGTTATCTATAAGTGAACAGAAACGATAAAGTGCTTAATTTTTTCGAAAAAATGTGCTAAGTTGGTTCCGAAGATAATCCCAAAATCATTCCGAAACATTGCAAAAGTTCTCCTGAAAACAGTTCCATAATAATCCGAAGGAAGTCCCGAAATCGAATTGGTAAAGAAATGATCCAGATGCTATCAAAATGATTCTAGAACATCTCCCCAAAATCATTCCGAAATAGCCACGAAATTACATCGAACACTATATCATCCCGAAATAGCCCAAAAAGAACAAAAAACAATCCCGAAACTATATAAAACGAGGCCTCAAGCTCCCAAGCACTTAAATGCCACCAAATTCAATAGACAGGTGGTAAGGCAACAAGCAGACAGTTAACTGAACAAAAAGACAATCAAAAAAATCTCATTTGTTTATTGGCAAGTAATAAACTAAAATCTTATAGCCACAAATAGTCATCAATACATACCAAAGTTGGTAATTTTATTTCGAGATCATAAATTTTGCTAGTCTGCAATCAAAACATCCTGCCTCACACACAAAAAAGAGTTAGCCATAGTAAATATGATGCACAAATAATAGGAGGTTGGGAGGTGAACGAAGTAGGCGAGCGAAGGCGGTGATACCAGCGGCAAAAGCTATAAATGCATTCATTCTTATGTTTGTGGTATAATAAAATCCACCTGTGCATAGGAAATGCAAATGCTTAGAGTGCGAGTGCCGGTGTGGTGGAGTGGCTTAGAAAGACGAACGAAAAAAATTGTGAGTTTTTATATTTGGCCGTTGGCCTGTCAAAGTGATCAATAATAAATTAAGGTTTGCTAAACTTGGAGCAAGTGGATGTTGTCGGCTGGCGTATGGTGGCAGGTAGATTGTGATAGAAAACCTAGGCAAAATGAGTGCGCAATAATGCAGATGTGTGTGTGAGGCTACTCTTAGTATAAGAGTATGCAGAAATGTGCACAGTGGTGAACCCGCAAACAAAGAGCGTTTACAATTTTAGAGTATTTGTACTGAAGGTGGAACAGCAGACACTTGCTGCAACTTCAACGTGCATGATGAATATGAAGAAGGTAAAAACCGCGACGCTTAAGGCAGAGTTTTAAAGGAGGGCAGGTATAAATCGGCAAATAACCCATTAACTTCAAATGACACCAACGATACATAAATCTTTTTCATGCTATATCCAAGCTGCTGCTGCTGCCCTGCCCCTTCACCTATACTAATGCATTTAGGTTCAGAAGTGCCTGCACGCACATACTCTATAGAATTTGAAGGGCAACTTGATTTCAAGCTTTGGGCTGGGCGGGTGCCTAGAAATCAGTCGTCGTCGTTCTTGCAACAAACAACAAATACACTAAGGGAACTAATACCTTCAATCCACAATTATGGTAACAATAACACAAAGCAGGTTCGAATGTAAAAAGTCGTTGTTCGACAGGAAAGCAGAATTATATACCCAATGGTTGTTTATTCGAAATCACAGCTCATCCGAGGAGTGGAACTCTGTAGATGCCGCATAAATGGTATAATTCGCCTAAGAAGCGGTGTCGCGTGTGTGCATATGTTATCGGTGGGATCATGCAGGGATCACTGAAAAATGTGCGTATTTAAACCGATACACCAAATTCGGCATTAGCCTCTCAAAGACATTACTTTTACTCTTCATCACTAGACCAAAAACCTCAGTTGAACGTGGGAATTAAACACGTAGCATGAGGTCCTCCAACGATCTCCCCTTAGGGCAATCGCAATGGCCATAAGATGCTCTTAAAAGGCTTTAGACGTTGCTCCAATCGACATTAATATCATTTATCAAGGAAATGGCATCTCAAGGTGTCCTTAGGCTTCGGGATTTGGGACAACTCCATGTAAATGACAACTACATGTGACCTAAAACTGCCTTCATCACAAACCAGTAAAACGGATCCCCCTATAAAGAAGTATAAACGAGAAGGAGAGCTCACTCAGAGCTTCAACATCCAGGTAGAGAATTAGATTAGGTTGCACTGGCCGGTCCACGAGGACCTCACATAGAATGAATGAGTTCGTAGTGTTACCAGAAGTTACCAATGTTATAAAATAACTCCGTCCTCTTGGCAAGTACTATAAATTTTCTAGGACTTAAGCCACTTGCTCCATCTAGATCTGACAAATGCATCACTCCTTATAGCTGGAGTCTTAGCCTGGCAAGCACAGGGCACGAGCACAGAACGTGCTCGATCGTTTCCTCCTCCAACCCGCACTTCCTACATCTGCTATCACTGACCAAAACTAATTTAAAGGCATGTGACGCCAGAAGGCAGTGTCCACTCAGAATACCCGTCATGAGTATACATTCCTGTATTTTTAATTATAGAAGCAACCTTTTTAGTCTAAGGTTGTAAGACCTACACATAATCTTCGACACTTTACAGACCCTTGCTTGAATCCACGCATTCCCAGCTTGGTCGATCATGTGCAACTCTCGCCTGCCCTTAATCCCGCCCAATCTAATTGGGTCATCTACGGAGCAAGCTTCAAGGGGTGCACCCTTTTTAGCTAGTTCATCCGCTTTTTCATTCCCATCTATTCCCATATGCCCTTGGACCCAATATAAATGTATGATTCTCTCCAGCGACTGCTTACACTCTAACACGATTTTAGATCCTGTGCTATGCGAGATGATTGCTTTGATTGCTGCTTGTCTGTCATTATAAACACGGTTGCAGCTTAAGCTAGTCTCTTCCAGTGTTTATACTGCTTTAATTTTGGCTAATATTTCGGTTTGGACAACGCTACAGTAATCTGGCAGCCCTAGGATCTGTTTATTTCCGGATCAGCACAGTATATCGCAGACCCTACTCCTTCCTCTACTTTGGAACTATCTGTGTACACATGTATCGCCTCGTTCGCCATTTGAGCACCCTTACGCCAACCATAGAGCTCTATTGTGCATCTAAAGAATTACTGGATACAAATAGTACCGGTAGCAGTACAGCGATTTCCTCTTAAAAGCTAGGAAGCTTTTCCGGCTCTCGTGTCAGCAATGTTAGCATCAAGTACGCCATTACCTGGCCAGTCGTTTCCTTGATTTGGGTGTCATCGGGGCTTCGTAACCTACAGGGAAATGAGATGACCGCTGAGTTAGCTCGACTTTTATAGGCTCTTAATGTAAAAGATGTCCTTACACCCCTTAGACTTATTAAGGGTTGTATCTTCCACTGTTGTCGACACGAGGCTAGCAAAAGATTTTCAATCATGTAAAATTATTTGGACTTAAAATGCCACTTGGGCTTGCACTACAGGTTATGACAATAAAATTAAGCACATACAATAACATTAACAAATTCAAAACTGGGTATAAGGAGTAAGCAAAGACTGAGCTTATTCATTTGGTATAAGTATTAACATTTATGAGCAATGAGTTGACGACGAAGATGAGGATCTGGATGTAGATCTAGCTAAGGTTGAGGTTGAGGACGACAAAAAATGATGAAATTGCAATGAGACACAATCAAATTAACGATCTTGTCGTTAGTGTACATGAGCGACTTGGTTCGCTAACTTAAACCATGATCATGACCAATTTAAGCGTCATCATTAAGATCATTATGTTGATAATATAACAGTTGCTGTAAAATAAAATGTTGGTTGATGTTTTGTTTGTGCATGATTTGAGTTGTTTGTATTACTAACTTCGATTTCAGCTTTGTCTATTTGCTAGAACTGTAAATACCCCGTAGGATTTCGAGCAGAAAAAGAAAAACGAAGAAAGATGTAAGATAAATAAAATTTTTTACTACAAAAAAAGAACAAAGTTCTTTGCAATTCTTATGATCTACTTTTTTGGATTCCCACATAAACAATTAAACAAATATAAGGCGCTGCCGAGCTTCTCTTACAATTTGCCGTTCTTCTTTTTATTTTATAGTACAAATTGACGAAACGGGGCGTCTTCCTAGTGTATGCTGACCACGGACGGCATCTGGCAAATGAGTTTTCATTGAGAAACTTTTCATGTCAGAAATACACGTGTTTGCCAAATCACTGCCGAGGGGCGACCCCGCTTAGAAACTTTTTTTCCTAATGGATAAAACGTGTTTCTATATTTTGGTGTTACTTTGCCCAGGACCTGAACACTGGATCTTCGGTATAGTAGGCGGTGTACGGTACCATCACACCACGATGGCCGCCACATTCACACATTGTTCCTCTATTTGTTTCCTTGTCTGTCTGCCCGCCCGCTTATGTTTGTTGGTTTGTCGTTAACATTTTACGATCCATTTTACTTCGTTGAACTTGTTCGACAATAATGTCGATCTTTTTGATTAACAACACATTCATTCAAATTCGTTGTTGTTGGAATTGTTCGCTGATTGCTTAGAAATTTCTCTCAACTTGGATAAAAGTTCCTAAAGCACTTGTACGAACTACTTACGCTAACAAAGGAGTCCATTAAATATCTAGTAATTCTTGCAGTTTAACATGATTGCTATTAATTTCGTTTATTTTGTATGCAGGGGCTTTTGCATGATTTCGTAAAATATATTCTCAGCTGATGGATTAATGACACTGAGTTGGTTCCAATATGAAAGAGTTTGTGTGAGTGTAGATTGAAGTCTTGTCTCAGATTCGTATAAGCTGGAAGTAAGGCGAGCAGATGGATCGTGGGAAGGAAACTGAGTTGTTGGGCGGGGTTCGGTGGACTTAGCGCAAACCCTTAAAAAACAGAACCGGTGCTACTCTTTATGGTCAATAGCAATGTTGTGGCTTTAGGTGGGTTCAAATATCTAGACGTTTCTTTAGCACTTTAACTGAATTATAGACAAAACATTGAATATAGAGTACGGGTTCATATATGTAAGGTCGTCTCCCAGTTCTAGTAGAATTCTTTCACTAGCCGCTTTCAGAATATTATTGTACGCTCCTTCGGTGCCATGGAAGGCACTCAGCATAAATGTTTTGCTTTGTTGCAGTAAATGAAGTCAGCTAGCTGAAGAAAGTCCCGAAAGATCTCTGCTCCTTAAATCTAGGCAGAAGAAGCCTATTCAACCTTCTGCGTTTAGTAAAGAGAACACACCTAGTTATGGCCGCGCTAGCTGATAACTCATTCTCGTTACAACAAGCATAAATCATATTTCGAGTAGTTTGTGCTTTCCTGCAAACTATTGCAACCCAAACACCAAATACCTGCACAGAATGGTCACGGTTGATAACCCGAGCTGCGCGTACTGCGGGAAAATAGACGATGTACGCCACACCTTCTTCGAATGCGGGCACTTCTTCGATCAGCGAAGGAGGGTTCAAGAGGTACTTGGCCATCTATCCCCGGGCAGTGTCATCAATAACATAACCTGCCGAAGAGACAGATGGAATACGGTCAGCACATTTGTGAGACATATACTTATCAGTAAACGAGAAGACGGATGCCCAGCTCATTAGCGTGAGAGTAGCCCTAGAGCTCTCGTAGAGTGCACCCGTACCCGAAGTAATGCTAAACGCGGTCCCAGGTACGGGAATTTGCGCGTGCCGTGGGAGGTTAGGTTTAAGTGGGTAGGGAATCCTACACTCAGAGGGTCTCGCAGTGAGGCTTAGATATCCCGGTCAGTGCATAAAGCATTTCCTCCTTCCACGAAAAAAAAAAAAAAAAAAAAAAAAAAATTTAAAAATAAAACGTAATCACCAAATACCAACGCAAAGAAGAAAACACACAACTGCCTGAATCTCTCTCTGGGGCAGTATTGATTGTTTGCTTTGCTATTGACTAGAGTATGTAGCAACGAATTATCAGCTATATATTGTTATGTTATTTTTAAGTTTTGTAGATATATATTAATTTTCCTATAATTTGTTTCTCTTCAGAACTTATTTCCCATAAGCTCGCTATCACAGCAAGAAATCCAAAATTTGCAAACCAAATTTGTGAGCTTTTCTTTTCGTCACATTCTGCATTTTTTCAATGCTCTTCAATCTGAGTGTCATCCATAGCATTCGCTTAGCATATATTGCATTTTTCCTCCTTTGCAAAGTTTGCATTTTTGTTTTCCTTTTGAGCTTCGTTATCTTCCAGGTTGGTAACCCACGCCACAGACACTTGTGGCCTCCGTCCGTTCATTGGCCTATGGATGGAGAAATGGAATAAATTGGCAAATCAAGACAGTTTAGTTGCTTTAAACGTGTAGGCGGGCTATCGACCAGGCTGTCTTTGCTACAGTCGCGCTGTCATCGTCATTGTAGTCGTCGTCTGGCTGTCTGCATCGGTTCTACGCCAGCGAACGAGTTCATTGCGCCTTCAGGTGCATGCGTATGCTGGCATCGAAATCTTCGAATCATATGATTGCATATTTTTTCGCTTTCTTTTGATTGCACACAACTTTGGTACCGGCGTCTGGAGTCGCTGATCTTAAAATGAATTTATTTCCTGTTTGTTTATTTGAAAACATTGTTTCTAATGAAGTGCATTGATCTGCCGGATTGATGATTTTTTTATTTTGAGAAGACCATTTTTCAAGTGTTGAGGTATTGGATTTTTTTTAGAAGAATTAAAATTCTCTCATAAGCGATGACCTCGAAGAGCTATTCGACAATACGTTAAAGAATATTTAAAAACTTATGAATATTTTATATAGTTACTAGCAGACCCGGCAGACGTTGTTCTGCCCTAAATTTGGCCTATCTACATACATTTTAATAAGCTTTTTCCGTCTAACTCTTCCCTGGACCTCTTCACTTTTTCCTAATCCTTTTATGCACTTCTCCCTCCGCCTTTTGCGCTTCATCTATCTCCATCTTCGTGTCATTCTATCTATCTCTCAGCCTATCTCTTTTCTTCCAGTCCCAGTCCCAGTCCCACTCCGAGTCTCAGTCCCAATCTTAGTCTTAATCCCAGTGCCAGTCCGTCTCTGGTCTACTTCTCGAAAAAAAGGGTCGTAAATACTAATATAGGCAAATTTATATACCAAATTTCAGGCAAATCGAATATGACATATATAAATAGGTATTTGGGTATTATTAATTCATGTCTCTATTTCGGCTTCGCTTGCATATTTATCTGTTTTGCCAGGTTGATGCGACTAAATCGAATATCACAATGAAAATTATTTCAGAGCTCTCAACAACGGCTTTCATTTGATATCCATATTACCCACACATTCTAGGGGTATCCGGGTCCACGTTTTGGCCTATATCTCGAGACATTAGTCACCCAACGGTATATACATATATTACTCTGTACTATATCACTCATCAACAGCTTTCTATAATACTAAAATATATACACACACAAAGATACACACTTCACTATAATATTAAAACGAAATGCAGATATTCGTTGCTTTTGAAATTCGGGTTAAAAATTGCACATGGAACAACTAAAGACTCTCCTGAATTAAAAAAAAAAGTCATAGTACCTCTAAATCGCGGGTCCACTCAGAAACCCCCACCCTCTCGGCGGGCCTGGTGATGTGCTATACTTGATATCATACGCTATAATATTTTTTATTGATAAGCACGTTGTTTAATTAAACACCAACCAATTACACGGAAGTATATCCGCACCACCTGAAAATATGATAGCCGTTGCGCATACGTAACATTTTATTATTACGTATAAAATATAAAAAATTTGCAATAAAATAATAATGCGACTATAAACTATATAACCTATCCTATATTTCAAGATAGATGAACTACAACGGGGTGCAAAACAAATTTAAAATCGGTTATGCAGTTTAGGATTCCATCGCGGACAAACAATGTGACACGTGATTTTTATATATAAAGATTATTGTGATAAGTTGAAAAGGTACCGCCTTCTGTCCTCATGAATGCATAGCTGATATTATCAAAGCCGGAACAAAAGTAATATGGCGGGCAAGGCACGCTTTCGCTAAGACCTTGGGAGCATTGCAGACAATGTGGATCAACGTTGAGATATCAGTATATCGTTTATCAATTCTACGCACCGACAAATTAAGAGTTCGCTTCCACCGATAATAACTTCTTTGATTGCGTAATGCTTACATACGATCCATAGCAGGTATAGTACCATCACCTTCGAGGTACTCATTTTTAAAGTCTCATCACATACCCTCTCGAAAAATTGAGACACGGTTAAAAATTTGAGCTTACTTCTGAAACTTTTTGTACTATATTTATTACTAACTAAATTCGGCTTAAAGTTTTGCTTAAACCGGTCATCTTGAAAATCAGTACGCAGAACTGGGTTTCAATGTTCTACCACTGCGCCTATGCCTTCAACATTTGCCGCTACTTTCCCATCCTCAAAGTTCTTTTCTACCTCCCTGTCAGCGCCCCAGGACATTCTCCGATTTCTTTTTAATTTGGAGAGTGTAGTGCTGGCCCCCTCCATTTGTCGTGAGGAATGAAACGTGTTAGCATATTCGGGTTTTGACGATGCAGCATGTTTAGCGTATCCTCCGACTTCACCACACGTGGTATTCAAACCAAGTGAGGCTTAGTGCTCCATCAACCACTTCCAACTTTGCGCATTCTTGTATTTGAAAGTTTGGAGCAACTCTCTGCAGCCATTAAAAAATCGCGTTATTGGTGCAGGTCATCAGTTTAAACCATCCAGCTATTTCGATGACTAGTGGCACTTCAGTTGGTTTGTTATGAATTGCGCTAGACATCTGTCCATTGGGGTTGTTGCAATCTACTATTGCCACAGGCAAGGACTGCTTCGCAACTTCGTCCATCTTCTTCTCGGTGACACCAGGAGTTTCAGCGTTTGCTCCCTCTAGTAAAACCGAGTAAGCTGGAGTGTGATCGGTGTCTTCCTTTAGCTCATTAACCTTTTCATCTCTCCTACTTTTATGCCACCATTATTCTGCTATTTCTGCATTGCAGCTTTTGAGGTACATCCCTTTTGAGTAAGTAGACTTCCTGTGTTTGCCCTCCTCCTTCAGCCGATCGTTATTTCTTGCCGCACGGGTATTTTTCCTCCTCGATGCGGTTGCAAAATTGAGGATTGCTCTTAGCAAAGTCTTTGTCAGAGAACTGTCTTCGTCATCCTAACACTGTCTCACATGCTCACACCAAACGCTCGCTTTCGAGGTTGATTGGGTCGTCCACTGCTTCCAGCCGCTGCATAATTCCAATCGTTACCCGGTATTGTGAGAAAATTCCCCTGAAATGCCTGTCTTGTTTCCCTTCCAAACGGCAGTTCTTTATCTGGGCTGGAAGACTGCTCCTTTACCGAGCATACTAACCTCGATTTCCGCGTCCGAATTAGTTATAGCGATTTCCTCTTCCACGGCTTTCGACGCTATCGCCTTTTCTTTCCTATCCTTTCTTAGCGTTACAGTTTTTTGTTCATCTTGGCCGCACGACCACTTGCACAACCAGGCAGGCTTAGCTGTCTAATTTTAAATGTTGGGATAAAAAACCGTCCGATACAGCACCGCTTTTGCTGTGGTTCGGCCATCATTAATTCCCGAGAAGGCTTCGTTTAAACACAGCCGAAAAAAACCCCGTCGTCCAATATCCACGGCCCGCGTAACAACCTGGCTTAGAAGGTTGGCAGCTCTTTCCCTGCAAAAATCGTTGGATCATGTGGTCCACTTGTGTCGTACTGGAGTACTCCATGGATTACTCTGACGTAATGCTGAGCTGGAGTATATGGTCCAGTCCCAGGACATCGCTATATTAATTGGACCATATTTTTTGTATGAGCTGTGGTTAATTTTGGAGCACTCACTTGGTCCATAGCGAATACTCCATACATGCATACATGGAGTACTCGCGATTATTACAGGTCTGTCACCGATATCCCGCTGACCACCGATGAAGCGCAACGGCGAAACCAACGACAATGTGCCTGCTGTAGTATATTTGTATATCAAGTATTCTTGACTGAAAAAATTTAAGAAAATATGTCTTTCCCAATTAAAACTCTTACTGATTAAATTGAAATTTTCCTCACTCAATTTAAAGAACATTTTTTTGGAAATGTTTTCTAATGAGTGTAGGCCAATAATTATTTCACTCTGCGAAAATTGACTTTTGCTTTTTACAACTCGTGCAATGCATCACGTACTTTCCCGGATTTTTGTTTTTCCAGTAACTGTTGCCAGGGCCGGATTAACCCTCAACGGGGCTCTAGCCAACCATCAATTTAGGGGCCCTGTTTTTTCACGACCGTTTCCTTCTTTTTTCGATTAAAAAATACAAATTTATATCTTACATAAAAATGTTATTGTCACAATGTAATATCAATAAAATTACTATCTACATTTTAAACATGTTGTCTTCTACTTTTGTTTTCGGCAAATTCATCAATTACCTATATCATCAATATCGATTTTGTGCAAAGTATACCTCACATCTCGATTCGCTCTTGTCGCGTTGTAGCTCTTTCAACAGCTTTGATTATTTTTAATTGCCAGAAGGATCGTTCGGCAGAACAATTTGTTATCATTAATGTTAAAAAAATCCGAAGAGCTATTTCTGTGCTAGGAAATAGATCGGCTAATGGATCTTCCATTAGAATCTTATACAAATGACTATGCGTTTTTTGTGCATCAGTGTATCTGGAGTTCTCGTAACTTTGGTTTTTTTTCTTTTCAATGAAAAATTCGTCCAAATCTCTAAAATAAAAACGAACTAAGTTATTTATAGCTTCGTTGAGGTCTCCATCACTTAGAGAAAAGTTGATGAAAAATGCAAATCTCTCTGAAACTTCCATTCACACTTTCGCACGTCGTTTGATTTCACAGTGAAGATTGTCGATGATTTCAAGAAAACCTTTTGTCCTAAAATCATCGCGAGGCGAAAATTCTACTTCTGTACTTCTGGAGCATTTCCGTTATTAGGCTGGTTTTTTTCTGCGAGGAAACCGAATAGTATAAAAGCAGCACTAGCTGAGGCATGGGCAATCAGTTTGATTTAAGCACGCTATCAGTTGCGAAGTATAAGTGTTACTGTGGAATATTTTCAAAGTAGTCTAATAAAGATCATTTTGCACTATTGAATATTGGAGTTATTTATTCAACAATTTAGCGATACGAACGTTAGTAGCAGGTGTAAAATAAGCGGAGTTTCCATAAATTCGTTACAATTAGTGTCAGAAGAAGAATTGTGGAATAAATTAGGAAGATTTCAAATACAATTTGGACATGGCAAAATTAAGTGAATTAAGGATCCAGTAACTGAAAAAGGAGTTGCAAACCCGTGGATTGAATACAACCGGCAATAAGATCGAACTTCAAGCACGGTTACCAGAGGGTAATGGAGTTGGAAGGAATTAATGTGGACGATGACGTCTTTCATCTTGATGGGGACGAGACAACAACAAAAATTGAAGAGAAAAACGAAACTTCGCAGACAGTAACGAGCACAGATTTGATCATGATATTGGCTGCAATATCTGCTCAAACATCGACAGTGGCATCTCAGCTAGAATCCCAGGAGAACTGTATAATATCCAAGATGGAATCCAAGAGACACGAATAACATCTAAGATTGAAACACAGGGGACGCGTATTTCCGAAATGTCGCACCAATTTCAGGGCAGATATCATCTCAGATCTCCACACAACTAGAAGAGCAGGAAGTCTGTATATCACCTAAACTGGAAGCGCATATGGAAGAAAACTAACCCAGTTTCATGAAGGCTTCAGTGGTCGACAGGATAAAATAGAGGCAGAGATGGATGCTTTAAAAGATAGGATCCAGGAATTACAATTGAACCGCTCAGTCACTTCAACGTCTAATCCGAAGGTAAAAACTCCATCATTTGACGTTCATGTTCCTTTCCAGGTATTCAAGCTCCAGTTTGAGAAAACGTCAGCAGTGCACAACTGGAATGCGGATGATAAAGTTGCTGCATTTTTCGTCGCATTGAAAGGGCCTGCAGTTGAAATCTTACAGACTATTCCAGAGTACGAACGGAACAGTTATGAAGTATTGATGGCCGCTGTCGAGAGACGTTACGGAAGTGAACACAGGAAACAAATCTATCAAATAGAATTGCAAAACCGTAACCAAAAAGCTAAGGAGCAAGAGTTTGCTTCGGATGTTGAAAGGTTGGCTCATTTGGCAAATGCGGACGCACCCGTGGAGTATACCGAGAGGGTAAAAATCCAGGGTTTTATAAATGGCATACTGGTCGTAGAAACGAAGCGAGCGACATATGCAAACCCAAAACCAACATTCGCAGAAACGGTATCACACGCTCTGATTCAAGAAACAGCATCGCTTCTGTGTAAGCCAGCGTTCAAAGCACGCCGTGTGGAGGTAGAAAGGCCAGACTGGGTGAACGTAATATTGGAGGCGCTGAAAGGATCGCAAAAGCGGAGTGAAAGAGTTATCAAGTGCTTCAAATGCGGGAAGCCCGGTCACATTGCACGTCATTGATCCTAGTGGTTTCAACAGCATGGGTGGTCTTAATAACAAAGCTGGAGGGGATGAGCAAGAGCGAGTAAAATGTAGAGATCGAGAGCTAGCTCCAGATATTGAATGTCCTGTGATATCTGTGTCGCAAATTGGAAGGAAATCAAGCAGTCTTACCGTTAGAGGGAATGTGGATGGCAAGGAACGTGTACTGACTGTAGATACGGGCGCATCTCATTCCTTGATTCGATCTGATTTGGTCAACAGGAGAGTAAAACCATTACTTGGAGCAAGGTCGCGTACGATCACTGGCGAGTATAACCAAGTCCGGGGAGAAGTGATCTGTAAATTCTTAATTGGGAAGGTCATGGTTCTACACAAATTCGTTGTGGCGGAGGTTGTCATATTGGGAGCGGACTTCTTAGTTGACCATGACATCAGGACCGATATGCAGAGAAGGGTTATGCGTTATAAGAACCAGGATGTGCCACTTAACTTCATTTTGGAGAAAGAGTTCAGCAGTAATCGAGTACTGGTGGAGAAGACCCGACAAAGACTACGGAAGTCAAAGGTAAAGGTTGATGGATCGAATGGGCCAAATAAAGCGAAATCAAAAGTACCTGTGAGAGAAACACTGGCATTGACAAAACCAAATGGACGCACAAAACGAAGAAAACAATTTCCCAGAATGAATGCTAGGGTGAAGATTGTCGATGATTTCAAGGAAACCTTTTGTCCTAAAATCATCGCGAGGCGAAAATTCTACTTCTGTACTTCTGGAGCATTTCCGTTATTAGGCTGGTTTTTTCTGCGAGGAAACCGAAGAGTATAAAAGCAGCACAAGCTGAGGCATGGGCAATCAGTTTGATTCAAGCACGCTATCAGTTGCGAAGTATAAGTGTTATTGTGGAGTATTTTCAAAGTAGTCTAATAAAGTCCATTGCGCACTATTGAATATTGGAGTTATTTATTCAACAATTTAGGGATACGAACGTTAGTAGAAAGTGTGAAATAAGCGGAGTTTCCATAAATTCGTTACAATATTTTTCTTTCACTCTCTAGAATTTTATGTTTGTAAGATAATTTTAAAGGTCTTTTTCGTTTTTCGGGGCCCCCTAAAATCGGGGGCCCAGGCACCTGCCTATTCTACCTACCTGTTAATTCGACCCTGACTGTTGCTGCTCACATTGCTGTCCGGCGGTCATTGCTACCGCTGTGAAATCCTTGAGCTTAACGCATGCAAGCGTTCATTGGCTTCTCGCAGTTTTCACACTTTCACTGTGGACTCCTAAGAATTTACTACATAACAAGAGCACTGCCCTGGAGGCGCCACATGCATTCAATCATTCTGTTACCAACTCATTTAAGATGTCACCCACCTCTCAGTGTTGCCACTCTTTATTGACGCACGCAGCTGATGCAACGCTGAAATGAAATCAATGAGTTAGAGGCCATTACCATCGTCATCGCAACGCAGCATCATCTTCTTAATGACAATTTTCATGTAAATCAATTGAAAAGAAGATCACGGCTTTTGTTGCCGCCACCTTTGCTCTTCGCACAGCACTCGGGGCATTCAACTTAAAGTGGGAATGATGTGAATGTACAACGATTGGCATGATTACTAGATGAGGATGCGCTGCAGCAGTTCAAGTTGCGTAGAAGCGTGCAACAATGAAGCCTGGAGATGAGTTTTGTAGATACAGAAGCTAGACGTGAACCACATAAATATGTATGAGCCCTGCAGTATAATAATTTAGGCTTATACCTATGAAGATCAAAGTGAGGTAAAAATGTGATCGACAAAGCGAATGAACTTTCTTAGGAAAATTTTCGCTGTTATAAGCAACAAAAATTGCAACAACAAGCCGCCTTCTGTGACATGTTTGATTGTTACTTACTCCAGCTTATTGGTTTGGCATGGTTGTAGTTTATGTTTGGATTTTGGATGAACGTTGTATGTCGTCTTTTGTTGGCAAACAAAATAGAGTCAGTACAGCACATGCAGGCAGTGGACTTAGGGAGACGTGTTTTTGTAGTTTTTACTGTTGTCATTTGTGTTGTCACATTGAATTGCAAAGTGAGCTGCAAATCACTACCCAACTGCATATATTTGAAATATCGAGGAGGCGTTTACGCAAATAACAACAACAACAATAGTCACAACATAGCGCACCACAAGATGCAGATACGAATTTTTTATAGATATTTAGGTAGACTGTGGAAGAGTGAAAGATTTTTATTGCTTATGTTAATTATTTTTGAGATATTGTGAAGTTATTTGTAGAGTTTGTCGCTGTTGTTGCAGCTACAGTATGGAGTTTCTTATCATCTCTTTGCATCAAACATACCCAACTCAGCTGGCTGGTTAACTTTTTGGTGGTAGGCTGGCAGCCGCAAACAAATCTCATTGGTTTTCAATTATGTTTTGACTCGACAATGATTGATTACTGTCACTTTCCATTTTCACTTTGTTTTCTTTTTTTAAATCCAATTTTTTTTGTTTGACTGTATGTCATTTTTTTGTGATTGCATTTTTTAGTTATTGTAATGTGAAAAGATTTGTTTATTTGAAGTTTATGCAAAATTTATTTGTTATCAATCGTCAATTCCCTAAAAACAAAAACAAATATCACGTCTTATGTTCGGAGTCTATGCTAATCAGGTAGAAATAAGAAAGCAGGCGAGGGGCAGGAAGTCGAAAATGTAAGTGGATAAAGAAAGCAAATAAAAAGTCAAAAGCAAGGTAAAAACTAAAAGGATGGAAAAGGTAAAGCAAAGTAAAAGCAAAAAGCAGCAGTATAGAAGTAGAAAATAAGGGGGACAGTAAAGAGATATAGTGTATCAGCAGCCTAATACACAATAATAATGTCACTCTGTTTCCAGATTGGTGCAAACTGTTCTCTATTGTGAACGGGCAAGAGGTGTTGAAACAATCTGGGAACAGAGCAATTCGGCTCGGCAAAAAGGACCGGCCATTATTATAATTTTGGATTGAAAAGAAATACAAACTAAGTGTGTGCAAAACTAAAATATTTAAATTAATTGTACAAACTAAAAATAACTAAGTCTAGTGTAAAGTAATTTAAAATATCTATTACACAAATAAACTAAACTAAAACTACGTGTTTTGTGTTTGAGTGCAGCGTGCGCGTATTAGAGTGCGTGCGCGCAGAACATATTTTTTAGAAGTTCCAAAATGGAACTTCACAATAGAAGTCTGGAAGGGGAAGAGCAGACCGAAAGAGAACAGGGGAGAGTGAGAAAAGTAATAGGCAAAGGAGGAAGAAGAAAAGGATGAAGTGTGAGAGTAAGAGTAAAATTAAGATCAAGAGCAAGACTAAGGGCAAGGTTGAGAGTAAAAGTAAGAGTAAGAGTAAGAGTAAGAATAAGAGTAAAATAAAAATAAGAGTAGAAGTAAGAGTAGGAGGGAGAGTAAGAGTAAGAGTAAGAGTAAGAGTAGTAGTAGTAAGAGGAGGAGTAAGAGTGAGAGTAGGAGTAAGAGTAAGAGTAAGAATAAGAGTAAAATAAAAATAAGAATAAGAGTAAGAGTAGAAGTAAGACTAAGAGTAAGAGTGAGAGTAAGAGGAAAGAACAAGAGTAGAAGTAACGGAAATAGTAAGAGTAAAAGTAAGTGAGGCCAAAAGAGAAGAAAAGTAAAGGCAAAGTGGCTATGGCTGTCTTGGTTGGCCACTACTGCACAATGATGCATAAAGCAACGGAAGACTACAATATGTTACACATAGAATATTCCCGCGGTAAGATATATCTCCCTGTCGTAAGAACTGATTAAAATCCACAAATGCGTTAGCAACGCATTGGATACATATCCTGCAAAAGACTGCCCACGAATAAGCACAATGGGAAGATCCTGTGAAAAAAATGAAAAAAGAACAAGAAATTGAAACCTTGCAAGGAAGAAAAATTGAGTTCTAAATAGTGTGTGGAGAGGAGATAGAAACAGTCAAGAGTTTTCTGTGCGATTGTCCTACGCTTCGGCGCAAGAGGAAGAAATCTCTGGGATCTCCCTTCTTTGACGATCTCTATGATCTGGGTAAGTTTCAACCTAAGAAGTTCCTGAAAATTTGCAAGCGTTAATTGTTACTGACAATAGTCATTTGTAAACGAGAATAGTCAATTATAAGTGCTATATCATCGTAAAGAAATGATAATAATTAATTGAATTTAGGAATCGTCAATAGTAAATGAGATGTCGTTAGGTAATAATTCGACAGCATTAATAGTAATTGGGGATAGTCAGTTGTAAATGAGAATAGTTATTTTTAAGTGCGAAAGCGTTTCTTTAAAATGAGAACAGTTAATTGTAAATGGTAGGGCGTCAAATAAAAATCCGAAAGCTTCATTTTTAATTGAGAATAGTTACTTGTATATGAGAATACGCCATTTGAAATTGAGAGCTGTCAGTTGTAAAAAAGAAAGTGTTAATTAAAAATTAATAGAGCTTATTTGTGAATTTTACTTCAAATCCAAACATTTTTTTAAATAATTTTTCATGCTAACCAAAAGTTTTGCTTTCTTTGATAATATTATTATTGATTGAATGATATGTTGCAATGAACAGATTTAATACAATCAATTATCGAAGTAAATAAAATAATCCATACTAAAATTTCATGTGACATTTGTTATAAAACGGTGAAAATCTTTGTATTTACATAGAATAAATTTATTAATTTATTTGAAAAAGCGATTGAACTTTCAGTGGAACAACAAACGAAAGTGCACTTTACAATTTACTTATGTCGGTATACAAATATATATACATATATGATGGATGTTAGTATTGTTTTTGTTGTTATTCAAAGTGTTTAGCACACGTTGTTGATGTTGCATTTTATTCAAATGCCTTTAACTTCTATTAGCTAAATAAAAGTGAATAACAAATACTTTTATAACGTTTGTTTGTATGTATGCACAGATACTGTTAATTCATTCTGATGATATAAGGCATTTAGTTAGGTTAGGCGTGAAAACGTTTTCACTCTACAATGCCATCGAAATTTCCCAATTGCAGGCCATTGCCTTTTGTCGAGCTGCAAGCAGGGGCGGATAAAAGGAGGAGCTAGCAGGGGCTATAGCGCCGGGCCCCAGCATCGGGAGAGCCCCGTGAGCTCGAATAAATAATATCATATTACGTATTTGCGTACACATAATTTAATTTAGCACCTCAAAATTTATATACAATAGTAATATAGAAAGGAATACACGCACTCGTTAAGAACAAATTCTGTGCCCTTTGCAAGTTCTTAATTGGATTGTAAATGTGAACATGATCGAAGTATTCCCGAATATCTACATCGCTTATAAGATTTTGGTTACGATTCCAATAGCAAACTGCGAATCTGAAGGACCATTCTCGGTTTTAAAAAGAATAAAAAATATGCATCGATCAACTATGTTAGATGAACGGTTGTCCGCATTGATGAGATTAAGCATTGAAGTTGATTTACTTGGATCGGTTGATTTTGATGATTTGATAAGTGAATTTGCCAGGGCAAAATCAAGAAAAATTTTTTTAATTGTATTATAATTTATAGTTTTTAATATATAAGTACCAAAGAAAAAATATTTGCGAGAATAAATTATAAAAACAATTATAACAGTTTTTATTTATTTTAAAAAAAGATCACATTTTGCTCCCCTTAAGTGGGCCCCATATTAATTTTAGTCCCGGGTATCGTAAATCTTTAATCCGCCCCTGGTTGCAAGTAAATCAAAGCAGTAGATCACCTTAAACAAACGAATTTTTGCTATATATTGTTTATTTTACATATGCACTTTTAATGTACATTGATATATCTACATATGAATGCCAAGATATTTTTGCTTGGGTGTGTCGTCAATTGTTATTGGATTCTAACTATTTTTGCATGTTGATCGTGCTTGTATAAACTTTTTGTTTTTTTGTTATATTTCTATTGTTAAGACTCGAATGTAGGTTTTCGTTACGAAAAGTATTGCTCACATATTTTTAGGGATGTACCTTACAAATAAGCATCCCTGTAGAAATAGGGCAAAAACATGACGTTTTTCCAGAAATTTAATTGACTGCTTTACTCCATGAGATATAAAAATCAAATAGCTTTTTGAGAGATAACCTTGCATTTAAGGATGCGGTAATGTTGGAGCCGCGATTGTAGCTATGAATTGAGCTTTGAAAATTCGAAAGGTGATTCTAACTTAGAGTGTCGTTGGAAATACCAATGCTAGCATCGAAGCTCCAGCAACATCATGTATCACTCTTCGCTTTCTTCGCAACTCAACTGACAGGTCTGCTTGACTCCAGTATGATATATGCCTTAGAGCCGATGCGATATTCATATTAACTCTTACATAAAGATTTATTATATGATTCGGGTTTCCCGAGGCTTCATTCGCATTGAAGAAATAAGCAACATTTTATTCAACAGAAATAAGTTTCACTTTTATTTGTTAAAAGATCCGGCACCGCAACACAGCCCAGAACCGAGCTAGAAACAGAAACCATACCCGAAAGCGAGACCAAATCCAGACCCCCAACCGGAACGGAATTCGAAAGCGACACTGCACCCAACTCGGAAGCGACGCGGTACCGAACACAGAAGCGAACCGGAAAGGAAACAGGAACCGAGACCGAAATCGGACCGGAACCGAAACCTAAATCGGGACGGCCTGGAACCGAACTGAAAATCGAAATCGTGTTCTGGATTAGGTATAGACAAGTCACGATTTATATTGAAATGTTACAAAATTTGCCATCAATAACAACAGTTACGAATGAGTTACTGATTTTCCATTGACGAGTTATCGTTTTTTTTACTAAAAAGTTATCGATTTATTACTGAAATGTTATGGAGTATTAATCGAAAAAGTTATCTATTTGTTATCAAAAGTTATAAATGTTTGATGAAAAATTTATCGATTTAGTAGCGAAAAGTTGTCAATTAATTTTTGAAAAGTTTTCGTGTTTATATCAAAAAGTTGTATATGTTTTATTGACCTATATGATCGCTTTACTATCGACCAACTGAAGATCTCGCTTTCCTCTGCTGCGTAATACGGATGCCGATAGAACTGCTAATAAAAATTAGAAAAAACCAAAGTTTGTTTTAGTTCGATTTCCTAAAGGGACAGCACTTTAATGTGAACATTCATGTGTATGCTTATTTATATAATTAAAATATCGTTGTTTGAACTATTGAGCCAATTTCGTTTTGCAGCTTCGTTTTTGCGTTGATTCATCTGACTGTGTGAAATTTTTCCTGAACTTGTTGCTCCTTTTTTTTACAACAAATGTAAAGTTGTAACGCTGACAGTCAAGAGCTTTAAATTTCTTTAATGTAGTTTACCAAAATAATTTGCATTCCCATTTCTGTTTAAACAAATGATTTCAGTATGTGTACTGGCAGCGGGGGGCTGTTAGTTGGATGACTTTGCAACGGGATTTTATTCGAGTCGTTATGTAGCGATGGGTGCAACATTTCGAAATATTTGATTTTTGAGGGCAATGGATGAAATAATGTATTTGAATAACGAAGAGCTTCTCCTCAAATCAATCGTCCCTTAAAATACATCACGTTGAGTTTGTATATTTGAAAAGAGCCACCGGACTGATATTCCTTTGTTCTAAAGAAAGATCTCGAAAAAGTGGATTCGTTCTGCTTCGAAAGTATTGGACAGTAGTAAAGTATTTTAGCACATACTGTTTCCTTTGAAAAGTAAAAAAAAAAAAAAATACTAGGCACGATTTATCTCGTAGGAGATTTGGGCCGAGCTTCGCTTCCAATTTACGTAGTGATCCTTTAAGTTTTGCTATAAGTTGCAGCGAGCAGACTTACTCCGAACGGCAGCTCCAAGCCAAATGAATTTTCACTGAAGGGACGAACCTGCTTAGATAAACATTTTTATACCTTTCATGAACATGAAATGGTATATCAACTTTGATCCGATGTTTGTAACGTTGAGAAATATAGAAGATAGACTCACCATTAAGTATACCGAATTGATCAGGGCGACGAACTGAGTTGGTATAGCCATGTCCGTCCCTCTGTCAGTTTGAACGCAAACTAGTCCCTAAAATTTTGAGATATCTCAATGAAATTTGGCACAAAGATGTATTTTTGTATTATATTAGACATTTGTCGGATCCGGTAGGAGCGCACCACTATAACATATACATATCGCCTATACAACCGATCGTTCAGATAAGACGGTTTTGGTCATTCCTGCCGCAATTTAGAAAGTATAAACGTGAAACTCGGTGCTATATATTCTAATATATCATAGAAGATATCCTGAAAAAATCAGTTTGATTGGAGCTATATATAGTATATATCCAATACAACCGATAGTTCAGATAGAAAGATTTTTGGCAATTTCTCCCTTAATTTCCAATATAAAAACGTTAAACTTGACGATAAAATAAATAAATGTAAAGCGCGCTAACCTCCGAAGAGATCTAAGGCCGAGTTTCTCTTCCAATTTGCGTCGTACTCCTCTTGATTTTCCCTACAAATTGGCCGGACGGGACCTACATGTTTTATGCCGACTCCGAACGGCATCTGCAAGGCAGATGAGTTTTCACTGAGAGCTTTTCATGGCAGAAATACACTCGGAGCGTTTGCCAGTCACTGCCGAGGGGCAACCCCGCTTAGAAAAATTGTCTTCTAATTGAAAAATCTTATTTCTAAAATTTTGATGTTGCTTTGCCCGGAAGTTGAACCCAGGGCATACGGTGTGATAGGCGGAGCACGCTACCATCACATCACGGTGGCCGCAACTTGGTGATATTATTCTAATATATCATAGAAGATTTCCTGTTAAAATCATTTCCATCGGAGCTATATATAATATATATCCCATACAACGGATCGTTCAGGTAAGGGGGTTTTTGCCATTTTTATACTCAGTTGAGCAGAGCTCACAGAGTATATTAAGTTTGATTGGTTAACGGTTGGTTGTACATATATAAAGGAATCGAGATAGATATAGACTTCCATATATCAAAATAATCAGGATCGAAAAAAAATTTGATTGAGCCATGTCCGTCCGTCCGTCCGTCCGTCCGTCCGTCCGTTAACACGATAACTTGAGTAAATTTTGAGGTATCTTGATGAAATTTGGTATGTAGGTTCCTGAGCACTCAACTCAGATCGCTATTTAAAAGGAACGATATCGGACTATAACCACGCCCACTTTTTCGATATCGAAAATTTCGAAAAATCGAAAAAGTGCGATAATTCATTACAAAAGACAGATAAAGCGACGAAACTTGGTAGATGAGTTGAGCTTATGACGTAAAATATAAAATTAGTAAAATTTTGGACAATGGGCGTGGCACCGCCCACTTTTTAAAGAAGGTAATTTAAAACTTTTGCAAGCTGTAATTTGGCAGTCGTTGAAGATATCATGATGAAATTTGGCAGGAACGTTACTCTTATTACTGTATCTACGCTTGATAAAAATTAGCAAAATCGGAGAAGGACCACGCCCACTTTTAAAAAAAAAATTTTTAAAGTAAAATTTTAACAAAAAATTTAATATCTTTACAGTATATAAGGAAATTATGTCAAGATTCAACTCCAGTAATGGTATGGTGCAACAAAATACAAAAATAAAAGAAAATTTAAAAATGGGGGTGGCTCCGCCCTTTTTCATTTAATTTGTCTAGGATACTTTTAATGCCATAAATCGAACAAAAATTAACCAATCCTTTTGAAACTTGGTAGAGGCATAGATTTTATGGCGTTAACTGTTTTCTGTGAAAATAGGCGAAATCGGTTGATGCCACGCCCAGTTTTTATACACAGTCGTCCGTCTGTCCTTCCGCATGGCCGTTAACACGATAACTTGAGCAAAAATCGATATATCTTTACTAAACTCAGTTCACGTACTTATCTGAACCCACTTTACCTTGGTATGAAAAATGAACGAAATCCGACTATGACCACGCCCACTTTTTCGATATCGAAAATTGCGAAAAATGAAAAAAATGCCATAATTCTATACCAAATACGAAAAAAGGGATGAAACATGGTAAGGTAATTGGATTGTTTTATTGACGCGAAATATAACTTTAGAAAAAACTTTATAAAATGGTTGTGACACCTACCATATTAAGTAGAAGAAAATGAAAAAGTTCTGCAGGGCGAAATAAAACACCCTTAAAATCTTGCCAGGTATTACATATATAAATAAATTTGCGGTATCCAACCGATAATGTTCTGGGTCACCCTAGTCCACATTTTGGTCGATATCTGGAAAATGCCTTCACATATACAACTACCACCACTCCCTTTTAAAACTCTCATTAATACCTTTAATTTGATACCCATATCGTACAAACTCATTCTAGAGTCACCCCTAGTCCACCTTTATGGCGATATCTCGAAAAGGCGTCCACCTATAGAACTAAGCCCCACAACCTTTTAAAATACTCATTAACACCTTTCTTTTGATACCCATATTGTACAAACAAATTCTAGCGTCACCCCTGCTCCACCTTTATGGCGATATCTCGAAACGGCGTCCACCGATGGAACTAAGGAATACTCCCTTTTAAAATACTCATTATCACCTTTCTTTTGACGCCCATATTGTACAAACAAATTCTAGGGTCACCCCTGGTCCACCTTTATGGCGATATCTCGAAAATGCGACCACCTATACAACAACCACCACTCCCTTTTAAAACCCTCATTAATACCTTTAATTTGATACCCATATCGTACAAACACATTCTAGAGTCACCCCTGGTCCACCTTTGTGGCGATATTCCGAAAAGGTGTCCACCTATAGAACTAAGCCCCACACCCTTTTAAAATACTCATTAACACCTTTCTTTTGATACCCATATTGTACAAACAAATTCTAGGGTCACCCCTGGTCCACCTTTATGGCGATATCTCGAAACGGCGTCCACCTATGGGACTAAGGATTACTCCCTTTTAAAATACTCATTAATACCTTTAATTTGATATCCATATCGTACAAACGCATTCTAGAGTCACCCCTGGTCCACCTTTATGGCGATATTTCGAAAAGGCGACCACCTATACAACAACTACCACTCCCTTTTAAAATCCTCATTAATACCTTTAATTTGATATCCATATCGTAAAAACACATTCTAGAGTCACCCCTGGTCCACTTTTATGGCGATATTTCGAAACGGCATCCACCTATAGAACTAAGGCCCACTCCCTTTTAAAATACTCATTAACACCATTCGTTTGATGCTCATATTGTACAAACAAATTCTAGGGTCACCCCTGGTCCACCTTTATGGCGATATCTCGAAACGGCGTTCACCTATGGAACTAAGGATTACTCCCTTTTAAAATACTCATTAACACCTTTCATTTAAAACCCATATCGTACAAACGCATTCTAGAGTCACCCCTGGTCCACCTTTATGACGATATCTCGAAACGGCGTCCACCTATAGAACTAAGGCCCACTCCCTTTTAAAATACTCATTAACACCTTTCGTTTGATGCCCATATTGTGCAAACGCATTCTAGAGTCACCCCTGGTCCATCTTTACGGCGATATCTCGGAAAGGCGTCCATCTATAGAACTTAGGTCCACGCCCGTTTAAAATACTCATTAATACCTTTCATTTGATACCCATATCGTACAAACGCATTCTAGAGTCAACCCTGATCCACCTTTATGGCTATATCCCTAAATGGCTTCCACCTATAGAACTATGGCGCACTCCCTCATAAAATACTCTTTAATGCCTTTCATTTGATACACATGTCATACAAACAAATTCCAGGGTTTCCCTCGGTTCATTTTCCTACATGGTTATTTTCCCTTATGTTGTCACCATAGCTCTCAACTGAGTATGTAATGTTCGGTTACACCCGAACTTAACCTTCCTTACTTGTTTATTTTGTATTTATCTTAAAAACCGTTTAGGTATGAACATCTCTTCACTATATATTTCTTATTTTATACAGCGTATTATTTGGAGATTACGAATGAGATAAGATTATTGTTCAGCCCCATTCATGAAAGGTATGAAGTCTTCGGCACAGCCGTCCCGTCCTTGTTCTAATTGAAAAAGTTTTTTTGAAATTTTTAATTTTCTTTGCACAGGGCTTGAATCCAGGAATTTCGGCCGTCGCCGGTTTCTTGCAACTATGGAATATTACAACTCTGGCATCGTGCCTCGCTGTGCGCGGATGCATAGAAAGACTCTTGCTCGCACTTTCACTGAATTGTCGAATATCTGACTGAACTCTCCATCTCTACAATAATTTGGGATTTCATAAGAGAAATTTACTTTGAGGTTATATAATCTTACTGCAGTAACATCTCCCGTTGTGTAAGGGCACATTGAGATAAAATTAAGCCAAGGCCTTGCACTGAGCACAAACTAGTCGGCACTGCAATCGCATCATCTTGTAGTTCACTTACACTGTTTTTACCAAATCTGTGCTGAGTGTATAAAAATCCATCGAATAATAATCTATGCCATGAGTTCTGGTGTCAGTTCCCATTTTTTTCCTACAAACGGCATACTTTAGGACATAGAAATTAGGGTCTGACAAGTGGTGGCTTATGCTGATGACCTGACATTTTCCGCCCGTTTCTTTGTTCCTGAGTAAAGAAATTTTGCCCGACCTTGCATTCTTGACTGCGGCGATCACCTTTTTTATGGCATCTTTTGTGGACTGGCCTCTCAGGAAATCATGCTGTCGGTGAAAAAGCCTTCTTCTTTCCTAAATCGCCGTGGTGCAGAATTTCTCTATAATTTGCTATCCATAATGTGCACCGTGACAGATTCTCTTTTCATAAATGTGCAAAAAACTATAGGCAATTGTTTGCAGCTACGCTGATGGCATTTCAACTTGAAATGGCAATACATTGCGATCTTATTTTGTAAGAGCGCCTGCCCTGTGCGTGGTTTTAAGGGTGAAAGAGCCTTCATAATATTCCTCATATTGCACTGGTCCAGAACTGGTTTGGTGGGTGGAACTTCTCAGGTATATACATATTTTCTAGTCACCAGGGATCTCGATCCATCGTCTCGAAAACACGTAAGTTGACTTTGCTTAATGGCAGCGCGGAGAGCATTTTTCACCCTCTTGAAACGCTGCCGACTTTCCCATAGTCTCAGGTCCGTTAAAATGCAGTGCCCTTCGTTGGCTCACAAAGCTATTCACTTGGGAAACCATAAGTAACTGGGAAAGAAACAGTTCAGAAGCCACGAGACTGAATACCCAGGGCAAAGAAAGGGCATTTGTTTATACTTCCATCAACGCTTGTATCAGCCAAACTTATTAATCCAAGCAGAAGAACCTACATCCTCTCACTGGTTTATATACGGGACACTGAAGGATACGCTTTACCCTAAGTATACCCGCGGTAGGTATGCCTGTCGTAAGAGGCGACTAAAATACCAAATAGATTCAAGGGGTTGCCAGCGCAATATATAACTTCTCCAATCCAATTTTTAACCTCACCTATCCGTGACGAATCCATTTTCATTAACAACCGAGGCTCTGGCGACCCCGAACTCCTCACAGATCTAGCGGGTGGAAGAGCAGGATGGCCTAGAAGGTCGCATGTGGTCATACCAAATCGTTTCCGCGATGGTCGGGCTTGGTAGCGGAACGTTCCGTGTCTGCATCCGGCAAAGGACCATCCACATCGATAAGACTTCCCAAGGCATTCGGGGAGTGTCCTTATTGCTATAACAACAACAACATATACCCTAAGTAAGCTTAATATATCCGAAATACAACGCTGTCTCTTTTATGAGCTGGAGAATTAAACGCCGGCTCACATGAATTCGTCGCTCTGGCGGGGCAGAAATTCTCCTATCTACGTGGCGTTGCTCTTAACCGATTCATGGATTAAAAAGCTTGAATAGGTTCTTAAATACATTCAAATCCTCCATATATAGGAATAGGTTGAAAGGTCAGCACAATAGATCTAAATGAAAGTCGCAGTGCATCGAAGAAGCTCAACCCCGTCGCATTATTACTGTGGACTAACCGTCGGACATACTCCAGTATTGATGAGAAATACTTTGTTCAGGCAGAATGGATGTATTTAACTTTAAAAATATATCAACTTAATTGCAAAACAAGATTTTATCCTCCTGTATATTTCATTTTCATTCCGATACATAGCGTCACCTCGCACAACCGTAGACAATCAGTATAAAATAAAAGTATAAGTAGCAATCGCTGCAGACCTAATCCAACCCACTAGACTTCCACCTATGCATCTAATGAATGCTTAACCTCATGTCGAAATGTACAAATTTCTGTTGTGGCATGTTAAGTTTTAAATTTGGTAAAAGGTGGCAACGAAAACATAAGACTTTTGCGCAGGCGCAGCAGACGCCCATGAGCGGCAAATTTTAAGTGAGATACCAGCAATAATAGCAAGGAATAACATGACAAAGCGATTACAACAACTGCACTCTCCTGCAAAAATGACAAAGATGCAGTAGCGGTAACATGTTGCACTGCAAACATATATGCCACATCCGCACTCAAATCCGTTGAGTTGACACAAACTCGTAATTTGCAATCAACTTAAGATGACAAGAGAAATGAAGCATTGACATTTAGCACGGGAACTCAAACAACCAAGTACGTACACAAAGGCAACTGCACAACTAAGTAGCCAACCGAAAAGCCGAAAGTCGAAACCAGGCGGAGCAACCAGCAAAAGTAAACACTACAACCTCCCAATAGCAACAAACAAAGTGCAGCAGCATTTGCTTGCAGTTTGAGGTGGACCTGTTGTCCAACAATTGCCACGAACGCATCATCGCATAGTTGGTGCTAGTGTTGTTATTTCAAGATACTACAACAGCAACAACAAAAAAATACCAAATATTACAAGGTGTCAAAGTCAATGAGCGTTGTAGGAAAGATTGTGTCGCAAAAAGGAACACAAAATCGTTGATGACAATAATTTCACCAACGCATGCCAAATGGAATTGTTGCTGACAGTCGTTGAGGTGGCTTAGTCGACTGTTGTTGTTGTTAGTATTTGGTTGTTGTTATTATAATTTTCACTGTCGTCACAAAAATCAGAGCTTTTGTCATTGTTGCTGCTGCTCCGCGTATCCAACGCCTTGCTGCTTTCCTGCAAATAGCACTTGGGCAACATGTTAAAAGCCAGCAACATGTTGCCTGTAAAATTAGACACATTTTATTATGAAAATCCATTTGTGACGAAATAAAACACGACTTTCGGTGTCGTCCATAATGAAAATATATGGCAAGCTAATGCCAGATTTTATTTATAACATCGATGTGAAAATTGTGCGGCGAGTAGGCAGGTAGGCAGCGACATACGGGCTGAGTCGAAGATTCACTGTAATCAAGTGTAAAGCTTTTGTCTAAAACTCTGGCTTATGAAGAGGCCGAATATAAATGGTATAAGCCTTGTGTGTGTGTAAGTGTGTTTTTGCTAGTGTTGTACGGTTTGAAGTACAATGGGGAATCGGTACATCCTGGCGGAATGACTTCAATTTGAACGAGAAAAGAGCTTTCATTTCAGCAAAACTTTCTTTGGCGGGTATGACGTATGTCCACACTCCCTTGGCTTGGGGGAATGTTGAATCTATCCCTGGTTATTGAATCTATCAAATGACAACCGTGGTGTGGTGATAGCGTGCTCCGCATTAACTCCGAGTATTTGCTATGGCAACGTGACATGACTTTAACTTTATATAAAACCTAAGTTTTTGTAGCTAACTGGAAGAGAGGTATTTCGGAATACCGTGAAATAATAGTTAAGATTAGGTTGGGTTGAACTGGCCGGTCAGTAAAGATCTTCACCTCATAAGAACCGTCCTCTTGTAAATTACTAGATGTTTTCTAAGACCTTGCTTAATAGTTGTTTCGAGATCTGGCAACTCTGCCGCTCCTTGTAGCTGGAAATTCTGGTCTCGTGAGCGCAAGGTATGAATGCAATACGTAATCAACCGTTTCATTCTGAAAAAGTAACTATTATTTATATTTTTTAGCAATCGATTAGTGCTTTCTGTAGAGACGCTACTGAGCTGTGAAGCCGGAAACGCTGGGTAGTTTGGCATCCTTGATTTGTGCTATAAATGAGGCCGTTGATCACATGAGAAATGGTATTCACGGCTATAATCACATTTGTATTTACTCTGACAGCCAGGCTGCATACTAAAAGTGCTTCGATCGGTCACAGGAGAGTATAGAAATGCCGCAAATCTCTTAACGAGATCGCTGAGCAAACTTCCCTCACTCTGGTATGGGGGCCTGGATACTCCGATATACCGGGTAATGAGATGCCCGACGAACTTGCAAGAGGGGGCACATCCGTTCCGCGTTCGTCGTCCTGGAAGGGATTGAGCATGCCGCTCGCTACCTGTAAGCACACTTTGAAAGCAATTTTCCTTAAGGAAGCGGGTGTGAGATCGAGCAATCTCGAATCCTGCTACCACACGAAGCTCGTGTGGCTTGAATGGGATGCGAGAGGCACAAGAAGTCTCATTCTTCTTGGAAGGGGGGACATATCTTTGGTGGTAGGACTTATAACCGTCCATATAGCAATCGGAAAGCATGCACAACGGCTGGGTGCTCCCTATAATGATTACTGCAGGAGCTGCAAAAACGAAGAGGAGATAGAAATAGTCAAGCATTTTCTGTGCGATTGTCTTGCACTTTGGCGCAAGAGGAAGAAAGCTCTGGGATCTCCCACCTTTGACGATCTTTGTGATCTGGCTACGTTGGAACCTAAGAAATTCTTGACATTTGCTGAATTAACCTGTTGGTTTGAGTAGGGGAGAGATGCACGTGGTATCACAGTGGGTCTTTTTGGGCCTAATTGCATTGGTGCTCGCACCGGTGGCCACTCTAACCTAACCTAACCATTTTTAAAACCATTATGGTGTTTATTTGTTTTTTGATATGTGTTTCTACTAGGAAATATTTACCTCATCGTTGAAAATGCAATTTTGATTACATTGAGAGTCTAGTGATACTCTCCTCAATTCTTCTAAGACTCGTTTTCGGCTGTTTTTCATATGATTTTGCTTCTGTGCATCACTAGATTGTTTAACTGTAAGAAGGCTTGCATTCTTGTTAAGAGTTTAACAATTTATATAACAAATAATTATATTCTTGTTCTTCAAGACATAGGAAATTTTCAGGTACATATAAATACTAACGTACACCTCCTTAAACCTTCACAACAAATTGATAAACTATATTCACTAATGTGTTTATTTAATTCGAATGAACCGCTAGACTAAAAACAAGAGAATTACTTAAGAAAAACAAATTGTACCCACATACCCATATTTCAGGGACGCGGAAATGCAGCTAAATGAGTTGCTACATGCAATTGTGCAAAGTTATTGCACGATGAAATGGGAAAGAGAAAAGGCGCATCTTCGCACATGAATCTTGTGTACAAATAAATTTATATTTCCGTAATAAAATCACTTACATGCAGTTTCCATTAGAATGCATGGCTTAGTAATAAAGTTAAATGACTATGTTACCACATATTAATTTAGCGCACATAATATTAAAAGTCAGAACAATATGACCCTGCAGAACAAATCAGAAACAGTCAAGTAAGGCGACAGTTCCAAACTACAGACTTTGTGACTGCTACAGAACACAGCTGGACAGCTGGCAGCCACACTTGACCAACAGCGCTTATATCTGAACTATATGAATGTAAATTAGTCAATCAAAGACAGCGGCTATCCCTGAATCATCAATACTGAACTAGTTAAGAACGCGATCTAAAGAGGCCTGCATAGCGGGGTTATTGCCATTTCGTAAAGTATGTGTGTCAGGATTGGAATTGGTACCGTCTCTTAACTAATGTGATAGTTCTGCGCTTGTTCGGAGGTAGTGCGATTTGAAGCAGGTATAAGATAATGCTTGTAAGACACGCCATATACTTAAGCTTTGTTTGAAATACACCAAAAATTATTTCGCTTAGGCCAGGCTTGCCGGTTAATGAAGACCTTACGTAGCCTTAATTTGTACGTAGTGTTAAGAGCATTTGTTTGACTGCCAAACAAAGAAATACAAATAACTATCAGAATTTTTGCCACATTCTTAGTAAATACTATAAAGCTTCTATGGAAAACTCTACTTCCGTCTTCTTGATATGATAGCTAGGCTGGAGCCTTCATCTGAAAAGCGCGGGACACGAATACAATGTATGTGAGCCGGCCTATGAAAAGGTGGCTTATGACTCAAAAAAATATTGCAAACGAAAAACTATTAAGAAACTGAAGAAATGCATTATTTATATTTAACAGCTGTTTCTTTTTTGAGTCATAAGCCACCTTTCATAGGCCGAGTCACATATATATTGTAACGAATTTAGGAAAATCCTGTTTATTATGCACCTTCTGTTAATGTTCGAATCGCTGAACTGTCGAATAAATAACTCCAATATTCAGTATTGCAAACTGGTCTTTATTTAGAATACTTTGGGAGTACTTCACAATTATACTTCAACTCACAACTAACAGCGTGTTTAAATCAAACTGCTTAGTCATTCCTCACTTTGCGCTGCCTTTATACTCTCTCTTGCCTCGTCCGCATATTTCTGTTAAAGTCTAGACGTTTCACCTTCTAGAACTGTTGTATCTCCTGATTGGTAATTTAGCTAATTGCGTGTGTATGTGTGAGTAACCACGACAGCACTTAACTGATTACTACATATGTGTATGTGTGATAATTTCTTTGCTTTAACCCACTGGTTATGTGTGTGAAATATTCTTCGTCGCCTTGTATGTACATATACATTTACATAAATGTGGCTGCGTGCTAGTTTTGTTGATGTGATTGATTATTTACCAACAGCATATTGATGCTAATATTTGCCACAGTACCTACTCGACCGTATCTTTCTCACCTAAATGTGAAAGCATGTGATTCCAACGAAGCGCCCAGGAAATCACCCATTATTATACTACAATTATTTTCTCATCCCGATAAGGACGTATACGGTAAAATCTTCGATAGTTGTGCCTTCACATTTCGCTAGCTATTTTGCACTTAAGTTACACTCTATATCTTAATAACCTAGAACATAGTAAAGGTCTAAGTTTCTCCTCTTCCTTCAATACACATATCTCCTTCCTGCGTTAGTAATATTATGGTTACTTTTGAACTCTGCATCGGGGAAAAATCTATTTATAGATCGTGGGCTGGCTCGATTTGTATAGACGAAAGTTTACCCATGTTGCGCCATCGATTTTTCGATAGGATTTGGGCGCAAGAAAAAAAGTTCCACTACGCATACCCAAAAAAATAATTTTCGATAATTGTTTTGGGTATGCGTAGTGGAACTTTTTTTCCTTAGCCCAAATCCTATCGAACAATCGATGGCGCGATATCGGTTAGTAAATCGACCCAGTCTAATAGATCGTCCACAACTATAGATACAGCTAAAGCAGTGTGCGATATCTAATCCTCTGTCTTGGAAACCCCGTGCTCTACTAGTCGTCTAAAGCGTAGAAAAAAGATTTTCGTGAAAATTTTCAGTTATGAATATCCAAAAATTTTATCAAATGTATATAGTATTTTCAGGTCTAATAAACTTTTTTCACATCAAATTAAATTTTCATTAAACGAAATTAAACTATTTTCAAATCTAATGAAACGTTTTTAAATTAAATAAAATTTTTTCAATTGATATTAGAGAAAAATTGTAAGTTTACAAACGGCGATGGTTACTAGGACATGTTTCTGAATTTCACTTCTTCATCAGCTAGCTTTTCGGGAGCTGAGCGTTGAACTCGAGTCTCCAACATTCATATAAGTGCAAGCCTTTTTTAGCTGCTACGCCATATGAATGTTCCGTTGTTCGCTGTACAATTGGTCTCTAAGAGTTGCCTTTTTTGTTTATATTCCTTTTGATCACCATGTAGGCACATACACTCTGTATGTAGTTTATTCCTAATGGTGTGGATATGATTTTTAGGCGTGCTTTTTGAAAGCTTAGTAACATTTGTTCGGATTTTTACAGTATTTGTTTTTAATACTTCCGCTGTTACTATTATATCAATATGATCATATGTATTTAATTAGCGAGCTTTGCTCATATTGCTTTATACAATGGTTTTTGTAATTGATATTAGAGAAAAATTGTAAGTTTACAAACGGCGATGGTTACTAGGACATGTTTCTGAATTTCACTTCTTCATCAGCTAGCTTTTCGGGAGCTGAGCGTTGAACTCGAGTCTCCAACATTCATATAAGTGCAAGCCTTTTTTAGCTGCTACGCCATATGAATGTTCCGTTGTTCGCTGTACAATTGGTCTCTAAGAGTTGCCTTTTTTGTTTATATTCCTTTTGATCACCATGTAGGCACATACACTCTGTATGTAGTTTATTCCTAATGGTGTGGATATGATTTTTAGGCGTGCTTTTTGAAAGCTCAAAAGGAATATAAACAAAAAAGGCAACTCTTAGAGACCAATTGTACAGCGAACAACGGAACATTCATATGGCGTAGCAGCTAAAAAAGGCTTGCACTTATATGAATGTTGGAGACTCGAGTTCAACGCTCAGCTCCCGAAAAGCTAGCTGATGAAGAAGTGAAATTCAGAAACATGTCCTAGTAACCATCGCCGTTTGTAAACTTACAATTTTTCTCTAATATCAATTACAAAAACCATTGTATAAAGCAATATGAGCAAAGCTCGCTAATTAAATACATATGATCATATTGATATAATAGTAACAGCGGAAGTATTAAAAACAAATACTGTAAAAATCCGAACAAATGTTACTAAGCTTTCAAAAAGCACGCCTAAAAATCATATCCACACCATTAGGAATAAACTACATACAGAGTGTATGTGCCTACATGGTGATCAAAAGGAATATAAACAAAAAAGGCAACTCTTAGAGACCAATTGTACAGCGAACAACGGAACATTCATATGGCGTAGCAGCTAAAAAAGGCTTGCACTTATATGAATGTTGGAGACTCGAGTTCAACGCTCAGCTCCCGAAAAGCTAGCTGATGAAGAAGTGAAATTCAGAAACATGTCCTAGTAACCATCGCCGTTTGTAAACTTACAATTTTTCTCTAATATCAATTACAAAAACCATTGTATAAAGCAATATGAGCAAAGCTCGCTAATTAAATACATATGATCATATTGATATAATAGTAACAGCGGAAGTATTAAAAACAAATACTGTAAAAATCCGAACAAATGTTACTAAGCTTTCAAAAAGCACGCCTAAAAATCATATCCACACCATTAGGAATAAACTACATACAGAGTGTATGTGCCTACATGGTGATCAAAAGGAATATAAACAAAAAAGGCAACTCTTAGAGACCAATTGTACAGCGAACAACGGAACATTCATATGGCGTAGCAGCTAAAAAAGGCTTGCACTTATATGAATGTTGGAGACTCGAGTTCAACGCTCAGCTCCCGAAAAGCTAGCTGATGAAGAAGTGAAATTCAGAAACATGTCCTAGTAACCATCGCCGTTTGTAAACTTACAATTTTTCTCTAATATCAATTACAAAAACCATTGTATAAAGCAATATGAGCAAAGCTCGCTAATTAAATACATATGATCATATTGATATAATAGTAACAGCGGAAGTATTAAAAACAAATACTGTAAAAATCCGAACAAATGTTACTAAGCTTTCAAAAAGCACGCCTAAAAATCATATCCACACCATTAGGAATAAACTACATACAGAGTGTATGTGCCTACATGGTGATCAAAAGGAATATAAACAAAAAAGGCAACTCTTAGAGACCAATTGTACAGCGAACAACGGAACATTCATATGGCGTAGCAGCTAAAAAAGGCTTGCACTTATATGAATGTTGGAGACTCGAGTTCAACGCTCAGCTCCCGAAAAGCTAGCTGATGAAGAAGTGAAATTCAGAAACATGTCCTAGTAACCATCGCCGTTTGTAAACTTACAATTTTTCTCTAATATCAATTACAAAAACCATTGTATAAAGCAATATGAGCAAAGCTCGCTAATTAAATACATATGATCATATTGATATAATAGTAACAGCGGAAGTATTAAAAACAAATACTGTAAAAATCCGAACAAATGTTACTAAGCTTTCAAAAAGCACGCCTAAAAATCATATCCACACCATTAGGAATAAACTACATACAGAGTGTATGTGCCTACATGGTGATCAAAAGGAATATAAACAAAAAAGGCAACTCTTAGAGACCAATTGTACAGCGAACAACGGAACATTCATATGGCGTAGCAGCTAAAAAAGGCTTGCACTTATATGAATGTTGGAGACTCGAGTTCAACGCTCAGCTCCCGAAAAGCTAGCTGATGAAGAAGTGAAATTCAGAAACATGTCCTAGTAACCATCGCCGTTTGTAAACTTACAATTTTTCTCTAATATCAATTACAAAAACCATTGTATAAAGCAATATGAGCAAAGCTCGCTAATTAAATACATATGATCATATTGATATAATAGTAACAGCGGAAGTATTAAAAACAAATACTGTAAAAATCCGAACAAATGTTACTAAGCTTTCAAAAAGCACGCCTAAAAATCATATCCACACCATTAGGAATAAACTACATACAGAGTGTATGTGCCTACATGGTGATCAAAAGGAATATAAACAAAAAAGGCAACTCTTAGAGACCAATTGTACAGCGAACAACGGAACATTCATATGGCGTAGCAGCTAAAAAAGGCTTGCACTTATATGAATGTTGGAGACTCGAGTTCAACGCTCAGCTCCCGAAAAGCTAGCTGATGAAGAAGTGAAATTCAGAAACATGTCCTAGTAACCATCGCCGTTTGTAAACTTACAATTTTTCTCTAATATCAATTACAAAAACCATTGTATAAAGCAATATGAGCAAAGCTCGCTAATTAAATACATATGATCATATTGATATAATAGTAACAGCGGAAGTATTAAAAACAAATACTGTAAAAATCCGAACAAATGTTACTAAGCTTTCAAAAAGCACGCCTAAAAATCATATCCACACCATTAGGAATAAACTACATACAGAGTGTATGTGCCTACATGGTGATCAAAAGGAATATAAACAAAAAAGGCAACTCTTAGAGACCAATTGTACAGCGAACAACGGAACATTCATATGGCGTAGCAGCTAAAAAAGGCTTGCACTTATATGAATGTTGGAGACTCGAGTTCAACGCTCAGCTCCCGAAAAGCTAGCTGATGAAGAAGTGAAATTCAGAAACATGTCCTAGTAACCATCGCCGTTTGTAAACTTACAATTTTTCTCTAATATCAATTACAAAAACCATTGTATAAAGCAATATGAGCAAAGCTCGCTAATTAAATACATATGATCACATTGATATAATAGTAACAGCGGAAGTATTAAAAACAAATACTGTAAAAATCCGAACAAATGTTACTAAGCTTTCAAAAAGCACGCCTAAAAATCATATCCACACCATTAGGAATAAACTACATACAGAGTGTATGTGCCTACATGGTGATCAAAAGGAATATAAACAAAAAAGGCAACTCTTAGAGACCAATTGTACAGCGAACAACGGAACATTCATATGGCGTAGCAGCTAAAAAAGGCTTGCACTTATATGAATGTTGGAGACTCGAGTTCAACGCTCAGCTCCCGAAAAGCTAGCTGATGAAGAAGTGAAATTCAGAAACATGTCCTAGTAACCATCGCCGTTTGTAAACTTACAATTTTTCTCTAATATCAATTACAAAAACCATTGTATAAAGCAATATGAGCAAAGCTCGCTAATTAAATACATATGATCATATTGATATAATAGTAACAGCGGAAGTATTAAAAACAAATACTGTAAAAATCCGAACAAATGTTACTAAGCTTTCAAAAAGCACGCCTAAAAATCATATCCACACCATTAGGAATAAACTACATACAGAGTGTATGTGCCTACATGGTGATCAAAAGGAATATAAACAAAAAAGGCAACTCTTAGAGACCAATTGTACAGCGAACAACGGAACATTCATATGGCGTAGCAGCTAAAAAAGGCTTGCACTTATATGAATGTTGGAGACTCGAGTTCAACGCTCAGCTCCCGAAAAGCTAGCTGATGAAGAAGTGAAATTCAGAAACATGTCCTAGTAACCATCGCCGTTTGTAAACTTACAATTTTTCTCTAATATCAATTACAAAAACCATTGTATAAAGCAATATGAGCAAAGCTCGCTAATTAAATACATATGATTAAAATTTTTTCAGATAAAATAAACTTTTTATACCTTTCATGAACATGGAATGGTATATTAACTTTGGTCCGATGTTTGTAACGTTGAGAAATATTGAAGATAGACTCACCATTAAGTATACCGAATTGATTAGGGCGACGAACTGAGTTGATATAGCCATGTCCGTCTGTCCGTCCGTCCGTCCGTCTGTCTGTTTGAACCCAAACTAGTCCCTCAAATTTTGAGATATCTGAATGAAATTTGGCACAAGGATGTATTTTTGTATTATATCAGACATTTGTCTGATCCGTTAGGATCGGACCACTATAACATATATCTCCCATACAACCGATCCTTCAGATAAGACGATTTTGGTCATTCCTGCCGCAATTTAAAAAGTATAAACGTGAAACTCGGTGATATATATTCTAATATATCATAGAAGATATCATAAAAAATGACTTTGATCGGAGCTATATATTGTATATATCCCATACAACCGATCGTTCAGATAGAAAGATTTTTGGCCATTTCTCCCTTAGTTTCCAATATAAAAACGTGAAACTTGGTGATCATAGAAGATTTCCTGTAAAAATCAATTCGATCGGAGCTATATATAATATATATCCCATACAACCGATCGTTCATATAGAAAGATTTTTAGCCATTTCTCCATTAATTTCCAATATAAAAACGTTAAACTTTGTGTTATTTATTCTAAATATCATAGGAGGTTTCCTGACAAAATCACTTTGATCAGAGCTATATGTATATATTATATGCCTATTCCATACAACCGATCGTTCAGATAGAAAGATTTTTGGCAATTTCTCCCTTAATTTCCGATATAAAAATGTTAAACTTTGTGATATTTATTCTAATATATCATAGAAGATTTCATGAAAAAATCATTGCGATCGGAGCTATATGTAATATATATCCCATACAACCGATCGTTTAGATAGAAAGACTTTTAGCCATTTCTCCCTTAATTTCCAATATAAAAACGTGAAACTTTGTGATATTTATTCTAATATATCATAGAAGATTTCCTGTTAAAATCAATTCGATCGGAGCTATATATAATATATATCCCATACAACCGATCGTTCAGATAAGGGCGTTCTTTCCCATTTTTTATTTGATATTTATCTTAAAAATCGGTTAGGTATGTACATCTATATATTTCTTATCATATGTATCCGATTATTTGGAGATTACGAACGGGATAAAATTATTGTTCAGCCCCATTCATGAAAGGTATGAAGCACAGAAGAAGACAGTCCTGTCCTTACTTGTTTTATCTGTATTTAATTAGCGAGATATGCTCATATTGCTTTTATGCAATTTTTTATGTTATTGATATTAAAGAAAATTGCAAAGTTTACAAACGGCGATGGTTACTAGGACAAGTTTCTGAATTTTACTTCTTCATCAGCTAGCTTCTCGTGAGCTGAGTATTGAACTCGAATCTCCAACATTCATACTTTATTACTAGTGTAAACGTTTGTAAAATTTGAAATTTTTCTCTAATATCAATAACAAAAACAATTGTATAAAGCAATATTAGCATCTCTTCCTAATTAAATACAGAAAATCATATTGATATAATAGTGAACAGCGGAAGTACTGCTAATAGAAACAACACTGAAAAATCCAATGTTGCTAAGATTTTAAGCGCGTCTACACAATTCCGCAAAATTAGGATTAAAAACATATAGAATTAGCATGTATCTAAATGATGAATAAAAGGAATAGCAAAAAAAGGTAATACTTAGAAACCAACTGCAAAGCGAGCAGCGGGGCATTCATATGGCTGAGTGGTTAAAGGCATCTGCCCTTACACCAGTATGAATATTGGAGATTTGAGTTGAACACTCAGCTCCCGAGAAGCTAGCTGATGAAGCAGTTAGCTGATGAAGAAACTTCTCCTAGTAATCATCGCCGTTTGTAAACTTTGCAATTTGTCTTTTATTTCAAAATTTTTTCAGATAAAATAAACTCTTTTTTTCAAGTGAAAACATTTTTTGGCATGTAAGATCTACAGGTTTCGAACCTTGCTTTTACACCATAAACTATTACGGGACTAAAAAGAAGATGTAGAAGCTTTATATATGGACTGCTGGGCGGTATATAACGCTATATCGGAATACGCCTATCTAAGAATATCTTTGAAAAACATGTTTCTGATTTGAAGAACGCCTTAGTTAAGACTTTTATTAGAAAAATTCTTTTTTCAGATTTTTTTCAAAAATGCTTTATTGAGCATATAAGTCAATATATTTTGATGTAAAATAAAGTGATTGTTAGAAAAATCTGAGAAAGGACGTTTTTGAAAAAAAAAAAAAAAATGTTCTGAGATAGGACGTTTTTTAACCATACGTGATATGTCCAAATTGCAATGAACACGTCGGTAGTGTGAGAAGTAGACGGTATGGTACATATTTTAGTAAACTCATCTCAAAATAATTTAATAATAGATTTGGTTAAAAAACAAATATGCTTAAATTTAAACAATAACGGCGAGCGCTGAGTTGCTTTGTCTATGTTGGTACATATTTTTACTGTCATTCGTAGCTTGCCTATGCAACATGTCGCCTCCACCATCAGCCATAATGCGCTGGTTATTTGTATTGGTTGGTGCATCTGCTTTCTTATGTCATTATTTCAAAGTCTCTATAGGTGTCACTAAGCACCTTAAGCAGCACGTCACCGCAACGTGGGTAGAAATATTTCTAATTTACTTATTTCTCAGGATTGTCAACTCGTAGATCTTCGATTGAATTGGATTTGTTTGGTTGATTGTCTGTGTCTGTCTGCGCCTGCCCGCTGCAGGCAACCAATAATTTTCTCAGTTATTTTTGATTTAGAAAATATGAAAGTTGAAACTGCTTTACTTTATTTATTTTACTGTGTATGTGTGTGCGTTCGTTTGTATGTAGAGTAAAGCATGCTGCGTATGTATGAGTGAAACTTTCTATTTCCCTTCGCTTGTAAAATGAATGGGAAAACCTATTTCATGTCAAATACAATTGGTTGGTTGTAATCCAATTGGAATAATGAGAATTGTTAATGACGCAGCAGACTTATTGGTACACATATTTAAATCATTGACAGATGCCCTGCCGGTGTGTTTTTAGGGAGACTGGAGTATGGGAAAATTTCTAATTAGCTCGAGATTGTGGAGGAACTTTCTTTGAAACACAGGTTTTAAAATAAATATTTGCAATTTATTAAAAGAAAACAATCATATTGATATTCCACATTATCGGTTTATGTCGCCGAGTTGTGTTCACATACAAATTGTTATCGATATCCTCTAACGGTAGTCTTACAAAACTTGCAGTTTCAATAGCGTTGAACCAGATAGACCTGCGTGTTAGAGGCGTTGGTTTCGCATTGCAGTAGAAAAGGTGGTTGGTGTCATGTAATAGAAACAGGTTAGCCTTAAGCAGTATTCCGATCGAAGTTGTGCCAGAATGATGCACGTCTCCCTGGGAAATCTGCTTTTCCCAACTGCGAGTTTTGGATGTTGGGCACTGAGCACGTGGTTCGCCGGACATAAGACTTTTCTTCCTCTTTCTGGATGAGACTCAGGGGCTGTTTATTGTGTGCCAGATTTCTTCATAGTATTAGCATTTTACACTAATTTATTTAATAAAATACGTTTTATTAAATTTGAGCACAATTGTTCTTTAATTCAAATTTATCTTTTCGTTCTTACAACTTTCCTCGTATACCACATTCAACGAAATAATAATTCAAACACCACGAAGTGCAATAGACTTCGTATAAGAGAACAGTACAGACAGTTTAAAAAGAAAATAATTCATATAGTTGTATTTTTCTAATCATTGTATTTTTGCTTTAGTTCGCAAACCCCACAGGGTTGCTTATTTAAGTCTTTAGTCAACACGAAAGAATGGAATTTCAACACACCTCCTCAAAAATACATGGATTATTACAATATAAACAAAAAAAATTAAAAACAAATTTATTCATTGAGGCAAGTTGTAAATACTGGGAGGTTACAATATCATGGCCCAACATTTGTTGTGGGGATTGGGAAAACCCTGAAAAACCCAATCAGACCAATAACTTATCACTAATTTAACTGATCTGGCTTCTCAAATCAAGAAAACGTGCTGCATCTAATGGTTTTGTTAATATATCAGCAAGCTGCCTATCTGTGGTGACATACTCAATTTTCATTGTTTTGTTTTCCATCTGTTCGCTTGAAGAATTATATTTAATATCAATATGTTTGGATCTTTTGTGGCATGAGGGATTACTTGCTATATTTATACAACCCTGATTGTCTTCGAAAATCGTAAATGGTTCGTTAAATTTGATTTTCATACTTTTCAGTAAAGATCTTAACCATAAAGCCCCTCTAACTGCTTCAAAAAGTGCCACGTACTCAGCTTCAGTAGATGAAGCTGCCACAGAAGTTTGTTTTCTCATGTTCCAGCAGATTAAAGAGGATTCAAACATTTTAAACAGATAACCAGTCGTACTTCTCCGATCGTTCCCGCTTCCACCCGAATCCGAGCCAACGTAACCCGTAAACATGTCTTTATAATTTGCGTTCTTTACATAAATAAGTTTTAAATCAGTAGTATCTTTAAGGTATCTTAGAACTCTCTTAAGACTGCGATAATTCTATATTCTGTTTAGTGCTATAACGGCTTAAAATATTTACAGCTGTACAAAAATCTGGTCGTGTGCAAGTCATATATATAATTACGGCAGGGCGCGTCGTATTTTTCATCAAAATTTAGTGCTTCACAATTAAGCTTACTCGGAAATGGAGTACTAACTGATTTACAATCTTCCATTTTAAATTTCTTTAAAACATTCCTAATATACGCAGATTGACTTAATTCTATCTGATTATGTTTTCTTTCAATCTTTATGCCAATAAAATGTCGAGTTTCAAATAAATCAGTCATTTGAAATTTAGTCATTAAATAAGTTTTAAATTTACCAATCGTTTCATCATTTGCTGTTTACCAAATCATCAACGTATAGTAGCACATATATATTTTTCATGATATTATTATTGTCAAGAATGTAAATGCAACGATCGACACCTGAGTTTACGAAGCCAATTTCCTTTGAAGACCGTTCAAAAACTTCGAACCAACATCTAGCGGCTTGCTTAAGACCGTAACTTCTATTTAATTTGCAAACTTTACCCTTCTCACATGATACACCTTCAGGGACCATCATATAGATTTCTTCTTTTAATATACCATTTAAAAAAGCAGTTTTGACGTCCATGTGGTGAACTTTCAAATTGAATTGGCTAGAAAATGATAACATAATTCCAAGGCTCAGTTTCCACATCCCACAGTTTATAACCATCAAGTATACCCTTCCACGATTTTTCATCAAATTTCCTTTTTCTTGTTTTATTGTGAACGTATACCGCCGAACCAAAAACTTTAAATATTTTAAATTGGGCTTTCTTTTGTGCCACATTTCATATGGTGTTTTCGTACTATACTTCAGGGCTTTAGTTGGAGTTCTATTTATAAGGTAGGTCGCTGTTAACACAGCTTCACCCCAGTAGTTTTTATTCAACTCTGCTCCATTCAACATAGCACGAGCTTTTTCTGTTGTTCTTCTTATCATCCTTTCGGACACACCATTTAATTGTGGAGTATGTGGTACGGTCAAGTGGTAGCTGATACCTTTTGAACACAATAATCTCGCATATCAGTTGATAAATATTCTCCATCATTATCAATGTATAAATTAACAATCTTCAAATTGAAATGCGCTTAACTTTTAGCGACAAAATCTGTGAAAACCGCGAAAACATCAGACTTGTAAGAAATTAAATACCTTACGCAATAGTGCGTGTATTGAGCAATGAAAACAACATGTACCATGGGTACATGTTAGAGTCGCTTTACTTTATCTGCAAAAGCAAGCTTCATTCCATATATCGTATTTCAACACGATTGATTACCAGTCTACCTTTCTGCATACACGGACGCCCTGTACCTTCCACAAAAATAAACGCATTTAAGATTTTTAAGAGGAGCACGACGCAAATTGGAAGAGAAGCTCGGCCTTAGATCTCCTCGGAGGTTATCGCGCCTTACATTTATTTTTTTGTTTTTTTTTACATGCATATGCTCCTACACTCAACGTAAAATCAACAATTGGTACATTATACATACTGTAAAGAATTTACTTGCAAATCCTCTTATTTTCCCTTCTGCTAAGTTCGAATCACTAAACTGTTGAATAAATAACTCCAATATGTTATAATGTAAAATGGCCTTTATTAAAGTACTTCACAATAACGCTCAAACTGTGCAACGAATAGCTTGTAGCTTGCTTAATAACCAAACTGATTGATAGCTCAAATGAACCTACTATTCAAAATAATACTACTCTTGCTCGCTAGATAGCGTCTTAATCGAAATCTGAAATCAAACTGAATTCCAGCGCCTCTACAATTGTCGCCTTTTATACTCTCGGATTTCTACGCTCGCATTTTCTAGGCGCTTCCAGAATCTACTAGTCCAGCAGCTCTCAAACTTCTCAGCTGTAACTACAATTGCATGATTTTATAGTTTTTCTCATTGCATACTTTCAGGAGTATCTTAGATATATGCATATGTTTGTGCATTGACTCTCCGCTGCTCGTATACGTATATGGTACATATGTGTAGACGCAATTATTGTTTCGTTTATGTAGATACATAATGATTGATCTATGGATGTGAATTCACGTCACACGATAGCATCGCTCAGTGCTGCTAACATTCGTTACAATACCCTTACCAGTAATAAGAACTTGACCATTCTTACTTACTTTGATACCACCAGCAAGAAACTCAATTGTCAGCCCTGTATCTTTTGCGATTCCTCCACAGACAGTAAATTTTGCGAAACATCGGGACAAAATAAAACGCCTTGCAAAGTCATTTCATTTTTCGTACAGCTGCGGAGTCTCACTATCCCTTTTTTCATAGCATAGATATATTCTCCACATTTGGCAATGGCGATTTTAATTGGCGTTCTCTAGTTGATATAGCTGGCAAATAGATTAATGTCGTTTATCAAATGGTCAGAAGCTGCGGAGTCCAAAAGGAAAGACACTTTTCCAGATTTTTCTTTAAGCATCACACTGCTCATCATTAGTTTATCTTCTGCTAATAATATCTTCTGCGGTTATAATGCCATCGTAAGACGATGGCAAAGTCAACAATAGATGAGACAGCTTATATATTTCTTCAATTTTTGCTCCAGAAACGAGCAATTCGGTAAACAAAGCAACTTTTTTCGTGAAGTTAATTGCCATGCCACACTCTTTCGCTCATAAATGGCATCTAAATTTTTTTAAATTTGCTTAGCGTTGCTGTGGCTTGTTGCAAATCCAAGAAATGAATCACTCAGATATTCAATAATAACACTTTTGGCTTTTCTTTCAGTTATTTGTTTCGGTGGCTCACTATCAATCACTTGAAGCGTATCAATTACGGCCAAAAGCGCCCTCACACGGAACTTCCATATTGAGTATTTTTCACCATCAAATGGCTTGATATTTCTTTTCACTTCTTCCATAGTTCTTTACGCAGTTTATATATCAGCATGGACTGGGCCCATAACCTATTATTATTTTTATTAAATTTGAGCAAAATTGTTCTTTAATTCAAATTTATCTTTTCGTTCTTACAACTTTCCTCGTATACCACATTCAACGGAATAATAATTCAAACATCACGAAGTGCAATAGACTTCGTATAAGTGAACAGTACAGACAGTTTAAAAAGAAAATAATTCATATAATTGTATCTTCCTAATCATTATATTTTTGCTTTAGTTCGCAAATCCCACAGGGTTGCTTATTTAAGTCTTTAGTCAACATGAAAGAATGGAAATTCAACACATAGTGCCTACGGAGATGACTCCTTATATCATTGTGAGTCGAGCCTCATTAAACCTCTGAGTATTTAACAAAAGAAAAGGCTGAGTACAACGTACTCGTAAGGTTCGATGCGTAAACGTGCAGGTGTACGTGTAGGAAAGAAACAGACTAGTGTTTGTTCAGGGGTTGAATTCAATCAGAGGCAACTGCACTACAAACAAATAGTTTCGGTAACAACCGATACCCACAAGTTATTTTTATAGCGAGTTATTATCGCGAGTTATCGATTTGTTAGCAGCTTGTTATTTTGGAGATATCGCCTTCTTATTGGTTTCTTATCGGAGTGTTGTGGAGAGTTTATAGAAGTTTTAGCGATTTTGTGTTGAAGTTTTAACGGAATTTGTTTTATAACAATCGAATGGCTCGCTGCCAACAAATCGATAACACGCCGTTTAAAAAGATGGTAGTTCCTCCATATGAAACCGAAAATTTTCGATAAAAGGTCAACTTTTTAATAAAAGGCGATAGCTTCTCGCAAAAACGCATATAAAAAAAAAAAAAAGATAAACTTATGCTAAAAATCGATAGTACATGGATATAAAAATTATATCATACCTAAAACAAATCTATAACTTTTATGTAAAAGATCAATAACATGCTGATATCAAATTGGTAATACATCAGTAACAAATTTACAACTTTTCAATAAACAAGCGATACATTTTTGACAACTTATCGACGAGTTTTCGATAAAAGGCCAATATATATTCTCTAATAATACGATAACATGTTGTAAAAAAATTTATTATTTTTTGACAATTTATCGATAGTTTTTTTTATAAAATATCGACAATCTTTTGACAAATGGTCGATACATTTTTAATAACAAATCTATAATTCATAGAAAACGTTTGTTATCGATAACAAAATGATAATATTTCGATAACAAATCGATAGCTTCTTTGTACCTCGTCTATGACACATTTTTAACAAATCTTTCCTTTCCTTTCATTGCCTTGCATTGCCTTATGCTATAATGTAGCGGCTACATTACGCTAACTTACTGTACTCCCCACACACCGTACTACTTGTAAAAACTACGTTTAGGCTTATGCTTACATTCTGAACTGCCGCATACCTTGAGTAATGATGTTTACGCATTAAAAACTATTTCATTTCTCTCTCTTATGTTGAGTATCGGTGTGGAGATGATGTTCTGGTGATATAGGAAGACATCCCCTGGCATTTCTGAGCGCTGTATTTTGAAAGGTCTGCAGTCTCCTCCCTTAAGTTTCTTTCAAGCTTGGCAACCATAGCAGAGACGCCTAGCAACCAGGAAAATTTTTTTTTTGTTTTTTATTAGACGTTGGGGTAGCACACTACCTCCAGTGTCCAAATGAAACCAGGCTAATCCTGTTCATGTGGCCGCACCCCATTGAACCGCTGTTAGGCATAACGTCACGGGGGGGGGGGGGGGGGGGGGGGAAAGCTATTTAGTGGCCACTACTTCGTATGCGCATTTCTCTGCGCTCCTTTTCAGCATGCATCAATTTGGTCATAACTATAGAGGCTATTTTCTTCACAGCATTCCAATAATCTATTTGTCTGCACAATTCCTAATGGAAAGCTCCACTCTAAAATCAGCTAGTCAATTCCTTCATAAGTAGCTATGAGCGTTTCTTTTTCTTTGCCCCTAGTACTGCCAGAGAGGTACTTGAGACTATTGTTACGGCTCTGAACTGAAGGTACAATTGCACATGCTTGCCGAAACATAGGTCAATGCCACTCCCAGTAATTTTGGTTGCAAGACACTCGGTAGCGTGTTGGCATGTATGTTTATTTGGAGCCGCTACACCAACCAAGTCCTGTGAGAAGCTATCAACTCGTCTGTTATGTGTGTTTGTACTCCTTGGAGTTGAGCAGAAGTAGTTCTGCGGTATTGAGCTGCATTGCATAAGCGAAAACGTAAAATTTTGTTCGTTAAATTTTGATTTTCGTTATGAGTAATATTTCCAGGCATTTCTTACCCCACATAAATTTACCTATACATGTATGTATGTGTAGCTACCTAACCCTAAACCCCTACACTGTCACATGGATTAATAAAGTAATTTACGCGCTAATAACCCAGTCAAGTGTTGAAATCTGCATAAGCAACCGTAGAATTATGGAAATTTGTGTGTCTTAAAGTAAAAAGAGCCTAACAAGCTGCCGCTTTTGTGTTGGCTGTTTAGTTGCCGTCAAGCTGAAGGTGGTACCGCCAATGACTCCCGAACAAATTGCGGGTCTTTAGCCAAATATAATGAATGCGTTTAATTTGTAACAAACTACGTTTTTGTGCAAATAATATTGGCTACATACACACGCATAAATGTACATAACTGTAAACCAGAAAATGTTTATAATTTGTTACAAATATACAAAATAAATTTTAGTTGGTAAGCAAATTGACAATTTCTGTCAGCGGCGTAAATGAAGCCTAGACAGTTTCTGTTAGTTGATGGAAAGAGCAAGTTGTTTGGAAGCGAACCTATGGACGGTGTGGCATATAGACAACACTCAGTTGGAGTTAAGTTTGTGGAAAATTTGCAATTTAATTGAAATGGCACGCATACAAGTAAACGCATGCGAAGGCGCAGGCGCCCCCCCCCCCCACTCCCCCCCGCCCCTCTCCCTCATTTGGTTTAATTACGCATAGTGCGCTAGGTTTTTTTGCGTTTCGTATGTAATTTTGCGGTCGCGGTTTTTTGGGCAGTAGGTGCAACAACGTCACTATTAGTCATCAGGAAGTTGAGTGGTTTTGTAAACAGAATTAAAAAAAAAAAACAAGCAAGGACGGGACTGTCTTCGGCTGTGCCGAAGACTTCATACCTTTCATGAATGGGGCTGAACAATAATCTTATCCCGTCCGTAATCTCCAAATTATCGGATGTATAGGATAAGAAATATATAGTGAAAAGATCTACATACCTAAACGATTTTTAAGATAAATATAAAATAAAAAATGGCAAAAAACCCCCTTATCTGAACGATCGGTATGGGATATATATTATATATAGTTCCGATCGAAATGATTTTTACATGAAATCTTTTATGATATATTAGAATATATCACCAAGTTTCACGTTTTTATATTCGAAACGAAGGGAGAAATGGCCAAAAATCTTTCTATCTGAACGATCAGTTGTATGGGATATATACTATATATAGCTCCGATCAAAGTGCTTTTTGCAGGATATCTTCTAATATATATTAGAATATATATCACCGAGTTTCACGTTTATACATTTTAATTGCGGCAGGAATGACCAAAATCGTCTTATCTGAATGATCGGTTGTATGGGAGATATATGTCATAGTGGTCCGATCCTACCGGATCAGACAAATGTCTAATGTAATACAAAAATACATCCTTGAGCCAAATTTCACTGAGATATCTCAAAATTTGAGGGACTAGTTTGCATTCAAACAGACAGACGGACGCACAGACGGACATGGCTATATCAACTCAGTTTGTCGCCCTGATCAATTCGGTATACTTAATGGTGAGTCTATCTTCTATATTTTTCAACGTTACAACCGACCAAAGTTAATATAACATTTCATGTTCATGAAAGGTATAAACAAACAAATCTTGTTAATGGTAAACGGCTAGTATGTTCAGTTATGCATGCCTTTCTTTTTCGTGATATTGTTGTAATGCAGAGCAAACATGGGGCACTCTAACCACAATAAATATTTTACAATTTGATACTCCCTTACGTCCGTACAAGGTTAGGTTAGATTGAGCTGCTGAAAATCAATGGATTTGACACACAAGGGATGACTTAGTAGATAATATGATTCACAGGGATGCACTGGGAAACAATATCCAATCCCATGCAACAAGCCCTGTGTATCAAAAAAAGGTGGTATGATACCAAAGAGCTGTCTATCAATCCAAATAAAACGGTGCTAGTGTCTTCTACTCAGAGAAGAAAACTATCCAGCATGATGCCTTGGTGGTACCAAAATACGACTTTCAATGGGTGTTACAGTATACAGAGCCCTCACGTGTGATACTCATCTAGGTTATACCTTAAAGAAAGCAACAAAAACTTTATTTGCCTCCAGTCGAGTCTATGAGGAAGGGCTATACCCAACATGGTATACTGGACATGAAGTAATGTGGTGAAGGCAATAGCTACCTATGCTTCCTTAGTTTGGTAGCCGAATACGACGCAAAGAAAAGCAAAACCAAACTAAGCCAACTGCAACTACTAGACTATAACGCCAGTGTGGGCGGGAAAGTGATCTTTTGCCTTACAGTGGAAAATTTTAGCCTACACGATCTAACATCACCCAATGGGTTGGATTGATTAACTTTGCCACGGCTCGAGTAATGGTCATTTGCAGTACTAGGTTCCAGTAAAATCCGATACACCAAGCTATTTGGCTGTCCCTGACTAAGGAATACAACACCAAATCGATCACGTCCTGATCGGCGGCAGGCATAGTACCAGTGTTCTGAATGTGCACAATCTACGAAGTTCAAATATCGATTGGGACCACTACTGTTCAGCAAAAAAGTGCGCGCAGTGACACAAGGGAAGTTTACCATTGAAAAGTTGCTCGCGAAGCAGGCAGCTGATGATTACTCCACTCGACTCTCACACATGCTCATTGAGAGCAATTTTTAACCTAATGACGTCACCGAAAAGTGGTAACGGAAAAGATTCTACACTGGTTAGAAAATGTCCTAAATCAATATTTTAATTTCGCTTCTTTTGATCTTTCTGCTGTCTATTATACATTACCCAACAGTTTACAATAACTAGGTCTACAAAATGATTAAATGCTCGTATTTTCCACTTTTTACTACGCAAATAGCAACGGTACAATGATATATAAAGATCACAAAGATCTACTCCGCCCATGTACTTGTTGTACATGCTGACAACATCTGCTTGTGGTAGTGCAATTCTAGAAGACAGTTCCGTAGACCACCGCTGGCATACAACTTCTGGCTGAGCTCCAATATACGAGGAAATAAGTATAACACTCTTGTTGACCTTCCATTTTACTGCTCATCTTCTCGTAACCATTCATCCCATTCACGTCTCTTCAAAAGCTTGTCGTCTCTAAATTTATTTATAACAGGTCAAATACGGTTTTTCATAACTGTTCGGGTTTGAAATATATTGTTTTCTTTCAAAACTTTGAGACTTTTCAAGCTTGTAAAAAATCTATCTGTGTATACACAGCCTTTATGCCGTATGACATTAGTGAGGAGCTTGACTATAGAACCTTCTAACCCAAGTTGTTTCATGCCAAAGTTATCCACAGATCCTTTACCAGTATATATATGAAAATTTAAAACTAAGCCATCACTTGCAGCAAGAACGAAATTCTTTAAGCCCAGCGGATTTGGTTTCCCAGGCATATACTGGCGAAATAGGCATCGGCCCGAAAACAGGATCATTTGCTCATCTAGCGATGTGTGATATAGAATAGACAATGTCTTACATTTTTTTAGAATAGGTTTAAGGAATGGTCTAATTTTCCATAGTCGGTCTGATTCGCAGCTATCATTTTCTGCAGAAAATCGCAAAAGTCTTCGAAGCTGACAGAATCGGTTTCTCGACATGCTATCAGCAATTGTAGGAACACGAAACTCACTTGCCCAATACATTGTTAATTGAGGATAACCCAAGCATCCCATAAGTATATGACATCCTGTCAAATGAAGAAGCTCTTCAGCGGAAGTATTTGAAGAATGGTGGTACAATTCTTCAAAAGACAGCCTGTTTGTAATTTGTGCAGTTTCTTCCCAAAAAGACATTCCCAAATATTCCATAAAGGCATCTAAAATATTCGCCATATACATATAAGTAAAGCGTCATCAGCAGGCCGAACTGGAAATCTATGAGAAGTAAAGTAGTCGATGTAGTGATGCAAAAGTAACTTTATTTGAACTTCCTATATTTACCCTTTTTTAAGCCATTTTACAATTCGCGAGTGAGAAGCCGCATTAACTGAAACTAAATTGGAAGGAGCGGTTTCTACAACATTCTCATCATCAACACCGAATTTAAACACACTCACAACACTCACACTTTCTTCCAAATTTTCAATACTACAATCTTAAAAAGAATCCTGTACTTGCCTAAGAATTGCTTCGTAATTATCATTTTCTTCATAGGATAGCTCAGCATCACTATTATTCAAAAAAATTTCAATTTCTTCATCAGTGAGCTTTTTTGATATATCTATAGTTCCGTTCGAAAATAAAATTAACATGAATTATTCAAATATAACTAACTATAAAGTTTCTATTTTTGCTTGCCTAATCACCCAATGAGCACATATGTGGGCATGGTTTAAGGGCCCATTCCTGATACTTAGCATAGACTGGACTTGACTTGAGAATAGCCATTTACAGTTCTGTTAATTGAACATTGCATGTTACTGATTACTCAAAACTTAGCAAGACTTAACATGACTTAGAAGTCTATTGAATTTTGATTTTCCATGTCAGTTCTAAGTGACGTTTACATTTTGAGATGACATTTGTTTGTTTCCATTTCATTTTAACATTTTCTCATACAAATTGACATTTATTGATTATGAAGCCAGATTGTATGCGCTAAGTGGGGTATAATCGTGGCTAAGTTGCTAAGTTTACGCCAAGTCAAGTCAAGTCTATGCTAAGTATCAGTAATGTAGCCTTTAGAAGTCTGTTGAATTTTGATTTTCTATGTAAGTTCTAAGTGACGTTTTCATTTTGAGATGCCATTTGTTTGTTTCCATTTCATTTTGACATTTTCTCATACAAATTGACATTTATTGATTATGATGCCAGATTGTATGCGCTAGACGTTTAGACGGTTAGGCACCAATTAAGTAAGTAAGTAAGTGTATGTGCTAAGTGGAGTATAATCGTGGCTAAGTTGCCAAGTTTACGCCAAGTCAAGTTAAGTCTATACTAGGTATCAGTAATGGGCCCTTTAGACTGTGAAATAACACTTTTTATCAGGGATGCACCTTAACGTTAAGCTAATCGTTTATCAAAAAATTTCCACCGTTTCCGTTGAAACTCTTCGAAATATTATCGATAAAGAAATTATCAAGATAAATTGTATCTCGTTTTTAACCGAAACGAAAAGCTTTCGTTAGGGTTAAAAACGTTAACAAAAACGTGATTCTTTATGTTTGAATTGTGCTGGCAATGCTATAGCCATGGTGAAGCCGTAAGGTGGTAACAACGAGCGCACATACACACACAAACACTATGTAATTTGTTTGTGTAATTCGTTGGTGGTAATGTCAAAAATACTCTGAGAAATGTTCCTACTGTCAAAATTCATGGGAAAAGTTACAATCAGCTTGGCTAATGCTTTCACCTTTAATGACTCCGCCATCAATCAGCTTTGCCAGCATAGTTTGAAATTAATAATCAACATAAACGATTTGATTTCGTTTTGATATGGCAGAAAACGAAACGAAATCATTTCGTTAATTTGACGTTCTTAACGTTAATAAACGAAACGAAATGACTTTGTTTCGTTTATTAACGTTAACTATCGTAACGAAATGATATCGGTTCGTTGGTTAAGCATGCCTGCTTTTTATCATACAAACACCCACAGCCCACAAATGTGGACATGTCTTACTGTTTGGTTATTTCCACAGTTTTTAGTATTTTCTTTTTATTTTGCAGCACTTGTACACATTTTTGTTTGTTTTTTAATATTATTTCTTTCTTTTTTTATTGAGTTTATTGTTAATTATCACATTTTTACTTACCAAACAGAGCTGCTCTCTTATGCGACATTTTTGCAAATCGTGTATTAAATAAACGCGGCAGTAAACATAAACAGAAAACTGAAAGAACAGTAAAGGGGGAGAATATTTTCCCTCTCTATTGCGACATCGTTTGATTGAAATAACCAAATATTCGCAAATTTTTTACTATGAAAACTAGTGTCCACATATTTGGACATTAACATCGAAGGGAATAAAGTTATTGATTTTACAGTGTCAATATTATAATTAATCGAAAATTTATCGATTTAGTATTCACTAGCCAGCGGTATTTTATCGCAATTTTTTTATTAACTATACATAAGTATTCGATTACTTATAGAAAAGTTTTCGATACATTACCCAAAGGCTTTCGATATGTTATTGCAAAGTAAGTGGCTTATAACCGAAAAATTATAGATGTTTTGCCGAAAATGTATCGACTTCTTATTAAAAAGCTTGTTATCGGAGCATTACCAATTTGTTAACGGCGTCTTATCAATTTGTTAACGCATTTTATGGTTGCCGTTTTTTGTCGATTAATTATAAAAAAGTTATGGATTTGACATCGAAAAGTTATCGAATACTTATCCGAGTGTTATCAATTTGCTATCGGCAAATTATCGACTAAGCATCGGCTTGTTGTAAAACAGATACCTGAATAACATTCGTTTTTCAGAGGTATGCCGGTATGTTTACACATCGGTCTACACAAGTACTTAGTACTCACGACTTTTTTCTGTGGTGCGGATGGCACTCAGCACGCTGGTCTCCAGCTAATGTAGTAGGAGGAATGAACAGGCCGAGTTCTAATGACATTGTGCAGCCCTTAAATATCAGCAGTTGCCTCTAATTCTCCACTGGGCTTAAGCATCCTCGACGGCCTAAAACAAGTACACCCTCACTTTAGCAGGATTTCGTTTACACTTTGCAAAAGTTCAAAAGTCTAAGTGGCGTGGCAGCCTTGCTCTAACTGTCATATGGATGATTCATGCCACAGTTGCGGGCACTCAGTTAGTCACTATTCACCAGCTAGTTAGTTAGTCAGTCAAAGCGAAAGCGATTGCCGTTCGAACGGGTGGTAGAGCAAATCAAAATATCCCCAATGTATTCATGCGCGCTCTATATTGTTATAAAAACTCAGTGAGTTGTCAATTTTGCAAGCAAATCACTTCAATCAAAGTGTGCAGACAATAAATTATGCTATCAACTAAAAAGATATATGTGTATGCACACAATAACAACAACAACACACACACAAATATGAGCACAAATATCAAAAGCTGCCACGTGTTTGCAACAATTGCCGTTATATACCTGTAATAACAACAACTACTAGTAAAAAAAAAAAATGGTGAAGTGAGTTAAGGCAACAGCTGGCGCTAGTTTTGATAAACATCAAGTAAGGAACATTAAATACTCAGCTGCCAAATTACAGCTTGCAAAACTTTTAAATAACTTTCTTTTAAAAGTGGGCGGTGCCACGCCCATTGTCCAAAGTTTGCTTAATTTTCTATTCTGCGTCATAAGGTCAACTCACCCACCAACTTTCATCGCTTTATACGCCTTTGGTAATGAATTATCGCACTTTTTCGGTTTTTCGAAATTTTCGATATCGAAAAAGTGGGGGTGGTTATAGTCCGATTTCGTTCATTTTAAACAGCAATCAGATACCAGTGCCCAGGAACTTACATATCAAATTTCATTAAGATACCTCAAAATTTATTCCAGTTATCGTGTTTACGCACAGACCAGATCATTTTTATATATAGAAGTCTATATCTATCTCGATTAGCTTATGCCGATTAGTTTATGTGAGATCTGCTCAGCTGAGTATAAAAACAAATTTCAATAGTTCACCGCCAGTGCCAACGCCAGCGCTGCCGCAACTACCGTCACTACTAAATCGCTGCCAAATTATTAACTTTGCAAGGCGTTCACGCGGAAAAATTGGAAAACCTTTCAATATGGCAGCTTTTAGTTATTTGTTTTTTCCGTATAGAAAAAAAAACAACAAATTTTTTGTCTTCATGGTTGCGCTCACTCTGCGACTGCACCAATGTGTGCCGTTAGTGATTGTAGCAGCGCCGGCGGGTGTTGTCAATTGCAGTGCGGGCAATTATTAAGCATAACCGTATCGCCGTCATATATTGAATTGATTTGATAAAAATTAATGAGCCGCCAAAAATGGGGTTTCGCTTTTAATTTGGCGGAAAATCACGTTTGACATCAATTAACGGCACTACTGACGTTTGCGGTGACAGTGTTGTTGCCGTTGGCGGCGCCTCTGTAATTTAGCCGGTGCGTATGATATTTAATTTTGAAATTGTATTTACTGTTTGAATTTGTATAGAGATGGATCATATTTATGTTTGTGTATGTGTTTTAAGCAATATTCGCTTTATTAACTGAATTTTCTGCTACTGCCTAATATATATATATTTTTTTTTTTGTGAAGTATTTAACATCATTAACTTCGTTTAAATGTGTCAATAATTGTCAAATAGTATTGCTGAATTTATTAATTGGTGCACGAAATTGAAAACTAAAAAAATATATCTCGGAATAATAAGTATATCGAGCAACATTCTATTTTTATCTATTCGTAGTTTTCTTGAAGTCCAAGTTTTTTTTAGTCACACCTTTTTACTAACACGTTGACTCACTTTTAAGACAGACTATTTTTGGGGGTATACAACACAGAAGTGCACTTAACCCTAGACGGTCATCCTTCGTCAATACGACTACGCACGATCTTATTTTCACTGTAAATATGTTTTTATTGTCCGTGTTGATCTCCGATTTCGTACAGCGATAGTCGGTTGTTTACTCTCTTTGAATGCACGCATACAGAGGAGCACGCAAATCGTAAATAGATTTTTTTTCGGTTTTGTTTTATGGCGTAGTCAAATTGACGAAGGATGACGTTTATGTAACTTTCAGGTTTTTGTGGTATATTTTTCATGATCGACTAGTGACTTATTTCGTTTGCCACGACTACTAAGCAACTGTTGAATAATGAGGAAATAGAGAAGTTTCTCTCCTCGATCGATGACGATGAGTCGGAAAACGAAATTAGTGAATTAAGTCTTGACACAGAAGTAGATCAAGACGAATACACCTAAAATAGAAGCTCGTCAGGTGGAAGAATTAGTGTGGATCTATGCGATAATGCTGATAATTCAAGCTCTTCAGATGAAGAAACTGAGGTGGATGAAGACGAAGTTCCCCTTAATATTTTAAAATCTAATTCTAATATTATATCATGCTCTAAAGTAATAGGAACAGGTTGCCATTATGCCAATTTTTCGGTATGTTGAACATTTCTTTTATAAATTTTGTTTTTTGTTTGTTATTTACACACACAATATTGTCACGGATATTAGCATCACTAACTTATCCCATCACTAAGGCGATGCTAAGGCCATGCCAAGCAGTATTTACGTTAATAATCAAATCAAGTATACACATATATAAGGCAGCCGAAAGAGATGTCACACACAGATGCATTTACTTATACGCCTATATATGCGCGAGAGACTGTAAACTACAAACATTCACATAAATAATTCAATCATTATGTATCTACATAAACGAATAAATAATTGCGTCTACACATATGTACGTATACGAGCAGCGGAGCGGCAATGCACAAACACATGCATATATCGTATCTGAGTTCTCACAAGAGAGAGCAATAATTTGTGCACGTAGTTGTGGCTGGCGATTTTGTAGCCGAACTAACTAGTAACTTCTGGAAATCGAAGAGCCTAGAATTATGCAGCGTAAACTATAAAAGCGGGGCAGGCGAGTAAGAAGTAATTCAGTTTGAGTTGAGCTATCAATCAGTTTGATTAAGCACGCGATCTGGCGGCCAATAGTAAAGTTTCATTTGAGTTATCAATCAGTTTGGTTATTAAGCCAGCGAGTAGCAAAGTATAAGTGTTATTATGAAGTACTTAATAAAGGCGATTTTTCCATCATTCAATATTGGAGTTATTTATTCAACAGTTTAGTGATTCGAACTTAGCAGAGGATTGCAAATAAGAGGGTTTGCAGTAAATTCGTTACAATATGTTTAAAGTCGGACAAAAGCCTTTAAAATGTGTAGATTTTATAAAAACGCTTTTTACTCGCGTTATAAATAGTAATTTAGATGACAGACTTAATATGCCAACTATTACCACTACGATAAGAAAAGACATACTAAATTTACACCCTCATCCTGCACTAATCGATCTAAAAATATGATACCGGCAACAGAAACTAAAAAACGGAAGATTTGTGCCATGCGTCCTTCTTCCAAACGAAGGATAACGAAGGTGGTATAAGCAAAGTGCCATAAACACCTATGTGGAAAGTATAAAGTTGATGTTTGTGCCTCCTGTCTTATCTGAGGTTAGAACTTTAAATGTTGATTTTCCTATTTAAGCTTAATTATTTAGTTTTAAGAAACTTAAAGACTTGTATGAGAATTCCTGCCACAAATTGTGATTTTTTATTTTTTAAAAGTCAATCCCTTAAAGTTTTAGCCAATTGATAGACGATTGTGAATTATTAATTTTAGTTAAAATAATATAATTTTTTCTTTTTATTTTTGACTTGCATTTACCAATAATGAAATAAATTAAAAAAATTTAAATAAAACGCGTACATTATTTCTACTCACACACTTCTGAAAATGGGTTTAAAATAGGTCGTCGTCATAATGACGAAGGACGACGTTAATGTACAAAAAATAAGGACCTGGGTGTATAATATTGTGGCGAATACTAGCATCACTATGCTATGCACTATGTTAGTAAATAATCACAACAGCAAGCAGCCACAATTATATATAAGGCAACGAAAAACATTCCACAAACATAACCAGCAGCTTAAAGCAAAGAAATTATCTCACATACACATATATAGTCATCAGCTAAGCGAAGAAGTTCTTACTCACACATACACACGCATATAGCTAAATAATCAAGTATGCAATACAACTGTTCCATCTACTCGAAAGGTCTAGTCCTTAGGAGAAATATTCGAAACCAACAGAGAGTATAAAAGCAGCGCAAGCTGAGGAATTACTAATCAGATTGATTTAAACACGCTTTTGTGAAGTACGTGATAGTGAAGTATAATTGTATTACTCCCAAAGTACTTTAAATAAATACCATTTTGCAATACTGAATATTGGAGTTATTTATTCGACTGCTCAGCTATTCGAGCATTAACAGAAGATGCATAATTATCAGAAATCCACAGAATTCAAAATCTCGAAAATATAGTCTCGCCTCGAGCAAATCTCTACGATTCATAATTCCGACATCAGCCAAGCTCAACATTTCCAAATCCCGACAACATGGAAATCTTCGGTATTATTCTATTATTTTAAAATCTGTGTATAACAACACTTATCTTCTTGCGTGGGCGGGTTTCGGACGCGCTCCAACAAATTAACCCTCAGGCGATCCAAAACTGACTAGGCGATCTACAATAGTATTTCAGCGCAGAGCACTATGCACGTAGGCAGCCTTTGGCCACGCCTTAAAAAAATAACCCCTAGCCGATCCAACACCGGCTACGAGATACACATTACTGGGCACAATATTTGTCTGCTTAAGCGCATTTTGTAACAGCGGATTTTTAATAAATTTGTCCGGATTTTCAGTTGATGGGATTTCGTCAAGTCAGGAAATTATACTGTCAGTATATTGTCTTGTTGGGATTCTGGATAGTGTTCTCTCGGAATTTCTGAAAAGTGTGATGGTAGCGATGAAAACTCATCTACCTTGCAGATGTCGTTCGAAGTCGGCATAAAAGAAGTAGGCCCCATCCCGCCATTTTGTAGGAAAAAATAAGAGGAGCACGCCGCAAGTTGGAAGAGAGGCTCGGCCTTAACTCCCGTCGGAGATTATCGCGCTTTACATTTATTTATTTATGTATTCTGAAAGTAGGGATTATACACCCAAAAAATAAATCACGGTATAATAAGTGCATCGAGCTATATTCTATTTTCATATTATTATTTATTGATCAATATTAGGAAGCCCGACTTATATTTTCACAGTCACACATTTTTTGCTGACACGTTGGCTTAATTTTACACTCACCTTATTCGATAAAAACGGCTGCCATGGTGGGGTGATAACGTGCTACACCCGCCTCACCGAGGGTCCTGGGCTCATGTGTCGGGCAAAGCAACATCAAAAATTGATAAAACAAGTAAAGGTGTCGAAGTTCGGGTGTAACCGAACATTATATACTCATCGTGAGCTTCAATTGTACATTTCATTTCAGATAAATTACTTTTCTACATAACACGTGGCACCGCCCGTTTAAAGAAAAAAATTCTCCCCATTCCTCTTACAATAAAACTTGATTCAAAGCTGTTTTTTACTAAGTTATAGCTTATTATTCTAGTCTACGACCCTTTTAAAAATCTTTTCTATAAAAGTGGGCGTGGTCCTTAACCGATTTCGTAAATTTTTCTTCAAAGCATTCCCCAGAGTAAAGGCAAACTCTCTGCCGAATTTTGTTACGATAGGTTTAACGATTTTTGATTTATTATTAATATTATTTGTAAATTTTATTTTATCACAAGTTGGCGGTGCCACGCCCATTTAAAAAATTTTTTCAAATGTTTATCAAGAGTCTCAACATCAGCCTATACGTCAACTTTCAACATTCTAGGTGTATTATTTACTAAATAATCAGGTTTTTTGTGTTTTCCAAAATTTTATATATATAAAAAGTGGGCGTGGTTATCATCCAATAACCATTTTAAATACCAATCTATTCTGGTTCCAGGTAAGCTCGTCTACCAAATTTGGTGAAGTTATCTCAATATTTACTCAAGTTATCGTGTTAACGGGCATACGGATGGACGGACGGACGGACATGGCTCAGTCAAATCTCTTTTCGATACTGATGATTTTGATATATGGAATTCTATATCTATCTCGATTGCTTTATACCTGTACAACCAACCGTTATCCAATCAAAGTTAATATACTCTGTGTGCAAAGCACGCTGGGTATAAAAAGTCGGTTTGGTTAGAAGAAGAGTTTCTAAGCGAGGTCGCCCCTCGGCAGTAGTTTGGCTCACACTCCGAGTGCACTTCTGCCATGAAAAGCTACTCAGAGAAAATTCAAGTTCAAGCTGCCATTCGAAGTTGGCATAAAGAATGCACGTTCCGTTCCGCCAAATTGAAAGAAAAATTAAAAGTTAGTAAATTGGAAGAGAAGTTCGGCCTAATTTTCCTCGGAGCTGGATCTTGTCAAGTATATATTTATTTATTTAACGTCAGTAATTCGATCATTAGTTCGAAACCAATTTTGCCGGCACATATAGTATACACTTCAAGTGACCATAAAAACGATTGGTCTTATGACCCCTTCCAATGGTCACTTCAAATTTACCATAATGGCCCTTTCATGGAAAAGACCAAATTAATATCAGCACAAAATTGAATTACATTGAAATTACAGCCTTCGTCGGGAAAAATCCCGTTTCGCTTCGGTCCATAGACCGGGCTGCTGTGGGAAACTTTTATACCTGATGAGCATAAAGAGGCATTCAGTCTCATTCATGATGAGTCGCCACAGGACTATGACAATAACTGCCCGTTGAACCCCGTTGTAAATGCCAAGTACCCAAAACCCGCAGTTGAAGAAAGCAATCACCCCACGGCGACGCGCATCATTCTGGCACAACTTCGATCTGGATAGTGTAGTACGTTAAACTCTTACTTATACAGATTTAAACCCCAGCATACCCAGTGTATATCCCGCTTATAACATGCCCCATGATACCTACAACCTTTTCATTTGATATGTGGAACCAACGCCTCTAACAGTCATATCGCTTTGGTTCATCCCTATTGAAAGCGAGAGTTTTATCGGCCTTCCGTTAAAGAATATTGATGACAACTTTTTCGATAAGGCGAAACATTGCTACAACAACAACATCAGCACAAAATCAGAAAGCTTCTGCAGGTTTGGTTAGCCATTTAAAATGTCACTCAACTGGTTTTACTTCCATCGTTGGTTCTTTCATTAATTGAACATCTCCCGGGCGGAGCTATTCGACTAAAAATTATTCGGATAAGTATTCGACAAGTATTCGTAATTAGAATAATACGAGCCGAACCCGTGCACATCTTGCGCAACAAATATAAAAGTCTCGTATCAAATATCAAATATACATGCGCCTGCCCTGCCATCTGGCCAATGATAGCAACTGCCGGTTACATTGGATCACCAATTCCAATTTCTTTTCTGCACCAGAGACAACCATTACGAATTCCTATGTAAAATCACCCCCTGATTCCGAAAATCAATCATTAATTCTATGGTAACGTTTTTGAGATATTTAGGAATTACCGCTTTTTCAAAAAAAAAAAAAAAAAAAAAAAAAAAATTGGGTCCACTTAATCATATATATCTCAAGAACGAATTGAGCAATTCCGGCTTGAAGCTTTTAAAACCTCATAAAATTTGCTACAAACTGCACATACAGCACTTTTTGCTACGCCCTGCAGATTCAAAGATAACGAACAATCATTACGGATTTTTTCAATTTTTTTTTTAAATATAAAAAAATTTGTACTTTGCGAGGAAGTATCTCGAAAACTTTTTATTTTTTTGCAGATTATTTTCCCTCTAAGCTCTGTTTTATTAAAAAACAAGTAAGGAAGGTTAAGTTCGGGTGTAACCGAACATTACATACTCAGTTGAGAGCTATGGTGACAACATAAGGGAAAATAACCATGTAGGAAAATGAACCGAGTGAAAGCCTGGAATGTGTTTGTATGACATGTGGATCAAATGAAAGGCATTAAAGAGTATTTTATGAGGGAGTGGGCCATAGTTCTATAGGTGGACGCCATTTAGGGATATAGCCATAAAGGTGGATCAGGGTTGACTCTAGAATGCGTTTGTACGATATGAGTATCAAATGAAAGGTGTCAATGAGCATTTTAAAAGGGAGTAATCCTTAGTTCCATAGGTGGACGCCGTTTCGAGATATCGCCATAAAGGTGGACCAGGGGTGATCCTAGAATTTATTTGCACAATATGGACATCAAACGAAAGGTGTTAATGACTATTTTAAAAGGGAGTGGGCCTTAGTTCTATAGGTGGACGCCGTTTCGAGATATAGCCATAAAGGTGGGCCAGGGGTGACTCTAGAATTCGTTTGTGCAATATGGGTATCAAACGAAAGGTGTTAATGAGTATTTTAAGAGGGAGTGGACCAGGGGTGACTCTAGACTTTGTTTGTACGATATGGGTATCAAATGAAAGGTGTTAATGAGTATTTTTAAAAGGGAGTGGGCCTTCGTTTTATAGGTGTTCGAGATAGGTGTTTTCGAGATATCGCCATAAAGGTGGACCAGGGGTGACTTTAGAATTTGTTTGTATGATATGGGTATCAAATGAAAGGTGTTAATGAGTATTTTAAAAGGGCGTGGGGCTTAGTGCTATAGGTGGACCCCTTTTCGAGATATCGCCATAAAGGTGGACCAGGGGTGACTCTTGAATTCGTTTGTGCAATATGGGTATCAAACGAAAGGAGTTAATGAGTATTTTAAGAGGGAGTGGGCCTTAGTTCTATAGGTGGACGCCTTTTCGAGATATCGCCATAAAGATGGACCAGGTGTGACTCTAGAATGCGTTTGTACGATATGGGTATCAAATGAAAGGTGTTAACGAGTATTTTAAAAGGGAGTTATCCTTACTTCATTAGGTGGACGCCGTTTCGACATATCGCCATAAAGGTGGGCCAGGGGTGACTCTAGAATTCGTCTGTGCAATATGGGTATCAAATGAAAGGTGTTAATGATTATTTTAAAAGGGCGTGGGGCTTAGTGCTATAGGTGGACCCCTTTTCGAGATATCGCCATAAAGGTGGACCAGGGGTGACTCTAGAATTCGTTTGTGCAATATGGGTATCAAACGAAAGGAGTTAATGAGTATTTTAAGAGGGAGTGGGCCTTTCTGGACCAAGGGTGACTCTAGACTTTGTTTGTACGATATGGGTATCAAATGAAAGGTGTTAATGAGTATTTTTAAAAGGGAGTGGGCCTTCGTTCTATAGGTGTTCGCCTTTTCGAAATATCGCCATAAAAGTGGACCAGGGGTGACTCTAAAATGAGTTTGTACGATATGGGTATCAAATTAAAGGTATTAATGAGAGTTTTAAAAGGGAGTGGTGGTAGTTGTATATGTGAAGGCGTTTTCCAGATATCGACCAAAATGTGGACCAGGGTGACCCAGAACATCATCTGTTGGATACCGCTAATTTATTTATATATGTAATACCTGCCAAGATTTTAAGGGTTTTTTTTTCGCCCTGCAGAATTTTTCCTTTTTTTCTTCTTAATATGGTAGGTGTCACAACCATTTTATAATGTTTTTTCTAAAGTTATATTTCGCGTCAATGAAACAATCCAATTACCTTACCATATTTCATCCCTTTTTTCGTATTTGGTATAGAATTATGGCATTTTTTTCATTTTTCGTAATTTTCGATATCGAAAAAGTGGGCGTGGTCATAGTCGGATTTCGTTCATTTTTCATACCAAGATAAAGTGAGTTCAGATAAGGACGTGAACTGAGTTTAGTAAAGATATATCGATTTTTGCTCAAGTTATCGTGTTAACGGCCATGCGGAAGGACAGACGGACGACTGTGTATAAAAACTGGGCGTGACATCAACCGATTTCGCCCATTTTCACAGAAAACAGTTAACGCCATAAAGTCTATGACCCTACCAAATTTCAAAAGTATTGGTTAATTTTTGTTCGACTTATGGCGTTAAAAGTATCCTAGACAAATAAAATGAAAAAGGGCGGAGCCACGCCCATTTTAAAATTTTCTTTTATTTTTGTATTTTGTTGCACCATATCATTACTGGAGTTGAATCTTGACATAATTTACTTATATACTGTAAAGATATTAAATTTTTTGTTTAAATTTTACTTTAAAAAAAATTTTTTTTTAAAAGTGAGCGTGGTCCTTCTCCGATTTTGCTAGTTTTTATTAAGCGTACATATAGTAATAAGAGTAACGTTCCTGCCAAATTTCATCATGATATCTTCAACGACTGCCAAATTACAGCTTGCAAAAGTTTTAAATTACCTTCTTTTAAAAGTGGGCTGTGCCACGCCCATTGTCCAAAATTTTACTAGTTTTCTATTTTGCGTCATAAGTTCAACTCATCTACCAAGTTTCGTCGCTTTATCGGTCTTTCGTAATGAATTATCGCACTTTTTCGGTTTTTCGAAATTTTCGATATCGAAAAAGTGGGCGTGGTTATAGTCCGATATCGTTCATTTTAAATAGCGATCTGAGATGAGTACTCAGAAACCTACATACCAAATTTCATCAAGATACCTCAAAATTTACTCAAGTTATCGTGTTAACGGACGGACGGACGGACGGACGGACGGACATGGCTCAATCAAATTTTTTTTCGATCCTGATTATTTTGATATATGGAAGTCTATATCTATCTCGATTCCTTTATATATGTACAACCAACCGTTATCCAATCAAACTTAATATACTCTGTGAGCTCTGCTCAACTGAGTATAAAAAATAAGCTTTCATTCAATAAAATCGATGAACTAATACAAAAGTTATAAGCAATCAAATAAATATAGCCATATAGTAAAACTTAAGTACCCTACAAATAATAGCACATGTACATATGATTCTGTCTTAACTCTATGATCTTATTTTGACGCTTATTTATATTATGATCCGTTTCTCTTATGAGAAACCATCAATAGTCACCCATCATAGCGACATCCCAGAATTCTTGATACCGACTTTCAATCATTTTCATTTGCTGGTGAAAGCTTTCGCCGTTATTCGTAAATATCTCAAAAACGTTACCATATAATTAAAAATAAGCTTGATTTTCGGAATCAGGGGGTGGTTTTACATAGGAATTTCATAATAGCGTCTCTGGTGAATTTTGGTTGTAAACCAGTGTTATCTATCAAACATCTATAAGCTTACATGCGTTTACCCTGCCATCTGGCGAATGTTAGCAACTGCCGATAATGCAGTGTTAGTCTAATCAAATATTCACAATAGTGCCATAGTACAAATGGATTTGTTTGTGTGTTCACAATCGTTTATTTTTAACAAATTATTTTAATAAAGTATAGCTAAACAAAAGCACTACGACCAGTAATGCCCAAAGCTCGCTAATAGCACGAATCTCCATCTTTACAACTAAAACTTTATTTATAGATTTGAATTCCAAATAAGAGTGAAAAAGGGACCTGCACATAAAAACAGCAATTAGAAATAATATATATAAGATATTTTCGAAATTTGTATTCCTTTATTCTGCGATCAGTGTCGTATTTGAAATATTTCAACTGCATTATGGGTACAGTTCAATATCAATGCCGTTTGTATCTCCCACTTAGCACCATTTCTGCTCACTTTACTCACTTCTGACATTTCTTGTTACAACCTGGGGCAATCAGGCAATTATGTTTAAATTGGCAAATAGTTCACATGGCTACCAAAAAAGGTCATTGCGTTGAGCCACTACAATGTGGCACCGGGCAATCAGCACGCCTAAAGACCTAGTAAGAGACCACCAACAGTAAGTTGACAATCAATAACAACAGCAACAATGTAATAAACAAAAACACAAATTTGCGAGAAAAAAACTACAAAATGCACTTGCGCTCACAGCTTAAGCTGCTGCCCTTGTTGCTGACGATTGACTGCTGAGGATCATACGCTTGAGTCGCATATACAACACTGCGTGCATTTGCTGCGTGTCAGCGACATGACGGAATTCCAACGCTAGAGTAGTTGTTTTTTGTACTCTTCTTTGCAAAAGGGGCAATCTGTTGGTGGGCTTGCTTTTTTGTCGTATCCGTTTGCAGGTTTGTGTTGTACGCTGTAGCGGTCACGCTCCCCAAGCTTCGTTGTCATTTTGCCATTTGTTGTTGTGAGTTTTCAATTAAACGCAATTTGTTTGTTGCGCGTCGTAGTGCGCACGCGCATCCGCTCTAAGTTGGCTTTAGTTATAGCTGTGTTTGTTTTCGTTGTCCACCATTCAATGCAACCACTTTTGCACTTTGTTGATTTTGGCTTCGTTTGATCAAAATTGCATTGGACATAAATAAAACGAGATCAATCAATTGATTTATTTTGACATGTTGCAGCAACAGTGCCACACAATGGCAATTGCTGTATGCGACAAGTACGAGTATGCGCCTGTTTGCGTGGCGCTGACACTGCTGTTGGTGTTGGTCGGTGCCTCTCGGGTAATTTTTGTCGCATGGGAAATTGTTTTTCTGCATAAAGTTTTCTCAATAAATATTATTGGGTTTTTTTTTTTTAATTTTATTTATTGGGTTTGTTATTCGCATCACTGCATCTGTTTCGTTGTTGACTTTTGCCTTTTGCGTCTTGTTTCGTTGTTGCTTAGTTAATTTGTCGAATTGGTGGCACTTGTTGCTGACAACAACAACAACAATAGCCGAAACATAGTGCGACATCGGTGGCTCGAGTGTTATTTGCATATTTTTTGTTTGTTTGCGATTTCATTGTATTGCAGTTATTTTGATTGTTGTTTTAAATGTAAATTATATGGTTTTGTGTTGATTGGCATCTCTTGGCGGCCGAAAGCTCCTTGAACTCTGCATCCAAATTATCTGTTGCCTACATTCGCTTTTGTGCGCAAGTGCTTTTCATTATACTAACTCAAGTTTGTTTGGTATTGACCTCAAATATTTATCTCATAATTTATTTTATTGCTTGTTTAAATTAATTTAAGTACACAAACATTGCTTGTTGATGTTGAAAATACCCTAATTAAATTTATGTAGCTTTCAGGCTAGGAAGATAAGAATAGTAAAGAACGAACAAATATTGTTATAAAAGCGAACAGTATTTAAGAAATTTAGTTTGATTTCGGTTGATGTCGAGCCCCTTTTTAAAGATTTTCATTTTTAAGAACAAATGGTAGCACTATGGATACATTCAGTCCTCACGGGCCAGCCAGCTCAACCTAACCTAGCAAAGGATAACATCATTATATCGACGGCTGAGCGGAGTATTACCTCATCTCAGTTGCTAGTTCGGAAAAGCCATATCTGAAAAAATGTTTCAAAATTGGCCAAGATAATGCCAGGATATCTTGATTTTAAGTTCAGATAGGGCGTTTTTAAAAACAAATCGGATATAAGACGTCCTTTAATAGAATTCTGAGAAAGATCGTTTTCGAAACGGCAGGCGGGATAGGGTCATATTTCTCTCAGCACACGATTTGTTGCCTCTTAAGCGCTGGGCCATACCTCTTGACGCTGGCGGACGGCAATAATAAGCACCGAAAGAGATAAGTTTTCCACCACCTTTTTCACGTTTTTCAGCCCCGTCTGCTGTTTACTTTGTCGATCCAGAAATAAGTGGATCTTACAGGCTGCCAGATCACTGAAGTGTCTTTCAGGCAGAAATTGTAGCCGTAAAGAAAGCAGCAGAAATTCTGGAGGAAGCGTGCTTAAGTTGCAGTCCCGTTAATATATACATATATATATATTGATGGTCAGGCAGCAATGAAGGCAATAATCTCAAACAGTACCTCATCGAGAAGTAGAATGTAAAAAACTTTGTAGAGATTTAGTTCGTGTGTCTTTATTGGGTTCCAGTCACTAAGGGAAATGCTCATGAGTTGGCAAAGAAGAGTGCAGCACTTGATAAATCAATGTAAAATTCGTGTGGGAGAACTCAGAAGGAGACATAAGTTTCATAGAATGCATCAAGAAGGAAAGGTGTTGCCAGAAATGCTGGGCTGCAAAATTTCTAAGCTCGTGTGCGAATTCTACGACGTAAGACTTGCAAAGTTGCTCTGCCTTATGGCGTCACATGCTTATAAGTAAGGCCTCTTTAGTAACAGTAGTTGTGTTAAGTGAAAGCTGCAGGAAGAAACGGTTGATCATATTTTTTGTTCATGGCTTGCGCTCGCCAGGTCACGGCTTCAGCTACTAGGGGAGGCAGAGTTGCCAAATCTGGAGGCAGTTATTAAGTTAGGTTCAGAAAACTTCTCGGATTTGCCAAAAGGACGGAGGTATTTAATAATATAGGTCTTGGTAACTAATTGCGGTTAGTCCGTTTGGTCGTCAAGCAAATTCTGGTAACACAGTCTACATATGTAGTATATCTGAACCTGAAGTCCAGCCAGTTCAACCTAACTCAAGAAAAAAACCGCGCTGAATTTGTACTGACTGAAAAACCGGACTATAAAGACTCAAATTGTTTTATATACTTGCTTCTATTAACTTACTCACCATTTTAGAGCTTCAGTTAATAGAAAGTAACTCCATTATTACCATGACACACAATTTATATAAGCCTATCGACAATAATTCAATGAATCATTCATACAAATTTATCTGAATTTGGCACAAAAGGCTCATCAATTTGTTACACTTGCTGCCGCACCACATTTACATAAACACACAATATAAAAAGAATGGAATTTTCATAATAATGCCTATAAATTTTGTCATCATCGCTATCTGCCAGTTCAACGGTACCCACAAAGTCTTAAGCCATGCGCCACCTTAGTACACTAGACCAATTTTCGTTGTGCCACACATGCGCATGCGCAACACCCAACATTTCATGCTTAGCATCACAATGTACCGCTACAAATGCCCAAACTAAGTGGATTGTAATAAGATTTTGAATTATAATCAATTTTGTTGATTTTTTGTTATGTTTAAACTATCTGTGCGTGCATATATTTTAAACTAAATTATTAAGCGACTTTTGTGTTGATATTGTTGTTGTTTTAATAAGACTGCACTTAATGGTAGCAACTTACTATTTTTTTTATCATTTTTGTATTATTGTGTAAATCGCATTTTCAACACTTCATTAAGAGTAGAGCGTAGAAGCATCGATTTAAATTGCGGCTGTTTTGCTTGTGGATGTAAATGTACCGATTGGCCTGATGACAGCGCCCTCTGCTTGTATATACATACACAGGTACAATGCACCTACGCGTGACTATCGTTTAACGATTTGTTATGGCAGCGTATTAAGCACCGAATCTTTTTAATGTTTTTATGATTAGCACCTGAAAAAAAACCTTTGTATATTTATTTCCGTATATAAAACACTAAAAGGAGGGTGGATAGAAGGGAGATTCATGAAAATGTGAAGTCTCAATCGAGGTATATTAGCCTCACTCTATCAAAGATATGGCACTATTGCAAAGCCGGATTCCTAGCGGGTTCCTCTATGAGAGAACTCGTTTGCCCTGACTTTTTCAGAATAACTACAAACCCTATTACGCACTCAAAAGCTGACAAAAAGGGACATTCGCTATATAATTTAGAACGTACCGTGAATAAAGTCAGCGCAATAATAGCCGACTTTTTATCTCATAACTATCTATTTATGCCCCTTGCATTTTCAAAAATCAAAATAATACGATATTCGTATTCGGAGGGCTGATAGTAGATGGCCTTATTACCGAGGATAGCTGGGAATAAGCTACAAAGAGCCTCCGTTAAAGAGCGGTATTAAGAAGGCTTGATCTAAAATACTGCATGCTCTACAAAACGTCTGACGATCAGGCGAGCAAATGAGGACAACAAACGATCAGGAGAACAAACGACTATAAGGCTGCAGAAAATAGCATTATACCACCTTAGTACTGAAAGTTGACACGTACCGGAAATGGATGATTAAGTGATACAATAATCGCCCCTGATCCGCTAAAACTGTGGCATATAAGTTTTTAGCCACATAGACCTCAGCAACAATAAGGCCGTGGGCGCTGATGGATTGCCTGCGGAGCTATTCAAGTACGGCGGCGTGGAGTTGGTAAGGCGCATACAGCAGCTTCTTAGCAAAATATGGGCGGACGAGTGCATGTCTGACGATTGGAATCTAAGTGCTCTTTGCCCAGTCCACAAGAAGGGGGATACTGCAAAATGCAATAACTATCGTGGAATCCGCCTTCTTAATATCGCATATAAGGTCCTTTCAAGTGTATTGTGCGAAAGATTGAAGCCCACCTTGAACCGGTTGATTGGACTTTATCAGTGCGGCTTCAGACCTGGTAAATCTATCATCGACCAGATTTTCACAATGCGCCAAATCTTGTAAAAAACCCGTGAATAGATAATCGACACACATCACCTCTTCGTCGACTTTAAAGCAGCCGACAGCACGAAAAGGAGCTGCCTATATGCCGCTATGTCTGAATTTGGTTTCCCCGCAAAACTTATACGGCTGTGCAAAATGACGTTGAGCAACACCATCAGATCAGTCAGAATTGAGAAGGACCTCTCCGAGCCGTTCGAAACTAAACGAGGTTTCAGACAGGGTAACTTCGTTTATTTGGGAACCAGCATCAACACTAGCAACAACGTCAACGACATCAGCACTGAAATACAGCGAAGAATCAATCTTGCCAATAAACGCTACTTTGGACTAGGTAGGCTATTGAAAAGTAAAGTCCTCTCTCGGCGAACGAAAATCATACTTTACAAGTCACTTATCGTACCCGTCCTGCTATATGGGGAAGGAGCATGGACCATGACAACAGCAGATGAAGCGGCTTTGGGAGTGTTCGAGAGAAAAGTTCTTCGAAAGATTTATGGACCTCTACGCGTTGGCGAGGGCGAGTACCGAAGAGGATTTAATGATGAGCTGTACGAGCTCTACGCAGACATCCACATAGTCCAACGAATTAAAACGCAGCGCTGCGCTGGCTAGGCCATGTTAGCGAATGAAAGATGATGCTCCGGCCAAAAAAGTGTTTCTAACGGAACCCGCCTATGGAAGCAGAGGTAGAGGGTGGCCCCCACTCCGTTGGAAGGACCAGGTGGAAAACGATTTAAACTCCTTTGGTGTGACCAATTGGCGCCGGTTGGCGGACCGAAGGAGTGACTGGCGCGCCTTGTTGGACGGCCATAACCGTTTACACGGTTAAGCGCCAATTAATTAAGTAAGTAAGTAAGACCTTAGCTTGACCAATACTGCTCTGTGCAGACATTCTCCGGATTAACGGCTGTTCCGACTATATCCAGAAGATCTCAAAAGACTTGCATTAACCCTGTAGTCTCCCTACTTGCAGAGATAATTAAGGTCACTTTAATCAAGCAAAACAATATTATTTTGGATAGTAAAGCAGGATTTCCACAGGTGGAAGATCCGACCAATGTATTGGGCAGCTGCTGTCGCAACAGTATTAAGACAGATATCGAAGTCAGAAAATTCATTGCAACCATAAGAAACCCGATTGCGTGCCGACTTAAAAGCCTAGCGAAGAGAACTGCAGAAACCCACAGCGTCAGCATCGAAGAGGGTAAATGGCAAGGGGTTGGTGTTATTAAAAAACCGCCGCAGAACTCCAAAGATATTTTTCAGCAAAGTAAGGAAGAAAAGAGAGAGAACAAGGACGATAAGGCAAAGAAATAGTAAAAAATAATTACCAGTGAGGCAGAAAATTATCAAGCACACATATATATCCTCGTGTCAAAAGTTCTCAAAAAAAAAAATACGCAGCAAAGCAAAAACTGGTAATAATGATGACAAAATAAAGACAAAAGCCGGTTTAAAAATGACCGATTGAGTGAGATTGATTTATTGAGAATATAAAAACCACTTTTTGTGAGACACTTAAATCCACGTTAAATAATTCGGCGGTATTATCCGATCTTAACCAAAAATGGTAGCTGAGGTCCGTGATATTGATTGCCTCTCATTGGAAGGGTGATAGTAAACGCCACAGCACAAAACGCAGGATAGTCAGTGCAAGCATATGTGACTCTAAGCATAAAGACAGCGGGTATAATCCTCAGGTTAGATTAGGTTGAACTGCCCGCTCCGTGAGGATCTCACATAGACTGAATCAGTGCATACTGTTACTAGAAGTTTGTCTAACGACTCTGAAAGATGCCATCAAAATACAAGGCATATGTAATAAATTAAGTCCGTTTTCTTAGCAAATACTAGAAGCTTTCTAGGAACTATGCCACTTGCTGCTTCGAGATCTGATAACTGTATTACTTGTAATAGCGGGCAACGATTACAATATTGATCGTTTCCTCCTTCAACCCGAACTTCGTGTATATGCTTTCATTGACTAGGCTTATTTTCAACGCACGTGACGCCAGAAGCCAGTGTCCAGTCAGAATACCCCTTGCATACTCCTCACCCAGCAGCAAATAGATATGGACTCAGTCTATTTTATATTGACGACATAAGAGAGCATGAAGCAAAGACGTAGACAAAAGGGGGTCAAAATCAATGCATACGGTGCTGGAAACCCTGACATAAACTTGATGTGTGATCCATGCAACCAACCTTCTTGCAAAAGTTATAAAGGAAAAAAGCTTCGATATTGCAGTCATCGTCGCAATAAATTAATGGCGGCTATTAGTTTAAATGGCGAAAATTGAGCCCAACGCCCTCCATAACATTATAGGAAGCCAGTTGCAGCACACATTTTAATAAGCTTCTACCTGGGGATTCAATGCCAGCTTATTTCATAGCTTTTGCAGCCCATTTGTTAAACAGCTTCCCGTGGCGTTTCTGTTTATTAAGAGGTCGAGCCACTGGCGACCCCAAGCTCCCTCTCTATGAACAAGAAGGTTCAATGGTCAATTGTTCCCCAGGTGGTCGAGCTAGTACCTACTTACATGGTGATATTTACCGAAACAAACCCGATAAATATCCGGCAAAGGACTATCAAATTCAATAATAATCCCCAAAACCTTCAAGAAGAAGGAAAAGAAACTACCATCTCTGATTAGAAAATAGTTTTATTTTAATTGAAATTTTTTTTTAAATTAAATTCCATTTGACTTGAAAAAAAGTTTAGTTTACATCGAATGGTTTGATTTCATTAAAAAAAAGCTTAATTTCACTTAAGAAAAGTTTAATTTGACTTGAAATTTTTTTTTTGAATTAAGTTCCATTTGACTTGGGAAAAGTTTAGTTTGCTTTGAATGGTTTGATTTCATTAAAAAAAAAAGTTTTATATCACTTAAGAAAAGTTTAATTAGACTTGAGAAAAGTTTTAATTGAATTTGAAAAGGTTTAATTTTATTTGAAAAAGTTTTCGAATGCGTACAAACAGAAAAGTTTCCTTAGCTTAAATGAAAGTTACGTCTCATCTACTTTATTAAACATAGCAAAAGAGATAATCTAGCTCTATTTCTCAATCTTACACGCAATTGCAATAAAAATGAAATGTTTTCGTTACTCTATTTTCTCAAATTTTGTTTTTGGCAAAAAATGGGTGAGAGCAAGGAGATTATATCAACCTGCGTGTCAACTGTAAATATTCATAAATTATTCTACTTCACGAATATCTTCGCATAAATATATTTTCATTCGCACAATACAAACGAACTCTGAGTATGATCAATAACATTTAACAGGCAACCTATTTAATGACTTGTAATGGGGGCAATAAGAAGCACTAAGAAAAAAACCAGAGAAAGAGTACTAAACAAGAGCAGAAGCAACAGCAGCTGCAGCAACTGTAACAACAGCAGCCATAAATATAAATCAACAATAGCAATGTTCCATTTGCTGTATGATTTTGCTTGATGTTGCTCAAAACGTTCATTGTTGTGTTCGTTTGGTTAGTTTTGTGACTTTTGGAAATAATTTTAAATATTGATTTTGACGAAGTTATCTAGAAAAAGTCCTACGCTATTATCATCAGGAGTTTTTATTAGTTTTGCGCAAGGAAATTGTTTTCTCCTTTCCCTTGATTCCGAGTTTTCCACTCGCTATGAAATAAAAATTTTGTGTTTACTCCCATTGGCCTGAAATTGAAAAGAACACACCTAATAAGCAGCGAAAAAAATAATCATAACAACAATTGTAGAGCACAATAGCTACACTAATGGCAACAAACTGCTTGCCGTCTGTACGAATATATGGATTCTGGGTCATCAAAGTCACGAGACGGCTATGACAATAGCAACAACTTGCTGGCTGCTGCAATAGAGTCACAGAACCAAAAGTGCAATGCAACAAATATTAAGTAGAATCCAAAGAATTGCAGTGTTGTTGTTGTAGCGATGAATTTACTGTTGTTGTTTTTGTTGTAGCAGTACGTACTACTTTTTTCAACAATTTACTTGAAAAGAAAATATTTTTTAGTTTTATTTTACTACTTAGCAATCATTACACATTGTTGTTGCGATCAAATGCGATAATGTAATTGTTGCCAATTGGCAGTATTCGACTTTTGTAAGTTCGAAAACTTTTGCGGTGCGAGTGTGTACGGATGTTAATGTATTGAATAGGGCAATTGGCAGAATTTTGTATGGTTGCTATGTCCTAATATAGCTGAATGATTGAAATGTAGATATTTTGTTAAGTGGAAGGAAATATTCGTATATGTATATTATATAGTAGGTTATGTTAGGTTCATTAATAGGCACTCCGGCCGGCGAAGTTAAGTTGCCAACATGAAGGTCCGTTCTGATAACATATAAGATAATGGCGGCGTTAGCTATAGCTACTTAGAGAACCGTTGTGTTGTTTTAAATGAGGCCAATTGCGATCCTTGGTAAGTCCTCCGACATCCTAGAGAGCCGATACTCAGATATTTTCTCCTGATTCTGTAAAACGCTAGATAATTAAGCATGAATTGTCTGAATGATTTCACCTCCTTATCCTCAATGAAGCTGTTGCAAAGGGACAAGTACGTTGACACGTACCGAATGAAATCCCATTGGATCGTGACTCATCAAAACCCTAATCAGTATTGATAGATTAGCCTTGGTGAACCCAATAATTTCAGCAGACTATTTTCTATCCACTTCCAGCTAAAAGGATGTCGCTACCCTACAAGGGAGTGCGTTTGCCCAACAATTGCTTACCTAACTCGAAGCCCATTTGTAGAGAAGGGACTCCCTGTATTGCGTACAGCCATCCACGTTCGGTTCAACACACATATGCACTGGGGCGTCCGTGGACCAATAGCCAGGTATATTGCTATAACCGGGTATTCAGATGATATTAATAGTAAAACAGTTCAACTCATGTGCAAGCGCGGTCAGACTTTCCCACACCATCATATATCGCACTAAAGTTTAAGTTATTGCTTTAATAGCCGCTTGACATTTTGACAGCATACCATCCACCGCTTCCTACGCGATTTAGGGTGTTTGTATTAGGTTAAGTTGATTACATTGCTTCCAATTATATTATTCTTGGCTAGATGTCTGTTTCCCAGAGCTTGATTTCTCCTCTTAATATAATAAAAACTAAAAAATTTTATCATGGAACTAGGGGGTAGAGGGTGCGGGATGGCATATCATATGAAACTGTTCCCGAGATGGTCAGCCTTGTACTTTAATGGTGCTTGTTACCAGAATGTACCGGATATATATACGGCAAGGGACCACCGACATCTATAACACTTCCCAAAACCTTCGGGAATCATCTTTATCACTACAACAGGAACAACTTGGTCATTCAAGCTTCGTTGTTTCTTTGCTGCTGATGATATTTTAATTTGACGTTATCCTTTTGTTGGGAAATGTTGGACCTTGATTTGAGTAGTAGACAGAATTATTAACTATCTGCCTTCTACTAATGGTGCTAACAAAAAAGCAGTCAAAGTGCTGGTAAACCCGAGCTTGGTATAAAAGATGAGGATAGAAATTGGACTCAATAGGAAAATGTTTACTGAAATATGATTAGATGTAAACCACAGAGGGGTATGACAGACGAAAATAAAGACAAAGTCAAAGAATTCAATATGGTAAATAAGTGACTAAAAACCATTACAGGGGAAGGTGGATAAGGTAAAACTAAAAGGGAAAAATTTAAGCTCGAAATATAACCTAAGAGAACAAGTAAAAAGCGAGAAATGCATGAGGAAACATATTTTGAGGGGAATAGGACAAAAAGAAGAATCGTAAGAGATGGAACGGCATAAGCTTTGTATACGCCTGACGAAATTTTAGGCGAACTCACTTCTTTCTTAACCGCGCGTTATAAAGAAGAAAAACTTGAAGCGAACGTGCACAGCTATTCAAATAAGCTATCAACAAACATAAAGCCGTAGATGACTGAAACAACAAAAAAAAAATTAAATAAAAAATAAATAAATGTCCACTTGTTACTCCGTTTACAAATTCACACGAATTATGATTAGGATCTTTTTAAAACTTAAATTCATTAAGAATAACAAAAAAAAAAAAAAAATAAAGTTATATAAAAGCAACCAATTTGGAGGAAAAGATAAAAGCCACAGGAAAAAAATAAACTAAAAAAAATAATTAAAATTAGCCAGTAGTTGGAAAAAGTAAACGGTTAAAACCATAAAGAGTTGATTTATCAGTGACCACGAATTTAGTTGTAAAATGCTGGTGAGTACAAAAGACGCATACAAGTGTGACGAGATAAAAGGTTTAACAAACTTACAACAATACGCGTAGCATGTACATATGTATGTATGCATGTTTACATTTTGATATTCTACTCGGAATTGAGCTACTTACAAATTGAAATATTAAACGAGTCATCATCATCTTCAACAACATTCACAATACAATGCATCCATCGGTTACTGCTGTTTACAATCAGCGGCGGTTAAAAATGTCATTTCTTCATATAAACGCGTACGCATGCGCAATTCCGACTACTAAATTAGTGTTGCTTGGGCTATTGACTACCTGCCTTTTTAATTTATTTTTGTTGTTTTAGTTGTTTATGTGACAGTGGCAAGTGTTTTAAAGATAAGTTTGCAATTGTGATGATGACCACAAGCGACGAATTTAAATGAATATGAAATTAAATAAATAATAATAAAAGTTTAAGGTAGTGTGACCCACGGAAGTGTTGAAAGCGGAGCATCTAATGATGAAGTACTATAAAGTTAACTGGGCGATGGTTGATAAAAATTAGTGGCATGTCATGGCATGTACATATATATGTGTGTGAACTTGTTTGTCAACAACATTGGTGGTCATAAATCTGGAGCAAAGGCACTGATGAAACTCTGTTGCAATGTTGAGCTATATTTGCTAACGAATAAGCAAATGAAGTTTAACTGTTGAAAGACTTGAATTGTAACTTACTGCTCTGCTTTATATTCGTATATAAAATAGTTTTTATGGGTAAACACCTTTGCTCAGGGAACCCGAGTAATACAGAATGTAAGCGTAAGGTAATATGTGGGAATGGTAAAAGAGAAAGGCAAGGAAAAAAGTTAACGAGGGGAAAGGGAAGGAGAGATGAGTACTTGACATCAAAACCAGAACCGAAAACAGACGGCGTGTTATCAATTTCCAATAAAAATGTCAAAGGCTTGTTATCGACAGTAACCGTAATCGACAATTTATGGTCGTGTTACCCTTTTGATTTCGGTGAGCCATCATACATTTATTATCGATGTGTTATCGACTAGGTATAGACGAGCTATCAATTTACTATCGTAGTGTTATAAATTTGTTGTCGCAATCAAATGTTATTGATGGTTATCGGTTTTTTTATCGACTACTTACCCTTTTTTTATCGATGTTTTATCGGTTTGTTTTATAAAAATTATTAAAGATTTTAGCGAAAATTTATCGATTTGCTATTGGAATACTATCGATTTGTAATCGACGTTCTTTCGAAGTATTATCGGTGTGTTATTGATAACAAAAATCGAAGCCCATCGCTTTTCCTTCACTTCATGAGTACTAAGTACTTATACCTTGTTTTCTTCTCATAATTCCATTATCAACTTCTTTAGAAGTCAAATGTGGTGAGTTGATTTTTGCTGGGAGTATTGCTCAACACCAAATAGGTATGCTTAAATGCTTGTTATCATGTTAGTTGGATGTCTTCAAGTGATAGTGAACAATTATCGGGAGTTAGCCTCATAATTATATTTATCAAATGTTATCTTATATTAAAGGAGCAGGCCGAACTGAAGTTATCCAGCCTACATTTATGACGTTTTGTTATTCTCCCTGCCCATGTTTCGCTCATCTTCCTTTGCTTCTCAATGACCCCTTTCTTTCTTTTCCACTCCTCCTTTGCCTTTTTTCTCTCCCTTCAACTTTAACATATTTACCCTTTTCCCCTCCAATCTTTGTTGTTGCTCATATGCCTCTTCCCCAGCCTTTGCCTCTTCTTCTTCTTGAATTTATTCCTTTTCTTGCTTCTTTCTCCTCCTCATCTTGTTCATCACCTCACTTTCTCGTTTCCTCTTATAATTTCCCTTTTTGATCTTATTCCCAATATTATTTAGAGTCGTTTTTCAACCTTTTCAGAACTATATTTTGCCTTTCTTTATCACCACCATTTAATCAAACTTTTTTTTGATGATTTAAACGCCAGCGTTGACACAGAATATGCCCTTGGTCGACAATATAAGTAGCTCACTCAGCAAAACTTATATGTCGTTTTCAGAGACTGGTCCAAAAGATTTGTGGAGTCCGATTATTTGCAACACTTCTGGCCACGTAAATGTCACTTCTTCTGTACGGTAAAAAGCTGGTCATTTTCACTATGGCCAGGCGGCAATTCCTCCTCTCGTGCCTATGAGGATACCAAGTTGTAGTGATCAGAGTGGGCCATGATACTTATGAGTCACTACGTTCACCCGAGATAACTGCCAGTGAAGTTGGTCCTTGTAGCTCTGGAAGTAATCAACATTGACGTAGTGAGACAATCAATACTGGATGGCTGAGGTAAATTCAGCAGACCGGGCTAAGTGGGACGAAATATGCAACGGGCCTTTTATACATTCGCCCGTCTTTCTACGATATGTTACTAAAAGGAATTGGATACAGAGATAACTCACACCAACCCACACATCTACAAACAACAAAATGGTTGACTTATCTACACGGCTGTGCTTCGAAAAAGTTGATCTTCGTTCAGAGATGGCGTCGAATTTTAGTAGAACATGCTGCTCAGCTCGCGATAAATTGATGCACGTCGTCCTGGATCCGCTGAAATTATCACCGATTTCCTTAGATGTATCACACGTTTCTGTGGAAGTTGGGAAAATCCAAAAGGAAATCAATTGGACAAGAATCCCAGCTCTACTTTTTACCTTTTAAAAAAAAAAATAACAGTTTTAATGCCTCGTCGGTTTATTCATGATAAATGGAGCACATTGAAAGCAAACAACGGATCAGTGATCAGTACGTTCAAAGAATTATTACTAATCAGTTGAACAAGAGTTATGTTTGCTGAATGCGACTTCTCCCTTGAATCTTTTTTTCAACTTTTTGTTAATTTAATTGTGCCCCTTAAAATTATTACTTTCCGGTTGGTCTAACCGTAATACGTAATTATACCAGGTTGATCTTGATTTAACAATACATTTCTTTGAACTCACGTTAGGTGCTTTTTAGACGCGTCGCTTTGGCAATAGAAACTGAGCTTTTGATGTTACTGTTATTGTAGCATATGTGGTGGTGCTATTGCTGTGACAAGTTTCAATGTTAGTACTTCCTTTCAACACGCGTTGACCTTTCAACACGCGCTTCAGCAGTTTTTACAACCAACAAAGCAATTTCGAGTTGTCATAAAAACAAGTGTTGGATTGTTAAACGCTTTGGTATAGTCACAATAATATGCAAACTCTGCGTCTGAGGTCTAGCTAAGCATGTATGGAATACCCAATCAAGTTTATAAGGTGCAATTAGAAACAATGTATCTTAAGTTGACTATTTGCGGTAACAGGTATCCTACAAAACCTGTCCATGGAATTGGAGAAATGGTGAGCATACGCTGAATAGACACAGAGAGTATGGCCGCGATACCGAGACTGCCTGTCCCATACGCTATTTGACTAAATATTCGCGAAAACTTTATCAGATAGATCTGAAAATTTTTTTCACCATCTTCTCTGAGTTTGACAATGGCAACACCTGGAGACATATATCAGGAAAGAGTGTCTAACAAACCACAAGTGGAGCGTGATCTTTGTTCGTCGAAAAAGTGCAAATAAAATTTCTGGCAATTCTTGCCCTACTAAATGAGAAAACCCTCCAACCTTAGCATGGAGATGTTATTTGCAAGATATAAAGACAGTGATGGCAGACGATAGGCCGGTTGAAAAAGCTGGTCTTTCAGTACGAGTAACTTTAAGCCTTTTGCTATGGAGCTCTCCAGTCCCCTTAAAGATTTTTTACATATGAGTTTTTAAGCGGGGATTACCCTTATTGTTTTAAATGTATGAAAACATTTATTTGAAGCAATTTTTAATTTGTAACTTATTTAATAATTTGGGAAAAATTTAAGCAACGTGACATAATTTTTTTAAATGTGAGAATATTATCGCCGGGTTATCGACTTCTAATTGGTTTCTTATCGACTTGATAAAGCCGGGTGACAGATATTTCGTCGATTTTAAACTGAAGTTTTATCGGTTTCTCTATGATAGCAAACCTATGAGGCGTCGATAACAAATTGATAACATAGCGATAGAAAATTGATATGAAAATTCGATAACTTTGATAACAAATAGTTAATTTTTCGATAAGCAAACCGATGACATGCTGATAAAAAACTTGTAACTCTGCCATAATAAATCAATAACTTTTTAATAACTTTATAAGCATATAATATATTTATTTAATTTATCTTTAATATATGGAGTTTTCCCAACAATGAATCTTTTCATATACCGCTTCATAAAAATGGAAGCAGGTCTTCAATAGGAAACTACTGGGGCATAGCAAAGTTATCCGCTATCCCAAAGTTATTTGAGGCTATTGTTACCCACCACCTAACGTTCTCTATTTCCCCCATAATTGCAAACTCGCAACATGGGTTCTGTAAGGGAAATTCAACTATCACCAATTTACTGGAATTTATTACTCGCGTTTCTAATGGATTTAGAAAAGGCCTTAACACCGATGTAATTTACACCGATTTCATTAAAATTTTCGAAAAAATTATCACACGCATTACTTATTCATAAGCTCTGTCAACTTGGTTTTCAAGCTCGCTTTATATGTTGGATATCTTCGTATCTTGGTAATCGTACCCAAAAAGTAATGTTTAAAAATACACTTTCTGGGGTTGTTGTTGTAGCGATAAGGTTGCTCCCCGAAGGCTTTGGGGAGTGTTATCGATGTGATGGTCCTTTGCCGGATACAGATCCGGTACGCTCCGGTACCACAGCACCATTAAGGTGCTAGCCCGACCATCTCGGGAACGATTTATGTGGCCACATTAAACCTTCAGGCCATTCCCCCCTCTCCACCTCCAAGTTCCATGAGAAGCTTGGGGTCGCCAGAGCCTCGTCTGTTAGTGAAAAAGGATTCGCCGCGGATAGGTGAGGTTGACAATTGGTTTTGCAGAAACTATATATTGCGCTGGCAACCTGAAGGGTTGCGCTACACAGCCCCTTGAATCTGGTATTTTAGTCGCCTCTTACGACAGGCATACCTACCGCGGGTATATTCTGATCCCCTAACCCGCTGGGGTCATCAATGTTTGTTCCTCAGGGCAGCCATCTTGGTCCGATTCTGTTCTTCTTGTTCATAAACGATATATCTAATACAATTAAATACTCAAAAATCTTGATGTACGCAGACGATGTAAAACTTTTCAAATCATATGCCTCGGTTGAGGAACATTCCTTGCTTCAAATGGATTTAATTCACTTGGTTACCTGGTGCAATGTAAATTATATGCCGCTCAATCTCAAGAAATGTAAATTCATGTGTTTTCTCGGAGAATTTCGCCACAAGCTTCATTTAAATTAACAAATATAGTCTAGAAACTGTAAATAATTTTGTTGAATTGGGAGTCATGATGGATTCCAAACTTAGTTTCAATCAATTTCAATTAGTGCTACAGTGAATAAAGGCAAAGGTGTTGTTGCATTTGTTAAACGGTGGTCAAAAGAATTTAACGAGACTTTCATAACTAAAGCACTTTTTACAACATTAGTTAGGCCAGTTTTAGAATACGGCTCAGTAATCCGCGTTATCAAGTTCATGCAGACAGTCTCGAATCAATACAAAAACAATTTTTACTATTTGCCTTAAGAAATTTTCAATTGGACTCTTTAACAAATCATCCACCTTATACTAATCGATTAAAGCTTATCAATCTTCCAACTCTTGCTAGTCGAAGGGAAATGCTTTGTGTAATATTTATGACAAAACTTTTAAATGGATCAATTTCGAGCCCATTCCTTCTGAGCGAAGTGAACTTTTGGGCTCCCTCTCTGCTATCGAGACACTTCAAACCTCTTCTGCTGAAACAATGTAGAACGAATTTCGAACAAAATGAACCTTTTCGGCGTTTATGCCAAGATTATAACTCTCACTCAAACACATTTGATAAGTCGGACTCCCTTTTTTCAATAACAAAGATTGTTCTTACCTCTCTTAATAATTAATGTATAATACGTTTGCTTCTGTTCTCTTTAAGTATTACGCTTGGCTGATAAAATCTCTTCTGTAGCTGAGCAGTCTCAGATCGCGACGCTTGACAAACCGTTGCCCATCAAAGATTCGGCAAAAACAAAAACAAAAAAAAAATGTTATTATATATATATATATATATATAAATCGAACGCATGAACAGGATTAGCCTGGTTTCATTGGGCCACTTGAGGACAGCGCGCTGCCACAACGTCCATTAAAAAAAATATATATATATATTAAAATAGATAAATCGTAACTTTTTGATGGCAAATCGATAATTTTTCGATAGCATACTGATAATTTTTTGGCAATATATCGACAACTTTCCGATGAAGAATCCATAATAAATCACTAAATTTCCATTAAAAAAAACCGATATTTCGCCCACAGAAAACCAGTAGTCCTAATTATGGATAGCAAATGGACAACACTTTGCATACAAATGGATAACTCGTCTATACCTCGTCGATTACACATCTATAACAAAATGATAATTGATCGATAAAAAACTGTCAATACTTTAGTAACAGATTGATAACACGCTGCCTGGTTACGGTTTTGGCTTCGATTTTAACTTTTAATCTTTCCCTTCCTTTCCCCTATTTTTCTTTCTTCTATTTCCTTCCCTTGCTTTGGATCGTTATTATTATTCAGCCTATTATCGACACTGATAATATAGAGTTCTTTTCGTTCCATTTCTTCTGTGTCATCTTCTTTACATTTACTTCTTTTCCTTTGTGGCTTCACTCTCTTCTTTGTATATGTATTGTCGATTTGTTTTTCTGTCCTCTTTAATTTTCATTAATTGTTTTGTTGTTTCATTTTGCCCATATCAATTCCACGTACATTGTTCCTACATTACGCTACAGTGTACGGACTGCACTTACCCTTTACTTCGCCAACCCCTATTAATATATATAGCTTAACACTTCTAAAGACTACGCTTACACCTACACTACGCTTACGCTTGCATTCCCCCATATCGAGACTAAAGATGTTTACGCATCAAAAAGATTTCTTTCATTAACAACTATGAGTACTTACTCTCGAACGCACCAAAATGTGCATCTACATAACAAAGTCATTTCAGAAGCATAACTACTCTACGCATATGACAACGGCAATGACTACTTTTTGACGCATGCAACTATGCGGTTATGTCGTTTTGCTTCAACAAAATTTATGGCTAAACACTTCCGGCACAAAGTAACAAGTACTTACATTCATAAGGAAATACAAATAGTGGTAAATAACAACAGTGACAGCAAACAAAAGTCACTCCAGTTAAAATGAATGCGCCAGCGCAAACTTTCGTAAATTGGAAGCGTTACGTTGTCATTGTGTTTATTCTCACGTTTCGTGGCACCTTCTACAACTGCTCGAAGAAACAAAAAAAAGAACAACAAAAATAGCAGAAATAGCATCAGTACATTTAAAGAATGTCCATATTTGCTTTGTTAAAATGTCACCATATATTGCAACAGCAATAACAACAACAAAACATGAGTACTTGCTACAAAGCGCCACACACAATTAAATACACGAACAACTCTATTTGCTCCTACTCCCCCTCGCAAGTGCAACGCAAACAACAAAACAAATATGGCGGCAACATATTTTATAGCTTGACATTTGTAAATATGAATAGCTTAGAGTATATGCATTACACACACACACATACATACATATGCATGAAACATACCATTACCCAAGTATGCGCTATTGTGTTTGTAGCAGCAGCAACATGTTGCAGGCGCCACTATTCACGTACAATTGTCGCACAATTGCTGCAAAGCTATAAATACATATTTCTTGTATATTTTGTTGTTGTTGTTCCTGTTTTTATTTGTTGCTATTGTGCTAGCTGCACCTGCACCTGCAATTGCAACTTTTACTTAGTCGGTCAGCAAATTTATTGGCTTTTGATATTTTGTTTTTGTTGTTTGGCGGCACCATGAAGCATGCAACATGTTGCATAAGCACAAAAAGAACGAAAAAAAAAAACAACAACAAAAAAGAATATAATTGTATGCAATAGTATTGTGTGTTGTTGGCTTATTTACAAAACTTGCACAAATATTTGTATGAATGTTGTGTGTGTGTATGTGATATATGGTATTTATGGTGTTTTCATATTCATTTGTGTTAGTGAAGCCATAAAATATTGTACAAATTAATTAATGAGTGTTGGCGGCAAATATGTTGGTCACAAAAAAATTGGCCAATTTATTCACTTTCAAATATTTTTAAATAAAGTTTAGAAAGTAGTTCAAACCGTTAGTTTCATTTTAATACTAATATGTCCGATATGAAAACAATTAGTGAACAGCAAAGAGATTGCCTAATTTATATTTTTTTGCAAAGGAAGTGAAATTTCTTTTTCGTATTATGTTTATGTGAATAAGGCTGGGTGGCCAAATTTGTGGGTGGAATACTTGGATATTATCACTGTCCGTTATAATATGTTTGTTGGTGTGTAGCAGTGCTTCACCCCATCCACTACTCACTACTTGCCATCAACATCTTCTAACGGGAGTCCAAGGAAACTTGAAGTTTCAATAGCGTTGGAGCTTCTTGAATCATATGTAAATACATATTTTAAGATGTCTAGGATTCTGGGTAGTCAGCAGAAAAAATTTGTTCAGCGTTTCATTTCTTTTCTTTATGGGGTGTTTACTCGCCTCACGCTCAGAGAAAAAATCGTTCTAAAACGAACGAAACAAGTTCAAAATTAGAACATTCGTTAACAAAAGTCTGAAAAGTACGTTTTTTCTTAACTCGTGACCGATGGACTTGTTTTAAGAAGGGTTTTTCAAGCACACCGTTCGTATTTTATGACCAGTTTGGTATTGATGTGTGAACCTTCTGTGACAATTTCAAGCACTACTTGGGCTTGATTTACGATTTTTCGTTCTCATGCTTCGAGAATTATTTGTGGTCGATTTAACAGTTTTCGGTCTCAATTCAAGAACGGTTTGGGGTTTATCAATTGTGGAAGGAACGTAATTTTTTTAATTATTACCCATCTTATTATTTACTTTTTTATTAATAATAATTTTTTTGTCATCAGTAAAAATTAATAATAACAAAAAAACTATTATTAAAATACAAAACATTAGAAAAAACGCATAATATGCATTTTTTCACATATTTCTCTTGTTGAGAAATTCTTCTTATTTGATGATGCAATCTGAGTATATGTATATTTAAAGCATTTCATAACAAGTTTGAGAATTACCTTTGTATATGTGAATAGAACTAAACAAAAATAAGAGTTAGATACAAAAATTGTTTTAAAAAACTTCAGAGTTTGACGGTGATCGAACTCGCGCCACACGACCGCAACCGCAACATCATAGCCGCTGGGCCACTACAACTGCTTGATAGTTTGTGCCAAATGTTGTATTTAACAATGTAGTGCCCACGAATTATACCGTTCCTTTTTTCTTTAACTTAATTTAAGAACACCGTTCTCATTAATAGAACATTCGTTCATATTTTATGACCATCCATTCCCTTTTGAAGAACATGAATTGAGTCCGGTTTTGCTGGATTTTAGAATGGCGTTTTTCTCTGAGTGCACCGTGCAGGTGATGTTTTAGGGAAATTAGAAGGCATCCCGTGGTAGTTCTGAGCGCTGAGTTTTGACAGACCTGAAGCTTCCTCGAGTGTGTTTCTTTTAGGCTTGGCGACCATATTTTGGACCAGCGATCGACCAATTGTTTTATAGGTGGTTATGAGCTTTTATTTATCATCGCCGCAAGTGCTCCCGTTAAGCGACTCGGGGGTTTTGTTGCGGCCTGGACTTTAGGTACAATGGCCACTGCATGCTCGCCAAAATGTAGATCCGGATCGAACGTCACACCTTGTATTTCTGGATGTTCGATAGTCTTTAGCGTAGTGCCATCGACGTGGATGTCCAAAATGGTCGACAATTGTTTTGTGTATGTTGAAAATAAGGCACCGTAGATATGGTCGGTAGAATGTCAGATTTTACGAGGTCAAAAACTGGATATCAATGCAATGTACTACTTTCAATTTGAATTGACAGGCCGTTTTATTTCCGACTCCTAGCGGGGTCTGTAATGCAGATGCAAAATGCAGATGAGAATATTTTCATGGGCGAAATGTACTCGAAAGGCTTTTAAAACTATTTCTACAATATTCAAATATAAAAATAAATGAGTGCATACATTACAACTATCAAGTGCCAGATCTACTTTGCATTTGCTTGATTACTTCTAGTTTAAGCTTATTTTACTCATTTTTGAGAGAGCAAGATAAATCAGCCGCTTTTATACAACATTTTGAGCCACTCTGCTTAAATTCACCGTCCAGGAGATCCCATTTTTTAATACTCAGCTGAGGAGAGCTCACAGAGTATATTAATTTTGTTCGCTTAACGGTTATCAGTAACGGCATAAGCTAATCCAGATAGATATAGAATTCTATATATCAAAATGATCTGGGCGAAAAAGAAATTCATGTAGCCATGTCCGTCCGACCATCCGTCCGTCCGTCTTTCCGTTATCACGAAAACTTGAGTAAATTTTGCGGTATCCTGATGAAATTTATTTATTATTTAAAATGAACGAAATCGGATATAACCACGCCCACTTTTTCGATATCGAAAATTTCGAAAAACCGAAAAAGTGCGATAATTCATTACCAAAGATGGATAAGGGAATGAAACTTGGTAGATTGGTTGATCTTATAACGCAGAATAGAAAATTAGTAAAATATTGGACAATGGGCATGGCACCACCCACTTTTAAATGAAGGTAATTTAAAAGTTTTGCAAGCTGTAATTTGGCAGTCGTTGAAGATATCATGATGAAATTTGTCAGGACCGTTACTCCTATTACTATATGTGTGCTAAATAAAAATCAGCAAAATCGGAAGACGAACTTATAAAAAAAAATTTCTTCAAAGTCAAATTTTAGCAAAAAATATATCTTTACAGTATATAATTAAATTATGTCAACATTCAACTCCAGTAATGATATGGTGCAACAAAATATAATAAAAAAAAATTTCAAATAAAAAGTTCAAAATGGTCGTGGCTCCACCCTTTTTCATTTAATTTCTCTAGAATACTTTTAATGCCATAAGTCAAACAAAAATTTACCAATCCATGTGAAATTTGATAGGGGCATAGATTCTATGACGATAACTGTTTTCTGTGAACATGGGCGAAATCGGTCTGTAACACGATAACTTGAGCAAAATCCAAATATCTTTATTAAACTCAGTTCACGTACTTATCTGAACTCACTTTGTATTGGTATAAAAAATGGCCGAAATCCGACTATGACCACGCCCAATTTTTCGATATCGAAAATTGCGAAAAATGAAAAAAATGCCATAATTTTATACCAAATATCAAAAATGGAATGAAACATGGTAAATGGATTGTTTTGTTGACGAAAAATATAACTTTAGAAAAAAACTTTGTAAAATGGGTGCGACACCTACCATATTAAGTAGAGGAAAATGAAAAAGTTCTGCACGGCGAAATCAAAAGCCTTTGGAATCTTGGGAGGAATACTGTTCGTGGTTTTACATATATTTAAAATAAATTAGCGGGTCCCGACAGATGATGTTCTGTGTCACCCTGGTCCACATTTTGGTTGATATCTCAAAAACGCCTTCACATATACAACTAAGAGCCAATCCCTTTTAAAACCCTCATTAACACCTTTAATTTGATACCCATATCGTACAAACGCATTCTAGAGTTACCCCTGGTCCACCTTTATGGCGATATCCCGAAATGGCGTCCACCTATAGAACTATGGCACACTCCCTTTTAAAATACTCTTTAATACTTTCAGTTCATTTTCCTACATGGTGATTTTCCCTTATTTTGCTTCCAGAGCTCTCAGCTGAGTATGTAATGTTCGGTTACACCCGAACTTAGCCTTCCTTACTTGTTTTCAATAGTCACATATAAGCTTGGTCTGGTGGTAGAGTGCTTGTGGCTTAGAGCATGAGTTCTGTACTTGGCAAAATGCGAAGTTAGTCTAATGTGCCCTCAGGTAACTAGAGAAAAACTATACTGAAAAAGACAGCAAATTGCAAATGGTGTTTCAAAGCCCATTTCGTTCAATATTCTCGTTTTCATATACACTAGCGGTTTAAAAGATCTGCATCCCAAATGTTAAGGAATCTGCCCTTTTGATTTACTCCAGTAAATGTTAATGTGACGTTATCATAAATTAGAAAGGAACATTTTAATTGAGCGTACCGAAAAGAGCCATAAACAAGTAAGAATGGGACTGTCTTCCTAAGCGATTTTTAAGATAAATATAAAATAAAAAAATATGTAGGTACTTTATGTGAGGATGCAAAATTTCACGTTTTTTGTGGTCTGCATGGAAAAACTATGACCATAAATCACTTATTTCAACTTTATATGACGTAAACCTAAGTATTTGATGAAATTTCTTTCTTCTTGCCATTAAGAAGGGGACAGAGATAAAAGTTTATATGGGGTATATAATATATATACCACTAAACAATCGGTTGTGAAAGATATATGCTATATATGCGACCGACCTCAACCATATTTTCAGACAGTAATATATGCAATATACGAAAGCATATTGTGAAGTTTTAAGCTTCAATCTGATAAATTGAGGAAGATATGACAAAAATCCTCTTTTATGAAAATCCGTTATATGGAGGATATATGCTATAATGATCCGACCCGGCCGGTTCTTACAAATGTCTAATCAGACGCTTAAGTATACCGGCTCGCGAAATTTTATCAAGATATCTCAAAAATGTAGGGACTATTTTGCATACAAAGAGACAGATGGGCGCACGGACATGGCTAAATCAATCTCAGCTCTAAATCCTGATAATTTCGATATAATTATTGGTGGGTATATCTATTTTCTTTTAAGGACTTACAATTTTAAGATTCCCGACGAAGTTAATATACTATTTCATTTTCATGAAAGGTATACAAATTTGTTCAGCATTTCGTTTCTATCCTTTATGGGGAGTATACGGTGTGGAGATGATGTTCTGGTGATATAGGAAGACATCACGTGGCAGTCCTGAGTACTGCATTTTGAAAGGCTTGCAGTCTCCTCCCATATTAATATTAAGTAAAGAGATTCCTTTGGAGGCAGTAGCTTTGAATAAGCCATAAATGATTCCACGAGGGTACACTGAAAGTTATCATAAAAAATAGTCGTAAATGACGCCGAATCTAAAGAGCTAAGTGCATTCATGATCCGTTTTAATTTGTTTTGAATTCTTTCCGGAGTTATACTGATACTTTTTTTTATACTTTTCCAAAGCATGATTGAAATTTTGTAAGTCAACTGTGACCAAAAAAGTTTTGGCGGTCATCCCATGTACATTGTTCACTTTTCGCAAACGGCTCCGTAACATTAATCGAAAAGTTTTCTTTTTAATGTTAACGAAATAACACTATAAATATCATAGATTAGGTTAGGTTGAACTGGCCGGTCCGTGAGGACCTCACATAGACCGATTGAGTCCATAGTGTTACCAGAAGTTTGTTTTAATGACCAAACTGAAAAACCCTATCAAAAACCAGGACCTATGTTATAAAATAACTCCACCTTCTTGGCAAATACTAGAAGTTTCCTAAGATTTAAGCCATTTGCTGCTGCTAGATATGACAGCTGTATCACTCCTAATAGCTGGAGTCTTAGCCCGGCAAGTGCAGGGCACGAGCATAGAACGTTTCCTCTTCCAACCCGCACTTCCTACATCTGCTATCACTGACGAAACCTAATTTAAAGCCATGTGACGCCAGAAGGCAGTGTCCTGTCAGAATACCCGTCATGAGTCTAAAGTCCTCTCTTTTTAATGATAGAAGCAACTTTGTTAATCTAAAGTTGTAAGACCTACATATAATCTTCGACACTTTAGAGCCCCACGCTTGAACCCACGCCTTTCCTGCTTGGTTGATCACGTGCACCTCTATCCTTCGCTTAATCACGCTCAGTGTAATTGGGTCGTCTACGGAGCAAGCTTCAAGGGATGCGCCATGTTTAGCTAGTTCGTCCGCGTTTTCATTCCCATCTATTCCCATATGCCCTGGGACCCAATATAGATGTATGATTCTCGCTGTCACCATTCTCTCCAGAGACTGCTAACACTCTAACACGCATTTAGATGCTCTGCTATGCGAGATTATTGCCTTAATTGCTGCTTGACTGTCAATATAAATGTTAACACAGTTGCAGCTTAAGCTATTCGGTTCCAGGGTTTCTATGGCTTTGGTTACGGCTAATATTTTCGCTTGGAAAGCGCTACAGTAATCCGGTAGCCTGTAGGAGTTGCTTATTTCCGGATCAGCATAGTACACCACAGACCCTACTCCTTCCAATACTTTGGAACCACAAGTATCGCCTCGTCTGTCACACATATATCGCCTCGTCCGCCATTTGCGCACCATTGCGCCAACCGTCCACCTCTATTGTGACCTTAAGATCTCCCTCGAAGCGCAGATATTGAATAACGTATTCTGTTCGTGTTGTGATTGATGACGCTATACTACTATGGCCATATGGTCGGCGCTCAAGCTGCCCGAGGCACCGAGCCTGGCTGTAGGTGTTAATGCTATGTTCTTTGCTAAGAAGTCTACAGGTGGATTGTGCAGAATGGCATACAGTGCAGCCGTCGGGGTTGTTTCAGGGCTCCCGTAACGGTAAGCATCGATAGTCTGCATACCCCCTCTGATTTTTTGAGGTATGTTGTTTTTTGTGTGGCTTTCCAGCAAACAAGAACTCCATAGTATAGAATAGGGCTTACAATCGCTGTAAAAACCCAATGAAAAAGAGAGGGTGATAAGCCCCACGTACACCCTAGCATTCTTTTACATGCATAGAGTGCCGTTGAGGCCTTCTTGACCCTCTCCTCCACGTTGAGCTTCCATGACAGCTTTCTGTCTAGGATGATTCCTACATATTTTGTGCAAGGTTTCTCCTGCAAGGTCACCCCTCCTAACTTAGGCCTGGACCAATTTGGCATCTTGTACCTCTTTGTAAACAAGACATATCCGTCTTCTCCGCAATGACTTTCAAGCCGATATTAGATGCCCAGGTATGAATATCCCGAAGCCCAGATCCATCAAAGAACTAATCGTTGGAAGGCACTTTCCACTTATGACAATTGCAACGTCATCTGCGTAAGCCGTAAGTTTTACGGGTCCCTCATCGAATCACCTGAGCAGTTGGTTGATGACCAGCGTCCACAGCAGAGGTGATAGCACCTCTCCCTGTGGCGTGCCCCTGCCCACTGATTTCGTGGCCTCGTACAATCCCCATTGTGATGTAATCTTCCTGCAATTTAACATGCAGCCGATCCATCTGATTAAGGCGGGATGTTCTTTAATGTAATAAATACCATCCATTATCGCCTTTTTAGAAACATTATTGAAAGCCCAGGCAATATCAAAGAAAACTCCTAGAGCATACTGCTTATATTCCAGGCATTCCTCTATGCTTATAACCACCCTATGCAATGCGGTGTCTACCGACTTGCTTTTGGTGTACGCATGCTGTGTTGTGGAGAGCAGCTTTTCACGTTGGATATTATGTACACATCTATCAGCCTCTCAAAGGTTTTGAGCAGAAACGATGTTAAGCTAATGTGTGTATAGTCTTTGGGATACACGTGACCGTTCTTTCCCGCCTTTGGTAGGAAAGCAACACGAGCAGTTCTCCAAGAGTGCGGTACATGATTCAGCCTTATGCACCCATGGAATATTATTTTAAGCCATTCCACGACCGCCCTACTTGAAACTTGTAGCATGGCCGGGAATATATAGTCTCGGACCGGCGATTTAAATTTAGAAAACGTTTTCACTGCCCATTCGATCTTGGTATCGGTCACCAAGCCCGGCACTACCCGCTCCGTAATCGAGGTGTGAGTGATGTCTGCTGGCTCTTCTGAACTGTCTCCCGATGGGAAATGTGTGTCGAGAAGCACCTCAAGGGATTCCTCACTATTACGTAACCATTCCCCGTTCTCTTTCTTTATTAGTCCCTGGATTATGTTTCCACTTGCTACGACTTTTTCCAACCGTGCTGTTTCGCTGGAGCACTCTATGTCCGTACAGAAACTTTTCCATGAGATTCTCTTCTTAGAACGCCTTAAGCCATTGATCAAATTTAAAGCTTTTCATTCTTTTCCTTAGCTATATAAGTTGGTACAACAACAGCACCTATTTCATAAAACTCTAAACAATTAGATGCCATCCCTCCACATATTTCGTCGCGAGCTGTAATTAAGTGCATTTGATAAAGAATATTTTATATAAAAATAGAAAAACAAATACAAGTACATATTTACATACATACAAGTATGCACCTTTGATTTGTATCGAGTCATCCATGTGTTGCATGCCATTTAGTGATAATTCCTATTTTGTGGCAGCAACATGATCGACTTGGGTGCGTCTACCATTTCGACTAGGTCACATTCCAGAGTGAATGAAAATTACGATTGCTCATATTGAAATGGTGAAAGAGAGCGCAAAAAATTTAGAAAGGTTTCAACGCCAAACTTTGTTTATGCTAAATCATTGACATAAATTTGATAATGAAAAAGCTTAACATGCTTTTAATAGAAAGCAATTTCTAAACCAGTATTTTTTTTTTTTGCTTTTTTTTTGTAAAAATGAAGATATAATGGAGTGTTAACCTCAAAGTTGTCCTTGTAAGTACTCATGGTGTTGTACAGGAGTTCTGTTGAAGTATGTGGCATGTGCAGGATAGGAATTCGGTCGAAATATTCACATTCGGACTTAAAAAAAAAAAAAACTAGATGTATATCGAGAACTTTTGCAAAATTTACTTCCTACGTCTTAGGTCATTACTCCTGTTACAAAAATTAGGAATAAGCTCTACCTTCATCCCTTCGATGAAATATCGAAATTATTAATACTGTTTAGCTTTTTTGTGCCAAATCTCATAACAAAACATTCAATAATAGGAAGAACCCGCTCGCTTCTACCTGGCCTTGCATAACCATCCGTCACGCAGTTTTCATCTAGAAGAGAAGATTTGCAAAGGTTGTACTTTTATTTTTATTTTATAATTAAAGATTTCTTTTCTATATGGTTTTCAGAGAAATTCTTGAGAAGCAATGATTAGGAACTGATAAGCGGTCTTGTTCTCAAGGTAGCTCCATCCCTGAAGTCGTATCTCAATAGGACATATAGATTATTTCAAGGACCTCATCAGCAGCAAGGGTATTCAGCAGCAAATCCGTATCCCTACAAGTTAGATGGTTTAGAATATAACCGTGACAGTTATGCCTGTTATAAGAGGCGACTAGAATACGCAATGATTCAGTGATTCGAAATCGATAACACTCTCCAAAACCTTTGGGAAGTGTACTTATCGCTACAACAACAACAACTACAATACCACCAAACCCGACTGCTGTGAAAAGCTACCTTATATGACCACGTCACTTAATTGAATAAACAACTGAAATGCTTATATGAATACTAGACAAAAGAGTACTCACGCTGGAATACAAGGACGTCAAATTAAATAGAAGTCGCATTCATTAGCAACATTTAATACTCTTTGTAGTCTCTTGTCGCTTGGGTTTCGAGCCCGCCCATTATTATCATTAAACGCATTAACTCATTTAACCAAAACTCACCCGCTCAACGTAGTACCTACTCGAAATCAAAGTATTGATAATAGCTGCAAGTATCTCATCAACAAGGGATTACATACATGAGCAAGAAGAAGGGTAGTAGCAGCACCTAACTCTTAAAGTGAAAAAGCCACACACCGAATATTAAAGCCTTGTTTTGTCTAAATATGTATTAAGCTATGCATCATCATATGATGTATGTATCATTATTCATTAAAAATGATGCTACAAGACTACAATATTAGTCGATATTTCTGACATCATACCAATGTGACAATGTCAATGACGACGATGGAAATAAGGTTCCTGCTATATAAAGCAAGCGAGCGACTACAATGAACTTGTTTAGAATGCTGACAAGCTTAATTTTATGACGTCTTTCCACAGCGCTATTGTGTGCGTTGTTTTTAACTTAACTCTCATATTTATACAACTACATTAAAACAAGTTTGCCGTGTTGTGATCGTAGCGTGCTCCGCCAACCACACCGAAGATCCTGGGTTCAAGCCACGGGCAAAGCAACATCAAAACTTTAGAAATAAGGTTTTTCAATTAGAAGAAAATTTTTCTAAGCGGGGTCGCCCCTTGGCAGTGTTTGGCAAGTACTCCAAATGTATTTCTGCCATGAAAAGCTCTGAGTGATGACTCATCTGCCTTGAAGATGCCGTTCGCAGTTGTGGAGAGTGCTCAAGTTTTTGCGAAATAGTGCGTTGAGCCGATAGTAATCAAATCCAAGCCTCCAAGCTTCAACAATATAGCCATTTCGTAACAAAACGCGCCAGGCAAGGGAGGTAAAGCCTTTCTCCGCCTGGCTCTCCCAACTCTGTGGAGATCTTGTACTTCCTCTAATTATAAACTGCGGTATCTACTAGAATACCTACTTGGTCCTAACATCTTCGTTCATTCGCATAACATGACCTGTCCAGTGATGCCTTTTTGGTTTTTCGAGTTAAACTATCTTCATAAACTACCTTCGTTATAGCTTAAACCTCCTTCCTTTTTGCACTAGTACTCCAACAGCCATCCCTCTTCTCTAGACGCCTTTCATGATTTCTCAGCACAAACATGATAAGAGACTTATAGAGTGTGGTTTTTGTTCGTCGAAAAATTACTTAACTTTTCAATTGTCTACTCGGTACTTAATCGAATTTGTTTGAAAAAAATTTTAGTTTTGGTTTAGCATTGTTTTCATTCTTACTGCCAAAAGGTGGAGAAAAATTATAATATTGTAGTGTTTGCACAGATCACAACCAAAAACTATTCACTCTATTGATATATCTGAAAGTAAGCAATAATAAAAAAAACTATTTTCGAAATTCGGCTTCATTCATATTTCGTATAGTTCTTTTTAAGGAGCTGACTGCCAGAAGTTTGATTAGCGGTAGCATGAGAAAAGGAAATCATGGTAAGGATAAAGGGTGACAGAGGGAGAGAAAGAGATAGAGTTAGAATTAGACGAAGATAGAGACAAGAAGCAAGAGAGAGAGAGAGAGAGGGAGAAAGAGAGAGGAGAAATAGATGAAGATAGATAGAGACGAGTAAAGATAGAGAAAGAGATGACAGAAGCGAATGAGAGAGACAAAGGGCGGACCCAGGAGCTGGAAAATGCCAAACGAAATATAAAATATAATAATGAATATTTAGTAGCGTTCGCACCAAGGGCGCAAATGGAAAAAAACGCGTTCTCTGCAAAGTAGCTTATAGAAAATATTTGGGCTGGGATGGAACCGGTTTGTATAAGTTTCAAAGAGGTGATTCTTTCGGTTCAAAGAATTCACAGGTAACAACAAGTGTGCCTGTAGGTAACTGGATCAAAAAACATTGTGGGTTCAACAAATTTTTAACCTGGTGTAAAAATTAGCGCTTCCACAGAATTAACCGGTTCAAAAGTTTACACTGAGGTAATCCACAGCCTCTTGGCTTCTTAAGAGATCAGCTTTTATAAAACGTATTTAACTACTATTTAACGACTAATTTAAGAAGATATTGTACTTTAGCAACCTCCTTGGGCTACCTCCGATTCCTATACCCAAATGTCTGCAATTTGGTCAGATGATCCCATTTTTGCAAATATTTACCCAAGCAATTTGATTTTAATGAGACTTTGATATTACCTTATTTAATTAACTTGTCTTTTGTTACTTAATTCCTGCTTTGCCATGTTACATTTAATTTCCTTTTATACAATTATTCAGGGCTTGTTGTTGCTATGTTGCGGTGTTGAGTTAATTATTATATGTCATGGCGCAGTTGGAATTTCTTTTCTTTTGTACTGGCAGCTTTTCTAAAACGGCTTCAATCACATTTGCCTCAAGAGTTTTGCGAATGAGTTGTCATATTTATTTCAATTATTGTTATTCAGGCGCAGTGGAATGTTTTTCAGTATTTACCACAATTTTTATTTTTTTATTTTTTTTTAATATGTAAAACAATTGATCACTTCAAATGTTTTGATAATTTGAATTTTTGCAGATGAAAGTGTAAATAATTATTTATATAAAAAGATATGTTTATTAATTTTTGATATTTGTTTATATAATTTATATCGATTACATACATTCAATATTGAGCGTAAACTTGTTTTGACATATCGAAAGACTTAAGCAACGAACTCGATCGATGTTGGTAACTTTACTAAACACAAATAAGTCCATTTCTAAAGCCATCACCTAAAGTGAGTTGTTAAGTGAAGCATGTGCGGGTGACTTTAGATCATGTTGGGAAAGAGCACCAGCTGCGTACTTAGCTATTGGGACGGACCTCTACCATTCGAAACCAAATCTGGCTTCATGCAAGATTTTCTTAAAAGGCTTCAGGAGTCCCTTTATTCTGCGATTTATATGATATAATGCTGGAAAAGATAGTTCTGGCAGCAGAACTACACCATAGTGATTCAGTCTAGAGCGTACAATTACAGGCATATCCTGGTGATATTGATTTTATTGACCATAACAAATTCATCGTGAGTTCGGGCTTTTCTGGATTCGATAGAGAGGCAAAAAAAGTGAGTCTTACGCTAAATGAGGAATAAGTCTTGTACTTGCTATTATACAATAAAGAATAAGATCATTCATAAATTCGGTACTGTGAAGGATTTATTCTAATTGGGAACCAGGGCTCACAGCAAAAACAATGTAAGGCTTGAAATCAAACGGAGTATAACTCTTGCCAACGAGTACTACATTTTACTGAGTAGGCAACTGAAAAGTAAAGTCCTCTCTTGACAAACAAAAATCACACTCTACAAACCGCTCATCAAACTTGTCATATTATGTGACTTGGAATCAGAGACGGTATCGAGTGAAGATGAGATTGATATTAGAGTATTTGTGAGAAAAGTAATTCGGAAGATATTTGGTTCTGTCTGTGATACTGGCGGTGAGTATCGTAATACACAAATAAGAAGATAGTGCAACGAATAAAAAACCAATGGCTTCGCTGGCTAAGTCATGTTATAGTGGATGGAAGAAGACGCTCCGATCAAAAAAGTTTCTCAGCGCAGTTTGGAAGCAAAGGTAGTAGAGACCTCTACTGATTTGAATGAGGCAAGTGGGGGAGGGTTTGACCTCATCGGATGCTCCCAATTGGCGTTAGTTACCGAAAAATATGGATAGCTAGCGTGAATTTTTACGAAACGGGCAAAATCGCTAAAGGCTTTAAGCGCCAATTAAAGATGATGACTTTAGATAAAAGCAGACTTGCCTCACCATCGAGATAACGCCAAATTGATTACTTAAAATTTTCAGGCAATGTGAAAGCGAAATTTGAGCCCATCTGTAGTCCGCTAGCTTTTTTCTTTATCTTAAGTAATGACGTATTCAAATATTTGTGAACCAAATAATTTGAATTAACAGCGTAAACGCACGCAGCAGATTGTTTCAGCATGTAACACCGAAGAATTACTCGCCAACTCAAGCGCGCGATTTTTTTTTATTTTTTTGAAGCAGAAACAGCAGTTAAAAAATATTACGAATCTTTTTTAAGAAGAACAAGTAAAGAATTGCAAATTTCAGTCCTTCCTAATCAACGCTAATAAACAAATTTTTAATAAATTTGCAATAAAGAAATACTCGTCTCCTCACACCATCAAATAAAAGATAACAATTCGCCTGAACAGCGAAAATTGCATACTTTTTGCTAACAAATTTACTTAACTTAATTTCTTTCTTCATTCAAAATCACATTTTTCGCCAACTTGAAAACTCAGCTACTGGATAAAAGACTTAAGAAACGAACTCGCTGCATAGAACGCATAGAATTCCACAATTGAAGCAAAACAATACAACTATTGCAACAATAACTGCAAATTAAAGCGAAAGAAATATTGTATTCAATTCGACGCATATCCATGCCACACACGTTGCAGATAGCTAACAGCATGAAAATTGCAACAATTCTTGTGAATTTAGAACAAAAAGAAATAAGTGAAATAAAAATATTTTTCAAGAGAATAAATCACATTACTCTATATTGTTGTATGGCAAACAACAAAACACCCACTGAGCTGAGGCAGATAACAAAAAAAAAAAACCAAATTAACCCAAAATGTATATCAATAGTGGTAAAAATTCTGCAAAATACAACAACTCATCGAAACTGACGCGGAAAAATATTCGAGATATTGTGCAAAGTGAGGAATACACTTGTTGCTGCCTTAATACATGCACACATACACATGTACAGTGTTGAGCAAAGTATGAGCGTCTTGGCATATACAGTGTTGAGCAAAACATGAGCGTATTCACAGTTGATGGGTCTGAATTCACGCACCTAATGAGAAAGAAGGCGCCCAGTATTCATTTTTGATGCCACTAGTACAATGTTACTAAAAATTCAATTGACGAAAATGTAGTTCTGACAAGCCAAGAACAAGAGCTTGTTACAATATTGTGAAGAGTGATTAGAGAGTGGGTGTGGGAGGCCTATACATGTTTATAAACTGATACATAGATGTTGGGAACAACAGGCTGGCACTATGGATGTGTGAAGTGGTGTTGCGATCGGTGCTAATGTAGAGGTAACTGGTGTTTCGGGAAAGTCTTCGGAAGAACTACAACCTCACCAACCTTCCAAACTTAAAGCGCGCTGTATGCATTGGGGACCTCCACTTTTTCTTCAGATTGGCTTAACTACTGAATGGATTGATTTCTAGCACAATTCTCTTGAACTAAGTATACTTTAACGTCCCATCACGAGTGTCAAGACATTACAAACCTCTTCTTTTGATGCAGTGTAGAACTAATTTCGTATTAAATGAACCTTTTCGATGTTTGTGTCATGATTTTAACACTCATTCTAGTTCATTTGATATAACGGATTCACTTTTTACCATAAAGAAAAATGTCCTATCCTATCTTAACCCGTAACAAAAATAAATAAAAACAAAAATTTAACGTACTAAAAATGTTCACTTACTTAACAATGTAGTATATGTATAATTTCTAACTGTTATGTATACTACTCGGCTGATGATTTTTATTCTGTAGCTGAACAGTTTTAGATCGCAACGCTTAACAAACCTCTGCCTATCAACAACTCGGCAAAAACAAATCTATGCGTCATACGGATTCGCCCCTCGTGTCGGTTGGGCGAAATTTGGAGAGTATTAATCTGTTGGGTATTATTATTATTATTATTATCCTTTTTTAAACTGCTTCTAATAATCTCGCATATTTTTTGTGTATCGGCACAAACCGCAATAATGCCCAAGGAATCCGGCCGCTGAAGGATATTGATCACGGATATATAAACCGAGCTGTTGAACGATGTTTTGTTTTCATATTAACGCCTCCCTCCCTCAAAATTATTAATTTATGCAGCATTTCTTTCTAGGCGTGTTTGAGATGGGTTTGAAATTCGAGAGCTGGGTAAACTCATATAAAAAACTGTGCATTTGATTACTTATGTTTGAGATTTGTAAATAATGCATCCCCAACTGAGCTTGTTCAAGAATGTTTATTGGGTTATTTTGCGCACACTGTGCACCATTTGCCTTTTTCTTTTCCTTGGTTATTGAATGCACTGTTGAGTTTTTTCCACACTTGCTATGATTGCTTCTGTTATGTGTGAGTTTTTTTATTTCGTTGATGAACCTGTTAAGCGGAAATGGTAACAAAATCCAGAAAATGTATTGAAAGGACAACGTAGATAATATTGTGAATGATTCGTTAGCCTTGTTGAAAAGTAACCGAAAACACATTGATTTGTCTAGCCTACAAGACATGACTAATTGAAATTTGTATTGTTAGCATTTTGCATTATTAGTATGCCATACCGATTTTTAAAATATTTGCCAATACCTGCTAGCTGTTGCCCAAAACTGACGCTTATAGACCCGACACGTAGAGTTTTTGCTGCAGCATCGTGCGCTGAGAGAGGAGTAGACTGTATGAATTTGTATTGATAGCGACAAACAGCGCAGCACCAGCGCCATCTCACTTGCACAAGTGGTCAACTTTCAACTTTTGTTGCAAGCAAAGCATAAGAAGAAGAATTTGGAATTTGTTTTGCCTAGGAGTGCTTTCAGACCTTGCAAGTGTATTTATTTTTTCCACTAGTTGGTACTTTTCTAATATTTATCGCAATTACAAACTGCATTTCAACAAACGAATAGGAGACCAAATATATTAGTAAGTATTTTTCATGTATAGCGAGAATATTTGCAACAGTGCTTGTCAATAACTTTCAACTGTTAAGTCTGAAGTTGTGCATATATTTACAAACGTAAGAATTTGCGTCATTATGACGATATTCGCTCCTGCATCTAAACTCATAAGTTCATGAGAAATTTCATTATGACGCGGCCATAAATATGCGTATGTATGATCCGTTGAGTAACTGTATTTAGCTTTGAATTCACAAATTCTTTAATTTACTTAATCTAAGAATCGGGGCATTCACGTCTGGGAACCAAGCTTTCGAAAACTTACTTGGAAAGAGTGAATGACTTCGTCTATCCGGAAAACACTTTTAACAGCATAAATAATGGCAGTCTTCAATTCCAAATTAAAATCGCTCTTTCCAATCAGTGTAAACTTTTATTGAGAAGTCTATTGTAGAAATGACGTTCTGTGTGTTTTATCATCCTGTGTGTTTAGTTTACGCTGCAAAATGGATCCTGCAAAATGGATGCTGAAAAATGGATAGCTGCAAGGATCAATCGAGAGTGAAGCTTTATCGAACATTTAAAATTATGAGAATAACTCCCACAAAGAACACAGCATTAACAACTGCAACCAGGCTCGGTGCCTGGGGGCAGCTTAAGCGCCGACCATATGGCCATAATAATATAGCGTCATCAATCACAAGACGAAGAGACTACTTAATTCCCTATCTGCGCTTCGAGGTAGATCTTAAGGCCACAATAGAGATGGACGGTTGGCGCAAGGGTGCGCCAATGGCGGACGAGGCGATACATGTGTACACAGATGGTTTCAAAGTAGTGGACGGAGTAGGGTCTGCGGTATACTGTGCTGATCCGGAAATAAGCAGATCCTACAGGCTGCCGGATTATTGTAGCGTTTTCCAAGCCGAACTATTAGCCATAACCAAAGCAGGAGAAACCCTGGAAAAAAATAACTTAAGCTGCAACCGTGTTAACCTTTATATTGACAGTCAAGCAGCAATTAAGGCAATAATCTCACATAGCACAGCATCTAAATGCGTGTTAGAGTGTAAGCAGTCTCTGGAGAGAATCGGGACAGGGAGAAGCATACATCTATATTGGGTCTCAGGGCATATGGGAATAGATGGGAATGAAAAAGCGGACGAACTAGCTAAAAAGGGATCATCCCTTGAAGCTTGCTCCACACAATTAGATTGGCCGAGATCAAGGAAAGGCGTAGGTTCAAGTGCGGTGTCGAAAACTATGTGTAGGTCTTACAACCTTAGACTAACAAAGTTGCTTCTATCATTAAAAAGAGAGTACTGTAGACTCATGATGGGTATTCTGACTGGACACTGCCTTCTGGTGCCACATGCCTTTAAATTACGCTTGGTCATTGATAGCAGATGTAGGAAGTGCGGGTTGGAGGAGGAAACGATCGAGCGCGTTCTGTGCTCGTGCCCTGCACTTTCCAGGCTAAGTCTCCAGCTATTAGGAGTGATACAGCTGTCAGATCTAGAAGCAGCAAGTGCCTTAAGCTTCTAGTATATGCCAAGAGGACGGAGTTATTTTATAACATAGGTCCTGGGTTTTGATAGGGTTTTTCAGTTTGGTCGTTAAAATAAACTTCTGGTAACACTACGGACTCAATCAGTCTATGTGAGTTCCTAATGGACAGGCCAGTTCAACCTAACCTATCTCCCGCAACGTTCCATAACAGGTATACTTCATTCATAAAATTCAGGATAATACTACACATATGAATACAATGCGTGATTAAAAACTGTAATCTGCACCAAAAACATAAATCGCTCAGAAAAAAATTGCCACAACAGCGTGTGAACTTGCACCAAGTAAAAAGGTAGCAGCACCTAAACAACAAACAATTCATTTATTTCAATATACGAAAGCATGGCTCATTTTCATTGCTTTTGTTATGCGAAGAGTTGGCATGGTCGTGGTTTTTTCTGTCTACTATCTTTTGTGCAGTTAACCAATTTCATTATTATTTTTAACAACAAAAATTGGCTCAGTAGTTTTTCTGTTAGCTGAAGAGTTTTTTTGCGCTACCAAATGATTCTAAGAAATTGAGATGCCATACTCGGTGCCAGCAGCAGCGGTGGCGGGTTGCTGTAGCCGGTGGACTATGATTATGATTTCTTCTCCTTTTCTTCTAAGTGAGTGATTCCAGTTATTGGCAGCGCTGATTTGTTATTTTTTTTCGTTTTTTTTTTTGTTTTTTTATTTTGTTGTCAGTTTCATTTTGTATAGAATTTTTTGCAGTTATTTTTTAATCTCTTTTCGGCGTATTTCTTTCTTCTATTATTTTGGCAGATTTTGGCCAACTGCTACCACTCTGCTTGTTACAAACTCACTTAAGTGTATTCAATTCCATTTGACGCATTCTGCCTTTTTCGCTCCTCATCGTATGCCATGTTGTTTGACAATTTATTACGATTGCCCAATAATTCGAATTTTGGGTTTGAAGTTTCTTCCCTATCTTTGCCGCCGCATCATTTTGCAAAATTTGTGATCTTTGCAACATTTTAGTTTTTTTTTACAGTTAAATCAAAAGCTTCTTTTGTCATTTTTTTTTCGTCATGTCTTTTAGTATTGGATTTACTCTTTATATAGCGCAGTAGTGCACAACGCCGGCAGAGTTTCGAATGCAAACGCAGCTTTTTTTGTAGTAGTATGTGTTTACATGGAGAATGTTTGAGCATAGAATTCATGCATAAGAGGCTTACTGCTTGAAGTACAAGCTAAACCTGATCGACTGTTTTCTTCACTGGATTCCTGTCGCCACACTCACACGACAGTTAACTGAACGTCGAAAAGTTTTCCGGAGCTCTACGAACTCTCGAGTGCACCACTGATCTAGTGGCTGTAACAAAAACTGTTGGTTACCTGCTTAAAAGTTTCTATAGTAAAAATTGCTAAACTTGCAAAGTTTGCTTCGATTTCACATTTTTTATTGCTAATTTGAAATCAAAATATTTATTTGCTTGTCAAATAATAAAAAATGTTATAAAAAAAGTTTAAATTTATGTGGCTGACTGCACACACATTTTTTTATTCCCACGCAGCAGGGCAGTAAAATGGAAAAAATAAATAAATATTTAGAAATCGTGGATTTAGCGCTCCAATTTTGTTAGTTTTCAAATATTTTACAAAATATTTCAGAATAGAAAAATTTTGTTTATTTACAACACTAATATGGTAGTAGTACTTAACAATTAAATTACTTGCATACTTCACTTAATGCGTTACTGGGAGTATACAGTTGTCTCATTCGCCTATTTCTCCAAATTTCTAAACTTTTCACAAAAGTAGCTTATTTATATCTGATATTCACGTTTGTCTTCTAGTTATATGCGTGTATATGTGTGAGTAATAACTTCTGCGCTTTAACCTGTATGTGTGCCTGAAGAAAGAGATCTTCTCTCTTAGCTGCTCTTTATATATGTGTGATTGTTTGCTTTACTGTTATTACTGTGCAGCATTTAATTACAAGCGATGTATCGAAATTATAATTTTTTGCCATAATATGTTGGATAAACTGTGAAGCTACAAAGCTAATGCATGTTGTAGATACACGCTGGCTTCTTAAAAGTGCATCAAGTCTCTTCGACAGACAATTTTTTGTTGTCGATATTATCTATGTCAAGTCTCAGTACAGCGAAAATTCATGCACTGTCATAAATGTGGTTCGCGTATTATAGGCATGAAGTATTTCGAGTGCCACGTTTCGTTTTATTCTCCATTCTTCTGTTAATTAAACCGCTTTATTCTTCTTCCAGTTTGGAAGATTGGGTATCTGAGCATTGCCATTTTCTACATGTTGTTTAAGTTGAATTGGCCGGTACGTGAGGACTTTACATAGACTGCATGAGTACATACTGTTATCATCTATTTTCTCAGCAATCAAACTGACAAGGAACTATGAAAATTCCAGTTGCGTAGTAGCCTTGAACGATTCCTCTGACTATTTCATATTGTAAATCATACTTACCGATCTTTCTTCGTCTGCACGTATTTATACAGTTAAAACCTTGCAGAGAAAATCGGAGACAGTTCCGCAAAACGACCGTTTCGCATTACTCGTTTAATTACTCTCTCCGAGCTTATAGTAATCGGATGCACATCGGGACAGTTGGTAATAACACTTGTACCAGCAGTCTGAGCCGTTTTTATTTAAATTTAATTAATCAGTAGCTGCTACTGTTTCAGAACCACCTACTACTGAAATAGTTGAGAACGAGTTCTAAGGGTTTACAAGGCGGGATAATTGCTTTTTCGTAGTACTTGACAATGACAAAAGTGTCAGTTGAAAGCGCTGCGAGGGGACAGATCTAGAACTAGTCATCATAATTAATTGGAGCTTAACCGCTTAAGCAATTTTGGCCGTTTCGTAACAAGTCACTCCAAATATCCTTGTTTCGCGATAATTGACGCCAACCAAGGAATCAAAACTAGTGATGCCTTTTAGTGAGACAGTTCTGTGATAGTTCGGAACTAGTGCGATTTCCTGCAGTGTAGTTATGAATATTTCCAGCTCGGAACTACTGTCACTCTCTGAAGTGAGTAAGTGCTCCTTTATAAAATGACTTTTGATTCACACGACTTAAAATTACTCGTTGCATCGCGTTCCGTTATAAATAATTTACTACAAAATGTTACAAAAAGGAGTAGCTTTGGACAAGGCAGTGTAATAAGGCCCAATTTCTACTGCCTAAGATATTGCTTTGCTATTTTTCCCAGGTTGTTTTCCTGCAGGGCACTTTCATCAAAGCTATGTATGGGGGTTGCTATTTCGTAGGACTTGAAAATTTCAAAAGTGTCAGTTGAAAGTCTTGAGAGGGAACAGCATTAGAACTAGTCATACTAATTTATTGACGATTAACCACCTAAGCGTTTTGGCCGTTTCGTAACAAGTCACGCCAGCTATCCCTGTTTAACGATAACTGACGCCAATTGGGAGCACGAAAGGAATCAGAACTAGTGATGCCTTTTAATGAGATATTTCTTTGGTATTTAGGAGCTAGAGCAATTCCCTGAAGGGTTGTAGCTCAGAACAAGCGGTTAAGGGCCGAATTATGTATAACATCGGAACACTTTGCGTCGCAAACAATGGCACTCAGGCCTACTGCCACTGACAGAAGTGAGTAAGTGCTCTTATATCATACGAGTTTTAATTCACACGACTTTTGTATTGTCCGTTATACATAATTTACTCCAAAATATTTAAAAAGAACCATGTAGCTCAGATATCTGTATTAGGAAATGCAATAGCGGACAACATCTACTGCCTAAAATATTGCTATTCTAGTTTTTTTTTGTTTTTTTTTTTCGGAAGTTTTGGCAGCGCATGAATCCAGGCTAATCCTGTCAGCTAATTTGTTTATACCCAACTGTACTTGTACACAGGGTATTATAACTTTGATTGGATACCGGTTGGTTGTAGAGGTATAAATGAACCGAGGTAGATATAGACTTCCATATATCAAAAGCATCAGTATCGAAAAAAATTTGACTGAGCCATGTCCGTCCATCCGTCCGTCCGTCCGTTAACACGATAACTTGAGTAAATATTGAAATATCTTCACCAAATTTGGTACACGAGCTTATTTGGACCCAGAATACGTTGGTATTTAAAATGAGCGAAATCGGATGATAACCACGCCCACTTTTTATATCTATAAAACATTTTGGAAAACTCAAAAAAACCTGATTATTTAGTAAATAATACACCTAGAATGTTGAAATTTTACTGAGACTTTTGATAAAAATTCAAAAAAAAGTTTTAAATGGGCGTGGCACCGCCCACTTGTGATAAAATCAATTTTACAAATATTACAAATCATAAATCAAAAATCGTTAAACTTATCGTAACAAAATTCGGCAGAGAGTTTGTCTTTACTATAAGGAATGCTTTGAAGAAAAGTTAACGAAATCGGTTAAGGACCACGCCCACTTCTATATAAAAGATTTTTAAAAGGGTCGTCGACGAATAAAATAAGCTACATCTTTGCAAAAAAAGCTTTATCTCAATGGTGTTTCATTTCCCAAGTGGATTTATAACAATAAATAGGAAAATCTTCAGATTTAAAAAAATGGGAGTGGCACCGCCCCTTTTACGACTAAGTAATTTTCTGTTTCGGGAGCCATAACTCGAAGAAAATTAGTTCAGAATAGAACCACATGTATATGTAGTGTTGCGCAGCCTTGTAACACTGTTAAGCACACAAAACAAACAACAACATCATTTCAAGTGTAAAGCTGGGTATGTAATGTTCGGTTTCACCCGAACTTAGACTTCCTTACTTGTTTAATTTAAAAACATTTTATTTTAATTATAAATTTTTTTTTTTTTGTAATTTATAATTTTAAAATTTTTTTTTTATATCGAGTCTTTGGAATGCAGTGGCTTCTTAAGAGTCGAAATCCAAAAGTGCTCAGCTACAGAGAAACTAATCAGCTGAGAAATATAGATACCCATATTGCATAGATCCAATGTAATTATATGATTTTTTAATTATTAAGAGATGCTAGAAAAATTTGTTTTTAGAGCAAAGAGAGATTTCGAAACATCAATTATTCTCAGTGAGAGTTATAATATTCATACTAATACAGGAAAATTTCGTTTAGTTGAAAATTGTTTCTGCATTGTTTAAGAATTATAGGTTTACAATGCCTCGAAAGTTAACTTCGTTCAAATTAAATGGGCTTAAAATCGACCCATTTAATAGTTTAGCCATAAGTATTACTCCTAGCATTTCGCTACGACTTGCAAGAGTAGGAAGGTTTATAAGTTTTAACCGATAAGTTTGAAGAGGAAAGTTCTACGAAAAGTTCCATTGAAGATTTTTCAAGGCGAAAAGTGAAAACTGTTTTGTATTGATTCTAGCCTATCTACATGACTTGATCACGCGGATTCCAAATTATGGAACCATACTCTAAAATCGTCCGCCCAGGTTGTTTTCCTACCGGGCACTTTCATCGAAGCTGTGTTTGAAAGGCAATACCTTTAAGGTTACTTGGAAGCGAAAAACTCATCTTTAACCACACAATGCTGCGTCCAGTTTGCACTGCCTTTCACAGCACGCAACAAGTAAATGACAGGATAATCGTCCTGTTTGTTATTTCTGCAAAGCAAAATAATAAAACAACACAACACTACCTATGGCACAAATATACAAACGTACGCATGCGCTGTAGATTTTATTTACTAAAATTTTTACATGCAACAATTTGCTTGTCTGTTGTCTGTGGCAAGTTCATTCAGTACAGTTTGCACATCCTTTTTTATTGTTTTCTCAATTTTTTGTTCTCTGCTGAATGACTGCCTGGGTAGCGTGCGAATTATTGAGAATCCATAAGTACACATGTATCTACACTTGTTTTTGTATTTCGCCTTTTCAAAGATTGTTGCTGCAATTCCCATGAACAAGTGGAATTTGAGTTGTTTTGCTTTTTATTCCTTTTACATTTATAGATATTTCGGATTGTGTGTATATGTATTTTATTTATATTTGTAAGTGCTCGTGTGGATAATTGCGGGTTTTGAGAAAAATTTTAGTTCACACGTTCAAACCAAAAAAAAAATAAAATTCAGAAAATATTTTGTTCCTATTTCGTGGTGGAAGTATAACGGAGAATTTTTTCAATAGGTCCTTGTTTGATACAACAAAGAGTTGGTATGCAAAATTATACCATATTATGTATTTACCAGAAATTTAGAGCAAAAGATATGCTCAAATAAATCTTCGTTCGAGCTCACTGCTACAGGCAGCTTGTCTTTGCTGTGAGCGCTAAACCGAACTTTTTAGCGACAGCCTATGGGGCTGAGGGGAGTAGGGCCCTCCAAAACTTCAAAATAAAGAAAGAGTGAGAAGGAAAAGGCGATATCTTCGCAAGCTAGGGAAGAGGAAATCGCTATAAGCGATGATTTCTTTGGGAATAGTGGGTGAATTGTGGAGTCAGTCCGCTCGATAAAAGGGCGCCTGCAAGACCGGACAAAGAGCTCATGTTAGGACGTTAACGAGACAGGAAGTTTAGCGGAACCCTCTCACAATACCATGCAGCGCTTAGATCAGAGATCTACCTAACCGATTGCGAAAACGAGCGCTTTGCTTAGCTCATTAGACAGTTGAAGAATATCGAAGATAGTTCACTGACAAAGGCTTTGGTTCGAGCAGTTCTCAATTTTGGAAACGTGCCGAGAAGGACGAAGTCCTGAGTGGGAGCAATATACAGCGATCGGAAAAAACCTAATAAGCCCAATTTTTAGGGGCAAAAGAGGTAGGGAAAACACCCCAGTCCCAGCACCACGAGGCATGCTAGACGAAATGACAGGAACATTTCTTTGGATCTGCAAAGAAAATCTATGTATCTCAGAAGCTGCAATGCAGAAAGGGGAAGGAAATAATGGCGTAAGAATAAAATACCTAAAAGTTAATATGGACGGAAAATATCAGAATCCAGCTTACTGGGTAATAATAAAGGCAGCGAACGCTGAGACACCGATATTCACCAAGAAGAAGGTGAACGAAATTGCAAAGCAGTTCCTGCCTGTGTCGGTGCTAGATTGGGCAGACATCTACCTGATGCCACATTTCAGTATCCCTCACGATCTCTGGCATTGCAACCTACAAGCTGTAAGCAAGGGTGAGATATTGGCGGACAATGAACTGGGATTGTAATAACCCGCTAGACATTACCATCGTTAACGCAAGCTCGCATCCAACTACTTGTCAACTGCAAGTCTTGTCAATTACTTCAACTGGTAGCCGATGGTAAGATTAGCATCCGATTCCTCTCGCTGGAGCAATAAGCCGGCCACATCACGAATGAGCGCCGCACGTTCATCAACTTCAAAAATGTGTATACTGCAATAGTTGAAACTGTTCTTTATCCAAAATTAACCCCGGGATACGCAATGAATGTCCTGCATGTTACATGTCTTCACATGACCCTAAACACCTTATTTCTATTGTCATGTGGAACCAACGCCTCTAACGCCGATGTCATATTGAAACCCTATGGAAACTGCAAGTGGCCTTGGGCTTCCTTTAGAGAATGTCTATTACAATTTTTAAGTGATCGCACCTGTTGGATGGGTCAAAGCACTGCAGGGAAGAGAGAAAGAAGAAAGCGCACACACCGTTTGTCTTTCGTCGTAGTTCTTTTACAATGAGATGAAATCAAATTTAATCGTCATGCGTTGGCTTAACGGTACTTGCATAGCCTTTAAGTGATCAACTATTCCCTTGTCTGGTAGAAAGAGCGTCTGGATATTTCAAATTCGAATAAACAAAAGTGATACTAGAGGACAATGGAGACGTGATAGGTGCAAATTGCAACTGATAGCTCTTAAACTGTAACTAAAAATGCACAAAAAATGGTATGATACTTGCTATGCAACCCCATAGACGGAAGCCGTTTTCGATAATAGATTTTTTTATCTTATTAAATATAACACTAGCCGGAACCGTGCGCATCTTGCCCAACAAATATAAAAGTCTCATATCAAATGTCAACAGAAATCAGCTGTTCTATCAATCAATCACACGACTTAACCAAAAAAATTATGTTGTTTGTCCTAAAGTTTATTTCATGATCTTGTTTTATTATAAACAAAAAAGAAAAGAAAATACCTTTTTTCGGTATAATGTTTGCTTTCGTAATAGTTATAGTAACAATACTCATGGCGCTAGAGTGATAACTAAACAACGATCAGGTGTTTTGTACAAATCTAGAATAACCTAAAATTTCGTCGCGAAAGTGTAAATATGAAGCTGATGCTTTTTTTTATATGTATACTACCAGACCCGGCAGAATTTGTTCTGCTCTAAATTTGGCCTAATTGCATACATCTTAATAAGCTATTTCGGTCTAACTCTGCACTCCTCCACCCCTCTTCACTTTTTCGGATCCTTTTATTCACTCATCCCTCCTACTTTTTCGCTTTATCTCCATATTCGTCTCATTCTATTTCTTTCTCAGTCTCCTTCTCTCTTTTCTCTTTTTTCTTTCTCTCACGTTCTTCTCATTCTTCTTCATCCCGTATTGCCTTTCCCAGAGGGTGGTATGTATTTTGTTCCAGTCCCAGTCCCACTCCTAGTCTCAGGCCCAGTCCTAGTCCTAATCCCAGTCCCAGTCCGTCTCTGGTCGGAAAAAAGGATCGTAAACACTAATATAGGCAAATCTAAATATCAAATTTCAGGCAAATCGAATTGGACGTATGTAAATAGGTATGTGGGAATTATTAATTCATGTCTCTATTTCTGCTTCGCATGCATATTTATCAGTTTTGCCAGGTGGTTTCGACCAAATCGAATATCACAATGAAAATTACTTTAGAGCTCTCAGTAACAGCTTTCACTTGTGTATCCAAACACATTCTAGAGTACCCTGGTCCACGTTTGAACAAAATCGACTGATGCATCTCTTCAAACACCGGCGACCAACTAACACACATTTTAGCCTTTCTTTTTATATATATAGATTTTTATTTTTCACACTTCATTATAATATTAAAACGAAATGCAGATTTTCTTTGCTTTTGAAATTCGGCTTAAAAATTGCACATGCAACAACTAAAGACTCTCCTGAATTAAAAAAAATATTTTAGTACTTCTAAATCGCGAGACCCCTCAGAAACCCCGGGTCCGGGGGTAATCTCTCCTCTCTCGATGGGCCTGGTGATGTGCTATACTTGATATCATACGCTATAATATTTTTTTATTGATAAGCAGGTTGTTTAATTAAACATCAAGCAATTACACGGAAGTATATCCGCAACACCTGAAAATATGAGTGCCGCTGCGTATACGTAATATTTTATTACGTATAAACATTTAAAAAAATTGCAATAAAATAATATTGGGAATATAAACTGAGATATAACCTATGCTGTGTTTCAAGTTAGGTGAAACTACAAACGGGGTACAAAACAAATTCAAAATCGGTTCTGTAGTTTAGGAGTCCATCTCGGACAAACATAGTGACACGTGATTTTTATATATAGTGTGGGCAATTTATTAAAGTTCGAGATATAAATATGACTTAAATACATCTATCAAGCCTACTTCTGTGAAGCCTACGAAGCATATTTTGGCTCTCCTGTTTGGAACCAATACAAGACATAGGTTCCACATGTTGCTTGTAGTTATTGTAAAAGATGTTTGGAAGGTAAGCAAATTTTATTTAAATAGAAAATAAATAAAGCAGACATATTGATTTCTCTTTCTATATTTTAGATTGGTATCGAGGTGAGAAAAGATCTATGTAATTTGCAACACCAAGAATCTGGCGAGAACCAAAAGATCACGTTAAAGACTGCTACTTTTGTATTGTGAATCCGAGTAAAAGGCGTAGAGGTAAAAATGCAAAACCTATCAAATATACTGATCTTGAATCTTCCTCTGCTCCAGTCGCACACGATCTGACACGACCAGTACTAGGGCGACCGAAAAAATTATGGCAGAGAAGTATATAATCTCTTAGTTCTTATAAAAGCAATGCCGATAGAGAATTTTTACCGACATCAGAACAATCAAAGCATCATTTCGTCACTACTGAAGATTTTAATGATTTTATTAGAGATTTAAATTTACCAAAAAGTAAAGCAGAGCTTTTAGGCTCTTCTTCGAACAACATTATCAAGGCCAATATAATGAAAACATTATGGGGTACTATATCTGGGGTTTATTGAAGAATAGTACCTATGAATATAAAAGAAAAAGTAAAAGTGTACACTTTTAAATCATTTTCACTTTTTTGTAAGTTATTTCGATATTAAAGCTTAATAAAAATATTTTTTTGAATTGTTTCATTTTCGAGTAAAAATTAAAACCAAAGATTTTGAAAAATTCCCTTCAATCGGTTTCCTAAATAGGCAGGCAAACTTTTTCATATATATTTTTTTTTTTGTCAAATTACGACCTAAATAATTTAAATTTAATGCTTTGAAGTCAAAGTCAATTTTTCTATTGACCCGTGGCATCTATCAATAAAAACTTACATGCGCTTGCGCTGCTATCTGGCGAATGTTAGCAACTGTCGGTAATGCAGTGTTAGTTCTAATCAAATATTCACAATAGCGCCATAGTACAAATATATTTCTTTGTATGCTCACAATCGTTTATTTTTAACAAATTATTTTAATAAAGTATAGCTAAACAAAAGCACTACGACCAGTAATTCCCAAAGCTCGCTAATAGCACGAATCTCCATCTTTACAACTAAAACTTTATTTATAGATTTGAATTCCAAATAAGAGCGAAAAAGGGACCTGTACATAAAAACAGCAATTGGAAATATTATATAAGATACGTAAGTTTCATATCCGAATTCAAGCAACTAAATTGCTAACCCACTTACGATCTTCATAAAATTAGCTTTCTTCCTCAATGGCGATGTTATGAAATTGTGACAACTTGTCGGCCAGTTTTCTTTGAGCTTTTGATGTTTTTATGAACTGTTTTTTTTACATGTAGGCATACACTTTTATTGATGACCTGCAAAATGACCCTAAAAAACGGTACGTATATAAGAAAAGTAATAAAAAAAAAAATTAGAAAAGTATATAGCTTAAGGTAAGCAAAATTACAAGAAACTCTTCACAGTGCAGGCACAATAGTTGACACTTGATGATAAGCAGGTTAGCTGATTGTTTCAAAGCAGTGACGGGCAGACTAAACTGTCAGCGCAAAAGTTTTTTGGCGTACGAATGTTCAGTTAAAACATTTAAAAAGTTAACCAAATCGTTGTTTGGTTTCTGGTTCACTTTTTATTCTTTTTTTTTTGTTACTCTCTCGGTAATCAGCACAAGCGTCTTTGTCAACGCGGGGCACATAAAAAAGTCAAAATACGTTATAGCATAAAAAGAGGTTACCAGCTTATAGAGCAATAAAAGCCTAAACCATAATATATATATATATTTATTTTTCGACAACAACATATTCCGTTTGTGCGCCTCAACCACAGCAGTGAAACCTGTCATCCAAGCTAACAAAAGTTTTCTACTTTTTTATTATTTCTTAACAAGTATGAAGTTAAATTTAATGTCAAATAGAAGTCTGCTTACCGCAGCCCAATGGGTTGGCAAAAGTGCGACCTGCTAAAAAAATTTTAAATGAATAATAAACAAACAAAAAAACGAAGTGTTATATCCCATATGCAGATATAAAGGGTGCTCCGTATAAAAAACTCTTGCCGGAAATATAAGACAAAATCTGCTTTGCGGCTGAAAAAGTTACCCTAGACTACAATCCATGCAAATATAGCGGGATGTTTTATTTTTTATTTTAATTCGATTTTTAAATTGATATCATTATTATGGTCTTGAAAAGGTTCATATATCCTTTCGAGCTGTGAATTCACTTTCATACAGCTTTTTCTGCTGCCCCTGCAAATATATTTTGTTTGATGTTAAAAGGCTGTATCCTGTTAGAATGCCCAAACTTTTCTTTTTATAGTAAAAATCGTTGCCTTATTAGCAAAATCTCATATGGCTTCCGCTGTACTTCTCGAGTCTCGAAATACTCATGAGACCCGTCAGCTTCTTGTCATTCAATTTATTCGCTGAATTGAACACATGAGAGAATTTCGAGAAGAAACTGTAAGCTCTACATATAAAAATACCGATGCAGCAACTAAATTAAATGTTGAAAAGCTTGCAAGCTTTTCGTGAATTTCGATACTCAAGCTTATAGCGAGAAGTCGATTCTCGAAATTAGCGCTTGGTTTCGAGAAGAATTTGAAAGCTCTACATATGTGACTGCCATTGCAGGGACTAAATTGAAAGGCGATACGATTTACGAGAATACTGCGAGAAGCCTCTAGTACCATTCAAGTTATTGTACTAAGCGAAGTTACAGTTTTCTAGCCGTATCTCTGCAACTTTGATCATGGCTACCACTTCCGGCTGAAAGACTCTACAAATATGAGGCAGTTTTTGAGCGAGTTGCTTATTGTAGGATTCGCACAGCATTCCGTAGACCCTACCTCAGCTATCCTTCATTGGAAACATCACTGTAAACGTGTATAGCATCGTGGGCCTGTTGTACTTCCTTGCATCACCCTTCCACCTCTATTGTGGCATTACCAGGCCTATCGAAGTGCAGAGAGGAAAAAACAGAAATGATAGCACCCTAAATGTTGGCATAGCCTTGTTCACAGATTTCGAAGAGTCATATAGATTCCATTGCGAAATAATATTCCAACCGCTTTACACACAGTCGGTGCAACTCGTAAAGAAGGGATGCACTTCAATCGTATTATAATCATCTCTGAGTACGCGGTTCGAGATATTGTTGAATGCAGCAACATGATATGCAAAATCGAATTGTGGCTTAAGAGATTTTCCATAATCTGACTGTTTCACTAGTACTTTCCCTGTTGGCACAACTTTTTCCGTTAAGGATCACTTTGCTCTGCCAATTTTCCGCATGCAGATCTTTTTTTTTTTTATTTTTTTTTTATTTTTAGATCTTCAACAGATTCCTATATTCGTCGCAGCACTGGTCGTGGTCCACGAACTTTTGCCTAATTGTAATCACTTACATGCTTTGTAAGAATTCCAAGCTCTTTGCGTTATTTTTGCTTTGCCCCTGGTTTCTTACTTCACAAAAATACACATACGCCATCGCAAAACATGAAGTAGGGCTAAGAACATAACAACAATGAACGGAAATCTTACAGTTAGGCTACTTCATAATACAATATTTTATTATATTCCAAAGTAGAAACTTAAATTCTTCCGTTATTTACCATAAGTGCACCGAGCAATGGATACAAAAATCTCTAAATGCACCACCCTGTACCTATGAGCAGTGATATTAAGCTCGTGCCACTCAGCGGCCAGTCGCCGCGTGCTATTGCACAAGCTGGCATAACTGTTCAAGGGAACTTTATGGATATGCCTGTGTTGTTGGCTGGCTTTCCGACAGTCAATGCGCGGCATGTTGCAACATTGAACCTGGTTATATGGTATGTTAAATGGGTACAGGTTCATGCCGCTCAGCTTGTGTCTCAGTCAAAGTTTCGCTTGTATAGTTTCATAAAAATATTTTGCTGCACATTTTCATGTGGCCGAAATGCAATAACAAATTATAATATTTAATATCAAAATTGTTCAATAGTACTTTTTCCTTTTTTATGCTTCCTTTGCTGGAAGATTAAAATTTCTTGTTTTTTTTTCGTAAAATTCCATCTCGTTCATATTTCCATCACTTTTGGCATGATTTTGTCGCCCACTGTTATCGCACTCCCGCAATGAAAACATTGCTGTGGCACAGTTATGCGATCCCCGATGACACCTGATAGAGTTGTTCGCATGGTGCAGTGTGTTGGCCTCTGCGCTCAGTGTGTCATATTCATGTACCAAAATTTAAACATACATAGGTACAAGTATTTACTATGAACAAATACATATTTTTCGAGCCTCTACTCCCCTTGCAACTGACCCTCGTTTAAAAATTAGGAAATACCGCAAGTTTTTCCACTAGCATTTATAATGTCTAAATAAATGTTGCTTAGTAAGGCCGTATATGGGTATTAGTTTTATATTCTTCCAATATCAGCAGGAAAAAGATATAACGGTGCTTGATTCAAAGTATGTGGTAATCGAATGAGACCATCATCTTGAAGCAGACAAGAAGAATCGCACGCACCTCTAGGTAGCGAAGAAAGTTAAGATAGAATCGCGTACAAAATTTGCCGACAACAAACCACACCGAGTCAAAAGAACCGCTACGAATATAAATCTCGAAGCATAAGATGCCATCTATAGTCTATCAATATGCTAGATTCTGTGATGATGTTGTTATTGTGTAGAGAGAGTTGTCATGTAAGAAGGAAATACGGGGGTTGCGAAAATGATAAGGTTGAGATTCACTGCAGGCGGAAATTGTTGCCATGAAGAAAGCAGCAGAAATTTTGAAGAAAGCATGTTTATGCTGCAGTCGCCCCAATATATTTATTAATAGTCACACGGGGATCAAGGAAATATTCACTTCACACAGTGCTTCACCAATAGGCGTAATGGAGTGCGAGGAAGCATTGGAGGGATTTCGTTCAGGCCAGACCAAATATTTATATCGGGTTTCCGGTCATAAAGGGATAAAATGCAACGATGCGTTGGTAAACGAGGGGTCACTCGATGAATTGACGGTAGATATGCCAAATATACCGCCCTCAGAACCGCAACGGGCTGTCTTCTTATATCCCCAGAACACCATCTACATAATGAGGCCAGAATACTCCCCATTAGGGAGAGAAATGAAATTCTATCCACGCAGTTTCTGTTGAATACCCAGAAACTTGGGCATCCCAACAGACATCTGATTGATGAGGCTAAACCGCCCAGGGGCTTAAGGGGTAATCTCCGTAAGCCTTATGAAGAAATACGGCACCTGAGAACACAGCCGTATGAAGCTAAAAAGCACAAGCAGATCCTCAGTGAAATCCACAAACAGGCGTCGGACCTCTATGCCAGGAATTGCCAGATGAATTCAGTACTTAAAGAACAATACTCAAAACTGGCAGAGGAGGAACGCACTCTCCATAAGGAAACGCACATCACTCTAGCTCAACTTCGATTTGGGTACTGTAACATGTTAAACTCTTACCTATCCAGAATCAACCCCGACATACAAAATATATGTCCTGCTTGCAATGTGTCCCCACATGACAACAACCATCTCTTCAACTGTATTGTGGAACTAACGCCTCTAACACCCCTCTCATTATGGTCCACCCCTTTTGAAACAGCAAGTTTCCTTGGACTCCCGTTAGAGGGCATTGATGACAATTTGTGATTGGTCGCACCTATTGGATGGGGCGAAGCACTGCTACAACAACGGTAGACATCCCAACACTTTTGGAAGTAATCAAAAGGTTCAGGAGTTGTCTATAATCCATTCAGCAGGAAAAGCGTTAACAGACGTATAGTACTGTCAAATTTCTAAGATCATGTGCAATTCTTACGACGTTAGATTCACAAAGTTGCGCATACCTCTAAAGAGAAGAAGAAGCTCAAGATGAGTATACTAACAGGGCACTGCTTTCTGGCGTCAAATGTACATTATATAGGCCTTTTCAGTAAAAGCAAATGTGAAAGTGCTTCCTGCACGACAAAAACGGTTGTTGTGTTCGTATCACGCGCTCGAGAGGTCAAGGCTTCAGCTATTAAGGGCGGCGGAGTTGCTGTGTTTCAAGCCAGCTATAGGTTCTAAAGAACTACTAATATTTGATAAGGGGTCGAAGTTATTTATAACATAAATGTTTGTACCAAACTGGGGTTTTCTCATTTGACTGTCAAACAAAGTCTGGCAACACTAAGGATACATTTGGTCTATGTGAGGTTTAACCTAACCTGTGTTTCCCCCTACTGCGTTCCAAACCTACACAATACTCCTGCTACTCCTTCCAAACACTATGCGTGCACTTACACTTTCCTTACGCTTCCATTTCGGACTCCTCCCCTGCCGTCAGTAAAGATGTTTACACATGCCGATAGGTCCTTGTAGATGGCGGCAGGTGAAAAATTCCGATATATCTACCAATTTGTGCTGTTGGAAATTTCTTTCTCTGGCAGTTTATAAAAATCAGGGCATATGTAAGGGTGATGAAATCCTTTTGGAGCGCTGTACGAAGCACTTAAATAAAGTCATATGAAGGAGTGCATATTTGTTACGATTGTTGGTAGTAAATAAAACGTTAGCTTGATGTGAAAATGTGCTAAGTCAACTTTTACGAATTTTCAACTTTTAATATTTTTTTTTGAAATAACCTTATTTTTTCGAAACTGTGAATGAGGATTTCTTAGTTGCGATACTTTTGAGTGTAGAAGCATGAAAAAGATAAATACAAGTCATGTATGCTAACCCTGCAGCTATTTTATGACCTAGCACAATTTCCGCACTCAAAATAAATTTTTTCTCCTGACTTAGCATTTTTACTCAATATGTTTCCCCATCACACCTCCCCTTTAATGATTGCAATATAACATTAAAATATATATTTCACAAAAAATACTATTAGTTTGTCATACTATTTCTAACGGTTCTGATCTGAACTCTTTTGCCGGATGGTGTGCAGACAATAATTTATTTTTAAATTCAAACAAATTCTGTGTTGTGTCTTATTCCAAAAAGACAACTGCCACATACTTTATCTACAAACTAAATGCTAAATTTCTTAATCGTTGTCCACAGAGTAAAGACTTGGGTGTAATTTTTGACTCCGAACTCTCTTTGGCTTCATTGTTTCAAAATGTGTTGCAATGGTTGGGTTCAGTAGACGTAACACCAGTGACTTTAAGGACCCAATGACGTTGAAGGCACTTTATATCCTTGGTCGAAGTGGTTTTGAATATTGCTCAGTAATAATGATAGCACGAATTGCTCTGATTTATCTAATTTGTTCATTCCAATATATTCCACTGCGTGATCTTCGGCATAATAGATTATTTATCGAAATAACTCATAAAACGAATGAATGAACCTATAACTAGGACTATAGATCTAGAATATCGATTCAGTAGTGTTATTAATTTTAATAACAGCTTATATAAGTTTAAGCTTGAGTAGTTTTCTATTTTTAACTAGTCTGTGAGAAAGCATTTAGTTATCGACAGGTAAGAATTGAAGTAGATTATGGTCAGCGCAAAGCATTTATCAAACATCAAAGGCATGTCTCAATTGGGTGAATCCAATTTCATGGGGTTATGTTCGCAACCCTCTCAAGGGGTTTCCAGCGCAATATATAGCTCCTCCAACGCAATTGTCAACCTCACCTACTCGTGGCGAATCCTGTTTCATTGAAAGCCGAGGCTCTGGTGACCTCAAGTTCCTCATGCAACTAGGGGGTTGGGAGGGCGGGATGGCGTAGAAGGTTTAATGTGGTCATATAAATCGTTCCCGAGATGGTGGGGCTAGTACCTTAATAGTGCTTTGTTACCGGAACGTATCGGATCTATATCCGGCAAAGGACCATTAACATCGGTAATACTCCCCAAAGCTTTCGGGGAGTGTCTTTATCGTTAATACATCAACAACAAAGAATGTACTTTTAGACTGAATGAATTAAATAAATAAATAAAATGCGCGCACAAAGAAATGATTAGTAATTCAGACTGTTATTATTGGCAGGTTGATTTAGCGCATTCTTTCTAACAACTGACGACTTAGCACATTTACACATCATTGCCCACAGCACGGAAAATTGAAAAATTAAAATATTTTCTTTTTTTTTGTGATCGATGTATTTTGAATTCAGTTTTCAAAAAAGTGACTTAGCACATTTTCACATTAAGCTAACGAAAAGTGTTTGCAAAATTTGACCGTTTTGATTCAACTTTTATGGTGAACGCTCTTGGGTGTAAGAAGTTTTCATCTTCGTCACAAGATACTCTACAAATAACTCAAAATACATGACTCATCATCATACTCGTTGTTAGTATGTCCATACAACCTGCTTGAAATCTGTGAAATCATACTCTATTCATCAAAAATTATTTAGAAAAATCAAAAACTACATTTGGCAGCATGCCACCTGTCCACAACCACATCTGCGCAGAGTTAGACTCTTTATAATTGAAATAAAACAATAGCGTTAAATCCTAATCCTCTCAAACTTGTTGTTCATGGCCTGCCGCTACTCCTGCCTACTTTCAAAACAAATTGTAAAAACAAGTACATAAAAGCAGGTAATTGGAAAATTTTGAAATGTCTCGCAAAAACACAATTGAAGGAGATAACAAATCAGATGGCAGCAGGTCAAAATCAGCAAACAGGGTGCGTACACAATTACAAAAGAAAAAATCGTAAAATATATGTAAGTACAAAAGAGAATTTTAAATCTTGATATTGTATATTGTACAAGAAAACTGCGAATTTATTTTCATAAAAAAAAAATGAAAAGTATCTATTGTTTTCCAGAGACAGGTGATGGAAGTCTTCCTCAATGCAATTACTAACAGGTAAAGTTAAAAATCAGAAAAGAAGCACAAAAACACAAAATTTGAAAAATTTGAAATGTCTAAACTCAACGATATTGTGATGCGTTTGTTGAATGTTGTTGTAGATCTATTGTTAGCCGTTAATTTCACTGATCTGTCAAATAGAAGTAAGAAAATTTTGCGTACTAACAACAACAGCTTTACAGCCTCGTTATATTTGGTGAACGTTTCGTTGTCGTTTATCGTCTAGCTTTACATTATTAATGTATATTGTAACGATTTTCCGGCATTCCCTGTAAAATTAAGTTTCGAGACAAAACGGTTTCGGCGTTGTGCCATCATCAGTGCCGCACGAAAGCAATTTTCGAATATCTTTTTATTCTTTACTGCTGAGACTTTGTTTTAGCTTCCACAGCAGCTGTTCGTAATAGATAATGCCGAGATAACGTAAGAGTCGGCGTTTATCCTTGTGCCTATCGTATTGCAAATCGTGCTACAAATAGACGAATGACGATTGTTTTGAACACGATAACGTCAAAGCTAATGCGGCTCTTAATTTACACTTTGGAATATCCTATCGCAGTTTACATACAGCGAGTTGAATTAAAACTTGTCTTCTAATGTAAATCACTCGCTGGTTTTATAGGACTGTACTACAATTCCTTTACTTGCTTGCTTTCATATTTTGCTGAATTGTTCATGTATTACATTCTCGAATAATCTCCTATGAATCGGTGCCTCTTCTTTACTAAGTGCTCATTTTGTCGTTGCTGCTGTAGCAGCATTCGTTTATTAAAGTGGAGTCATTGGTTCGGTTTGTCGTATCGCTGTAGTCGCATCCCTAACGTAACCCCATACGATACATTGTTATCGACTAATGATGCCTTAACCTAAAAATCGTGAAAATTTCATAAAAATGATGAAAACGCCAAAAATTACAAACATATTCCACAAAAAATAAGTCTCCTAGTCATAACGTATCCAAAATAAAGAATAAAATCTACAAAAATTTATTAAATTCACAAACCCAAATATTTTTAGTTTATGGATATGGCGAAAACCAAAAACCAATTGTTGGCTACGATACGGTTGCGACCTTAGCGTTACGTATGGCACCAATAATCGATTACGTTGATTCCCATAAGGTTGGTCGAATCAGCTTTTATAAGATTACCGATACGGTGTTCTTTATGATGTGCTATACTTTATACCTACCATTCGCACAAAAGTGTACGTATAGGGTAAACTCAGTAGTATCCGGACGTTTAGCGTGTTTCATAAATTTGACTTCAGCTAATTTCTGGCTATAAACGCGGCTGCGAATAAAAATATAATGCTTATAATGTTTGAAATATTTCTTAATAGTGTGACGTGCATGTAATATTTAAATACAGAATTGTTAAATTGAAAAAAAATTTATTTTCATCAGTATACGTACGTAATGAATACAAATTAATGATGCTTTTTATAAAATATTTATAAACTTTATTTATTTATTTTTTTTTAATATCAATCATCCACACTATATCAAAATTATTCTAAAGACTGTCTACTCTCATTTTCTTTTTTCATCGCCATTGCTCAGCTAAAAATAACTTAATGGAGTTACATACGACCGAAATCGTTGTCTGTTCTGCGTATTTTGTAAGTCCCCAATAATCATATCATTAATAGCAGTCATCCGCCTCTTCACCTTCGTTTTTGCTCGTTCCAGCTGAACACCATAACTAGGTGTTCGTCTTTTTAAGCAACGAAAACTTTAATTTAAAGTATACTGCGCCAGGTGGCCAGTATTTTTGATTATACGCTGTCTAGGCTTTTTGACGATGTCTATCACTTCCACCGTGACACCAATTGTGTAGTTATCTCTTCGAAAACTCTTCTGCTTGCAAAACAGTTCTCTTTCTTCTTCTATTCTTGTCCTGATATAAACAAAATTTTTTCTGATTCACATTAATATAGGGTAGGTGTACCAGTAACCGGACACTTAACTTTTTTTTTTGCTTTTGAATTCTTCTCGGTTACATTTTATAAGTGATATTAAAAAGCATTGAACTTTAAAATGACTACTGCTTAATTCTAAATCGAATAGAATCAGTCACTTCGATAGAAACCCTCTATTTTTTTGTAAAAATTATTGTTTTGATACAACTCAGAATTGGCCAGTAACCGGACAGTTTTTTCAGAAACCGCACAGTACAATTCCAGTTACCGGACGCTTATGATCTAAAATAAAAATATTTGTTTTGTAATGTTTTACAACCTATTTATAACGTTCTTTTTATTTTTATTTAATATTTAAACCAAATAAATAAATAATTAAAAAAAAAATAAATGTAAGGCGCGACAACCTCCGAAGAGATCTAAGGCCGAGCTTCTCTTCCAATTTGCGTCGTGCTCCTCTTGATTTTTCCCTACAAATTGGCCGGACGGAACCTACATGTTTTATGCCGACTCCGAACGGCATCTGCAAGGCAGATGAGTTTTCACTGAGAGCTTTTCATGGCAGAAATACACCCGGAGCGCTCGACAAACACTGCCGAGGGGCGACCCCGCTTAGAAATATTTTCTTCTAATTGAAAAACCTTCTTTCTAAAATTTTGATGTTGCTTTGCCCGGGGTGTGAACCTGGGGCATACGGTGTGGTAGGCGGAGCACGCTACCATCAAACCACGGTGGCCGCCATAAATGATAAATACAACATTTGTTTTTGTTTTTATCGGCCTATTCATAAATCATTCAAGGTTATTGTTCCGGCCTTGAGCTCGATTCGAACCTTGAATGAATAAATACAACAACAACAAGTAAGGAAGATTAAGTTAGGGTGTAACCGAACATTACATACTCAGTTGAGAGCTATGGTGACAACATAAGGGAAAATAACCATGTAGGAAAATGAACCGAGGGAAACCCTGGAATGTGTTTGTATGACATGTGTATCAAATGAAAGGCATTAAAGAGTATTTTATGAGGGAGTGGGCCATAGTTCTATAGGTGGACGCCATTTAGGGATATAGCCATAAAGGTGGATCAGGGTTGACTCTAGAATGCGTTTGTACGATATGGGTATCAAATGAAAGGTATTAATGAGTATTTTAAAAGGGCGTGAACCTAAGTTCTATAGATGGGATGCCTTTTCGAGATATCGCCGTAAAGATGGACCACGGGTGACTCTAGGATGCGTTTGTACGATATGGGTATCAAATGAAAGGTGTTAATGAGCATTTTAAAAGGGAGTAATCCTTAGTTCCATAGGTGGACGCCGTTTCGAGATATCGCCATAAAGGCGGACCAGGGGTGACCCCAGAATTTGTTTGCACAATATGGGCATCAAACGAAAGGTGTTAATGAGTATTTTAAAAGGGAATGGGCCTTAGTTCTATAGGTGGACGCCGTTTCGAGATATCGCCATAAAGGTGGGCCAGGGGTGACTCTAGAATTCGTTTGTGCAATATGGGTATCAAACGAAAGGAGTTAATGAGTATTTTAAGAGGGAGTCGGCCTTAGTTCTATAGGTGGATGCATTTTCGAGGTATCGCAATAAAGGTGGACCAGGGGTGACTCTAGAATTTGTTTGTACGATATGGGTATCAAATGAAAGGTGTTAATGAGTATTTTTAAAAGGGAGTGGGCCTTCGTTTTATAGGTGTTCGCCTTTTCGAGATATCGCCATAAAGGTGGACCAGGGGTGACTTTAGAATTTGTTTGTATGATATGGGTATCAAATGAAAGGTGTTAATGATTATTTTAAAAGGGCGTGGGGCTTAGTTCTATAGGTGGACCCCTTTTCGAGATATCGCCATAACGGTGGACCAGGGGTGACTCTACAATTCGTTTGTGCAATATGGGTATCAAACGAAAGGAGTTAATGAGTATTTTAAGAGGGAGTGGGCCTTTCTGGACCAGGGGTGACTCTAGACTTTGTTTGTACGATATGGGTATCAAATGAAAGGTGTTAATGAGTATTTTTAAAAGGGAGTGGGCCCTCGTTCTATAGGTGTTCGCCTTTTCGAAATATCGCCATAAAGTTGGACCAGGGGTGACTCTAGAATGAGCTTGTACGATATGGGTATCAAATTAAAGGTATTAATGAGAGTTTTAAAAGGGAGTGGTGGTAGTTGTATATGTGAAGGCGTTTTCCAGATATCGACCAATTTGTGGACCAGGGTAATCCAGAACATCATCTGTTGGATACCGCTAATTTATTTATATATGTAATACCTGGCAAGATTTTAAGGGTTTTTTATTTCGCCCTGCAGAAATTTTTCATTTTCTTCTACTTAATATGGTAGGTGTCACAACCATTTTATAAAGTTTTTTCTAAAGTTATATTTCGCGTCAATAAAACAATCCAATTACCTTACCATATTTCATCCCTTTTTTCGTATTTGGTATAGAATTATGGCATTTTTTTCATTTTTCGTAATTTTCGATATCGAAAAAGTGGGCGTGGTCATAGCCGGATTTCGCTCATTTTTCATACCAGGATAAGGTGAGTTCAGATAAGTACGTGAACTGAGTTTAGTAAAGATATATCGATTTTTGCTCAAGTTATCGTGTTAACGGCCATGCGGAAGGACAGACGGACGACTGTGTATAAAAACTGGGCGTGACATCAACCGATTTCGCCCATTTTCACAGAAAACAGTTAACGCCATAAAATCTATGCCCCTACCAAATTTCAAAAGGATTGGTTAATTTTTGTTCGACTTATGGCGTTAAAAGTATCCTAGACAAATTAAATGAAAAAGGGCGGAGCCACGCCCATTTTTGAATTTTCTTTTATTTTTGCATTTTGTTCCACCATATCATTACTGGAGTTGAATCTTGACATAATTTACTTATATACTGTAAAGATATTAAATTTTTTGTTAAAATTTTACTTTTAAAAAAATTTTTTTTTAAAAGTGGGCGTGGTCCTTCTCCGATTTTGCTAATTTTTATTAAGCGTACATATAGTAATAAGAGTAACGTTCCTGCCAAATTTCATCATGATATCTTCAACGACTGCCAAATTACAGCTTGCAAAACTTTTAAATTACCTTCTTTTAAAAGTGGGCGGTGCCACGCCCATTGTCCAAAATTTTACTAATTTTCTATTTTGCGTCATAAGTTCAACTCATCTACCAAGTTTCGTCGCTTTATCGGTCTTTTGTAATGAATTATCGCACTTTTTCGGTTTTTCGAAATTTTCGATATCGAAAAAGTGGGCGTGGTTATAGTCCGATATCGTTCATTTTAAATAGCGATCTGAGATGAGTGCTCAGGAACCTACATACCAAATTTCATCAAGATACCTCAAAATTTACTCAAGTTATCGTGTTAACGGACGGACGGACGGACGGACGGACGGACATGGCTCAATCAAATTTTTTTTCGATCCTGATTATTTTGATATATGGAAGTCTATATCTATCTCGATTCCTTTATATATGTACAACCAACCGTTATCCAATCAAACTTAATATACTCTGTGAGCTCTGCTCAACTGAGTATAAAAATCGGTCGTACAAAATTATCTTCAGTTGCCTAATGGTCTATATATCCCTCCCTTGCAACTAATAAATAATAGTTTGAAAAAACTAAAAAAACACGCTTTTATAGCTAACCGAACTAAAAAAGAGAAAATAATTTTCAATTAAAAAGAGTTTATATGGCAGTAGTAGAAGGTCCAACAATCATTTATAGTTAATCACCTCAAAATAAAATTATAATAAAATTTAAGTTATTAGCAGAATAATTTAAATCAGATTAAAAAGCGTGGGGTGATTTGACTACATTTCATATCTTTCCTCTCAGATAGTTGCCAACAGAATGATTGTAACATTCAATATCAAGCACCCACGCTTTTTATTGTGAATTATATTATTCTGTTAATAACTTAAACTTTATTATAATTTTATTTTGAGGTGATTAACTATAAATGATTGTTTGACCTTCTACTACTGCTATATAAACTCTTTTTAATTGAAAATTATTTTCTTTTTTTAGTTCGGTTAGCTATAAAAGCGTGTTTTTTTAGTTTTTTAAACTATTATTTATTTTTAATTTTTTAGTTCAAGTAATTTTAAAAGTTTTAGTCGAGAGTGATGAAACCTCGAAACGCCAGCGGTACATGGATGAATTCAACCCCGCTGCACCGAAAAGGGCCAAGACGCAGGGAGGCTGGACGCGGTCTTTCACCACAATTACCAAGGGTCTGCAGATCATTGGCATTATAGACGTGAGCAACGAAGATGGCAGGATCCCGAAACAGCAGTGGAAGTGGATTGAGGCCGCGTTCGCTACGGTGGCCGTTAAGGTTAAGAAAGACAACCCTGGTCCACCGCCATCTTACACCGATTCAGGGTGGTTCCAGGGCAATATCATGCTAATTGCCTGTGACAACGCCAGGCCGGTAAACCTCTATAGGGCCGCCGTCACGCTGATAGGGGTGGTATATCCGGGCGCGCCCCAAGGTAGAGGAGGCACGTGATATACCCTCACGATCAAGGGCTAGAGCCTGGGTTCCGGTGACGCCAACGGACCCATCTGACATCCTGCAGCTGCTCCAGGAGTACAACCCGCCACAGGTTTGAAAGTCAACCGGATTAAACCGAGTTTGTCCTCTTCACGAGGAGGTACAATGTACCAAATCTTACACCGCCAAGAATTGGGGGTACTTTCTTAGCATTTAGCGATCAAGTCAAATATTTGGGAGTCATTCTGGATAGGAAGCTATTATGGAGTGACCATATAGTGGAGCGATCCAAGAAGGCAGCAGCAGAGCTGTTCACATGTAAGAGGGCAATTGGCACCTCCTGGGGATTCTCCCTTAGGTGACCTACTGGATTTACACAGCCATTGTGTGCCCGATTCTTCTTTATGGTGCCTTGGTCTGGTGGCCTGCACTAGCTAAAAGTACCTATCTTAAAATGCTTCAAAAGGTGCAACGAAGTTCGGAGCTCTGCATTACCGGGACTCTCGGCTCCACTCCATATTCCGTTACATACATACATGTATACATAGATACATAGATAGAAACAGGCTAAGCTAATAAAAGCGTGTTAAAAAGGGCTCCAGTATGCTCTTTCGTAGATGTGGCATGCATCCACTTATATCATTAATAAAGGAATGCGTTTTTCGCATTATGTGCAAGGTTTCAAATCTATGGCCATTTGGGCTGGTCATAAGTTCAATTGACCTTATGTCCCTTAACGGTATGTCACCCCACCATCACATTATTGCATTACCATCGAGCCTTGATACGTGCGCAAAGTTTCAATCAAACTTGTGGCCATTCAAAGTGGTAATAAGGCCAATTGACCTTATGGCCGTTGACATATGTCACCGCACCATCACATTAATGCATTGTGATCGAGCCTTGATACGTGTGCAAAGTTTCAATCAAACTTATGGCCACTCAAAGTGGTAATAAGGCCAATTGACTTTATGGCCGTTGACCTTATGTCACCACATCATCACATTAATGCATTGTCATCGAGCCTTGATACGTGTCCAAAGTTTCAATCAAACTTGTGGCCATTCAAAGTGGTAATAAGGCCAATTGACCTTATGTCCGTTGACCTTTTGTCACAGCACCTTCACATTAATGTATTGTCATCGAGCCTTGACACGTGTGCAAAGTTTCAATCAAACTTATGGCCATTCAAAGTGCTAATAAGGCCAATTGACCTTATGGCCGTTGACCTTATGTCACCGCACCATCACATTAATGCATTGTCATCGGTCCTTGATACGTATGCAAAGTTTCAAATTAATCAGACTTCTAGAAGCCGGTGAGAATTAAGCTCAAAAATTCCGTTACATACAAGCCAAGCTAATAAAAGCGTGTTAATAAGCACATAAAATTGAATAGTGTCCGGACACTTGCGCGTTTACCCTATGTGCGCAGTTAGCAAAACTGTACCTGTTTTCTTTTAAAACAGTTTTTCAATAGTTTACAACATAATATATTTCTGGTTCATTTATTTAGAGGTCCTTTGGCACATTGTTTCGCATTCGCATTGTTTTTTTTTTTTCAATATCAACTTTCTTTGACCCATTCGAAACTAATTTCTATTATTTAAATATTTCACGCCTTCGCCACTGGATTGCACATTTTTACACCTTACATAGAGTTTGAGCAAGTACCTGTTCTCTAATATGTATGTGCACTTTACCTTTACTTACGCTATGGGTTCTAAGTATTCATTTCGAGTTACTAAGCTGCTTCTTTTCTTTCTTTAGACCGTAACAGAAGCATTTATATAGAAATGTTCCACATGTAAACCTAAGTACATATGTATATACTGACAAACGATTACTGATGTGATGTGATGTGAAAGATGTGAAATATTCTAACTGCGTAACGGTGTCTGCTTATCCTCGCAAAGTTGATGATTATGTAGAGCAAATGTGAAATGAACATCTGGATCAAATCCACTGAACATCTGAGCAAAATACAAGTGCAGATGAACACAGATCGGCTGGGAAATATCTGAAAGATTGTCGTATACCAAAAGGTATAAAACCGAAAGTTTTCTATTGCTCTAGTCGTCCATCGTTGTTGGTAAAGATGCAATCAAACACAAATCACAAGAAAATACCATGATTGCGACGGAAGTCTTTCAAGGAGTTGCCAGCGCTTATCCAAACCAATTTCTAACCTCATATACCCGTGACGAATCCTGTTTATTTAGCTTTCGGGGTTTTGGTGCTCTCAAGTTCCTCACGGATGGAGGGGATTGGTTGACCTAGAAGGTTCAACGTTGATATTTCAAATCGTTCCCGCGATGGTCGGGTTAGTACTAAAGTAGTGCTGTTTTCCGGACCGTACCGGATAAATACATCGATAAAACTCCTCAAAACCTTCGCTACAAGAGGAAGAAAATTTAGAGTATGAAACAACTTTGGCACTACTTAGCAGATTACAATATATATCTTTTGATACTAAGCAAATATTCTCGACTGAGAGTTTGCTTTGTAAAATAGGATGGACTATTGCCGTTTTTGCTAGTTGAGAGCATATTTAGAGGCGGGACAAGCAGAAGTTATATAAAAGGAGCGGCACGCAGACAGAAAATGAGAGAGGTAGGCTATGACGAAGCAAGGGGAGGACGAAAAGAGAGGGATAGAGTTAGGTGTTGATAAAGAGATGCAGAGGAAGAGGAATCTTCTTCTTGTTTGACTGGGCCTATCATTTGTCCGTTAAGTTGTGGCTACACTCGGAACTGTTGCAAGTAGAGAGCTCACAACGTTGCTTGTTATTATTGTTATTAACTAATTGAGGCTATTAAGTGGTCATTTTGATTATCGTCTAATGAAGACTGCGTCATGTCGTTTTAACGTTCCTTTAGGGGATTTTAGGATTCCATAGATCAGGTACACGAGTTGATGCATGTGCTTCTCCTTATGTAACATTCATCGCCTTCAGCCCTTATAAGGTTTGGTACTGTAGGTAGCATGTGACTTGAAATCGTTGCTCTAACTGGGCCTTATGTCTGCCCAAGTCGAGCTGTTTGAATGAAATAAGTTGTCATCCAGATTTGGCGCTACATCTCTGTGCTTCGTTCACGTTGGACAGCCACCATATAACAAACCCACCTACCTTGGTTAGGTTAGGTTAAGTTTATAAAGCGTCCCCGAAAACTTGCCACACTTAGAACCGCATATATTTTTGTCCGTTGTGAATGTACACAGTGATTGCCACGTGGTGGCACAATCGTCCGACCAGACTACCTCCTAATTGTTCTCAACTAATCACTTGCTTTTTGTAATGAACTTAAGTACGAGCGAAAAATGCACCTTCCGAACCCCTACCAGACAGTAGAAAATCAGTGCACATGGAAATAGAGCCATCTTTCCTGGAGTTGTGGACATCGGCAGAGTGATGAAGCGGTCCCTCTTCCATCTCATCCTGACATCTTCTACAAAGGTAACTTTTTGGTATGGGCCATCGTCGGATCTGTGATGCCACCGGTAAGTAATGTCACTACAGTTTAGTTTAACCTAATAGAGACAATAATTACTTTCCTATCCAAATATAGCCATAAGTAATTCGAAATCTCGGGATAATTCCTGTTGGCCAACGTCACTCTGATATGATATTCCTCGTTTTCCTCCTGAGATAACCCACAGGTGGTCGAATGGAGCTATTTGACTTGCTTATATCCATTTTAGAATATTTTCTGGACATCTCATTGAAAATTATTTCTTTTCGATATCGCTGTGCTGAGGAACTAAGCGAAGTGAGATATTGAGATGCCCTATAAATGTCATCGCGGCTCGATATATGCATTTAGTTGGATAATAATGCCTTTTAGGCGGCTTGGCTGTCAACAAAGCTCGTTACATTGGTATCTGAAACTGTGCTGTACTGGAGAAATTTGGCTGCTCTCTTCACGGTAAATGCACTACATTAGTCAGGATGTCTTTGGAACTGCTTTACCTGAAGATGGTTTGAGTACATTTATCCACTGGCCAAGCATTGGAAAATACATAAACAGCTAAGTGGGAGTTAAATGGTTATAAAGTTTTGTGGACCCTAACGCTTACATCTCTCTTCTGCGCAGACATGTCTTCTTTGTGGATGTTGCGAGCTAAGTTTGAAAAACAATTTTTAATTTCAAACATTTATGGGTTATATAGTTTTACCTCAAAAAGGGAGAGCAAAACATAAAACCCTATATAAAATTAAAAAAAAAAACCCTCGGATAGAAAAACTATAAATCGATTTAATGCTCGCTGTAAAACAGTTAAACGATTTATGACTTTATTAAAGAAGGGCATAAATGCCGTTAAATGTAGCAATCGAAAATGAAAACAACAAAAATCACACATTGGCACTATAAATCGTCTATTATATAATCCAAACCGATGCGCATGCGCAACGTTCAAACAGCAGCTCAAATAGCATTTACGTGTTAAACTAATAAAATTAAACACCTTAGGTGTGGAGTGAAGTTAAACGACAAGTACGACTAGATACATACATTCATACTTAATAACATAAATGAATGGTAATAAAGCAATAAATAAGGAAAGAAATTAATCTTAAATAGACAAGACGAGCACAATAAAACTTAAGAGCAAATAAAAGATAGCCAAGATGCAGAAGCATCAACAACTGCTGTTCATATGGCAACCGTTTTTCTTATACATGAATATCATATTTGCGGCATGCGTTAAAGTTTTATTTAAAAAAGAAATTATATTCATGCTTCTTTATAAAAGAAATTCATTCAAAGTCGTGCAGCACAAAAGCAAAAAGAAATCAACGGAACTAAATCGTACAAAGCCACCGTGCACATTAAATTGTTATATACACGTAGGTACTTGTACTTAATTCTGGTCGAGTATATTTTGTCAGGTGTCATAAAAGAGGGAATTTATTGCGCATGCGCAACAACAACGCGCATGCTCATCTCATACAACTCGAACAACAAATTTTGATCACAAATGTGCTGCAACACGAATTCTACTTACGTCCTTTGTTACACAATCACAATTGTAAAGGCAGTTTCGTATGTTTGTGATAGCGGGTTTTGTTGTTGTCTCGTTTACGTTGCTGTTTTCAACTTTGCTCCAGCTTTGTTTTGTTGTCGAGCGTAATAAATCAGGCAATGCGTAGCAATGTCAAAGCGACAATTTAAATGGAATTTAGTGTTGATATTGTGGCAATGATGATGGTCCGAAGAAAACGATGTAAGCGCACAATAAACAAATAGGCGACCGGTGCGCATGCGCGTGCTTAATACGTTTAATTACGTTGTATATTGCGCTGATGTTTTTGGACAGACAATGCGGCAGATGGGCTTTTTTAAGCAGAAAGGTGAATTGGACTTAAAATTTAGTCAGTTCGGTTTTGATTATATCTCTCTCAGGTTCAGGCTTGACAAGGTGCTATGGTAACAGTCTTGGTTTTGTTTGAATGCTGTGGAAACGATAGTCTTTCCGTGTATAATTCCTGTATGTTCGAGTACTATCACCTTTAAGTACTATTGCAACTGTTTGCAACTGTTTTTATAACGTGGAATGCCGCTTTCAGCAGCATCACCACCCAATATTCATGTAGTTACTAAAGGTTTACGCCGGCCACTTAATCGGCGGCGGCGGCGTAGCCTCTATATAATATAATACTGGCGGCGGCGGCGGCGGCGTGTCCGGCGCTCCGACAAAGTGATCGGCGTTAATCTCTGAATTGAATGGTTGGACTTCAGAGTATCGCATTGTTCACAACTAATGAATATGGATATCAGAAAAAATATCATTAACTTGCGGATGAGTATCTGCGAGGCTTGTAAAGCGAAAATTAAAAAAAAAAATAATATTTGGAAAGGTTTTGTTTATATGTACTTAAGGAAATCGACGTTTCGGCCATTTCGGAAAGATCCACGGGATTGCTCAGACAATTTTCGGGATCAGCTCCTAGCGGAGTGAGGGAAAATACTTAAAATGGTCACACTTTTGTAGCGTACTTTCACCGAAGAAGATGTTTTGAGCTAACTCTAATACCACTCGTCGGCACGATTTCTTTAAATCATTTGTGGCTATATGGTGGCCACGCACAAAGGCGACTTACGGTTGCAATCAATTATCTACTAATAGTCTTGACTCTCGTGGCACAGTTTTAACAATTAGCATCACTGCTGGCTTATTGTCGATCGCGCCAAAGTGCTCCTTCAGTTTTTTCGTAGTTTTGTCACCACCACGCATCCTGGTCCTTATACCATATTCCAGCACAGAAGCTATAGGACTGCGACTTCGAACTCTTACCTTCGTCGACGTCACTTTCCTAGAAGCTCTAGGTGTAGCTCAGAAAACTTTCTAACGGATGTCTTTGTCGCGCTATGCTTCCGAGCTACACCAAAAAAAACACCTTGAAACATGAGGAAGTAATTATTCTGCCAAGGATGCCGCCATTGACATCATAATCAGTATAAGCGGATATCATTGCGCAACTCATTTTACAGGGACCGTGGATAAAAGTTTTAAAATGTAGACCAAAATTTGCAGACGTTTGCGTTCGATACATTGACTTCAATAGTCTTCGTTTCCGGCCTTATGATATAAGAGCTCATTATGGATGATCGCCTTCAGTTTTCAGACTAGCTCGACTATCGCCTATATTAGGGTAATAGAACACCCGGTAATTTATTCGACTGTCTTGAGAAAGCTCTTGCTTTACCACTATGAGTTCTTGCAAAGGATATAGCCTAACCTGGTTAAAAAACGCGCCTGCGTATTCACATTTGTAACATGGGACGTCACGTGTAGGTCATATTTAAACATGGTTGATAGGCTATATCCAATGTTATTCACTCCAAGGGACTAGTTCGGGATAGGGCTGCCAACTTTAGGAAATGTCAAACCGGGAGACTTGTTGATTGATGAAGTGTGAAAATCAAAATTAAGATTTCAGACGATATTTTATAGATAAGCAAATAAAGAGATTTTTCAAACTCTTCTCATATGTACGTGTTGAAGATATATGCAACTTAAGTGTGAGTTGAAAATCATATCTAAAAAGAGAATTTAAACCACTGGAGCCTACTAAAGGATTTTGCATCACTGATTTCGTTTATTCTTTCAGCCAATCGGGATATAAAATTCGGCCCCTTTTCGGGTAACTTGCTTTTTTAACAACTTCAACACAATTCGAAAATATTGTTACGCATATTAGCAAAACTAAGGGGTACTGCTATCTCTAAGCCGATGCTAAGAGTGACGCGAATTCACATCAATAATTCAATCATTATGTACCTAAATAAACGAAACAATAATTGCGGCTACACATATGTACCTTATACGTATGCGAGCAGCGGAGAGTCAATGCACAAACACATGCATATATCTGAGATACTCCTGAAAGTATGCAATGAGAAAAGCTATAAAATCGTGCAATTGTAGTTACAGCTGAGAAGTTTGAGAGCTAATGGCAACTAGTAGATTCTGGTAGCGCCTAGAAGATGCGAACGTTGAAATCAGAGAGTATATAAGGCACCAAATGTAGAGGCGCTGGAATTCAGTTTGATTTGAGCTGTCAAGCAGTTATTGATTAAGACGCTATCTAGCGAGCAAGAGCAGTATTATTTTGAAAGCCAGTTTCATTTAAACTATCAGTTTGATTATTAAGCCAGCTGGTTGCAGAGTATAAGTGTTATTGTGAAGTACTTTAGTAAAGGCCATTTTTCCATTATTCAATATTGGAGTTATTTATTCAACAGTTTAGTGATTCGAACTTAGCAGAAGGGCAAATAAGAGGATTTGCAAGCAAATTCGTTACAATATGTACTACATTTTGAGACATTTTATTTAAATTCATTGTTCTTTATTAATTTTTTGGAAAAAATTGTGCGAAGTAAGCATTTAAATTTATATTATACTTTTCTCTAAGGGGTTTTTTTTAATAACTTGGTGAATTCGGTGATGGGAAATCCGGGTTAAGCTGGCATTGAAAGCGCCTGTTTTTTCAAATAACTTTTAAACGGTTGGAAGGTGTTAAATTTGCATCCCTTGATATCCCTTTCGACTATATCGGACCAATTTTCGAGATGAACAATAATTGGCCTAGACAGTCTTAAAAGAGTAGAAAATATAGTAATGCGCCGTACGCCGCCGCCGCCGCGCCATGTTTTTTGACATTCGATTTCAGACACGACCGGTTGCTTAGAAATCGATCAACCGATTCGTCATCTTCGCTTCGCCAATTCACCAAGTTTGTCCACGTATCCGTCATCTGGGATCTGCTGGGTTTCGATTCCACATACCACTGGTTGCTTGGAAATAACTCTACCGATAATTCATAACCAATCCGCCAAACGATTCGTCATCGCCGCCACTAGCCGCCTGTCCAAATTTCGTAGCCCCCCTCTACTGATCAATACGACTCTAGTCTGCTGCAAACCCTGTCACCGTCAACCGACATCTGATCACCGTTCACCAATGACACTTGCAGCGTTGGAGTGATCGTCAACCGAAACACCGCTCACCGAAACTTGATCACCATTTACCAACTACACCAGCAACGGTAACCGTTCACCCGTTTCGTTGCCTATGCACCGACTCAAACTGCAGCCAGACGCGTTCCATCAATCCTACCTATGTCGTTTGTTTCATCAGTGGTAACAGTTTCCCACCAATATTATAACTAGATACAATTCTCCGCCAAGGTGTGTATATGTGTACGTCTGAAAAAAATACCACCAGAAAGATATGTGTATTCGTTTAGAAAGGAAATAGGTATCTTCTCGAATCTGAATTGACTGAGTGCTACCACCTTTAAGGAAGCCCAGCTTGCAAACGATTTTTTTTTTTTGAGTCTTATGAACTTTGTGAGAAGATTTATGTTCACAGCATTGGTGACAATACCCCACGGCGGCGTTCTTTTAGTAACAGAATTTGCGGCCCTGCATGGACCCTATTGGGACGTCATCTTTCTGCAGCTTTGCATGGAGCCGGTCGAATTTGTATCATTGGATGTAAAAAAGGTCTTTAAACTATTAAACATATCAGAGACGCCCTCATTGCATACGTTTACTTTCCTTATTAGTTATATAGGAATCAGCACTTCTGAAATCACATCTTATGTAGCCTATTTTTGAGCTTCAACGAATCTTTTGCATCTACTTGTTAGAAAAATTAACATGTTTTACCAGAAATCCACAAATGTCCTTTACTTCTTAACCAGGTTGCCTTAATTTTTCCTTAATTTTTTTTTTGTTTTTGTTTTCAAAACAAAAGATGGTCATAACAATTTTCCTTTATTTTCCAACTTTTCTTATTCATGAGGGATTTTACCAAATCATGGTAACCTCGCTGTGCAGCTCAATGTATTCATACATAATTTGGTTTCTTGAAATGCAGTCATTCAGTCAGCCATAATTGTCAATTCCAAGAATTGACACCTAAAAATATGCGAGGACGAGTTTTTCATTTTGTGTGTGTTGTATTGGTTGGTCAAGTGCTCTTAACAGAGATTTATTGCGCGTACGAGTACGTGAATGTGAACGCGCCAAATTGTCTGGTAGTTTCCAATATGATATACATATGTACCTGTACGTGATACAACATACAACTGGCACAGGTGCTATTTAGGTACTTCTGGTTTTGCAAGAAATAGTTCTTAGTGGCGTGACACAACAATCGCTATTCAATGCAGTTTAAGCGCTTTACGTGCCGTCCGAACAAAATGCAAATCCTTTGGCTATAATAATGAATTATATTAAACCTTCGAATGAATTTCTCGCTCCTTAAAACTATTGCATCCTTGCTAAAAATAAGCAAAAGATCGTTTCGTTAGAAACGTCTTATGATCGTCAAACAATAACTGTCCTATTGAGTTTGATGCACTCGGAAAACAATACTTACCAAAAATGAGGAAAACTTTTGTTAAACACTTTTTTTCAATTGAAGAAAATTTCAATTTAAAGAGTACGATTTTTTTATTTTTGTATACAAATTTTGAGTTATTTGAGAGAATGATTTTCTTAAATTTCTTCAACCAAGAGCTCGGTAGGTAAGAGCACTCGACTTTAGAGTTGAGCACCACGACTAGAAATCCATGGCCGTGAGTCAAAAAATTTTTTTTTATCTTATATACAATGTTATCCATTTTTGAGAATATTATTCATATAACCAAGGAAAACATTTTTTTTATTTTAAAGAAAATTTCTGGTCAGATTTAGGCCTTCAGCAGATCGTCAACGTATCGTTCCCACATTTTTCATTTAGCGACGATCACGATACGCTTACAGATCCACAAACTATGGGCAAAAACCATTTGTAAAAATATAGAGCGATCAAGAATTTGTGTTGGTAAAATTTGTTGTTTAAATAAAAAAAAATATTAAGCATTGGGTTCGTCCGTGTATCAAGTGTGCAGTTAATCCACATTACAATAGAAGAAATAGCATGTGTCACGTGCAGACGTTTCAAATCCAGGACAAACATTGTGATTGTCGCAGTTAAGTTTGTGCAAGCTGTTAAACATTCAGATCAACACGATTGACATGCGCTTCACGGGAAATTTGCTTCTTCCTTTGAAAATTGGTGAAAATTTGGAACTAATAACTAATGTTACTGATTTATATGTATGGCGTCTATGGGAGTTTATGAATGCGGGGGTTTTCAGACCTAGGGCTTTCTCCAATGTATTTCACATAAGTCTACCAAACTGGCGAGTCGTAAAATTTGACAGGCTTGCATTTGGCTATCAATGTTTCTTTGCTTATTCTCCAATTGCTTTCAGCAAAGCGATTTGTTACGGCTCATCACTTTAGGGACAGCTGCAGTTGAGAGCAAATGGAAGCTACGACTACTATCGAACGTCAAATCGAAGATTTTAGGACAGCTAGCTTAGGAGGAAGTTCCGATATGTTGAAATTAAAAAAAAAAAAAAAAGTTCCTCGGTTATAGCTGTTTTCAACCAAACTTTAATTACGTTATCAATCTGGCCTGTTTCCATTTTCCAAGAAGTCCAAAAGATAGCGGTTCAAAACACATACCAGCTTAGAGAGTACTTAATCACCAAGAGCTGCTTGCCCCGTTAGTTTGTCATCGGGGTACACGGTTTTAAAGTCTTTGATCCTTTCATATATATTGCTTTTATTTGTGTGTGCTTGCCAGACGGCTGGTCATCTGATATTTTTTACCGAAAGACACATCACAAATTGTGGGTAGAAAGCTGTTGAACACGCTTTTGCGACCATCACAATTTAATCGGCAAAATAGGTCTAAGTTTTGCCATTATATTTTTGAGGAAGATTTCACGGTGACTCAGCCAGTCTTCTTTTGTTAATCAACCAGTCGTTGGACTTCCATGTGCAGATTATTTTTTAGGGTCGTATTAGGTTAGGGTCGCTATAATTGCAGTTGCACCTGGAAAACTCAAGGATATTTCCAATATTTATCAGCTGGTATGACGCTAGCCGTAGCCGGAGCTTAACGTCCGTCACAATGCTATTTTTAATAAATTCTCTGAGGAATCCACAGTTAGTAAGCTTTCTTAAGTTAATAAATTATTAGCGTTCTCACGCTAAACCATCAATTGAAAGGAGTGCGGCTATGATGTCGGATGATACTGTAGGACTCGTTACCAGTCTGGACATTTGTAAGATCTACTTTGCCTATGAAGTTGTCTGGCGAATTTTACATTACTTGTGTTTTTGTGCCATTTTTCACTAAACTTAATACATCCCACCGGCTTGGTCAACAAGGAATAGCAAGATTATTGTTTCAGAGTCACCAACGCTACACCGGGCGATGACGGGTTAAATGCATGTTGTGACTGCATCTTACGGCTCTACTGGTTTTCTATCTTTATGCATTTCTCATAATAAATTGAAAAATATTTTAATACATGTATTTTTTGTTTGTTTTGAAATGAAAAAACAAAAAATAACCGAGCAGTCGTACATGAGGTAAATGGCGACCATTATGTACGAAAGGCGTAGTGAAGCAAATACGAAGACGAGCCGAATCATCTGCGGTAAGCCTTAGGAAAGGATTTCTATGGCGAAGTATCATATACATTTTTCTTTATTTTAAAAGCTCTTTTCTTCATTTTCGGGATTTTTTTGAATGCGCTTAGTATTTAATATTTAATATTTTCTTACATAGGTATACAACTAATGTGTCAGCATGATTCCGGGGATCACCTTTAAATTTGTGTACGATTTATTAAAGCTAGCTTAACCTACTTTTCAAACATCATCAATCAGTTAAGAGTTGAATGTCATAAATATGATCCGTTTACGAGCTCAATCGACACCCGCATTTATGGCCTTATTTAAAAACATGAAATAAGATTGTAAATTTTTATAGAATTTTCCAGAAACTGTTAAAGCAGTTGAAAGCTTATCAAAAATTTGAATACTATAAAGATTTTCAATGAAATATTATCGTGTTTGTATGTATTTATTTGATTAATCTACTACAAATTTTGTCTTCTTTTGCGCAGTACAAATTTTCTTAACACATAAATCATCGATTATAATTTTAGAAACTCATCACATAACACCTGGATACATAAAAGTATTGCGACATATCATCATACGTGAAACATACATACATACATCATTTCAATCAGCAGCGAATCAATTTTATTTATTGAAGAATGATGTGTGAAAGCACAACTTAAAAAAAGTCAAATTGTATGCTTGCAAATTAGGGATGTTCTTATAAAACCAGTAAACGATTTTTTACAAACTGTGCCCTGCTGCAGGTAATGCCCAGACATGTCATGTATAATTCTTTGTCCTGATTGGTAACGGTTGAAGAGTGTCGCCAGGGGTCGAAATTATGATTCCTCTCGTTTTTTTTCGAAAGTTTAACGAAAAACGTTCATGAATTTTGTAACTACAACTATGAAAATTAACGTCAAAAATGGTTTCGAAAGAATCCGAAATTCGAGAAAATTTTACAAAAATTTGGAAACTTTATATAGATTTTCCTAAATATTTTTAGTATGCAGTTTTGTTGCACAATCACTTCTAGCCGCAAAAAGTATAAGTTATAAATAGAATAAAATAAATACATGCGATTGAGGCCGATTTCATTTCCAATTTGCGTCGTGCTCCTTTTTAATTTTTCCTACAAATTAGAATTGTTTTTGAGAGTATTTTTCCGATTTTTTCCAGATACTTCGCCATAAAAGGTGTGAAATATTTCTGTTCAAATAGATGAAACACCCTTGTGCACATAAAATTAATAAAAAAAAAACATCGGAATTTTGAGAGACCTAAAACTGGATTAGTAGCCCATACTTCAACTCAAAAAAAAAAAAAAAAAAAAAAAAATTCAGAAAACTCTTAACAAAGCATGAATTTTCGATTTTTTCCGAAAAATTTCTAGAACTGTTTTTGCGTAGTTTTAATTCAAAAATGTATGGAACATTTATCGTAAATTATCGAAAATAAAAATAGGAAGAACTTAAAGACTTAAAGAAAGAAACTTGATAAAAAATGCCACCCTATTTTCCCATTCGCTGCTGTACGTTTTCGATCGTACGCAATGAAGTCTGGCTTTGGAAAAAGTCACCCTCACAATTAACCTACATATTTTGCGCTTTGTAAAAGATAAGAAACTAAGTCGACTCTTTTGAAATATATTTATTTCGTATCCAAACGATTCACCAAACTCTTAAGCTTAACGTAAATAAACTAAGGTACAGGTGCTAACAAAAGCTGAATTGTCTCGGCTGCTAAGTTAACTTGCTGGTAATTTATTGGAGAGGGTGGCTATCAGTGTTTCAATAAAAAATTCATTATCAACCTTCTAACGGCTACAATTACTTGAAATTAAAATTATTGTTTTGTTCGAAATTCTAAGAGGCAAATTTTTTTCTTCTTGATTGATTCTACGGTTGAACTGGCTGGTAAATAAATACCTCACATATACTGAATGTGTCTATGGGACTACCAGAATTTGTTTGACAATCAAACGTAAGAGACTTATGTTATACAATAACCCCGTCCTCTTGGCAAATACTAGGAGTTTTCAAGGACCGTAGTTTAATTGTTGCATAGAGATCCGGCCATGACCTCGCGAACGAACGAACCAACAAGAACTCAGGACGAGCTGAACCGTTTCTTCCTGCAGTCCACCTTTCCTACATTTGTTATTACTGACGTGGCCTAATTTATATGCATGTGACGTCAGAAAGCAGTGTACAGTTGATATAACCACCATGCACCTTAATTCTTCTTTAGGGAAAGATAAATTTCAGCCTTACAAAGTATAATTATAAGTCTTTCAAAATTCTCATTGATTTTTGAATATTTTCTTTCAAATAAAAAATTACGTTATGTGCCCTTCTTCTGGAAGCAAATCTAAAGCACTCTTAAAAAATAAAAAGGGAAAAACAACGAACATTTTGAGAGACATACAACTTATACTTGGTTAGATTAAAACAAGTAAAGGTGTCTAAGTTCGGCTGTAACCGAAAATTATATACTCAGCGTGAGCTTCAATTGCACATTTCATTTCAGGTAAGTTACTTTTCTACATAACACGTTGCACCGCCCGTTTAAAAAAAAATGTCTCATGAAATATCATTGATTCATAACTATTTTCTGCTAAGTTATAGCTTATTTTTCTAGTCTACGACCCTTTTAAAAATCTTTTATATAAAAGTGGGCGTAGTCTTTAACCAATCTCGTCCATTTTTATTAGAAATATTTTCTACTATAGGGAAAATTTGTGTACCTAATTTTATTAAGATCCGTTAATATTTCTTCGAGTTATGGCTGCCGAAACATAGAAACTTGCTTAGTCATAAAAGGGGCGGTGCCACGCCCACTTTTTAAAATTTGAGGTTTTCCTATTTATTGTTATAAATCCACTTGGGAAATGAAATACCATTGATATAAAGTTCTTTTTTGCAAAGATATAGTTAATTTTATTCGTCCACGACCCTTTTAAAAATTTGTATATAAAATTGGGCGTGGTCCTTAACCGATTTCCTTAATTTTTCTTCAATAGGTTTAACGATTTTTGATTTATGATTAAAAATATTTGAAAAATTGGTTTTATCACAACTGGGCGGTACCACGCCCATTTACATTTTTTTTTTAATTTTTATCAAGAGGCTCAATATCAGTCCACACGTCAAATTTCAACATTCTAGGTGTATTATTTACTAAATAATCAGGATTTTTGTGTTTTCCAAAATGTTATATATATAAAACGCTATGTTCTACAGGTGGAATGTGCAGATTGGCATATAGTGCAGCTGTCGGGGTTGTTTTCAAGGCTGCCGTAATGCTAAGCATTGATAGTCTGCATACCCCCTCTAGTTTTTTGAGGTAGGTTGCTTTTTGTGTAGCTTTCTACCAAACAAGAAGTCCATAGTATAGAATAGGACTTACAATCGCTGTAAAAACCCAATGAGAAAGAGAGGCCGATAAACCCCACGTACACCCCAGCATTCTTTTACATGCATAAAGTGCCGTTGAAGTCTTCTTCACCCTCTCCTCCACGTTCAGCTTCCATGACAGCTTACTGTCTAGGATGATTCCTAGATACTTTTTGCAAGGTTTCTCCTGTAGGGATACACCATATATATAAAAAGTGGGCGTGGTTACCATCCGATTTCGCTCATTTTCAATACCAATCTATTCTGGGTTCAGGTAAGCTCGTGTACCAAATTTGGTGAAGATATCTCAATATTTACTCAAGTTATCGTGTTAACCGGCAGACGGACGGACGGACGGACATGGCTCAATCAAATTTTTTTTCGACACTGATGATTTTGCTATATGGCAGTCTATATCTATCTCGATTCCTTTATACCTGTACAACCAACCGTTATCCAATCAAAGTTAATATACTCTTTGTGGAAAGCACGCTGAGTATAATAATGAGAATGCAAAACTGCATCAAACAAAATTTTGAAACTGCTAATAAAAATCTCGAAATTTTCGTTAAATTTTCTAGAATTCTCGATTTTTACCAAAGCGATTTTTAAACTGATTTGCATAATCTCAATTAAATAAAATAAATAAATGTAAGGCGCGATAACCTCCGAAGAGATCTAAGGCCGAGCTTCTCTTCCAATTTGCGTCGTGCTCCTCTTGATTTTCCCTACAAATTGGCCGGACGGGACCTACATGTTTTATGCCGACTCCGAACGGCATCTGCAAGGCAGATGAGTTTTCACTGAGAGCTTTTCATGACAGAAATACAACCGGAGCGCTTGCCAAACACTGCCGAGGGGCGACCCCGCTTAGAAAAATTTTCTTCTAATTTAAAAACTTTATTTCTAAAATTTTGATATTGCTTTTTCCGGGGTGCGAACCCAGGGCATACGGTGTGGTAGGCGGAGCACGCTACCATCACACCACGGTGGCCGCCAATAATCTCAATTACAAAATCCATAAAAAAATTGCTTCCTAAAATATCGAAAATAAAAAAAGATTTTAAGACGAAATTTGTTAAAAATTGCCGCCGCTGGATTCGTGTTCGAAGCTAATTCTATCATATTCATATCTTTTGTTCCTTTTTTGTGTTTCTAGAAAAATGTTTTCTTTGTATTCTTGTAGCGCTCGTTTAAATCATACCGAGCAGATTCGGCTGCGAATTTTTATTATATGGGTTAAAGAAATGAAAAAACCTGCGCGCATGCGTAATACCTGCAAAATAAGACAAATAAAATGCTTTGTAAAAGTAACGAACATCTGCCATTTGTAACTCAAGCGCAAATAATCGGTCAATGAAATATATAAAAAAACGAATGTAATGCAAATGTAAAGCTTTTCATAATAATTTAAATAAACAACAAAATACATATATTTACGATAATGGGGCACACACATATACGCAGAAAACACCTTTAATATCTCTAAAGATAATTTTCTTTATTAATTTACGCATATAAACAAATTCATTGATGACGAGTATGGCACAAGCCAACAATTGGTTTCCTCAACTTGTTATCTATCAACGGCAGATCCATTGGCACGTTCTCCAAACGGAATGTATTCCACACACAAACACAAACACACCCACCCCCTATACAAACCGAGCTCAGGTACTGGAAGCGCACTTAACTCATACATTTATTTACTTGAGTAAATAGTGGGGAAGAGAAAAATATATTAAAGAAAATTGTTGTAGTTGTAGAAGAAGAAAAGGTGTTTTAATAAGACTACATACATTTTTTTATTAGCACAGCTGCCACTTTTTGTTGTTGTACGGTTGTTATTGTATTTGGTGCGTCAAAGGCTTTGGGGAAGAAATGCTAGAAATATGCAAAAGACAAGCACAGCAATGAATACCAGCAAATAACAACAAAAATAGCTTAGAATTATAGGATATGTAAATATTTCAACACAACAAAAAACAACAAAAAAAAGCAACAATTTCAGTCTAACGAAATTTTACAAAATTTCATTAAGCAGGAAAATAAAAAGGAGGAAGCGCCTTCTTATCGATTTGCAGGTTTGGAATTTATGAAAAATGTATATGTAAGTAAGTGTGTATGAATATGTATGTATGTATATATGTATGTATGTTTATAGTAAGGGTAGGTAGTGTGTTTAATTATACCTTTAAAATAATTGTACAATACTGCTACAAATGAGTGCACTTTGGTGCTGCTCGTGGCTGATGGTTAATTTTTCGTCATTTCATATCGTCATTCTTATGAATGTTGGTGGTTGTTATTCATGAACTTGTGGCACATCTGCCACTTGCGACTGGTAAAGTACAAAATATTGCCGGTGCCGTTTGTTGATGAACGTTGGAGGGCGTAAAATGAGTACGGGTTAGGGAGACAGATGACTGCATTGGCATTTATTGTGTAAATACACCTTGTACTGTTTGGAAATAGGCGAAAGCGATCCTGAAGCAGTTGATGTATTTGAACAGACATGCACATATACATATATCAAAAAATTTAAGCACTAATAATAAGCGTTACCAAGCAAACTTTGAAAGTCCTTAATTAAAGACTTAGATATGAAAGAAGTTTGTATTGTACTCCAAAATTTACATTTATTGTTTTCTAGGAAATATCTGGCTCTTCTAGATTTGATCAACAAAGATAGATTAGTTTAATAATTTGGGAAAATATTTAAACTATGTTATTTAAAAAAATTTTTCCCAAATTATTAAATAAATTATAAGATTAAAAATTGCTTCAAATAAACGTTTTCATACATTTACTTTACTTTTTGTATTTCTTACAAAGTCTTTTCGTAATATACTGAATAGTTTACAAATCGCCTACAAAATAAATATGGCGCCCAACTTTGGGTCCATAAATTGCGGGTGGCAGTTCCTAGCTAAGAGTCTAGTTAATAAGAAAAGCTAGAACGGAAAGAAGTATTAGTTATAAGCCCCCTGGCAGCTTATGAGTCAAGTTGATTGTGAAAACAGAGAAATTTTACATATTCTCTGGAAGCGAAACTAATATTAGAAATCATGCACGAAGCTCTTGCATATTTTCACAGCGATTAGTTGCAGTGGATATTTGCATCGGCAGACTTAGTTTAAACAACGAAAACTGCTAAGGAACATTTGAGGTATACAGGCGGTATGAGCCTCGAAAATAATTTTTTCAGGCAATCTCGCTACCTTAGGATACTTGAAGCCTTGAAATTCTCAATGTAAATCAATATTCCCGACATCCCAGTTGCTAAGGAATTCATTGCCTTGCCGCTGGCGGGTGATTATCTCTTTGGGTCTAACCGAGCATGAACGGGATATGAGCTATTTGAATCCCTTCAAGTCCCCGTAAGACAGTAAAACTGTACTAATTCTTCTTATGAGGAGTAACATAATTCCCGTATTCTAGCCACACTATATTGGCGGAGAGTCGTTGTTACTATTGCAAACTGGTCAGAGCACGGAAAGCCCATGTCGCCTTGTAGTGGAACCGAGGAGCCATTGTTAAACGATGGGTATGCACTGGCCACATGATTTCGTGATCAAGCCGATCCAATTCTATGAAGTATTCGTATAGAAAACATTGCTAACCACTGCTGCAAATATTAAAAGACAACGCTGAAAGACATAATATGGGTCGTTGTTAAGTACAAACTCTGGTCTTGAATTCAGTTTTATTATGTATACCGTGGGAATTGTTAGCTTCGACTTCCTCCCTTGAAACACAAACTTTTGCGCATCTGAACAATCAGATAACTATTAATTCACTGGACTCAATACTTACCAATGCCAAAGATACTCTTGCCTGAACTCGTATCGACTTTGGATTACCTTTTGCCACTTGCAGTCTGCTTTTAGAAAGTTGAGCCTCGAATCAGTTAAACGAGCGCTTCGTCAATAGTGATTGGAGTATAGACGATGGGAATACATGCCACACGGCTCACTAATCTGGGTAGTCTTTGTTGTTTTAGTTGAAAATTGAATGATGAAGTGAAGTCAACCAGTCCTTAGCTGCTCAGCTTTTTTATGGAAGCATCGTAAAGACGACATGTCTTACGCATGTGTCCTTCATACTGTGGCATTATTTCACACATCAAATGTTTGTAGTTCAAAAATGTGTTATTTTTAGCTTCCTCTTTGTATTTGCTTGGAAGCTGTCCAAGGTGAAGTTTCCACTAGATCTAAGCTAATAACTTCATGGCCGCTGTGTGTGTAGATGTCACTGATAGACCACTTTGCACGTCTCAACTGCTCGTTACTAGCAAGCGTGAGATCTAACCTTTTTTATACTCAGTTGAGCAGAGCTCACAGAGTATATTAACTTTGATTGGATAGCGGTTGGTTGTAGAGGTATAAAGGAATAGAGATAGATAGAGACCTCCATATATCAAAATCATTAGAACCGAAAAAAAATTTGATTGAGCCATGTCCGTCCGTCCGTCCGTTAACACGATAACTTGAGTAAATTTTGAGGTATCTTGATGAAATTTGGTATGCAGGTTCCTGAGCACTCATCTCAGGTCTCTATTTAAAATGAACAATATCGGACTATAACCACGCCCACTTTTTCGGTATCGAAAATTTCGAAAAACCGAAAAAGTGCGATAATTCATTACCAAAGACGAATAAAGCACTGAAACTTGGTAGGTGAGTTGAACTTATGACGCAGAATAGAAAACCAGTAAAATTTTGGACAAGGGGCGTGGCACAGCCCACTTTTAAAAGAAGGTAATTTAAAATTTTTGCAAGCTGTAATTTCGCAGTCGTTTAAGATATCATTATGAAATTTGGCAGGAACGTTACTCCTATTACCATATATATGCTTAATAAAAATTAGCAAAATCGGATAACGACCACGCCCACTTTTAAAACAAAATTTTTTTAAAGTCAAATTAAAAAAAAATGTATATCTTTACGGTGTATAAATAAATTATGTCAACATTCAACTCCAATAATGATATGGTGCAAACAAATTCAAAAATTAAAGAAAATTTCAAAATGGGCGTGGCTCCGCCCTTTTTCATTTAATTTGTCTAGGATACTTTTAATGCCATAAGTCGAAGAAAAATTTACCAATCCTTGTAAAATTTGGTAGGAGCTTAGACTCTGGGACGATAACTGTTTTCTGTGAGGCCACGCCAACTTTTTATACACAGTCGACAGCCTGTCCTTCCGCTCGGCCGTTAACACGATAACTTGAGCAAAAATCGATATATCTTTACTAAACTCAGTTCACGTACTTACCTGAACTCACTTTGTATTGGTGTAAAAAATGACCGAAATCCGACTATGACCACGCCCAATTTTTCGATATCGAAAATTACGAAAAATGAAAAAAATGCCATAATTCTATACCAAATACGAAAAAAGGGATGAAACATGGTAATTGGATTGGTTTATTGACGCAAAATATAACTTTAGAAAAAAACTTTGTAAATTGGGTGTGACACCTACTATATTAAGTAGAAGAAAATGAAAAAGTTCTGCAGGGCGAAATCAAAAGCCCTTGGAATTTTGGCAGGAATTCTGTTCGTGGTATTACATATATAAATAAATTAGCGGTACCCGACAGATGATGGTTTGGGCCACCCTGGTCCACATTTTTGTCGATATCTGGAAAAAGCCTTCACATATACAACTACCACCACTCCCTTTTAAAACCCTCATTAATACCTTTAATTTGATACCCATATCGTACAAACACATTCTAGAGTCACCGCTGGTCCACCTTTATGGCGATATCTCGAAAAGGCGTCCACCTAAAGAACTAAGGCCCACTCCCTTTTAAAATACTCATTATCTCCTTTCATTTGATACCCAAATCGTACAAACAAATTCTAGAGTCAGCCCTGGTCCACCTTTATGGCTATATCCCTAAATGGCGTCCACCTATAGAACTATGGCCCACTCCCTCTTAAAATACTCTTTAATACCTTCCATTTGATACACATGTCATACAAACACATTTCAGGGTTACCCTACGTTCATTTTCCTATATGGTGATTTTTCCTTATTTTGTCTCCATAGCTCTCAACTGAGTATATAATGTTAGGTTACACCCGAACTTAGCCTTCTTTACTTGTTTTTATTGGACGTTGGGGTAGCGCACTACCCTCAAATGGCCCAATGAAACCAGGCTAATCCTATTCATGTGTCCGCACCCCGTAAGACCGCCGTTAGGCAAACCGTTACGGGGTGAAAGGCGATTTTGTCGCCACTACTTCGTATGCACAGTTCTCTGTATTACAAGTCACGAAGATTAACCATGAAATAAATGAGAATTTTATATGAAAAGATCTTTATTGAGCAAATCGAAAAACAGGAAGGACAAAAATTAAAAAGCTATTAATTTGTCTTGTCATTGAAAATACTGTCAAAATGTAAATGAGTATATGTTTTGTTGCTACAGTAGATATTCAAGTGTATTTGCTGTATAGAATATTTCAATACTCTGCGCTCCCTTTCAACATGCATCCATTTCGTCATAACTATAAAGGCCATCTTGCTCACAGCAGTCCAACAATCTATTAGACCGCACATTCGGGGAACTAAATTCCTAATGGAAGGCTCCTCTCCAAAAACTCTGTGTACAGAGAGAGTCTTACACCGTGAGAACGAGGGCAATGGTGAAACATTACATTCTAACCTTACCTAACCTATGCTAACCTAACCATACTCTTTTTCCATTCCCACTACCAGTCTCGCTCTTTCTCCATTGCCGTATTGAACCACGAATATAAAATTTTTGGAATATATCGAATATTCTACTTATCTCTATATTTTTCGAGTATTCTACTTATCTCTAAGAAGCTTATTCTACACGTACATATGTATGACATCTGGGAGGTGCCACGACGCTTAAAAATTTCAAAAGAACCTTACTGACGAGTTTCAAAATCAAAATTAAGGTTAAAATATAACAATCAAAGGATACGAGCCTTTTGTTGTTAATCAGTTTCCGATTACGTTTCTAATGAGTTTCAAAAAATCCTGCAACTCTTTATTATTGATAAGAAGATACCGGTTCGAATAACCTTTAATTCTCTCTTATCAGAAAAAGCCTTACTAATGGAATAAAAAGTTATCGACACTAACTCATTTAGCACTCCATTTGTGTCCCTCGAAGATTTGCACCTTTTCAGCATTTCAGTATTTTTTTTTTACAATTTGAAATTACTTATTTTGCTCATATCATAATTTAGTTTCGTAGTAATTCAGCATTAAGAAAATTGCACCTTCGATAATCCACCTTAGTCTTGTAATATATTTTCTAACCCGCATATTTGCCAATTTTAATTATCGCCTAAGACAAGAAGTTACAAGTCTTTGTTCGCTACAACTTAGACTCAGTGGTCTTAACAACTGCCATTAAATAATTTTGTATTAAGAGGAAAAAAAAACAATAAATAAAAATGTTATATTACAGAAAGTACAGTCAGGCTGGCTGGTGGAAGCATTAAATATGCCAAACATATCCTTGCACCTTGCCACCGCCACTTGCCACTTTGCTGTGCTGGTGCATTTGCGCACGTGTGGTACGACTAGCTGCAAAGCTGCTACAAAGTGTAGGAAATGAAATATGAGATAAAAAAATTCATTTAGAATTAATACTTTGCCTCAAATGTACAGCTATTCATTCCGCGAAAGTCTTGGTAGTAAGTAATTGTAGTTGTAGCAATAACTTCGTATGAACATATGTTGCACGTGGCGGTGGCATGCGGGCTCATTAAAAATTGTGGCACGCTTAATGTACCTGTTCGGGAGCAAACCGCTTGTGCTCGTATGGAATATCTAATGCACTTTTCCTGCTGCTCTTTTGTATGTAAAAAAAGGGAGAAAACTCGAAAAAAAAATAAATTAAAAAAGTTTCAACAATTGTCTGCATTAGTATGACAGCCAATGTCACGTACTGCAACAACAAATTGGTGCAAAGTAGACAAATAATAAACAGAAGCATAACAAGTGCGACCAAAATACAGGCAAATAATTTTCGAACTTAAGTCGACGCTGCTGTCAACATGGGCGTGTGCAGAATTAGAGGGAATTGGCCAGTTGCCCCTTGAATACTCTTGAAATTGTTACGAGGCAGACATGTATAGTGTAGTATATATGTTGATTTAGTTACTGTAGAGCCTCTCTCTCTGTATTCTATAAGTCATCTAAATTTCTCCCTTTGCTGGGTCCCTGGGTACATCGGTATTGAAAGGAATGAACTCGCAGATAAGATGGCTAGGAAAGGTTGCGACTTGGACGTAAGTGAGGTGGGCAGCTGCGTCCGACTACCGCTGAGTTATCTCCTGTGGTGAATTGAGGAATATGAGAACAGGACAATGGACTTGCTATGAACCAAAAGGTTGACTGCGAAGTCTCAAGATCCTTATGGCCATGCTTGGATAGGAAAGGCACAAGCTTCTTTCTCAAACTGAACAAATCTGCGGTGAGGGTACTTATGGGTGTCATCACAGGTCATTGTGCTATGGCACCAATGCTCCGACGGTGGCGAATACCAAAAGCTGTCAGGATGAGGAGGAAGAGGAGTCCATCTACCACTTTCTCTGCCGAGGTACGGCGCTTCAAAGAAGAAGGCTTAGATTTCTAGGCTCACGGTTCTTCGACACCCTGGCAGAGGTTGGGAAGGTGGACGTCTCGCTTCTTCTTGTGTTCAGCATGGAAAGCAAGTGGTCCGTTGAGGGCCCCTAGGAGGTAATGGGGTTAAACGAATGTGCAGCCAAATACTCTTTTCTATACGCCAATACTCTTTTCTATATTGCTATTATCGTAAAATATATTGGAAAACATTCAATTTAATTTATTAATGTGTCCGGAAAATCCCAGTGGACTTACTAGCAAGCGAAATGGCCGATCTGTTTAACACTAATAACTAGCGACTACCTGAAGACTCCAAGAAAAGAGCAAGCCCACTAACAATAGCTAAGTGGCAAGAACGGTGTTAGGCCTCGAGTAAAGGGCCTTCACGTTATTTTCGGATGTAGCTCAATGAAATGAGCGGAAGCGCGGCGAACTGAACTACCATTTCACACAGATATTGAGTGAACATGGCAGTTTGAAAGAGTATTTATGGAAGCGTAGGATAAAAGAAGATCCTCTTTGTCCAAGGTGTACCACGGAGTAAGAAAACTTCATGTTCCCCTTGCCCCGTTTTCACTAGAAAAGGCAAGAGTTTTTGGGGAGAAACATGCCACGAGAAATTTAGTATCTCAGATGTGCAACAGGAAGGAATGCTGGACTACAGTGAGCAAAATGGCATTTATTGTCATAACACGCCTGGTGGATGCTGAGAGGGAGCGCAGAAAAATTGACAGGCGAAGAAGTGGCGAGAAAATCGACACTCAGAGCAAATAGCGGGAACCTAGATGCAGGGACAACAGTAGGCTCCTAAAAAATGAGAAATATGGAACACCACACTGAAGTAGTGCGAAAGTGTTACCGCGGTGGGCGACGGTTCCAAAACTGGGGCTGTTTTTTTTTTATTCTACGGACACACGGTAGCGTTACGAAGTGCTCTGGACTTGACCTAATTCCGATACAAAAATCACGTCGCAAGATAGCAAAGTCCCTTCAGTCAAAGATAAACTCCAGGTCAGCGGAAAGCACTCATAATTATGCTTAACTTAGACCGCTTTTCATCGTTTTCTTTTATGATCAAATAAACACATAAAAACCCATCATAAATGCATCCAAGGAACCCTGCAGCGAATCGCACTGGTTCCGAACAAGCGCAGAACTATCACACACCTTTATAAAGCGCTTTTAACTGGTTTAGTCTTATGTCATTACTCCAAATATAAATAGAGCAAATCTTAGCGTGGTTGGGGAAAGTGTGGCTACCAACTCTTCCGCGAGTTCGGAGGCTGTCGTTAAACCTCAAGTACACAATTGTCGCTTTGGTTGCCCGACCCCTTTTTCTGCTTATATGTATATCTTGAAGGTAGTTGCTACTAGCCATTACTGTGAACAGCAAGTACTTTTACCTTTTAATTTTCCCGTATTCATTAAGAATAGCTTACTCTAGACCGAAGTTTGACTACACCACTGTCCTCTGCCACTTTTAATATGCACAACGGCATGCACGTTCAAGCTGGACTTATTTACTTTGAAGTGTCCTCCCTGCACGACACGGAAATATGCCGGACATTGGTGACGGTGTTGGCAGGCGACTGTCGCGCGCCACTGATCATGAAAGCAAACACACATCGACCCACACAAGCGGCATATGTATGTAAATTGAAGCCTGCAACAAATACAACTTTTCACTTAGTTTTTCCTGTCGTTTCTAGCGCGTTTTCAAAACTAAAAAAAAAACAAATACCTCGATCGCAATGCAGCGGACTCGCCGTCCACATGAACGCCCTAAGCTTTGTCACCTTTTGTTTTGTTATTTTGCGCATTCCATCACTATCCTCTATGTTGATTGTAATTTGAATAATTATACACAAAAAATTGAGGTACGTAAGTAGAAAGTGTCTCGCGTCGGTCTTCAGTCAAACATTTTTCCTTGTTACATCTAAAATAACAAACCAATTTTGTACAATGCAAGTAATGAACTCATTGCATAATATGTGCTAGCGTATCCTGACTGAAGGACATGTGTGCATTACCACCGTTTGTTGCACACAAAGTTCATGTCAAGTTGCAAGCAGGTGTGTTGCACTTTAGCTATTTATGAATAATATTTATGTATGTCTATCCCTTGCTCTTACTGAAGTGAAACAAGTGTTGGTCAGATCCTTTACGTTGTTGGTGCTTTCAATACACACTATGGGTATTTGTGGCATATGCATTGAGGAAGCGTTGGTATTATCAGTACTATAAATAGCTACTGTGTAACGAATCAGCTGCCTGTGCTGGTGTACAAATTTCAGTTGAGTTTGAATAAATAAATTTCAGAACTTGTAAAAGAGTTTTTGGAGGGGGGCATGAGTTTTTTTATCGACATACTATGAGCGCTGAGTTTTTTCTCAAATGAAAACCGCACTAAACCTCCAACCGTCAAGTACTAATCCCCCCGGAACTACCGTCACGTTTTATGTCAGTTGAGCACTAGGCTCGACGTCTGCTCTGATCACGTTGTTCGCCTTTCAAGTCGCATGGTGTTCTTGAGATGGGCTTCAGACCTGTTTACGTATAACCTAGTTTACTATTGCCTTATCTATTTAAATATTTCTGTGCTATAACGTAATGGAAGTGCATCTGTATAAGAAAAAGAGAGAATAAAAAATGCACAACGCGGAAACTGGCCCCTCCCCAAAGGAGTGACGAAACATTGCTCCGAATTAATTCAAAGCGAAACCTGTATGGAACATAAATATACAATTTGGATCTATTTTGTTTTGTTGATTTTCAAACAGGGTATATAAATGATGTACGTTGGAACGATTTTCCGTCATCCCTTTTTAAATTTGGTTTCGAGACAAACCGATTTCGGCGTTGTTCCATCATCAGTGTCGATTTTCATTCTGATCTGGTTTTGTCGTTTGTCGTATTTATAGTTCCTATTGTGCTGTGTGTTCACTCAGAACTGAGGGTTGTTTTTACTGATCGATTTGTGTGGCTGACTGAGGCAGGTAAAAGTCAGTAATTTTAGTCGTTTCACCTTCTTTGTGGGTTTGTTGCTTTGTGGTACGTTTATTGTTTTGTATTTATTTGTTCTTGTGTGTTTGTATGTAGTACCTGTGTGATTACTTTGTTTCTTACAAATAAGTTTTAAAGGTTCAAATTTTGTGTCAGAAATGCTGTTTATCTGTTCCTTTATTATTCTATCGACGTATGTTTTCTGTTTATAGATTTCCAAGTTTTCGAGTACGTTCAAACGTCGGCCTTTTGCTTGTATGTGAAGGAGCCTGACTCTTTTATTGATATTTTCTGGGAATCATTCATTTCCGACTATGTGATTTACGGAGTTAAACTCTGGTATAGTGTTTGGATCTACTTTCATAAATTATTTTAATGCACCTTCTCTCTAACGGTCGCTGCTAACCCACATCCAGTGTGCATCGCTATAATGTTCGGTACGAAAGTGCAAGATTTCTATCAAAATCTATGCACTGCATTGTACAGAAAACGTCTTCTAACACTTGTGTTTTGAACGGTACGAGAGGTCTTGTTTCCATTTCCAAATTTCTTATGAAATTTACGTATCCGCTGATTCTGTTAAGGTCCATCTATATGAAAAATATATGTTTTGTCGGCCCTGCTTTTATGACTTTAGTAGTCAAGCTGTCTTTATCAAGGCTTAGTTCTCTAAGGATATAAGTACTTACCAAGTCATCTGTTCACTTGACATAGGAAAAAACCTTGTCTTCAATAAGTTTCAATGTTTCGTTTAGTTTTACTTTAATGGAATGTTTTTGGAAATTTTTCACAATACCTTCTGATAAGTTTATTTTGTACTTTTCCCACAGTCTCAAGGGGGTCAAATATTTCGCCAGTACCAATTATTATCGCCAAGAGCTCCCTTGACTCTAAGGTGAACGGCACAATACAGCATCTTTCCTTGTAGCGTCACAACCACCATCACTTTTCAAAATTCCAATAGCTTCGCACGCATCCTTGAAGGTAGCCTTCTATTGCCCATCAACGATTCGTAAAGTCTGTCCTTATACTCGGATCAATAGCAACTGTGCACAGAAACACTCACACTTGTAAATTAACTGTGTACATTCTAGCTGAGGAATTTGATGGCTTCATGTGGTACGAGAGCCTTTGCCGATGGTATACCTTTATCGACGCTTCCACTCCTTTCGCGACATAATCCATGCGTACTTCAGCGTGGAACTTCAGCGTATAGTAATGATCGCGCAAAGTCGGGGGTCTTTCCGAGATCAAATATAATGTAAAGGTTGTTGTAAGTAGATTTTCTATTCTTTCGCGCATTCAACATACAATCAAAGTTGTTTGAAAAGTATCCTACATTGGTGCCGCAGAAGGTAATTCAGAAATGTTGAATGATTTGGTGGTTGGATATAGGTTATATTCGCCAAAGTCGATACATAATTATAATCCAGCTATATTTTCTTAATCTCATTTGGATTCCTTCTCTTGATTTTGCATTTCAACAAGTTTGTCATCATTATTTTATAGGAATTATTCATTTAAAAGGCAACAACCCTAAAGAATTTTTTTTATACCACAAATAATTACGAGGCGGTTTTTGTTCCCTTTTTGGTGGCCCCTGTGTAGTTTGGTTAAGCAAGTAAGGAAATAGTTTGTTAGCACTGAATAAGTTGACTATTCGAACTTTGGCCAAATTTATGAGGCATCTTCCATCTCGCTAACATTTTTGTTATATTCAAATGCAAAGTTTTAAAACGCTTTTATTTAACTTGACTTAACCGGCCGGCCTGGCTGGCTGGACGGCACGAATTTTGTAATTGGAATTTAAGTCACTTCCCGATAAGCTACAAGGCTGAAACTTGGAATATAGTTCAGAACCCGATGACAATGCAATAATAAGAGAAAGAGGCTCCTATAGGTTGCGCATGGATCGAAATATTTCAAAAAATCCTATTTGGAATCCGATTTGGCTTATATTTGGAACGCATAATATATAAATGAATATAAAGTGACGTATGATGTCCGACTTGGCTCATATTTGGAATAAATATTACATACAGTCTGGTACAAGTGACATCAAAATATTTTGGAGTTCGAGGAGGGACAAGCATACGTGGCGCTGAAGTCTTTGGAAGGATTATGTATTGAGGACTTAGATTGTAACAAATTGTCAGGAAAGAGTCCTTGTAATAATGAGTCACTAAATGAACTAAATAGCATAAATTAACAATCGCATATGATAACAAGTAAGGTTGGTGCTGTCTTCGGCTGTGCCGAAGGCCTGTTCACTTTCTTGATTAACTAGAATCTGAATAAATTTTGCAGTAGTCTAGAGGTGTAGAGATAATGTGCTGGCCAGCTGTAGAAGATATGTGTTATATTAAGAATAGATGTACATACTTAAGCGACTTTTTAGATAAATATAAACAAAATAACTAAAAAAATTTTTTTAAGTTAAACGGTTTTATTGAAAACAATGAAGTAATAATAATACTAAAAACTAGAAAATAATTAGGTAGGCCCTAGGTACTAGTCTCCACACTCCTCATCAATCTAGGGCGTTGATCAGACAATTAAATAAATGCGTTGGACGCGCCAAGTTTCGATTGATAGTCGTAAGTAAGACCAACTGAACCTTAATCGGGTTATGCTGCGCCTTACGTTTTTAGAAATTTCACGCGCCAAACGCTTTCATTTAATTGTCTGATCAACGCCCTAGATTGATGAGGAGTGTGGGGACTAATACCTAGGACCTACCTAATAATTTTCTAGCTTTTAGTATTACTATTACTTCATGTAAGTATTGTTTTCAATAAAACCTTCTAACTAAAAATTTTTTTCTTAATTATTTAATTTCATAAATTAGGTTAGGTTGAACTGGCCGGTCAACAAAAACTTCACAACAACAAGCAACTTTCTCATTCTAATGTTGTAGGGTTTGCACTTTTTATTAGATATTTTGCAGCTTTAACTGCTTGAGAGATTATATCCAACTCACTGTCTCCTTTTAATTTTACCCAAACGGATTGGAACATCTACCATCGGTTCATCGATTGCTGCACCCTCCTTTGCCAACTTATTAATTCAGCCTTTTCGTATTACTTCGTTTTTTTACAGCCGGGAACCCAGCATATATTTCTGGCTTTTGCTAAGCAAACAGAAAAAATATTGTTGCGAATTTTGGGGAATTCCTGATAATTAGGCACCTTCCGCTAGCGTTCGAATCGCTGAACTGTCGAATAAATAGCTCCAATATTCAGTATTGCTAATTGGTCTTTATTTAGACTACTTTGGGAGTAGTACAATTATACTTCAATATAACGTACTTCACAATAACACTTATACTTCACAACAAATAGCGTGTTTAAAATCAAACTGATTAGTTATTCCTCAGTTTGCGCTGCTTTTAGACTCTTTGTTACTTCGTTCGCATATCTCTCCTAAGGTCTAGACTTTTTACCGCAGATGGAACAGTTGTATCGCGTACTTGGTTAAGTAGCTATATGCATGAGTAAGAGCTTCATCTGTATGTGAGATAATTTCTTTGCTTTAAGCTGCTGGTTATGTTTGTGGAATTTTCTTCGTTGCCTTGCACATAATTGTGGCTGCTTGCCGTTTTTGTTGTTGTGATTATTTACTAACAGCATAGTGATGTCAACATTCGCCACAATATGAACAGAGAAATGGCACATCGAAAAGCACTTACATATGTAACACAAATAAATATGGTAGCTAAAGAAACGTCAGCGAACCAAATGAATACAACTGGTCTCAGCATTGCACTTTAATTCTAGCTCAGCCAGCAGATGGAGTAGTCAACGCAAACCCAAATAAAGTCACGGCTTAAGGACACATCCTGGATTGAAAAGAATCTTAGTAAACACATGTTCTACGTTTCATTGCATTTGAAATACCCACAGCAATAGTTCAATGAACTTCCTGACAGGATATTAAAATACAAAAGTAGAAGTAGAGCGTACAAGAGCAAGTAACCTTCAAGACAAAATTTATTAACATAAAAGCAAGCGCAATAAAAATCACTGCACAACAAACCAAAATATGTAGAATGGGAACAGGTGTGCCCGTCCTTTGAAAACGTGAAATAGTGCAATGGAATTTTAATTTGTGCCGGGTGTTTTTTTTTTTTTTTTCATTCTCACTGCAGCAGCAGCAACAACGGCTTCACAAAGAGCATTGCACTTGCTCTTCACCACATCGATTTGCAGTCGTTCCTGACGTCGTTACACCCACACAAAAACAACGACGACACTCAATAGTAGAGCACGCGTAAATGAACTCAAAATGCATACAAATTCGAGCACATCTGTGAGATTTAAGCGCAATGATTTTATTTGAATTCAAGGGCTATTGAATTAAAGTGTACATTTTGTGAATCAGTGCTAAAGAATTGTGGCATACCAGAATATTTGAATGGGTATAGCTGTCAGCGACTTGTTTTGAAAAGTAATGTACGCGCGCTTGCTTCTGGGCTATAACCCCAAGGAGATTAAGTAAATTTTTGGTAGAGAAGTAGATTTTGTGCTTGTTCCTATAGAATTGTATTTGTAGCGTATTTAAATGCGACTGGCGTACAATGCTTTATTCAAATTTACTATTTTTTGTTTGCGCATTCAAAAAAAGGTGTTTTCTTTGGCTTAAAAGCGTGCGCATGCGCTTTAAAAAAAAAAAAACGAAAACACTTTAAGGAATTTCCGGTGCTGCATCTGAAACGAATGAAATTAGAAATTCATTCAAATACCTAAAGTTTTAAACGCTTATGAGTTCAGTGACTGGCTGGCGTATGGCAATGGCGCGCATGCGCAGGAAGCAAATACATTTAAAAATACAATTATATCTAGATACATATTCATATCCCGACATGTTTTGAGGAAACAATAGGAGCTAACGTATTTTAAGTACCTACTACATTGATTTTTTTAATGCGAGCGAGAACATTATCGCTGCTGGATCTTGCTACCAATAGCGGACTTCAAAGATTGCCGCGCTTTAACAAAAGAAAAAAATTTAATGAATCAATGAAAAAAAGAAACAAATAAATAAATAAATCAATTGAATATTCGAATAGTGATTTTATCCGCTCATTACATTTAAATGTTTGTTATTACAGTTAGCGTCTTGCGTGCTGGCTGGTGCGTCATTGCGTGAGGCTTAGTGCATTTGGCATTTAATTGATGTGTCCCTCGTTCTATAAATGACTGATTGGCTCAAACAAGCGCCATATTGTTTCAAAAGTTATAGATAATATTTTTGTATTTTGTTTATGTATGTACGTATATATGTACATATGTATTTATACAAACAGGCATTATGAACACGACTTCCAATAAAACGCGGCGCGTGCCTTTAATATCCATCCCCTAGTTTGTTAAATAGGATTTCCGTTAAAAATAAAATTTTGAAATTTGATTAACAACAACCTAATATATTTCACTTACTTCTCCTCTCGCTCATTTAAACAAGAAAAAAATATGACCCACTCGAATATTTCCTTTTCGTCGTCCTTATTAATATTTATTTCTATGCACCGCCGCGTCGCTTGAGGTGCTGCATTTGTATTCACTTGTGCTTTACTTGCAACAGGCAACAATTCAAATAGGTACATGAATAACAGACTCGTCATAAAGGACATGTGTGCCACTTAAAAGTATTGCTCATTTTTTGTTGCTCTCGTGTACGCTTTTATTTATGAAAAAAAAACGAACGCTTGGTATTAATGACTAAGGACCGGTTTTCCAGTAGTTCGTTAAGCTAATATTAAATTAAGTTTATTGCAACTCTGGTCAAATTTAAACTCCAGTTAAACCACTGAGCAGTTTTTCAGCAACACTTTAATACTGTTTTCACACAGAAACTTAATGATCTCATTTCACCTTCTAATGAAATCGTAAATTTTTTGCTTTCACACAGAAGTAGTTGCTCGATTAGTATGAAGGAAGAAATGTCAAGCGAATAAAATGACAATGCTATATGACAGACAATGACATTTACTTTGACAAATGACATTTTTAAGCACTGAACACACCAAAGTTTTAGAAGAAGAACGTGGCCAACAGAGTTGCATTGGGTTTTTGATTTCTTTAGGCATTCGATTAGTCCCTAATGAAATAATTATAGATTCGAATTTTGTAGGGAAGATTGAGCTAAATAAGCGCCTTAATGTAGAAAACTGCCTTTATTATTCAATAAGCCGTGTGTGTGAAAATAGTATAAGGCCGCCTTTGGGGTATGCTTTTTTGTGCGGCAACATATGTAGGTTTTTAACACGCTTTTATTAGCTTGGCATGTATCTATGTAACGGAATCTTTGAGCTTAATTTTCACCGGTTTCTAGAAGCCTGATTAATTTGAATTTGCATACGTATCAAGGACCGCTGACAATGCATTAACGTGATGGTGTGGTGACATAAGGTCAACGGCCATAAGTTCAATTGGCCTTATTACCACTTTGAATGGCCATAAGTTTGATTGAAACTTTGCACACGTATCAAGGCTCTATGGCAATGCATTAATGTGATGGTGTGGTGACATAAGGTAAACGGACATAAGGTCAATTGGCCTTATTACCACTTTGAATGGCCATAAGTTTGATTGAAACTTTGCACACGTATCAAGGCTCGATGACAATGCATTAATGTGATGGTGTGGTGACATAAGATCAACGGCCATAAGGTCAATTGACCTTATTACCACTTTGAATGGCCATAAGTTTGATTGAAACTTTGCACACGTATCAAGGCTCGATGACAATGCAATAATGTGATGGTGGGGTGACATAAGGTAAACGGACATAAGGTCAATTGGCCTTATTACCACTTTGAATGGCCAAAAGTTTGATTGAAACTTTGCACACGTATCAAGGCTCGATGGCAATGCATTAATGTGATAGTGTGGTGACATAAGGTCACCGGCCATAAGGTCAATTTGCCTTATTACCACTTTGAATGGCCATACGTTTGATTGAAATTTTGCACACGTATCAAGGCTCGTTGACAATGCAATAATGTGATTAAGTTATAAATAAAATTTAATTTAATTTTTCGGGATCCTGCCATCTTCGCTGCTCTCTTCTATAATGCCAATGATCTGCCGACCCTTGGTATTTTCGGCCAAAGACCGCGTCCAGCCTCCCTGCGTCTTGGCCCTTTTCGGTACCGTGGGGTTGGATTCATCCATGGACCGCTGGCGTTTCGAGGTTTCGTCACTCTCGACTAAAACTTTTAAAATTACTTGAACTAAAAAATTAAAAATAAATAATAGTTTAAAAAAACTAAACAAAACACACTTTTATAGCTTACGGAACTAAAAAAGAGAAAATAATTTTCAATTAAAAAGAGTTTATATAGCAGTAGTAGAAAGTCAAACAATCATTTATTGTTAATCACCTCAAAATAAAATTATAATAAAATTTAAGTTATTAACAGAATAATTTAATTCACAGTAAAAAGCGTGGGTACTTGATATTGAATGTTACAATCATTCCATTGGTAACTATCTGAGAGGAAAGATACGAGATGTAGTCAAATGCACCCCGCACTTTTTAATCTGAATTAAATTATTCTGTTAATAACTTAAATTTTATTATAATTTTATTTTGAGGTGATTAACAATAAATGATTGTTTGACTTTCTACTACTGCTATATAAACTCTTTTTAATTGAAAATTATTTTCTCTTTTTTAATTCCGTAAGCTATAAAAGCGTGTTTTGTTTAGTTTTTTTAAACTATTATTTATTACTATCTAGATAATTTGTAGATACGGAAACAGCTGGATTTTGTTTGAGAAATTTTGTAAAAATTAAAAGTTTTCGAGTTGATCTCTAACGTCATTAATATTTTCCAATTATCATTCAAATTTCGAGAGATTTTGAGAAATCTGCAGTTCTCAAATGAATATTAAATATATTTACTGTTACGAAATTTTACAATTTCGGCGAAATTGATTGTTGCAACGAGAAAAAATGCCAATGTTGGAGCGCTAGGACTCCTGCATATTCATGTCGAAAATTTGTCTATTTTCACACGAATTTTGTATGTGCTCGTTTATTACGCTTATTTTGAGTATCGCTTAAAAATAAAATTTCGTGGTTTTTTACTGATGGGTAATATCACAACACATTTTCCCAGTTTCTGAACTGTTAAGGGATATAAGAAATATTTGCCACCCTTTTAATAAATAGGCACCGTTGTCAGGATGTATAAGTATTAAGCTGGGTTGATTTGTATGGAGGAAAATTAACCCATATCGCGCCATCGATTTTTCGATAGGTTTTGGGCTCAGGAAAAAAAGTTCGGATACCCAAAAAAAAATTTTCGAGCCTGCAAAATTTGAGGTTTTTACTTTTTTCTTTGATTTTTAAGGTTTTATTTATGACCTACTTAAAAATGTTTCATTTGATTTTAAAATTTTCATGTATACCCTGTCCGACTCAAAATTGTCCGCTAAAAACTTTGGCGATAACAGTTTTTTGAAAAAAAAAAATATTTTTTTTTGTTTTAAGGAGTGTTTTGGTGAAAAAATTTATTTTTCGCCATTTTTTTAAGGGTTTCTTCAGAAACGTGCAAAAGTGTTGCCGATGAAAACGAATTTGTCTCATAGTTCCTATCCCACTTATAATTATTCGATAAAAACGTTGGCATTAACAGTTAAAAAAAAATTTTTTTTTTTTGGTTTTTAGGACTTGTTTTGGTCGAAATCGATTTTTTTTCATTTTCAAGGCTCCAAATCATTTTTTATGTATATGTTTCCGTTAGATCCTCCAATTAAATAAAAATAAATGTAAGGCGCTATAACCTCCGAAGAGATCTAAGGCCGAGCTTCTCTTGAGCTTGAGGTGGACTTGAAAAAGATTTCCAGGGTGGTACCACCAAAACCAATAGCTGTTTTTTGTGAGAAATAATAGCAGTAATGAAGCCTAATTAATTAAAAATAAAATATAAATATTTTAATTTATTTTCGTGAAAATACTATACTATCTTACATTTGAGTCCAGTTAGAGAACCACATGTTGGAAAATAAATTTTATTAACTTAAGTAATAGCATTAAAAAATTCCCTCTTTTGCAGGGTATGCTATGATTCTCAAATTGAGCCATTGTTTCGAAGCAACTCTTGAGATTTTAGAAGTATTCCTAGTTATCAACATGAGCTCTACTGGTAGATACTCAAGCTCACATACTTGTTGGATATATTCGACTATATTTCGACGAATGCAATTAACTGATAGTTTAACCAGGGCCACATCCTTCGCTTAGGCTCAGCTTAAACTTCAGCTAAAGTAGACTGGCAAACGGCAGAATAAGTTTAGGCATAGTTTAACTGACAAACTGAGTTGAACTTGGACTGAAAAACCGGGCCTAAGAAGAGCAGTTCTCTTTAGGCAGAATGCAAAAGCACACAATGAAAATGTCAACTCCAACTAGCGGTTATACATAACGCCGGCTCGTTAAGATGCTTTTTAATTTCTACCCAAATAGTGAGTTCGTATTGCTTGTGAATGATAACAGAAAAATTGTTTAAGATATAGAGAAAAGGGCATTGCTTCCCTATCTGATCAACCGTCAGTGTAGCCAAAACATAAGTGGATTGCGTGCAAATATGTACCTCTCGTATTGTGAGACCATATTGAGGATCTCTAGTTGAAAGCCCTCGGTTTAAAGCCACTGGTACTTTAAGGGCCGGTGCTAACATCACTAGTTAATGGTAACTGACACTTTAATTGAAAGATGGTAAAAATTATCCTTATGGGAGTGTATTTTTTCCACAACTTTAACTTTGATGTGCTAAGGATGGAAGTCCAAACGTCGCAGTTCCTAAGTATGACCTTAAACAAGCTGTCATTCATTCATTAAGTTACATAAACAAATAATTTGTTTGAATTACTTAAGCTACTTAAGCACACTATATTTGTACCACGGTGTACTTTATTTTATGTTTCTAGTATAAAAACCTGTTGTCGTTGCAATAAAATTAGTGCTTATATCGAATTTATAGAGTTTTTAACTGAAAAAGTATGTTGTTTTCTTTTGATCTAAATTGTCCAATTGCATTTTGTAGAGTGAAAAATGAATTTTCAGTGGGGAGCACAACGGAGTTCAAGTTTCAAGTGCTTCGTGCCTTAATTACTGCATAGGAATGAAAGCAACAAAGCAAATAAAAATTTTTTTATTTTTTATATTATGTTCAGTTGTAAACAAAACGATCACTAACACAAAAAAATTAAACAAGAAATTCTATCAAAAAGCAATTAAATTCAAAACAGTTCGTATGTACCAAATTTTGCACCTTCGAGAAAATTTCACGTTAGAGCTAATGATTAGTGTTTAGTCCACTGCCCTTTAATGCGCATGGCACTTTGTGCACAGTTTGGAATACTTTCCACCAAGTTCTGTATTATTTCATTTGAATTATCATTTCACTCCCTTTTTACCCCCTGCCAAAGCTACTCAAATTTGTTGAGATGGATCGGTATTGTCCTACCCGTCTTTTCACATTCGGATTGAGTTCGATACTTTACGCTGACCACTCTATCAATAAGGTTTTTCGCTCCGAAAGCCATTCCTTCACGATTTTGGGCATTATCTTTGGATAGCCATCCTGCTGAAATATGAGTTTTTCGTCAGGATAGGCACTCCTGTCCACAAAGTCAGGTAAATGGGTCTGGAATATATACAATGTGTGATAGATTTTTTGCAGTGGTGCAGCATGCCACCATGTGAAGCAACACCATACCATGAAGAGTCCACCATCGTGCTTCACTATTTCTTTGACATGGCTCCCTTGAATGGTCTCCCCAGGTTAGATGTATCAAAGTTTAATCGTTTCCAGTCTGATGGTAAGCAATATTGATGGCTCTGCCATTTCAATAACTCTATGGTATTTAACTACATTTTACTGATATTCTACCAACAACACCGTTTCAAGTGCACAGTTGGGTATGTAATATGAACTTAAACTTTCTTACTTCTTTTTTATATACATAGTTTAAGTGAATTGCGATACATAAATGTTATGCCCTTATTCACTGCAAAGGGTTTCCGGCATTATAGTCTATTAATGCATGGGCGCATTTACTCGTCCTCTTCTTTAATCAACTATCAACCAACCAGAAGAAACATCTCCCACATCATCGTGGGATTATTCTTAAAACTATAACAAATACCTTATTATCATATCGCGTAATTATGCATGACCTAAACCCACATCATCAACTACAATCAACTATACAAACATACATAAGTACCAAATCTTAATCTCCATTAAATCCGTTTTTTATTAAACGAAAGTTTCCTCTTTAATACTTAAATGAATTAATATCGCAATTTTGTACGTAATAAATACCAAATTATATTAATGTATGTATAAACTAGAATTGCATTCAATCATGATTACAGATAAATTAAACTTTTTTAATTTCACATAGAGGGTAAATGAAATAGCTAGTCCAGTTTTCTACATTAAAGCTTCTATTGAACTCAATCTTCCAAACAAAAAACAAATTCTTAATTACTGCTTTATTGAAAGCCTAAAGCCCAGAGACATTCAACTTGTGCGTAGTTTTGGCTATCGGCGTTGAGTTAACAGTTGACTTTGAACGCACACGCCTTGATGGGCATGTTTTCAATCCACCGGCAAAGTAACGGCGACGCCAAGGTAAGGAACAAGGATTTCGAATATCTACACTTTGCTCACGTTGTTACCTCCTTTCTTTTTAGCCTTTGAATTTTGCTAGGACAAATCTAAATTTGAAACTTCCTTTGCATTTGATGTGGCAGGAAAACTTTCAACGTGCGTTCTTTCAGAGTGTAGGTAGGTAGGTATAATGGCTGTGACCCTTGTCGCCCAAGTAGCTAATGTTGTTGTTATTGTTGTAGCGATAAGGTTGCTCCCCGAACTCTTTGGGGGTGTTATCGATGTGATGGTCCTTTGCCGGATACAGATCCGGTACATTCCGGTAACACATTAAGGCGCTAGCCCGAACATCTCGCGAACGATTTATATGGCCACATTAAACCTTCAGGCCATCCCTCCTTCCCCACCACCAAGTTCGAGTCGCCAGAGCTTCGTGTGCTAATGAACCAGGATTCGCAGCGGAGAGGTGAGGTTAACAATTGGGTTTGGAGAAGCTATATATTGCGCTGGCAACCTGAAGGGTTGCGCTACACAGACCCTTGAATCTGGTATTTTAGTCGCCTCTTACGACAGACATACCTACCGCAGGTATATTCTGACCCCCTGACCCGCTGGGTGACCCAAGTAGCTAATGAAAAGCCCTTCTGATGTCATAAAACTCGTCTAAACCTACTGAGTACTACATGGATATGTTTTACAACCAGCCCCAGTTGTTTATAAAATCAAGAATTTTGCCATCCCTATTTCCGCTTATCTTCCTAGATCTTCCAAAAAAGGGCTCCCGAATGATCTTAAACGGGTTCTAGCTAGAGCAGGGCATTTACACAGAAAGTGCTCGAAATTTTTCATCTATGTTCTTACAACTTCTGCAGTGGTCATTATTCGGAATTCTCATCTTTTTCGCATGCGTGTCTAAAGCCCAGTGTCCAGTGCAGACCGCTATAAGTCTACGGATATCGGCCCTAGATCTCCCCAGCGGATACCTTATTTTCCTTTCGTTGTAGTCCGGCCAAATGGCTTTTGAAATCGCACAACCCGCGGTGCTCTTCCATTTTTGTTGGGCTTTGGTCACAAAAATCTCGAATATCTCCCTTGGCCACCCCCAGGGTTATACCTACTTCTACACTGGTTATTCCCTCACCCCCCTCTGCTGAGCCCCTACGTGCCAATTCCTCAGCCATATCATTTCCCTCGATTCCGCTATGTCTCGGAACCCAGGTAATGGATATTTCCAGAGTCGGTCAGCGCCGATAAGAGTTGTTTGCATGACCCTACCAGCTTTGAGCTAGTATATGGTGCAGCTAACGCCTACCTACCGACCTCTTTCTAATAATCACAAATTATCAATCGGATTGAGTTCGAGACTTTACGCTGGCCACTCTATCAATAAGGTTTTTCGCTCCGACAGCCATTCCTTCACGATTTTGGGCATTATCCTTGGGTTGCCTTCCTGCTGAAATATAACTGTTTCGTCAGGATAGGCACTCCTGTCCACAAAATCAGGCCAGCGCCAAAACGACGCAAAAGCTTCAAAATGGGTTTGGGCCTTAATGGATTCAAAAATCAATTACGTTTTTTGATGGCTCGGATTTCTTTGTCAATTTAATAAATGAGAATCGTAAATAAAATTAAAGCACCGTTGCATTTGCAGCAAAAGATAATATGGCTTTTTCAAAAATTGGTATATATTTGGTTAGGTGAAACATATATGAATAGTTGGGCATGCATTTTATTTGGATTGTTTTTAAGGTTAAGGAGGAAATGGCTGCTATCCATTTTAACTATTTTTTACTAAAAGCGCAATATTTTTTTTCGCGTGTGGCCAGAGAATAGAAGAGAGGTTTGTTTTTTGCTCGCGGTTCATAAATTGAAGTGTCATGAATGGCTCGTTTTTGTTCCACAACAACTTTTCTTTTAAATGTGTCTACAAAAAATGAGACTTCATATTAATATTCATTTTTAAATCTAGCTAATAGAGAAAATATAAGCAGCAAGTTAAGCAAAAATTTTAAAATATGTAAATAATGCAATGTACCGGTCGTCTACAAAAATGTTTGAAAAACACCAAAGAGGATAAATTATAATAAGAGTCACCAGTTTCTACGAGTGGCGAATAACTCGCTGGAAATCAAAAAATTGATGTGGAATATTTTCCATGAGGGAGTTTTTTTTAATTGTCTCCCATTTATCCATGCGGTGTAGGCACTTTATGCAACTGTGAGTTTTGGAAAGATAATTTATTAAGCTATTGCATAGATTTTATCGCGGGCTTGGCGACTAAATCAAAAAAAACCGTAACGGATATTTTTCAAAAAAGATCCGAAAAGGCTCGAAAAGGTTCGTAAAGGTTCGGTGTTAGCAACAGGCCAAATACATAAAATTGGATCTCTATCATAAACAGCGGTGGGCACCACTACATTTACATGGTTACCAAATTGAGAATGTGTTAGTAAACACAAACGCGTAGCGAGCACGAAAGCAAAATCACTTAATTATTTAGTTTGATTTCAATGCTTGAACGGTGAACACGTGTCACACGCACTCTTTGGTACTCTTTTTTAAGCGCGCGTGCGACACTTCATGAAGTAGCCATTGTGTTATCGTTTATCGTATACATATATGGTCGCTTACAAGCCAACCTAATAAAACCGCATTGCGTTTTTTTAGTGCACGCAAACAACCGGCGTTTTTTGCCCGAACCCAAATAAACATGCGTTGCGACAATGTAAAGCGTATGTGCAAGCGTCACGCAGAACAAATGTTGGAAATCGAGTTAGGTTTTCACGCAGCAAATTCAATTTTAGTTGCTCTCATACAAGTTGTATGTGCATGAGACATTTTTGACAGAAAATGACTTGCGTGCGTTTCTATTAGGTTGGCTTGTTAGCAGGTGCTAAGCTCACGCCCACCCCGGATCATAAAGTTAAAGTTAAAGTTAGAGTTAAAGTTAAAGTTAAAATTAGAGTTAAAGTTAGAGGTAAAGTTAAAGTTAAAGTGAATATTAAGGTTAAAGCGAAAGTTAAAGTTAAAAATAAAGTTAAAGTTAAAGTGAAAGTTAAAGTTAAAGTTAAGGTTAAAGTTAAAGTAAAGTGAATGTTAAAGTTAAAGCGAAAGTTAAAGTTAAAGTTAAAGTTAAAGTTAAAGTTAAGGTTAAAGTTAAAGTTAAAGCTAAAGTTAAAGTCAAAGTTAAAGTTAAGTTAAAAATAAAGTTAAAGTTAAAGTTAAGGTTAAAGTTAAAGTTAAAGTGAACGTTAAAGTTAAAGCGAAAGTTAAAGTTAAAGTTAAAAATAAAGTTAAAGTTTAAGTTAAAGTGAAAGTTAAAGTTAAGGTTAAAGTTAAAGTTAAAGCTAAAGTTAAAGTCAAAGTTAAAGTTAAGGTTAAAGTTAAAGTTAAAGCTAAGGTTAAAGTTGAAGTTAAAGTTGAAGTTAAAGTTAAAGTTAAAGTTAAAGTTAAAGTGAATGTTAAAGTTAAAGTTAAAAACAAAGTTAAAGTTAAAGTGAATGTCAAAGTTAAAGTGAAAGTTAAAGTTAAAGTTAAAAATAAATTTAAAGTTAAAGTGAAAGTTAAATATTAACTTCTCATTTATTCAATAAAAGTAAAAAATTTGTTTTCTTATCGGTCACCACGCTTAAAAAGATTAACTTGAATTAATACCAAAGACAAAACTTGAATTAATATCAAAGAAAACAAAATGTTGCATAAATATTATAATTGATAAGTTGATAATATGCAATAGCTTTACCGCGGCAGTCCCCGAGTACCACACGTCCTTTTTTTATTAATTAAATACAATCGGAAATATAAACACAAATACCCCACGAAAATGTATAGAGACATTTTATGCACATCTCGCCAAAAAAAAACCATCGACTACCTCATCGAGCAAATGGCTGGGAGTAGCAGACTGACGTCTCTTGTTTTAATTTATCCCCTTTGAAAACACTTTTGAGCAAATAATTTAAGTAATCGAACAGCGATTTAACATATGCATGATCTAGGCTGTTTACTATTGTGAAAATTTTTTCAAACATTCGTCACTAAGGTCAATAATGTGAATAAGTTTGGATTGAATTTTATTTTGAAAGAAAATGTTTTCGGAACGAATAGCTGCTTCCATATATTTTATTAAGAAATATTCAAACAATGTTTTGGAATGATCCTCAAAATATTCTATATTTATTATACTTAAACAAATAAATCATCGTCGTTCAATTTTGCAAATTCCCCTTTGTGTTTTGGGTATCTAATGAACAAAGAAATTTTTCGGGAAAACTAAAATTGTCAAACTTATAAATTGTATGAAAAAAGTCACGGGTGGAAAAGTGATTTAAACTAGTCAGCGAATTTTTTACAAAACAATTACATATATGTAATTTGTTGTAATTAGAAACTAAATATTTAAAATATTGTTATTATTTAGTCAAAACAGTTTTAATTATACACCAAATGTTTTGTTGTTCAACCCTCAGCTACCAGCATTTACAGCCAATCGATTTAAAGCTTATCAAGCCCAAATTGTTTATGTATCTTTGGGACAAAATCGTCCCAGCGTGCTTGAAAAAAATTGCCCGCCACCAACTCCATATTATATTTCTTGGTGAAATTCATTGTAGAAAAGTTGTCATGACCTTCCACATCGGTATTTACCAAGACTGGCTCATCGTACATTTGTTTGCCGGGTTGTTTGTAGACCAAAAAAACATAGCGGAATAAACCACCTAGCTTAGGAGGCATGGGTCCGCTATAAGGATCTATTATATCACCTTTGTTTATATCTCCGTCTGGAATATTTACAACCAACCAATGCAGGAATTCAGCTAGAAATGGATTTTTACGTGATGGTGCATCAGGATTAATCATTATAACTGTATAATATGAGCTTGGTTCAACGGCCCATTCAAGTTTCGGTATATCTTTGGTTTGAGTTGGTGTGAATTCTTCGCCATTGGCGACTATTAAACCGTTTTCGTACTCGATCTGAAATTTAAAGAAATTGTAAAATGTGTATGTATGTCGAAATGTGTGTATATCAGTTGTATTCTATTAGTAATTTATCTCAGGGATTCAATTCAATTATTATTTAAAATTTTCAAACTGAAAACGTTGCCCGAGCTCAATTTTTTTTTTTCGATGTAGCTTTGTAATAGTTTTTAAACAAAAATACAAATATTTTTTTGAATAATAATTACCATTGTATTCAAAACAAGCGTAATATCTTATCCGTCAACTGCCTGACGGGATGTTCAATATAGAGGTCGGCTATCTTCAGCGGCTGATACTAAGAGATACAGGTTAAGATCACGATTGTCACTTTAAAAATCAGGTGATCCATTCTATTTGTAATTATGAAGTCTTTGCAGAAGATGTCAAAATTGTCTTATCCACAATGATTATCACTGTCGTCGTCTCATCCTGTATATCTTTCTATCACCCGTTAAAGATAGCCGACCGTATGCATCGCCATATTGAACATCCTGCCAAAATGCTGTCAAAACGCTAAAAGGTAGCCATCTTGAACATCCTGTCAGGCAGTTAACAGATAAAATATCATACTTGTTTCGTCCAAAATGATGACAATTATAAGTCGATGTTTATTTTTTTCGTTGGCAATAGGAAAATAATTTGAGCTTTTCTTATTTTCATAATAGTATGGCAAGGTAAAGTTGTTGCGGCATCAAACTTTAACAAGATCTGAGCATACTTTCAAGTACTGCATAATCTAGGCCAATGTTATTTGCCAACCGAAATATTGCGATTTTTCTTTCAATGAGAAAAAGTGTTAGCTCCATAACTTAAGTACACTCCGCACATCAGTTTGAGAACCTTCTGTCATTCGCTGCACTTTGTCATTAATTTTCGTTCATTGTTCGTGTCAGCCTCTAAATCATGCTCATTTGGAAAAATAGTGTGACGAAGATTAGTTACACTAAGTTATACTTACATCACTAGTCTGATGCTAAGTAAATGAAGCCACAACAACAATAAAGCAGGCAGTCACTTGTATCTACATAAACGAATCAATCATTATGTCTACACATATGTACATACGAGCAGCGGAGAAGAGACGCACAAACACATTCATATATCTTATCTGAGATGCTCACAAAAGAAGGCAATAATTTGTGCAAGTATTACTCACGTATACACGCGCATATGAGAAGCTATAAACGTTGTTGTGACTGGTGATTTTTGAACTAACTAATAAGTTTTAGAATAGAAAAGCCTAGAAGTATGCAACGAGGAAACCAGACAGTATAAAAGGCAGCAGCAGTAGAGGCACGACAATCAGTTTGATTTAAGACGCTATCTGGCGAGTAATAGAAGTGTTATTGTGAAGTACTTTAATAAAGACCATTTTGCATTATTGAAAAGTGGAGTTATTTATTCAACAGTTTAGTGATACGAACGTTAGCAGAAGGTTGCAAATAAGAGGAATTGCACTAAATTCGTTACAATTGGTGTCAGAAGAGGAATTGTTGAATAAATTCCGAAGACTTCGAATAAAACTTGGATATGGCAAAGTGGAGTGAATTGAAGATCCAGCAACTGAAGAAGGAGTTGGAGAGCTGTGGATTAAATACAACCGGCAATAAACTCCAACTTCTGGCACGACTACGAAAGTCAATGGAATTAGAGGGAATTAACGCGGAAGAGTATGTCTTTCCTCTTGGTGATGAGGAGACAACAAAAATTGAAGAGAAAAATTAGACATCGCATACAGTTACGAGCACAAACTTAAGCATGATTTTGGCTGCAATATCTGCACAAACATCGACAGTAACATCCAAGTTGGAAGCACAGGAGGCACGCATTTCAGAAATGTCGTCGCAAATGTCATCCCAACTGGAATCGCAAAAGACAGATGTAACCTCTCAACTGGCATCTCAACTGGAATCACAAGAGAAACGTATAGCATCTCAACTGGAATCGCAGGAGAACCGTATAACATCGAAGATTGAAGCACAAGAGGCACGAATATCCGAAATGTAGGCACAAATTTCAGCGCAGATCTCTGCACAACTGGAAGAGGAAGAAGGCCGTATTTTGCAACTCGAGAACAAAATTGATACCGAGATTGAAACGTTGCGAGGTCATATACAGGAGTTGCAACCAAAACGCCCAGTTTCTTCAGGAAGCAATACGAAGGTAAAAACTCCATCTTTTGATGGCTCTGTTCCTTTCCAGGTGTTTAAGATTCAGTTTGAGAAGACCGCAGCAGTGAACAACTGGAGTGCTGAAGATAAAGTTGCTGCACTATTCGTGGAATTGAAAGGTTCTGCTGCTGAAATCCTACAGACTATTCCCGAGGGGGAGCGGAACAACTACGAAACATTGATGAGCGCTCTAGAAAGGCGATACGGAAGCGAACACAGGAAGCAGATATATCAAATTGAGTTGCAAAATCGCTATCAAAAAGCGAATGAGACTTTGCAGGAGTTTGCGTCGGATGTCGAAAGACTGGCCCATCTAGCAAATGCGGACGCACCCGTGGAATACACTGAAAGGGTAAAGATTCAGAGTTTTATAAATGGCATACGGGACGTGGAAACAAAGCGAGCTACATACGCAAGCCAGCAAACATTTGCTGAAACAGTATCCCATGCACTAATTCAGGAAACAGCGTCGCTTCTGTGTAAGCCAGTTTTCAAAGCACGCCGTGTGGAAGTAGAAGGGCCAGAGTGGTAGACGCAATTTCAGAAGCTTTAAAAGGAACGCAGCAGAAGAATAATGGTGCAATCAAATGTTTCAAGTGCGGTAATCTAGGTAACATTGCTCGTCATTGCAGCACCGGTCCTGGCAGTTCCAACTTGGGTGGCCGTAAACCAAAAGCTGGAGGAGATAAGCAAGAGCGAGTCAGAAGTAAAGATCGAAAACTTACCCCAGCTATTAAATGTCCTGTGATGTCTTTGTCGCAAATTGGGAGGAAATCAAGCAGTCTTACCGTCAGAGGGAATGTGGATGGCAAAGAACGAGTACTGACTGTAGATACGGACGCATCTCATTCCTTGATTCGATCTGATTTGGTCTACAGGAGAGTAAGGCCATTACCTGGAGCAAGGTTGCGTACGGTCACTGGCGAGTATAACCAATTCCTGGGAGAGGTGATCTGTGGAGTCTTAATTGGGAAGGTCATGGTTCTACACAAATTCGTTATGGCGGAGATTATTGATGAAGTCATATTGTGGGTGGACTTCTTAGTTGACCACGACATCGGGATCGACATGCAGAGAAAGATTATGCGTTACAAGAACCAGGATATATCACTTAACTTCAGTTTGGAGAAAGGGTTCAGTAATAATCGAGTACTGGTGGAGAAGACTCGACAAAAGCCACGAAAGTCAAAGGCAAATGTTGATGGATCGAATGGGCCAAATAAAGCGAAACCAAAAGTACCTGCGAGAGAAACACTGGCATTGACAAAACCAAATTGACGCACAAAAACGAAGGAACGAATTTCCCAGAAAGAATGCGAGGGTAGTTTCAAGTCGGGGCGCACTACTGTTGTGAAAAGTGGGAACGACACTGATTATGCGAAGCCAATCCGTCAAGCGCAAGCTCTACGAATTAGTTTATTGGCCAAACAACAGAGTTTGAGGGAAAGGCCCAGGGTAATGAGTAGTAAGACGAGACACAGTTAAGACAAGAAAAATAATTCGGAAGGTTTCCGGGAGGGAGATTGGGTACTGCTATACAACCCTCACCGGCGGAAAGGTGTTCCATCCGAATTTTGGTGCAGTTGGGAAGGCCCGTATAGAGTTGTGAAGAGGATCACTGATGTCATCTACCGCATACAAACAATTGGGAAACAACGAAACAGAAGGGTGGTTCATTTGGAGAAGCTAACAGCGGTTAAATCGAGAGATTTGTCTGATCGGGACGATCAGACTTAGCTGGAGGGCAGTGTGACGAAGATTAGTGACACTAAGTTATACTCACTTCACTAGTCTGATGCTAAGTAAATGAAGCCACAACAACAATAAAGCAGGCAGTCACTTGTATCTACAAAAACGGATCAATCATTATGTCTACACATATGTACATAAGAGCAGCGGAGAAGAGACGCACAAACACATGCATATATCTTATCTGAGGTGCTCACAAAAGAAGGCACTAATTTGTGCAAGTATTACTCACGTATACACGCGCATATGAGAAGCTATAAACGTAGTTGTGGCTGGTGATTTTGTAGCTGATAGCTAACTAGTAAGCTCTAGAAGAGAAAAGCCTAGAAGTATGCAGCGAGGAAACTAGACAGTATAAAAGGCAGCAACAGTAGAGGCACTACAATCAGTTTGATTTAAGACGCTATCTGGCGAGCAATATAAGTGCTATTTTGAAGTACTTTAATAAATGCCATTTTGCATTATTGAAATGTGGAGTTATTTATTCAACAATTTAGTGATTCGAACGTTAGCAGAAGGTTGCAAATAAGAGGAATTGCACTAAATTCGTTACAATAGTTTTTGATATCTTGATGCCCAAGATGATGGTCCCAGTCGGCATTTAGATGTTGAAGAGTCCGTAAAAGCAGTCTCTTGAGTTACACCTGGCATCGGTCATGTTGTCATTGATTGCTCATTGAGCCAAAGATTTGGCTCCGGACTTTGTAATTAGGTGATAGCCAAAGAGCTTGGTAGGTTTTTTCCAATATGCTACCTGATAGATCGAGGCCCGTTGAAAATATTGAGCCTCCTCAAACTGGAAAGTATTGAAATGTGGATACTGAATTTTCCGACTGTAGCACCAAATACCTTACCCACGATAAGGGCGATCCGTCAGCCTATCCGCCCTTAAAGCCACCTAGCCATGTATGTATTTTTTCAATTATTTTCATTAAGTAGAGGTATCGTAATGAAATATGACTTTTTCTGACCACGAGTAATGACGAAAGTTAAAATTATCTACTAAGGGCGTGTTAGTTCGGGTGTAACCGTATATCATATATTCAGATTGAGTTTCAGTTGTACAGTTCATTTCAGATAAATTACTTTTTCGAATATTGTTACAACGGACTCATTTTTTTTTAGGCTCTAGAAATGTTGTGTAATGCTTGATCGGAAGTGACACTGCCCATTTAAAAAAAAAGGCTCCCACTTTGCTCTAACAATAAGACTTGGTAAGTGAAATATCATTTATACAAAACAATTTTTCGTTAAGATAAAGCTTATTAGTATAGTCTAGTCCCTTTAAACATCCTTTATATATAAAAGTGGCCGTGGTTTTTAACCGATCTCGTCCATTTTTTCTAGAAATATTTCCCACTCTAAGGAATATATGTGTACCCAATCTAATCACTATCAGTTAGTTTTTAATTTAGTTTGTTTTAGTTTAGGGGCGGTGTCCAGCCCATTTTCAAAAATTTTAATTTTTTGTTTTATCTTGTTATATTTCCACTTGGGAAGAGAAGCTTCATTGATATAGAGCTCTTTTTTGCAGAGATATAGCTTTATTTATCCATCCACGACCCTTTTTAAAATCCTTTATAAAAAAGTGGGCGTGGGTTTTTTTCCAGTTAGGGAAGTTGTTCAATTTTATTATAATAAATTTAACGGTTTTTGATTTATGATAAATAATATTTATAAAATTGATTTTATCACAAGTGGGCGGTGCCATGCCCATTTTCAAAAAGTTTTTCAAATTTTTATCAAGAGTCTCATTATCAGTCCAACCATCTAATTTCAATATTGTAGGTGTATTATTTACTTAAAAATCAGGTTTTCCGTGTTTTCCAAAATGTTATTTATGTAAAAAGTTTTCGGTTATCGTCCGATTTCTCTCATTTTTAATACCAATCTCTTCTGGCTCCAGATACAGAATTTGGTGAATATCTCAATATTTGCTCAAGCTATCGTGTTAACGGGCGGACGGACGCACATGGCTTAATCAAATTTGTTTTCGATACTCATGATTTTGATTTATGGAAGTTTATATCTATCTCGATTTCTTAATACACGTACAACCAACCGTTATCCAACTAACCGTTATCCAAGGTAATATACTCTGTATGCAAAGCACTCTGAGTATAAAAAAGGCGTAATCGGTATATAACCATGGCACCTTTTGTATATCAACTAGCTCTGCCGGGTCTAGACGTTGTTCTGTTCTAAATTTGGTCCATCTGCATACATTTTAATAAGATTCTTCCGTCTAACTCTGCCCTCGCCCCTCTACACTTTTTCCTAATCTTTTGCTTCACTCCTCCCTCCGTATTTTTCTCTTCGTCTATCTCCATCTTCTTTCATTCTATCTCTTTCTCAGTCTGCTTTTCTTTCTCTCTTTTCTCTTCTTTCAAGTTTTCTCATTCTTCTTCATATCTTATTTCCAGTCCCAGAGGGTGGTATGTATTTTGTTCCAGTCCCATTCCGAGTCTCAGTCCCAGTCCCACTCCGATTCTCAGTCTCAGTCTTAGTCCTAATCCCAGTCCCAGTCCATCTCTGGTCTACTTCCCGGAAAAAAACATCGTAAATACTAATATAGGCAAATTTATATGCCAAATTTTAGGCAAATCGAATGGCACATATGTAAATAGGTATGTGGGTATTATTAATTCATGTCATTATTTCGGCTTCGTATGCATATTTATCAGTTTTGCCAGGTTGATGCAACGAAATCGAATATCACAATGAAAATTACTTTAAAGCTCTCAGCAACAGCTTCCGTTTGATATGCATAATACGCACACATTCTAGGGGTATCCAGGTTCATGTCTTGGCTTATATTTCGAGAACCTAGTCACCCGGCGGTGTAGAACTCACTCTGTACTAAAGCACACATCAACAGCTTCAATTTGATACCCATAATATAAAAGTACTATCTAGGTGTTCACGGGCCCACATTTTGGCCTATATGTCGAGACCCTAGTCTAAAATTACCCTCTACTGAATCACTCATCAACAGCTTTCATTTGTTATCCATATTCTATAAACACATTCTATGGTTACCCGGGTCCACGTTTTGGCCTATATCTCGAGACCCTGTGCGTCGATCCTGAATTTTCTTTTCTATGAACCTCACGAAGCCAGAGACCTTCCCTACGAATGCAAAACCGTGGAAATCGGTTCTTGCGTTCTGGAGTTATAACGTTAGGAAGGAATACCCGACTTATTTTTATATTATAGATTGTTTCCCAAAAACGCAGTTATTCCATAACTCAATAGCAAAACAGGGTATTCTCTTCAAATTTGACACATTGCTTTTCTGGGCAGCTCTGACTAAAAATGCGCAAAAATTTAAAAAATGGGTATGGCAGCGAACACTTAATGAATAAGGTTTTGATCGGCTTGCCGTATATATAACTTGAAAACGTTTAAAGATTTAGTGATGAGCTTTAATATGCACTTTCTTAATTAAAAGATTATCCGCTTGGTATAGAATTACGAAAATTGGTTAACTACCACGCCCACTTACCACATAAAAATAAAAATTTCTAAGCAACTAAAACACGTGATGTTTTTGTAAGTTATAAAAAAATTTGACTAAAATTTTTGATGAACTTTTTCGATACGCTCTAATCTAATTGTAGATTGACATCCTTAACAAACCTTCAGCAATTCCTTTGGTGGCTCATCCAGCACGTCCGGCACCACCTCCATATCCCGAAAAAGCTTAGCAACGTCACAATCCGCAGCTGCAATTTTCCATACCGTAAGGCAAAATATTAAAATTCTCTGTACTTGACGCCACATTATTTGCAATTGTAAAACTGATTGAAAAGTTTGTTAAAAATGATTTTATAAATTTTTTTTGATAACAATGAGTTATTTACTGTAATTTGAACAAAATCGCAAGTTATTTATTGAATGAATTATTTGTAATTGACAAATTTATTTTTGTTAATTAGCAACATGCAATCAACTTTTAAAATCAAAGCTAACAACATTTAAATGACTCTCGAACACAAAATATCTGAAATTATGAATAAAGCTTATGTGAGGCGAGCGCGTTCTGGTTGTACAATGATTGTTAATTTGCAAACCTTTCACAGTATAAAGTACAACTTATAAATGTGAATTCGTTTTAATAATGATTTTTGTGGTATAAAATATTTTTCAGCAAACAAATAATATTCGTTTAGTTGATACTCCGTAAATTACTTTGCTAAATAAGGGAATTTTATATTGACGTCTAGTTTATCATAATGGCCGCGTCACAATGAATTTTCCAATGTTCATAAGTTAAGATACGGAAGCGAACATCGTCACAATCGCGGAACATTTTGTTGTAAATATAAACAACACTTCAGAATTGGCAGTTAAAATTTAATTATTTCGGCTTGCCCATTTAAATGCATAAAAAAATTCGTGAAGTACTGTTATAACACTTCCAATTATACAATAAAAATTCTTACTAATATATATTGAGTCTCCTAAAACAAAAGTTGAATGTAGGCTGCTCTTGCATATCCGATGCCCCTTGGTGATGCTCTGTTTGTCGTTCTCCATGCAAATACCTGCAATCTACTCAGCTGTGAGCGCACGATGCTGCATCAGAAATCTTATGTGTCGGGCCTATAAGGCGGTGCGAAAACGTGCAGTGATAAAGAGTTTTTTTTTCATATGGTCCATTCATTATTACAACTAAATGAATTTCTAGCGAAGGCGTTCTTGATCCTATTTTTTCATCCTTCTACCGATTTATTTTACATTCATTCATACAAAAGTGATGTTTTTTTTTTTTTTCAAAATTCAATACTCTTTACTCAATAAACACAAAAGGCAATTATTTTTTTAAGGAGTATAACAAGTGTTTGTTATTGCTGCAGCACATTCCAAGAAACTCTAATCAGCACAAACTGCGTTGCATTTCTTTAATGTCACAGGTTTCTTTTGTCACCTTTTGCACTGCATACCCTTAAAAGAGAAATATAAAAAAGTTAAAGAAAAATTAAGTAGAATAAGCAGAATATACCCTATACTTTTAGGTGGGAAAGGAAATCGCAGATAACAGTAGAACTGGTACTTATTTATACTGTTTGCTAATGTATAAATCTATTTCCGGTACACATTTTCAAGGAGGGTTCACTTATTTGTTGCATTTATTACCTGCGCTTCGATTATTTTGTTGTGTGCCATGATTTGGCAGTGTGGATGGTAACCCCGTAGGAAATCGGTACTTGAAACTATTATATAAGTTTTGAAAGAAGGAATATGTTAATATATGCATATACCGAGAAATTGGGTAAGAACATACAACTTTTTTAAAGGCTCTTTATACCACTTACTGCAGCTCCTATAGAAGTAAGAGAAATATCAGCCAGGCAGTATAACTTCAGACATGTAAAATGCGCTCTAACCACAATCGCAAGTAACACCAAAGTCAAGCAAATGACATGCCTATATCCCTAGATCGGCTAGAAGCAAAAATCCTCTGCTATATAAAGTGCGTTATTAGAAGCTCATATTCCTAACCTTGAAGGCCCTCGTAATCTGAAATTCAGATTAGGAGCATTACAGAAATCATTTCTCCCTTCGCACGGCAGAGAGACTCTACAAATTGAGGTAACGATCTGACTCCATCTAACTCGGTGATACTAAACGGCCAAACGCTGAACGATGTTACGAATCAGTCGCTGATCAGCTACTAATAGATTATAGTAACCCCAATGAATAGATGTTTTCCGAAAAGTGGAGATTCGTAAAGTTGGAACTGATTAATATTGTTTAATGAACCAAATTAATGGCTTCCAGCCTTTGAAACAGTAGAATGGTCTTAGGGTCGTTAGGTTGATGCGCTGCAGAATAACTAATGAGATTTGCTTCAATCCGTAAAAAGCAGGAACGCTGAGAGTTTAATGTAGTTTATAAAGCACTGATCCCCTCGATATCAAAGGACAAGTTTTAGATAGTACGTATGGTGAAGCCTGAGGCTTGGAAATTACTTCTTACCCCACGAAGAGGGCCAGGTGGAGAATTCTTGTTCTGTGAAAGCATCAAGTGAAAAAAGATTTTCTTACATTTGAATAAATTTGTGTTTAAATTTTTTTTTCTTTTCATCTTTTGACAGAACAAGAATCACGTACTACTACAGAATGTGTTCCACTCAGAGCTTGGTAGAATGTTCGGGTGCGTGCGTAGTAAATAAGCATGGAGTAGTCGTGATCTAAATCAGTGGAGAGGAGAGGAACCACGAAAACCTGAAAATATTGGCTCCCATTATTGATGACAATTTTTGGGTGATCGCACCTGTTGGATAAGACTAAGCATTGCTCCGGAAACAACAACAAGGACATGTTGGGAGTGGTAAAACTGGCCAATGATGCTGCAAGTCTTGCAAAAAACCATACTACTCGTTGTTTGAAACCTAATAGGTGCTGAACCTCTGCAGTGTTCCTCGTCCCAACTCATGAAAATGCTACCGGGAAAATTTTTAAGATACAATTGTGATTTAACTGCCTCGAGCTCAACAGTCCTACCCACATAGTCTTGCCACCGAATACCCTAAGATAATTGTTTAAGTGCACTTTAAGGGCGTCAGTTTAACACGACTTTAATGTCTTTTGCCGCTTCCAAGGCTGCGCGATTTACAATATTTCCGCTTTAAATATTAGTGGCAGGTTGAAATATCGCAGAAACAAGGAATTGCACAATTAAACAATCTCATTTCTTGTGAAATCCTAGATAACTCAGTTGATATGATCAGTTGGTGTTATGCTAAAAAGGTACATATTTTGGTAAGCTACAGACAGATGATAAGCTTATTAGGATATGCAGTATATTAAAAAGTAATTTAAAAACTGACTACTGATAACGCGGATTGAGTTCAATTTTTACGAAACTCACAAAAGTTAAGAAGACTGGGGAAAATTTTAATGAAACACTTCCTAAGCGCCCAATTACATATCTGGTGTATTGTGGGAATATTAGCTGTTTCGATGCGTCACTATGCAGGTAGTAAAAAATGATGGACAAAAACAATGGCGAGTCAAGCAGAGACAAACATACATGTATATAGAAGGCAACAGTGAATATGAGTTGCTAAAGTGGAAATTTCAGATTTCTAATCTCAAATTTAGATCACACTAAATTCGCCGTAAATCCGCATTAGCCTGCCATCTGTTAATACTCTAAAATGATCAGCGCATACTCAAATATGCAGCTGAGAGTATGCGATATTCTGAGATCAAACTAACGACCACCCACGCATGCAAAATAGGCAGCAGCGTCAACAGCAGCAACTTAAACCAAACGCGAAGTGGCTGACGAACACCGGTGTTTCAGTGTCAAACTCAACTATCGATTCGTAGGAACTCAAAAGTAAGCTAGCAAAGAAAAACAATAACTTCAAATCAATATCTCTTTCAATGCATCTACTCATGTTTGTAGGCATGTGGCACCAACAAAATATTATCATATGGAAATTTCGGAGCAATTACGAATTCCGCTAAAACAACGATTTTACTAACTAATAACAACAACAACCCATGTATACATTTCAACTAACCTAACAGAGCAGCAACATACGTAGACTAAAAATAAATGCTAAAAGCTGTTACAACAACAACATGCATGCACATCTATAATAGTGATGTGGCCAATGTACTCTTTTGTTGTTGTCTTTACCTGTCTTTACGAAGATTATTGCCACACACATTGCTATTGCAAAGCTAGTGACCCCATGATTGAGCTGATGATAGGCAGGCATCCACCACAGCAATACCAACAACAAAACTAAAGATGCTCTAACTGCATGTATGTGTAGCAGTTAGACGAAACTTTCTTGGCTGGTGCATTGCTGTTCCAGGATATAGCCACTTTACCGCATCACTTTTTGTTTTTTGTAGGCGGTAAGTGCACTTGTGGCAAGTAACTCATATCAGCTTGAATGGAAGAGTAGCCTGTGGCATATACACATACATACATGTGTATATTCATATAAACTTGTATATGGCATATATTTCAATGTATGTGATGAGGGCTTAGTTAACTGGACGCCTGACTGCTAAGTGCCGGCGTATGCCCTGTTCCGCTACATGTTAGTAATAGGTCAATAGACAAAAGCCAAGAAATCAAGAAAAATAAAAAGAAGAAATAAATGCACATTTCTTAAAAGCTAATGCTTTTAATAAAAAATAAACACATTTTGTATCTTACGCCTCCACTTTTCAAAGTCAGCTTGCTATAACCCCGACAATCGACTGGTGGCCTCTTGAACTGCTTTAATTGATTAACTTTAGTACGCGAGGTTCGTCAGTAACAAAGCAACTCTAGGTAGACCGAAAAAATGTCTCTATTCTAATCCATGAAAATAAAGCATAAATAGGAAGGAGACAAATTGACAACAAAAACTGTAAATCATATATTATTTCTTCTTTCTCAAGTCTTTCCTCACCTATATATCCTCTTTGTAGTGAGCGCCGTGTTGTTGCACATTCATCCATCCAAATTACTTGGTAGGAACCACTTGCTTTCTCCATTGAACTTAAGTCGGAATGAATCTCTCCAACCTCTGCCAGACTGTCGAAAAAGCCTGCGCACAGAAATCTGAGTAGTCTTGTTTGCAGTTCTGGACATAATCAAAGAAAGATGACAGCTTGTAGAAAGTTGGCTTTTGGCATGCGCCAGCGTCGTAGTATCGGTGCGAAAGCGTAATGATCTGTGATGAAACCCGTAAGAACTCTTACTGCATATTTGTTTAAATTTAGAAATAATCTAGTTCCTTTGCTGTCCTAACAGGGTCATATGGACCTTGAGACCTCAAAATCAACACGGATGATCCACAGCGATCCCGTGGCACTAATCTTATATTTCTCGATTTTACTCAGAAGATAACCCAGTGGTGGTCATACGGAGCTCTTCGTCTTGCCTATAAATATTCGGAGTCTTTTCCGGTCATCTCACCTCCGCACACATTGGATTATAATGCCGTTGTGGCTTCCTCGCCCTCGGCAAAGCACGTTACTTTGACTCCATATTTCGTACTGTCCTGGATCAATCAGGCTGCTCTCTCTATGGCATAGACGTCCACGTGAAAGACATTGCATGTGTCAGGAGATCGATTCGATTGATTTAGCAGCAGATGTATCGAGTACCTTCCAGCTTCAGATCTCTTTTCCATTTTCGAGCCGTCTGTGTAGATTGTAATTCTCCTACCATTGCCTAGGCCCTCCTACCATAGCTTTCCATTATGTTCCATCTATAATCGGCGCGTCTCCGTATTTGGCTGATTTCCACATGTTGGATTCCCTTCGCCCTAGGAGAGACCTATAGAGCTTTGTTATTCTCACGAGTGGATTGCACTTTTTATGTATTCAAGCAAATCGGCTTTTTTCGGAAAAAATGAGCGTTGGGTAATCGACAAAGTTTCTTGGCATACTTTTCGCTGTGGACTAATATTTCTGGCTGCGGCATACTAACCCACAGCTCACTTGGAAACGTATGTTACTACGTCAACTTAAAGTTATACTGATTTCATAATACTTAGTTATAAAGCTGCAGAAAAGGCAGGCATTGACCATGGATAGTCGAAATCACTCCGAAATAGATATTTACTCCCCGAGGAAGCTGAGCATGGAGCAGCCAGATGATTTTACTTCGTCATCTAAATACAGCCAAGATAGCTAGGAACCACCAGGTTATTAATTTGAAATATATATACTTGCAGTTGGGAGTATCTTATGAACTCTTCAATGACCATGAATAGAGAAACCTTAGCCAACCCTTACAGTTCCGGCAAGTTCTAAGGCTTTGATGCCTCAATAGAGGTGGCGTAAGCTCAGGTTAGATGACTACATCTGTCCAGAAGAAGATAGAAAGTTATCAATAGGATCCTTATTTAACGAAACCTGCACATTTATAAGCCGGTTATAGAAAGATGATAAGAAATTTATAAGAAAGCGCTGAAATAATTCGCTGTTGACTATAAACCGACAATAAAAGAATAATCGGTGTCAGTTGTTACCGATAAGAAGCAGACGAAGCTTTTCTCAAATTGCCCCAAATTATTTGTAAAGTACCTTCGTGGGTAGGGCCGGATTAAAACGTAGGCAGAATAGGCAGTTGCTTCGGGCCCGATTTTAGGTGGCCCCCGAAAAATTAAAAAGACTTCTTAAATTTTCTTACAAACATAATATTCTAGAGAGTGAAAAAAAAATTTAATCAGAACTGAAAATAATTTTTACTTAAATAAATAAAACTCATTTCAGCGCTTCAAAGGCGACGACCGACGAACTAGACAAGTTTGTTTAAAAAGGACATTTCCGAATCATTTGACAAGTTGTATAGCGTGCAAAGAGGCGTATCGAAGTAGAAGTAGAGTATGTTGAATAGTAAAAAAGAATTATTTCAAAATGTACACTTTTATTTTGAAAAATTTCGGTTATTTTTGGAACAGAGTGGTAGAAGAATTCAACTCTATTTTGACTGCTATGCGTTCAGTGAGTAAGTCATTGCAAAGTGAAAAAGCAGATTTGAAAACGTGTGCTTTTTTATACGGATCGCTAGAAGAGAGTTTAGTTTCATTCCGTGAAAAGTTCAATGATTTCGAGGAAAAAACAAAACAATTATTACCTGGTGTAGGTTATACAGAATTCGTAAAACGTACTCGTCGTAGAAAAAAACACTTAATGACTGAAATGCTCCAGATGTAGAATTTTCGCTTCGCGATGATTTTAGGACAAAAGGTTTCTCGAAATCATCGACAATCTTCACAGTGAAAGTATATGGAAGTTTCAGAGAGATTTGCATTTATCATCAACTTTTCTCTAAGTGATAGAGACCTCCACGAAGCTATAAATAACTTAGTTCGTTTTTATTCTAGAAATCTCTTTTTCATTGAAATGAAACAACTCCAAAGTTACGTGAACTCCAGATACACTGATGGACAAAAAACTTATAGTCATTTGTATAAGATTCTAATGGAAGGCCAATTAGCCGATCTATTTCCTAGCACAGAAATAGCACTTCGGATTCTTTTAACATTAATCATCACAAATTGTTCTGCCGAACGACCCTTTTCGCAATTAAAAAGAATCAAAGCTGCTGAAAGAGCTACAACAGATATATTGAACAAAATTGATATTGATGATATAATTGATGAATTTGCCGAAACAAATGTAGAAAACGACATTTATAAAATGTGGATAGTAATTTATTATTGATATTATTACATTGTGACAATAAAATTTTTATGAAAGATATAAGTTTGTATTTTTCAATCGAAAAAAGAAGGGAACGGACGTGAAAAGAAGGGATCGCAAATTAATGCTTGCCTAGAGCCACGTTGAGGGTTAATCCGGCCCTGCTCGTGGGGTTTAATTTTATGGTCTGAGCGATTTTCTGTTAATTTAAAAATATTAGGTTTCTAGATGTACATATGTATGTTTACACATCCAACTTCGCGAGTACTTAATAGTCACGCCTTTTTTATTGTTAATTCAGTACTTTACGGGTATATCTCTCCAATATCTTCATTTGGACGATTAGCTAAATCTTGTCTCTGGTCTGAACCTATGGAGTTAATAAACCAACAAGTAAAGCGTGTTTGTAGCTCTTTCGGTTTTTAACTACTTCGTTGTATTCGCGGTGACATCGCATCGAATGTTTCGTTATTTCTCCAATATGCAGTTCAGCCTTCATGTATAGCTATGGAACCTCTATGCACTATAGGGATGTGATATACATCACTTACTGCCTCTTATCTTTGTCCAATGCAGATGTTTGGCCTTTCCTGACATGTAGCCTCTAAAGATGTATTTATTAAAGCCCTTTTCTTTTACACTACTTTCACGTAGTGAGAGGAGCTATTGCATTGGCGAGTCCATCGAGGCATCAGCAACTGAAACTTTAAAAATGTTATGTGGTGGAGATACAGTTGCTGCAAAAGTAAAATATTCAAATGATGCTGTAATTATGAGAACTCCTGTAATAGTTTTATCAAATAATGATGTTTTTCCACATGATGTTGCTTTTAGATCAAGAATGTTTATGTATAAATGGAGATCATACAAAAATCTAAAAAATTATAAAAAAAAAACCAAATCCATTATCAAGTTATTGTTATTAATTAAATATAAAATTATTGATTAATTATAAATTTAACATTTTTGTTTTTGTTATGACTTCAAAATTTTCACTATCTTCTTCGTTATTTATTACTATTTTTCCATTTTCATCATCGGTTACTCCGAATCAAACAGCTACTGCACTTTAGTTGAAATTTTATTTGACTGTCATACAATTTTTATTATTTCTTTTGTTATTTCTGTAGGCTACTTTGTTTGTAGAGCACAAAGTGTCAGTTCCATCCACCAGTTCCATCGCCCAGAAGTGGTATATTTTTTTTTTTTTCAATATCTGTGTGTATGATGTATGTATTTGCATTTCACCGATGTTGTAGTTAAGCTCTAACGCAGAGCAAATGTGGGTGTGGCAGTGCTTTGCTTGCAACAACAAAAAATCCACACACAGTCAAGCAGCACTTGTTGCTCATTCACTACCTGTATTTTGTTACACACTCGGTCCCGGCTACCATACACCAGAGCTGTTGCATGATGATCAATCTTTTCTCTTGCTGCAAAGTTTAATGCAAACTGATGTTATATGTTAAATGATGATTTTCCATGAAAACTTTTTATTTTACATTTTTTTATTTTCATCTTCCCTTGCCAGTTTATATTGCTGCTTGTTAGAGAAATATGACTCAAAGCATTATTGTTTGTGGTTTGGCTTTGATTTTTTCTATTATTTTTGTTTTTTTCTTTTAGCTTTCCTTTTTGGCGTTTTTTTTTTATGTAGCTGCTGCTTGTTCTTACTTCAGTATTTGAGCCTTTGTATCTGACTTCGTTGTACTGGGGTTTTGCTCGCAAGGCACGTTCGACTGCTACTGGTTTTGATTTTTGCTGCCCAGCAAATAAAAATGCACAAAAAAGTCATGTAAGTATCTGGATGTTTGCTAAACACACCCAGGAGCAAGGCATCGCCCAAAGTTTTATGGGTGGGCGTGAAGGTAGTAAATTTAATTTTACGATGATAAAAAGTGAAGCATTATAATAGGATAATAAATCTTCATAGAAAATGCATAATAATTTCGATAAATTGCTTCACTGTTACGTAAAATGTGAGTGAAAAGTTTGAAGAATTATGAATGAATGAAAGAAAATTTTTTTTTATGAGCCATAAAGTGGGCAAATTTATATTTAAGTTGAGTACAATGCGGCAAATGGAGAGATTAACTGCAGAATAATAACTGGCTAATTTTGATTTAAGTAGAAAATTTTAGCATGTGCTTGATTCAAATAAAAAACTGAAATTTTCACTACAAAAGACTTAGGCAACGAACTCGCTGGGTAAACGATGCAGACAATGCAACTGATTTTGTTCAAAAATTTTCTTCAGATACATCGGTAATAGTAGCGTATAAGTTCTAAAAGTGCTCAACCGGCAGACTTAAAAGAATTATGCCAAAGCGTTTTAGATATTCCAAAGTATAAAAGCGCCGGAACCGAAATTTCTCCAAATATTGCAGTTATGATCCTCTAACTTTGTTCTTTCCTTGTCTTCTGTTTGTTAAAGGACACATTACAGAGCTTTCAATAATACTGAATCTTAGACTGTCTACATAATTAGCTATAACCAGCAGAGGCATACATCAAATGGTAAATGGTGGGTTTCGTCTGTGTTAAATTAATGAAAAATCACTTTAAATTTATGAGGATGAACTGGCGCAATTTTCGTTGTCATAAAAGGGGTGAAAATTATTTTGTGTACCATGAGCAGAGAGGAACAACATCTTCAGAAAAGTCATGAGTTTGTAATTGGAACAAGGTTTAGTTATCTGCAACTCACGAAAATAATCAGCAAACATAATTGAGTCTATGCAACAACTTGTTGTTTTCCATGAAGGAGAGCTACTTATTTTACGATCACCCACAAGGTAAAGCTAATAATTCTTTTGAGGAAGGTAAATCAGCTGGAACTTCTTAGCAATGCAGCACCTCATATGCTCAGTATCTATAATCAATATAGTGGCCCATGCAGTTTGGTTGTCATCCCAAATTTTCAGCCAAAACTCAAAAATGAATTTTAGAAGCAAGTCCTTATAAGGGTTTTATGCTAGAGGTTACTTCCAACTTTTACAAAGTTACAACGAGGTTTATTTAAAAATGAACGGTCTTAAAGATATGGGGCCCAAACTCAAAATGTTTCTAAGATGGGTAATCTAACTTCTATGTTCCCGATCGTGGGGACAATAAACAAGCAGATCATCTTAGGGGAAGAGATACCTCACAAAAACTGAATGTAAAATATAAAAATGAACAAACGAGGCCAAGCATCTCTTCCATTTATAGTGATGCTATATTTAATTTCTCCAACAAATTTTCAAGACAGAACCGTTTGGCAGAAATATAATCGCAGTGTTTACCAAACCACTGTTTTGTTTTGTTTTGAAGTCAATTTTCCCTGAGCCTGGGCTAGCACCGTCACCTGGTTAATGAGAATGTGTAAAAAATTAATTTCTAAAACCTTTACTGGCGTAGGGCTCTCCGAAACTAATGTTAAGGTTCCCTATTCGATTAAGAAACTAGTGTGGTAATCAGTAAACTAAGGATTGTCATCGATATCCTCTAACCTAAGTCCACAGAAACTTGCAGTTTCAATAGAGTTGGAGCGGTTTTTCGTACGAGTTTAAGCTAATAAGGGTTTAAACCTTTTCTTGGCCTTTTTCACTGCGATGGGCACTGACATTTTATGCAAACGGCCATAGTGGCGGGGTTAGATGGCGATTACATTTAACAACCCCTTACGTCCACACCGAAAATTGAACCCAAAAACTGAAATGGCTAGGTTAAATTATAGTAATGTACACATAATATGCAGGACGTACATTGCGTTTGTCGGGGTTGTTTCTGGATAAGTAAGAATTTAGCCTATTAGAGTATCCAGATCGAAGTTGTGCTAAAGTGAACCTCGTTTTACTAGAGAGTTTGCTTTCCGCAACTCTGTATTTCAGGTTTTTGACTCTGAGATCGATATTTGCTGGGCATTTATCGACATGATGCTTTGCCGTAATTTTCCCATCCACATATAAAAAGAATCACCAAGAATTTTTTCGGTGAAACTATCACGTTACGCAACGCGAGAAAACGGAAAAAGCTAGAGAGATGATCGTTAAAATTACAGTATAGTTCATCTATAAAAGGGCCAGAACTTGATGCTGTTATCGTTCAGTCAACAATGGTTACTCCTTCGAGTGGGGAAGGGAGCTTCTAAATGTCAAAGTTAAACAAACATGGCAAGAGGACATAAACCGGCGGCACCCTGTTTTATTGGTGTAATTTTCCTGAACTGAACCTATGCTTGCCGACCGCGGTGATAATAGTTCACGGTCCACCTTTTGAGACTTTAGCATTGTCAGAAGCCGTAAGTCAATGTAGCGTGTTCCAACCATAAATTGCAGCTTTAAGAAGGCAATGGATAAGATGCTACTCAGTGATGACATGGCTAGAAGATTTAACAGTTACTCGAACAGCAAAGCAACTATTGAATCCCTGATTTCAATTGCGGAGCAATCGAAAGTGCGGAGTTTCTTTCAAACGGTACTATTAATATCCGTAACTTTCGTCAACGTTTGTAGGTTTGAGTATCGGATCTTATCTATTTTCAAACCCCAAAATGGTAGGGATGGTCCACTCCTTAATTCTTTGTTTGAAGAGAAAAGAAGCGATGGAAAAGACGGAGGGGCAAAAAGGGACGCAGAGGGGGGAGTGAACAAAAGGGCTAATGAAAATATGACTCGAGCCCATCATGCCGATAAGGTCACACACCATAAGAGAAAAGTTCAGGCATAAAGAGGTGTGCCTCAGAGAATAACACTGGCAACAGTTAGGAACTTAGGCAGGCAAAGACACTAACAAGAGGGTACAACTCGAAGCGGACGAGGTGTTGTGAAGAGAATGAGAGCACAATAGACCAATAGGTCGCAGTGCTTAACCTCACAATATATATATCTATAAGAAAATTTTGGAGAGAAAGGTAGAGGGAATTGGGGTGGTAGTGGCTCCCGTACTGGAAGTGGACGTGGGAGGTGGAATGGGAGTGTTATTAGGAATAGGAGTGTATATGGGTGTAGGAATAGGAGTGGTAGTGGGATTGTTAGTGGAAGCGGTAGTTGGAGTGGGAAAAGGGTTTGGGAGTGGGAGTAAGATAAATGAAACAAGGAATGGAACAGAACAAGAAGAGAAATTGAAGATAAAGTAGAAGAGAATGGGATTAAGAGTGAAGAGAGGAAGCGAAGCTCAATTTCGAAATTCGGCTTCTTATATGGCATAGGAAACCAACGCACTTATTTAAATTAGTATTTAACAATTTTCATTACATATTGGTCTTATATTTCTCGCCGAAGAAATCAGCTTAATTCATTTGTATAATTGATATTCTTGATCTTTTTTTTTAGATATTTCACCTGCCTAAAAATTTTTACAGATGTAGCTAACCTTAGATAAACTGCATTATTCCGTATTCACCACAAATTTGTACAAATATTTGTGTGTAAGATAACAAATCTACACTCTACATTATGTATGTTTGTACACGCGTAAGCATGTGACAGAACAGGTACGTAATTGGGGACAAAGTTCAAATATTTATACATAGCAAAGTGTTAGAAAAAGTGAAATTATTCATTACATACAAACATTTGCTTAACACAATGCAAATAATAACAGAAAAATAAACCAAGCTGAATATTACATGCGAAATAGTTCGTAAAAATATTAAACATTTATGCATCTATGCACATATATGTATATACATATGTATATAAGGTGGTCCTTGTATATCAAGTAAACTTTTCTTGCAGTCTCATTATCTTAGATCTTAATACCCAAGTTAAAAATATCACATACACATTTTGGACCTTGAATACGGTTAAGGCGTATTGTGCAGAGATCTAAATTAAAATAACCCTATGCGGACTCAATATATTAAATTCAGTATTTTAACACCTAATCGGTCCAAAAGTTTATATGTTATATCGCGAACGAATATAACATCGATTTTAACTCTTAGATATCAATATTTTTAAGTCCCCACATTGCAATTTTTACTTTGATCCCTGTGCGACATACTTTAACAGTCACCAATCAAGACAATTTTTTTATACGTTTCATGAGCATGAAATGGTATATTAACTGTGGTCCGATGTTTGTAACGTTGAGAAATATAGAAGATAGACTCACCATTAAGTATACCGAATTGATCAGGGCGACAAACTGAGTTGATATAGCCATGTCCGTCTGTCCGTTCGTCTGTCTGTTTGAACGCAAACTAGTCCCTCAATTTTTAAAATATCTCAATGAAATATGGCACAAGGATGTATTTTTGTATTATATTAAACATTTGTCGGATCCGGTAGGATCGGACAACTATAACATATATCTCCCATACAACCGATCGTTCAGATAAGACGATTTTGGTCGTTCCTGCCGCAATTTAGGAAGTATAAACATGAAATTCCGTGATATATATTCTAATATATCATAGAAGATATACTGAAAAATCACTTTGATCGGAGTTATATATAGTTATATCCCATACAACCCATCGCTCAGATATAGAGTTTTTTGGCCATTTCTCCCTTAATTTAGAAAGTATAAACGTGAAACTCGGTGATGTATATTTTAATATATCATAGAATATTTTCCGAAAAATCACTTTGATCGGAGCTATATATAGTATATACCCATACAACCGATTGTTCAGATAGAAAGATTTTTGGCCATTTCTCCCTTAGTTTCCAATATAATATATAATAATAAAGAGGAACTCGAAAAACTTATTGAAATAAAAAATCCAGCTATAATATTATGTGCGGAGACATGTACCACCAATGAAATTTCAAATTCAAAGTTAAACATACATACTTACAAACTAGTGCGATGCGATTCACATAGTAGACATACTGGCGGTGTGCTGATTTACGTACATAATTCAATTGAATATAACATTGAATTCAACAAAGCAATAGATAAAAATCTTTGGTGTATTTTTATTAAATTGAAGCACTTCAATTCAAAATGGCAAATTGGAGTGATTTATCACTCTCCTAGCACAAGTGATGCCGATTTTATTAACTATTTGCGCAACGTCCTAGGTAGTACTTGAGAACTGTGAGATAGCAATATTCTTGCAGGTGATTTTAATATCAATTTGAATAATACCTCAACTTATGGCATTCAACTAATTGATCTATTTAAATCATAATCAATGAATCAAAAAGTTGATTTTGATAACCGTATAACTGAGACATCAAAAACTAAAATTGATTTACTCTTTTCGAATACTGACGATATAGTATGTGAAAAGTTAGATGAACACCAAATATCAGATCATGAAACCATCCAATTTAAAACTAAAAGCAGTCCTAGGTCAAAAATGAGAAGCCTTAAAAAAATTACTTCTTGGGAATATTATAATACGGAAGCACTGATTAATCAATTTCGCTTGTGCGATTTTAGCAACTTTTATAGAATTGATTTAGAGTCCAAAGTAGGGCTGAATGTTTTAAATGCCATGCGAAACTTAACGTATGAAAAGGTAGTACACTTAAAGTTAATTAATAAATGGTATGACAATGAGTTAGCCAACATGAATAAATATAAATTAGAACTTCATAAACTAGCTCAAATATCCGGAGAATGGGATGAGTATAGAAACATAAAAAAAGAATAAAAGAAGCTGGTAAAAATTAAAAAAATTAAGCATATGGAGCATAACGTACAGATGAGTAGTAAAGATAGTAAAGCGATGTGGAAATATTTGAAATTCGCAATAAGTAGGGTTAATGAAGACTCTTCTTTCAAGAAAATTTTGATAAAGGGTACAGCATATATGAATGAATCTGAAATTGCTAACAATCTAAATAAATATTTTGTTGATAGCATTGAGGATATTTGCAATAATATAGAAGAATTTTATACAGAAGTAAATTTTCCTATTCAGTTAAATGGGATTTTCAAATTTGTAAAAGTTAGTACAGATGACGTCATCAAAATTGCCATGACGTTTAAATCTAAGCGAGGTGTTAAAAAGCTGTTATCAGATGTTGTTCTTAAAGACATGATATCATACCTGGGATACTTCTATGCGGAAATCATAAATGAAAGTTTAAGTAGTGGCATAGTTTCGGGTATTTGGAAAACTTCTACCATTGTGCCAAACGAAAAAGTTAATAACACAATAAAAGCAGAGGAGTTACGTCCGATAAATACACTGGCCAGTGATGAAAAGATTTTAGAACTTGTGGTAAAAAACCAGTTGGTTCAATACTTGGAAGAAAAAAATATACTCATACCTCAACAATCAGGATTTAGAAAAAAACATTCCTGTCAAACAACTTTGAATATGGTTTTAGCTGAATGGAAAGAAGAACTTAATAATAAAAAGCGATAATAGCAGTTTTCATTGATCTTAAAAGAGCCTTCGAAACAATAGATAAAAAAATATTATTAGGAAAATTGGAAGGAATTGGTATAATAGTTGTTGAACTGGATTGGTTAAATCGCAAACAAAGAACAGTAATTGGTTCGATAATATCAGACAAAGTGGATGTTAAGATTGGCCTACCCCAAGGCTCTGTTCTTGCACCAATTTTATTCAACATTTATATTAATGATATAAATTCTGTTTTGAAATTCAGCTCCATAAAACTTTTCGCTGATGATGCTCTAATTTCTATAAATGGCAAAAATGAAAATGATATAAGAATCAAGTTACGAAGTGACTTAAACGCTTTTTTATCTGGCTGTGTACAAACAGACTTAAAACTAATATAGAAAAAACTAAATACATGCTTATTTCAAGAAAAAACATTGCTAATTTTGAAACTATTACAATAAATAATATTGAAATAGAAAAAGTAAATACGATTAAATATTTGGGTGTACAGATTGATTTCAAATTAAAATTTGATGCCCATGTTGGCTATTCAGTAAGTAAAGTAAAAAAATTATGTTTTATTCAAAGAACTTGTAAAAACTTAAGTAATTATTATAAAGTAAAGGTTCATAGATCCATAGTTGAGCCTTACTTTATTTATTGCTCAACAATATTTTTTATTATGAAAGATTCGCAAATTGATAAGTTGCAAAAAATGCAAAATAAAGCAATGCGCTTTATTTTAAGCAAACGTTATGATACTCCTATAAAAGACATGCTTCTAAGTTTAAATTGGATTAGAAACAATTGCCAATTATAAAACAGAATCGGAACAAAATAGTCTTTTTTACAAAGGTTTGAAATACTTCAACGAACTACCTGAATATATAAAAAATTGTGATAGAAACTTATTTAGCAGCCGGTTGTATGACTACACCAAATCTTGGCCGACTAAATGATATAGTCGTTGAGATTTAAATGCATTAGTGATACATGTGTCATAATTAAAATTTTTTTTTAATTTAAAATTTTAGATTAAGTACACGTTGTCAATTAATGCAATCATATTTTTAAGTTTTGAACTAGGCTCTTAAAGTCGTAATATATAAAATATATAAAACGTGAAACTTGGTGATATTTATTCTAATATATCATAGAAGATTTCCTGTAAAAATCATTTCGATCGGAGCTATATATAATATATATCCCATACAACCGACCGTTCAGATAAGGGGGTTTTTTGCCATTTTTTTATATTTGTCTTAAAAATCGTTTAGGTATGTACATCTGTTCACTATATATTTCTTATCTTATACATCCGATTATTTGAAGATTACAAACGGGATGAGATTATTGTTCAGCCCCATTCATGAAAGGTATGAGTCTTCCGCACAGCCGAAGACAGTACCGTCCTTACTTGTTTATATTTATTTCTGATATAATTTATTTAATAATTTGGGAAAAATTTAAACACCGTGACATCAGGACGGACAAGGCTCCCGGGAGAAAGGTTTTGAAGAGATTTAAAAGGTATAATCGAAACAGCTGTCGCCTTGCCCGTCCTGATGTCACGTTGTTTAAATTTTTCCCAAATTATTAAATAAATTATACATTTAAAACTGTTCAAATAAATGCTTTCATACAGTTAAAGCAATAAAGTTAATCCCCGCTTAACTCATACAAATATTTTTGATATAACTATCTGATATGGTAAGACTGGACCAAATTTAGTTGTCTGATTTGCAAGGAACACCCTAAAGTATATACATCTACGTATATTTTGTCGCTTACCTATTTGAGTTATTCTAGATTAAATATATTTTTGAGTAGTTCAGGTGCAGTGTCAGAATGTCGTACACGTTATCGTTAAACAAAACAAAATAAAAAATAGGATAAGCTCGTGTGTAAACAATTGAATATGAGAAAAAAAAATTGTAACGTTTTTGGTTATTGGCGATTTGTTTGTAAAAGTCATTTATTTAAGGCTTATTAAGATCCACAACTTATCTTAATTTTTATGAAATTTTGTTCCATTAGATTGGCTCTCATTCAAAGTGACACTAATTCATAGTGAGCAGTGTCGAAAAGTAATTTATTCTAATTTTCATGCACATGGATGAAAACAGAAGAGTACAACTAAGTCACAACTCCAGACTATAACGAAATGAGGAAAAAACGTCTTGTGATTAGATTCAGATCAGGCACATGTCATATAATAACTGTCTGCTTCAGGTACGTCTGAATAAAAAATGGATAGTTAGGACCATAAGTGAATCATCATCCTCGTTAATTGCACAGTCTAAACGATTTCGGCCGTCTCGTAACACGCCACGACAGCTTCCCTTGTTTCGTGATAGCTGCCACCAATTAGGAGCGCAAAGGGAGGTCAAGTTTTACTCCACCTGCCTCTGCCAAATCAGTGGAGGTCTCCCACTTCCTTTGCTTCAAAACTAAGGTATCGACTGAAACACTTTTCGGGCCGGAGCGCCTTCGTCCATTCGTACATGAACTAGCGGGTGAAGCCTTGAAGGGTTTATCCGCTACGCTATCGTCATATATGTATAAAGCTCCAACAGTTCATCAGTATAAAAAAAAAAATAAATGTAAGGCGCGATAACCTCCGAAGAGATCTAAGGCCGAGCTTCTCTTCCAATTTGCGTCGTGCTCCTCTTGATTTTTCCCTACAAATTGGCCGGACGGGACCTACATGTTTTATGCCGACTCCGAACGGCATCTGCAAGGCAGATGAGTTTTCACTGAGAGCTTTTCATGGCAGAAATACAATCGGAGCGCTTGCCAGACACTGCCGAGGGGCGACCCCGCTTAGAAAAATTTTCTTCTAATTGAAAAATCTTATTTCTAAAATTTTGATGTTGCTTTGCCCGGGAGTTGAACCCAGGGCATACGGTGTGATAGGCGGAGCACGCTACCATCACACCACGGTGGCCGCCGTATACCTGCTTTGATTTTCGCCGTCAGCATCACGGACAGGATTATAAATCTTCCGCAGAACTTTTCTCTTGAACATCCTAAGAGCCATCTCATAATCCTCGACACCGTTCATGATTCTGAGCCATACATCAGCACAGGTATGACGAGCGACTTATAGAGTGGGAGTTTTGTTTGCCGAGTGAAGACTTTACTTTTCAACTGCCTACTCAGTTTAAAGTGGCACTTATTGGCAAGAGTTAATCTCTGTTTGATTTCTAAGCTGTCATCGTTTGCGTTTTTATCTAATCCAAAGATGACAGAACTCACAGTGCGTTTGTTCAGGCCAATAATAAAAATTTTATGTGCGCTCTTATAAGAGATTGTACCATCACGGCTTAGGTCTGCTCAAAGAAATCGCATGAAAGGGAGTCGCCTTGTCTGAAGCCTCGTTCTGTTTCCAATGGTTTGAATAGGGCCTTCCCAATCCTAACGGAGCTGGCAGTGTTGCTTAACGTTATTTGATGGAGCCTTATTTACTTTGCAAAGAACTTAAATTCAGACATAGCAGCATACAAGTCGAGCAAAAGTTGGTTAGTGCCAGTTTCTTTACCGTGAATTTTCTGCAGAATTTGGTCGATAGTAGACTAACCAGGTCTCTGATAAAGTTCAATTAGTTTGTTGACTATGAGCTTCAGTCTATCGTACAGCATGTTAGATAGAACTTTACGCGATATTAAGCAGGCTGATTCCGTGTAAATTGGCGTGGTTTGCGGGATCTCCTTTCTTGTGAATTGGGCAGAGTACACTTAAGATATAAGTGGACAACTACCAGGAAATCTTATGAACAATTTTTGTGAAATCTTCCAGATCAAGCTAAAATACGACTGAAATTCGTTGTTTTTGGTTTTTCCGATCATTTGAAGTTTATTTTTAAATTATGATAAACTACTTCGCCATATTTCCCACGACGTTTTCCGACAACTTCCTTAGCTTCATCAGGTGCAGTTATATTTTAAGTTTATACACAAAACCAAGAAAGACCACATTCAAAAAGCTTCAGGGCAATTCTTTGTGAGAAATAACATATGAAATTTTAGAAAACAAAATTTATCGGCAGACCATAGGTATATATATATATTAAGAAAATTTTGATCTTGATTTTCAGCATCTTATCAACCTTCTATAAATTGACGTAAACTTTTTGTACTTTTAAAGACTCTTTTAATATTTCATGACTTGAAATCGATGACCTGAACCGGCTTTTAAAATGCGAAACATCCTAATGTTGCCAAGGTTGTTTGAGATAGCTATTGAACCATTTTATCAAATTTTTCACGTTTAAGTGCCAGTTAATCTAAGCAAAACAAATTTTTTATTTGTTACAGAACATATCGTCCAGACTCAATGCCAGCGGCATACGTTACTCAGTTATATCGATAGCTTCCCTTTTATGTAAATTATCAGCTTAGTGCTTTGAGTACTCTATGATAGGGATGAGGGGCAAAGAAAGCACAGCTTCAGGGATCTGTCCTAGGGCCAACGCTATGGAATGCGATGTATGAAGGTGGCATGAAAACTTTTGGGCATACAGATGATATTGTCGTCGTGGCAGCGGTCAAGAAATTTTGTCTGCTCCATGCATAAACTCAAAGTTCAAAGCAAAAATTGAGTCAAAACCTATTTTTAAGGAGCACTTCAGGACGGTGGACGAGAAAGTTTCTAATGATAGTATAAAGTCAGCGGCCCAGACGAAGCTTCCTGACAGCTGTTGTCAAACGTAACCAGCTCCATAATATTATACTCAGCACCAGGCTGCCACGTATCTGAAGTCGCCCACCAAAAATACTATAATATATACTAGGAGTCTAGCTTGTGCTCTTCGGAAGGTGTTCTCATTTGTATGACACGAAATCGAGCAACCATCTAAAAATACGTAGAAAATCTCAAGGTCACGAACAATAGTTGGGTGACAAGAACAGTATGAAAAATTAGGAAAAGGACGCTGGACCTCTATGTTAGTTTGAAACATAGCGAAATAGTACACTGAAAGAAATGGTGCTAGTAAAATCAACAAATCGGTTATGTTGTTCTTGACTTAACGGCAATTCGTCGAAATTGATCGAATTATGGTTAAATCGACCGAGTTCTTTGTCAAGCGAACAAATAAGTTTTAAAATTCTGTAAAATTGACAGACTCCTAATCAATCTAACTAATTTTTTTGTTAACACTACTGATCTCACTGGTCATTTCAACAGCGATCAACAGTCAATACATGAGCAAATTTCAAAGAGAATTTTACGCTCACTGCGCTATCTACTTTGTACTTATGTATGCACATGTTTACGTATCAATATGGCGGCCGCCGCGGTGTGATGGACGGAAGACCCTGGGTTCACACCTCGGCCAAAGCAATATAAAAATTTTAGGAATAATATTTTTTCAATTAGAAGAATATTTTCCTAAGCGGGTTCGCCCCTCGGCACTGTTTGGCAAGCACTCCGAGTGTATTTCTGCCATAAAAAGATCTCAGTGAAAACTCGTCTGACTTGCAAATGCCGCAACATAGGTATTTTCGTAAAAAGCTGTCGCAATAACTTTTTTTGTTCACTTGACTACTAAAACGGTCAATTACGAATCAACGATTTGTGCGCAGTTGATTCAACATCTTGTTGCGATGGATAAAAACTGGCAGAAATTTCGGTTGAATTTACCCGTATTTCGTTTGATTTTACCAGTCTTTTTCTTTCAGTGTACAAGCGGAAGCACGACGAACCAAACTACCACCACAGACAGCACGACGTAAAGGAGTATTTACATAAGCGTATAATAGATAAGGATCATTTCTGTCTACACTGCCGTACCGAATAGGCAAACGCAGGACACGTAATATTTTCTCGGTCAAAGGCCTTCTGTACACAGAGTTCTTGGGGGGAACCTTCTATCACTAATTAAATTTCACTCAAGTGCAGACACATAGAGTGTTGGACCGTTGTGAACAAAATGGCGTTTCTTGTTATGTCGTGAATAATGCATGCTGAGAGGGAGCTGAGTAAAATGCGCATGCGAAGCAGGGCGATTGAAATTCCTTTGGGGTTCTTGGAAAATTACTCCTTAAACAAAGCTTGATGTTTCCCACCTTCATTTCGGCTCTCCACTAGAAACATGTTGCATCAACATATAGCAACTTTATGATGCCTTTTTCAGGATAGCGTACACAATTTCCAATGACCCTTTGTGCCAAGATTAACCTTTTAATCGAAATAAAATGAAATTATGCTTGGTGGACTATAAGTTTATTGAGAAAAAATTATTTGTATCATGCCACATTAAATAAAAATACAATGGTACAAAAATAGATCTGTTAAAAATTTATGTTGCACAGTGTAGCTACATATTTAGTTTTTAATAGTAGAGCTTTGATCTGCCACTACTTGGGTATATGAGAGTTAGAAACGCTAATTTGATGCCAAATGTGTGTAAAATAGGGAAGGGTGAAACGGTCGTTTAGAAGTTTTGAACGATTTTTAGGAAGACTGATATCTTGTTGAGCATCAAAACTGGGACTTTTAGTATATGCCTCGTTTCAGAAAAATACCATGGTTACCTTGTTTCGAATTTGCAGTAGCACGGTGTAATCAATTCCATTTAGAAATTTCTAGTTTCAAAGGAGCACATTTTAATAACAGGTTAAATCCAAATATATTTGCCTATTTTAAATGCTTGGCTCTTTTCATCTGATTCCTGAATTTGTTCGAAATAAATGCAAGAAGAAAATGTATTAAATTATCAGCTGTATTTTTAACTCTTTACTTTTTAATTACCAAAAACACATGAATTTATTAAAGCGCTCACATAATGTATGTGTGTACGTCAGTTTGCTACATATTTACGAATATTTATTGAGGGCAACCCTAATGACAGCTTATTACTTTATCAAGATTTATGACAATTAATAATAGGGATACATCGCTGGCTGGATTGACTAACTACCCATGGACACTTCAGCCGCTGACTTACCATAATATGAATAAGTATGAGTGAGTGAAGAGTACAAAAAATGTTATGCAATACACTGGAGCCACTTTAAGTAGTGTGGAGCGGGTGTGTAAGATTAAACCATAAAAGAAGGGGCAATTATGATGAAATCTAGGCGCTTATAAGCTGGTTAATAAGTTATGGTTTATGTGGGGATCTATGTATTTTACCTGGACTTTTATAAAGAGTTTAATTTATGTGGAGGAGTTTAAATTGCACGAAATATAATCAATTAAAAAATACTAATATGTATGATTTGGGTATTACTACACAGGTATGATCTCATTCTTTAGGTTCACATATGTAAATCAACTATTTTGCTAGTAGCCAGCAAAGATTTAGTTTTTGAATATCATAAAGACAGACCGATTTATTGAACATATTGCTGAAATGAAAAATTTATTTCATGTCTGGTTTGTTGTGCTTGAACTACCATACCTTCGGTAAAGTTGATCGCATTAATTCAACCCAGTTTTTGTCAAGAAAATAGAAGAGTAATTGTCGGTCTAAAGTTAACTATATTCTGTAGATATTGCAGATTCTCAATCAATCTAACTGAATTTTCTGTTATAAGAACTATTTTCATTGGTTAATTTAACAGTGAGCAACTGTCGTATCGACAATGAAAATTCATCTTCGGCTTGCAAATGCCATTAAGAGTCGGCATTAGGCATATACTTAGGTCCCGTAAAGTGAGCTTGTAGGGAAAACCAAAAAATATCACGTAGTAAAGTGGAATTCATCTTTTTGAGAGTTCATTGAATGTGACTGTAAGTAGACTATTTTTGACAGTTGTAAACCTAGTAAAGTATTAGAAATAAGGTTTTTCAATTAGAAAGAAAATTTTTCTAAGCGGGTTCGTCCTCAACAGTGTTTGGCAAGCGCTCCGAGTGTATTTCTGCAATGAAAAGCTCTCAGTGGAAACTCATCTGCCTTGTAGATGCCGTTCGGAGTCGGCATAAAACATGTAGGTCCCGTCCGGCCAAAATGTAGGAAAAATCAAGAGGACGACGACGCAAATTGGAAGAGAAGCTCGGCCTAAAATCTTTTCGGAGGTTATCGCGCCTTACATTTATTTAAATTTTTTTCTTATAAGCCTTTTAAAGTCTTGTATATTATGACTCGAAATGAAACCTTACGTACTATTTCGGATCGACAGATAGTTTCTAATACTGCGGCGCTAGATGACGATCTTTCGGCTGTTAGATGTATATAGAAGCAGGGCTAATTTATGAGAGAACGACTTCCTAAGGTAGTTCAGGCTCTTTTTTCATGATTGAACATCTTTTCTCACTGTATGGGAGAATCTTGAATGTACGCGTAAGATGTAAACGTAAGCATAATATTTAGGAGTTTTATGCTATTTTCGGAATATATGTAGAATGTAAATGCATACATAGGGTGGGGTATTTGCTGTGCTGTATGGAGTAATAGAGAATGTAAAAGTAATAATCACTACTCTGTAAAGTATTGTAGAAACAATCTACTTGACGGAGTTTATATGAGTGAAATCACACAGCTAAAGATAAACAGAATTCAAGTCTTTAAGCATATATACAAATTTTATGCTTGCAAGTGCACGAAGAGATGTATACACTGCTGTTCTGTTGGGAATAAGGAGCCAGAGATTGTTTTCGAAAAAAATGCACGTGGCAAGATATTCAGGTTTGTTTGTTGTATCATCTATATACTCTTTCATACATGGTTTGGTTAGATTTACATAAAATATATAAGTTTAACGAAAAAAAAAAAATAAATAACATAATTAAAATAAAATAGTGATAAATAAAATAAATTAAAGCAAAATAAAATAAACTAAAATAAAATAAAAAAAAAAATAAAAAATAAAAAAAATGAAATAACCCAGAGTGGAGCTTAAAGGGGAAAAAAGATTAAATAAAATAAAATTAAAAAACATTAAATAAAATAAAATTAAATAAAATTAAATTAAATAAAATAAAGTAAATTATAATAAAATAAACTTAAACTAAATTAAATCAAATTAAAGTAAACAAAATAAAATAAAATAAAAAAATAAAAAAAAAATAAAATTAAATATAATTAAATAAAATAAAATAAAATAAAATAAAATAAAATAAAATAAAATAAAATAAAATGAAATAAAATAAAATAAAATAAAATATATTAAAATAAAATAAAATAAAGTAATATAGAATAAAATCAAATAAAATAAAATAAAATTAAATAGCCCGAAGTGGAGCTTAAAGAGGGAAACGGATTAAATTAAATTAAATTAAAAAGTAAAATAAAATAAGATAAAATAAAATGAGATAAAACAATAAGATAAAATAAAACGAAATAAGTTTAAATAAAGATAAATTAAATTAAAATCTCACCTCTTCAGCTGCTCGGTTTTCGGGAGCTGAGGGTTGAACTAGAAATCTCCAACATACAAACTTCATATTAGATGTCTCTATCCACAAATATCCGCTGTAAGTAAGTTGAGCAGCTGAAATTTATTTAAAAATATTTCTCGACACGAATTATGTGGTATGAGATACACAACTTGTTCTTAATTATCTAACAAAACTCCTTACAATATAACGCTAAAATTGCTACGTCATCAATTAAGGCTCATTACCAGTAAAACACAAGCATCATAACAAATTAAACTAATAACACTATATGCTTCTTATATATGACGCCTATACTCCACGGCAACTTTTGCTCAACAAATATTTTATTTTAAAAGGTTAAATGCAACCGCCAACCGATTAACTGGACGGAGCTCAATAAATAATGACAGGGCTTGGTGTGATGTGCACTGCGGATACTTTGCACAATACCGTAAATAAATTTAAGGAACTGAACTGGCGCTTGCATTAATAAAAATAAATAACATGTTTTAAGAAGCGGAATACCTGTGTGTAGTTATGTAATTATCACGAATGTTTTCGAATACTTTGCAATAATAATAATAAAAAAAATTATAACTCCTGCCATTAAAAAATCTCTACTGTATCGTTTTCAAGTGCAGACACTTTTAATTTTTCATACTAAAAAAATTTTTTTTTTTAGACATCAAGTACCGTTTTAACGCCGCCTTTGTGCGCTATTACCACCTGCAAAATGATTAATCATTATATGCATTCAAAAAAAAAAAAAAAAAAAAAAACTTAACAAGCCCTAAACCATTTCATTTTCGGTGCTAAAAAGGGCACAGTCATTCAAGAAATTTGATTTATTTACTTCACTTTTCGACGGTTTTCGTTAGAGTTTGATGATTTTGATATTGTTGTTTTAGTGTTTTGGTTGTGTTTAACACCTTTTTCGCGTGCACTACTCTTCTAACCTGTTATTTGTTGCACATGCCGCTTTTTAAAATAATCAAATATAAATTAAATATTTTTTTGTATTGACATGTGCAAGTTGATTGCTTAAGTGAAATCAAGAACGTGTTTCTAGATTGTATTTATAGTTGTTTGTGTTTCCTGTTCTAGGTAATAAAAGTTTATAAATTATACGCATCTGAGTAGATATTAACACTGTTTAACAGCAGACAAATTTTGCTGAGCAACTGCAGTTACAGTTTATGGGAGTCATTGTCATTTTAACAATTTTTAGTCATTTCGATCCAACATATGGGTGAAGGTTAGGTTAAACAGGCCAATCAATAAAGACATAGATTAAATTTGTCCATTAGATTACAAGAATGTGTTTCATAAAAAAATTAATAACCTCAATTAGATACTAGAACTTATGTTATAGATTAACTCCGTCCTCTTGGCAAATAACACAAGTTTACAAATTTAGGTCAACTTTTGGGTCTGAGCAGATAAGAACGATTCCTAACTATATTTGATATGCAGAATTCAAATCTGCATTCAGTGTTTTAAGATTGATTCTAATTTCCGAATTTTCACATGATAGCACCATTGTGCTGTTATATCAGCTTTTAAATAGTGGCACTGTTTGATAAGTCATTTCAACTGTAACTGTAAAATGATATAAGTGATTGGAGCAAATAAAAACGCAGAGACAGTGTTGCAAAGTTGGTTCAAAGTATTTTTGTTACGTTTGTGGTTGTTATATGATTAAAAACAAGTGGCAAAATAATAACAAATGGGCTCAAAGATGCGTATCTGCACTACTTTGGTTTCAGAGTAGCAGACACTCATAAGTCATGGATACCGAAATTTATTTCAAAATGTAATTGGTATCTTAACTGGGATGCAATCCGGATTCACTAAATTTTGTTATTTTTTATGCTTTTGGGATAGCCGCGCAACTGAACATCATTATGTGAGAAAAGACTGGCAAAGTCGTACTCAATATGAGCCTGGACAGCAAAACGTCTCCGTTGAGCCACTGGTAAATCCACAAGACATTTTCCTGCCACCTCTTCACATTAAACTATGCCTTATAAAGAACTTCGTCAAAGCATTAAACCGTGAAGGACCGGCTTTTCAGTAATTAGTCAAGCTGTTTCTTAAATTGTCATATGCAAAAATCAAAGAAGGAATATTTGTCGGACCTGATATTAGAAAATTAACGGCTGATAAAAAATTTACAAAATGTTTAACGCCCGATGAAGCAGCCGCATGGGCATCTTTTCAAAATATCGTTCACCACTTTCTTGGTAACCATAAAGCCCTAATTTTAAAGAAATTATTGGCGATATGTTGTAAAGTTATCGAAATATTGCCGCTAGAATGTCTCTAAAGATGCATTTCTGCATTCCCATTTCGAATTTTTTCCCGAAAACTTGGGTGATACAAGCGACGAACAAGGAGAGCGGCTACACCAAGATCTAGTCAACATTGAAAGACGATACCAAGGATTTTGGGATGAAGGCATGATGAGCGACTACTGTTGAACTCTAATACGCGAAACAGATACTAAACAATACAAAAGGCAAAGTTCCACCAATCTTCATTTCTGATTTGTTACTTTTAAGTTCATAGACTGAATATTACTTGACAAAAATATTTAAAAATGAATTTATTGACCGTATTAAAAACTAGAATCAATCTTAGAAAACGGAATTAAGAATCGGATTCAGCGTCATAAAGTGTCTTAAAAACCACTTTTAGTTGCCTAGTTCCAAAACCGTATATAATTGTGTAATAAAAGTTTTCTGAACCTAGCGTAATTGCTGTATCTCGAAAATTGGCAACTCTGCCGCCCTTATAACTGAACTGAAGTCTTGAATTCGCAAGTGCAGGATAGCAACGCCAAACGTGCATAACCTTTATCTGCTGTTACTGACGAGCCTAACTTATATGCATGTGACGCTAAAAGGCATTGTTAAGTTAGTATGCTCATCGTGAGCCTTAAGTCTTCACTCTTTAGAGATGTTAGCAACTTTGTGACTCCAATCTCAGAGGATTTGCACATGATTTTAGAAATTTTACTGTCCCGCGCTTCATTTTCTCATTAATGGATCCTCCTGTCTACATTTGATTTCTCCCAAATGCATTGGAACATCTACGAACGATCCAGCTAGTGGTGCATCCTCCTTAACCAACTTATCGGCATAGAATATACTCGCGGCAGGTATACCTGTCGTAGGAAAATACTAAGTACCCAGATTATGTAGGGCAACCCTTTTAGAGGTTGATGCTGCAATTCATAGCTTCTCCAACCTAGTTTTCAACCACACTTACCCGTGAGGATTCCTGTTTCTTTAATAGTCGAGGCCATGGCGACACCAAGTTCTTCATGTAATTAGGAGGTGTATACGTGATCGTCTTGAAAATTCAATGTGGTCGTATCAAATTGTTCCCGATATGGTTAAATTTATAGGTGCTCGTTACCGGAATATACCAATTCTATATACGGCAGAGGACCTTCAACATCGTGTGCTTCTGCTAAGTGTGAATTGCTCCTTAAGAATACAGGCAAAGAAACTTAAGTGACATACTTTCATGATTTGTATACCATTGAAATGTAAGATATCGTGATATTCTAAAATTCATGCAGCATCAGCGTTGTATAAACAGACCATATCAAAATCTTCTTCTTAGCCAAATTTCTTTATGACAAAACCCGAGCCATAATTTCCTTTCGAAATTGTCAACAAACATCGTAAACGTCAGCGAAACTTTAGCTTGAGCTGTGCCGAAATTTTAACCGAAAACTCAAAAGGTCAGAGACAAACAAGTGACAGCGGCAACAGGTTCATATTTCGTTTTGATGAAAAACAAAAGCGAGAAATGCAAATTCGCCAAATTGCCCATCCGCACAAAAATACGATGGAACGCTCGCTACATTCGGTATTTCACACCGCACGCCAAAATGCTTGACTCAATGCTGGTGACCTCTGCAGCTTGACGTTGTCAACAACAACAAATTGTGTATTGTTTTATTTTTGGTTGGACTTCGGTTTCTTATCCTACAACACATTCTAAGTGATTTCCATACAATGTGGCAACAATATTCAATATGCAACATAAGAAGAATAAACATAACTTACAACAAATTATGTGCGCTCTTCGAAAAGTAACAAGAAAGTTAAGTGGGGAGTGTATTATATATTGTACAATGTACATTTGTGTACGGTTTATGTACCTACATACATTTAAGCAGCAAAGCAAGTGCTTCTGGAGGGCTGCTGTTGGAATGTTGAAAGGGTTCTTCATACATCTTACAATTACTTATCTCAACTCCTCTTTTGCAAGTAACATACAACACTAATAGCGATGTGTTGAAAACTGATGCTCGATGGCACTTCACGCTGGAATGTGAGCTGAGGTTGGGGAAAGTATGTGCTTATGTTGGAGCTGTGGTAGAACTGTACCGCTTGAGTTGCATTTGTTGCGGGGATATTTAATCCAAAAAAGTGAGAATTTTGAGTTTTAAATATTGGAATCTCTTCGTGTTAAAGAAATTATTGAAGATGGACTTGAGACTTCAGACGCATTTACTAACAAGTTTGGGTCAGACAGTTTTTGTGTAGAATTAATGGCGTAATATCTGAATCCAGTTCACGCTATTTCCGATTATAAAATAGCCGATTACCGGTGTGTAGAATGTACTGACGTCAAATTCTTGTACTTATATCAGTCATACAGACAGTGTCACAAGGTACATACGTAAGAAATTGGAAAACATTCAGTGTTTATTGGTTAATAAGTTTCTGTGCCGTATGGCCAGAGATAACGCATCACTTTCATCCATTTTTTAGTGAAAGGTGATACCTCCAATCTAAGAGTTCTTTGCCTAACACTTGCAAGAGCTGGGTACAATCGGTTAAAGTAAGTGATATCTTCTTTTTAGCCGTCAATAAAAATTAAGCTCATTCATATTCTGCTTGTAGCGATAAGGATACTCCCCGAAGAATTTGAGAGTTTTATCGATGTTGATAGTTCTTTGCCGGATATTGAACCCCACCAGCGCGGGAATGATTTGGTATGACCACGTTGAACCTTCTAGGTCACACAACCCCCTCCTTCCGTGAGGAATTAGGGGTCGCCAAGGCTCCGTCTGTAAAATAAACAGTTTTAAAAATTTGGATGTAGAAACTATAAATTGTGCTGGCAACCCCTTTAAAGGATTGCGCTACTCCATCTCGTGTATGTTCAGGGGAATAAGCTTCCCTGGATATTGTACAATATTTATCCCTGTGAATTAGAAGAATAATTTGCGTAACGTTTTTACCTACCGGTGGCCGCCGTAGAGGGATTGTAGCATGTATCACACCGAAGGTCTGGATTCAAGTCCCAGACGATGCAGCATCAACTATAAACAAGCTTTTCTGAGCGGAGTCGCCCACTGGCAATGGCTTAGCAAATCCTCAGAGGATATTTCTGCGACGAAAAGCTTTTCAATGCCTCACAACTTCGGTTCGGAGTCATAAAACATGTACAAATGTCTCCACCCACCAACTTGCGGGAAAAATTAAAAAGGAGCACAACTCAAATTGGAAGAGAATCTCGAATTTAAGTTGTTATTGCGAAGAACATTTTCCTAGTACTATTTATGAAAGTCTCGATATCTTTTTTAATTCATCTGCTTTCTCATTGTGCGACGAGCTGGTGGAATATGCGTCATCGTTATGGAGTTGATTCCGAATATGTAGAAACTCTTTGCAGCTGCAGCAGGATGGGTTTTCTGATATTTTGCGACGTATTACATGGTGACTTCATTACAGAACTCCAATCACTAAGGATATATAAACCTTAATTAACTCCTCCGCAGACAGCCTGCAATATACTTCCAGCTAAAAGGATGTCGCCCACAATAGGATATGTCGCCAAACTTTCCTTGACTGACTCAGTTCCCATCTATGCAAGGACAGATTCAATGCAGATATCGTAGCTCCGAAAAGCCTATTACGCACCCTGCACCGATTCAATTATAATCATTCCGCATGACATTTGCTGGGATATAGTTATGCACCGCCTTTTAGATGCATTTATTTTTAAAATAATTTATGTTGATCACAAGCGAGGCACCCCAGACTACTTTTGATCGCAAGACAATCACTTTCAGAGCCTTGGTTGCAGCTTGGCTACGTAATATTATCTAAAGGTTGCAGCTCTGCATAGCATCCCATTTACTCAATCCAACTTCTACGCATCCGTGAATAAGTTAACTATCCAACCCCCTTAGTTGTATCCCTTATGCCATTTCAATCAACACGGAGTCAAGGTGTTGGAGCAGCACAGGGAGCGGCACACGATTGCCGGTTCTGACCTTAATAAAGTAGGTATTGATAAGAATGCTGACCTATTCAAAGTCAAAGGACCCACTCATATCCAATATAACAGTTCAATTCCGGGCACTAAACCAACAAAGCAGTTTTGAAAGTTTTTCTGAGGTAGTGAACTACACCGATATCACGCGTCCGCCATTGCTCCCAATGTTGGGCACAGTCAACATCTGGGATAAAAATGCCGCTCAAATAATTGAGATAGCCGATTTAGAGAAAATTTTAAGTTTCCTTAATCAATTGAATGAGAAGTTATCATCCGCCCAGTAACGTAAGATACGAAGGGTGAGATTATGGCTTAGAGTTAGAAGTATAAATGGTCACCGCTTGGACCATACAAGCTACTCATCTAATCAACAGAGATGACCTGTTAGAAATTCTTGTTGCGCACCTGCTCCCTGTGGGAAGCTATGAAAATTTTACTTAATGGAATATTGTAAAAGCTGAAAGAGTGCCAGAAATGTTTCCTAGTTTAAATGCGCGTTGAAGGCTGCGTAAGCCCCAAAACCCAACCACGTAGCCAAAAAAAGTAATCATTAAAAAACAAAAACCATAATTACTTTGAGGCACTTTCTGTAAATACAAATCACTACAAACTACAAGCTCCTTCGTATTTCGATATCAATTTATGCGACCTCAGCAAAGTTCACTGAGTTAACCATTTTTGCTTTCCGAACAAATCTGCAAGTAAACGCCGAATTTCGACTTAATTTAATTTTTATTACTTTTAGAAAAAAAAGTACAAAACACTTTTGTACTTGTCCAAGTTTCACGACCATGCAGGGCCAAGCAATGCAATCGCAAAAAGGCAAAACGAAATCGAGAATGCAAACGAAATCGAAGTTGGCATTTATTATGGCGGCAACGGTAATGCCATTTAATGATGCTGTCGCTCTTGGCCAAAATCGACATAAGAAATTAATGTCGGGGTTGGAGTTGGGCTGGTGCGTTTGCGAGACATTGCTGCCCTGACATTTATCTTTAAAATACTTACACGCGTTTATGCATACAAGGAATGAGAACAAATAACTGCGCCCTGTATGCACGTATTGCTGTTGTTGTTGTTGCTCTTGTAGTTTTTGACTTCTTGCGGTTTTTCATATTTATTGGCAGTGGCAAGTTGAAGGAAACGAATTGTGTAAAATTAATTTTCGATTTTTACGAGGGCAACCACCATCAACCACAGCTAACCCAAAAAAATAGCAAAACAAGGTAGAAAAGGCAACAACAAAAATGTTTGACATAAAATAACAGTAATACAACAAGATACTTGGTAATTAATTTCAGTGCGTTAGCTATTGCAGAGTTTAATCGGCAGCTATGGGGTTTATTGTAGGAGCTCTATGATTTTGCCACCATCACTTAAGTAGTTACCAGCACCTTTGTGAAAGCAAAACGAGGCGTGACTATCAAGTACTAGTGAAGTTCGATCTGTAAACATATAGGCGAATGCCTATTTCATTAACTAAAGCTCGCCCAGGGGTTGAAAAATAAAGTTTACTTTACCAGAAGCAAATAATTTCATGCTTTTTGTGAAGAGCTTCGCCGCCCTCTTATCGGTAAAAACCGAAACCGACATGTTATTTTATTATCGGCTCATTTTAGATTCTAATCGGTTTGTTATCGACAAATTGCAAATTTGTCATAAACTTTACATTAAAATTTTATCGGTGTCTGTTTCATAACAAACCGATGAGTTTTCGATAACAAATCAATAAGAGTCCGCAAAAATTTGGTAGCGTTTTGATAAAAACTCGATAAGTTTTGATCGATTAAATTGATGAATTTTCAATAAAAATCGATAACCTATTGGTATCTCTTTAATATAAAATCAATGACATGCCGGTAACAAATTCGTAGCCCTCTGATAATAAATCGATAATTTTCCTATGATATATCGATAACAAATAGATATCTATATATATAAAAAGAAGTGTACATTTTGATTGTCACTCCATAACTCGAGAACGGATGGAAAGATTGCCATGAAATGTTTAGGATAACTTAATAGGAACTCGGAGAGTGTTTGTGAAAAGTTTTTTTTCGGGAAGTGGACCAGGGACCGATTTATTCTAAACTGTCGTATATATGGCTCGATTTGCCTGAAATTTGGTATGTAGGTAGCGTTATATCTAGAATAAAATGTCGGATAATTTTTCTTCGGGAAGTAGACCAGGATACATATTGGTGACTAGGGTCTCGAGAAATAGGACAAAAAGTGGAGCCGGGCGCCCCTAGAATGTGTTTATACAATATGGATATCAAATGAAAGCTGTTGATGAGTGCTTTAGTACAGGGTATTTTTCATACCTATTGGTGACTAGTGTCCCGAGATATAGGCCAAAACGTGGACCCAGGCACCCCTAGAATGTGTTTATACAATATGGATATCAAATGAAAGCTGTTGATGGGTGCTTAAGTACAGGGTAGTTTTCATACCAAACGGTGACTAGGGTCTCGAGATATAGGCCAGGACGTGGAGCCGGGCACCCCTAGAATGTGTTTATACAATATGAATATCAAATAAAAGTTGTTGATGAGTGCTTTAGTACAGGGTAGTTTTCATACCTATTGGTGACTAGGGTCTCGAGATATAGGCCAAAACGTGGACCCGGGCACCCCTAGGATGTGTTTATACAATATGGATATCAAATGAAAGCGGTTGATGAGTGCTTTAGTACAGGGTAGTTTTCATACCTATTGGTGACTAGGGTCTCGAGATATAGGCCAAAACGTGGACCCGGGCACCCCTAGGATGTGTTTATACAATATGGATATCAAATGAAAGCGGTTGATGAGTGCTTTAGTACAGGGTAGTTTTCATACCTATTGGTGACTAGGGTCTCGAGATATAGGCCAAAACGTGGACCCGGGCACCCCTAGAATGTGTGTGTATTTTGGATATCAAATGAAAGCTGTTGCTGAGAGCTTTTAAGTAATTTTCATTGTGATATTCGATTTAGTCGCATCAACCTGGCAAAACTGATAAATATGCATACGAAGCCGAAACAAAAGACAAGAATTAATAATACCCACATGCCTATTTACATATGTGCCATTCGATTTGCCTAAAATTTGGCATATAAATTTGCCTATATTAGTATTTACGATGCTTTTTTCCGGGAAGTAGACCAGAGACGGACTGGGACTGGGATTAGGAGTGGGACTGAGACTGAGACTCGGAATGGAACTGGAACAAAATACATACCACCCTCTGGGACTGGCAATAAGATATGAAGATGAATGAGAAAAACTTGAGGAAAGAGAAAAGAGAGAAGGAGACTGAAAAAGAGATAGAATGAGACGAAGATGGAGACAGATGAAGCGAAAAATACGGAGGGAGGAGTGAATACAAAGATTAGGAAAAGTGTAGAGGGGCGAGGGAGAGTTAGACAGAAAAAGCTTATTAAAATGTATGCAGATATACAAATTTAGGGCAGAACAACGTCTGCCGGGTCTGCTAGTACTTTTATAAACATTTTTTTAATTTTTCGATACCAGTCGATACATTTTCTGCACAAAATCTATAGTCTTCCATAATAAATCGACAACAAGCCGAAAATAATAATACCACCCCGGGAACAAATCAATAGCTTTTCGGTAGGGAATCAGTAACTTTTTGATAGCATTTTGATAATTTTTCGATAAATAATCCATCGGTTTTTGCCAAAAATCAGATAACTGGTCGATTACCAATCCCTAATTTGTAGAAAAACTGACTGTAACAAATCAATAACTATTCAATAAAAAATGAGCAACACACCCGAAACCTGCCGATAAGGAATCGATACCAAATGTCCGCATTGATCTCATCCGCAGCGATGTTTGGCTTTATGCACTTTTGAATTCGCGGTGCGGAAAATCAGCATTTTCTATAGTAGATATCACAGTAGAGGCGAACTACGCGTATTATTTAGCGACAGATTTTAATGCTTAAACGTTTTTTGCTTTATTTTAAGATTCAGCTATTTACTTAAGTTATAAAAATGTTTTATTAGTTGCGTATAATTTACGATATTTTTGGGATTGGTGATTTATATTTTCGTCTTGTAAGTATTTGATATAAACATTTTATACCTTTTATGAACACGAACTGACATATTAACTTTGTACCAACGAAGCCATTTCCCTACCAACACCATAATCATAATCCTGAAGGTCATTGTTACGATAAAATTTAACATAAAAGTGTCAGCTATGTAGCCAAAAGCGCTATCGTTGTCCTAAAAATATACGTAATGCTAGCCGTAATCGCAAGCGATACGGTAACCCTTAACAGATCCCCAGCTATAACCGTATCTTAAGCCTTATAAACAAACCGTAACAGTTAGATACGTTACGTTAAATGTCATCTTTGGCCGTGTCTTTACCTACGTGTTTTCCTCCGTCCTCGCCTCGACTATCACCGGTGTAATAATTACAATTTTCTTCATCGTTTTTCTATATATTCTTCTCCTCGATCCTCTGATCCATTTAATTTTAATTCCACTATTGCTTTCCTGTTATTTCTTCTATATTTCCTTTTTTCTCTCCCACATGTCGGGCACAATAGACCAATGGTCGCAGTTCGATCCTCAATTAATTATCTATCCCTCATGTCCTTCCACATTCTTATCTTTACACGCACAAACTACCCACTTTCGCTAAATCCTTTGGTTATTAACAGTTTTTCGTGCATCCTGGGACTTTTAACTGTTAATTATTTATTAAAATACCATTGTGTACGCCACCACCATATCTACGTCGCCGCAACACCGAATCCATTTCGTTTAACCATTTATCCAGCTACAGGTTATATGACATTGACTGACGGCTCACTAGCCACCAACGTATCGGTAGTTGTACGTCGACTCTCTGATTATTTGTTATAAGCTTACCATCATCAATTGATAACCAATTTAGGTATAGTTCGTCGCTGATATTTTTCATAGTTTTGGCCTCAGCTGTCCGTTTTACGATTCCCCGAAGCATCTTTCACGGATTCCACTGCTGAATTTGTGTATTCAACAACCGATTCACCGCTCACCTATTCGATCGGCCAATTTTTCCATCAGCCATCTGCTCACCAATTCCCCGTTCTCCGACGCTACCCGCAGACTTGTCCTCATTCACCGAATGCTCTTATCCGTTTCTTTTCTTACCTTAATATGACAACTGCCAGCTACCGCTCATCTACCTATTGTTGTTGTGGCAACAACTGACTATTCCCAACCCTCTGTGACGGTGTTTGCGTGTCTGGCGGAAACCTAAGTGTATTCATCTATGCATGAAATACAGAGTCGAATAAGCTACTCTGGACAGGTTATCCCACTGCGTAGTTTAATTCTTGGTGCCTTTATTGTGTTGGTAACGTGCTTGCCCACCACACCGAAGGTACTGGCTTCAAGGCCCGAGAAAAGCAACATTAAAATCTTTAGACACATTTTTTTACAATTAGAGAAAGCGAAATCGCACTCGGTAGCAGTTTGAAAAGCTTCTCAACGATAATTCTGCTTGCATATGCAGATGAGTGTTGGCATACAACATGTAGGTACCCTTGGATGAGAAGCTTGGCCTAAGCCTTCTCCGAGGTATATTTCGCAGAGTATTTATATTTTTTTCAGCATCTCAAAAATTCAATCATGGTCTCTCTTTAGCTCAGTTACTTTAAAGATAACAGACCTCTGCACAGTCGAAAACAACTCTGACCTTACTTTTTTATTTAATTTATTTATACGTTCGTGTTTATTTTCGATATATTTATTTCAGTTCTCACTTTTTGCATTTATTTTTCTTCCCTTTCATCTTTTCATTCGCACAGGACTTTCGCATAAATGATGATATTTTGTGTTGCGGTTTCTTGAGCTCACTAAAATTTTAAAATGATTTTTAAGATGTTAAGTTTTTAATTTAAACGAGCACTTAAACTTTTTTGATGATTTCTTCTTCTTCTTCTTTAAGTTTTTAAATTTCTTACACAGAACTTTCACTGCCAAAAAGTTAGCCGGAAGTGGTGTTGTAGCCGCTGGAGTTTGCTGGGACTACTTAAATTGGTGAAAGTGTAAAACCATTTCAACGTAACTAAATTTATTTGTAACTTATTGTTTTCGTGAACAAAAAACTCATAAAATTTAATACAGAAAAATTTCGATTAGTGCCAAAATTGGCATACTTAAACTTTTTAAGGTGTTACAGGCGCGGCATGTTGCCGAGCCAAAAAAAAAAAAATCACGTTAAACAAGTGTTGGATAATGTAAAATTTCAGATACCTATGCCTTAAAAATTTGCTCCGTGGCATCCCTCAACTTCTCAATAACCTGTCCCCTGTTCAATGTGTGTGGTCTTTAGCCATGCAGCAATTTTTTTGCTAAGAAAATCGCACAAGTACTCAATTTAATTAATTAATTACAACTGCAAAGTATCTTTGAACATTTTTTTGCTTTGCGCAGGCGCCACTTGTAACCGGTGTTTGTTATCTTCATCATTGTTCACACTTTTGCTTGTTTATGTTTTTGGGTCTCTTAAGCATGATTACCAAAAAAAAAATGAGTTTTCTTGCGTTTTTGCTACGCTCCTGTGGTGTTTCGACCATAACATGCCGATGATAAGATTAATTTCCTACTAATCCAAACGCATTCTTGAGGTGGATAATTCTTGCCGACAAATTACTGACGTTTAGTCTTCATCGTTGAGCGCATGCCATTATAAAATGTGGTAAATAGCTTGTTAGCCAAAAATACAAAATTGTGATAATTGCAGTTTTCATGCGGTTTCTAATCGAGATACTATAAGATTTAGGGATTTCTGCATAATACGAAGACATAAAATATTTTGTATTCGTGCTGCCCACTGTTTCTTTGTCGCGACGAAACGATGATAATTGAATTTGAATGTTTGCAAACTTGTCACCTGCGTTAGTTGATTGAGATCAAGATTACTGCAAGTGTTGTTTTTTAGAGTTTGCAAATGATTTACACTTTTCAATTTGTTTTGACAGAATATGTTCTTAATGGCGCCAAAATGCGTACTTACGTGTCAATAGATAAGACCTTAAAAAATATTACGAGCAGTCAATAGAAAATCATTGAAGTACACCTCTAACAATAGGGATCGGCTGCATGCTAAACTTTAAGAAGATTGCTTTACAATGGGTGTTGTATCGACGGTTTGACGAAGATCCAGTAAAACTTACGACATATGCAGGCGACGTTACAGTTGCCACAAGCGGAAAGTGCGCCTTCCAACAACTAGCTCTCTGATGGATTGCGCGCTTCGGGATATGCATGCATCTAATATTGGGGTGAACGAAAGCCGCTGAACTATTGTGCCTCATTCTCATAACAGCAGTTTTAGCGACGCAAGTAGTCTTCTACTCGCCACTCTATTGCATTCAAGCATAATGTGTTATGCAATCTCATTCTCCCTATCAAAGAACCGGCAAATGCTATTAGACCAAATGCCCAGTTTGTGCATATGGCTCTTTAGTGTGCAGTGAACTGTGAGCGTGTCTGCTAAAATTGTACGGTTATTAGGAAGGATAATCATGGATTTATATCCTCTGGGTTTTATTCTCCTATTAGTGCATTCGCCTCGCAAATTCCTGGAGCCAGTGTTGTCTCTGAGACACGTCTTCATTTGCCTCAGCTCTTTCCTTATGGTGTGTAAACCTATCGGCATGATGGGCTCAGGCCCTGTTGACTTTTCGGCTGCTGCCTCCCTGGCCAGCTAGTCTGTTCGCTCGTTTCCATACACCCCTATGTGGCCAGCTACCCAAGCCAAACGAATGGTGTTTATAGCCCCTACGCTATTTAGGCGCTCCACGCACTCAAGTACTGTTGATCATTTAATCTTAACTGAGAATATTGCCTTGAGCGTGGCCTCACTATCGCTGAGTAATACAATTCTCTCATTTATGTATGCCCGCTGCATATTTATCTCTGCACACCGGCTTGTGGCTTGCAAATGCTCGCATATTTTCCAAGTGGTAAAGATATTTTGGTTCTAGGGTCGAGGATCGATGTCTTCGAGTGTCTTCGAGCCATCGGTGTACCATATGAGAGTGTGATCCTTTTGAAGAGCTTTCATTCCGCAAGTGTTCCACGCAGGGCCGTAGAGAGAAAATCCGGGCCAGGGACTAAACAATTTACGGGCCCCCTCAAAAAAAAAAACAACAATAATACATTTGATTAATTTGAATTAATGACATCTCATTCATGAATCATTATTGATGGATTACATCAAAAAAAATGTTTGCCACATCAACTAAATTATTTTCGGACTAAGAGCTGACAATAAAATTAACACAAAATATTTACTATTTATACTATTTTATTGTAACGTAGAAATAAAATTCTCTTCTAACAGCCACATATTGTTTTAAGTAATCTTTTCTAGTTATTTGGCAACAGTTTAAAACATTTCTGATAAATTTAATAATGATTATAAATTTTCATTATTCAATAGAGAAAGTTCGGATATCAAAGAGTGGCTTTTCTTGCTTTTTTCGCTGCATTCTAATAATATCAAAATTTAACTGTCTTGACAAAACGGATTCAACACAAAGTGTGGCAAGTCCTGAAACTCGCTCTTGAGATGAACACGATCTATGAACGTTTTTGATTCTTGTAAGGAAAACGTCTGGCTCAAATTTCTCATAGTTGCAAATCGTTCAGTAATGCCAGTGACTACCGAACCAACGATCACCAGGAATGTACTGTTTTTAAAATCAGACTCTGAATCGTCCGTAATCATCTCATTTAAATTATCTTCAGAACGCCTTTTGGGATTTCTTTTTCGAATGTCAGGCAACTTTGGCGAGATGTTCAATTGAATAGCAACTGTTTTGCATTCGTTTAAAATTGTTTCCCATTGGTTCCTGATCAACTTCAAATCAGCTAGTAGGGCATCTAGATTTCGGACCTCAACATCTATGGTGGCGTCCCTAACTTGGAGGACCACGTTTCTTTCATTAATGGTAGTCAGTATTTTGAACCAAATTGAGGACAGCAAGATACATTCGAACTTGTTGATGTACTTGAGAATGCCGGTAACTCTCTGTATGCTTGCGCAGTCAAATTCGGCTTTTGCCCATCGTTGTGGAGTGATGCTGAAAATAGTAAAACATTTTTGTACAACTCTGAAGAAATTCAACCGTACAAGAATTGCACAAGGCGAGTAATCAGCACTCAAATTTTTGTCGAGAATGTGACGTAGTGCTCCGTTGTAAGCTCCGTTCATATTGGCGCCGTTATCGTACCCTTGTGAACGACAATATTTTAATGGGATTTCACATTTACCTAGATAATGGCAAATTATAACAGCGATTTTCTGACCAGTTTTTTGGTTACAATTTACGAAAGACAAAAACCATTCTAGAATATTAAAATTTGTTGCTTTGGAATTGAAATGGAATTAGCAAAAAATTAACGTAGTCAACGTGACTAGCATCAGGCATAGCATCAACGATAGTAGCAAAATACTTGGCTTTCTTGCCTTGATCTAATATAGTTTCCCTCACGTGCTTTGCACAAATTTCTATAAACTCGTTCTGAATGTCTGAGGAAAGACAGTGAACTTGTAAGCATTTGTGCTGCCGTTGTGAAATCCTAACTTTCTCCAAATGATATCGGATCATAATTGCTTATGAGATCTTAGATGCTCAAAAAATGTCCATGTTTCGTTCACCAAGATATATATGTTTGCCTTTGAAAGCTGGGCCTCTCTCACCCAAAAAACAAATATTGTCCAAAATTCTATATAAAATTTCTTTCCACTTGTGAGTTTCAGTGATTAGCTATTCATTGATAAGTGTATCAATTGTAGCCTCCTTTTGAATTAGATTTTGTAAAGATCGCCATTGAATATAACATTTAATGTGATCTGGAATATTTTCGTGTGATGACTTCTTCCATACTTGGAATATCGAATATCCGCACAACAAATTTTAGATCGATTTAAAGTATTGGTGCATAACAGACGACATGGTAGGCAATAAAAAGCATTGCTACTGGCACTCCACACTAACCAGCCACGCTCCACTTTCTCTCCATTTGGCAAGATTCTGCTGAACAACGGGGTAGGAAATGCCTCGTCATGACAATCAGGTGGAAAAATTACAGGACACTTTTGATGACTTCGACGAATTATTTCGTTGACTTCTTCAGATCACAAAAACTCATTATTCATGGTACCGATATCGACGTCTTTTAAATAATCTGGATTTTAATACAGAGTTGGTGGTATTATTGGAAGACTTTTTGAAGATGAACCTTCATCAATATCACCACGAAAGCTTTACGATTTCGGATTCATGTAAACATACATTTTTGTTTGATGTCTTTATTTGCTCCTCACTATTCGAAGGCCCAGGCAAAAAATCATTATCAATATTCGTTACTTTTGATATTCGGCTTAAAATTTGCACATGGAACAACTAAAGACTCTCCTAAATAAAAAAAAAAATGTTTTAGTACCTCTAATTCGCGGACATCCTGAGAAACCCCGGTCCCGGGGGAATCCCCCTCCCCCTTCCCCTCTCGTCGGCCATGGTTCCACGTACCTTTGTTCCACAGATTTATTTTGAAATACTTCTCAAACTCCATCAACTTCCTTGTATCATCACTGGGAAATTGGATGACTGGAATCTACTATTTCAGCTTATCCATATTCCGTGACAGCACATAGACAGTGTTAAAGAAGTTACTCTTTGATGCCTACTCAGCTATTATGTGCAGAGGCATTGTGGAAGCCTGGTTAGTGATTTCTGTCAACACAGTTGCTCTTGATGTCCACGCAACTGCTCCATACACTACGATAGGTTCACGTCTTCTTGCAAAGCGCCTGCATACCATTATTGCTCTTGCTGCCTTTGATATGGTATTGTCGACGTGCTTCCTCTATAGTAGCTTAGAGTCGAACGTGACTCACAAGTATTTCATCTCTGTCACATGCTCCAACCGTACTACATCCCGTACGATCTACCTCACTCTTCTAGTGGTCTTCTCCTGATGAAGGCTACAATGGCTGTCTTGTCAGGGTTAATGCTTAGCCCTACTTCTACAAACCATTCAATTATCTACCTCAATGCCCTTTGCATTATGTCACAAAGAGTGCTCTCAAATTTGCCACTTACAATTATGATGATATCGTCGGCGTACCCCTGAAAATGGATTCCATGCTCTGAGAGCTTGTGTAGGAGTTCATCCACTGCTACGCTCCACAGCAGTGGTGACAGGAAGTCTCTTGTGGACATCCGCTCGTTTTCCTAATTTGTACTGTGCCATCCCCAATAGGGGTTTCAGCAATCGTCGTACGTAGTGGAGCACTCATTCACATTCGGATTTGCCCTTGACCCACTCTTTTCTCGAGCTATGTTAGATCGGCTCAAATATGCTCAGAGGTGTATCGCACCTTGTATTTATGTGTTTATATTTATTGTCCACATATATACAAAAAGGGAAGATAGATTGGAATATAATTAATTAATAATTAATTAATTAATAAAAATTAATGAAAGTCCATCAAGAAAAGGTGCTCGGACTACCGGTCACACCAACGTCATGAAATATAATGTTATACCAACGCATCTCATATATATATATTTTTTTTTTTTCTTAAAAAGGATATTGGAATATGGAAACTTCTCGCTAAGCCTACTCCAGCTAACAGTCTAGGATAATGTTTCTTAAGTCTATTAAGAACAAAAAAATTTACGAGCTATTTTGAAATATGTTCACACAATTCTAAATCTCTAATGGTATTACATAAATAGCGGCGTATTCAATCTTGTCTATAAATAATCTCTAAAAGCATTTAATTGAATTCAATTAAGTTGACATATGTATGAACCTTCGTCATGAAATATTAAACGAAATATATTTTTGCTATTCAAACCATTCGTAATTATCCAATCAACTAAATTTTTAACGAATTAAAAAAAATACTAAATGCAGAAACAAAGATGACAAAAACTTATTTCCACATTTCAGCAAAAGAAATGCTTAAGTACGTACTATATATGTACGTATATGACACTCTGTAAATTATGCAATTCGAGTAGGGTCACGTGCACGATCACTTCCATCAATATGTAAGTGTGACGCTGAGTATTGGCATAAAAACTCGTCAATCATTCATTGCAAATACTTGCGAACAGCTTGCAAATTAAAACAAAAAAAAAAAAAAAAACAGCAATAGAACACCAACAGCGCATGCGCAAAATTATTTCAAACAGCAGCGATGCTGAACAACATAACTCACCCTCTTTAAATTTAAATTTTTTAGAAAAAACAACGCTATTCAAATACATTGGCGAGAGATAAGAACACGCAACAACCAGCTGACGCGCAACATAGACAAAATAAGCAAACTCTCCCCTTTCTTGTATTGTTAAAATTCATTCTAACTTTTTATTTTATTTATTTATAGCAAAGACTCTCTAATATGCATTTTCATGTGGCATGTGTATGTGTGTGTGCTGCAATGCACTAAGTGGCAACGCATGCGCACATGACACGCGCCTGCCGGCAGCAACGCAATCCACCACCACCACCATCGCCACCAACATTGTGCGCCACTTATGCAACATGTATTTGTTGTAAGTTAGTCGATGATTGAGTGCATAAACGCATGACAACTGGACGAAAAAGCAACCGATAATGAAACGCTAGTGCTATATCCTTTCGGTAGCAATTATATGAGTCGCCTTGAAATTTCTAATGTACAAGAAATTCTAGTGTGTGATACTAAAAATACAAATATTTTTACTCTTATTCATATTTCAATAAATCCACTTACATTCATTTATGTGTACTTTGTATATGCATTTGATTTCATGAATTTCAAGTATTGTCGTCTCGTATTCAAATCTGTTTTTATAATTTGACATACCCTCGGCATCAGTTGCCTCATTCATCAAACGGTGAACAAAAGGATACTTTGGATGATGGGCGAAATATTTACTATGGGCGTGAAATTGAGATAGACCATTTAGCTCATATATCACTTAGTTGTGCGCAACTTTTGACATGCATTTTTTTTGAATTTAATTGAAATTCGCATGATTTAATTAACCGAAAAGATCGCCGTGTGACCTATGCGGGTAAAAAATCACTTACTAAATTTCTCACGGATGTTTACTACATTTGGACAAAGCAGAAGGCATGGCATGCTAGTACCAGTACGGCATATCAATTATCTGCAATAAACAGCAATGACGCTAACACGTGACATTTAATTTTAAAGCAAAGGTAGTTATTCTAATGGCTATCATCCTTTTCAGCCGTCTATATTACAAGCTGGAAGGTCAGCTACTAAATCTCTAAGGAAGAAAGAATTTCTTTCAATCGCATAAATATTCTTAATATTGTAACGAATTTACTGCAATTCCTCTTATTTGCAACCTTCTACCAACATTCGAATCACTAAACTATTGAATAAATAGCTCCACTATTCAATAATTCAAAATGGCCTTTATTAAGGTACTTCACAATAACACTGATACTTCACATCCAATAGCTTGCTTAAATTGAACTGATTGTCGCGCCTCTACTGTTGCGGACTTTTATACTCTGAGATTTCTCGTTTGCATCTTCTAGGCGCTTCCATTTCCAGAATCTACTAGTTGGTTATCTGCTATAAATTTCTCAGCTATAACTACAGATGCACAATTTTATAGCTTCTCTCAAACCCCATGCGCTTGTATGTGTGAGCGACATTTGCACAACCATTGCATACTTTCAGGAGTATCTCAGATATATGCATGATGTTGTGCGTTGCTTCTCCGCTGCGTGTACGTACATATGTGTAGACGTAATGATTAATTTGGTTATGTGCATATAAGTCGCTGCTTAACATCGGCTTAGAGATGACAGTACCCCTTAGTGTTGCTAATATTCATAGCAATATTGTGTAGGTCGTTCCAGTGCTGTTGGGCTCTTAGAACCACAAAAGAGGTGGGTAGTTGGGGCAAGGGTGCCCAAATGGCAGACGAGGCAATACACGTGTACACCGATGATTCCAAAATAACGAAATAATAGGGTGTGCGATATACTGTACTGATCCGAAAATACGGCAGCAGTAGCCGTAACCAAAGCAGTAAGATACTGGAAGCAAGTAGCTTTAGCTGAAGATGCGTCAACTTTTATATTCACAGCCAAGCAGCATTAAGGAAATAGTCTCTCATAACACAATATCTCAAAGTGTGTTTGAGTGTAAGCAATCCCTGGAAAGAGAAGCATATATCTATATTTGGTCCCAGAGCATATGGGAATAGATTTGAATAAAAAAGTGTATGAGCTAGCTAAAAAGGGCGCATCCCTCGAAGCTTGCTTCGTAGACGTTCCAATCAGATTGGATGTAATTAAGAGAAGACGGGAGTTGCACATGATCGACCAAGCGGAAAAGGCGCTGCGCGGGGCTGTAAAAATGTCGAACATCACGTAAAGGTCTTACAACTAACTTGGACTAAAACATTCACTTCTATCATTAAAAAGCATAGGACTGTAGACTTTTAAATTGGGTCAGTGATAGCTTATGTATGAAGTGCGGGTTGGAGGAAGAAATGCTCCAGCACGTTTTTTTCCCGGTCCATGCGCTTTTCAGGTTAAGATTTCAGCTGCTAGGAGTGATAAAGCTGAAATATCTAGAAGCAACAAGTGGCATACTCCTGTAGGAACGAAAACGGCGACCTTGTAACTGATGTCCAGAGAGTGCTTAGATTATGGAGGGAACACTTCTCTGCTCTTCTAAATGGAGGCAGCGATTCACCCCGCAGAGATGACGAACCCGATCCCGCAATCGATGATGATCGAATATATGTCCCCCCGCCCGATTATGGCGAAGTTAGAATAGCAATAACCAGATTGAAAAACAACAACAGGCCGTGGGCGCTAATGGATTGCCTGCGGAGCTATTCAAGTACGGCGGCAAGGAGTTGGTAAGGCGCATGCAGCAGGTTCTTTGCAAAATATGGGCGGATGAGTGCATGCCCGACGATTGGAATCTAAGTGTTCTTTGCCCAGTCCACAAGAAGTGGGATACCGCAAAATGCACCAACTATCGTGGAATCAGCCTTCTTAATATCGCATATAAGATTCTTTCAAGTGTATTGTGCGAAAGATTGAAGCCCACCGTGAACCGGCTGATTGGACCTTATCAGTGCGGCTTCAGACCTGGCAAATCTACCATCGACCAGATTTTCACAATGCGCCAAATCTTGGAAAAAACCCGTGAAAAGAGAATCGACACACATCACCTCTTCGTCGACTATAAAGCCGCCTTCGACAGCACGAAAAGGAGCTACCTTTATGCCGCTGTGTTTGAATTTGATTTCCCCGCAAAACATATACGGCTGTGCAAAATGAAGTTGAGCAACACCATCAGCTCAGACAGAATTAGGAAGGACCTCTCCGAGCCGTTCGAAACTAAACGAGGTTTCAGATAGGGTAACCCCTATCGTGCGATTTCTTTAATTTGATACTGGAGAAAATTATACTAGCCGCAAGACTTAACCGCACTGGAACAATATTCTATAAAAGCGTGCAACTACTGGCATATGCTGATGACATTGATATCATCGGCCTAAACACCCGCGCTGTTAGTTCTGCTTACTTTAAACTGGAAAAAGAAGCGGTAAAGATGGGTTTGATGGTGAATGAGGACAAAACGAAGTACCTGCTGTCATCGAGCAAAGAGTTAGCGCATGCGCGCCTTGGAAACCATGCTACTGTTAGCAGCCATAATTTCGAAATAGTAAAAGACATCGTTTATTTGGGAACCAGCATCAACTCTAGCAACAACATCAGCTCTAAAATCCAGCGAAGAATCAATCTTGCTAATAAATGCTACTTTGGACTAGGTAGGCAATTGAAAAGTAAAGTCTTCTCTCGGCGAACGAAAATCATACTCTACAAGTCACTTATCGTACCCGTCCTGCTATATGGGGCAGAAGCATCGACCATGACAACAGCAGATGAAGCGGCTTTGGGAGTGTTCGAGAGAAAAGTTCTTCCAAAGGTTTATGGACCTCTACGCGCTGGCGATGGAGAGTACCGAAGAATATTTAATGATGAGCTGTACGAGCTATACGCAGACATCAACATAGTCCAGCGAATTAAAACTCAGCGGCTGCGCTGGCTAGGCCATGTTATGCGAATGAAAGATGATGCTCCGGCCAAGAAAGTGTTTCTATTGGAACCCGCCTATGGAAGCAGAGGTAGAGGGCGGCCCCCATTCCGTTGGAAGGACCAGGTGGAAAACGATTTAAACTCACTTGTTGTGACCAATTGGCGCCGGTTGGCGAAGCGAAGGAGCGACTGGCGCGCCTTGTTGCACGGAAAAAACCGTTTAGACGATTAAGCGCCAATTAATTAAGTAAGCAAGTAGCATAGGTACTAGAAAGCTTTTATTATTTGGTAAGAAACTGGTCTTGGTTTTTGATAATGTTCTTCAGTTTTGTCGTTAAACAAACTTCTGGTAACACTATGGACTCATTCAGTCTATGTGAGTTCTTCACTAGTCAGTTCAGCCTGACCTAAACTCCAGTGCTGTTGTCTACTCCGTTTTTACAAGAGACAAAAATTAGAAAACCGAACCGTTCTTTTAAGTTTTATTCCATACTAAAATGGATGTTTCTTATAATTTCTTAAAATACATGCAAGCGATTTTAAACCCATATCTTTTTCATTGAATATATCGTCGCTCCCAACGAAAACAGGCACTAGTCGCATTCCCAATGCAGACTACACGTTTCATTTAATTGCGTGAAAGACTGGCTTATTTAAATAGTGTTAGATTTCGAGGCGGCGGCCGTCGTGGTGCGATGGTAGCTTGCTCCGCCTGCCACGTCGAAGATTCAGGGTTCACATCCCGAGCAAAGCAACAAGAAACAAATTTTTTCAATTAGAAGGAAATGTTTCTAAGCGGGGTCGCCCCTCGGCAGTGTTGGGCAAGCACTACGAGTGTATTTCTGCCATGAAAAGCTCTCAATGAAAATCGAATCATATTGAGTTTTCTGTAAAAGAGAACCCTTCTTGTTTTTTGTGTAAATGTTCTCCTTTTTCTCTTAATTGTGATTATGACACCACACATGCAGTGACAAAATCCCAATTAAAATGCTTGGGTTGGGGCTATGTCACTTCGGATTATGTCATAGGACCGCAAAATCTTGTGTTGAGTTATCGTATACAGAAATATGCATGCAAAAAAATTAAGTTTCGTACAATCCTGCCTTACATGTTTTACTTTAGATGCTAGAATAGGTTCTTGATTGTGATGAGCAAATAATTTTATATCTTCTTATCGAATGTGGGTGCCCGTGTCGCGAATTCAGTCAATATTGAAAGGACTACGAAGATTGTTCCTCACAGACGTTTTAAAATGTGTTATATAAAATCATCAACATGTGATATTCCATGAAAATTTGGTGCACGGCATTTGCAAGGGAGACAATTTTTTGCTGAGGAGGGGCGACTCCGTTTAGATATAATTTTTTCTAAAGTAATTTATTTCTGTTTTTATCTCGACCACAATCTAAGGCTAACACACCTCCACACCACGTTCGCAGAAAATTTATGCCGTTTTCTTTTCTAAAAGTAATGTCGCCCTGTTGTTTCTCTTCATCTCTCTTGTAAGTTTGTGTGCTCCTCGAGTAAAAACTTTATCGTTTCCTTAGTGCACTTCGTTTCGCATTCAATTCCTGTTTTGCATAAAAGTACAGTTTATTATTCGTTAGGATTCATAAAAAGCAGAATCTCAAAAATCGGCAGAAACAGCTGTTAATAATCTCAAATGACCTCACCAAACAAACTTTTATATAAACATTTTTTTTTTTTTCATTTCTTGCCATTGTTCTTTAATTAATATAGGCAAGTGAGGCATCAGTAACGGTACAGCTGCCACGATACACCATGACTGGTGCATTAGGAAAATTACAATAAATGTTTGTATGTATACAATTTTACTACGCAATTGGAACTTTACAGTTATAGCACCCACATATGCGCACACTTACACAAGTGCGAGACAGGATATCCCCTCGAGTGGCAACAAACTCCACCACAGCTGAGTAACGTACACCAGCTGAGTTTTCCCGAGCACACCCATAGTAAAACAGTTCAAATGAAAAGTGCGTTATCCTGCCGACAGGACATGCAAGATATTGAATTACCTAACACAACTTGAGCAATAAAATCGAGTACAGTGTGTAATTAAATATTCATATCCATAGATAACTAAATAACTGTAAAATTTAAATACTTACCAGCGACATAAGCAGCATAAGCAACAACAATGCTAAACTCAACATTTTTCAGTTTCTTTAACTTATTTGTACAAATATGTTTGTTATGTAATCATAGATGAGTCTTACGTGCGCGCGTTGAGAAGGTGCAACATTGAACAAATATTTTTTATTGCGTGTTAGAAAACGGAAAAACTGCAACGGAAAATGAGGAAGTGAACTTGCAAATTTTAGGCTATCAGTGGATATCAGAGCGCAATGTAAAGAGAGGTGAAATATTAAAATGGAGCACAAGAAGGCTGTGGCAATGGTTCTTTTGACTCCGGATGACTCCCAACAACATCATTTTGGACTCCGGGTAACCACTAGAGGTTTACGCCGATCACTTAATCGGCGGCGGCGGCGCAGGCTCTATTATATACCGGCAGCGGCGGCGTGTGCGGCGCGCCGGCGTACGCCGGTGTTCTTAGTTTAAAAAGCTTGATTTCTCGATTTAAAAAAATAGTATTTATGAAAGGGTTTGCTTGTATGTATTTAAGGAAATCAACGTGTTGGCCATTTCGAAAAGATCTGAGGTTTTTGCCTCAAGATCTCGCAGACTATTCAAACATTTTCAGGAGTAGCTAATTGCGGAGGGATTATACCTCGTTCACTTGCTCCAGAGAGGCTTCGAAACTAGCCCCGGTCTTTGGAATTGGTACTGCTGCGTCTGCTGAAAAGAAATAGAGATACATAAAATAGCCACACTTTTGTCTGCATATCCCGTGCAAAGCGTAGTTTCACATAGGGTTAACTCCTAATAATCGTCGCGAACACAAATTCTTTAAATCATTTGTGGCTCCTTGGCGGCCGCGCACAAAGTTGACTTACGGTTGCTATTAATGGTCTATTAATACTCATGAAACTCGTGGCACGGGGCGCCTCCAGTTTTTTCGGCTGTTTTTAAGAGCTACAATTCCCGATGTGCGAACAGTAGCAATCCCGACCACCAGTCGCTACCAGGCCTTCTGACCCTCACACCATATGCCAGCACAGAAGCTATAGGACTGCGACTTCGAACTCATACCTTCGTCGACGTCATTTTCCTAGAAGCTCTAGGTGTAGCTGCGAAGACTTTTCAACGGATGCTTTTGCCGAGCTACACCAGAGAAACAAATTAAAACGTTAGGGAGTTCGGCCAAAGATGCCGTCATTGCGTAATGGGTGAAAATCGTATAATCCTCGGCGCATCTATATAATTAAAATTTTACAAGGACCCTGGATAAAATTTTTAAAATGTAGACCAGAGTTTGTAGACGTTTGTGTTCACATCATTGATTTCAATAGTCTTCGTTAAATCAAAACGATATTTTAGAATGAAAGTAAGTTGGAAGATGTTTACTGCTGTGTCCCGGCCTTATGATATAAGAGCTGATTATGGATGACCGCGTAGCTTCAGTTATCAGACTAGTTCGACTGTACACTTCGTTAGGGTAGTAGCACACACGGTCATTTTTTCCGCTGTCTTGGGAAAGCTTTTGCTTCACGACTTTGAGTGTTTTTGCGAAGTACTAAGCCTCACCTGGTAAATATATGTGCCTACGTATTCGCATTTGTAAAAGGAGCCGTAACGTGTAGGAGATATTTAAACTTGGTTGATAGGCTATAATCAATGTAATTAACTCCAAGGGAATAGTTTTGAATAGGGCCGCCAACTTTATGTCAAACCGGTGGACTTGGGTGTTGAAGGATGAAGAGTTAAAATTAAAATTAACATTTCAGACGCTATTGTATAGTTTCGCAAATAAACAACAGATGTTTGAATGTAAGCCCAAGTGATTTTTCAAACCCTTCTCATACGTACATATATTCTCAACTTAAGTATGAGGTAAAAAACATTTCAAAGGAGTGTTTATGCATCTAGAACCTACTAAAGGATTTGGCATCACTGATTTCGCTTATTCTTTCAGCCAATCGCAATATACAATTTTTTAAAAAGTCAAATAACTTTTGAACAGTTAGAAAGAGTTAAATTTCGCAATTAGTTTCTTATAACTGGCAGCGATGCGCATCCGTTGATACCACTTTCGACCATATCCGACCAATTTTCGACTTGAACAATAAATGGCCTAAACAGCCTTAAACGAGTAGAAAATATAGTACCGCGCCGAATGCCGCCGCCGCCGTCGCCGCGCCGATACTTTTGACATTCGGCGGCGGCGTGCGAAAAACGACCCTAACGACGCGTATATCTCTAGTAACTACCAACAACACTCAAATAGATTTCGGTAAAATAACACGAAAAAATTCAAAGGACTTTAAAATTTTTGTCACACAAGCAAGACAGTCGATCGACACTCATTCACTTTGACTCCGAAGTCAGTAAACCAAATTGATTTTGGTAGAAAGACACGCAAGATGATTTTGAGAAAATCGCACAATTAAACGGAAATTTATCAACATCAGTCATTCACTGCGCTTGCTGCTGCTTAATCGTATTTGGTTGCTTGTTAAATTACGGGATGCTGTTGTACTTTTTATTAAAATTGTTGTAAAATTAAATTTTTGCAATTCCGAGAAGCCAGTTGTTGTAGTTTCATTGATGTTGTTGTTGTATGACTCCGTTAACCAAATTTATCGAGCATCCTTGTTCAAATTTATAGTGAGATTTTAGTTGAATTTTTTGTACAACAAATAGATGCACAGCGGATTTGGCGCCAAACCTCAATTTACAATATGAATATTAAAAGGTGGACAGAGTTAATAGATTCAGAAATATAATCAAGACCTATCCACCGTTAAAGGGAAATCGATGCTTTTTTAAAAGGTCCGCTTCTTTTAATTTTTTTTTATTCAAATCGCGAACTCATTCAGGGCTATATTTTATATCGCACATCGAGATCAAAACATCGATCAAATCAAAAAATCGCAATGTTTGGAAAACGCGAAAATCTGCTTCCACATATGCGGCAGGGTAATTTTTTTTGCTACGCGGAACTTTTTTCAGCCAATTCATACTTTTTTGTAGAAGAAATTACCACAAATTGTTTCTCGGTGAAAATTATTATTTTAGAGTTTATATTCAATATGAAATAAAGCAAATTATGCATTCGCGTGGTTTCCTAGACCACAAATTTTTTTATTAAACAGATATAAACGGTTATCATAAAAAAAACACTTATTAAAAATTTTTAAAGTATATCTTTGTTTTATTAATTTAAATGAGAATTTATAGTTGGGTGAGGTTGAACTGGCCTCTCCATGGGGTGAGGTACATAGACTGAGTGAGTCCGTAGTGTTACTAGAAGTTTGTTTAACGACCAAACTGAAAACCTCTATACAAAACCAGGACCTATGTTATAAAATAACTCCGTCCTCTTGCCAAATACTAGAAGCTTTTTAGTACTTAAACCACTTGCTCCTTCTAGATCTGACTGCTGTATCACTCTTAATACCAAGAGTCCTAGCCTGGCAAGCGCAGGTTACGCTCACAAAACGTGCTCGATCGTTTTCTCCTCCAACCCACACTTCATACATCTGCTATCACTGACCAAGCCTAATTTAAAAGCATGTCACGCCAGAAGGTAGTTTCTACTCGTGTATCATATATGAACAACCTTAGATATACCTTATACTATGGAAATGACTTTAACGTGGCGAGCTATTTCTGTTTTTCGTATGGGACGTGGCTGTATAGACTTTGTAAACTGTAAACTTAAAAAAAAATATGTGATTTTCAAATACTTCCCAAAATTCGTGAAATTTCGTAAATTTTTGTTGTTGTTTTTTACCATTATTTTTAAAAAGCTTATACCTTCAATATTTGTTCCAACGTAATTAGGAATCTTGAAAAAAATCGCTGAGTCTGTAGCTTTTCACGGATATTGTTATATGGGACAGGGAACCTGTTAACAACCTTTGTACACTTAAAAATAATTTTCGAAAATTTGTAGAGAGAAAACATCTCTGGGTCACTTTACATACAAAATTCTCCAACTATTCTACTTTATAGAAAAAAAGAGTTTTATTAGCTCAACTTAGAAAAATTTTCTTCGTGATACCTGCAATACAAAGTTGTAGATATATATGTATGTAAAACTGCTTATATATTAAAAGACGGTAAACAGAGCGAGATAAGAGCAAGAAGTAAAGAGAGCTGCCAAATAATTTTTTAGAAGAGCAGATTCATTGGAAGTACTTCTAACGTAACTCTTAAATTCAATAGGAACAATGGAACTCGAGCCAGTGCTCCCTAAAAAAACGAAGAGACAACCTTAAAGAGCGATCTTTGGCGTAAGTACCTAATTTGGATATATGTATGTATGTATGTGAAAAAAACATTATCGTGCATAATAATGACATTACACATTTACCTACATATGTAGGATTATAGATATTTGATGCTGTAAGTAGTAAAATATTTTGATATACAGAAATTTCTATAAATTAGTAAATAGTAATCTTATACAACAATAAGAGCGCACTAGATACTTTTAGCCTACAACGAAGGCCTCCATAACGGTACATGTTTCATGAGATCCATTATCTGGTGATGGAATGAAGCAAATACTAATTTTTAATGATTAAACACATTCGATATCTGAATTGTTTTACTAACATATTCTCTGATAAAATTTCGAAACTGGAAAGAACACAATGGTGTTAAGCAAAACCAAGTAAATAGCATTTATTGTAAACAGTACTTGTAATGCAGATTTTTATAAAATCAAGATAATGGGTGCCAAAAAACTATGTGCGGTCTAAATTTTGGTAGTCGGGCTTACTTAAAACCAATTCGACTCAGAAAGCTGATGCATATCAATTTGACGGTATCGATACTAGAACTGGTGGAATTAAATACAATTACCATTAAAAAAATAAAAAATAAATGTAAGGCGCGATAACCTCCGAAGAGATCTAAGGCCTAGCTGCTCTTCCAATTTGCGTCGCGCTCCTCTTGATTTTCCCTACAAATTGGCCGGACGGGGCCTACATGTTTTATGCCGACTCCGAACGGCATCTGCAAGGCAGATGAGTTTTCACTGAGAGCTTTTCATGGCAGAAATACACCCGGAGCGCTTGCCAAACACTGCCGAGTGGCGACCCTGCTTAGAAAAATTTTTTCTTCTAATTGAAAAACCTTATTTCTAAAATTTTGATGTTGCTTTGCCCGGGGTGTGAATGCAGGGCATACGGTGTGGTAGGCGGACCACGATACCATCACAGCACGGTGGCCGCCAACTTTGGCATCTTCAATTACCATTACCATTACAAATACTCAATGAAAGCACCAATTACCAAGTATAGGAACTTTTTATTTCTACTTGATATTCAATACACGCCTTTCCAATTACTTTCAATTACCTATTTTAAAATTTTTTAAATTCGGAATTTCAGACCAAGATTCTCTTCCAATTTTCCTCGTTATACTTTTTAAGTTTTTCTGCAAATTTGAGGGACAGAAAATGTTCAGATGCATTTTCACCAAGAAGATTTTCTTGGCAGAAATACATTCGGAGGGGAGAAATAACTTTTCTAAAATAATTTCGTGTTGCTATTTTCGGTGTGTCTGCAACATAAGCGACAAACTGCTTCACAAAGGCTGAGCATTGGCTCAGACGGAGGAAATATAATACAAACCAAGAGTTTCTTAGTCAGACCGCTGAAAAGAGGCACTTTCGCGGTCAGAACCTGTTTATAGGTCAAGAGGTCCAATGAAAAATGTGAACGAGTTTATCTTAAAGCTCTTTATTTCACAATTTGCTTACCCGTAATACAAAATGTGTCCAGAGGCTATAGCTATCACTACAGGTCGGGTTGTGACGATCGCGAAGTTGCCAAAGTTAGCGGTTTCGTGAAATTTATTGTCTTAAAGCTGAGAATGGGCACAGTTCTAGGAAATATAAGCGAAAATTCGGTGGTCACTGTGAAAAAGCAAGAAAGTCGCGGTTATCGCCTGTTTACAGTCCAAAACTCTACCTGTGGTTTCATTTTAGGAAGGAAGGTAAATTTGACGTCCCCCGGTAGTTCTGCCACTTAGGCGAGGTTTTATAAAATTTGCAGATATGCAACCTCTTAGATTATAAAGAATAAATGTTCAAGTATTCAGGGCATTTAATTCTCAATAGTTACTTAATACGCATCGGTAAACCGGCAAATATTCGATTTTAATTCAATGAAAATAAAAATTTTTAAACTCGGAAAATAAAGTAAAATGTGGCACTTTGAAAATCATTTTACGGGTCAAAATGATTATTGTATTGAACGGAAGCAAGGTTTGCATCTCAAAATCATCACTATTCCATTACCCTGTTTCTTTTGGATCTTTTCGTGTACCAGTAATTAACAGATAATTTTAATAATTTAAGGTAATTGAAAGTATCTGATATAATTGATCAGGAATTGAAAAATATTTATTCATTACCAAGTACCAGTAAAAAGTAATTGTATTTAATAATTCAATATTTTAATTACCAAATATTTGTAATTTATTAATTACCTTTACCAAGTATATTCATTACTGCACAGCTCTCTTTGATACCACTCATATGACTCACAAAAATTAAAAAAAAATGTATCTATTGGTCTCAGCTTATGTGCACTTTCATTCCGCTTCATATGGTGCCGATCCAGAAACTCAAGGCATTCATCTCACTTAGCACATCCTGCAGAAGTGTCGTGAAGCCTAGCTCCAGTAATTAAACTTTTAAAGTGTAAACTTTTCCTTCACAAAGTTAATTTAAAAGAAAATCTTACTGAATTTAGCCATTAGAGTGTAAAAAAGCCTTAGGACAAATTCTCTTAAGAAGAAGCGTACACCTAAACCGTCTTGCTTGTGGTCATTGGAGCATAGATGATAAAAGGTCGCCGAGTTGGCAAAGCTGGACGCAGAACTTGATGCATACACTACCACGTCCCAATCCGTTTCTATGAATACCAAATATGGACCAGTTCAACATTAGTCGAATTTTTTTTTTATCTTAGTAACCGTATATACATACGTGAACTAAAAAAAGCTTTTGCAGCCAACGTTGACCCTTGGACTGCTTTAAAATTACTTTAGGCTAGCGTTCCGTGCTTCTCGTTTTCTAAGAACCTTCTGCTCTTCCTGCGTCCAAGTCTCACTTTTTTGCAATTTTTGTTGATTCTGCGAAGATGCTGATTTGTTACCACTCTTCTGGGCCACTAAGCATTTCTGCTTTAACACCACCGACGGCACTGCCGCACAGTAGGACAAGAAAAGAATGAAATTTGAGACAAGGTATACTCTCTAGACCACTGAGTGCTGTAGAGACTTGTTTGAGCTTTCAATGATCAATGAATTTTATGAAATATTCAACAGCTTTAAAAAATGTTAAATGTAACTTAAGGAGGTCCGGAATATACGATAAGTTGATAATTCTGAGACCATGACTAACAAATTTATAAAGCCTATTTGATTTTACTTATGACTCAAGACTAGAAAAACTACTTCATAACTTGACACAACTGGCTACTGCCTTATTACCATTTTACGAAGCTTCGAACCTAGCTTACCCTAATCAAAATCCAAAATATTAAACTAAGACAAAAATTCGTTCTGAGCTCAATAATAGCAAACAAAACTCGAACCCACAACGCACAAGCAAACACCAGCGAATACCGCGCCGCATAAAGCAGCAACACCTGCCTGCTGCTATGCTCAGTTATTTTTAAACTTTTATAGTACGCTGAGCCAACAATTCTTCACAGCCCAGGTGCCTACAACAAGCTAAACATAAGCGCTCTATATTGCATGCGCGACTTGCTTGTTGCTCCTCATTATTTGAGATCCTTGTACCAAGCCACACGAGCACCTACATACGCAGCGATACTTCAAAAGTAAAAATATGCTAATTACACTTTAGTAGTGAAACACAAATGAGGGTGTCTGAAGAGAGTCGCAGAATCGCAGAGTTCGAAACACATGCAACTTATTAAGTTTGCAGTGTACTCGTACGAGCTCTCTGAATTGTAAGAGCGATGAGTGTAACAAACAGTCAGTACGTATAATTTATTTATATATTTTGTAAAGTACATGCACTTATTATGTTATACACATAACAGAGCACATTACACACAACAATACAGGCTATGTATGCATTTTAGTGTATTGTCTAACAATCTGATTGGCGCAACAACACGCTTATTTAAAGTTGTAAAGCGTTATGTATTTGTGTAATGTTGTTTATTGCTTTTTTTTTTTATCTGACCATCCGGCATGCGACCAAAGCCAAAGCTATAGCACCAGAGCCACCCAAGCTAACAACAACTACCCGTACAGCGAACAATCAAGCGCACATGTAAACACAACCAACAAACGCTTTTAGCTCGAGTAGCCCCGGCTTTATGTATTATAACGTGTTGTTGTGAAAACAGGTTTTCACATAACGGCTTTAGAAACGGCAACGATTGGTGGTTACGAGATTGTTGAATGAATTGTTGTTCCAGCTCGCTCTTCTTTGCTTATAGTGCTGTTGCTTTGTTGTTGTGTTGTAAATATGACAGACTGTGATACCGGTCAGTGAAGCATCTGACGAGAATTCATTACTGCACTCCACTTTCATACAAAACTCCGATTCGACATTCTCTCAGTGTTAATATCATGCGCTCACAAAATCCGTTGAGCGCGCCCGTTGCTCATGCTGGTCCAGTTGTTTAGCGCAAATCCGAGCTCGAAAAGTGAAGAGCGGCTACACCCACCACCAACATGGTTTAACCGGCAGACATGGGTTAGGCAGAGAGTAGATTGAGCGCGCAGCATATAAAAACGAGAATATGTTGCGGCTCAGCACAGTTCTTCGTTGCTGTTGCTTGAGTTTGTTTAATTTTACGTTGAATGGCACGCATGCCATGTTTTTTAGTTATTTTTGAAAAATATCCAAACTAATAAAAACAGACAAATCTAAAACGTGATCAGACGGCATACGTAAACCGAAAGGGTTGTCGCAATAAATTCAGTGCTCGTTTGAAGTGAAGAGCCGGTGGTGTGTTTCAATAAAAAACCCAAACATACATAGAACTTAATTTCCTTTGGGGATGTGAACATTGAAAGTTCAAGATAAAAAATTTAAAAAAAAAAAAAAAACTATTAAACTGTAAAAAAATTTCAATAACACTTGAAAGTGATAAAGAATTGTGTTACGGCATAGGAAAAAAAACTTGAAACTAAAAAAAAGCCTTCAAAATGCACACAGTCGAGGATATGTTGGGCGAAAGAAATTATAGCAAGTGTCCTTTGAAAAAACGTCCTATCAATTATCAGTTCGAAGAGGACAGCTCTGCAGATAACGCTGACGTGAAAATGTCTGCAACAGCCGCCAGCTCCTTACTGCGCGTGGAAGAGCATACAGATCAACCAGAAAATTTGAGTCTCAAGAAGCGCAACCACGACGAAGACGACGACTACATGCCCAGCACCATTATAAACAGTGCATCCAAGGCGAGCAACAGCGCTGAAGAGTTAATAAATGTCAGCGATTGCTGCGAGGACGAAGGTGTCGATGTCGATCACACCGATGATGATGCCTCCATGGATATGATGGACGACGACGATAATGAGGAAGAGGAAATTATCGATTGTGTTGAGATTGAAGAGCAAAATGATGCTAACACAAATACCACACAAGCTGCAGCGCTTGCTGCTGCAGCTGCTGTCGCTGCCGCCTCTGTTGTAGTGCCAAAACCCACATACGCTAAATATAGCTTACAACCATGGAATTTCCACATGTCACCATACACTGCCGAATTTTATCGCACAATCAATCATCCACATTTAGCGCAACAGATCTCACCGCTGCGCGGCGATTTACTCTCACCCAGCTCACCATCAGCCGATTCGTTGGGCTCATTATCGCCACCGCCTCACTATTTGCACGGACGTGCCAATTCCGTATCACCGCCCGTACGCTCCGAAATCATACATCGACCAATTGGTGTGCGTCAAATGCCACAAACGCCACCCGCACAGCTAACGCGTTTCATGTCATATCCAATACCCACTGCCACTGCTACTGCGGCTATTTATCATCCACAACATGCCGCCTCGCAAGCAGCCGCTTATGTGCCGCTCAGCTATCATCATCATCATTCACATGCGCCTATTTCACCCACCTATTCGGAATCTTCATATTACTCAATGCGTTCGCTAACACCTGAACCGCATTGCTCATCGCTGCCAGAAGATTTGTCGCTCAAGCATCATAGTGCATTGCAAAAAACGCCACAAAAGACATCGCTAGCCAAGCGTGATGCGGCATGTGAAGAGCGCGTCTTACCCGGCAGTCAAAGTACCTCAGCACCTAGCACACCTTCGGCAAAGAAAGACAAATCAGCGCCGCCACGTTATCAATGTCCCGATTGTCAGAAATCTTATTCCACCTTCTCCGGTCTTACGAAACACCAGCAATTCCATTGTCCTGCTGCCGAAGGTAATCAAGTGAAGAAGTCATTCAGTTGTAAGGATTGCGATAAGACATACGTCTCATTGGGCGCGCTAAAAATGCATATACGCACCCACACTCTACCTTGCAAGTGCAATATATGCGGTAAAGCATTCTCACGTCCTTGGTTGCTGCAGGGACACATACGCACACACACTGGCGAGAAACCTTTTAGCTGCCAGCATTGCCATCGCGCTTTTGCAGATCGTTCAAATTTACGCGCTCATCTACAAACACATTCCGATATCAAAAAGTACTCCTGCGGTAATTGCTCGAAGACTTTCTCACGTATGTCTTTGCTGACGAAACATTCGGAGGGTGGTTGCCCGGGTGGTAATGCAAGTACAAGTAACAACAACAATAGTAGTGGTAGCAGTTGCGCTAGCGCATTGTCAGCGGACTCAGTCTCAGCCGTGCACGAGCTGCGCAATTATCCAGTCTTTGTGGAACACTAAAGCGCAGCAGGTAGTGGATGTGTGTGAGAAAGTGCAAAATAATAGCTGCACGGCCAAGCCGAGTTTGCCATGTACCACCAAAAATTAGTTCCTAGTTCGAAACCCACCAGCCCACAACAGACAAAACAAACCCAGCCTCCCATTATTCAGCTCAACGCGCGTTCTACAAATTCATCTATCATTCGAAATGAGTACCTTAAAATGCGTATGTATGTATGTAAATATGTATAAATATATGTATGTACAAATGTTCGTATGTAATCCTTAACCCAGTGTGCGCGTTGTTTAAAAAAAATTGCACAAGAAATTTTAGTATCTCTAGTCAGTTCAAAGAAATGAAAAAATTTGCATTTTTAGCATTGTTACAAAAAAAATTTATAAAAACTAACAGTTAACACAAAGCAACAACAAACTATGTAAACAGGCCTTGCATTTACCACAAATCTAAAAACTTAATAACTTAAAAACAATTTTACAATTAAGCTCAATTTCTCAAAAGCCTCGAAACTACTATTTTTTGTAAAAAGATAAATTTTGATATATAGCGTGTAGAATTTGTATATAAAGTTTAAGCAATTATAGTTAGTAGTTAGTTCTAGTTAGGCTATTATTTTATGCAAAAGTGCGCAGCATTTACAATAAAACACTTTAGAGTCTGTAAGCATAAATATTTTGATAAACATTTTATAAAAAAAAAAAACTATTTTTGGAAAAAAGTATTTCTACAGTTTTCTATTTGTATACATATATTTATAAATATTAGCTATTAATTGCATATAAGCAATAATTACATTTTTAAGCAATGGCATATAAGTAAAAACTGGAAAAAAAGAAAATTATTTATTGACGAAGGAGTATACAAATATTTTTTAAAAATATAAAAGAAACATTTAAATATCAGATTTTTTGTTCTGAAAAAGGCAGAATTTTTTCTCCTCGTTTGATTGTGGTAAGTATGGATTCAGTCGAGCGTAATTTAGCACATCTCTGCTAAGTCGTCGGCTTATTCCACGCGTTGCAATGGACAGTGATCCAGATCCCGACAGAAATTTAACATGAGAATGCAACACATCAATTGAACCCAACTCAATTCTGGTTGTGTTGAAATTTCGCAATTTGGTATTACAGATTACAACTCAACCTGTCAAAAAAATGTCGGTTGAGTTGTCTTGTCTAACAACTTTCTGTGGCATTACCGTTTACAACCTTGTGTTAGTGTAGTTGTCAAAGGCGTCAAAATCTTACAACTGATTACTAGCAGCTGTCTCATACAATTTTGCAGTTGTTTGGAAAAAATGTAACCTTTTACAAGACGGTTCACCACCTAATTTTTAACAAAAATTTTCAAATTTGATATCAAAAGACACGTTTCGACCTCCGATTTAAGAATCCGAAAACAAAAATTAAAAATTCAATTTCTGTCATATCATTTCTGTTCAATTTTGCATGTGGTTCTTATATTTTGCCAGATTTTTTGTACATACTAATGCAGAAAGGCGTTGGACCCACCTAGGTTTATTTTTACAAAAGGCCGCCAACGCTGAAAGATGTTCTGTGCAAAAAAACTGTGGATCGGGGCTCATATTTCGGACCCTCTCTGGGCCATTTTGTGGGTTTATGTAAATATTTTTCGACGAAATAAAATTTTTAATTTCCGCTTTCGAATCCTAAAAACGGAGATCGAAGCGAGTCTTTTGACACCACCTTTGATAAGAGTTAGATTGTGCTGGGCTCATAAAACGTTACAAAAAAAAAAACACAAAAAATTTAAAGCCGGTAGTTAAACTTTTTAAATCAAACAATAATCAACAATTTTGTACACATTTACTGAAAAAACTACGACTTTATGGAACGGCATTCCGAAGTTGGACGAGGCTGTCCGCAGTTCGGCTGCAGCCAAAAGAGGTGAAATTATGCGAACGTGAGTCCCATCGATACTAATCACTACTCCTGGGAATCCTGTTTTAGAATAAAATATAATTTTTGCTGTTTGGGTTTTAATCCACTTCGCACAAATATTCTCCTCAATAATATCTAAAACCAGTCCAACATCAAAATCATTTCCACAGCATTTTTGATAGCTGCTGTCAGCAAAGAATCGGAGTGTGGCGCATAATTTTAAAATACGAACGCGTATGCGGAAATGGTCCTTAATTTTGTTTATTAATGAGCAGGCGGCCACCGTGGTGTGATGGTAGCGTGCTTCGCCTACCACACCGTATGCCCTGGGCAAAGCAACATCAAAGTTTTAGAAATAAGGTTTTTAAATTAGAAGAAATTTTTTCTAAGTGGGGTCGCCCCTCGGCAGTGTTTGGCAAGCGCTACGGGTGTATTTCTGCCATGAAAAGCTCTCAGTGAAAACTCATCTGCCTTGCAGATGCCGTTCGGAGTCGGCATAAAACATGTAGTCCCCGTCCGGCCAATTTGTAGGGAAAATCAAGAGGAGCGCGATGCAAATTGGAAGAGAAGCTAGGCCTTAGATCTCTTCGGAGGTTATCGCGCCTTACGTTTATTTTTTTTTATTTTTTAATGAGCAAAATGCTTCCTTTCAAATCTGCAAAAATAACTTCATTAGAAGCTCATCATTTGTCACTTAAACATTTTCTTACTTGGTGCTTGGTAGTTCCAAGGGATTGGAATGATCACGCGAATGTTTTCCGTATTCGCGACATGTCAATCACTAACATTTTCGCCATTATAAAATATATTGCATATAATATCCGTTTTGCTTTTAATAACAAATCACTTTTGGAAATGCTTAAGTTTCCGACACAAATTGATCAGCTGTTCATTTATCTGTCAAATCATCACTTTCTGAAATTGGCAACTCAATTCAACTTCAACTGAAATAAGTTGTAATTCGTAATACCAAACAGGAGTTGAATTGTCTCAAAGTTGAGTTGTTTTAATTACAACCCAACTAAGTTGAGTTGTAAACGGCAATAGGGCATTGATTTCCTTTCTCTCAAAAAAAAAAAAACAAAAAACAATCCTAAAAAGGAGGAAACTAGCTAATAATAAAAGGCAAAACGGTTTGATATTTCCCATAGAAATCCTTCCCGAAATCTGGACGAGTAATTTTCTTAAATATTTAATCTTTGTAGGAATAATTTTCTTAAAAATGGAGAAAAGTGTATAAAAAAATTGTTAAAATTAAATCAAGTAACGCCAGCGGGTTTCTAGTTGAGGTGCTCAAAAAACAAAAAAAGTAATTAAAACTAAAAAAGAGAAAACAACACCATACGATAAAGAAAGAAAATACACTGATAACAACTGAAATAAAAATAAAAAAAAAAAAATGGAAATAATAAGAACAAAAAATAAAAGTAAAAAAATTACATACAATATAAGCAACGAAAAATCATAAATAAAATAAGATAAAAAATTAAGCAAGATAAGATTCCAAAATTACTAAAAAAATCTTAAAAACGAGCAAACAGGCTACAAATAAAGCAAAGAACAACGTTTTGCTATTTCCGCCTAGAAATCTTTCCCGCAACCTGGCCAAGTAATTTTCTTAAAAATTTAAACTTTGTTTGTAGGAATAATTTTCTTAAAACTGGGGAAAAGTGTATACAAAATATTAAAATTAAATCGTGTAACTGGAACGCTTATGGCTTTCTAGTTGACGTGCTAAAAAAAAACCAAAAACAACAAAAAAAGTAATAAAAAATAACAACATACAATGAACAATGAAAAAATCCCAAAAACAACTGAAATAAAATTTAAAAAATATAATGGCAATAATAAAAAAAAAAAAATAAAACTAAAAGTAACAAATTACATACAATTTGAGCAAAGAAAAAAATATAAAAAAAGGAAAATAAAAAAAAAAAAAAAATTTAAAAAAGAGAAAAGATAAAACAACCGTTCAAAGCGTTCTTTCTTGCCATACTGTGACTCAGTTTCAGTCGGATTTTTGGTCTAGCAAATCAAACACCGGGTCAGGCTATACACGCTTTGTCTATGGTGTAACAAATAACCAGCAAACACAAATATGATCTTCGTTTACTTAAGCATAAATTACAATATATATAATCCGTATCAAAATACTACCGCAGTGAGTGTAGGCATAAACGTATGTAGAGGTTTAAGCGCCGTGCGAACACCGTGCGACTTTGAAAGAAACGCAATGGGATGCCAGCAGATGTAGAGACGTGGTCATTCACCACCCCACGGAATACTTGACGGTAGTACCAGAGATAATGATACTTAGATGGTAAGAGATTTAATGCGGTTTGGGCCCCACACGGACTTTGACGCTGTTGATGATTCTTACATTGAACGTAAAATGAGAAATTTCCCATGTGTACCACTTAAAATTTTGTATATATCAAATTTCGGTAAAACTTTATAGAATTGTTCTAATATTGGAACTCGGCTTATATACACGCATAGTAGCCAAAAAGGAAGACTTAATAACAAGGGGCTGCCAAAGATAAATTAGAAACTGAAATATTTTTCTCATACGTACGTATGTATGGAAGTGTTATCGCGAGTTGAAAAGAAGAGCGAAACGCCTTTACAGAGAGAAAAAAGCAGAGGCAGAAAGACGTGAGTGCGAGGAGCATGGAGCTGCAATTAGCAATTAGGAATAACGGCAGCAAATTTTACAAAAAATCCGGCGACAAAAAAAGGTTTTAAGCCCGGGGCAAACTCCTGTGGAAACAAAAACGGCAACCTGGAAACCGACGTCCAGAGGGTGCTTATATTATGAACGGAACACTTACTTGTGCTTCTAAATGGAGAGAGCGATGAAATGCCGATGGAAGATGATGGACCCGAGTGGACCCCGTGATCGTCTTTGCAAACCTCAAGCGTTGTTTCCCAGCTTGAGAACCAAAGCGTTCTTCACAAAAAGCTAGTGTTTTATATGGCACATAATGCTGAATGTCAAATTGGACTAAGATTTTACATTCCAATATTGCATAAAGTATTTTTACATAAAGTATTTTTATTTAAACCATTTATTTATTTCTGCACACTAAACTGCCCTTTGCTTTGGTGGTGCCAATTTGAAGAACAATTTTGTTTTCAACTTTAACTCAACTCCATACGCAATGTGGAATATCAACTGGAGAAATATACTGGGCATAGATTTGAGAACTAAATATCTTAATATTTCTCTAAAGTTGGGAAATAATTTGATAACGATATTGGAGGCCAATTCGAGAACTTCAGCTCCCAAGATCTCTCACAGGTTGGATAATGATTGGAGAATGACGTTGGGACTTAACTTAAGAAGTTTATGGAAATATTTTTTCTATGTTTGTTGGGTTAGTAGGCTGTGTACTTGAGGTATTTACCGATCGGCTAGTTCCACTAAACCTGAGAGAAATACTTCAAATTAATCACTCCGTAGTTCCTTTATTGTATTGCAATAACTTAACATTACACTGAAAGAAAAAGAACGAAATTTCTGTGAATTTTTATCCATCGCAAAAAGATGTTGAATCAAGTGCGCACAAATCATTGATTCGAAAGTGACCGTTTTAATAGTCAAATGAACAAAAAAAAGTTTTTGCGACAGCTTTGTACGAAAGTACCTATGTTGCGGCATTTGCAAAGTAGATGAGTTTTCACTGCGATCTTTTCATGGCAGAAATACACTCGGAGTGCTTGCCGAATAGTGCCGAGGGGCGACCCCGCTTAGGAGAATTTTCTTCTAATTGAAAAACATTATTTCTAAAATTTGTATGTTGCTTTGCCCGGGGTGTGAACCCAGGATCTTCGGTGTGGTAGGCGTAGCACGCTACCATCACACCACGGTGGACGCCATGTACATACGTAAATATGTGCATACATACAGTACACAGCTTACATTAGTACAAAGTAGAGAGCGCAGTGAGCGTAAAATTCTCTTTGAAATTTGCTCATGTATTGACTGTTGATCGCTGTTGAAATGACCAGTGAGATCAGTTGTGTTAACAGAAAAAATAGTTAGATTGATTAGGAATCTGTCAATTTTACAGAATTTTGTTAACTTAAGAGCAACAATTTCTCTTCTGTTGAAATGGCTAAACTAATTTTTTCGCTTGACAAAGAAGTCGATCGAATTAACCATAATTCGATCACTTTCACCGAATCTCCGTTAAGTCAAGAACAACAGAACCAATTTGTTGATTTTACTAGCACCATTTCTTTAAGTTTAGCTGTGTATTTTTTTTACATATATATACATATGCACTTAATCTTTATATGCACTGCAATGTGCGTAACTTCTTCTACGCATATGAAATTGTTCAGAATGCATTATACTCAGATGCAACTTAAATATGTCTCGGCATTTAATCTCTACACTATTCTCAATTTCTATGACCGAAAAATGTGTGTGTGTTCACGATTAAATGCAACAGATTCAGCTATAGCCCTGCAAAACATGCGATTAGTCTAGTGTGAATCCGGGATGAGTCGCAAAGGAATATGTTCTGTTCTCTTTATATGGGTTGGAGTGATCCCTTTTGTTTAAGCATGTTCTATGGAGAGACCAATTGTACCTGTTTATGCCTGAACGGGTAGTGTGGGTCCTTTTTATACCCTTACAGGTACTGTCGAACAGATGCTTTTTGTACTGTTCGACACTTCTTCTTTGGACCACTTTGGGTACTGTTCGACACTGCCTCTTTGTAAGCCTACGGGTATTGTCGGACATATCTTTTTCCACTCTCTGTTATTCCCTTACGGGTACACTTCGTCGCGTCCTCTTTGTACCCCGGCGGATACTGTCGGACAGATCCTCTTTGTTCCTACGGATTTAATAATTTTTTAAACTCGAATACAATATTCTTAATTTTTTAACGTATTAGTGTTGTAGAATAATAAACGCAAAATAAATATTACGATAATGGAACATATGGTCCTAATATTTTAGATTCGGTATAGAGCTTCGCATATTTCTTAAATAATTATATTCAATCACATTTAATCTTTTTATTTTATTAATTTCGTTGCTGCTTGGTTTTTCCATTGGCTACATAAATTTCAAACTAACTGATGCCGAATATACCCAAAAGGGTATCGCACGATTTTCTGCTAAGACCAACAAGGGTGCGTGTCTTCGCTATTAAGTACAACCCGTTTTGTAGTGAGTTATTTAACCGCTGAAGTGAGTCTTCAATAGTTGCCGCTAGATGGGTCTCCTAAACATTATCTAAGGGAAGATAGGCGTTTTGCCCGCGAAGGAAAAAAAAGACATGGGTATTGTCCTAATTGGATAAATCTGTTTTCCTGACAATAAAAATAAATAAATGTAAGGCGCGATAACCTCCGAAGAGATCTAAGGCCGATCTTCACATCTAATTTGCGTCGTGCTCCTATTTGTTTTCCTACAAATTGGCAAGATTGGAACTATTTGTTTTATGCCGACTCCGAACGGCATCTGCAAGGCATACGAGTTATCACTGAGAGCCTTTCATGGCAGAAATACACTCGGAGTGCTTGCCAAATACTGCCGAGGGGCGACCCCGCTTAAACATTTTCTTCTAATTGAAAAACTTCTTTCTAAAGTTTTTGGCGGCCACCGTGGTGTGATGGTAGCGTGCTCCGCCTACCACACCGTTTGCCCTGGGTTCGCACCCCGGGAAAAGCAACATCAAACATTTTAGAAATAAGATTTTTAAATTAGAAGAAAAATTTTCTAAGCCTCGGCAGTGTTAGGCAAGCGCTCCGGGTGTATTTTTGCCCTGAAAAGCTCTCAGTGAAAACTCATCTGCCTTGCAGATGCCGTTCGGAGTCGGCATAAAACATGTAGGTCCCGTCCGGCCAATTTGTAGGGAAAATTAAGAGGAGCACGACGCAAATTGGAAGAGAAGCTCGGCGTTAGATCTCTTCGGAGGTTATCGCGCCTTACATTTTTTTTTTTTTTATAAAGTTTTTGATGTTGCTTTTCCCGGGCGTGAACCCAGGATCTTCGGTGTGGTAGGCGGAGCACACGGCCATCACACCACAGCGGCCTTTATTTATTTATTTATTTAAAAGTATGTATTATATAAAAACCTCCAAATACAACTCATAAAAGGGGTGCGCTAAACTTATTATCGAATCATTTATGAGCGACGCCGAAAACATTAAGAAACAAATTCAAGTAAAACAAAAAATATGAATATAAAAGTTGAGCCATAAACAAAGTCCACCAAAAAATCAGCACATGTGTTCCAGATCACAAACCACAATAGGGAAGATCAGCATACCAGATACATATACATATGTATGTCTATGTAAATATGTATAACAATAGGTGTACCTAGTTGAGCTGGTGCGATGCAAACGTCGCACGCCGCCGCGCTAAACGCCACGACGACAATTGTTGTCAAATTAGATCATCAGTATCGAAAAAGGCTGAAAACAAAATCAAAGCAAATAATGCAAAATTCACGTGTTGACACATCAGTTAAAGGTACTCAAAGCAACCAACAGCCGCACGGTGGTGATGGAGTAGGAGGTGGTGGTGGTGTTGCGCGCTTTACAAATGGGTCGGTCGCGAAGTTGCCACGCTACGGCGCCATTAAAATGCACGCATCGTTGGTTGTTTTTGCTGACGGGGTTTGCTTGCACAAGCGAGCGATTTGCTCGTAATTTGGCAGCGCCGGATAAATACGTAAGCTGGCGCGCGTTCGCATAGCTGCCAAGTCTATTAGTTTATTTAGGAGGGCTCTCCATCTTTAAGACAGAGACGAAGACTATGGTGAATTTGTGACAATTTTCGCTTTGCTTCGATTGGATTTTTATACTCAGATGAGCAGAGCTCACAGAGTATATTAATTTTGTTCGCATAACGGTACCCCGTAACGGCATAAACTAATCGAGATAGATATAAACTTCTATATATCAAAATGATTTGAGCAAAAAAAGAAATTCATTTAGCCATGTCCGTCCGTCCGTAAACACGATAACTTGAGTAAATTTTGAGGTATCTTGACAAAATTTGGTATGTAGGTTCCTGGGCACTCATCTCAGATCGCTATTTATAATGTATGAAATCGGACTATAACCACGCCCACTTTTTCGATATCGAAAATTTCGAAAAACCGAAAAAGTGCGACAATTCATTACCAAAGACGGATAAAGCGATGAAACTTGGAAGGTGGGTTGAACTGATGACGGAGAATAGAAAATTAGTAAAATTTTGGACAATAGGCGTGGCACCGCCCACTTATAAAAGAAGGTAATTTCAAAGTCTTGCAAGCTGTAATTTGGCAGTCGTTGAAGATATCATGATGAAATTTGACAGGAACGTTACTCCTGTTACCATACATGTGTTAAGGCAAAATTAGCAAAATTGGATTACGAACACTCCCACTTTTATAAAAAACTTTTTTAAAATCAAATTTTAACAAAAAATTGAATATTTTTACAGTATATAAATAAATTATGTCAACATTGAACTCCAGTAATGATATGATGCAGCAAAATACAAAACTAAAAGAAATTTTCAAAATGGGCGTGGCTCCGCTCTTTTTCATTTAATTCGTCTAGAATACTTTTAGTGCCATAAATCGAACAAAAATTTACCAATCCCTTTGAAATATGGTAGGCGCATAGATTGTATGACGATAAGTGTTTTTTGTGAAAATGGGCGAAATCGGTTTGAAGCCACGCCCAGTTTTTATACACAGTCGTCCGTCTGTCCTCCCGCTCGTCCGTTAACACGATAACTTGAGAAAAAATCGATATATCTTTACTATACTTAGTTCACGTTCTTATCTGAACTCACTTTATCTTGGTATAAAAAATGGCCGAAATCCGACTATGACTACGCCCATTTTTCGATATCGAATATTACGAAAATTGAAAAAATGCCATAATTCTGTACCAGATATGAAAAAAGAGATGAAAAATGGTAATTGGATTGGTTTATTGACGCAAAATATAACTTAAAAAAAAAACTTTGTAAAATGGGTGTGACACCTACCATATTAAGTAAAAGAAAATGACAAAAGTTCTGCAGGGCGAAATCAAACGCCCTTGGAATTTTTGCAGGAATACTGTTCGTGGTATTACATATATAAATAAATTAGCGGTACCCGACAGATGATGGTTTGGGCCACCCTGGTCCACATTTTGGTCGATAACTCGAAAACGCCTTCACATATACAACTAAGGGCCACTCCCTTTTAAAACCCTCATTAATACTTTTAATTTGATACTCATATCGTACAAACACATTCTAGGGTCACCTTTATGGCGATATCCTGAAATAACGTCCACCTATAGAACTATGGCCCACTCCCCTTTAAAATACTCTTTAATATCTTCCATTTGAAACCCATGTCATATAAACACATTCTTGGGTTACCCTAGGTTAATTTTGCTAAATGATGATTTTCCCTTATTTTGTCTCCAAAGCTCTCAGCTGAGTATGTAATGTTCGGTTACACCCGAACTTAGCCTTCCTTACTTGTTTTTTTTTTTTAAATACGTTTTTTTGTTGTTGCTATTGTTACCATTATAGAAAAACTACTTCGTGACGAAACAAGCATGAATTATATGCGAACGAGTTCACTTGCGTCGACGACGACGACGACGCCGACGCCGATGCTGACATTTGCATTTGTTTTGCACTGACTTTTTATCGCCGGTTAATCTATGCAATGAGTTTTTGGAAAGTTTTTCACCGCATTGGTGCAATGGTAAACAGCAACGGAAACAATAATAACAATTATAAAATGCAAGCTCAATAGAAATATACACACACAAACTAACATACCGCAAGCTTTATAAATAAAATTAAAATTAAAACTTTGTGGCTATGTAAAGAAAAGGGGCAGTAAATGAGATCACAAATAATGCAACATAAAAATGAATTGCACTCATGTATGAATATGAATTTTGCTGCAAAATGATTGGCTTTCTCAATATATGAGTACACAATTACAAATTTGTATATTGCATATTCATAAAACGCATTGCGCCTGCGCGCAATCACTCAGGCCTACAACGAGGTGAGCTAACTGTCATTAACTGAAGAGGCGGTTTGGTTGATTTAGCTTTTGTGAGAGTTTTTATACGCTGTAGGTTGGAGTTATACACCAGCACGGTGAAAGCGTACCTTTTACAACATCATAAAGTTACACTGAAAACCAGGCTATGAAGAGGAAATGGATAATAAGTACCTTAGAAGCGCCTTTTTTTTTATAACTCCAATGGATAAATACCCTCCAAAGCCCGCCCAACTGACACGAGGGGCGGATCCGCATGACGCACGGATTTTGTTTTGCCGAGAAAGAGAACTATGAGTTGAGCTTAGGCGAAAGAGAGAACCTAATATGAAAAGAGTCAGAAAAGACAGTACAATTCCGGTTTTAAATGAAGGCTTACTTTGATGAAGGATTTGTGTTGTACTTTTGGAATGAAAGAACCATCTTGTTGTTTGAGTGTTTGAAATAACTTACGTACTGTACGCTTTTCCAGTTAACAAGAGTTGTTGAGCCCACATTACAATTGAAAGGCTGGTTGATTCCAAAAAGGGAACACTTTCATTGCAGTTTCTAGTGTTCGTGAGGCCTGAGATTTCCTGCAGCACTTGGCTTTTATGTAAAGAGACTCATAAATTGTTTGAATACTTTACGGTATCTGACAGGCGGTAGCGCAATACCATCGACATGATTTCCACAAGGTCCCTTTCCTCTATCACATCGTTAACAAGATTGCTGTAGACTTGGACGGTGGTGATGCCAATTCACAAGAGGCAAACAAATCTAGAATTACTGTGAATGGTGCTGAAAAATTGTATTGTCATGCATCTGAATAGCTGAACTATGGATATGAAGCCATTCACCTCTTACTATGAATCACCTATTTTCCTTCACTTAAAGCTGCTCTGTTGGTTCCACAAAAGTTTTGAACACTAGAAAAGCATGGTTAAATTATCTGAAGTTCGGATAGGGAGTTACCGAATCCATGCCTGATGAATGATGCCAAAATCGGCATCACTTAAAATTGCCTTGTCTTGCATGCACGAAGAAGAAGACCCTACAGTGAAAATGGGATACAGTCAAGTAAAGCACCAGTTTTGCACTACAGATTCAATGGATAACTCCGAACTGGTACCAATCGGATGAAGAGCGGGACATGACAGCTATATGAAATTATTTATTCCAAGGACAGCAAACCACCTATGACGGAGCCAGTTAAGAATACGTTTAAAAGCATTGGTTATTGTAATATGCCAGAAGTTGTGCTACTTTTACTGCCATATATTAAAAAATGTCTCACAATTTTTTTCGCTCTGCCCTTCCTCATATCCCCCTTACCTCTTCCTCTCCTCCTTCCACGTAATCTTATTCTTGCTTCACCCAAGCCATCCTCTTAATTTTTACTTTCTCTTTTTCATTGCCGTCGTGATGCGATGGTAGAGTGCGTCGCCTATCTTACCGAAAATCCTCGGTTCACGTCCCGGGCAAAGCAATATCAAAATTTTATAAACAAGTTTTTTCAATTAGAAGAAAATTTTCCTAAGCGGGTTTGCCCCTCGGCAGTGTTTGGCAAGCACTTCAAATGTATTACTGCTATAAAAGGGCTCTCAGTGAAAACAAATATGCCTTGCAGATGCCTTTCGAGGTCGGCATAAAACAAGTAGGTCCAGTCCCGCCAATTTGTAGGAAAAAGTAAAAAAAAGCTTCTCAGTGAATCTTTGCCATGCAGGCATTCGCTATATTATTGTAATCCATTATTACCTATACAAAATGTGGTAATCCAACGATCCAATAATTTGTTCAAGTGAGCTGTCTTTTTACTTTTTATCAACGAGCCATAAGCGAATACCGGCTTTATAATTATTTTCTTAACTATTCTACCCCAAATTTCTGAAGCTTTGCAGGTCCCACAAACCTCCTTAGCAATCTTATTCATAATAAATTTGATTTTACAACTCGTCTTCATTACTCGGACCATCTTTGTGTAAACTGCTTTCGAAATTCCTCTTTACTTCAATTTCCAAACTAAAAGAACTACCAACTGAAGAAAGGACCAACATGGAAACAGGTACGCTTTTAAAAGCTGAAACCTACCCTAATTTTTATTCGGTGATGTCCTTTTCATGCTCCGGCAGTAGTGAGCCAAGCAACGGTTGTGACTTTGGAAGTGCTGTTATCAGTATAGTTTGCATGGACCTATGTCATTAAGCAGTAAGAGCAGTGAATAGTGACCCAAAATGGCACGTGACCACTAGCCCACGCTAGCTGATTTACTTCGTTTATCTTTCCGCCTACAATGTCTACTCATATTCATATTTGTTTGGTTGTTTGCCTTATGCCAGTTATGGCTACCAATTTTTGCGTAATGCAACTATCTAAACACGATCATCACGAGCACTAATTTCACTAAAAACTCTAGTAAATACCTCCATAGAAAGGGCAACAAAAAAGTGCAAGAAATAAATGCATGAAAATACAAATAAGAAAAAAGATTGTACTTGCCATGAATGAATGTATAGACGTAAAAAGAATTATATAGCTACTTGCTGAAAACTAGTATCGCTTGAAGTTGCTTATTCTTTCCTAAATATAGTCTTGCTAGCGTGGTATGGAGGTATTGTGCTGGCCTATCATACCGAGGGTCTAGCTTCAAATCTCGGGAAACGTAACTTCAAAATACGTAAACTTAGTTTTATAAATGGGATCATCTTCTACTACTTTTCTCCATCCCAACGTCCCTTAAGATGAGATAGGTCATATATGTGCTTTGGCTATCCATGCCGTTGCTTTTGTTATGGACCTCAGAGCGTCATAGGCCCTTTTTACGACTTTTTCTATATTAAGCTGTAAGCTCAGTATACACATGATCTTTATATTTAAATGAACGGCAGTAAAAGCTTGAGAGTGTTTGAGGCTAAGAATGTGAATAGAAAAATTCTAGTTTATCATTCCCATAAATCAAAAATTTCGTTATTAACAAAATCCCTGCGAATAGGTCCGAAATCATTCCGAACTATAAGTGAATCCTATATAGAAAAGGCTGCTTTATAGCTGTTATTATTGTCGTAGCCACCTTCAGGTTTTTGCTCTAATCAACGGCAAATTGTGGTTTTTTCTTTGGTCTCTATGGATCTGAAAGAAAAGTCATAAAGAAAAGCTTCGCCACACTTCGCCCGCTGTACCCTTTCTAGCTATTGTTTCTGCCTACATTAGGTACTAGAGCTACTTACTTAAGTTACAATGGCTTCACTTAGCGGACACCCCTTTAAGTACCCAGTTATGGATGCCATTTCTTTTTTGTGGTTTGGCCGAGATAAAGAGCGACTTGTTCGTAGCCAAAAGCCATGCCGTTGCATGTTAGATACTTCATGAAGTAAACATTAAAGCTTTATAATATTTTTGTAATTCAACACCAAAAGGTAACTAATTTTTGTGGTTCATCTGTAGTGTGCATCATTAGTTCCTTGTTGTTCCAACTTCCACAGTGCAATTGCTGCAGCTCTTACTTTTGCTGCTGCTGCTGTCACTACTACTTACTGCGTTTACTACATCATCTTCTGCTGCTTATTACGCACTTGCCTTTCTTTCAAACCTACATACGGTTAAGGCAGCTACAACAGCAACGGCACATTGAATTTGATCGCTCAGATATGGTAGCTCAGTCATTGCACAGCTTAGTGGCATTATAAAATTATAGCAAATTGTTGTTGCCTTTCAATGCATTCGGTTCCTTTTTTCTTGATTGCACGACTTGTTATTATTGAACTTGGCACTTTGTCGTTGGCATTTGTTGTTGTAATTTATATTTTTGTTTTGTTGTACCCAAGTGCGTGCTCTATTACTGTCATATTTACAGTGTACACTCACACGAACAAACTTTGGTCGCGAACGTGTGCGCTCTAATTCATTTACTTTTCATATTAGATTATTTAACAAAGATTTCGTTGTTGTTGCTATTTCGATTGCTTGTGGTTAACTTTTACACTGTTAATTAAGTTTGAGGATTACATTATTGTTATAACGGTATGACGATGCATTTTGAGGTGTATTAAAAACTTCACATATAACAGCAATATAGGTTTGAAGAAAAATTATAGTCGCCCTTCGCAGTGGTGAAGTTAATTCAAATACTTCTTGGTTCATCTATTTGCGAAATCATGTTACCTACCGAATCAATTTTAAGTCCAACTTTTTTTCACATTGATTTTTTAGTATCATCTGATGTGGTAACTCCCTTGATACCACATCGAATCGGTATAGCCTATTACGATATGATATCACATCTTTGGTCATTTTGCAATTTAGATTTTTTGATATGACATATCAACATTATATATTATTATATATAGGTTGGAATGTTTTTATCATACATATCATAAACGTACTTTATCTTATTTTGATTTCTTTAATGTGATCTTCATTGCTTGGATATCATATCATATGATACGACTTAATTTTGAAAGGCAAAATTATTTTATGGAGCTTTTCGTTCGTAAATTATTTATTTGCTATATGACATCATCACAAATCCAATAAAACCGATGTCATGATGTTCTAGCGTTATTTAAGGCTTTATGGTATGTCTTGATATGATTTACTGTGGGTTGAGCTGATATGATATCGTATTGAGTTAAAGAATATAGCTTATGGGGGTGACAGAAAATGATGTAGATTTGATTCAAGTGTAACGTTTTTGATTACACCAAACGGTTTCTTATTTGGTTTACTTCAATTAGATATAATGTGGTCTTAAATGTTTAGATATCACATCATAGGTTATCATTTATATCGAGGGCATATAACTAGATTTATTTTTCATCTGGGTGTTATAGACATCTGTTAGAAAACACCGCCAAAGGTGAGCTTCCATAGCTACTTCTTTATCTTCGAAGCTCCCATTCCTCCGGATCCGCTTTTAATACGCCATCCATCACCTCACAGCACCTGTTGGCTGCTGCCACCCTCTATCGACTTGGTCGCCTTAGATACTCCTCTACTCTTGCGATCGTTTGGCCAACTGTTGACGAACATATATACTGTGTTTTTATTCAGTGTGAGATTTCTGATCGACCCTGCATTGACGTAGTGCCATCTCAGTGTGGCAGCAGCGTCACTAACCTTCAATTTCAACCCACAATATATGTAGGTTAAGGTCAGTGAAAAGCAACATCAGAAAAAAGTTTTGCAATTAGAAAACTAAAAATTGCAAGAATAATTTTCCATTGCATTTCTTGGCTCACAGAGGCTAAGTTCTATACTTTCGAAATTGAATCTGCAAAAATTAACTGAATTTAAACCTACAATATTGCTTCTAAGAGTGTGCAACATTCGTTACAATGAACTTAATCTGCCAGTTTTGACAGTAGGATACTGTTTGTGACAGTTACACCACGATAAATGTGTTCCCAAAAGCCAACACATAAATTTTGCTCAGTGTGCAACAATTGCCATTGTAAGCTTTCGCTGCCAAACCAAATGTGACAAAAGAAAATAATTTGAAATTTAACATTTCGTATTTATTTGATATTTTGTTAAGAGATATTTCGCGCACGCATTTAAATGCCTAAAACTTTTATTTACCGCAGTAATGCTCAGCATTATAATTGTGTGTGGCTGTGTGTGTGCGTGAAAAACATCCAGCTCAATGCTACATCTTTAAGTGGCGGCAGCAGTAATTTGCAAACGCATAGTCATTACTGTTACTGCAAGTGTGCGCATGCGTGCAATGTCAAAATAGCAAAAAAGCAATGGAAGTGCACAACACGCTACAATGAGATGAGACAAAAAGCCGCAATAAGAAAAAAATAAATTGCCAAAGTAGTTAAGGATGAAAACGTACTCAAGCACAAGCATTGGCACTAACAAATCTACTTACACTAATATATCTACGAGGTAAATGCCTCTAACTATGCTCTGACTTTGGATTCCAGCGACAACACTAAAATGCGCTAACAGCGGCCAATAAACTGGAAGCTACCATAAAAGCGTAGATATCATCTGCCAAATTCACGCACATACACACCTACATATATGAAAGTAGTTAGATGTACATGCATGTGCTTTGAGAGCAATGACAATTTCAATTGCGCGCGCATGCGCACTTGCAGTGGGTGAACAAAGCGACTGGGAGCTGTTAACAGAGTTGCCCTATAACAAATTTTTCTTGTACTAAAATAGATATTTATTTCAACTCATATTAAATTTTAGTTCATTTTTTAAGAACATGGTAGAAGCAAAATGGCTCTGAAGTCTGCATGTCTCCATACTGTGTAATATCGTTGAGATTTATCTGACGGTTGTGATGTGATTTAATAAATTTTAAAAATTCTGTTTTGTTTATATGATTTTTGAAATTTTACAGTGTTATGTAATTTTATGTAATTTGTTCTTACATGTTTTGATGTGTCGATCTTATAACGTGTGATATGTTGATATGAAGAATGAAAAGGTTTAATAAAATGTACGAGTAATTTGAGATTGCATCAAAACAAACATCAAGCCAGTTTTCAAGATCAAGATAAAAATAAGGGGCACATTGCCTAGTACTTGTATTATTTCAAGAAGTTGTTTAGTGATATGATTTGCTCTGACTAAACTTGAAGGAAATTGTGTAAAATATACGTGATACTTTAACTTCAGCTGATCTCAGTTAGTTTATTATTTTGGCAACTTGGTGTGGCATCATTTTACGTGGCTTTCTAAGATATGTCGTAGTGTACTCTCATAAGATATAATTTTGAAATTGATGGTATGATATCAATCAGTGCATACGTCTGATATTTTTAGTTGTATGGTACTTTATATGATCGTATCATATGATATACACGGGTGATAATAGGTCATGTTTGGTGCATTTTATACCCAACTTTGTTTAGATATCATTTATTATTTGTCGAAATTTTAGCTAGTTAATATTTTGGCAAATTATAACATCTTTGTTAAATTGTTTAGAATTTGTTTGTTGTTTTATCTAATTTGATTTTTTAGTATCATATGATACGGCGTCAACATCATGGATATCACATCATATGATATAGCCTAATGTGACATGATATTACATCGGATCCTTTCTGACTGGTTGGCATGCTTTTATGAAATTGGAATGGGTTAATATAGTAATATCATGCATAATTTATGTGCTAAGTTTAGGTATGTTATCGACTTAAAATGAATTGATATTATTATTAGTTATAATAACTTAAATGAAACGCATCGATTGATTCAGTCATTTGAGCTAACTGTACTTTATTCGATGTTGACTTTTAAGATGGGATTCGATGGATATCACATCATACGATACAGCTTAATAATTACTGTTTCGAAGTGGCTCCGGAAATAATTTTTTGCGATATTTTATCAGCCAATATCATATAAATCTGATGTCCGGATATGATATTTTTGTATTATTTGAAGGCTTACTTGATATGATCTGATGTGGCCTGTGCTAAAGTGATATCATATAAAATTAAGTGTATGAAAGAACGTATGTATAATAGAGAGTGAGAAAGAAAATTACCTTGGCTTAATTGAGGTGCAACAGTTTCATTATATCAAAAGGCTTCCTATTTGCTCTGCTTCCATATAGTTTTAACTAGTTAGATATCACATCATATTATATAACCTATATTGAAATGTTGAACTGGAGTTATTTCTTATTTATTGGCTATAGATTTTTGTTTATATTTGATATCAAATTTCTTCAACAATTTATTTCAACATATGTTATATTCTTTCTTATAGATAGAGCCATAGTTTGGTGTCATGTCACATGATATAATATTGAATTTTTTTGTAATAGAATGTTAATTTTTGTGTAATTTAGAGGTCTTTAAATTTAATCTAACATTTTCGTTTTTATTTGGTACTGATAAGCCTTCGATTTATTTGATATCACACAACATAATTTTAATTTGATCATTTTATTTGATAAGAACTATATAAAGCTAGTATTTTTAGATACGATATCATCCGCTATGCCTTTATAAAGATTTTGTTATACAATACGCCATGGGTTTAACCTTACAAGACTCTATGTCTTATATGTGATATGAATTGGTTGGTGCCAAGGTGGTGTTAACTACATCATATGATGCGACTTGTTTTCATGTCATAGAATGCTCGGTGCGATATCACATTTTCACATCATAGCAAATTAATTTTTATCTTTTTATTATTAATATCACTGATCTTAATGCACTCTTTAGTGGTGATTGGCCAACAAATAGATCACATGGTTATAGAGCATTGCGCCCTAATGCCTATAAAAAAAGTAATTCACCAAAAATCAGTAAAATTGTACGAAAATGGCAACTCTTCTGCTGCTTCCAATTCTATTGCTACGTTTGAGAAAATTGTTTGGCCAATTAGTTGTGAGTGTACAATATGGGCAGCTGTTGCCACTAGATATACAATGGTTGTTGTTGCTGCTGTTAATGTTGGATGTCAACAACGCATATAACAACAAATGCGATTACCATTACTATTAGCGTGCTAAAGTTGTTGTAAGTCATGTTATTACCACTTTTTTGTCATTCTACTTGTTGTTATTGTTGTGATGCTGTACTTATGTAGCTACTAACTACTCGTAATGCTCACACAAACATGGCGTAGATCATTAACAAAGATGGTGTTATTATTTGCACGTTTTGTGTGAAGTAAAAATAAATTAAAATGCCGCTCAAAGCTAAGATATGAGAAAACTTTGTAATTTCTTTTATTACCATTTTTCTTGTTTTCAAGTAAGTTTCTTAGATACTTTTGGGAAATAAAAACGGTATATTTTTATTTTTATTTTATTATGCTAACGACAGATGAACATGTTCTGATAAGGTGTGGTGTGGGTGGCTGGGTATAAGGCATATGTGTATGTATGTGTGTGCATATATTAGCAGTGAAAAGTGCGTACCAACATCGCAACATCAATTTGAACAATCACAAAACAAAACATATGCAATTAGGAATAAAAGCAATATGAATAGCAGCTAGATGGTCAGGTAGAACAATCAAATACGAGAATTATACCCCACATGAGCTGATGTTTTGACTCTTCAAGTATATTTACACGGCGTGATTTTGCGAATGGTCCACCGAATTGTCACCAAGTTACAGCATGCCAAAGTTTTTAGTTTTCTATGGTACCCTTACGACACTTTATGTAGTCAGAGCCATCACTGAAACAAAATACAATTATATTAAAAATGAGTATTTAGAAATCTGTAGTGAAGTATCAAAAGGAAAGAGTACTAAGCAGTTCTGCCTATCCCAATATTGTTCTATTCCTACTTTCGAAAGTACTCCCCCAACCTAAACTACGCATAGTTTATCTACGCCTGAGTGGACATTACCACTTTCCGAGTTCACGGCGACTGTATTAACGAAGTAGGATACACCGATAGGAATGATAATTGGAAGAGTTACAACAGAGTTGTTGTTGTTGTTGTTGTTGTTGTAGCAGTGCTCCGCCCCATCCCATAGGTGCGACCATGGATGCAACAAATTAAATGGAGCTACACTGAAATGACATCCCTCGGTCGGGAAAAATCCCGAGTCGCTCCGGTACATAGAACAGGCTGCCTTGGGAAGCGGTTACAACAGAGTCGATTTGTTTTTTGTTTTTTTATCATCTCACGTCCGTAGAGTGCCTTCATTAGGCACAATGTACAAACTATTAACAAACTCGTATTTTACCTACATATCTATCGTCCAACCCTGCGGCCCCGTGGAGTGGTGATAACGTGCTCCGTCTATCATACCGAAGGTCCTGGGTTCAAGTCGGGCAAAAATTACTGCATGTGGAAGTTTTAGGTACCTCTTCAGGTTTTTTGCTCCATGTCACGTTGGGACTAAAAGTAACGCCACCCAAATGGGATAGCTTTTGCTTTGCCGGAGCGACGAATTTGTAGAGAATATGCACCCTGGTTATATTCTCCAGCTCAAAAAAGTGAGGGATTTGTGTATCCGATAAATTTAACTTTCTTATGTGAGGCTACAGTGTCACGTATAGTACTCAGTGAGAATTTGTAGATCCACTGTTGTCGAATTAATTAGTTTGGCTGATACTTTTGTAGCTGAGAGTGTAAAGAATTTGGCTTGTCTTTTCCGTAGGCATGCATTCCAGTATTGTGTGAGCTGATTTCTTTACCAGTTATTATTGGTTTCCCTAGTGCGTGCCTTGGTGAGTCCACAAAAGGGTTCTGAACTAGAGAACACTGCTGACATAGCATTCCCACTTTTAAGGGATTATCAGTCATCAATCAATCATACCTGTTAAGTCTTATTTACTTGACAGGCGAGGATTTGGCTACCACAAGTTCGTCTCGCAAGCAGAGATTGGATGACCTTGAAGTGTCAGCACGATCGTTTCCGGGTAATCTTTTCGATGCATAAACATACAGGTTAACGTCTAGAAAACTAATGTTTTTAAATTAACTAGAGCTCGCCTAGGGATCGAAGTGAAACCACAACACAAGTAACTTTACCAGAAACAAATAATTTCGGTCCATTTGAAAAGAGATTCGTGGTGTGCAACAACCAATACCGACAAGTTATTCTTCAATTATCGGTTTATTATCGAAAGTCGTCGAGCTATTGTTTTATTATCGTCTTGATATCACCGAGTCATCGACTTCTTATTGTTTCTTAACGGCTTACTATTGACGGCTTACGGATGTTTCAACGGTTTTATATTCAAACTTTATCGGTACAATATGAAATCAGTTACTTTTCGATAGCATACTGATAACCTCTTGATAAAAAATCGATGGCTTTGCGACAACACGATCGATAAGTTTTGGAAAAAATACCGATTTATTTTTAATAACATATTGATAACTTTTCGATAATAGATCCAAAACCAATCGCTAACTAATCGATCACTTTTCAATAAAAAATGTATCACTTGTACATAACATATCGATAACTTTTCATTTAATAATCGACACATTTGGATATATCTATATATTGATAACTTTCCGATAAAGATCTAATAATATATAATATTTCGATAATAAATCGACTACCCGTCTCCAAGTCGTTGATAACTAACTGAGAACTTGTCGCTAAAAATCGTTTACACTTGTTTTGATTCCGGGTTCGACTTTGAATTAAAATCATTGCTTTCTTCTTCGTTCTCACTCTTTTTTTTCTTTTTCGTTCCCTTATATGCCTTTCCTTTCTTTAGTTCCCTACCCTACGCTTACATTCTGTATTTCCGTATACAGCATACCAATACCACTTACTACGCCTATACTTACATTCCATTTAAACTATATGAATCCGTAAGAGAATATCACTGATTTACCATATTAAATATCAAAATACTCCACATCAAATCATTTAGGGTATAATTCATACATATTTGTTAGCAATCGGTGGACATTCAGCGATACGGAAATGTGTAGTAAGTGACATTAATTTCGAGGCACACCAAATGTTGCGACCAACAAAAACAACAACTGTTCACCGCTATGCGCCTGAGCGCACGTTTTACAAGATTCTCGGCATATTTTCTCAATAAGGCATCCGTAGTTTTTTAGAGCTGCATTTTTTATTAGACATTTTATTTTGGCTTGTTTCCTAAGGACATTCACCTTTCACATACAAATTCATGTTTTTTTTTTTTCTTTTTTTAGCTTCTTAATACCATTTCCCAAAATCGTTTGTAGTTTCTCACGCCATACCAAGCAGCTCGTATTACTCAAAATGAACCTGTTCGCATCAACTATGCTGTCGCCTATGGCATCATACAAATGAATGCTGCAAGCACACATACATACATATCCACATACGTAGTTGCACACATTGAACTAGTCAAGCCTCTTCCGATTTTCAATTCTTATTTCTCATTCGTTTGCCCGCATTTGTTCACATTTCACGCTGACAGGATCACATCAATTATTCCTCTTTTGATCAGTTGTGATCTGTGTGATGTGAGTGCGGGTGCCATGAAAAGTTCCCACAGGTGTTGTAGCATTGCTTTCTTTTGTTTCCATTATTTTTTTTAAATACTCGTTATACCGCCGACAACACTTCCTACTCCCGTCGCATATTTCCCTCACATTTGCTATTGTTGCTCTATAATCGACACTCCTTCAAGAATTTTGGGTCACACGGAAATTGGATCATCTCATTAGGGGCGCAATGTGATTTGAATTTTATCAAATGTGACAAAGACAAAATAAATAAATATTCATATCTACAACCGATCTCATAATTTTTCTCGATGTGAACGCTTGCCTCGATCGGAAGTGAGTACGTGTTGCAATGCTTTGAGTAGCATCAAATGATGTGCAGCGGCAGTAGGCCAGATATCACAGAATATCCACGCTGATTATTCTAATTGTTAAGGTTATTAGTTCGAACGCTAGCTCATCACATTTCTTTTGAAGTAATGTCGATTATAGTCCAAATTGAATTTGTATTTTGTGGAAGAAGCTGTCTATGCAGTATAATCTTCTTCCCCTAACGGTAATTTGATGTATGTAGCACACCTTTTAGCTCCTCGCATCAACTCTGCTAGCAATACATAGCGATAACCTTGTCACAATTTCAGATACAAGGATAGCTGCTGAAGATGATTTGTCGATCTTTTTTGGTTGTGTTAATGATGGAGGGTGAGTTGTTGTGTTTCAGTGTTTGTAGTGTTTGTGTTTGTAGTTTGTGGTTTCTGTTCGGCTGTTGCTTTTCATATTTATTTATGTGAGTTCATAATTCATACGTAATATAAAACATCATTAGCTTTTGATTCTTAGGTATTATATTTCGCATCCATCGTTGCACAACCATGAGAAACATTTCCTAAATAGATGTACGTTGTATACCGTTCTCTGCTAAGTTCTCAGAGTTATAATACCTCTATTAGGAAGTCAGAGAAAATAAGACCTAAGTGAGGTAAAACAATATTGCAGAAGCAGCGATAGGAAGAGGCACAATGACAGATTGAAAGAAGGAGCGATAACAATTGAGAAAGGTCAATTCTGAACAAACTATCTGGAGACGAGGGAGCCTGAAAAAACTTAGAAGGAGTGAGAAATAATTTGTATATACAACTTCTTTAAAAGAGATAGAGAAAGGGGTAAAGAGAGAAAAAGGAAGATGCGTGTTTGTGAAGGGGAAGGCGAGGAGTGGAGCCCGAGGAAAACGAGTAGGGAATGCTAAGTTCGGGTGTAACCGAACATTACATACTCAGCTGCCAAATAACAAGTTGAAAACTTTTAAATTACCTTCTTTTAAAAGTGGGCGGTGCCACACCTATTGTCCAAAATTTTACTAATTTTCTATTCTTCGTCATAAGATCAACCAACCTACCAAGTTTCATCGCTTTATACGTCTTTGGTAATGAATTATCGCACTTTTTCGGTTTTTCGGTATCGCAGTTTGGTTGAAAAAGAATTAAACCACAATGACTAATGAGTAAGCTGCATATTACGCAAAATGTTATTGTCTTTAATTAGACTGATATATATTTTTTGCAACGACTTTATTACATTTATTTTTAATTTAAAGTGAGGTCACTTCTGAAAGAACTGCCAATTACGTATACTTAACTGCCATATTTACGCACCAGCTGTGTAATTGCGCATGCGCACATATCTGGTGTTGTTTTACTATTCTCCCGTTTTACTCATAATATACTCATTCATCCAGGCAATCATTCTACCCATAAATATACTCATGTATACAGTATATATATGTGTGTATACATTTATATGTTCATATGCTTGAAAATCGCACAAAATATATTCATTCTCTCACCCACCCATTGAAGTGATCGAGTCCGTATGAACCCCCCTTCAGCAGTCCCAATGACCAGCAATTCTGCAGCGCTGACTCGATTACGATTCATTTGACAACGAAATTGCTATAGATATTGCCTGACTGCCAGTCAAGCAATGGGTAGTGAGTAGGTAAATACGATTGCGAAATACTAAGTCAGTGGCGAATTTTTTCGGTTCGACAATTGAACGACGGACAGACGGACCACTTAGCATTTTTCATAAATACTAACGCATAAATAAATGAAATCTATGGCAGAAAAACTGGAAGTAAATTGATACTCTGGGGTATTGCGAGAAGGCATATAATTCAACAGTGACAACAAAAGCAACAGTAATGGTGGCAACAACTAAACATATCAAAACAGTAAGAGCAATGTATACAATAATATATAGGAAAACTGCAATATTAGTTTAAAGAAAAAACACCAAAACAGCGATAACTACAAAAGTAATAGCATCAGCAATACAGAAGCTATGAAAAGCAATCAAGTTTACTTAAGCTTAGTATTCAGCTGAGGAGAAATGTTAAATTTTAATAAAACAAGCTCAATAAATGTTCTACAACAATTTAGTTGTGTATACATACTACAGCGGAATAAAAATGGAATAAAAATTAAACTTTTCTTCTACTTATTTACTTAATTGGTGTTTTACTGTTTTAACTATTATATCAATCCAACAGAACGCCTCAGTCGCTTCTACGCTGTTCCAACTGGCGCCAATTGTAAACACTAAGGAAATTTAAATTGTAATTTACACGGTCCTTTCATCTTCGTCTTCTTTTTTGGGGTTTGATAAAAATACTTTCTTACATTCACATATCATGGCCTCGCCAGCATAGCCGGTGTGTTTAAATTCTTGGTTGATGTTTATGTTGTTGTTGTTGTAGCGATTAGGACACTCCGCAAAGGTCTTGGCCAGTGTTATCTATATTGATGGTCCTTTGCCGGATGCAGATCCGGTACGTTCCCGTAACAAGCACCATTAAGGTACTAGCCCGACCATCTCGGGAACGGTTTGGTATGACTACATGAAACCTTATAGGCCAAAACCGCCGTCCCACGCCCTAGATCCATGAGGGGTGAGGTTAACAATTGGGTTGGAAAGGCTATGAATTACGCTGGAAACCCCTTGAGAGGGTTGCGCTATACAACCCCATGAAGCTAAATTTTGTGTTGTCAAAATTGTTCCATTTAAATACGCACATTGTTGCAAATGGTTTGCCTTTGGTTTTGTATTTTTTTTTTTTTTTTTGTTTCTTGTATATAAATACAACTGTTAAATTTAAATTGTTATGATGCATAAATGTCAACATGCTAAAATGTGCTGTATTGGCGATTTTTTTAAGTGATTCAATGAGCATTATTATTGTTGAATTTTACTGTATTTTTTGTTGTTGTTGTATAAGCGTAAAACACTCCGTGATGATTGATAGAAACGCTATCTACATAAACGGTCCTTAGCGAGACTTTAATTTAAACAGAGATTGAAGTGACTAATCTTTGATAAAATTAATCGACTAGTCTACACGAAATAACGATTTAAGTGCATCCTTATTGTGGGTTTCATTAATCGAATAATTAGATGTATACCATTCGAAAGTTCCAACAACAGTGTCCTTAGTTATAAAGCTCCTACGTTATGAAATGACGTGCACCGATGATTTTAAAGAACCTGAAAGCCTCATTAATCTTTTGTTCACAAACGACAGCGTAAATAATACAAAATCCACAAGATAAATTTTTGTATTTGAATTGACAAGTCGTAGAGCTTAAGTCAAATATTGTCGATGGTTGGGGCGAAATGAAAATAGTTTATTCAAAATTTTATGGGCTTTCTAAAAAAATTTGGTAATTTAGTTGGAGCCTTGGTTCCTGCAAGTGCAATCTTAGGAGTGTTTATATTGTAACGGACTTACTGCAATTCCTCTTATTTGCAACCTTCTGCTAACGTTCGAATTACTAAAATGTTGAATAAATAACTCCATTATTCAATAATGCAAAATGGCCTTTATTAGACTACTTTCAATATAACACTTCTATTGTTAAATCAAACTGATTGTCGTGCCTCTATTGTTGCTGCCTTTTATACTGTCGGGTTTCCTCGTTGCATACTTCTAGGCTTTTCTATTCTAGAATTTACTAGTTAGTTACCAGCTACTACGTTTATAGCTTCTCATATGCGCGTGTATATGTGAGTAATACTTGCAAAAATTATTGCCTTCTTTTGTGAGCATCTTAGATAAGATATATGCATGTGTTTGTGCGTCTGTTCTCCGCTGCTCGTATTGATATATGGGTAGACATAATGATTGATTTAATGATGTGCATACAAGTCACTGCTTAGCATCGGCTTAGAGATGATAGTATCCCTTAATGTGCTAATATTCGTCGCAATATCTATGTAGCGTATGGATTCGGAAAGAACTACGCAGATTATGATAACATTTCCAGGATAATTTCATAACGACACGGAGAGTGGACCACGACCAATATTAAAAACTTGTATGTTTTGGTGGATTTGTTTGCAATTTGGTACATACATACATATATAAGTAATTTTTTCCCAGGGTAACACATATTACATTTTGTTTTTTTTTTTGAATGTGAAGCAGGTGACATCTTATGCCAAAAACTCGTATTTATGTTTGCTGATTTCGTGGTATCACAAAAAGGGAAGTTTTGTATGCTGCCGATCCAATTTCATTTTTCATTACCGCTGATTTGGACCAACTGCTAAGGTTCCACCAGTGAAACTTTAAATGTCTGCAGATGACGTTTCAGACATCAAAAGTGGCAAATCTCTGTCAACTATTAGCTTTAATGATGGATCAGGAAGCTCCTTATGTATAATATAATAATAAAAAAAAAACTCCTGTATGTTAAAATGTCTGCATTTGCTATGTGAAGAAGAAGAGGACGTGCTACAATAAGTATAAATCGGGAACGCACTGCTGCGACTAGTTCTTACTCCATTTGATTTCGCCAAAATAGGGGAAGAACCTATGCTACCACCAAATGTGCTCTGACGACAGTGTGGAAATAAGTAACGATGCTTAATATATCGATAGAAAGTTAATCACGAGTATTAGAGACGTCTCATGAGCAAAAATTTAAACGGAAACATACAGAGTTTTGGTGTAGTAGTGTGTGGTTGTGTTTAGCAACATCCTAGAACGTCGGATAACTTTACATCAGATTTTCTTTTGAGAAATAAACGCAAATTAGAAAATATTTTTTTGTGACATCGTTCTAAGAGTGGATGCTTTTTCGGTAAAAAATTTATTCAAAATGCCAAATTGTGCCACACTACTTTGACAAGCCTATAAATACTTATACCAGAGATGCCCACAAGAGCTTCGTTAAGCGTCGGAAATTTATATTCCGCTCATTTACATGGCGTGTGAGCGTTAAAACTAAGATTGAACAGAGCAAGCAGTTAATTAGTTTTCGCTTTAACTTCAAACCAGTAAACTATGTTTCAAGCAATTACCATCTCGTGGGTAAATTATGTACTAAAATTTGATTCACAATTTTCGTAATGCACAAATACTGCTTCAAAAAATGTTGCGTCTGTATTCGAAGTTCTGCATGATTGGAGCACCACTGACTATGCAAATATGATCATATTTATACCTGACCATAATATGTTTGTATATATGTATAAAGATAAAATAAAATTCAATAAAATATTGGATGTGATATCTTACCTGAAAATGTTCACGATTATATAATAACTAATTATTTATCTTCCCGTAACATTTCAAGTTGTTTATTTCACAATCAACTTCAGCTAATAAGTAAAAAGTCAAGTAGCTTCATTTATTTTGATCAGCAGTAACCGCAGTTACGCGCACAAAACGGGCAATTAATATAAAAAGATCGCCCCAACAACTTCATCATTACCCACACTAAGACAAAATAAAGTAGGTGAATATTTGAAATGATCTCTAGGTACTTGAACAAAGAAGCAGAAGAGTAGTGGTTTTTATAAATTTCATGAAAATGAAATGGTATACTAATTTCGTTACGAATCCCAAAATTGTATGTCCTTAACGGAAAATCGATAGACCCACCATTAAGTATACCCAAATAATCAGGATGAAGAGATGGGTTCATTTAGCCATGTCCGTCTGTCCGTCTGTCTGTTTATATGCAAACTAGTCCCTCAATTTTTGAGATATCATGATAAAATTTGGTAAGCGGATGTATTTAGGTGTCCGATTAGACATTTGTCGGAACCGGTCGGATCGGACCACTATAGAATATACCCTCCATACAACCGATTTTTCAGAAAAATAGGATTTTTGTCATATCTTCCTCAATATATCAGATTGAAGCTTCAAACTTCATCATATGCTTTCGTATATTGCACATATTGTTGTCTGAAAAAATGGATGAGATCGGTCATATATATATAGCATATATCCCCCACAACCGATTGTTCAGATAAGAAAATTTTCGTAATTGCTGCCCCAATTTAAGATCTAGAATGCTTACGTATATAGCATATATTATTGTCCGAAAAAATCATAGAGATCGGTGGTATATATATATAGTATATATCTCATACAACCGATTGTTCAGATAAGAAACTTTTCGCAATTTCTTCCCCATTTTTAAAGCTAGAACTTTCAAATTTTACCAGTTGCTTACGTGTATAGCATATATTGTTTTGTGAAAAAATCATACAGATCGGTGGTATATATAGTACATATCTCATACAACCGATTGTTCAGATAAGAATCTTTTCGCAATTTCTGCCCATTTTAACAGCTAGGAGCTTCAGTTTCCACCAAATGCTTACGTATATGGCATATATTATTGTCCGAAAAAATCATAGAGATCGGTGGTATATAGATATAGTATACAACTCATACAACCGATTGTTCAGATAAGAAACTTTTCGCAATTTCTCCCCCATTTTAACAGCTAGAACTTTCAAATTTTACCAGTTGCTTAAGTATATAGCATATATTGTTGTCCGAAAAAATCATAGAGATCGGTGGTATATATATTATATACCCCATATAAACTGTAATTTTTACCCCTTTTTTACTGCTAGAAGCTTCAAATTTCATCAAATACTTACGTTTACGTCATATGTTGTTGAAATACCTCATTCGTAGTCATAGTTTTTACATGCAGACCACAAAAAACGTGAAAATTTGCATCCTCACACAAAGTACCTACCTATTTTTTTTTATTTTATATTTATCTTAAAAATCGCTTAGGTATGTACATCTGTTCACTTTATATTTTTTATCTTATACAGCCGATTATTTGGAGGTTACGCACGGGATAAGTTTGTTGTTCAGCCCCATTCATGAAAGGTATGAAGTCTTCGGCACAACCGAAGGCAGTCCCATCCTTACTTGCTTTTTTTACTATCTTTCAAGCAGCGCAAAAAATCGCAAATTTCACACATTATTATTAGCTGTGGTTTTTTACATCTATAGACATGTACGCTTAAACTTTATATGGACTGCTTAGCGTTAAATTTTATCTACTCTTCTGAAATTGCTGCGCATAAAATTAGTATTCCTTCATTTCAATTTCAATTCGTATTATATTCAGATGCAACTGAAATATGTGTCTCGCAACCGATTCAGCTATATGTATTTTATTCACTATGGCCAACAGAGGTTTGTGTCAGCGCTTTTCGGTACAACATGTTCTGTAGCTAGTTGCCCCTAGATGGGTCTCCTAAGCATTATCTAAGTGAGGATAGCCGTTTTTTTTTTTACATAGAAACGTAAACGTAAACCTGCCAAAAAAAAAACATGGCTATTGTTTCGCCCAATTTCAATACCAATATTTTTTCATTTTTGAAAGTTGTGTGGTCTATAGGGAAGAATAAAAAATAACTGTAGTGTGTAGTGTATGCGTAGTGTGATTGGAGTAATACAGAATGCAAGTGCAAGCACTGTGGCATAATGTGGGAACAATGTAAGGCAATAAAAGAAGGCTGTCGTCGTGTGGTGGTAGCGTGCTCCGCTTACCATACCGAAGATCTTGGGCTATCGGGCAAGGCAACGTGAAAAAATTAGAAGCAAGGTTTTTTTAATTAGAAAAAAGGTTTTTAAGCGAGATCGCCCCTCTGCCGTGATTTGGCAAGCACCCCGAGTGTATTTCTGTCATGAAAAGCTTTTCACTGAAAACCCATCTGCCTTGTATATGCCGTTCGGAGGCGACATTAAACATTTAGCTCGGCCTAAAAAAGGAAAGAAAAGGAGAAGAAAGGTGAGAAAATCAAAGGAATATAGAAAAGTAACGGAAAGGAAAGAAAATTATAACTGAAGCCGGATCGGAACCGGACGGCGCGTTATCAATTTGTTATCAAAGTTGTAACGGTTTGTTATCTGCGGATTATAGGCATGCCTTCCATTTCTTACCAACGGGGCAACGTTTTGTTGTATATATGTGGGTGTGTTATCGACGAGGTAAATGCGAGCTATCGAAGCAATATAAATTAGCTATGGATAACAAAGCTTACCAATGAGCTACAAGTTATTGGTTTTTTATCGACAATATATCAAGTTTTTAACACGCTTTTATTAGCTTGGCCTGTTTGTAACGGAATCTGTGAGCTTAATTTTCACCGGTTTCTGGAAGTCCGATTAATTTGAAACTTTGCATACGTATCAAGGACCGATGACAATGCATTAATGTGGTGGTGTGGTGACATAAGGTCAGCGCCCAGAAGGTCAATTGGCCTTATTATCACTTTCAATGGCCATAAGTTTGATTGCAACTTTGCACACGTACCAAGGCTCGATGACAATGCATTAATGTGATGGTGCGGTGACATAAGGTCAACGGCCATAAGGTCAATTGGTCTTATTACCACTTTGAATGGCCATAAGTTTGATTGAAACTTTGCACACGTATCAACGCTCGATGGCAATGCATTAATGTGATGGTGTGGTGACATAAGGTCAACGGCCATAAGGTCAAATGGCCTTATTATCACTTTGAATGGCCATAAGTTTGATTGAAACTTTGCACACGTACCAAGGCTCGATGACAATGCATTAATGTGATGGTGCGGTGACATAAGGTCAACGGCCATAAGGTCAATTAGCCTTATTACCACTTTGAATGGCCATAAGTTTGATTGAAACTTTGCACACGTATCAACGCTCGATGGTAATGCATTAATGTGATGGTGTGGTGACATAAGGTCAACGGCCATAAGGTCAAATAGCCTTATTATCACTTTGAATGACCATAAGTTTGATTAAAACTTTGCACACGTACCAAGGCTCGATGACAATGCATTAATGTGATGGGGCGGTAACATAAGGTCAACGACCATAAGGTAAATTGTCCTTATTACCACTTTTAATGGCCATAAGTTTGATTAAAACTTTGCACACGTATCAAGGCTCGATGACAGTGCATTAAAGTGATGGTGTGGTGACCTAAGGTCAACGGCCATAAGGTCAATTGTCCTTATTATCACTTTGAATGGCTATAAGTTTGATTGAAACTTTGCACACGTATCAGGGCTCAATGACAATGCATTAATGTGATGGTGCGGTGACATAAGGACAATTTGCCTTATTACCACTTTGAATGGCCATAAGTTTGATTGAAACTTTGCACACGTACCAAGGCCCGATGACAATGCATTAATGTGATGGTGCGGTAACATAAGGTCAACGACCATAAGGTAAATTGTCCTTATTACCACTTTTAATGGCCATAAGTTTGATTGAAACTTTGCACACGTATCAAGGCTCGATGACAATGCATTAAAGTGATGGTGTGGTGACATAAGGCCAACGTCCATAAGGTCAATTGGCGTTATTACCACTTTGAATGGCCATCAGTTTCATTGAAACTTTGCACACGTATCAAGGCTCGATGACAATGCATTGAAGTGATGGTGTGGTGACATAAGGTCAACGGCCATAAAGTCAATTGGCCTTATTATCACTTTGAATGGCCATAAGTTTGATTGAAATTTTGCACACGTATCAAGGCTCGATAACAATGCATTAACGTGATGGTGTGGTGACATAAGGTCAACGTCCATAAGGTCAATTGGCGTTATTACCACTTCGAATGGCCATAAGTTTGATTGAAACTTTGCACACGTTTCAGGGCTCGATGGCAATGCATTAATGTGATGGTGCGGTGACATAAGGACAATTTGCCTTATTACCACTTTGAATGGCCATAAGTTTTATTGAAACTTTGCACACGTATCAAGGCTCGATGACAATGCATTAACGTGATGGTGTGGTGACATAAAGTCAACGGCCATAAGGTCAATTGGCCTTATTACCACTTTGAATGTTCATAAGTTTGATTGAAACTTTGCACACGTATCAAGGCTCAATGACAATGCAATAATGTGATGGTGGGGTGACATAAGGTCAACTTCCATAAGGTCAATTGGCGTTATTACCACTTTGAATGGCCATAAGTTTGATTGAAACTTTGCACACGTATCAGGGCTCGATGACAATGCATTAATGTGATGGTGCGGTGACATAAGGACAATTTGCCTTATTACCACTTTGATTGAAACTTTGCACACGTATCAAGGCTCGATGATAATGCATTAAAGTGATGGTGTGGTGATATAAGGCCAACGGCCATAAGGTCAATTTTCCTTATTATCACTTTGAATAGCCATAATTTTGATTGAAACTTTCCGCACGTATCAAGGCTCGATGAAAATGCATTAACAAGATGATGTGGTGACATAAGGCCAAGGTCCATAAGGTCAGTTGGCCTTATTACCACTTTGAATGGTCATAAGTTTGATTGAAACTTTACACACGTATCAAGGCTCGATGACAATGCATTAAAGTGATGGTTTGGTGACATAAGCTCAACGGCCATAAGGTCAATTGGCCTTATTATCACTTTGAATGGCCATAAGTTTGATTGAAACTTTGCACACGTATCAAGGCTCGATGACAATGCATTAACGTTATGGTGCGGTGGCATAAGGTCAGCGTCCATAAGGTCAATTGGCGTTATTACCACTTTGAATGGCCATAAGTTTGATTAAAACTTTGCACACGTATCAGGGCTCGATGATAATGCATTAATATGATGGTGCGGTGACATAAGGACAATTTGCCTTATTACCACTTTGAATGGTCATAAGTTTGATTGAGACTTTGCACACGTATCAAGGTTCGATGACATTGCATTAACGTGATGGTGTGGTGACATAAGGTCAACGTCCATAAGGTCAATTGGGGTTATTACCACTTTGAATGGCCATAAGTTTGATTGAAACTTTGCACACGTATCAAAGCTCGATGACAATGCATTAGCGTGATGGTGTGGTGACATAAGGCCAATGTGCATAAGGTCAATTGGCGTTATTACCACTTTGAATGGCCATAAGTTTGATTGAAACTTTGCACACGTATCAAGGCTCAATGACAATGCTATAATGTGATGGTGGGGTGACATAAGGTTTACGGACATAAGGTCAATTGAACTTATGGCCACCCCAAATGGCCATAGGTTTGAAACCTTGCACATAATGCGAAGAACGCATTCCTTTATTAATGATAGAAGTGGATGCATGGCACATCTACGAAAGAGCATACTGGAGCCCTTTTTAACACGCTTTTATTAGCTTGGCCTGTATCTATCTATGTATCTATGTATCCATGTATGTATGTAACGGAATGTGGAGTGGAGCCGAGAGCCCCGGTAATGCAGAGCTCCGAACCCCATTGCACCATTTGAATCATTTTAAGATAGGTACTTTTAGCTAGTGCAGGCCACCAGACTAAGGTACCATAAAGAAGAATCGGGCGCACAATGCCTGTGTAAATCCAGTAGGTCACCTTAGGGGAGAATCACCAGGAGGTGCCAATAGCCCCCTAGCAGATGATTAGCTCTGCTGCTGCATTCTTGGATCGCTCCACTATATGTTCACTCAATAATAGCTTCCTATCCACAATGACTCCCAAATACTTGACTTGATCGCTAAACGCTAAGAACGTACCCCCAATTCCTGGCGGTGTAAGATTTGGTACTTTGTACCTCCTCGTGAAGAGGACAAGCTCAGTTTTATCCGGCTTGACTTCCAAACCTGTGACGGGTTGTACTCCTGGAGCAGCTTCAGGATGTCAGCTGGGACCGTTGGCGTCACTGGAACCCAGGCTCTAGCCCTTGCTCGTGAGGGGATATCACGCGCCTGCACTACCTTGAGGCGCGCGCCCGGATATACCACCCCTATTAGCGTGACGGCGGCCCTATAGAGGTTTACCGACCTGGCGTCGTCACAGGCAATTAGCTTGATATTGCCCTGGAACCACCCTGCATCTGTGTAAGATGGCGGTGGCCAGGGTTGTGTTTCTTAATCTTAACGGCCACCGTAGCGAGCGCGGCCTCGATCCACTTCCACTGTTGTTTCGGGATCCTGCCCTCTTCGCTGCTCTCGTCTATAATGCCAATGATCTGCCGACCCTTGGCAATTTCGGCGAAAGACCGCATCCAGCCCCCCCGAGTACTTGGTACTCACGCCTTGTTTTTAAGCAAATTCGTAAACAATTCCTTGAAAACGACGAACGGGAAGGGCAAAATCTACCGAAAGGAACCAAATAATTTTCTTACGCAGGCAATATTAGGGTAGTCTCAATTTTGAGAGGAAAAAAAATTGAAAATTATTCGTAGGTATATACTAATATGAAATATGCCGCAAGCAAAAGTGAAACGTATTTGTATACTTAAACTCAAAGAAACATAACCACTTCATTATGACATTTATGTATATAAATGAATATTGTTATGATTTATGTAGATCAATAATGATATGCATAACTAAATTTGCCAATACAAATCAATCAAAACTTTTACAACTTTCTACAAACTTTGATTTGCATAACAAGAAAAAAAATTATGAAGAAATTATTTATTTCCACATTAACTTTACAAGTGCGAACCTGCCGACATTTTTGCATTCCACAGAAATTCCTTCAAGTGCTTAAGTAGACAATCCAAATGGTTGTATATTTGTGTGTATGTATGTGTGTGTAGTCGAGCTAATTTTAATGATCATAAACGCACACTTTCGCAAGATTTGTGATACGGCCTTTTGTTTATTAGCTGGTACTTTGAATCCAACCCCACGGCTCGTTTGACGCACTCAAATAATTAAGAACATTCCAAAGCTCAAAAATCAAAAAAAAAAAAAAAAAAACAAAAAAAAAAAACGCACACCAGACACAAAACATTTGAAGAAACAGCGGGCCAACATAAAAATTGGAACAAGCGTAACGAAAGCCGCAAGGTGCGTTCGCTTAAAACTCTTTCAAACTTCATTTTGTTGTAATCATTTTCAATGCAAGTTTGTTATTTTTTCTGCTTTGATTTTTAATAGTTTTTATTTTATTTTTATTTTTGGTATGTTTGTTTTGTTATTTCAATTGGCCCTCCAATATAGCTGATCCGCACTAGACTCGCCTTAACACCAACAACACCAGCTCCACAGAAACTCAGCTTGAATTGTAGCACCACAAATCGTCTGTTGTTGTTTGCAATTTGATTTGGCTCATTTCGTTCGAATTCATTTAAATGTCAATGACGTCGTGAAGGGCCTTGTTATGCCGCGGATGATCAATTCACGATTTATAGATCTATATTTATACAGAAATTCGTATGTGCCTATGTATGAACTTATACATTTCACTGTGTATTCGTGTTAGTTTCGTTTCGTTTAATTATAATTGTTGCGTTAGGCGGTCATTGTTTGTCGTTTTTAATTGGGAAATTTTCTTTCAATGGCTAAATATGTGAACGTAGGTCTGTAAGTGAGTATGTGAATGCCTTTGGAGTTTCTTGCTTGTAAAGAAATTTCTTTCATTGTTTGGTATGTGTTATGATTTCATTAATTGAGTTAAATTTTTTTTTTCATAGTTTAATGAACAAATTTGTTTTGGACACATTTTTGTGTGTTTGAAATAATTGATGTATGACTAAACGTACATGCATAGCTAACGGTTGACTCATTCGAAATGTAAGGTGCTTTGTTTTGAATTTTTTTATTTGAAACTAGAAAAGGAAATTAAAAAGAAAACCAGTAATGACGGGACTGTCTTCGGCTGTGCCGAAGACTTCATACCTTTCATGAATGGGGCTGAACAATAATCTTATCCCGTTCGTAATCTCCAAATAATCGGATGTATAAGATAAGAAATATATAGTGAACAGATGTCATACCTACACGATTTTTAAGATAAATATACAACAAAAAATGGCAAAAAACCCCCTTATCTGAACGATCGGTTGTATGGGATATATATTATATATAGCTTCGATCGAAATGATTTTTACAGGAAACCTTCTATGATATATTAGAATATATATCACCCAGTTTCAGGTTTTTATTTTGGAAACTAAGGGAGAAATGGCCGAAAATCTTTCTCTATGAACGATCGGTTGAATGGGATAGGTATATGCTATATACATATAGCTCCGATCGAAATGATTTTTTCATGAAATCTTCTATAATATATTAGAATAAATATCACTTAGTTTAACGTTTTTATATTGGAAATTAAAGGAGAAATGGCTAAAAATCTTTCTATCTGAACGAGCGGTTGTATGGGATATATGCTATATATAGCTCCGATCAAAGTGATTTTTTCAGAAAATCTTCTATGATATATTCAAATATATATCACCGATTTTCACGTTTATACTTTCTAAACTAAGGGAGAAATGGCCAAAAATCTTTCTATCTGAACGATCGGTTGTATGGGATATATACTATATATAGCTCCGATCAAAGTGATTTTTTTAGGATATCTTCTATGATATATTATAATATATATCACCGAGTTTCACGTTTATACTTTCTAAATTGCGGCAGGAATGACCAAAATCGTCTTATTTGAATGATCGGTTGTATGGGAAATATATGTTATAGTGGTCCGATCCTACCGGATCCGACAAATATCTAGTATAATACAAAAATACATCCTTGTGGCAAATTTCATTGATATATCTCAACATTTGAGGGACTAGTTTGCGTTCAAACAGACAGACGGACGGACTGGCTATATCAACTCAGTTTGTCGCCCTATCCATTCGGTATACTTAATGGTGAGTATATCTTCTATATTTCTCAATGTTGCAAACATCGGACCAAAGTAAATATACCATTTCATGTTCATGAAAGGTATAACAAGTAAGGAAGTCTTATTTCGGGTGAAACCGCACATTACATACTCAACTGTACACTTGAAAGGCTGTTGATGTGTGTTTTGTGTGCTTAAGGGTGTTACAAGGCTGCGCAATAATACATATACATATGGTTCTATTCTGAACTAATTTTCGTTTAAAAGAAGCAAAAAGGATACGGAGGCTAACTCCAATGACCTTGAGCGGGCAATAATGCAGTTTTCCTTCAGATATGAGAATTTCCCTACTGTTTATTTTAATATAAAGATATAAGAGAACAATAAACATAAACACACAAGTGCCATTGTACTAAAAAGCGTTATTACAAAAAAAGGGAGGGTTATTAACGGAATTTTCCAGCTTTTACTAGAAATAGCTTATTACCTGCACCTACGCACTTTTACAAAATCTTTTATATAAAAGAAGGCGATTTAACCGATTTAGCCCATTTTTACTGAAAATATTTACTGTTAAAAGGCATACATGTCTGGAAACGTTAGGAAATGTATTGTAGAAAGGGGCAGTGTCACGCCCATTTTTCAAGATTTTCATTTTTTCCCATTTCTTGTTATAATGGCACAAGATACGATTGGTACAAAACTATTTTGCGCTAAGATATAACTTATTTTTTTTTCCTACGATCCTTTTTAAAGTCAATTACATAAAAGTGGGCGTGGTTCTTAACCAATCTTATCCATTTTTACTAGAAATATTTCCTGCTATAAGGAAAATATGTGTATCCAATTTTTTTATGAAATGTAAATTTTTCTTCAAGGGCTGGATCCCGAAACATTGAAAATTGCTTAGACAAAAATGGGGCGGTGCCACAACCATTTTCAAAAATTTTTGTGTTTTCCAATTTAATGTTATAATTCAATTTCGAAAGTAAAATTCTATTGGCACTAAGCTCTTTTTCGCTTAGATATAGCTTATTATTTTCGTCAACGACCCTTTCAAAAATCTTTTATATAAAAGTGTCCGTGGTCTTTAACAGATCCTATCAATTCTTTCTAGAAATATTTCCCGCTATAGGGAAAATTTGTGTACCCAATTTTATTACGATCCGTTAATTTTTCTTCAAGGGCTGGCTCCCGAAACATTGAAAATTGCTTAGTCTTAAAGGGGCGGTGCCACGCCCATATTTTTAAGTTTGAATTTTTCCTATTTACTGTTATTAATCCACTTGGGAAATGAAATACCTTTGCTGTAAAGCTCTTTTTTGCAAAAATATTTCTTATTTTGTTCGTCCACGACCCTTTTATAAATCTTTTGTATAAAAGTGGGCGTGGTCCTTACCCGATTTCGTTAATTTTTCTTCAAAGCATTCCATATAGTAAAGGCAAACTCTCTGCTGAATTTTGTTACGATATGTTTAACTATTTTTGATTTATGATTAATAATATTTGTAAAATTGATTTTATCCCAAGTGGGCGGTACCACGACCATTTTAAACATTTTTTCAATTTTTTATCAAGAGTCTCAATATCAGTCCACACGTCAAATTTCAACATTCTAAATGTATTTATAACTAAATAATCAGTTTTTTTGTGTTTTCCAAAATGTTATTATATATAAAAAGTGGGCGTGGTTATCATCCGATTTCGCTCATTTTCAATACCAATATATTCTGGGTCCAGATAAGCTCGTGTGCCAAATTTGGTTAAGATATCTCAATATTTACTCAAGTTATCGTGTTAAAGGGCAGACGGACAGACGGACACACGGACAGACGGACGGACGAATATGGCTCAATCAAATTTTATTTTTTTTGATACTGATGATTTTGATATATGGAAGTCTATATCTATCTCGATTCCTTTATACCTGTACAACAACCAACCGTCATCCAATCAAAGTTATTATACCCTGTGTACAAGTACAGCTGGGTATAAAAATTATATTCAAGAAAGAAATAACGGACATTTAAGGGGACGGTAATGGTAAACAAAACCAAGGATAGATAAAGTTTAACTGGTCGGTCCGTGAGGGCCCCACATATACGGAATGAGTCCATAGTGTTACCAGAAGTTTACTTAACGACCGAACTCCACACTTATTAGATCAAGTTCTAGCCTTGCGAGCGCAGGGCACGAACACAAAATGTGCTGAATCGTTTTTCTTCTCCAATCCGCACTTGCTACGTTGCTATGGCCTAGTTTAAAAACATTTGATGCCAGAAAGTAGTGTCCATTCAAAATATTGAGATCATAGTCCTTAGTCAAAAGTTGTAAGACCTGCACATGTTCTTCGACACTTTACAGCCCCGCGCTTGGGTCTACGTCTTCCTTTTCTTAATCTAACCCAATCTGATTTGGACGTCTACAAAGCAGGCTTAAGGGATGCGCCCTTTTTAGCTGGCACATCCGCTTTTTCATTCTTATCTTTTCTCATTTGCCCTAAAACCCAATATAGATGTATGATCTCCCTATCCCAATCTTTCGCGAGGACTGCTTACAGATGTTGTACTATGCGAGGTAAATGCCTTAGTTGCTGCTTGGCTGTACATATAAAAGTTGACGCGGCTGCGGCTTAGGCTATATTCTGACAGTGTTTTTACTTCTTAGTTACGGCTACTATTTCCGCCTGCAAAATACTACAATGTTCCAGCAGCATGTAGGGTTTGTTTAATTCCGTACCAGCACAGCATACCGCAGACGCTAGTCCTTCCACAGGTATTCTGTTGAACCCTATATGGCACTGAGACTCATTGCAGTTGCTAAGACTACATTCTTTGGTCTACAGGTATCTGTCGTGGTTGTTTTCATTTCTATCGTAAATCTTAACATTTATAGCCGGCATATCTACTTTTACTTGTTGAGGCAGGTTCCTTTTTGTGTGGCTGCCCACAAAACAAGAACTCCATAGTAAAGAAAGGCTATAAATAAATCTTCACTGATTTCGTGGCCTCATATTACCCCGATTATAAAGTAAAATTTCTACAATTTAACATGAGGTCGATGTATTTGGTTATGGCTGGCTGGTATCAAAGAAGCTTTTCGAATTTTGCGCTAGCCGGTAATCCATCGAATACTACCAAACACAAGAATTTGTTTGCCAAGCAAGCTTCCCCATATAAGATGTTTAGCTAAGTATGCTCCATCGAGACTATAAATAGATATCTGTGAGGGCGCTCTGATGCAGCTCAGTTGTTTTGAAGCCACATACGTATTTCACTGGAGTGGCTGCCAATGTCCTTAGAATATTAACCGCAATCACTAAGCACCGTTTGATTCAACAGCGAAATTCACAATGCTAATTGGATGCAGTTCTTTCTCTTCATTCCACATCGGTCCTAGCTATCAACAAAAAAAAAAAACTTGAAGCATCAATAAAATAAAAGAAACCAAATCCCAACCAAAGTGATGAATATAAACGATCTCATCAAATCATCAACATAATAAAATTTATCACCCACTCAATGCATATTTCATAGCCAAATCAATAATGTTGCAACAAACGATCGACACGAGCACATGAGCGCTCACAAAAAAAATTTTATGCACAAATTTGCTTTCCTCAATGTGCGCATGTGTGTGTGTGTTTGTGTGCAACCCGTTGTCTTAACAATTTTAAGAACAATCACCCCAAACATGTACCTGCCACAACGGCAACGCAAATACAATAAATCTATAAGTAAATGCGAATGAATTGTGTTTAGCCGCAAAAATCAAGTAAAATTCAAACAAATCAACCAAAGGCAAAAGCAATCTAAAGTTTTACATAGAAATTCTTTCAAACACAAACATAAATTGATAATTTGATGGTATGGGGAGGGGGAGGTGGTATAAAGAAAAAGTCGCTGCAGTTATGTACCTGCATATGCAATCGATCGCCAGTCGATGAGTTAGATCCCACCAATAAGTGAGTGCCAAGAAGTAAAGTGAAGTGGAATTAAGCTCCATTGCGATTTAAGTTGAGTCGAGTGAGTGTGCAAATCAATACGACGAACTTCAACTTGAATACTCTGGCATGTTCAGATCGCAAACAACTTGACTTTGACTGGTGGAGTCCATCAAAATATGAACTGACTAAATGAGAAACATATGGACTCGAACGTGATGCTAACGATTGCGCGCATGTACAGTGGACATATGAATGTACATACATATGTTAGAGCTATGAGGTAAGGATACGCTTAGCATAGTCAAGTATGTATTCTTATTTTTGAACACCCCATGAACTACGAAATAAAAGTTTGCGGACGTTTTATAAGAAAATGGGGAGAAGCGAACGATATCTATGAATAAATAGCAGACATTTCTGGCCAAAACCTTTTAAAAGGCTGATAGATGTGTACATGGTGTCCAGTGGCTATATACACAGAGAACGCCCTAGAATATAAGAAGTATATCTTAGGAGTCTTCTTAAACATTGCCGGTGCTTTCAACAATGGCTCTAAGTGGGCGACTGCAAGTAAAACTGCAGGAAGATTACATCACAAAGGGGTTGTCTGAGATCACAAAATGAGTGGACAGGGGCACGCCATAATGTGGGCTATTACGACTTCTGCTGTGGACGCTGGTTATCAACCAACTGTTCAGACGCTTCGAAAAGGGACCTGTTAAACTTACGGCGTACGCATTTGTCATATGTTGCAGTTGTCATACGCTCTAAGTGCTTTCCAACAAATAGCACTTTGATGGATCGGGCGCTAATTATTGGAAAACACTTAGCACTTATTACAACTGAATCATCAGTTGCGTACGCCGTAAATCTGACAGCTCCTTCCAAAAAAAATCTAGGAATCATTCTAGATAATAAATTGTCATGGAAGCTCAAGGTGGAGAAGAAGGAAAATCCTCGCGTAGCACAACATCTGTGTGTTAGAGTGTAAGCAATCCCTGGAAAAAATCGAGATAGGGAGAAGCATACATCTATATTGGGTCTCAGGGCTTTATGGGAATATATGGGAATAAAAAAGCGGATGTGCTAGCTAAGTAAGGCGCATTCCTCGAAGCTTGCTAGGTAGAATTCCCAATCATATTGAGCCCGGTAAAAAAAGGAGAGTGTTGCACATAATCGAATGAGCGGGAAAGACGCGGAGCCAATCCCGGGGGCTATAAAGTATTCAAGCTTATGTGTAGGTTTACACTCCAAAGAGATAACATTCTGCTTAATTAAATAAAACCTTCGGGTATAACCCTAAAACGTTCGCTGGGTATTGATTACTTTGCTTATATTACTTTTCTTATGTATACGTTTGGTATAACCGCAAATCAATGTGGGGCCCTGCAGCTTTAAGACTTCTATGCTAATTCAATTCGCCTACATATTTTTTTTGAATGAAAGCATTAATAATTTCATTTGTTTTAGAAATGGATTGTTTATACTTTGAGATTTGCTTATGCATACATATGAGGTATTCCATCCCATTTCGACCAATTTTGAACCCGACCGCTTTAGAATTGGCTGAAAGTTTTCTTCTTTTTCTAGCTTACGAAAGACGTTTTTCAGAAGTTTTTCAAATTGTTTCATCCAACTCAAAAAAAGTTATGAATTTAAAAAAACACCGTTTTTGTTTTCAAAATGCTATAAATTATTCAAAAATTTACCGTTTGGAATCTTTTTTTTTAATGTTTTTAAATATACTTTTCGGAAAAAATTCAAAAAAATTTTTAAAGTTTTTTTTTGTAATTTTTCAGTTTTTCGAGATTTTTCGAATTTCGCCCTTTTTTTTCTCATAAAAAACTTCAATCAATTCTGCAATCATCCTCACTAATCCCGGAGTAGGGCGAAAATTTTTTTTATTTAATTGAAAAAAGAAACTAAAATTTTTTGTGTATTTTTTCCGAAAAGTACATTTAAAAATATATTTAAAAAAAAAAATGATCCCAAACGGTAAATTTTTGAAAAAGGTTTGGCATTTTGAAAAAAACACGGTTTTTTCAAAATATTTAAAGCTTATTTTGAGTTGGAAAACGGTGTTTTTTTTCAAAATGCTATAACTTTTTCAAAAATTGACCGTTTGGCATCATTTTTTTGTTTTTTAAATATGCTTTAAAATTCTCGGCCCACTCCGGGATTAGTGGCGATGATTGCAGAATTGATTGAAGTTTTTTATGAGAAAAAAAGGGCGAAATTCGAAAAATCTCGAAAAACTGAAAAATTACAAAAAAAAGTACATTTAAAAACAAATTTAAAAAAAAAGATCACAAACGGTAAATTTTTGAAAAAGCATAGCATTGTGAAAACAAAAACGGTGTTGTTTTAAAAATTAATAACTTTTTTTGAGTTGGATGAAAAAATTTGAAAAACTTCTGAAAAACGTCTTTCGTAAGCTAGAAAAAGAAGAAAAACTTTCAGCCAATTCTAAAGGGGTCGGGTTCAAAATTGGTCGAAATGGGATGGAATACCCCATATATAGTACTTAGATATATGTTTGTTTATCTTTTGCTATTATTTTAACGATTATGTTGTGTATGCAAATTTGTTTTTGGCAACACATGCGGAATCGTAAATTGAAATGCGAATCGCATCAAAGAAGTGAGAGCATGTGTGAAGTACAGTGGTTTAGATAAAAGAAAAACTTGAGCACAAAAATATACATGGATTATTTATCAGGCGTTTTCATGTTGAGGGGAAAATCATTTTTCAGTGATTTTAATTTTTAAGTTTCCAGCCCGGAGTGTCGAATCTACTGGCTCTTTTATGGAAATATATCAAGATATATTTTGCTTCATCCTGTGAACGATATAAAATGTGATACACCCGCTTTCGCTAAAGCATCGATTTTAGTGCCGAACTCTACTTATTTAAACACATGCACACTAGACTCTCTCAAGGATATATTAGGCTCCGGACCAAAAGTGGCGAAATCGCAGATTGTGTTAAATGTGACTACTTTCGCTTATACCGCTAAGTTTATTTGGTACGTTTGCTCAAATAATAAATTGTGGGTTACACCAATTTCGCGCTGACTGCTTTATATACATTCTAAGCTTTTTAAAAAATTTACTTGTATGCCATCTGACACACACTAGCAAAAGCTCAAGTAGATATCACGGCATTTTTCTTAATGACGCCTGGGTATCAAGAAATGCATAACACACCGTTCTTGCAACGAAAGCCGGGCTTACAATTTGTTCACAAAAATACTCACTGACTATATAAACTATGCAAGTATTTCATTTTTTCCTAACCGAAGCAATTTACCTCTCAAACCTTGGACAAATCATACCTTATTAAAAAAGATTAATTTGAAGAATATGTTAAGGAACAAAAGAAATAAGCATCCGATGAACACCACGCTCAGGAAACGGGTACATCGCTTGAAATATAGATTAAATAAAGATATACGCAAAAGCCGCGATGAATATTTTCAACGTAAAATATTTGCAGCAAATGGCAACTCAAAAAAGGAATGGGATGCTGTGAATAAAGTTATAAACACTAGCTCTAAGAGAAAGCCTGACTCTATTGTGTTAAGTGTGGATGGTGTTGATGTCTCTGACTCTCTCGAATTCTTAAATGTATTTAATAACTTTTTTGTGAATGTAGGTACCGTCTCTGAAACGCTAAGCGATAAAAATCATTTCATTTGCCAAACACATCCATTGTACGCGGAGTTCATACCTCCTAGTAACAGCTTTTTCTTTGATCCCATCTCAGGTTCAGAAATTCTTAATATTATCAATAATTTAAACAATTCCGGTTCAAGTGGTAGTGACAACATTTTGAATCGCGTGCTAAAGAACATAGCTCTTTATATTGTCGATATTTTGAAATATTTATTTAACTTAAGTATATCTTCGGGAGTTTTTCCAGAACACTTAAAATGCGCCACCGTGATACCGCTTTTCAAAAAGGGTACATATCACTACTGTCGTCAGTATCAAAAGTTTTTGAGAAAACAGTGAAAAGTAGGATTTTATTTTATTTAAGTAAAATCAATTTTTTTAGGCCAATGCAATTTGGATTTAGGTCTGGACTGTCAACTTAAGACGCTCTTCTTGACTTTTGCTCTTCTATTTAAAAAGCAATTGACGAAAGAAAAAGCTGTGCTGGTCTTTTTGTAGATATAACAAAAGCATTTGATATGGTAGATCACAGTATTTTAATGAATAAGCTCAGTTCGGCAGGTTTTCGTGGTAACTTTCTTAGTTGGCTTGAGTCATACTTAACGAACAGAGTTCAGAGAGTTAAAGTTAATAATATTCTAAGCGAACACAGATCTATAAACTTAGGTGTGCCACAGGGTTCGGTTCTTGGGCCAATTTTGTTTTTAGTTTACATAAATTCGGTATTCTCATTGCCACTAATTGGAAAAGTTACAGCCTTTGCTGATGACTTAGCCATCGCATATGGTTCAGAAAATACTTTTAATCTTAATGCTGATATTAACCATAATGTCTTTTTGTTAAAAACTTGGTTCGCAACCCATAAACTCGTGGTAAGCAGATAATATATTTTAACTTATGTGGAAAGGAACCAGCAAGGAACGATATTATCTTTCATGCTTCCAATTGCAAGAGACACAAATTTTGCGCTAATAATTGTTCTCAACATAACTCTACACTCAGTTTTAACGAGGCACTAAACTGTCTTCGTAAATGCTTTAAGCTCAAAGTTGTCTCAAATTTCAAATATTTAGGAGCTATAATTGAGCAAAATTTAAGTCGGTCATCGCATATATCTGCTATGACGGTTTATATGTTGTCAGCCGTACGCTATTTTTAAACGGTTTTATTTAGCTTGAGTTGACAGGCCGCATGTTCGCATGCACGGCTGCACGGCCGTTGTGAACGAATCTTGTAATTGAAATTTAAGTAACTTCCCGATAAGCTACAAGCATGAAATTTGGAATATGGTTCAGAACCCGATGACAATGCAATAATGAGAAAAAAATCGCCGCTAGGTGGCGCATGGATCGAGATATTCGCAAAAATCCTATTTGTGGACCGATTTGGCTCATATTTTGAACACTTAATACATACAAGAATAGAAATCGACCTGTGAAAGAAAATCGCCGCTAGGTGGCGGATGGATCGAGATATTCGCAAAAATCGTATTTGTGGCCCGATTTGGCTCATATTTGGAACACTTAATACATACAAGAATTGAAAGCGACCTATGAAAAAAAATCGCCGCTAGGTGGCGGAAGGATCGAGATATTCACAAAAATCATATTTGTGGTCCGATTTTGCCCATATTTGGAACACATAATACATAGATACATGAATAGAAAGAGACCTGTGATGCCCGATTTGGCTCATATTTGGAACAAATATTGCATACAGTCCGGTAGAAGTGACATCAAAATACTTTGGAGTTGGAGGAGGGACAAGCATACGTGGCGCAGAGTCGAGTAAAGTCTTTGGAAGGATTATGTATTGAGGACTTAGGTTGTAACAAATTATAAGGAAAGAGTCCTTGTAATAATGAGTCACTAAATGAACTAAATAGAATGAGAAATAATAGGCAATTAAATAAAGACTAAAAACTTGAAAATAAAATAATTAAAAAAATGTCTTTAAGTTAAACGGTTTTATTGAAAACAATACTTACATGAAGTAATAATAATACGAAAAGCTAGAAAATAATTAGGTAGGTCCTAGGTACTAGTCATCACACTCCTTATCAATCTATGGCGTTGATCAGACAATTAAATAAAAGCGTTGGACGCGTCATATTTCTACTGATAGTCATAAGTAAAACTAACTAAACCTTAATCAGTCACATTTTTAGAAATTTCACGCGCCCAACGCTTTTATTTAATTGTCTGATCAACGCCATAGATTGATAAGGAGTGTGATGACTAGTACCTAGGACCTACCTAATTATTTTCTAGCTTTTCGTATTATTATACTTAATGTAAGTATTGTTTTCAATAAAACCGTTTAACTTAAAAAATTTTTTTTAATTATTTTATTATAATTTAAAAAGATTGTGCTCAAATAGGGTTTTGGCTATGGTTTATTATGAACTATTCCACTCAAAATTACAATACGGTGTTAGTTGTTGGGGTGGTGCATATGCTTGTAAAATTCATTCGCTTTTAATTCCACAAAAATGTCTTATCAGAAGAATGTGCAACGTTGTTCGTCTAACGCATTCTATAGATCTTTCCAAAGCTTTGAATATTCTTCCCATTATACTATTATAAAGTTCTAAAAAATTTTTTTAATCTTAAACGAGCTCTAGGCCACACATTAAATAAAATACACACACTTGTTGTATATATTTAGGTCGATATTTCGATTTCAATTTGAAATCATCTTCAGGAATTCTTGACTTCACCTAGTCGACTAAATATATACAACAAATGTGTGTATTTTATTTAATGTGTGGCCTAGAGCTCGTTTGAGATTATTAAAATTATTTCAATTCAAAGGCCGAAAAAGCAACAAAAACAATATCAGTTCTAAACATTTTTTTATGAGGAGCGGTTATGCAGAAAGTCCCATATACAACATTCACAATCTAAGAAGGGTATTGCTGCCTCTAGTAAGAGTTCTTAGATTTCGCACCACACTTTTTCGTTACTTCTACGCCATTATCTCGTGTAAACTATACAATAAACTACCTACTGGTATACAGCTTATTGGAAGGCTACCAGCGTTTCTGAGGGAAGTGAGGAAGTGGCTTCTTGGTTTCAATCATGAGGAGATAGAAATTCTGTTGCGTCCTATCTCATAATTATTTGATGTTTATTAAGATCTGATGTATTTTTATAGTAAAAAAAAATAACTTTATATCTTTAATTATTGTTTGTATTTATAATCTCTCTACTCATGCTTATCTTATATATTGTACCTTTTTATTGTAATGCGCCCCACGAGCATTTTAAGAAAGCGAATACCGAATGGAAGAAATGGCATTTCTACTGCTCATAAAATAAGTATTTAAAGTCATTATATATTTTCTTATTTAATTATTAACTTAGATTGTAACACTCTATAATTATTAATGTTTATAAGAAAATAAAGAAAGCAAACAAATAAGCAAACATGATCATTCCGTGTATCTCCATCTCTCAGGCGAATAAAGAGACATAACAAAGATCCGGAATAATATAACCCAACCGTTTGATCAGGAAGAACTTCTCTTTGCCGATTGCCCTTTTCTTGCATGCCGGAAATGAGTCATATAACCTACTAATGCTGCTTGGGCTACAAGAATATTAATAATTTAGGGCGTGTTTAAGCGACTTAAACTATGAACATTTTTCGTTCGTTTGTTTCAGTAGCCATTGAGTGTGCTTGTAATTCTCAACTGGTTAGTGAAATATTCTAAAGACATAGTTTGAGTTTTTTAATTAAAAGCGAGGTTCTTCGGATAGTGTGCTAATACATCAGAGCCCAGTGCTCGCCTCCATATCACACTTTGAAAGTGTTCTTCAAATAGAAGATGAGGTGGCTCATTAGAGCGAAACCTCAGAGTGCCCAACGCTCGCCCCAAATTAAATACATAGAGGTTTTTCTTGTAGAAAATGGGGTGCCAATACCTCAGAGCCGTCCCGTGCTCGCCTCCATATCACATTTTAAAGGGTTCTTCAAATAGAGGATGAGGTGGCTCAGTAGAGCGAAGCCTCAGATCCCCCAGTGCTCGCCCCCAAATTAAATAAATAAAAGGTGTACTCATGCTATGCATCCTCCCATGACTTAAACACACCAAAACTACCCAACTTAATAAACTGAATCCCTTAAAATAAACACAAATAAATAAATAAAGGTGTACTGATGCTATGCATCCTCCCATGACTTAAATACACCAATAAAACTAAAACTACCCAACTCAATAAATGGAATACATTAAATCACAAACCCCATAAACTCAATACAGTCCATTAATAATAATAATTTATAAATTTAAAAAAAAGGAATGCTTGGTGGGAGTTGAACCCGCAACCCCGGGAGTTTGGTCGGGTACGTCAGCCACTGTGCCACGACTCATACGCTTACAAGCACATAAAATTACTCATTTATAACTCTTATTAAACTGCTCGCCCTCAATTGCCCAAAGCTTAGACAGGGAGATATACCTCTGAGAAGGTGTAGGCTAAGCCTCTCATCCTACCGAGCCTTGAGAGAAAAATCTTCGGGTACTGTGTTTATCGCTACAACAACAACATCTACGGTATGGTAGGCCAGGTACTATACGCTCCTAAAAGCTTTGCACACTCTTTGAAACTCTTAGGTTTGCAACGGCATCTACCAGTTGTTATCTTCGCTGAACCAGTACTGTTACTGGATCAGTGCAGGGGTACAATATCTCCTACGTTTTTGGGATATCAATAGCTGGTCCACGCCGTGCTAACTCATCAGCCCTCATATAACGCATATAATTACCATATATGTTACGAAAACGCCATGTCGACTAGCGAGATCCATGGCCCACTTCCAACATTTACCAACAAGAGTTGCTGTTTCTATCTAAAGCGCAAAGGGCCGCATGGCTGTCGAAGAAGATGGCTACCCTGTTACCGGTATTATTTTCATCCAATTATGCTTTCCAAGCCTCCTGAATATCGAAAATATCGGATAAAATGTTGTAAAGACTTCTTCTACTCACTCTGCAAGCCTTTTTAGAATTGTTCGCTAAAAATGTGTTGTGAAATATCTTAGACAGCTCCCGTCTTTCCAATTCTTCCGCTTTTTTCATTATTTTCGAGTCAGTAACATTAAGCAGAATACGGTCACATCGGTATGTGCGCTCTCTCGAGAGACCTATCTCCTGAAGTATCGTGAGTTTCTTAAACGCGAAGCTCTCGAAATCGTTTGCAAGGTGCAGGTAAAGTCGTAGAAACTACTAGTTTTTTATGCAGAAATTGTGCACTTCTAAATATAGTTAAAGAAACTATCAACTAGCAATTAGGATCGTTTGAGCTAAGAGATATTATGTTTTTTTTGTATACTCAGCTGAGCAGAGCTCACAGAGTATATTAATTTTGTTGGCATAACAGTACCCCAAAATGGCATAAACTAATAGAGATAGATATAGACTTCTATATATCAAAATGATCTGGGCGAATACAGAAATTCCATGTCCGTCCGTCCGTCTGTCCGTGAACACGATAACTTGAGAAAGTTTTGAGGTATCTTAATGGAATTTGGTATGTAAGTTCCTGTGCTCTCATCTCAGATCGCTATTTAAAATGAACAATATCGGACTATAACCACGCCCACTTTTTCGATATCGAAAATTTTGAAAAACCGAAAAATAGCGATAATTTACTACCAAAGTCGGATAATACGATGAAACTTGGTAGGTGCGTTGACCTTATGGCACAGAATAGACAATTAGTAAAATTTTTGACAATGGGCGTGGCACCGCCCACTTTTAAAAGAAGGTAATTTAAAACTTTTTGCAAGCTGTAATTAAGCAGCTGAGTATGTAATGCTCGGTTTCACCAGAACTTAGCCTCCTTTACTTGTTTTATATTTAAATACCTACGCTGTAGATGCTCTGGCTATTATCCTATAACGATCCCATACAATTTGTATGGAACAACTCATCTCGCTATAGCTTAAATTTATACAGACAACAATTGGACCATTTTGGATGTTCCGAACAATATTTGGAAACAAAAATTTTTTTTTTCGCTCATCCTAATATATATACATACTTATGCTCCAACATACATATTGTTATGATTTCTTTTATGAAAGCAGAGCGAACTGAAATAAATATCCGACGATGTGCGGATGTGAACTCTTTCCACCACGGAGCACACTGCCTGCTCCGTAGTGCGAAGTGGATTTGTTGATTTGTTTTCAATAAAAAAAATTTTACAAGTGGGTTAGCCAAAAACAAATAAGTTCAAAGTAAACAAAAAATGCAACTACAAATCATATAAAATTCAAATTAAACTGAATTGAAAAGTGCTGCTCGCAAGCATATCAAGCAAGAATTAGAAAAGTCTCAAGGAGGCGAAAAGCAACAACAATAGCAACACAACAAAATTATGCCGGAAGGGAGGCAAAAACTTCACGCATAAGCAAAACAACAAATACATAAAGTAGGTACAAGTCCGCTTTTGATATATGGTGTTAACCTTGCTATAAGAAAAATAAAATGAAACAAAAAAAAAAATTGATATTAGGCGCAGTCATTCATAGCAACTTGTTGCTGCTGCGCAGAGATTGGTAGGCAGGCAGAGTTTCAACATAGCACAAAGCACACAAAAATTACATTAATAAATTTGTTGTTTTTGCATATGAAAAGTTATTATTGAAATGAAATTTGCAAACAACCGATCAGAGAAATTGTGAGTTGCGTTGTCGGCAAAATTTACTAGCAGCGACTGAGTTTTATTAATGCTGTTGCCGATGCCGCTGCTGCTTTGTTGCATTAAAAATACACTCAGAAAAAATTAGGTAAACATTTCCTAAACAAATTTTCTTTAAATTGAGGAAATTGTGAATTTAATAAGTAAGGTCCTCCGCAGACGAGTCGACTCGTCATCGTATCGCACTCGTAAATATGTCATATGTCAAACGCCTTTGTGTCGCAGACATATTTTTAAATGGATTAGCTCATACGACACGTACGCTCCTCATACTCCTGCAACCTTGCCAGCATTCCTTATCGCGCAAGTCACTTATTCGAAGCGACATTTCTGAAGAAATAATCGCCGGTTATATCGCCGTGGTTTCGAATTCTTATCAGCTTTCGGGAAGAACTGTTCCCCCAATGCCAAGCGACATTTAGATACGAAAGCGACACAGCATTTAGAAACTATTTAGAAAGGTATAGAAGTAACTAAAGCGGTAAGACGAAAAGTGCCGAGGAAAACAGTCTTTTTGTATCGCGAAAGAAACCAATTCGATAGGATATTTTAGGGAAGTTGAAATTGGCAAAGAATATTCATAATGATATGAGAAAACCTTTTGACCAAATTGGTCAGGTCGGATTTTTTAGGCAAACAGATAAACCATTGCCAATATCGTACCAAAGCTGGGTTAACAGGAAGCGCCACTGGGAGATCTGGTAATTCAAAAATGCGAATGATTAGCTCATATAGCCCTATAGAAAAGACTACGATAAATGTTTTTGCAAGATAATGGAATAGAGAAAAATAACGGGTTTTGTTCACCTCTTTAATATTTACACGAGAAATCTTTGTTTATGCACCACAAAATTCTGAAAAATTATTGAAATAAAAGGAAATTAAAAACATTACAGTTACCTGTCGCCTTAAAGTCTGCTTGGAAATACAGTTTGGCGAATGGCCTCGCCTATTTAAGTCGTGGCATGATCGGATATACTTGGCGGTTGGAGAAATCAGTCTCTGGTATAAAGCATACCCAAAAAACCATGGGGAGAACGAGTGGGCACCACTTCTTTCCAAGTAATGTTATTATAGTGTGGTCAGGCATTGCCCACCAGCAACGTACGTTATGTTATCTGCTGCCCCAGTGGTTACCGTTCCAACTTTAGTTTTAGTCTATCGGGGAGGAAATTGATTAGTTCTAGGCGATTTGAAAGTGCAACATTACATGAAATTTTAAAAGTTAAGCACAGTGACAAAGGCGTCACAAACAAGGGGGGTGGAAAACTGTAACAGCTCGCAAGATATCTCAGTTATCAGCGTAGGATTTACAAAACATGTTGTCTCATGACCGATGCGCCATCCCTCTCAATTCATCGGCCAGCTGAATTCACAACTTCAGAACGGCGAATTCGTGGTCTTGGGTGATGTATTAAACTAAAAGATTACTAAGTAAAGGACTTGGTCCTGGAAATTAGATGAATGGTTGATTACCACTAATCCGTGGCCATTCGTGAAGTGATTTTTAAGTTCGCCATAATGACAAAACATCGCTTTTGGTGATAAAGCTATGTCGCATCCGAAGGTCTTTCTGTCGACAATTTGTGACTGGTTGTACGACGAGCACATAAAAAAGCAATGAGTTCATTACTGTCACAGCAACCTGCGAGGCTATCTAAGTGGCAAAGAATTTGACCCCATAACCTTATCATACCAACCTTACAACGTCCTGACTATGAGGAATGTTTTGAATCTGCATCTGTCCTCCTTTGTTATAACTGAAAAATTGGAACGGGAACGAGTGATACCGTCAATAAAACAGGCAATCAAACCATCAAGGATAATCATATCCAACGACACATTAAAAAATGCTGTACCTTTTTAATTTCTAAATTTCGAGGCTACGTAGCCGACTAAAAAGAGTGCAGTTCTAAAAAAAAAGAGTACACCCCAGTTGTAACGCTACGTTATTAAGAACGTGGGATTTCAACTTTTAACAAAAATTGGACATTCACATTGATTGATTTTCTCTGCCAACTGACAAATACTCTAATATCTTAGGAGCGACTTTCGATTGTAGCCTTAGTTTCCATTTACGTACCGCTTCAATTGCATAAATCATCTTTCTTTAGTTTAATAGCTGTTTTCCTCATTTTTAGGAATACTTTTTTTTGAGTGCACATTTATGCACAATTGTGTGAGTTAATGTAAGTTATTGTAGGCTGATGCACGCGTGGGTGCAACCATGTTTGGCAGCGCATCGTGGTAGGCGGGGGTGTCAATTCAGCCATATAAAGCGTAGTCTACAACAAATAAAATACTTTCCAAAGAATTTTTTTTCTTCCACCAAATCCGATTTGTTGCTATAGTTTATGCTATTGCTTGCGCTAGACCTGTTACTCCAGGTATCTCTATAAAACTGAGCGAAAGGATCAAAAATTGGCGCTGAAATTCTCATAATTCACATGGCAAATGAAGAGGCCGGAAGGCAGGCAACAAGCGCGCCGCAACAAGTTGCCCATTATTGTTGATGATTCGCCTTCACATGGCTCTAAAATTTATTATTGTTTATATGTTTGTGTGTGCATTTGCCTTCAAATATTTATTGCCGAATTTGCGTATTTTTATTGTTGTTCTTTTTAGTTTTTCTTTAGTGAATGGTTGTGCCTGCCATGTTGTTTTTGTTGTATGGTTGGTATATTAAGCACATTTGTGGCCTGGTGTTGAAATTATTTGTAGAGCAAAATGTTGCTAATCTTTTTTGTACATTTTGAAAGATGACTTGAGTTTGCACATAATTCATTGCCATTGACGCGCTTTTGCTGCAGAAGTAGAGGAAAAAATATTACAACAAATACAAAATATGCACTAACAATAATGGTGCGCACTTGCAACATGACCAAGTTCAAATTTAATGCATTGAGCGGCTTGATGGGCTTTGCCTTGTTTTGACATGTCACTAAGTTGAAGAAAAAAATATATCTTTATATATAAAAATCACGTGTCACATTGTTTGCCCGCGATGGACTCCTAAACTATTGAACCGACTTTGAATTTGTTTTGCACCCCGTATGTAGTTTGATCTAATTTGAAATATAGGATGGGTTATATCTCAGTTTACAGTCGCAATATTATTTAAATGCAATTTTTTTATATGTTTATAGGTAATAATAAAATGTTACGTATACGTACCGACACTCATATTTTCAGGTGGTACTTCCGTGTAATTGGTTGGTGTTTAATTTAACAACGTGCTTATCAATAAAAAAATTATAGCGAATGATATTAAGTATAGCGCATCATCAGGCCCGTCGAGACGGGGGAGGGAATGGGCGGGATTACACCCGGTTCCGGGGTTTCTGAGGGGGTCCGCGGCTTAGAGGTACTAAGACATTTTTTTAATTCATTAGAGTCTCTTGTTGTTCCATGTGCAATTTTTAAGCCGAATTTCAAAAGCAGCGAAAATCTGCATTTCGTTTTAATATTATAGTAAAGTATGAAAAATAAAAATCTATATATATAAAAAGAAAGGCTAAAATGTGTGTTAGTTGGTCGCCGGTGTTTGAAGAGATGCGTCTGTCGATTTGCTTCAAGCTTTCACACAAGTTGCGTATACCTCACGCGGTGGTTATTACATAGCTTTGGTTGCGATCGACGAATAGGGTCTAGAGATATATGCCGAAATATGGACCCGCGTACCCCTAGAATGTTTGGGTAATATGGATATCAAATGAAAGCCGTTGCTGAGAGCCCTAAAGTAATTTTCATTGTGATATTCGATTTAGTCGCATCAACCTGGCAAAACTGATAAATATGCATGCGAAGCCGAAATAAGGACATGAACTAATAATACCCACATACATATTTCCATACGTCCTATGCGTTTTGGTATACAAATTTGCCTATATTAGTATTTACGACCCTTTTTCCGCGAAGTAGACCGGAAACGGATTGGGGCTGAGACTCAAAGTGGGACTGGGACTGAGAATCGGAGTGGGACTGGGACTGGGACTAGAACCAAATACATACCCTCTGGGACAGGCAATAAGGGATGAAGAAGAATGAGAAGTACTTGAGAGAAGAGAAAACAGAGAAAGAGGAGACTGAGAAAGAGATAGAAAGAGACGAAGATGGAGATAGATGGAGATAGATGAAGCGAAAAAGGCGGAGGAAGGAGTGAATAAAAGGATTAGGAAAAACTGAAGAGGAGTGAGGGTAGAGTTAGACGGAAAAAGCTTATTAATATGTATGCATATAGGCCAAATTTAGGGCAGAATAAAGTCTGCCGGTTCTGCTAGTATATAATAAAATATAAAATAATTGTATCAATAATTTTTTTATATTTTACTATTTCCGCTTCCATCTGGAAAGCTATAAAATGTTCGTTAATATTTATTTAGGTTTTAGTAACTTAATATTTAAATAATACTAGCAGACTCTTAAGACGTTCTTCTGCCCTAACTTTGGTCTAGCTGTACTTTTAGTTAACAAGCCTTTACCTCCTACTCTCCCTTCCCTGAACCTTTTATTCACTACTCCTCTCTGCGTCCCTTTCGCCATCTCCGCACTCACCCACTTTTCACGTTTTCTCTATAGTTCTCTTTATTTTTTTCTACCCCTCATTCTCAGACCCAGTGACAGAGGGTTGTTATATTTATGATTGCTGTTTCATGAAAAAATAGGAAGAAACAATTTTGTCTAAAATACAAAAACCAATGGGTGTACCACCCTTACTATTTGAGGTATGAGTAATAGATAATATCCGATTATCAGACCTACTCAGTACGCTCACAAAATTTCATAGTAATTGATCGAGCCGTTTCGAAAGATTTCAACCACTAACTGAACTCTGTGACACGACAATTTTATATATAAGATAATCTTAGTCCTGAAGTAATCCCAATAAGAACTCCAAAGTCACCATGCCCATATATATAGATAACAAGTAAGGAAGGCTAAGTTCGGGTGTAACCGAATATTACATATTCAGCTGAGAGCTATGGAGACAAAATAAGGGAAAATCACCATGTAGGAAATTGAACCTTGGGTAACCCTGGAATGTGTTTGTATGACATGTGTATGAAATGGAAGGTATTAAAGAGTATTTTAAAAGAGAGTGGGCCATAGTTCTATAGGTGGACGCCATTTAGGCATATCGCCATAAAGGAGGACCAGGGGTGACTCTAGAATTTGTTTGTCTGATATGGGTATAAAATGAAAGGTGCTAATGATTATTTTAAAAGGGCAGGGCTTAGTTCTATAGGTGGATGCCTTTTCGAGATGTCGCCATAAAGGTGGACCAGGGGTTACTCTAGAATTTGTTTGTACGATATGGGTATCAAATTAAAGATTTTAATGGGGGTTTTAAAAGGGAGTGGCCCTTAGTTGTATATGTGAAGGCGTTTTCGAGATATCGACCAAAATGGGGACCAGGGTGACCCAGAACATCATCTGTCGGGTACCGCTAATTTATTTATATATGTAATACCACGAACTGTATTCCTGCCAAGATTCCAAAGGATTTTGATTTCGCCCTGCAACACTTTTTCATTTTCTTCTACTTAATATGGTAGGTGTCACAGCTATTTTACAAAGTTTTTTCTAAAGCTATATTTTGCGTCATTAAACCAATCCAATTACCATGTTTCATCCCTTTTTTCATATTTGGTATAGAACTGTGGCATTTTTTTAATTTTTCGTAATTTTCGATATCGAAAAAGTGGGCGTGGTCATAGTCGAATTTCGGCCATTTTTTATACCAATACAAAGTGAGTTCAGATAAGTACGTGAACTGAGTTTAGTAAAGATATATCGATTTTTGCTCCAGTTATAGTGTTAACGGCCGAGCGGAAGGACAGACGGACGACTGTGTATAAAAACTGGACGTGGCTTCAACCGATTTCGCCCTTTTTCACAGAAACCAGTTATCGTCCTAGAATCTAAGCCCTACTAAATTTCACAAGGATTAGTAAATTTTTGTTCGACTTATGGCATTAAAAGTATCCTAGACAAATGAAATGAAAAAGGGCGGAGCCATGCCCATTTTGAAATTTTCTCTTAGTTTTGCATTTTGTTGCACCATATCATTACTGGAGTTGAATATTGACATAATTTGCTTATATACTGTAAAGATGTTAAATTTTTTGTTAAAATTCGACTTAAAAAAATTTTTTTTTTAAAGTGGGCGTAGCCGTTCTCTGATTTTACTAATTTTTATTAAGCATACATATTGTAATAGGAGTAACGTTCCTGCCAAATTTCATCATGATATCATCAACGACTGCCAGCTTGCAAAACTTTTAAATTACCTTCTTTTAAAGGTGGGCGGTGCCAAGTCCATTGTTGAAAATTTTACTAGTTTTCTATTCTGCGTGATAAGTTCAACTCCCCTACCAAGTTTCATCGCTTAATGCGTATTTGGTAATGAATTATCGCACTTTTTCGATTTTTCGAAATTTTCGATATCAAAAAAGTGGGCGTGGTTATTGTCCGATATCGTTCATTTTAAATAGCGATCTGAGATGAGCGCCCAGGAACCTACATACCAAATTTCATCAAGATACCTCAAAATTTACTCAAGTTATCGTGTTAACGGACAGACGGACGGACGGACATCAAATTTTTTTTCGATCCTGATGATTTTGATATATGGAAGTCTATATCTATCTTTATTCCTTTATACCTGTACAACCAACCGTTATCCAATCAAAATTATTATACTCCGTGAGCTCTGCTCAACTGAGTATAAAAACCTCACAATGTATGGGCGCAGTATTCCTCGAAAGTACTCAACCAATCATCGAGAAACTTGATAAGGGGAAATCTTTAAATATAGAACGCCGGTATCTGGACAGAATCAGGTGTATAAGATACATTAGTTAGCGAGGTGGGAAAAATAAGTTGACCACGAGGTGTAAAAGAGGAAGGCATATGATAGAAAAGGAAAATTCAGGGGGAAAGGTAAAGTGAAAGGGGAGAAGAGAAATACTAATAGGGGTGATAACTGTTAGATGAGGGAGTAGTTGGAAGCAGAAATACCGAGATGGGACGATGGAGAGCAAGAAGACGAGGAAGAAAATGAGGAAGGACCAGGAAAGGGAAAGAAAAAAAAGGATAGGGTAAGAAAAGGGAAATGTAAGGAGGAAAGGGAAAACTAAATGGAAGGGAAATAAAGATGAGAGTTCCGGGGCGTACCGTTTCATATCCGGCAAGGGCTTTCCACTTCCGCATCAGTGCTTTAAATCTTCGGAGAAGATTTTTGCATTTACAACAACAACAAAAGGAAACCTATTGCGAGGACTTAAATAGGGAGGGAGTTGAAGAGGTAGCTTGCGGAAAGCGAAGAGACGAGGGGAAGACCGAGTTTAAGAAGGAAAAGATAAGATAAGTTATTGAAAGCGAAAAGATTGGAGGAGTTGTGAAGGAATTGAAAAGGATAATATTGTGGTTAAGGGAAAGGGAAGAAGAGTCAGAAAGAGGGAGAGGTAGGGAAGCTCGAAATAAGGACGAGGAAGAAGAAGACATAAAAAGGAAGGATGGGGGAAGAAAATGGAAATTTAAGGGGGAAAATGAAAACTATTTACATAGAAAGGAAAGGAATAATGAGGACTTTCCACATCCGCATCATCACCATAAATATTTGGAAAAGATTTTTGCACTTACAACAAAAACAATAGGGTGGGAATTGAAGGGGTAGCTTGCGGAAAGCGAAGAGAGGAGGAGAAGACCAAGTTTAAGAAGGAGAAGGTACGATAAGTTAATGAAAGCGAATGGATTGGAGGAGTTTGAAGGATTATGCTGAGGTTAAGCAAAAGGGAAGGATAGTCAGAGAGAGAGAGAGGTAGCCCGAAATGAAGACGAAGAAAAAGAAGACAGTAAAAGAGAAGAAAAAGTAAAAGGGAAAAGGATCTTAAAAGAAGTGGTAAATTAAGGTGCAATACAAATATAGAGAAAATAGAGAGAAATGAAATGGAAAAAAGCAAAGAACCTTAGCAACACCTCAACCAAAGGAATTGGTGTACTGCACGTTAGTACTGTAATAGAATAGCGTGGTCTCAGTTAATGTTTATGCCTAAAAAACTCTGTAATAGTTTCCGTTGCACTTGTTTTCTCCATACTTTAGTGTCGACCTATAACGAAATTCTCAAAATCTTTTTAATTTAACTCTCATTGCGAACAACGCATAACCTGGACAAGGCAGTGAGACTACAAAAAATATGTTTAGCTAAAATGAACAGTCAAACGTATACATCTTAACACATATCTATATGTAAGTAAAGCTATATATCACACATAACGCACATTCATATTTTTGTGTGTTTTTATTACCACTCCCTTAAGTTTATACATTTTCTTAAAACACTAACCATTAAACTTTATATAATGAAAACCAAAATAACCAAATCCCTGCCAATTCAAAAAAATCTCTACAATACATGTACGGCTTTTGCAACCAAATGAGGTATTTGTCCAGCGCCTCGCATTAACCCAACCACACTGAAGCTGGGCCATACGACTATGTGTGACTTATGCGCATGCGCACCTTTTGAAGCCTTACATCTTGTAAAATGCAGGAAAATTTCTCTTGGCATTTAAGGAAATGTCGACAAATATCCATTTGTGGCAAAGTATTTCCTTATTCACTTGCTGACTAAACAAAGCGGCTGACAAAGAGCGAGAGAGACACCACCAGCTGAACTTGCAAAGTGAAGAAACAAAATTATTGTATAGCAACAAAGCAACAAATTGAATGAAGTGATATAGTATATTGTATTCAATTGTGGGTGAATAGGTCAGACGTCAAACGACAAAGTAAAAGAAAACACGTAAGAAAGTCTAAGTTCGAATGAAACCGAACCTTACATACCCGTTTGTGCACTTGAAACGTTGTTGTTGTTTGCTCTGTGTGGTTATTAGTGTTATATTCATTCGGTCTATGCAATTTGGCAAGGATAATGTCTTTGTCAAATTACAATGTAATATCTTTAATTGTTTTTGAACTACGGTTTGTTGAACTAGAGATATACGCCGCCTATAAACGCCGATATTTTTGACATTCGGCGGCGGCGGCGTTCGGCCCGTTACTATATTTTATACTCTTTTAAAATTGTCTGGGCCATTTATTGTTCATCTCGAAAAATAGGTCCGCTATCGTCGAAAAGGGAATCAAAGGATGCGCATCACTGCCAGTTTTAAAAATCCAATTGCGTAGTTTAACACTTTCTAACAGGAGACTTCAGTGGAAGCTTAACACGGATTTCGTATCACCGAATTCACCAAGCTATTAAAACAAAACACCTAAAGAAAAGTTATATAATAAATTTAGATGCTCACTTTGCATAATTTTTTCAAAAAATTAATAACGTACAATGAATTTAAATAAAATGTCCCAAGTCGAACATATTTTCAAATTGTCCTCAAGTTGTTAAAAAAGCAAGTTACCCGAGAAAGGTACCGAATTTTATATCCCGATTGGCTGAAAGAATAAGCGATATCAGTGATGCAAAATCCTTTAGTAGGCTCCAGTGGTTTAAATTCTCCTTTGAAATGATTCTCAGCTCATACTTAAGTTGCATATATCTTCAACAAGTATGAAAAAGGTTTGAAAAATCACTTTATTTGCTGAACTATAAAATAGCGTCTGAAATCTTAATTTTGATTTTCACACCTAATCATTCAACACCCAAGTCTCCCGGTTGGACATTTCCTAAAGTTGGCTGCCCTATCCCCAACTAGTCCCTTGGAGTGAATCACATTGGATATATGCTCTCAACCATGTTTAAATATGACAAATGTGAATACGTAGGCACATTTTTTAAACAGGTTAGGCTTCGTGCTTCGCAAGAACACTCAAAGTGGTGAAGCGAAAGCTTTCTCAAGACAGTCGAACAAATTACCGGGTGTTCTACTATCCTAACTTAGGGGAGAGTCGAACTTGTCTGAAAACTGAAAGCGGTCATCCATAATGAGCTCTTATATCATAAGGCCGGAAACGAAGACTATTGAGGTCAATGTATCGAACACAAACGTCTGCAAATATTATTATACATTTTTAAACTTTTATCCACTGTCCTTGTAAAGTTTAAATTACATAGATGCGCCAAAGATTATACGACTTCCAATTAGACTGCTTGTGATTTAGAGGGCGGCATCCTTGACCGAATAGTTACTCCCTAACGTTTCAAGGTGTTTTTTTTTATGTAACTCGGAAGCATAGCGCGACAAAAGCATCCGTCAGAAAGTCTTCGGAGCTACACCTAGAGCTTCTAGGAAAGTGACATCGACGAAGATGTGAGTTCGAGCATATGGTATAAGGGCCAGGATGCGTGATAGCGACTGGTGGTCACGATTGCTACTGTTCGCACGTCGGGAATTTTAGCTCTTAAAAACAGCCGAAAAACTGAAGGCGTCCTTTGGCGCGATCAACAATAAGCCAGCATTGATACTAATCGTTAAAACTGTGCCACGATTATTAGTAGATAATTGATAGCAACCGTAAGTCCCTTGACCAGCATGTAGACACAAATGAACATAAATGAAAAGAACAACTCCTTCGGTGAAACTACACTACAAAAGTGTGACCATTTTAAATATTTCTTCCTCTCTCCGCAAAGACCTACTCACGAAATTTTTTGAACGATCCACGAGATTTTGAGGCAAAAACCGCGGATCTTTTCGAAATGGCCGAAACGTCGACTTCCTTAAATACATATAAACAAAACCTTTCCAAATATTAGTTTTTTAAATTTTCGCTGTACAAGACTCCCAGATACTCATCCGCAAGTTAATGATATTGTTCCAGATCTTCAAACATACCATTGATGTCAACAGTATGTTTCCATATTCATTAGTTGTGGACAATGTGATACTCTGAAGTCCACCCATAAAATTCAGAGGTTTACGCCGGTCGCGCCGCCGCCGCCGGTATATAATAGAGACTGCGCCGCCGACTAAGTGACCGGCGTAAACCTCTTTGTTGAACTTCCAAATTTTATTCTTCTAAATGTGGGTGGTGTCACACCCATATTCCAAAATTTTTTTGAATTTATGTTTTGCGTCATAAAACCAATCCACCTACCAAATTTTATTAGCATAGCGGTACTCGTTATTGAATCATCTAATTTTTTCCATTTTGTAAATTTGCGCTATCGAAAAAGTGAGTGTGGCTATCGTCCGATTTCGCTCGTTTTCAATACTAATATATTCTGGGTCCAAGCCCGTATACCGAATTTGGTAAAGATATCTCAATATTTGCTCAAGTTATCATATTAAGGGAGGGAGAGAAGGACGAACGGACATGGCTTAATACAATTTTTTTCGATTCTGATGATTTTGGTATATAGAAGTCTATATCTATCTCGATTCCTTTATACCTGTTCAACTAACCGTTAGCCAATCAAAGTTATAATTCCCTGTTTACAAGTACAGCTGGGTATAAAAAAGCGTAAAAAATGTATAAGGTAAAATTAAAAAATCATAAATGTGCAAGAGAAATGATAAGAACCAATATCTCTGGAACTAAGTACCTGTACGAAAGACGTTCAAAACTGAGTATATAATGTTTGCTAACACTAGAATTTAGACTACTTAAGTTGCTTTCTTTTGTAAAATTGCAGCAAATATTTAACGTTTATCCAGATAATTACTTCAAAATACCCTGCTTCGACACCAGAACCCCAACCAACCTCCAGTTCTGCTTTCTATAAATGAAAAATAAAGAATTAACCCCATCTAAGGATCCAATCTAAAAATGGCATAAACGAACGAGTTAGGGTTATGTTGAACTGGCCCGTCAAAACAGATCTCACACAGAGTGAATATGTCCATATTGTTAGCAGAATTTGTATGACGACCAAACGGAAAAAACTCACTTAGGTACTAGGACTTACGTTATGGAACAACTCCGTTCTCTTGGCAAATATTAGAAGTTTTACAGGATCTAGATTAAATGCTGCCTCGAGATTTGGCAACTCTGCCGCTCCTAATAACTGGGTGCCTCGACCTGGCTAGCGCAGGATAGGAACACAGAAGCTTATAAGCATGTGACGCCAGAAAGCAGCGCACATTTAGTATGCGAATCGTAAGGCTTTAATCTTCCCCCTTTAGAGATATTCAGCTCTATTCTGCATTTCGACTTGGATTGAAATTTTTTCAATTTGGCAATTTTGGTATTCTGTGTTCCAATCTCTTTCGATCCAACTTCGAATCGTTCGATTTTGTGTATTCTGCATTTCGATCGTAGTTCCGTTTTTCGAAGTTGCAAATTAGTTGGCGGAAAAATATTTTCTTTTTCTTTTTTTATTAATTTATAACAGAATTTTAACAAAAATGTAAGTAAAACTTGTTAAGAAACGTAGAACGCTTAACGATTCATATGTTTCCAGGTCATGTCGATGTCGAAGTCCTCGGACGTATTTGCCCCGCAAAAGTATCTGACACATACTTGAAAGCATCCTTATTAAGTCGAAAGTTTTTTTTGAACCTAAATACGAAAATAAGTCATTAAATTTTACCACTTTTAAGTTCAATTTCTTACAATTCGTCACTCATCTCAAATGGATTACACAAATCTCGCAATATTTGCCTTTCCATTCTCGCCTGGCCATTTTCGTATGCGTTGCTTTCCAACTCCACAAATAATGCCGCGGCTATTGATTCCAGTGTAATAGACAGCTATAATTTGTGTCTTTTCGTTGGTCGAAAACGTAAACAATCCTCACGGAAAGAATAAATAAATCTTTATAAAGTATTTTAGGCCAGTGCAATGAAATTAAATAAATAAATAAAATAAATGTAAGGCGCGATAACCTCCGAAGTGATCTAAGGCCGAGCTTCTCTTCCAATTTGCGTCGTGCTCCTTTTGATTTTCCCTACAAATTGGCCGGAAGGGACCTACATGTTTTATGCCGACTCCGAACGGCATCTGTAAGGCAGATGTGTTTTCACTGAGAGCTTTTCATGGCAGAAATACACCCGGAGCGCTTGCCAAACACTGCCGAGGGCCCGTTTAGAAAATATTTCTTCTAATTGAAAAACCTTATTTCTAAAATTTTGATGTTGCTTTGCCCGGGGTACGAACCCAGGGCATACGGTGTGATAGGCGGAGCACGCTACCATCACACCACGGTGGCCGCAATGAAATTAGCGTCCATAAAATTCAGAAAGTATCAACTATATTCGTGCAGGAATCCGTTTTAACAAAACTTGGTGGCCACGGTAGGGAATTGGCCAAAAGAACGACAAAAATACACTAACAATTATGAAAGCACTTCACTCAATATTACACTGCGGCAATTTATTCTGTTGCTTTTTTTTTGTACCAAATGGCGTGGATAATAAAATACAAACGTTTTTCAGTGTTTTTTTTACAAATTTTCTTTAATTTATTTTGTTCCAATGTTCACACGTTCCGTACGAACAGCTGATTTCGAAAAATCATATGCTCTTCCTCTTCTCGTTACGATTCCGTCGTAATGCAGAATACCCAACTTCGATTAAAGCGGAGCGTAGAATGGGAACGTAATCAAAATGCAGAATAGGGGTGATTAGCAGCCTTTTGAGTAAGATTTGCACATCCTCTTAGTTATTTTACAGACCCGCGCTTCTCTCCACGCTTGATGGATCATATGCAACTTCTATCTCCAATTTATTTCCCCTAATGAGTTACGGACGTCAACCGTCGACTCATCGATAGCTGAGTTCTACTTTGCCAACTTATTGGCCATTTCGCTACCTTCTTTCAGAATAAAACGCATCACTCAACCAAATAAGCGCAACGACGTTCAAATAATGCCTTCGCACTTTAACCGTCCTGTGCATAGATGGGTACCCGGGTAACTTTTGCATATTCAAAAGCCATTTTTAAATAATCTACAAATAGAAACGAGATAAAATTTATGGCATCATATGGGAATAAGTTTTCTACAAAAAGGAGAGACAATTTTTTCAAATATACTTTCATAAAGATGGTTTTTTAATAAATTAGTTTTATATTACTAGTTCTCATCGCTGGGATACCCAGGTACCACTAGTAGTTCTCACGTATTAACTGCTTGTGGTACCCGTGCGAACTAAGAAGAAAAATTATTCATGAACAGGACGGTTAAAGACATAAACAGCGCCTACATCAGATACAACTGGTTCAATCCTTGCTTTGGTTTCATTCAGACGCCTGCTCACCTATCTCACGCACTCCACCTGAATGAAGATGAAATATATAGTATTATAAACACATAACTATAAACTGGGCTTAATGTTAGCTGTAAGAAATAATTAAAATTGAAAAATCAAAAATATGTATATATCTAACCAAATGTATTTGCTCCTTTTCTACTATCGCTAGTCACTCACCTGCGTGAAGTCACTCTTATGTATGCACAAGCTCTATACCACACATAATGCACTTTGTTATCCGTCACCATAGCTTTATCGTAAATATCTCTTTATTAGTTTTGACTTTTGCATAACAGTTTCGTTGTCGTTGACTTTCCATGCTTATATAAAGGGGTTGTCAATAGCTCCGGAGATAAGTTTCAGAAATTTTTTATTTGTGCGTTAATTTCATTTAGTAGTATTTTCACATGAAACTTATAATGAGTGAGCTTTATAAAGGCTTTGTAAGCTTATTTTCTATGAAATCCTGTTTTGTTCGTAGCTGTTTAAACGATAATTTTTTCAATATCACAATTTACTTAATAAGCCACCCTTTATATTCTGTCTACGATTTTCCACTATTGGCCACTTGGATGCGCATATGGTTTGCTTTCTCTTCTGTCTTCTCTATTATCATCTTTTGTTTTTGCTGTTACATTAAGCGAAATCAATTTTGAAGTGTAGCATGGCGCCAGATTAGGTTACCAACCAGCTTAGCGGGATGTGTGGATACCTATGTACACACACACATATATACATATCTTATAAACATCTATAATTAGCTAAAAATAAGAATAGAATATAACAGTTTTATTATAAGGCTTATGTAGCAAAGAAAATAAGGCTTACTTACTTTGGGCCTTATTAAGAGATAATACTTTCTCTACTAGGACCTTTTATATAACGCTTATAGCTCACCCAAAATCAGACTTATATAAGGTGTTATAATAAGATAATATAATAAATAACTATAGATTTTATGGCCTTTACGAGGTTGAATAAGGATTAGTAAACCATAGTATAACTTCATTATAAGTTTTATTGCACACGGAAAATTGCTTCTATTTATAATAAGACATCATCTGATATAAAATTCTTGTATTCAAATTCATAATAGCCTGTATCAACTCTTTATTTAACCGGGGATTACACATCGGCAGTAGTTTGACAGACCAGAAAATGTCACGAAAACATTTTCTTCAAAAATTCATTTACCAGATGTTATTTCCCATATATCTTTTGGAGTCGGTGTAAAACACATACCAAAAACTTGAAAAATAGGTACCTAGCTAGTGTGAAATGTAGAATTTACATATTACTAAGAATTCATGAGCTTAACACCGGCTTATAATAATTGAATATTCAATTACTATGTTTTTTCTAAGAGAAACTGAAAAGAAGGAAAGAAACATTAACTGGCATATTGTGATGGATCCATTTCGAATACCACCAACGTAATCATCATCAGGCAATTTCGTAATGTTATCAAAGGTTTCACCGAGATTCGAACCGCGAATCACACGGTGAAACTGCAGTTGCCTTAATCACTAGGCTATCCTGCTGTTATTTGTTTTCATGCTTATTTCAGTTTTTCTCATTTCTACACTAACAACACAATTGAGACATTTTTGCGTGTTGTGTAGATTTGTTTTTGTGAAGTTTCTTTCATGAGTTCTTTGAAAGGGCAAGAAGTAGATTTCCTCATTGAAATCGGCGTTCTTATTTTGAAAAACCAGTTTCCTCAAAAGTATTACGAAAACTAATATATTATAGTGCGATTTTATTAATCAAGCATAACTTTTAAGTTAAAACGTAAATTCCATCTTTAAATTATCCTTTTTTTTATGATATAAAAGTAAAAAATAACTTAAAATTTTTATTCTGTTGTGTCTTTTATGAAAAAAGTTAATAAAACGCATGGAAAGTTGCCTTAAACTTTTCGCTTTTTTTCTTAGCCTTAAAAAATTTTATTTAGCTTTTTTTAGCTTTTTATTTTTGTCCATTTAGCCTTTTTTCTAAAAAAGTTCTGGCAACACTGCTCTGGAGTAGGAAAAGGAAGAAGAAGAAAAATCAGAATTCGCGTAAGCGCAATGAAATTGAAAAATTTGTGATATATACATTAGAATTGGTTGAAAAAAAAAAAAAAAATTGCAAAAGTCCACTCCAAATTTGTAGCTAACGTCGAGAGAATTTCGAAAAATTTAAACAAATTATTTTTTGAGGCTTGCACTATACAGCCGAAATAAATTTTTTGTTGTAACTTGGTTATTTCACCTCAGATTTTTAAATTTTATATATCATAACCTTTATCTTGGGAATCTCTATAATTACTTCTAATACCCTTCTGACATCAATGGGAATCAATGCGAACTTTCAGAGATCTATAACTTTTACTTTGTGAAGCTAAAATTGATTGGGCTACAAACCTGCATACTCAAATTCATAGAAATCCAAATAAAAAGTTCGAAATCTTCGTAAAAATTTCTCGAACTTTCGAGTTTATTCGCAATCGTGTTTTTGATAGATTTGCATTGTTTCAGTGACAAAATTTATAATTTTTTTTTTAAATATCACAAGAAAAAAATTAATTGACTACAAACAATGCCGCTTCTCTTTTTCTGTACGCTACTGTAAATATTTCCTGCATTTTTAATTCAGAGAAAAACAAAATTAATAACGAAAGACTTATAAATATGAAAGAAACCTGATGCCAAAAAATAGTATTAATTTGTAAAACATTTAAAATACTCAAGGGTACACATACCTGATACATATGTCTTCACCAGAAAAAGCCCTACCACAATTTATTGTGCCACCCGCAATCATCTCAAATGTGATCTACAACAATCGCATGGTAAAATTCATGGTATATTGATGGCAGAGGTACATTTCTAGATATTCAAACTTACTTATGTACATATGTATGCATATATCTATATTTTTATATAAGCTTTACCTTGCCAGGCAGGCATTTGCTCTATTTCTGTAAAAAACGTAGAATAAATATTTATCGTAATAAAAAAATTCACTCACATACTTCAACAAACAAACATTCCAAGCAAAGCTGATTTCTCTATTAGAGAGTAATCGGTGAATGTAATGTAAGTATGCATGTATGTAAATTGTGGGATGGCTTGCGGTCAGGTTGAAGTTTGAAATGTCTGCAGGAACCACAAACTCATAGATCACAATTATGACTTCAATTACGCTGACAGTAGCAGTGAACTTCATCTTCATTAGAGCGATTTCGATTATATTGAAATTACATATCAAAAATTTCTAGTACAGGCAGTTGTCTGCATGAACTTATTGCTTAATTATTAGTTTTTCCGCTCAAAGTGGCTTGAAGCTTTCTAATTTAACGGCTTCTATTTATTAGGACGCACCAGCACCGTTCGAGTTGTAGCACCTTCATTTAGCATTCACGTATTGTGTCCTGATTTAATGGCGCGCGCAGTGAGACTCGTAGAGCAATCGTTGTTGTTGTTGTAATTGCTGTCGGTATGACATAGCAATTTTTTTGTTTTGGAACTACTTGTGAGATAAAATGTATTAAGCGAAAATTTTTGTAAGCTTAGAGACTGAAAAAGCGATAGGGCCGACAGGCAGACGTCGAGAAATTTGACCTTCAAATTTGTTTAATATAAACACGTTTTTTGAATAGTGTTTGGATCTACTTTCATTTTTGCTGAAAACTTTCATATTCGCCAAGCCTTTCTAATAGAGATATTTGCCGCCGATTTGCGACGGTTTTCGCACGCCGCCGCCGAATGTCAAAAATATCGACGCGGCGGCGGCGGCGTTCGGCGCATTACTATATTTTCTAATTTTCTAATTTCATCTCGAAAATTGGTCCGATATGGTCGAAGGGGGTATCAAGGGATACGCATCACTGCCAGTTTTAAAAATCCAATTGCGAAATTTAACAATTTCTAACCGTTTAAAAGTTTTTTGAGAAAACAGGCGCTTTCAATGCCAGCTTAACACGGATTTCGCAGCACCGAATTCACGAAGCTATTAAAATAAAACACTTAAAGAAAAGTTATATAATATATTTAGATGCTCACTTTGCATAATTTTTAAAAAAAAATGAATAAAGTGCAATTAAATAAATTTCCCCAAGTCGAACATATTTTCAAATTGTCCTCAAGTTGTTAAAAAAGTAAGTTACCTGAAGAAGGTGCCGAATTTTATATCCCGATTGGCTGAAAGAATAAGCGATATCAGTGATGCAAAATCCTTTAGTAGGTTCCAGTTGTTTAAATTCTCCTTTGAAATGATTCTCAGTTCATACTAAAGTTGCATATATCTTCAACACATATGAGAAGGGTTTGAAAAATCACTTTATTTGCTTAACTATAAAATAGCGTCTGAAATCTTAATTTTGATTTTCACACTTCATAATTCAACACCCAAGTCTCCCGGTTTGTCATTTCCTAAAGCTGGCTGCCCTATCCCCAACTAGTCCCTTGGAGTGAATCACATTGGATATAGTCTAGCAACCATGTTTAAATATGACCAACACGTGACGGCTCCTAATACATCCTTGGGCGAATAGTTACTCCCTAACGCGACAAAGACATCCGTCGGAAAGTCTTCGGAGCTACACCTAGAGCTTCTAGGAAAGTAACGTCGACGAAGGTATGAGTTTGAAGTCGCAGTCCTATGGCTTCTGTGTTGGCATATGGTATAAGGGCCAGGATGCGTGGTAGCGACTGGTGGTCGAGATTGCTACTATTCGTACGTCGAGAATTGTTGCTCTTAAAACAGCCGAAAACTGAAGGCGCCCTTTGGCGCGATCAACAATAAGTATTGGTGCTAATTGTTAGAACTGAGCCGAAATTTTTTGAACGATCCACGAGATTTTGAGGATCTTTCCCAAATGGCTGAAACGTCGATTTCCTTAAATACATATAAACAAAACCTGTCCAGATATTATTTCTTTAAATATTCGCTTTACAAGCTTCCCAGATCTTCATCCGCAAGTTAATGATATTGTTCCAGATCCTCAAACATACCATTGATGTCAGCAGTATGTTTCCATATTCATTAGTTGTGGACAATGTGATACTCTGAATTTCCGCCATTCAATTCAGAGGATTACGCCGATCACTTTGTCGGCGAGCCGGCCAGGCCACCGATTAAGTGACCGTGAGTGAAACCTCTGCTTTATAAGGATGTGACGTTACATCAACAAAAAAGGAACAAAAAATACAACATAAATAGCATAACGGAAGCAGGGACAGGTGGAAATCAGCTGATTAATACTTTATTAATTTGACTTTGAAGCTTCAGCATCTCGTGTAGTACGATTTTGAAATTAGTCCATCGATTTACAAAAACAAAATACATGGAATTTGTGTTTATGGTTGTATATATGTCAACGTCCTGGCACCTTGTATGGTTCCGACATGATCGATAGCATTGCGCAGTTCTCTGTCTCTCTCTTGCTGCAGTAACATAGCATCGATGTTTATGTCAAAAGACTAGCCTTTTCACAAGCGAGTTCTTTCTTTAATGGATTTGATTTGAGTCTGCTATTTAGCAAATAGCGGCCGTAGTGATGTGTTTGTAGCAAGGTCGCCTCCTGGCAGTGATTTGGCAAACACTCCGAGTATATTTCTGCCATGAAAAGCTTCTCAGTGTAAACTCATCTGCCTTGCAGATGTCGGTTGGAGTCGGCGTAAAACATGTAGATGTTGTCACGCCGATTTGTAGGACAAATAAAAAAAATCACGACGAAAATGGGAACAGAAGCTCGGCCTGAATTCTGTTCGGATGTATATCGTATTTATAAATTTTTTTTATTTTTTATTAAACAAATTGTAACCAGGGGGAGCTTATTGGCTGATTGGATTCATATTGGGGCGAATATAAGCAATTTTGACGCGTCACTATACCGCTGGTAAATAAATGCTGCACAACAACAACAGCATCTAAGCAGCTGAAACAACAAACAAGGACTCACACATATGCACAACAGCTAAGATCGCGGATGAAATTACGCACACATGTACATAGAAGAAAACAGCGGATACGAGATGCAGCGATGAGATAAGTAAATAAACAACTAATGGAGAAGGCTTTTCACGAAAAGTCTAGACCTGGCAAAGTCCAGATGGTCAATCAGTTTGATTATAATACATTATAAGTGCAGTACGTGAAACACTAAGGGCCGTTTTTACCATCTCCAATTAGTCACTTATCTATAACCGGCGGTTGTTCACCCGGTGTTGGTGAAAACGAAAACGTCAAATGAAGCTATCTGATAGATTACAAGCTTCCAGGTAAAATCTAATTTAACTTGACATGGTGAAATTGGCCCTAAATTGTGAAGTTCTGCTACCAGTGCTAGCGGTCCTGTAAATAAAAATCATATTGTCTACAAAACATTTGAGTTTATTTAATCGACAGTTCAGTGATTCGAAATGCTAAAAGTGTAACTTTTTTTTGTTTTATAGCGGTGTTGAGAATGTGCTAATTGAATTTGGAAAGGGATGTCTCTGTGACAAAATCTGTAAGCTAGACATAAAAGTGTGGCTTTTGAAAAGTAACCAATAGATAATCCCAACAAAGTTCGATTAAATATTGTAAAATATTGTATAAATTGTATAAATATTGTTGGGATATACGGAAATTTGGAGTTGGTCCATATGGCCAATTCATGGCTTAAAGCAATCATAATCGCGAATATGTATATTTAGTTAAAATTTAAGAAGCTACTACTTTATAGAGCAAATAATTAAAAAAAATTTTTGAGACAAAATAATCTCGATTGTCAGGGTTAACTGCTGGAAATCTGACGAAATTGCCATCGCACGACATGATTATCATTTTTGATTGGTACGTGCAACTGTTGAATGGGTGCAAAGCAATAACAAAAACTTGCATTGGACATACGAATTCTAGTAAGCTTTGGACAGATGTAGTTTGCGTGTATGTATATATGTATAATATACTTGTAGTATGCTAAAATAAGCGGAATGCAGGCAACGCGACGAATTTGACGCTGACTAGTGTAAACAGAGCATAATACCTTGACTTTGTAACAAAGCATTGTTGCTGTTATATAGCAAACGTCGCAACTGAAGCTTTAACACAACCAGCGTCCACAAACGTCGAACATGACATTGACAATGACAACAACAAAATTTCCACTTTTTACTTCATTTCGTTTTGTTTAAATTAAAGGTGAGCAAACATAAAAAAAAATACCAATGCAACAACTAATGCCACCGAATGTGGCAGTAACGCTTGCAATATGATTTTCCAACTGCTACTTGCAACAAGAAGCAAAAAAAGGCAACTACAGCAAGTGACGGAAAAATTTTCGAGAAAAAAAAAAAAAGGAAATAAAAAAATTGCATTCGATTTTTCGGCAGCGATAAAATGCAAGCACCAAACGATGGGAAATCATTTGCATTGCCTCTATAGATGTTTTTGCTGCTTATGTCACAAGGTGGGAAGGGAAGGGGGGGGGGGGGGGAGGGGAAGGCTGGATATGAGGTTATATAGATATATGTTGACAGGCTGTCCACTTTATATGTAAATGAGCCTGCGAATGTGGCAGCCGTCGACAAGTGTCAAGCTTGAGAAAATCGTTAGTGTTAACTCAGCAGGCGAACAACAACAAAAACAATATAAAGAGTGTAGATTTATGCGATATTTTGATTTTGTTTTTTTTTTTTTTTTTTTTGAGTTTTTTGTTTTTTATTTGCACTAAACGCGACTTTTGAAGATCATGCAAAGTTGTCATCACAACATGACCTCTGCGCTTTTATGAGCTTAAAACAACAAAAAAAAAATTAAGATAGTCAAGTAGTAAAAAGTTATTTCAAAAAGAAGGAAATTTAATTACTGGTGAAACCAAAAATTGTATACCCAGCTGTGGATGCTATCCGCCATGTGGCGAATCGCACTAGTTACGAGCTCGTGCCGAACTATCGTATAGATGTTGCCCGTTTTCAACTACTTTGGTTGTATGTATGTGGTTCTGATCAATCTATTAAGTGATGAGGCAAGTGAAATTTTCGCGCCCCTTTACGGCCAAACTATAATTCTAAGGCATATACAATTATAGATGTATCGGGTATGTTGGTATTCTCAAAGAGAAATGCGGACTATTAAAAAATTTGAAAAAAGTTAAATATAGACTAATATATTAAAATAAAAATGGCAACACTACCAATGCCAAACACGTTTTGAAACTATGCGAATGATTACATTAACACTACGAATGCAACATGTCGCTCATTTGCTGCAACTTCGTCATAACTTAAAAAACGCAATTTTCCAGGAGAGCCATTCAAAGATTTTAACTGCCTTATGTTGCGCATATAAAGGCATATTTTCATTTTTATAACACGTGCTAAATTTTTAGCTGATCACGAAGATTTTTTTATACAACATAGATCATGATATTGGGTAGGTTTATATGATATTAACTCAAAAGTCATGTTTTTTGAGTCATGACGACGTGGCAGCAAATGAGCAATATGTTTGATGCGGTTGGGTTGAGAAAACCAAGAGGCTTCGTGGATATGAACCTCGAGAGCAAATGAACAAAGAGTACGTAGTTGTTTTGTGTGTGTTTGGTGTGAGTGATTCAGCAAAAATGAGTAAATGTGTAATTTTATTTGCTGATATTCAAAGTGCTTACAAAATAAAACCAAAATATTCAAGTTAAAGCATCGCTGCTTAAGGCGCATTGCTAAAGTCAAAACATCAATCAACAACTGAGTATAAAAGAAATGGTACTCATAATAACATCTTTGCATTTGTGCCTGTGTCTGTGTTGGTATTGGTCTCTATTTCTGTGCGATTACTGGTGCATTCATTTCCTTGCTGTGACTTATGCATTCCATTAATGTAAAATCGTGTCCTAACGCTTAGTAAATATTCATCTTTCGTTTGCTGAGCTTTTATTTGCGCGTTTATTTGGGTGTATTTATGTATGTGCCGCATGCAACAAATGTTGCACGTTTAAATAGTGCCGTTTACACGCTGTTTATTGCATGTTTTTAGCTTGTAAATGTCCTTTTTCATGTTCACTGCCACTACTCCACTTCGCCTTAAGCCCTCCTCACTTGCTTCGCAAACAAAACCAACACTCTTTAACGCCCTCAACTTAAATATTTTTTTGTCCCCAGCTCTCTTACTGCTTCCTTTCTTTTGAATATTTGGTGTTTTTGGTTTGACAAAAATCACACATTAACGCTGTTTGTTTGCAAGTAACAAACATTTACAACAACCTACATTCGCATTATGACATAAGATGCACGTTTTTGTTGGCATACAGTACATTTGGTTGTCAATCGACACAATCAACAACTGACAGCGCATGAAAAGGACGTGAAATGGCTGATAAAGATAAAAAAAATTAAAAAGTCGAAAAAGCAAATTTTATAAAAAATTATTTGCTATTGACACTTATAGCGCACAATGAGGTGTCGTTGTTGCACAGTGGAGTTTTGACATTGCAAAATGCAAAATTGTTGAAATGCTAATCTATATCTACGTCTTATAAAATAAAGTCGCTAAGTGCCTGTTTGATGTAATAACTCCGCATAGAAAGCTTTCATTGCAAAACAGACTTTGTATTTTAAAGCTTGGCTACGTGAAATGGTTTATTTTGATTTAAAGTGAAGGAGTTTAAGGGAAGTGTGTGCCACTTCCTTTCGGCATCAGAAAAACAATAAAAAAATATTAAAACAAGAATGAAATAAAAAAATCTTTTTTATGTATGTTCGCTTAGAACCAAACATTCAAACTCGCATTAAGTGAGATCATTCCATCAAAGTGGACTAGAAACCGATCAGTTCTAACAAATCATATCTAGAGTGCTATTAGAATACTATTTTTTCGGTTAGTGAACTAGAGACAGATCTATGAAAATCAATCTAATTTATGGTGAAACTTTTCGTTATTATATTTATACTTTGTATTTTTTTTCGGTTAATTGCTGGCAATTTGAATAGAATGAAACAAAAAGAGAAAGAAAAAAGAAGGGTGGTGAAAAAGGAGAGACAGAGAAAAGGGAAGAGTTTGGCGAAGGTAGAGATAGAGGATGCGTGAAGGGAAGAATAAGAGGTAACAAGAGAGAGAGAGAGGTTGAGACAGAAAGAGAGATTAGAGGATAAAAAGACGGAGATGGAGAAGAAACGCAGAGAGAGATATAACAAAAAAGGAAGAGAGAAGATTGGGAAGAGAGAAAGAGAGATATAGACGAAAATGATGTTGTAGTTATGCATACACTCAGAAAAAAACACCTACAATAACAAATGATTCCTAAAAAATTTTCTTAAAATTGAGGAAAACTTCAATTGAATGAGTAAGAATTTCTTAATTAACACGACCGGGCCCTTTATACAAATTTCATTAATTTGAGGGAAAACTTTTTGCAACCAGGAATACTTGGTTCAATAAATCTCACAATATTTACATTTACGAGTCACGGACTTCATGATCCCGGGCCTGAGCTTCGAAAGAGATCTTGGGGCCACAATAGAAATGGTTGAAGCAAGGGTGCGGAAATTAAAGAACATACTGTTACGAATTCTGGGCATTTCTGATAATTATGCACATTCTGCTAACGTTCGAATCACTGAACTGTCGAATAAATAACTCCAATATTCAGTATTGCAAAATGTTCTTTATTTAGACTACTTTGGGAGTAGTACAATTATATTTCATTATCACGCACTTCACAAAAGCGTGTTTAAATCAAACTGATTAGTTATTTCTCAGCTTGCGCTGTTTTTATACTCTCTGTTGCCTCGTTCGCCTATTTCTGCTAAGGTCTAGATTTTTCACGAGCATGGAACAGTTGTATCGCATACTTGGTTATTTAGCTATACGCGTGTGTATGTGTGAGTTAGAACTTCTGCTCTTAGCTGATGGCTACATATGTGTATGTGAGATAATCTGTTTTCTTTAAGCTGCTGGTTTTATTTGTGAACTATTCTTCGCACATTCTACGTAAGTGTGACTGCTTGCTTTAATGTGTACATGTACATAAGTGTGGCTGTTTTATGTTTTTTTGTGTTGATTATTTACTAACAGCAAAATCGTGATAATATTCGCCACAATACTATACACGTGTATACCGATTGTGCCAAGTAAACAGAAGACGTAGGGTCTGCTATTTACTGTGTCGATACAGATATAATTAGATCCTACAGGCACTGCGGTGTCTTTCAGGCCGAAATTGTAAACGAGAAGAAAGCACCAGAATTTCAAAAAGAGAGAGGAGTTGCATAGGATCCATCAAGCAGGAAAGGAGCGTAAACTATTTTCCAAGATCACGTTAGTCTAACAAGTTTGCTTTTATCGTCAAAAATAAAAGACTTAAGGCTCAAGATGGGCATACTATCTGGACTCTGCCTTTTGGCGTTACATTCCGTGTCAGTAGGGCCAGATAAATGAAGGAAGAAACGGTAGAGCATGACCTGTGTTCATGTCCTTCGCTCGCATAATCAAGATTACAAATACAAGGCAGCTATTAAACTAGGTCCTACACAACTTCTAGTATTTGCTAAAACGACGGAGTTATTTCACAACGTAAGTCCTGGTAGCTAGTTGTGGCTTTTCGGTTTGGTTCTCAAACACATAATGCTAACACTATTGACAAATTCAGTCTTTGTGAACTCAATATTGGCCGGAAGGTTCAATAAAACCTATTTATCATTTTATAGCACATTTAATAAATTTTTTTTTGTTAAAGCCGAATCGCATTTACTTTCATAGTAAAAGAATGACGAATATTCCAAAACATAAAAATCTCATAAATCTTTGATACTTCTTTTTGAAATCTGCACTATGTTTTAAAATTCTTCAATACGTACCACTGTTTGCTACATCAACGCGTCGTTCAAGGCTTAGCTTCGTGACATAATCACTTTCTTGCTAGATGGAGAAATTTCGTGGTGCAAAACTGTGGTGACACAAAAAGCTATGTTTACACAGTTTGCAAACGAAATGCGTTTTAATATGAATATTACCGTTATTTACATTTTAAAGCTTGTTGCTTGTTGTTACTGCTGCTAAACGCATCCCTGCTGTTCGAGCGATCGATTGCAAGCACTTTGCGCATGCTCACAGGACAACAATACATTCAAAATATAAACGAGAAAACAGCAAAAGTAATAAGCTAACTGCTGTGTGCAACTCAAAAAGCTCATTGTAAGTTAATATAGCATATTATATAAAAACAAATACGACTTTTGTTTAATATTGCAACAATGCTTGAAATCGTGTTAAGTCAGCGTTAATATTAAAATTTCAACTTGGCATTCATTGTGCAAAGATCTTATTTTATTTGCTCAATTTTTTTTTACCATTTATTGCATTTTTGGTGCACATTTTCTTTTATTTTTTTGATAATTTCTTTTTGTTTTTAAATTTTTGCTGCGCTTCAATTTTCTAAGCTTCATGCTCACCATAGAAAAAAAATAGAATGAAAAACAAATAAATAAAATTAACAAGAAATGAAATAAAATCTCGTTCAATTGCTCGATTCGTTCGATTTGGTTTATTATCTTTGCGTGTCGTGGTGAAAGTGCACGTTTTCCTTGTTAAACTCATCGACCGACGACCATGCAACCAAATCAAACGTAAAAGCGGGCCGGCAACCTTCCAACTACGTGCACCAATTGGCCGTCAAAACGTAAAACAACCTGTTAATCTAAATATCTCACTCACAAAAGTACAATAATTTGAAAAGTATTCAACTTTAACTACACTTCAATGATTCCAATTGCCTCACTAACGATCCATAACACGAAAACAACAAAAAAAAGCTTATGTAGCAATAGATGCAGAAGAACAAGCAGAAGAGCGATAGAAAAAAACATACAAAAAAAAAAAAAAAAAAAAAAAAAAAACTATACTATAACAAATTGCGATGATTCGACAATCACAGTTGAGCCGATAATAATCATAATCAAGAGAAACTGGTCATAGTACATGAGTTTGAACTGCATGTTATGTGAATTTTTGTAAGGCAGTTATGCTCATGTGAGCCGTATAGGGTTGCACACGAGTCTTTCGTATCTTACCTGTACAACATATATCGTGCGATAAAGCTGCGATTGTTTTGGAAACTCTCTGTGAACGTTGTGCATCACTGCTGTGGTTAGTTGCTGTGCTGCCCGGCCGAAAAGACCGGACTCAAGTAGTGCACTAGGCGCCATTTTGTTTCAAATACTTCTGGAACCAATTGCATAGTGTGTCCTGTGTGTTTACTCAAATCATTTGGATAGATCAATAAATCTGCTGTTGTCCTTCATGGAGCATTTTGACACCACCCCTAAGTCAGGCAGCACAAAACTGGCCTCTTGTTCGACAGGGCTGAACACTCGTAGAGCAAATGGGTGACTCTCGCTGCTTGCGAGCGAAAGGCGAGTGTCCCGTAATAGTGGATGTAATCCTGAATATATCTCTGCTAGACATATTAAGCAGAGACTCTGTTGCTCTCTGGTTGTAGTCAGGACATGTGTGATTGATGATTTGCCTTAGAGTACCAATTGCGAATTACGGGATACTTGAGCTTGATAAGAATGTCACTCTGCATTGATTGCACTGATTGCCTCAGAGGTGTCTAACGATACACCGGCCTTTGTCAGTTCATCAGTTTTTCATCACATTCCTGTGATCGGGTACCCAAGTGGACGGGATGGGCGCAAGGTTTGCGTAACGCCCTAATACAGTTCTCGTATGGTGAATCTAATGTTTGGAGCTCTCCTTAGCCGTCCGAGTATATGCGTACCTCACCATCGCTTACCGGATTCTCTAACAGGGAAAAACCGGCCCCACTTACCTATCTCGTATTTCTGCTTTAAAGATGCCAACTGAGCTTGGAGGAGTCATGAATATTGTGACTTTAACTGTTCGGAGAAAACCCATACACTAGCAACGCAGCTCATTTTGGATCCGTCAGTGTAGAGTGAGGTTACGTCCTCTTTGTTAACGTTACCAGCCGACGAGTCTGTTCTTGAACAAAATCTCACCCTTGTCAAAACTCAATGTGGGAGGTATGTAATCTGTTGTCGAATCCACCTCAGGATACCTCTGCTGACATACAGCTTTTTGTTTCAACTTCTAAACTCATTTAATTTGATGGCCGTGCCAGTAGCTGTCAAGCGTATGTGAAGGTCTAATGTCAGCTAGTTAAAGATAACATATAGCGCTTCCGTTGGACACAATCTAAGTGGAGACTTTAGTTCCATTTAGTTTGAACATTCGAAATATAGTGCGGCGTGTTTTTCGCATTTGTTCGAATGCGTATTCATGCTTTCGGAATTGTCACACAGAATGAGAAAAGTTTAATAGGTATGAAAGCTCGATCCCAATGATCTGACATAGAGGACCAATATGTGGGAAAGTGTAAAAGAATATACCAACAGGACTTGTGTATAAACACTACTGTGGCTAAATTAACTCAGTTTGTCTGGGTAGCGCATTTTATCGCTTCTTCAATCAAATTGCCAACCTCACCTTTCCGTGGCAAATTTTGTTAGTTTAGTAGACGAGGCTCTGGCTCCCTTTATTTCCTCACAGAAGAAGAGCGTTCAGTCTATGCGTTCGGTCTTTATTGACGGTCAAGTTCAATCTAACCTTACAACAGATATTGCTGAAAACATGCCATGTGTTATACAACATTTATAATCCTAAGGAATTTTCGACAGTTCATATTAGCGGCATTTCTTTATAAGTTCTTTTTGTATGAACAAAATATTTGCCACTGAAATACTTTTTTTTAGATATTTACTACCTCAATGCTCTTCCAAGTGTTGCATCTGAGTACGAGAATAATTCACTGTCAAGGCAATTTGTAGTGTTAAATTAGCAACACCGTGCTCAAAGGCTTCCAAACAAGCTCGTATGTGCAGTTATTTGACTTTTTTATTAGACCCGCAAGTAGGCACTACGAGTATGTCCTCCCTTCACTGATGCGCGTGTGTTGGTGTTTTCGTTTTTATTATTTCAGTGATTAGGTGAACAAGATAAATGCTTGAAACGAAGCCGACATCACGACAAAGTCACTAAAACAAACAAACACTTGCTCGCAATCCCAAATGAGAGGATGAACCAAAACGGCTACCTGAGTGGTGGAAGCTAATATTGCCACTGTCTCAACATTAAACATTGCCCATTTACTAAGTATGTAATATATATGTTGTTGTTTGTATTTGTTTGAGATTGCTGCGAGTAGCTGGCAATAGCAGCCAACTCTAACAAATCGCACTTTTATTAGTTACAACTCACTTAGAAATGGTGGCTCAAACGAGGACGTTCAACATTTCTCTTACTACCCCAAAGCGCGGCGAGATTTATGAGCCACAAAAAAGGTAGCCAAACGTAAATACAGTGAAACCTCGCTTGGGCGGACAAACTCTGTCATTCAGCTCCGAAAGAAAGATGAAAGATACCACGCACATGCACGCCGATGGAATCGGGATGGTATATCGTATACTGTGCCCGATTAGGTAATAAGCATATCGTACGAGATGACAGATCATTTAAGTGTATTTCAGATGGAATTGGCAGCCGTGACCAAAGCAGCAGAGACGCTGGTAGAAAATTGGACAAACTGCAATGGCGTTAACTTTTCTATAGGCAATCAGGCGGTCTAAGGCAATAGTCCCGCATAGAAAAGCATCTTAAAGTGTGTTAAGAGTGTAAATAATCACGAGCAAGAATTGGCACACAAGAGAGGCTTAAAATCACTACAGTGTCCTTTCATATTGGCGGAGATGCTTATAAAAAGGCAAATGGAATAGGAAAGGAGACAAGAACTGCACATTATTAGCTAAGCGAAATAGGTGTGCAACTAAACGTAGGGCTGCCAAGTGTTAAAAATTATGTCAATTCGATGTTTCGGGTCTAGTGGGGTGGATCCTAGAAAACATATACATTGTTTTTGTGAAGACAACGTAGTTATATTACAATAAATGGGCTTTTCAGTTTGGCCATCAAATAAACTTCTGGTAAGGCTATGAACACATTCAGTTAATGAAGGTCCCCACGGCCCGGCAAGTTCACCTAACTTACCTTCAGTCAATTCACTTTCATTTACATAAAAATTATACCAAGTAGTTACCTTTTTATACTCAGCTTAGCAGAGCTCATAGAGTATATTAATTTTGTTAACATAATGGTACCCCGTAACGGCATAAACTAATCGAGATAGATACAGGCTTCTATATATCAAAATGATTTGTGCGAAACAAGAAATTCATTTAACCATATACGTCCGTCCGTCTGTCCTTAAACACGATAATTTGAGTAAATTTTGGGGCATTAAGATACATTTGGTATGTAAGTTCCTGGGCACTCATCTCAGATCGTTATTTAAAATGAACGAAATCGAACTATAACCACGCCCACTTTTTCGATATCGAAAATTTCGGAAAACCGAAAAAGTGCGATAATTCATTACCAAAGACGGATAAAGCGATGAAACTTGGTAGGTTGGTTGACCTTATGACGCAGAATAGAAAATTAGTAAAATTTTGGACAATAGGCATGGCACCGCCCACTTCTAAAAGAAGGTAATTTAATTGCAAGCTGTAATTTGGCAGCTGAGTATGTAATGTTCGGTTACACCCGAACTTAGTCTTCCTTCCTTGTTATACATGAATTTTTCCGCTTAGGATGAGTTCCCGTTCGTCCAAGATATATTCCTGATTGATTTGTTATGAAAATAGATATCCGCTGATTAGAGGTTTTCCGTAAAATTTTACAGCATACAATTTCCCGCCTCGCCAAGAGAGTGGCCACCTAACGCAAGGCAATTTGTTCAAAAAATTGTACTTAAAACTTGGTGCACGAAAAACTGACGCCCGAGGAAAAAGTCCTCCTAATATAAATGTCCGTTAGGAGAGGTTTCTCTGTACATTTAACTCACCACTTTTACTAAATTAGTTGTGAGTTAGAAATTAAAAAATAAAATTGCATACTGATAGAAATGGAAGCGAGTCAACAAAAGCAATCATTTTCGCTGTTTCAATTTTTTTCTGCGGCAAACATCCGTAGTTTATCGATCTTTAGGCGTTCTTCTTGTCTATAATTTAGCTTGTGAAGCAGTAGTCTCACCTTGCATGCAATTGCCGCCCTCCAATATCAAAGCTTAGCCGAACTATTGAGCTGGCTTCCCACTCGTCGCTTGTGTTTGCTCAAGCAAGACAAAAGTAAACACTTTGCGCACGCTGACTGATCTTGGCTTGAAGATTTGCTGCCGTTCCACTAACTTTGTGGCCCCACATCGCCCTGCATTTCTGCTACTTGCGTAACATTTTTTTTTTATATATTTAGAGTGCAATGGGTATTAAGATGCTTTGCTTGCGTTACTTTTCCAGTTTGCTCTTCTTAAATCTTAGTAGGCTAAGTTACGGGGGCGAAGTTATTTCCTTTAGGGTTTGAAAGTTTCCCTACTTATGTTGCATGTTGCATAACAGCAGTCAATAACGTAAACACGCTATATTCTTAAGAATAGGATTGTAGCAAAGTAAACTGCTTCGAAAGAAAAAAAAGCTTCTTCGAAAGGAAATCAGTTTGGCAGATCACAGGCTATGATAGTGCTGATAAGTTTGAATTTTAAGTACATATATATATAAACTATTAGAAATTCAGAAAAATAATAATTTTTTCTGTACCCATTTCGGCCCGAAGGATTTTTGATCAAGAAACCAATTTAGGAGCTCAGATAATGCAAGCATGTGAAGTTGTTGACAATGAAATTTCAGCACAGATTTCTGCACACCTAGAAAAACAGGAATTCCGTAAATTAGGTCAAGTTCGGGGCACGTATGGACGAAAAATTGCTGTAGTATCAGAAGAAAATGGTGTTGATTTAGATGCTTTAAGATGTCTATTCAGTAATTGCTACTCAATCGCTTAGCTATTTTATCGAGCAATACGAAAATATAAACTCCATAATTTGACGGGTATGTCCATTCCCAGGCTTTTATGCTACAGAGAGAAGACCGCAGCAGGTTATAGCTAAAGTTTAGGAAACGAAGTCGGTGCACAATTTGTATCACTGAAGCGACTGAAAGCCCGATGGCGAGCAAAACTACTACGAAATATTGATGGACGCCATTGAGTAATGATTTGGTAGCAACCATAGGAAGCAGATACCTCAAATAAAGTTGCACAACTGCTACCAAAAACCTAATGAGGCTTTACAGGAGTTTGCGTCAGATATCGAAAGGCTGCCTAATATGGAAACGGGGACCCGTGGAATACATCGAGAGGATCAATCTTAAGGCCGCAGCACAATGACATTTTTCATATAGATGCGTTTAGTATGCATTTCATTAACATCGTCACAATCAACCAAGAAGTTGCGTTTATAAATATAAAGAAACTTCAGACTTGACAATTGAAGTTTATTCCGCCTTGCCCATTAACATATAAAATTTCACCAAGCACTGTTACATACATTCTCCCTATACAACAAAAATACTTGAAAACATATTTTGTGTCGTATTCCTTTCTTATATTGCAGTTTTTAATAGCGAAAAATGTAAGACAAGTTACCAAGGAGTGGGAAAAATAATTTCACTATCAAAGTGTGCCAGCACCCTCAGATAAAGCAAATGTCAAATTCTTCTTCTTATGCTTTGCTTGCAACAAAAGTTCGAAGATGGCTACTTTTTCATTTCAGATGGCGCCAGAGTCGCTCAATCTACCGTTCCCCATAAAAATACGTGCAATCTACTCATAATTGAGTAAAACGCATCTATAGGAAAACTGCTTATATGACGGAGTTTTTACCGTTGATGACTAGAAACGATTACTGACTGTATACATAGACACATCTCATTCCATCATTCGATCTTATTTACTCGACAAGAATATAAAACCATCATAGCGCGATGGTTAATGTGACTGGCTGCAATGCAACGGTTGTTGTGGTTTTAACAGAGCTTTGCTACATAAAAAGGGTGCGGCCACTCACAAATTGTCATCAAAGGCCTCTAACGAAAGTCCAAACATCATGTATGCCGGGGTTGATTTCGGACAAGTAATAGTACAACCTGTTAGAGTACCCAGAACGAAATTGAGCCGTGCCTCCCTTGGTAGTCTGCTTTTTTCTTCTGCAATGTTTGGAAAGTATTTATTGATAACGGAGTTCACCGGATGCGACCTAGAAAAGGTGTTTACCGACTCCATGCGGATGAGGCTTAGGGCCTCCTAATGCTTATCTGCAGGTGCCGGATTTCATTAAAATGCATGGATCAAACAGTGGTTGGCTAGGGTGAACTAATTTGTCATTCAAGCATTCGTACTTACTCTGCTACGTCGTAAGACTGTAAACAAAAAGTTCCCAAGTTTCAGATTAACATAAAACTGTGTTCAAAAAATTAGTTTTACGAAATCATCCAGAATACTGTAACAGACTACTCTTCATAAATTCATATAACTTAAACATACTGTACCGCATCTTAGGAATGCTCTATTATTCTGCACCTTCTACTATCGTTCGAAGCATTGAACTATCGAATAAATAAACTCATATCTTCAGTGTATCAAAAAGTTCTTTATTTGCATCACTACTATGGCAGTAAAATCACACAATTGAAATTACTCGCCTTCTTCAAATACAATATTCAAATTGAAACAAGGTGAAGGTTAACACTTCCACTACGCTGCTTTAATACTCTCAGTTACCTCGTTCGCCTATTTCTCGCAGGGACTAGACTTTTCGTGATTAGTTGCTTATGTATTTTTTCTCATCTGCTGCATCTCATATTCGCTGTCGTCTTTTATATATAGGTGTGAGCAGAGACAATTTTAAAGTAGAAATGTTGCATGGACGAAAAATAGTGTGAAGCAACCTTCACAAAATTCTAGTAGGTCACATTCACCACTCACCATAGCAGAATATGTTAAACCACTACTGCCTGTATTTATTATTTAATATTTATTTGTGCAATTTTTATTAAGCTAATGTATTCAGAATTAACATTTTTGCTCTCATAAACTACAATCAATATATTTTGTGTGCTTAAATTATGTTAAAAATTGTGTTAAAGTTTGTGGTGTGGTGGAAGTGACCTACTAGAATTTTGTGAAGCTCAGCTGCTTTCCACTGAAGTTCGCGCATGCAACATCTTTATCTTCAACAAGTAAGGAAGGCTAAGTTCGGGTGTAACCGAATATTACATACTCAGTTGAGAGCTATGGAGACAAAATAAAGGAAAATCACCATGTAGGAAAATGAACCTAGGGTAACCCTGGAATGTGTTTGTATGACATGTGTATCAAATGGAATATATTAAAGATTGTTTTAAGAGGGAGTGGGCCATAGTACTATAGGTAGACGCCATTTAGGGATATCGCCATAAAGGTGGACCAGTGCTGACTCTAGAATTTGTTTGTACGATATGGGTATCAAATAAAAGGTGCTAATGAGTTTTTTTAAAAGGGCGTGGGATTTAGTTCTATAGGTGGACGCCTTTTCGAGATATCGCCATAAAGGTGGACCAGGGGTTACTCTAGAATTTGTTTGTACGATATGGGTATCAAATTAAAGGTATTAATGAGGGTTTTAAAAGGGAGTGGCCCTTAGTTGTGTATGTGAAGGCGTTTTCGAGATATCGACCAAAATGTGGACCAGGTTGACCCAGAACATCATCTGTCGGATACCGCTAATTTATTTATATATGTAATCACACGAACAGTATTCCTGCCAAGATTCCAAGGGCTTTTGATTTCGCCCTCCAGAACTTTTTCATTTTCTTGTACTTAATATGGTATATGTCGCACCCATTTTACAAAGTTTTTTTCTAAAGTTATATTTTGCGTCAATAAACCAATCCAATTACCATGTTTCATCCCTTTTTTCGTATTTGGTATAGAATTATAGAATTTTTTTCACTTTTCGTAGTTTTCGATATCGAAAAAGTGGGCGTGGCCATAGTCGGATTTCGGCCATTTTTTATACCAATACAGAGTGAGCTCAGGTAAGTACGTGAACTGAGTTTAGTAAAGATATATCGATTTTTGCTCAAGTTATCGTGTTAAAGGCCGAGCGGAAGGACAGGCGGTCGACTGTGTATAAAAACTGGGCGTGGCTTCAACCGATTTCGTCCTTTTTCACAGAAAACAGTTATCGTCCTAGAATCTAAGCCCCTTCAAATTTTACAAGGATTGGTAAATTTTTGTCCGACTTATGGCATTAAAACTATCCTAGGCAAACTAAATGAAAAAGGGCGGAGCCACGCCCATTTGGAAATTTCATTTTATTTTTGTATTTTGTTGCACCATATCATTACTGTAGTTGAATGTTGACATAATTTACTTATATACTGTAAAGATATTACATTTTTTGTTAAAATTTGACTTAAAAAAAATTTTTTCTTAAAAGTAGGGGAAGTCGTTCTCTGATTTTGCTAATTTTTATTAAGCATACATATAGTAATAGGAGTAACGTTCCTGCCAAATTTCATCGTGATATCTTTAACGACTGCCAATTACAGCTTGCAAAACTTTTAAATTACCTTCTTTTATAAGTGGGCGGTGTCACGCCCATTGTCCAAAATTTTAATAATTTTCTATTCTGCGTCATAATTTAAACTCACCTACCAAGTTTCATCGGTTTGTCCGCCTTTGGTAATGAATTATCGCAATTTTTGTGTTTTTCGAAATTTTCGATATCGAAAAAGTGGGCGTGATTATAGTCCGATTTCGTTCGTTTTACACAGCGATCTGAGATGATTGTCCGGGAACCTACATACCAAATTTCATCAAGATACCTCAACATTTACTCAAGTTACCGTGTTAACGGACGGACGGACGGACGGACATGGCTCAATCAAATTTTTTTTCGATACTGATGATTTTGATATATGGAAGTCTATATCTATCTCGATTCCTTTATACCTGTACAACCAATCGTTATCCAATCAAAGTTATTATACTCTGTGAGCTCTGCTCAACTGAGTATAAAAATATTTGGTGTGAGTAAGGTCGTCAGCGCTTTTAGCTGCTGTGCTCATGTGTGCGCGGCCACTTGTTGCCTCATCTCCTTACAATGCTGTAAACCAGCTGTGTAGAAACTGCTAATATTCGCCACAATAATATAGCAGTATCTGTAGAAAGAGGAAGTGCCTCTAGCAATATAAATATAAGCAGTTACTAAATCACTAGAAATTGCTGAAAGAGACAGCCAATTTCACTTGTCATACAAAATTTGTAAGATGAAAAATTTTAGTAAAACGTTTGCAAGGTCCAACTAAAATTCTCTAACTACAAATAAAAAATTCTTAATATTTGTGTGAAAATTGCTTTATTACCAATCTTTTTGTAGTCAGCATTAAAAGCCTTTAAAGCTTACTCTACCTAAAATAAAGAACAATAAAAATAAAAAATTAACTCTTTTAGGCAGCACATGACACAGCCATTGAAAACATAAGAGCCAACTCCTTGAAACTTCGGTCTGTGGTTAACATAGAATTTTTTGTAATGTAATAATAATCATAATCATATAATAATATTATTGTAATAATGGCTAAATTATTTATTTTTAAACAGCGGCTAAGTACCTACGTGTAGCCGGCGCAATACCACATAGATTCTAAAGACAAGTACTTAAACGACAAGCGGCATTCAGTTCTACCACAACGTCGTCACTATGTTCCGCCCAATTTCTGCTTTGATGCGCTGCCGATGAGCACCGATACGGCTGACCATTTAGCAAAAATTTGGCTGTTAACCAACATCAAGCGATGCAGCTTTGGCACGACGCCAACGGTATTTGTGAGCTGGACAACACTGAAAGAAAAAGACTGGTAAAATCAAACGAAATACGGGTCAATTCAAACGAAATTTCTGTTAATTTTTATGCATCGCAACAGGATGTTGAATCAGCTGCGCACAAATCGTTGATTTTTAATTGACCGTTTTAGTAGCAAATGAACAAAAAAAGTTGTTGCGACAGCTTTGTACGAAAGTACCTATGTTGCCATATAAATAAATAAATGTGATGCGCGATAACCCCAGAAGAGATCTAAGGCTGAGCTTCTTTTCCAGTTTACGTCGTGCTCCTCTTGATTTTCCCTACAAATTGGCCGGACGGGACCTACATGTTTTATGCCGACTCCGAACGGCATCTGCGAGGCAGATGAGTTTTCACTGATAGCTTTACATGGAAGAAATAAACTCGGAGCGCTTGCCAAACACCGCCGAGGGGCGACCCCGCTTAGAAAAATTTTCTTCTAATTGAAAAACCTTATTTTTAAAATGTTGATATTGCTTTACCCGGGGTACGAACCCAGGCCATACGGTGTGGCAGGCGGAGCACGCTACCATAACACCTCGGTGGCACTTACTAACCGAACGTCAATTGAGCTTACATCAAATATGCTGGCACACATTAAACATTAAACACTTTATTATTTTGTTTTATTAAACGCACTTTCACCAAATTTTATATTTTGTAATTTATTTAATTTATAGTTTTGTACTTCGATTTGCAAATAGAAATGAAAATAGTAGTCACAAAACTGATTCTCAATTCTTTCGGTTGCAGCTCAGCTCATTCTCAATTTCTTCTCTCGCTTTCCACACTTGATTGTTTCGAACAAAACTTTTATAAATGTTCGACATAACATTTTAAATAGAGAACTTGTAAGTTACAGAAAATTAAAGAATCAAATCGCTAGACTACTGGACTAACTTTACATGTAATTCGGCATGTTTAATTTTCGAAACACTTTAAGTTGAAACGATTCCAAAACAACTCAAACTTTTATGTTGTCGGAAACATAAACATTAAAAAAGGATGTTTTTTATTATCTTATTAAATTCGTTCGCGTGAGTGAAAATTCGTAAAAACTTGAACAAAATGTTACTATCTTTGGAAAAATCCTGTTCGTTCAAACAAAACTTTTGCAACAAGAGGGCTCAATTTTGCATTTCGCTTGAAGGAGAAGTTGCAAAATTGTACGCCATAAATAGGTGTCCCGGTATCTAATAATTTTTTTGCACAGTAAATTCAAAAAAGGGTTGTTCATTTTTTATTGATAACTGAAAAACTAGTTTTTGGTTTTTTCCCATTTTGTGTGTTTTTTCGATTTGACGGTTTTTTTAATTTGGTGTTTTTTTTTAAACAAGTAGCGCCATCGTCGTAAGTACAAAGTAGAGAGCGCAGTGAGCGTAAAATTCTCTTTGAAATTTGCTCATGTATTGACTGTTGATCGCTGTTGAAATGACCAGTGAGATCAGTTGTGTTAACAGAAAAATCAGTTAGATTGACCAGGAATCTGTCTATTTTACAGAATTTTGTTAACTTAAGAGCGACAATTTCTCTTCTGTTGAAATGACTAAACTAATTTGTTTGTTTGACAAAGAACTAGGTCGAATTAACAGCAATTCGATCAATTTCACCGAATCTCCGTTAAGTCAAGAACAACAGAACCGATTTGTTGATTTTACTAGCACCATTTCTTTCAGTGAAGTTAACGAAAATATTTTCATTTAGTTGGTAACTTCATATAAAGCGCACTGCCGATCAAATGAAGCAAGAAAATGAGGGAAGCGTGGATGGATAATCTGTAGAAAATCGTGACTTCCACATTTTAACCTTTAAACTTTAGTTGCAATGCGGCACAGTGCTTAGTTATGTATGAATGTAAATTTGTAATACAAGGTGTTGCAATGAGTTTATTGTTACTTTTTCTAAATTTATTCGACAAAATGCTCGCAAAAAATATTAAGTTAATTTTTTTTCATTTGGTACACCCTGTGAAGAAGAAAGAAATTAAGTTTTATATACAACAAAGGTCGTTTGCAATGTATTTTTTTTATTTCAAAGCTGTATATAATGAGTTGATATAGTTCGTACACTTTACAGTCATTTCGCAGGTAAAAGGTTGAAAGTTTGGTTTTTAAGTTGCACACAGATTGTTTTGCACATAGGACATCAGCATAAGCAATGAAAAAAATTAAACAATAACAGCCAACAATATTTATTGCATTGTCGGTACATTCTCAACTTGAAATGACTATAAATCAAATGAATTTGGGGGAGCAAATCTAAGTTGAAAATTAAAGAAACAATATGAGTTTGATGTGCTTAAAACGCAGAACAGCTTCGCAACATCGTGTATTAGCAACCATTGAAATTCAGCAATTTGGAGAAAAAACAATAGAACCGATTTCAAAGCAAATGTTTTTTCTTGTCATCTTTTATGCTATGAAGTTTAGGCTTAAAGTTCTTTCGCAGTAGACGGCGAATTTCTACTAAATTTTTTCCATGATAACATTTTTCAGTTACATTTCACTTGACACAAAATTTTATATTGCCGTTGGTACCCACATTCGCTGGCATACGCTGACTGGAAATGTGTAAGATAGGTTTCGTCGAAGGCTGTGGTATCACGCAGTCAATCCAAAGGCTAGAAAGCACCTATTTCCTTTTTATACCTATAGGAACTAAATAGTCCTTTCGTCCAATATTTCATGACGCTATACTACTGTGACCTTATGGTCTGCACTTAAGCTAACTCAGGACACTGGGTCTCATTGCAGCGCTACGTTCTTTGACACCAGGTCTTTAGGTGGAATGTGCAGAATGGCATTGGAAGCCCACATACTTCCTCTATTTTTTTGAGTGGTAGACTACCAAGCAAGCACTCCAGAGTATAAGATAGACCTTGCAATTGCTGTAAGTATCCAACGAGAGACAGAGGCCCCCACATAGTAGTAGACCCCACATACATCCAAGCATTTTTTTACATGCATAAAGTGCCGTTGAAGCCTTCTTCACTCTCTCATCCCTGTTGAGCTTCCATTACAACTTACCGTCTAGAATGATTCCAAGATACTAAGTGCAAGGTTTACACTGCAGGGTGAGCCCTCCTAGTTTGGGTCAAGTCCAATTCGGGAACGTATACCTCCTGGTAAATGAGACCAAACGGCCCAAGTGTATAAAAAAGTATGCAAGAAATCAACAATGTCAAAATTCACTTGACATAACGTCAGCTTAATATCTTTAGAAAAATTATTAGAAAACAAGTAAGGAAAGCTAAGTTCGGGTGTAACCGAACATTGCATACTCAGTTGAGAGCTATGGTGACAACATAAGGGAAAATAACCATGTAGGAAAATGAACCGAGGGTAAACCTGGAATGTGTTTGTATGACATGTGTATCAAATGGAAGGTATTAAAGAATATTTTAAGAGGGAGTGGGCCATAGTTCTATAGGTGAACGCCTTTTCGAGATATCGCCATAAAGGTGGGCCAGGGGAGACTCTAGAATTTGTTTGTACGATATGGGTATCAAATTAAAGGTACTAATGAGGGTTTTAAAAGGAAGTGGTGGTAGTTGTATAGGTGGTCGCCTTTTCGAGATATCGGCATAAAGGTGGACCAGGGGTGACTCTAGATTGCTTTTGTACAATATGGGTATCAAACGAAAGGTGTTAATGAGTATTTAAAAGCGATTGGGCCTTAGTTCTATAGGTGGACGCCTTTTCGTGATATCGCCATAAAGGTGGGCCAGGGGAGACTCTAGAATTTGTTTGTACAATATGGGTATCAAACGAAAAGTGTTAATGAGTATTTTAAAAGGGTTTGGGGCGCCTTTTCGAGATATCGCCATAAAAGTGGACCAGGGGTGACTCTAGAATGTGTTCGTACGATATGGGTATCAAATTAAAGGTATTAATGAGGGTTTTAAAAGGAAGTGGTAGTAGTTGTATAGGTGGTCGCCTTTTCGAGATATCGGCATAAAGGTGGACCAGGGGTGACTCTAGAATGCTTTTGTACAATATGGGTATCAAACGAAAGGTGTTAATGAGTATTTTAAAAGCGATTGGGCCTTAGTTCTATAGGTGGACGCCTTTTCGAGATATCGCCATAAAGGTGAACCAGGGGTGACTCTAGAATGTGTTTGTAAGATATCGGTATCAAATTAAAGGTATTAATGAGGGTTTTAAAAGGGAGTGATAGTAGTTGTATAGGTGGTCGCCTTTTTGAGATATCGGCATAAAGGTTGACCAGGGATGACTCTAGAATGCGTTTGTACAGTATGGGGATCAAACGAAAGGTTTTAATGAGTATTTTAAAAGTGAGTGGGCCTTAGTTATATAGGTGGACGCCTTTTCGAGATATCGCCATAAAGGTGGACCAGGGGTGACTCTAGAATTTGTTTGCACGATATGGGTATCAAATTAAAGATACTAATAAGGGTTTTAAAAGGGAGTGGTGGTAGTTTTATAGGTGGTCGCCTTTTCCAGATATCGGCATAAAGGTGGACCAGGGGTGACTCTAGAATTTGTTTGCACGATATGGGTATCAAATGTAAGGTGTAATGAATATTTTAAAAGGGTGTGATCCTTAGTTCCATATGTGGACGCCGTTTCGAGATATCGCCATAAAGGTGGACCAGGGATGACTCTAGAATGTGTTTGTACGATATTGGTATCAAATTAAAGGGAGTGGTGGTAGTTGTATATGTGAAGTCGTTTTCCAGATATTGACCAAAATGTGGACCAGGGTGACCCAGAACATCATCTGTTGGATACCGCTAATTTATTTATATATATAATACCACGAACAGTATTCCTGCCCAGATTTCAAGGGTTTTTTATTTCGCCCTGCAGAACTTTTTCATTTCATTCTACTTAATATGGTAGGCGTCACATCCATCCATTTTACAAAGTTTTTTTCTAAAGTTATATTTTGCGTCAATAAACCAATACCATGTTTCACCCTGTTTTCGTATTTGGTATAGAATTATGGCATTTTTTTCGTTTTTGGTAATTTTCGATATCGAAAAAGTGGTCGTGGTCATAGTCGGATTTCGGCTATTTTTTATACCAATACAAAGTGAGTTCAGGTAAGTACGTGAACTGAGTTTAGTAAAGATATATCAGTTTTTTCTCAAGTTATCGTGTTAACGGCCGAGCGGAAGGACAGACGGTCGACTGTGTATAAAATCTGGGCGTGGCTTCAACCGATTTCGCCCTTTTTCACAGGAATAAGTTACCGTCCCAGAAACTAAGCCCCTACCAAATTTCACAAGGATTGGCAAATTTTTCTTCGACCTATGGCATTAAAGGTATCCTAAACAAATTAAATGAAAAAGGGCGGAGCCATGTCCATTTTGAAATTTTCTCTTATTTTTGCATTTTGTTGCACCATATCATTACTGGAGTTGAATGTTGACATAATATACTTATATACTTTAAAGATATTAAATTTTTTGTTAAAATTTTACTTAAATTTTTTTTTAAAGTGGGCGTGGTCGTTCTCCGATTTTGATAATTTTTATTAAGCATACATATAGTAATAGGAGTAACGTTCCTGCCAAATTTCATAATGATATCTTCAACGACTGCCAAATTACAGCTTGCAAAATTTTAAATTACCTTCTTTTAAAAGTGTCCAAAATTTTACTGGTTTTCTATTCTGCGTGATAAGTTCAACTCACCTACCAAGTTTCATCGCTTTATCCGTCTTTGGTAGTGAATTATCGCACTTTTTCGGTTTTTCGAAATTTTCGATATCGAAAAAGTGGGCGTGGTTATAATCCGATATTATTCATTTTAAACAGTGAGATGAGTGCTCAGGAACCTGCGTACCAAATTTCATCAAGATACCTCAAAATATACTCAAGTTATCGTGTTAACGGACGGACGGACGGACGGACATGCTCAATCAAATTTTTTTTTGATTCTGATGATTTTGATATATGGAAGTCTATATCTATTTCGATTCCTTTATACCTGTACAACCAACCGTTATCCAATCAAATTTAATATACCCTGTGAGCTCTGCTCAACTGAGTATAATAATAGTAATTTGAGATCCTTGTTAGAAGTGAACCACTAAAATAATTCTTACCTATTATTTGGTGTAGCAAGAAGAGAAGACGAGTATCTTATGGAAAACCTGACAGCAACATAATGAGGATTATAAAAAGATGTAAGTCGCAACAGAAAGCGGATCATGTTTCGTTTCAATATTAAAAGCTTCATGGAGGCTCATCTCAACCTACAGTAATTTCCAATTTCAAACTTTACTTTATAACGACATCATGAAATAGATTTTTGACATTTTTATTGAAACCACAAAATACTTATCGTCATCACCTGCCAAAGAATTTGAAACACATGACTTTAATCCGCTCAAAAAAAAAAAAAATATAAAAAATCAAAGCTGTCCACAACTTGGCTTAGGACTGTCCCTCAGCATTGATCTGCGCATTTGATGGGTGATCGGTATGGCGACAGTTAATCGGAAATTTCAGTTGCACCCATAAAATCTTAAAAAAAAACCAAAATAGCGCTCTTAAACCAACAAGCTTTTAGTCCTCTACAGCAGTGGTGCACAATGTCGGCCAAGCTTCGAATACAAACGCAGCTTTTTTGTGGTAATATGGGAATGTTTGAGCATAGAATCTGCGCACGAGATGTTTATTGCTTGAAGTGCAAGTTAAAACTGATTGACTGCTTGCTTTGCTGAATCCATGGCGGAAATGTGCACGGTGGCAGCGCGGGACATGTGATTTTTTACTTTTTATACTCAGCTGAGCAAAGCTCACAGAGTATATTAATTTTGTTCGCATAACGGTACCCCGTAACGGCATAAACTAATCGAGATAGATATAGACTTCTATATATCAAAATGATCTGGTCGAAAAAAAAAATTCATTTAGCCATGTCCGTCCGTCCGTCCGTCTGTCCCTAAACACGAAAACTTGAGTAAATATTGTGGTATCTTAATCAAATTTGGTACGTAAGTTCCTGGGCACTCATCTCAAATCGCTGTTTAAAACGAACGAAATCTGACTATAACCACGCCCACTTTTTCGATATATAAAATTTCGAAAAACCGAAAAAGTGCGATAATTCATTACCAAAGACGGGTAAAGTGCGTCACAGAATAGAAAATTAGTGAAATTTTGGACAATGGGCGTGGCACCGCTTACTTTTAAATGAAGGTAATTTAAAAGTTTTGCAAGCTATAATTTTGAGCTGAGTATGTAATGTTCGGTTACACCAGAACTTAGCCTTCCTTACTTGTTTTATTTGATTTGATACTTCAACTTCCGGCGCAGTACGATTTTGACATTAGTCCATCGAATTTACAAAAACAAAGTACATGATACTTTTATTTATGTTTGTAGGTATAACACCATGCTGCCATCTTGTATGGTTCCGCCATGGCTGAATCTCTATCGCTGTGCTCACACGATATGTGGGTAAATGCCGAATAGTTTTACGAAGCTCTCGAGTGCACCGCTGCTTCACAGGTAAAAAGGTTAAAAAGTAGCTTTACTTGTTTTTGTTTTTCCCATGGGCTAGAAAAATTGTACATATTATTCATATTCAATACTACATATTGATTTCACAAACACTCGTAAGTTGTTATGAAAATTAAAAATAAATAGAGCAGAAAAATTTAACAAACAACGGCTAACGGAATTTGAATGCCAAAAAAAAAAACAATAAAAGGCTTAATATCGGGCATGAAGCAGTGCGAATTACAAAATTAACTCTCAGTTGGTGGATTGGGTGATTGCTAAGGAATCAGAAATACTTTTGGTTTGATTAATCTTTGATTTGCCTTCATTTGTTGGTGATGTTCCTTTGCCGGACACTTGTCGGTGATTTTGATATTTCCCACATCAAATTATTTCGACACGGATTTCATGGAAGATTTGATTTCAAAGTTCAACATTTTTTTATTTATCTTAGCGACATAAAGGTTTAAACTCTTGTTGCTCGTTTACTCGTTACAAACAATTATAATAACCTCTAAAACTATAAAATTATGAGCTATGAGGTTCAGTTGGGTTGTTTTATGTCAATTTATACCTTTTCTGTCCTTACAATCTGATTTTTATTTATATGTAGATGTGAGTGTAGGGAGATGAACACACTTCATTTTTGCTTTTGACAACAGGTTAACCATCAAATACTGCCGGTCAAACTGTTGGACGCAACAATTTTTTTTCCTCCTGATATGGGGAATACAGAATGTAAGGGTAGCTGTAGTCACTAAATTGTAGCGTAGTGTAGGAACAATGCATGTACGTGCTAGGCATGATATGAGTAAATCAAGGGAAGGAAATTAAAAAAGGTACTTAAAGCAAAGGAAGGATGAGAGTTTGAACTCGATGAGTTATCGGTTTGATAGCGAAAAGTTATCGATTTCTTTTTGGAGTGTTACCAAATTTTTATCGGCGTGTTATCTATTTTGGTTGGTGTGTTATCCCCGTGGTATAGACGATTTATCGATTTGAAATCGAAGTTTTGTAAATTTCCTTCGCATAACAGAGCTTATCGATGAGTTGCTAATTTTTTATAGAAAAGTTATTAGTTTTTACCGAAAAGTTATTAATTTCTTGTTGAAGTGTTACCAATTGTGATGGATTTGTTACCGAAAATCTATCGCTTTTAAAAAGATATCTATTTTTAATCGAAAATTTATCGAACTCTTTTTAAAAATGTATCGATTTGCTATAAAAAACTATAGATTTAATACTTAATATTGAAAAATTTTCTATTTCGTTTCTAAGTCTTATCAATTTGTTATTCTTGTGTTAAAGGGAGCTGGCAATACAAAAGCTTTTTTCTGCTTGTGGGATATAGCTGTGGTGGCGATGATGATGATGGTGGTGATTTGATGGATTATGGCCGTGTGGTTGAATACGGTGGCGGGAGCGGCGGCAATAGCGCTTATATTTATAGGGATCCGGAATGATTGCTTTAAGTTTATTGCTTATATTGGCTGACTTGTTCAATAGGCAAGCTTATTTTAGTAAATTTTCGTCGTTCTGCACTTCACATAAACTTTAAAAAAGTTTGTCAATAAAATTTATTCAATTGTGCAAACAAATTCCTTTCAATTTTAAAGGGGGTTTTTACCAAATTTCAGAGGGTTTTAGCAATTTAGTGTCACAAGCGAGATGATAAAAGATTTCGAATAAGTAAAAAAAGCAAAATGTCAAAACATTTTTTATATATGTACATATGTACGTTCATGTCAACTGTCAACTCATCAGTTGGGGTGCCAGAGGGGCGAAATACAAATTGGTATAAAACTTACCTCAACTGATGAGTATAAGTGATGACTATTAAGGATTATGATGGCTATACATATTCAATGTATAAATAATTCTAGTATACATTTTTACATGTACATATGTAGCTTACAAATAAAAGGTACATATAAATTCAATAATTCAATTAAAATTAAAGTTTAGGTTTTCTTAAGCCTAATTTCTATTAAATAGAAGGGTTGGCTGTTGGCGACTACGACAGTCGCTCAAACATCTTGTGTTATCGATTTGTTATCGAAATTGAAAACTGTCGATTTCTTTTCTAAGTATTATCAATTTGTTATTGTTGTGTTATCGATTTGTTATCGAAGACTTATCGGCATATTGTGAAATAGATACCGAAAAAATTTCAATATGAATAAGATGCCGATAAAATGGCGATAACAAGCTGATCGATAACTCGATGATAATACAACTTGCCGGTGTCAGTTGTTACCGATTTGAAGCCTACCAAGCTCTTATCAAAGAGGCCCAAATTATTTGTTTTGGCAAATTAACCTCTGTTGTAGCTTAACTTCAACCCCTGGGCGAGCTCTTATTAACTTAAAGACATTCCTAGACACACATCCACATCCAAATTCACGGGCACTTGGTACTCATTCTTTTTATTTTGTTTACGCCACACTAAAAATTATACCCGTCAGCAAAGATTCTAGTCCTCCACGATAATATAGAGAAGGGATACTGGGGAATTTGAAGCCGGTTAGAGGGGTTTGTTATGGTTATAGCGCAGGCATTTTGGCACTATAGTCATTACGATAGTTATTCTTGTTTCAAAACACTGAAGTCAAGTGGGAGCATCAAGTGTGATGGGAAAGCAACTGAAATAACGATCAAGTAAGATCAAGTATTCCACGAGCTCCTCTTCTGAAATCGGCCAATATATCAGGTCTGAAACTCGAACTTATAGGGGCTGCAAACTCCAGCAGCTTTAGGAGATTTCATGCAATTATCAGTGGGCTAGGCCGTACGGGTTTAGAAAAGGAGGAGTTTTTTTGCCAGTAGTTCCAAAAAATATTACTTTGGTATATTTTTTATTTACTTCAGAAGGGCATCATTGAGCTGTTGGCGAACCTCAGGTACCCAGAGCTATCTCTAACGAAAAGCAAGTTTTCAGGAAGAAGAGCTGCTATATATACGGGCTGATTGAGATTATTGATATGATGACGGAACAGGTTAGTAGGCAGGTATCCATCTGTGGTCTACTCTGCACACTCGGGTTTTATATGGAATCAAGGCAAATGTTGAGCACCTCCGTGAATCACTGTATGAAATAATGGCAAACTGCGGCAATCATGTGTTTATATACTTACATAATTGAGTAAAACAGCGGCAATGCTGCTTAAGAGCAGAACAAGGGTCAGCAGCAAGTATGGGACTCAGATCAAGTACCATGAACTTATAATGCGCGATGCCTGAGAGACAAAAAAATTAAGAATTTCAGGACAGGCGCAATATAACGTGGCTCTTTGGCAGTTTGTGTTAATTATGGAACCGTCATATGGTCCCGAACTGTCACGATGGCTCACGGGCTCAGAGCTTGCTAAGTGTGCTAAAAAGGTAAATTGGTGAATTCCTTGCAAGTGTGACTTAACCTTCCGACGAATGCGATGCAAGTTTTGTTTGTCCGAACAGAAGGGTATCCGAATCGTTTGAAATACCAACCGCTCATCGGGTCGACAATTGTTCTCAGAGAGCAAATGTGAAAGATGAGTAGTGCAAAAATCTGTCATCGGTTTTGTTGGCAACTTCTTAGCGGCAAATTTTCGTTGTGTTACTGCCTAAACTTTCATCGCTAAGTAAATGCATTTTCGTCGCTTGGTTGACACTAAATAACACGACTCTGGTTCTTTGTCCTAAAGTTTATTTCATGATTTCCTGTTTTATTATAAAGAAAAACGAAAAGAAAATACCTTTTTTCGGTATAAGGTTTTCTTTCGTAATATTTATGGTAACAATACTCATGGCGCTAGAGGTGTTTTGTACAAATCTAGAATAACCAAAAATCTCGTCGCGAAAGTGTAAATATGAAGCTGATGCTTTTTCCATACATGTGGACAATTTATTAAAGTCTGAGATATAAAATATGAATTAAATATATCTCTCATCCACTGTGAAGCCTACGAAGCCTATGAAGCCTACGAAGCATATTTTGGCTGTCCTGTTTGGAATCAATACAAGACTTAGGCTCCACATGTTGCTTGTAGTTAATGTAAAAGATGTTTGGAAGGTAAGCAAATTTTATTTAAATAGTGTTAGAAAGTATAGTTTATTCAGTAATGAGTAAAATATGTTTAATTTATAATTGAGAAACATACGCAAAACACAATGTAATACTGATAATATATAACAAAGTGTTTGTTACAAAGTATATCATATTTCGTACTCTAACACCCCCACTCGAATTATAATATTTCTAAACCCATGTTTTTGCAATGATAAATATGCTTTTCTTTGAATAGAGCTTTTGTCAGAATATCTGCAGTTTGATTTTCAGTTCCAATTTCATAAAGTGTTACCGCTCTTTCTTCAGCGCACTGACGAATGAAATGATGACGTATGTTAGTTAGGGATCAGAATACACCCGCGGTAGGTATGCCTGTCGTAAGAGGCGACTAAAATACCAGATTCAAGGGGCTGTGTAGCGCAACCCTTCAGGTTGCCAGCGCAATATATAGCTTCTCCAAACCCAATTGTCAACCTCACCTATCCGCGGCGAATCCTGTTTCACTAACAGACGAGGCTCTGGCGATCCCAAGCTCCTCATGGAACTTGGGGGTAGGGAGGGAGGGAATGGCCTGAAGGTTTAATGTGACCACATAAATCGTTCCCGTGATGGTCGGGCTAGTACCTTAATGGTGCTATGGTACCGGAGCGTACCGGATTTGTATCCGTCAAAGGACCATCACATCGATAACACTCCCCAAAGCCTTCGGGGAGCAACCTTATCGCTACAACAACAACAACAACATCATGACGTATGTCAATGTGCTTTGATCGTGCATGGTAGCTATTTGTTGTTGCTAGATGGAGTGCACTCTTGTTATCACAGTATATTGGAATCATTATGTTAGTACAATCGATTTCAGAAATAAAATTTTTCAACCACAGAGCCTCTTGTGTCGAAGAAGATAGTGCCATGTATTCTGCCTCAGTTCTTGAAAGTGCTACTGTTGTTTGCCGTTTACTATTCCACGAAATCGCTCCGTTCATCAGCATAAATACATATCCCGTAACTGATCGCCTATCGTTTTCGTCAGATCCCCAATCGGCATAAGAAATCCACAAATGTCCTCACTGCCTCCAGTTGAAAATTTTAAACTTCAATCCTTCGTACCTTGTAAATATCGGAATACTCTTTTCACTGCTGACCAATGAGCGTTCGAAGGATTGTTATTAAATTTACTCAAATGACTAATAGCATGACAGATATCAGGACGAGATGTTTGAGCTAAATACATCAAACTTCCTACTGCTTCCTGATACGGTACATTTTGTATTTCTTGTTTTCCAGCTTCGGATGTTAATTTCTTTAATTTTGTATTCGGATCTAGAGGTGTTCCAATAGGCTTTCAATCTAACATAACAAATTTTTTTAATACTTTATAGGCTTTTTGATAAAGTCTAATTTGATTTTTTTCTCTTTCTATATATCTTTCCAAACAAAATTTAATCATGCCCAAATCTTTCTTTTTAAATTTGTTCATAAAATAATCTTTTAGCTGGTGCTTAATTTCTGTAACGTTGGTAAAAATTAGCAAGTCATCAACATAAATGGTAACGTAAATCCTCAAATGATTATGGATTTTATAGTAAACACATGGATCAGTTTTTGAGCGAAGTAAACCAAAACGTCTAAGTCCTTTGTCTAACTTTAAATTTACTTGCCTATTTCAAACCGTATAATGGCAGGCCCATAACCTGTTAGAAAGTATAGTTTATTGGAAAATGAATAAAATATGTTCAATTTATAATTGAGAAACATACGCAAAGTACAATGTAATACTGATAATATATAACAAAGTGTTTGTTACAAAGTATATCATAATTCGTACTCTAACAAATAGTAAATTAAATAAAGTAGACATATTGATTTCTCTTCCTATATTTTAGGTTGGTATCGAGGTGAGAAAAGATCTATGAACTTTGCAACACCAAGAATCTTGCGAGTACAAAAGACCACTTTAAACACAACTACTTTTGCATTGTGAATTTGAGTAAAAGACGTAGAGGTAAAAATGCAAAACCTATCGAATATCCTGACATTGAATCTTCTTCTGCTCCAGTCGCACACGATATGACACTACCAGTACCAGAGCCACCGAAAAAAGAGAAGTGGATCCTCTCTTAGTTCTTATAAAAGCAATGCGGATAAGAAGTTATTACTGAGACCAGAACAACCAAAATATCAATTCATCACTACTGAAGATTTTAATGGTTTGATTGGAGATTTAAATTTACCAAAAAGTAAAGCCGATCTAATAGGCTCTTTTTCGAACAACGTTATCAAGGCCAATATAATGAAAACATGATGGGAGACTATATTTGGGGTTTATTGAGGGATAGTACCTATTAACATAAATGAAAAAGAAAAAGTGTACACTTTTAAATCAGTTTCCACTTTTTTGTAAGTTATTTCGATATCAAAATTTTATAAAAATTTTTATTTGAATTGTTTCATTTTCAAGTAAAATTTAAAACCGCAGATTTTGAAAAATTTCGTTCGACGGTTTCCTAAATAGGAAGGCAAACTTTTTCATGCCATATATTTTTTTTTCGTCAAATTACGACCTAAAGAATTGAAATTTAATGCTTTGAAGTCAACGTCAAATTTTGTGTTGACCCGTGTAATGGGCGGGGTCTGCATTTGTTGCGCGTAGAGTGTCACTTTTCGAATAGTTTCAACTGAACGATCTGAGGTAATAGGATATATCGATGGGTACTCAGCCCAATTTTTGACTGCATGGTATATACAGGTGCGAAAAGAAAAATAGAAGCGGCAATTTTGCGCGAAATTTTGTCAATAAAATTTTTTTATGTATTCGAAATTTGAAGAAAACACTTATAAGACGTTTTGTAGATGAAACTCAAAAACGTTTTCGAAAAAATTCAAAAATTCCAGAAAACTGTAAAAATTTCGAACTTTTTATTGGGATTTCTTTGATTATTTTTGAGTATACAAAATGAAAGTTATAGGGTTCAACACATTCACATTGATTTTGGAAATCTTTTTTTCCAGTTTTCAATTTTCTTTTTTCTAGCATATAGTATTTCCCAAGAGGATGGAGTTACATATTTTATTACAAGGGTCCTGGTTTCTGATAGCGTTTTTCTGATTGGTCGTTGAGCTAACTTCTGGTTACACTATGGACTCATTTAGTCTATGTGTGGTTCCCACGGACCGACCAGCTGGACTTAACCTGACCTAACCCAGATTTTCCTTAATGCAAAGTGTGTATATTTTTTTTACTCGAAAGAAAATCTGAATTACCTTTGTAAAAAAAATCCTTAAAAAAATGCAAATTTTGAGAGGACTATGTACTTTTTTGGTCTGAAATTGATTGGGATACAAAACTACATATTCAAAAAAAAAAAAAAAAGGGCTCTGATAAAAGTTTCAAAATGTTTGTAAAATTTTCTGAAATTTTTTCGAAAACGTTTTTGAGATTAGTTTGTCACTACTATTTTTCTGTTCGCTGCTGTATGTGCCTATGTCTGTTCTTGTTTGAATATGTAAAATAACTGTCATGTCTGGGATTTAAATTTTTCTGTAAATACATATGTCTATGTGAAATAATAACGTATACGTAAATATGGCCGAATGTATTTGTAAATCTCAAAAATCGGTGCACATAAATGAGATTAAAAATAATTAATGAAAGACTGTCGCACTGACAAGTCCATTAAATGTGATTTCTTTTGCTTAAGCTCATTTTTGATATTTTTTTCTTAAATTTATGGCGGCAGCATAAAGCGAATTTAATGTAATTTTTTAAAAGTCGCATTGTTTCGAATTGAGCTTTATTAAGAGGTGCTTAAAAAAAAATAAAAATATTAGTGGCTGGTAAATGATCTCATAAATTTGTTGCACTTGAAGACTTTTAACATATGTTGATGGCTTGATAAAAAAAAAAAAACAAACAATTTCAAATCCCCAACGTTGTTTGGCAGGTAGCCATCAGAATATTTTAACTCGCATAAACATAATTCGAAACACATTACCCAATAGATATGTATATAGAATTGATGTGTGAGTGTAAATCGCATTTAACAAATATTTCTACGTACGTTTCAAAAGCAATTCGCAACAACTGGTTTTCTCACAAAATTATGACTAATAATAATAAAAATTTTAACATGCTAATGCGCTCGAAGGACAAAACAAAAATGTCAAAATTTACAGCAACACTTTGCAAATACCAAACACTTGCATGCAAATGTCGAGCGAGAACACACAACTGCCCCTAAGTGTTACATAGTCGTCTATACATATGTATGAACATAAAAACAAAAAAAATTCAATATATATTTTAACAAGCTTACTTATCAAGGTATGCAAATTTTCGTAAACATTCACACACACAATCAAATACAGTGAGCTATACGCACATGCCTCACTAAGATTTTTCTGAAAACGCTGCAGTGATTCATTCCATTGCTATGCATTTTTTTGTTTTTGGTCAGCTGGCCGTGCCTCTTGGTCAGCTTGAACTTGCAACTGCCAGCAAGAATTTCGGTAAATTTAGTGCATTTACGAGGGACGCTTTTGAAGCTTAATAATTAACCAAGATATATATATTAATAAATAATCAAATCAAGTTATGAGTTTTAAAATTTTTTAAAATTTGAGCAGTCACGGGACGGCTTGCGGATGTGAAATATCGATATTATCTTCGAAAAGTATTATGCAGAAAAAAAACTGATTGCGATAGGAACTAAACATAGCATATTTATTTTACATATTCTACGGCACAGTACAATATATAAGATATTCTGAAATATAGTAGTTTATATATTCTTCAGGACAGTATATATTATATTGTACAGTACATCTACAGTTATATTTTACATATTATATATTCCATATATTATATTATGCAGTACAGTACTTTACATATTCCATAGTTCATATTCTACATATTTTACATTGTACGTTACAATACAGTACAATTCACATTCTACAGTACATATTCTACATATTAAATCTTCTACATTGTACAGTATATTGCAAATTCTATGATAAAGTACTATACACATTCTACAGTACAATACAGTACTTTATATACACATTGATTAGTACATTACACATTATATAATTTGGTACTTTACATATTCTACAGTACAGTACATTTTATACTCTACAGTACATATTCTACGTATTATTCTTCATATCGTATTGTACACTACAGCACATTAAACATTACACAGTACATATTGTACACATTATATTAAACAGCACAGCACAGTACATTCTATATCCTGTAGTTCAGTGAACTACCTACTATCCCAGTAAACAGAGGAATTTTTAGTTTTGTAACTTCTGGTAAAAAGAGTGTTGCATCGTCTTGGCTCTCTTTTATTCTCTCCATGTTTGATCCCTGTCTTTCCTTTCACCCTTTTACGTTCTCGATTTTTCTCTCTTCTACCCCCACTTTCTTTCCTCTCCCTCAACCTCCCTCTATTTTTCATCATCTCCTTCCGTTCCCTTGCTTACTCTTCTTCCTCTCTTCCCTTTGCCCATTCTTCATTTTTATCCCCATTCCTACTCCCAATTTCCTTCCTATCTCTCGCTCTTTGTCTTTTTCTTCCTAGCCCCTTATCTTTCTCGCCGTCTACAATTCTCACTCTTATATTTTATTTTCCTTATTCTCTTTTTCTGCTTATGGCTTCTCGTATAACTATCCGTTCGTCTCCCGCTATCCTTCTTAACCGCCGTCCTTTTTTAAAACAAGAAGTAAAATCTACTAACAATCTCATCAAAATCACTTTGAAATTCGACCCAATGTCAATCTCGTTCCCAAGTCCTATTGTACAACCCTTGTATATATGTACACATATACTTGCAAAAGAGACCTGCAGCGCCGTAAATCAAAGGGAATTTTTATTTTAAAAAAATTTGTGAAAATAGTAAGGAACTACATAACAGTAGCAATTGTTTGTTAATTGTACATAACTAATATTGTAAAATAAAAAAAATTAAATGCAATGTGACGGCACAAAACAAAATAAAAATTTCTACAAATTTGAAAATTCTTCAATTAAATTTTTTAACTTTTAAAACAAGCAAATGTTGAAGTAAAACCTTTAAAGATACAAATTTAAGTTCATGGAATGGGCTTAGCGTTATCTAGTTATTTAAACTAACATCAAAATATTGCATACTAGAAGATCGGGCAGACATTATCCTGCCCGAGCTTTTGATAATTTAACAACAACAATAAAAGGAATAAAGCCGAGCTTATCTTTCAATTTTTGTGTGCTGTTTTTTTCTGCTTAGAACCTTTTTGTGGCAAAAATATTTTCGGAGAGTTTAATACATAGTGAGGCAAAACAGTTTAACATGAAAGGGCATAAATAAATGCTGAACAGACAGTTGTTGCTGAATTTTCACAAACCTAAATACCCCAGAAGGCGGCCACCGTGGTGTGATGGTAGCGTGCTCCGCCTACCACACCGGATGCCCTGGGTTCAAACCCCGGGCAAAGCAACATCAAAAATTTTAGAAATAAGGTTTTTCAATTAGAAGAAAATTTTTCTAAGCGGGGTCGCCCCTCGGCAGTGTTTGACAAGCGCTCCGGGTGTATTTCTGCCATGAAAAGCTCTCAGTGAAAACTCATCTGCCTAGCAGATGCCGTTCGGAGTCGGCATAAAACATGTAGGTCCCGTCCGGCCAATTTGTAGGGAAAATCAAGAGGAGCACGACGCAAATTGGAAGAGAAGCTCGGCCTTAGATCTCTTCGGAGGTTATCGCGCCTTATATTTATTTTTTTAAATACCCCAGAAAACAGCTGCTTAGCTAAATGACGACCCAAGAGCGATAAGGAAACATCTCCGTAAGCCATTTGATCTAAAGTAGCATTAAGAGCCCTTATGTATGTCCCACATGACTTACTGAGAATGGAGTTATCCCATAAAAATATCATGGTAATAGAGCAATTGCGTGCCCAATACGAATAGAAAAAAGAAATTCATTTAGTCATGTCCGTCCGTAAACACGATAACTTGAGTAAATTTTGAGGTATATTAATGAAATTTGGTATGTAAGTTCGTGGGAACTCATCTCATCGCTGTTTAAAATGAACGAAATCGGACTATAACCACGCCCACTTTTTCGATATCGAAAATTTCGAAAAACCGAAAACGTGCGATAATTCATTACCAAAGACGGCTAAAGCGATGAAACTTGGTAGGTGAGTTGAACTTATGACGCAAAATAGAAAATTAGTCAAAGTTTGGACAATGGGCGTGGCAGCGCCCACTTTTAAGAGAAGATTATTTAGAAGTTTTGCAAGCTGTAATTTGGCAGTCGTTGAAGATATCATGATGAAATTTGGCAGGAACGTTACTCCTATTACTGAATGTGTTCTAAATAAAAACAAGTAAGGAAGGTTAAGTTCGCGTGTAACCGAACATTACATACTCAGTTGAGAGCTATGGTGACAACATAAGGGAAAAAACCATGTAGGAAAATGAAACGAGGGAAAACCTGGAATGTGTTTGTATGACATGCGTATCAAACGAAAGGCATTAAAGAGTATTTTATGAGGGAGTGGGCCATAGTTCTATAGGTGGACGCCATTTAGGGATATAGCCATAAGGGTGGACCAGGGGTGACCCTAGGATTTGTTTGTACAATATGGGTATCAAAAGAAAGGTGTTAATGAGTATTTTAAAAAGGAGTGGGCCTTAGTTCTATAGGTGGACGCCGTTTCGAAATATCGCCCTAAAGGTGGAACAGGGGTGACGCTAGAATGCGTTTGTACAATATGGGCATCAAACGAAAGGTGCTAATGAGTATTTTAAAAAGGAGTGGGCCTTAGTTCTATAGGTGGACGCCGTTTCGAAATATCGCCATAAAGGTGGACCAGGGGTGACTCTATAATGCGTTTATATAATATGAGTATCAAATGAAAGGTGTTAATGAGTCTTTTTAAAAGGGAGTGGGCCTTAGTTCTATAGGTGGACGCCTTTTCGAGATATCGCCATAAAGGTGGACCAGGGGTGACTCTAGAATGCGTTTGTACAATATGGGTATCAAACGAAAGGTGTTAATGAGTATTTTTAAAAGGGAGTGGGCCTTAGTTCTATAGGTGGACGCCTTTTCGGAATATCGTTATAAAAGTGGACCAGGGTTGACTCTAGAATGCGTTTGTACAATATGGGTATCAAACGAAAGGTGTTAATGAGTATTTTAAAAGGACGTGGGCCTTAGGTCTATAGGTGGACGCGTTTTCAAGATATCGCCTTAAAGGTGGACCAGGGGTGACTCTAGAATTTGTTTGTACGATATGGGTATCAAACGAAAGGTGTTAATAAGTGTTTTAAAAGGGAGTGGGCCTTAGTTCTATAGGTGTTCGCCTATTCGAGATATCGCCATAAACGTGGACCAGGGGTGACTCTAGAATTTGTTTGTACGATATGGGTATCAAACGAAAGGTGTTAATAAGTGTTTTAAAAGGGAGTGGGCCTTAGTTCTATAGGCGGACGCCTTTTCGGAATATCGTTATAAAAGTGGACCAGGGTTGACTCTAGAATGCGTTTGTACAATATGGGTATCAAACGAAAAGTGTTAATAAGTGTTTTAAATGGGAGTGGGCCTTAGTTCTATGGGTGGACGCCTTTTCGGGATATCGCCATAAACGTGGACCAGGGGTGACTCTAGAATGCGTTTGTACAATATGAGTATCAAACGAAAGGTGTTAATGAGTATTTTTAAAAGGGAGTGGGCCTTAGTTCTATAGGCGGACGCCTTTTCGGAATATCGTTATAAAAGTGGACCAGGGTTGACTCTAGAATGCGTTTGTACAATATGGGTATCAAACGAAAGGTGTTAATGAGTATTTTAAAAGGACGTGGGCCTTAGGTCTATAGGTGGACGCGTTTTCAAGATATCGCCTTAAAGGTGGACCAGGGGTGACTCTAGAATTTGTTTGTACGATATGGGTATCAAACGAAAGGTGTTAATAAGTGTTTTAAAAGGGAGTGGGCCTTAGTTCTATAGGTGTTCGCCTTTTCTATATGCCGCCATAAAGGTGGACCAGGGGTGACTCTAGAATTTGTTTGTACGATATGGGTATCAAATGATAGGTGTTAATGAGTATTTTAAAAGGGAGTGGGCCTTAGTGCTATAGGTGTTGGCCTATTCGAGATATCGCCATAAAAGTGGACCAGGGGTGACTCCAGAATGAGTTTGTACGATATGGGTATCAAATGAAAGGTGTTAATGAGAGTTTTAAAAGGGAGCGGTGGTAGTTGCATAGGGTGACCCAGAATATCATCTGTTGGATACCGCTAATTTATTTATATATGTAATACCTGCCAAGATTTTAAGGGTTTTTTATTTCGCCCTGCAGAACTTTTTCATTTTCTTCTACTTAATATGGTAGGTGTCACAACCATTTTATAAAGTTTTTTCTAAAGTTATATTTCGCGTCAATAAAACAATCCAATTACCTTACCATGTTTCATTCCTTTTTTCGTATTTGGTATATAATTATGGCATTTTTTTTAATTTTTAATTTTTATAAGTTTCGATATCGAAAAAGTGGCCGTGGTCATAATCGGATTTCGTTCATTTTTCATACCAAGATAAAGTGAGTTCAAGTAAGCACGAGAACTAAGTTTATTAAAGATATGTCAATTTTTGCTCAAGTTATCGTGTTAACGGCCATGCGGAAGGACAGACGGATGACTGTGTATAAACACTGGGCGTGGCATCAACCGATGCCGCCCATTTTCACAGAAAACAGTTAACGTCTTAAAATCTATGCCCCTACCAAATTTCAAAAGGATTGGTTAATTTTTGTTCGACTTATGGCGTTAAAAGTATCCTAGACAAATTAAATGAAAAAGGGCTGAGCCACGCCCATTTTGAAATTTTTTTTTATATTTGTATTTTGTTGCACCACATCATTACTGGAGTTGAATGTAATTTACTTATATACTGTAAAGATATTAAATTTTTTGTTAAAATTTTACTTTACAAAATTTTTTTTTTAAAAGTGGGCGTGGTCCTTCTCCGATTTTGCCAATTTTTATTAAGCGTACATATAGTAACAGGAGTAACGTTCCTGCCAAATTTCATCATGATATCTTCAACGACTGCCAAATTACAGCTTGCAAAATTTTAAATTACCTTCTTTTAAAAGTGGGCGGTGCCACGCCCATTGTACAAAATTTTACTAATTTTCTATTCTGCGTCATAAGTTCAACCCATCTACCAAGTTTCGTCGCTTTATATGTCTTTTGTAATGAATTATCGCACTTTTTCGGTTTTTCGAAATTTTCGATATCGGAAAAGTGGGCGTGGTTATAGTCCGATATCGTTCATTTTAAACAGCGATCTGAGATGAGTGCTCAGGAACCTACATACGAAATTTCATCGAGATACCTCAAAATTTACTCAAGTTATCGTGTTAACGGACGGACGGACGGACATGGCTCAATCAAATTTTTTTTTGATCCTGATTATTTTGATATATGGAAGTCTATATCTATCTCGATTCCTTTATATATGTACAACCAACCGCTATCCAATCAAACTTAATATACTCTGTGAGCTCTGCTCAACTGAGTATAATTAGCAAAATCGGATGATGAACACGCCCACTTTAAAAGTCAAATATTAACAAAAAATACCTTTACAGTATATAAGTAAATTATGTCAACATTGAACTCCAGTAATGATATGGTGCAACAAAATACAAAAATAAAAAAAATTTCAAAATGGGCGTGGCTCGTCCCTTTTTCATTTTATTTGTGTAGAATATTTTTAATGCCATAAGTCGAATAAAAGTTAATCAATCCTTGTGAAATTTGGTAAGGGCATAGCTTCTATGTCGATGGGCGAAAATCGGTTGAAGCCACGCCCAGTTTTTATACACAGTCGACCGTCTGTCCTTCCGCTTGGCCGTTAACATGATAACTTGAGCAAAAATCGATATATCGTTACAAAACTTAGTTCACGTACTTATTTGAACTCACTTTATCTTGGTATTAAAAATGCGCGAAAGTCGACTATCACCACGCCCACTTTTTCGATATCAAAAATTTCGAAAAATGAAAAACATGCTGTAATTCTATACCAAATACCAAAAAAGGGATGAAACATGGTGATTGGATTGAACATCCTTTCAATCCAAGTGCTCCAAGTGTGTTCTTCATTGCTACAACTTCTGTGAAAATATGGTCACCTAATATTATTTTTTAATATAAGATAATTGGAACCTACAATGTGGTACAGAGTACCAGTTTTCTGTAGGTGGTCTCATCTTCACCGTTTGTCATATATCACATGCAACTGATATAGTAACCAAATCGATTTTCCAGTTTAGATAGTAATTTTTCTATGGACCCGACCCACGCGACGCCTGTTGGTCCTCAAAACATATAATTTCGATTGTAAAATCCCTTATGTTAAACCTAAAAATGTAACCAACGAAATCGAAATAATTACAACAAAGTATTTCTTCATGCCGCACTTAAGAATTCATGAAATATATGATATTATAATTTCTCTTTTCGGCCTTTCATTAAGCTTTCATATCAACGCATGTGTTCTGAATGTCGGCACCGTTAACAAATATATTGAGTTTGATAATTTTTGGCCACACATATGCAAGCATTTTTAGTTCACGTCAGAAAAAAGGGGCGTAGCTCAACGTTCCTTTGGTAATTAACCTGAATTTTATTTATTTTATAATTAAAGGCTGTACGCGAAATCCCGTTGCATTATTAACCAATAATAAAACCAATAACTCAGTGAGTATACAAAAATGCAAAGAGGAACAAATAAAAGAGTGAAAATGATGAAAACCATTTAAATGCTAATAAGCCAAACATACTTTTAGGGAACCTTTAAGCCATCACTGGGGAGCTTATCATGTCATTTGAACGTAACGCGATGTCGCATGAATGCTAATATAGATAGCGTCAGACAATGTAATGATTTGATTGTTTGCGCGTAAACATTTTTGTTGTTATATGTGTGTGACATCTATTTGGATTGTACTTGTTCCAATCAAATATTCGCAAGTGCTATTTTTCGTTAATTAAGTGCTTCCAAAGCCAGCGCCAATGAAATCTAAACAGATGCAGGTAGAGCTTAAGTGTTAGACTCTATGGACAAATAGAGGGGAAGAAAAATGTGAATCGTAAAAATACCAATTCAAACAAAGAGCACATCAAAGCTTGCGCCTATTTTCGATACGCCCACTAATCCTACAGCACAACGCGTACGCTATCACTACGGCAACAAATATAATCCGCTGCACCTTTTCACATTAAATTTTTAGTATTTCTGTGTTAGCTGGTGGCTGGTGTCCAACTCTTGTGCGGGAGCAGCAGATGGTTTACGTTTGGGGAGGAAGTCAATGAGCAGCTCGATAAGCTTGAATGAATAAGTGATTCCACAAACACATACATATGTAGGTTCATAGAATTGCTAAGCGTGTGAACTGTGTAGAGGTTTTTTCGCCTTTTCAATACCTAACGAAATTTAGTTATGTGCGTGCGTTTGATATATTTTCTTGGCGTCTACCTGAAATCCTCGCAAGTTGCAATGAGTGCGTGCCGCAAGCAGCAAAAAAAGCGCCGCCGCCATAATCAATAAACAAATTTGGCTTACCACTGCCTACTTGCACTGTCTGATAGAGCGGCTGGCACACAGACATATTGTGTTTATGTTTTTTATGCCGCGCACCTGCCCCTGCGCTCATGCAACTGCCATTCTGATCCTGTTTGCTCTTGTTACTGACATGATCAATTTTTATAATTTATCGCCTTCGTCGAGTTTTTGGCCTCCATGTCCGCACTCCTTTTAACTATTATTATTATGGACACGCAATCGTTATGACATAAATTGTGACAAATTTTTTTATTTAATATACATATAATGTAAATAAAAAATATCTGCTGAGCTCGCCGTTGGATTAGTGAGTAGTGTGGAAAAAATTTGTCAGATTAAAGCAAAAAAATTAATATCAAATTCATAAAAGTAAGAAAGTTGTAGTTAGCTTGAAGGCGAGGAGTCTATACCCTAAATTTCTTTAATAAAAAAAAATTGATATATGGTGTTATTCAATTACCCTCTCCGTCTCCGACTCCCTCTTTCACTCCTTCTCACTCTCCTTCACCCCCTCCCCCCCCCCCCCCTTCTCTATCCTAAAGTTCTGTGATATACAAAATTTAAATATGGTGTTATATAATTTCCTTCTCCTTATCTATATCTCTACCTCTACCTTTTCAACCCCACTTCGTCTTCTCTCCATCACCTTTTCCCCTTCTTTATCTCTCACTCGTTATTCCTCTCTGTCTCTCTCTCTCTCTACCTCTCCCTCTCACTCTCTCCCCTCTCTTTATACGTATCCAAAGTAAGAACAGTGGTGTATTTCAATAAATAATTTCCAATACCAGGCCGCGCGCCTACGTTTACCTTTTATAGCTAGGGTAACTACCTTCGCAGACGGGTTTTATTTCTCATAACTAATATTATACCCTTGAGCCCAACAATTTTTCAGGCAAGTGGTCGTCTGGTTAAGATGAAATAAGCAATATATTATAACAAAAATAATATGAAGGAGGAAAGAGGTAGATGAAAGCACCACAAGCGACATATTAGCCTTGGTGAGCGAAGGTAAGTGGAAAAATAATATGATGGAGGGAAGAGGTAGATGAAAGCACCACAAGCGACATATTGGCATTGGTGAGCGAAGGTAAGTGTAAAGTAACTGAGCTCAATGAGAATGGTAGCCTATTCCGAAGATTACAGAAGAAGCCTGGAGAAAATACTAGCAAGGATATCCTTCTCACATTAACGGAGAGCATTAATAATTGGAAAGCGCCTAGAAGCAGTAGTCAACCCAACCGATGTAGTAGTAAATCGAAGGCAGTACTGCCAGAGAAAGCAGGAGGAAAAAACTACGAGCTAAAGAAAGAGGCTGCTACAGAAATGAGCCAGTACCAGCATTGGCTGACACAAATGTCCTAAGCTGTAGGAAAATAAGGCCCCAATAGTGAGAAAACTGCAATAAAATAAATACAGAAGTTGACATGTTGAAAGTAAGCTACCTCAGCGAGACCAAATGCTGCAAAGTGACGATGTGACTGCGGCTGTCCCCGAAAGTATCAATGACGGAAGCACTCTCTGCCTGTGCCCACTGTGATTCTTCCTCTTCTTTTTGAGACGATAAAGACGTACCCGAAGGCTTTCGGGATATTTATCTTTGTTGACGATCCTCTGCGGTTATTGATCATGTTTATTCCGGAAACTGTCCGACTATCTCAAGACTGAATGCATAAGACTACGTTGAATATTCTGGGACGTCGAACCCCCTCAGTCTGTGAGGAAATTGGGGTCGTTCGCTTGATAAATATGTGTATGATACATCCACATTTGTAGAAGGGATCACCTCGCGTAAGTGAGGTTGACAGTTGGGTTGCGGCGGCTCTGAATTGCGCTTATCAAGCCCATGTACCCCACCAGGAGCATTCTGATCAATTTTCGTTTAGTGGGTAGGGTTTATTTTTTCAGAGGCGGAAACACCAAAAGCGTTAAATTCAGTGCGGGACCTTGACCGTCTAAGTCCATTCCCTCCGGAACCACTGGCAATTATTAGATGAGAAATGGTTTTAGAACTAGGCCTTGTTTTGCTTATTCTTTGAAAGTCGCATGGATAAGCTGGAGCTAAAACCCATCATATTAGCAGACAGGCGTGCCTAATTACGGGGTTTCCTGCTTGCTGATCACAACATGGACCAAGTGTTATCTAGCATCTGTGTTGGATATAAAAATGCCAGAAAGAGAGAGAGAGCAAAAAGCATAATTTGGATGGTTGGAGAGGTCAGGATGCGTTGGACTGGCCGGTGAGTACCTGATATACCTAGACTGCAAAAGCCCATAGAATTATCAGAAATTTGTTTAAAGACCAAACGGAAAAACCCTATCAAAAACCACGACCTAGATTATAAAATAACTCCGAGAGGACATGTCCACAACCCGTGGCTCCGTCCAATGTCTCCATGCTACACGAATAGAATTTTTTTTAAACTTTTATTAACTATAATTTTGCTGCGTTCTTTGTCTCCAAAGTATCCATATAAAATATTTTTCCATAATTTTTTTTTTTATAAATTTTTTTTTTAAATTATCTTGATTTTTATGAAAGTATGTTTATTTTATTTTTTAAAATGTAAAAATTTGTTTGTTGTTAATGCTCTTTTATTTTATTAATTATATCTTTCTTGTTAGTACTTTGGAGTATGTCTCGCACCACTGTTTGGATTGTTGAAGAGACTTTGTTTCCAATCCACTCCTTTGACTTGTTATGAGGTTGGAAAGGAGTTTGCTTCCAATCGGCGATGTGCCTCTGCTTCCGTTTTTTAGTCTTTATCACACGCTTTCCTCCATTTTTCTTTGCTTTCGATCATCGTAAGGCCTAGAATAAGGTTCGGCGCTCAATGTGTTCCTTTGTCCTACCCAAACACAGGACTTCTATGCACGAGCTCAGACCTTAGAAGTCATTTGATGCTGTTCCCTTTTCTTCTGCTTATGTTGTTGTTAGCAGTTAGCGCTTTTACTTGCAATATGTTTTCCTTTAGGCCTTTCAGTGCTATGTGGACAATGTGAACCAGCGCTACTGGGTATATATGTATAAGTATATATGAGCAAGTCTTAAAATCAGAAAATTGAATTTGTTGCATGCAACAGCGTTCACTCTGCAGGTAAGTATGCATATACATACATATGTACATATGTCTGTGCATTTTTATCTATTAATTGGCGCTGCATAAACAATTTTGCTATGCCTTAAGTAAACTACCAACATAAAAGTAAAAAAAAAAATACACCAACAAAATGCTCGTTTGACTCACGCACAATCTGTATTTATGAGCGGGCAATAGCAGCGTCTATTATTTGGTTTTGCATCGCCATTAGGCAAGTGACTCCAATTTTTATTTTTAACCATTTTTAGTAAAAAGTTATCTTAACATGCATTTTATATGTTTAAATTGTGCGCTACATGCGGCTAATACACATACACACAAAGACACGCAGTAGCCAACGCCGTCAATAACGGCAGCGTCGACTGCCACTGTCGCAATTTGTAGTTTTTGGGGATTTTTGGCAGCGATTTATTGATTTTTTTTTCCTTTTATTATATTAACAAAGCAATGCTTTTCTTTGACGCGCTTTTACTTGAGTCTCAGTTAGACTGTCTAAAGTTTCAAGCTGCCTTGTTACTCAGGTTGTCTTACCTTTTGTTAGGTACATGGTTTTTTTAGCTTACAAAATTTGGGCTATTTATTTATGACACATTTATTTTATTTTACTTTTAGTTGCTTTATTTTGTTCCTGTAACAATAAGCGTTTTTTTTTTCATTAGTGTGTATTAGTATGCCGTTTTGTTAGGCTAATGCAGGTCGATAGGGTATCGCCGTTTTATGTCAATTACATTTGTTGCAAGCAATAAATGACATTTAAAATTGTGTACTTGTGGGCTGAGCCATTCGATTTTGAGCAACCACGCACACTTTTAAGTGATGTTAATATGAGAATGCTTGTTTCGGGTCCTCGTTGGTTTTGTTTGCAAATTAAACGTGTACTAGATGGTAATGCTTCGCATCATAGAATGGAAATACTAGAAAGATCATGGTATTACGAATCCCCGGAAATTCTCAATAATTCTTTCGTTATCGTTTTTTATCTTACTACGCATTATCTTGGTGAACTGTTTCATACTTTTGCATTCTTTTGAAGAAGATATTTCCTTCTTTCGGATGAGTACATTTTATTTTGTCAATGCAAGTGTCTTCTCATCAGTTACATTCGGCTTTGATTTTTTCTCCCATACTTTTCATCAAACTTTGCCCAGTCTACTACCTCCGATATTGATGGTATCTGTCGACTAATCTTCTAATCACAGCCGAAGTTGAATGGCACATCCTTGTTTTTATATCGCTATACCCTTCTTTTTATGTCGATCTTGATGCCATGTTCAACTAAGAAGTCCACTCTCTATATAACTTCATCAACAATCCCTGCCACAACGAATTTGTTTTGAACCGTGACCTTCGCAATTACGACTTCATATATCACTTCCGGCTGGACTTGGTTGTATTTGCCAACGCAATTTTGGCCTCATGCAATGGAACTATCTTCCTTTTGACTCAATCAAATCAAGTTATCGAATGAGATGCACCCGCATCTACAGTCAGTAGCGTTCCTTACCACCCACACATCCTCCGACAATAAGACTGATCTATTTTCATTCGATTTGTGATGCATATATAATGGGAAATTCAATAACTAGAGCAGATTCTCGCTCCTTAAATCTGAATAGCTCTAGCTCATCTCCTTCAGCTTTGTGTTTAAGACCGCCCTTTTAAAGCATTTGATTATTCTTTCACTCCGCTGCTACGATCCCTTGAGTATTTCCAATATTACGTCCCCCTAGTCCGGCCTTTTACTTCCACAAGGCGCGCCTTGAATGCTATCGCACACAAAAGCCATGCGGTTTCTTGAATCAAAGCATGTGATACCATTCAGCAAATGTGGGATTTGGGTTTTGCGTATGTAGCTCGCTTCGTTTTGACGTATTCCATGTATAAATGAATTTTTACACTTTGAATACATCAAGCCTTTCGAAATCCTTAGCAAACACCTGCAAAGTCTCATTAGTATAATCGTAGCGGTTTGTAGCTCAATTTGGTATATCTGTGCCTTATTAATGTTTTCAGGAGCTAAGGCATTTGCAGGGATTCCTTCTTTTAGATAAAAGGTAACATAGATCAAAACTAAAAAAATAAAAAAAATTATATCTTTAAGATAGCTTTTGGGCCGATATACGGAATACCAAATTTAAAATTTTTTGTGCTCCTACGCGTTTCGATCCTTTTCATGCATCTTCATCAGGGATTCGGTTTAATTTTCGTTCTGTCGACAGTGTATACCTCAAAATTCCGTGAGATTTAGAGCTTGGGGACCATTGCATCACGTAGTTGGAATACGTTATTTCCTATGAATTTTCTTATAACTTGCATATGCTCTATTATGTTTCCCCTCTTTAGCTCAGAGCGCTGCCTCTTTCACTATTAGAATGGAAAAGGAGGTATCCCCACTAAAGCAAGCATACACTAGCACAGTTTTGTTAGGATTGATAGACAGTCCTTCGGTATTATTTTCTCGTGCATCTCTGCGATTCAAATTTCTATTGAATTTCAATAACTGAAGGAGGTGACCTATGACAAAGGTTCAAAAGAGAGGTGAGAGTACAACCCCCTGAGTGCATCCCCTAGTGGCCACAATTGACTCGGCTGTCCCTCCCTTAGCATGGATAGCACCCAGCGAATGATAATTGGGCTTATATTCTAGCCAAACAAACGTTGTATGATAGCGTTAGCGCTCAGAGCTATATTTTGAGACTCTAAAGCCTCTTTGGAAAGATTAAGTATTGCTAAGATTGTATAAATGCGTTTTATTTTAACTCAAAACACCTCCGCGTCAATTTCTTCTCAAAAGCCCTGTTGCAAAACAAGTTCTTCAATTTATTATAACGCCATGCGTGGTTGCATGTTGACTGCTCATGCGACGAGTCAATGTTGTCCATGTGGATAATCAATAGCTTGCAACAACTTGATGCCGCAACCATTTAACTACTGTAAACGATACCACACCATTCTAGATTGTTGTGATCTTCACAAATATTCTCAGATGCACATGGCCTAGCGTTTGTGGGCTCTTGTAATCGTAATGCTCATATCAAAAACGCATGTTTACGACTTACAACGTCGTTTGTGCAGCGCATTAAAAATACCAAATATGCACGCAAATTTTAAGTAAAGCAAAATATATTAAAGAAACGCAGCAACAAAAATGTGCTTAATGATGCATAAATAAAAAAATTTGGAAAAAAAATTATTTAATGATAAAAAACTTGCACAATGCGGTCTCACTATTAGCCTCAAAGGAAGCTTCTTGCTCCTTGCAAGAAATAATAAAATAGGGGAGATGACATGCCACAAGTGTATGAATATAGTAAGTGATCTTCAAGTCTGTATGTATGTCTGTTAGTTTGTTTATATGTATGCCTGTTGTTTTTAAGCGAAAAAAAGTTGCAGTAAGTAAATTAAGCGGCAGTAACTCAATATATTGGCCACTTACACGTTAATTTAAGCACAAATTGAATTAATAAACCATGTTTAACATAGTTGAGCGTGTGTGCGGTCCATTGTGGCCAACTTGGATGTAGCAACGAATGGTCGGCCCTGTTGTTTAATCGTAATGTTGTATTAATTTATGCAGCAATCGCCTGGCAAATGCCGACAAATACAAAGCATGTGTACACTGGCCAAGTGTGCTGACAGAGTTGCCGCCATATTGAAAAAATCTTAAATGATTACGAGATTTTCCTTACATCCTTTAAAGAAATCACTATTCAAGCTTTTACTTTAAGCTTAATGAGCTGATGTGATATCACGAGGTGATGTGACATCACGTAAGCTAACTGTGATGTCAGCTGAAATTACTTCTAGAAACGCCTAGTTGGAACGACGTAAATAAGACTGACGAAGACAGCGGATAAATCATCGGGCAAACAGGGTGAGCCTAGTTAAAGCAAAATCTGAACGGTTAGGCTTAATTTTAGACAGTAAGTCCACAACATAATGTATAATGCAGCATCAGGATAGGTTTACAGCACGCACGAATTCCTATTAAACAAAAACCTCAAAGCTAAACACCAGTGGGAATCAGCTTGGTATATGTAGCACCTAAAATCAACTCTTTACTACAGAGGTTTCTTTATTCTCCTAAAGGGGGTGTCTGTCCCACTTTTGTTCAGGTGATTCAACGTACATCTGCTTAGAGAATACCTTGAATGGAAAGAGTGAAGGGACTTGGATGGCGGTAACTTGAGATACTTATATGTCCCAAGGCATCAATGAAACTAATCCTTAAATAGTAAGCGGTATTGAAAAGGACAGTCCTATAACTTACTAGATGACTTTTCTGTGCGGCTAAATATTCAATTCCTCACTGGTAAAAGAACCGAGAGATATCTTATACACTGCGACTTCTGCTGAACCAGAATCCGAACATACCGACACAGGATTGGAAGGTACTTACTGTATCTCGGCCTACCGAGGATGGTCAGTTCTACATCTTCCAAATAAACAAGCAGGCGGAGGATATTTTGTACACGCAGCTTGGCAAAATGTCCTTTGGCACTGGCAAAATTTACATGCGACTCAGGAAAAGAAGTCCCGAGGATAAAAATCCTAACACGCTGGAAGTGGGCGAAGTCGAAAAGGACCTCAGAAGCCTAAGGGAAAAAAGACTGGTGGAGGTCCCCGACTTCACCACGAACGTGCTAGAAGAGGACCAACCGCTAAATGGTGCTGTGACTCGCACAGAGGAACACACGGCACAACATTCACGAGGGGCTGAAGGGGGCCTCGAATACTCTAAACCAAAAGGGCAAGAGGAGGACGACGACGTCAAGACGAAGGTGCTGGAGGGGGACAAACAGCCCAATGGTGCTGCGAGTCCTACAGATAAACCTCCAACACAGTAAAGTGGCGTCGAGCGAACTCCTCCTAACCCTTGAGGAGGGTTCGTTTGACGTGGCGCTGATCCAGGAGCCGTGGCTCTCATCGGGAGGAAAGGTTTCTGGACTTAGCGCGCGCGGGTTTGGCGTTTACTACGCACAAACGGAAGGACGGGTGCGAGCTGTAGTAATGGTAAGGAAACAGCTGCATTCATATATGCTGCCTAATTACACCACCGAAGATCTCGTAGCGGTGGCCGTTGAGCAAAAGAATAAGCAGGCATTTATCCTGGCGTCCTGCTACATGGCCCATGCTGCGGAGGTTCCACCGATGGAGTGCAAAAGGCTAGTACAGGAGGAAGGGCGCAAAGGGCGGTTGGTCATAGGCGCAGATGCAAATGCGCACCACAATGCGTGGGGAGGAGCAGATACCAACGAGAGAGGCGAATCTCTATTTTGTTACATCCTGCATACCAATTTGCAGATAGCCAACAGGGGAAATGTTCCTACATACATTGGTCCAACATCCAGCAATGTTCTGGATATTACATTGAGCTCCGAGCGTGATATATCAAGGTATGATTGGATGGTTCTCGATAGACCATCCTTCTCCGACCATGCGTATATAAGCTTCAGCATCCCACTAAAGAGGGTAGAGAAGGGAGGAACCTTTAGAAACCCCAGGGCAACGAATTGGACTAAATTCCAGAAACATGTAGAAACGAAACTGGGACAACCCAAAGAGGTTGCTAATGTAGAGGAACTGGAGGAGTCGAATGAATTCCTAACAAGGACGCTTATGACTGCGTATAACAAAGCTTGCCCTCTAAGAAGATTCAGAGGAAAAGCAAAGCCGCCATGGTGGAGCAATGAGCTGAGTCTTCTAAGAAGACAGGTAAAAGAAATGTTTAAACTCGCAAAGACCGCGGAAAGCGAAGCGTGTCGGGACGAGTACAGGGATCTACTGAGGATCTACAAGCGTGAAATTACCAGGGCGAAGAGAAACTCATGGAAAAGTTTCTGTACGGACATAGAGTGCTCCAGTGAAACAGCACGGTTGAAAAAAGTCCTAGCAAAGGGTAACATAGTCCAGGGACTAATAAAGAAAGAGAACGGGGAATGGTCACGTGATAGTGAGGAATCCCTTGAGGTGCTTCTCGATACACATTTCCCATCGGGAGACGGTTTAAAAGAACCAGCAGACATCACTCACACTTCGATCACGGAGCTAGTGGTGCCGGGCTTGGTGACCGATACCAAGATCGAGTGGGCAGTGAAGACGTTTTCTAAGTTTAAATCGCCGGGCCCAGATGGTATATTCCCGGATATGCTACAAGTCTCAAGTAGGGCGGTCGTGGAATGGCTTAAAATAATATTCGATGGGTGCATAAGACTGAATCATGTACCGCACTCTTGGAGAACTGCTCGTGTAGCTTTTCTACCAAAGGCGGGGAAGATCGGTCACGTGTATCCCAAAGACTATAGACCCATTAGCTTAACATCATTTCTGCTCAAAACCTTTGAGAGGCTGATAGATGTGTACATAAAGTCCAACGTGGATGAAAAGCTGCTCTCCACAACAAAGCATGCGTACACCAAAGGCAAGTCGGTAGACACCGCATTGCATAGGGTGGTAATAAGCGTAGAGAAATCCCTGGAATATAAGGAGTATGCTCTAGGAGTCTTCTTGGACATTGCCGGGGCTTTCAATAATGTTGCAAAATGGGCGATTATGGATGGTCTTAATTACATTAAAGTACATCCTGCCTTAATCAGATGGATCGGCTGCATGTTAAATTGCAGAAAGATTACATCACAATGGGGATTGTACGAGGCCACGAAATCAGTGGACAGGGGCACGCCGCAGGGAGGGGTGCTATCACCTCTGCTGTGGACACTGGTCATCAACCAACTGCTAAGGCAATTCGATGAGGGACCCGTAAAACTTACGGCTTACGCAGATGACGTTGCAATTGTCATAAGTGGAAAATGCCTTCCAACGATTAGTTCTTTGATGGATCGGGCGCTTCGGGATATTCATACCTGGGCATCTAATGTCGGGCTGAAAGTCAATGCGGAGAAGACGGATATGGTCTTGTTTACAAAGAGGTACCAGGTCCCAAATTGGACCAGGCCTAAGTTAGGAGCGGTGACCTTACAGGAGAAACCTTGCACAAAATATCTAGGAATCATCCTAGACAGTAAGCTGTCATGGAAGCTCAGCTTGGAGGAGAGGGTCAAGAAGGCCTCAACGGCACTCTATGCATGTAAAAGAATGCTGGGGTGTACGTGGGGCCTATCGCCCTCTCTTTCTCATTGGGTTTTTACAGCGATTGTAAGCCCTATTCTATACTATGGAGTTCTTGTTTGGTGGAAAGCCACACAAAAAACAACATACCTCAAAAAATTAGAGGGGGTATGCAGACTATCGATGCTTTGTATTACGGGAGCCCTGAAAACAACCCCGACGGCTGCACTGTATGCCATTCCGCACATTCCACCTGTAGACCTGGTAGCAAAGAACAAAGCGTTAACGACCGCAACCAGGCTCGATGCTTCGGGGCAGCTTGAGCGCCGACCATATGGCCATAGTAGTATAGCGTCCTCAGTCACAAGACGAACAGACTACATGATTCCCTACCTGCACTTTGAGGGAGATCTTAAGGCCACAATAGAGGTGGACGGTTGGCGCAAGGGTGCGCAAATGGCGGACGAGGCGATACATGTGTATACCGATGGTTCCAAAATAGTGGAAGGAGTAGGGTCTGCGGTATACTGCGCTGATCCGGAATTAAGCAGATCCTACAGGCTGCCGGATTACTGTAGCGTTTTCCAAGCGGAAATATTAGCCGTAACCAAAGCAGTATAAACCCTGGAAGAGAATAGCTTAAGCTGCAGCCGTGTTAACTTTTATATTGACAGTCAAGCAGCAATTAAGGCAATAATCTCGCATAGCACAGCATCTAAATGCGTGTTAGAGTGTAAGCAGTCTCTGGAGAGAATCGGGACAGGGATAAGCATACATCTATATTGGGTCCCAGGGTATATGGGAATAGATGGGAATGAAAAAGCGGACGAATTAGCTAAAAAGGGCGCATCCCTTGAAGCTTGCTCCGTAGACGTCCCAATTAGATTGGGCGAGATTAAGCGAATGCGAGAGGTGCACATGATCGACCAAGCAGAAAAGGCGTGGGTTCAAGAGCGGGGCTGTAAAGTGTCGAAGATTATGTGTAGGTCTTACAACCTTAGACTAACACAGTTGCTCCTATCATTAAAAAGAGAGGACTTTAGACTCATGACGGGTATTCTGACTGGACACTGCCTTCTGGCGTCACATGCCTTTAAATTAGGCTTGGTCAGTGATAGCAGGTGTAGAAAGTGCGGGTTGGAGGAGGAAACGATCGAGCACGTTCTGTGCTCGTGCCCTGCACTTGCCAGGCTAAGACTCCAGCTATTAGGAGTGATACAGCTGTCAGATCTAGAAGCAGCAAGTGGCTTAAGTCCTAGGAAGCTTCTAGTATTTGCCAAGAGGACGGAGTTATTTTATAACATAGGTCCTGGTTTTTGATAGGGTTTTTCAGTTTGGTCGTTAAAACAAACTTCTGGTAACACTACGGACTCAATCAGTCTATGTGAGGTCCTCATGGACCGGCCAGTTCAACCTACCTACCTATCTTATACACTGCCTCGTAAGGTGCATCGACAAAGGTTCAAAAGACACTAAAGTATAAAGGCAGCTAACATATTACAGGAAGAACAACCACTACTTGCATCTGCGATTCATATGTGGATCATGATAATAGTCAGTTTTCTCAAGTGAATTTCTCCTCGTTTTTCTCTTGTGGCAAAAGAGTTAGGGAGAGAGCATGCATCAGCAGATAAGAACGCTATAGTAGAACCCCTCAAGCAGTATAAGACGACTTAGGCCTTCGCTGATTCTCTTCCATGAAATTTGCGCTAGACAACATCGTGGTGTATATAATTCATGATATTTAAATCCAGAAATCCATACCACTGCTTTCCAAGGATCTGATATCTTATCTCAGACCACTCCAAATAACACAATCCCTCCAACAAACTTCTTTTTCATGTCACTTGGTCATTTGCAAATCCTCATCTTTTATCTTCTGTCATTTATCTTTTTCTTGGCGCCCGTCGTGGTGTGATGGTAGCGTGCTCCGCCTACCACACCGAGGATCCTGGGTTCACGCCACGGGCAAAGCAATATTAAAAACTTTAGAAACACAATTTTTCAATTAGAAGAAATTTTTTTAGGGGGGTCGCTCCTCGGCAATGTTTAGCAAGCACTTCGAATGTATTTCTGCCATGAAAACTTTCTCAGTGAAAACTCATCTGCCTTCCAGATGACGTTCGGAGTCGGCATAAAACAAGTATGTCCCGTCCCGCCAATTTGTAGAATAAATTAAAAGCAGCACGACGAAAATTGGAAGAGAAGCTCGGCCTAAAACCTATTCGGAGCTTATCGCGCCTTACATTTTAAAACGGTTTTATTTAGCTTGACTTGACAGACCGGCTGTACGGCCGTTGTGAACGAAAGTTGTAATTAAAATTTAAGCAACTTCCCGGTAAGCTGCAAGCTTGAAACTTGGAATATAGTTCAGAACCCGATGACAATGCAATAATAAAAAAAAAATCTCGGCTAGGTGGCGCAAGAATCGAGATATTCACAAAAATCGTATATGTGTGTTCCGATTTGGGTCATATTTGGAACACATAATACATACAAGAATAGACAGCGACCTATGAAAAAAAAGAATAGAAAGAGACCTATGAAAAATTTCTATAGGTAAGACCAATTGAACCTTAATCAGGTTATGCTACGCCTGACATTTTTAGAAATTTTACGCGTCCAACACTTTTATTTAATTGTCTGATCAACGCCCTAGATTGGTGAGGAGTGTGATGACTATTATCTACCTACCTAATTATTTTCTAGCTTTTAGTTTTATTATTACTTATTGTAAGTATTGTTTTCAATAAAACCGTTTAACTTAAAAAAAATTTTTTTTTGTTATTTTATTATTTATTTATTTTTATTTATCTTGTATCTTTTATCTTTTACTTTTTATATTTTATCGTTTATCTTAAATATTTTATCTCTTATCTGTTATCTTTAGCCTTTTATCCACTATTTTTTATAAATTATATCTCATCGCTTTTTATATTTAACTTTTTATCTTTTATCTTGTATCTTTTGACTTTTATCCTTTGTCTTATATCCTTTGTATTTTATATTTCATCTTTTTTCTTTTATCTCTTATCTGTTACTTTTTACCTTTTGTATTTTATCCTTTATTTTTTAGATTTTATCTCTTATCTTTTACCTTCCGCTTTTTTTTTATTTTTATGTGGTAGCCCTTTGTCACAAACACAGCAAATATCGAGTGAACTGAACAAAGACAGGAAAAGAAGAAGAGTGCCGAGCGGCGAATGCCAATCGAACCAATGCGTTCGATAATATATGTACACACACACGCACGTACAAACAAACAAACACTGCGCTTTTGTTGCAGATGCAAATTTGACGTTACAAGCACGAAAGGCGAAAACCAGTGCAACAAACAACAACAATAACAAAAATCAAATAAATCGCCCAATATGCGATACAATTTCACAATTGCTGTGCAAAATTTTCGCTCACCCAAGTATTGGCAGACTGTTGCAGCAAATGGAAAACTTTCTTGTTGCATGTGCGCATGTTGCATGTTGTTGTGCTTGCAATTAATGCATATTTTTAATGCTGTCGCGGTTGTTGTTATTATTATTGTTGCATTTTAAAACTTTTTGCGTGTGATGTGTTGCGAACAGAGTGTGTGTATGTATGTACATGTGTGTGTGTGTGTGTGTGTGTGTGATTGTTGCCTTAAAATGACGTGATTGACTTGAATGAATTTTGGCGGCGGTGCAGCTTTAGAAAATGCAACCACGCACATGCAACATGTGTCCAGTTTTGTAGGGATGCAGTAACGCATGACTAGCTTAAGGTGCCAAGTAAGAGGCGGTACAAATTAAATAAAAAAATATTTTTTTAACAACGAAAAATTAGAACATGTTTAATGTGGTGGACAAAAATTACATGAACATGCTGCGCTCGGTTTTAGTTTTGTTGTTTGCTGGCCAAGTTGACCAACTGTTCGACTGATGATTGGTTGATCGCTCCTGAGCCATGTAGAGGCATGTGGGCAGACATTTGGTCGGTTTCGGCAACATTGTTGTGTGCGTGTTTATTACGTAAAGTGGATTGTAGTTCAAACTTCGGTTACCGTTCAAGTTCTGTTTTCGTTTCAACTCAAGATTTCGATGCCTACTTCGATATTTTAGCTCAAGTACCTCTTTTAATTCTGGTTGTGCTTTTACTTCTGATTTCGGTTTCAATTCCGGTCCAGCTTTCGGTTTTCGTTCCCCTTCTACTTCCAGCTTCGTTTCCGTTTCCGTTTTCAATTAAGTTTTCAGGTGCGGTTCAACTAACCGCGTATAGTTACAATTTGGTTTACATTTTTGCTTAGATTTAAGTTTCGATCGGCCACCGTGGTGTAATGGTAGCGTGCTCCGCCTATCACACCGTATGCCCTGGGTTCAACTCCCGGGCAAAGCAACATCAAAATTTTAGAAATAAGATTTTTCATTAGAAGAAAATTTTTCTAAGCGGGGTCGCCCCTCGGCAGTGTCTGGCAAGCGCTCCGATTGTATTTCTGCCATGAAAAGCTCTCAGTGAAAACTCATCTGCCTTGCAGATGCCGTTCGGAGTCGGCATAAAACATGTAGGTCCCGTCCGGCCAATTTGTAGGGAAAAATCAAGAGGAGCACGACGCAAATTGGAAGAGAAGCTCGGCCTTAGATCTCTTCGGAGGTTATCGCGCCTTACATTTATTTATTATTTATTTAAGTTTCGATCATTATTTCAGTCTCTACTCCTACTCCGCTACTGCTTTCATTTCTCCGCTTCCCGTTCCAATTTTAGTTTCGAATAAAGTGAAATTTTCGATACCATTTATAGTTTTTGTTTCAAACTAAGCCAAAGTTTTGGTGCAAGTTCCGCTTTCGGTTTCGGTTGCTGTTCCATTCCATTTACCGCTTCGTTTCTGTTTTTGTTTTCACTTCAGGTCTCAAACTGGGTTGGTATTGGTTATTTGGGTTTCACTTTGGGTTTTACTTCTAGTTTGTGTCCCTGTTTTGGTACCGATTTTAATTCCGGTACCAGTTCTATGCTCAGTCTCGAGCCTAGTTGAACTCTCCATTCTTATTTCCGTCCCACTTCTATTTGGTTTCCGTTTTCTGATAAGTTTTGATCTAGTTTGATTTTCATATCCGGTTTCGATTTTACTTCAATTGTCAATTTCGTTTGCAGACTATTTTCGGTCCCAGCTTCCGTTCTGTTTCCAGCTTGTTTCAGGTTCAGTTTTTGGTCATATTGCCAGTTTCGGTGCCGAATGCGGCTTCAAATTTGTTTGATATTTCTGCGTGGCTTCCTGTTTTTGTACCGATACAAAAAAATAAATTTAAGGCGCGATGACCTCCCAGCTTTTCATGGCAGAAATACACTCGGAGTGGTTGTAAAGCACTGCGGAGGGGCGATCCCGCTTAGAAAAATTTTCTACTAATGAAAAACCTTATTTTTAAAATTTTGATGTTGCTTTTCCCGTGGCGTGAACCCAGGACCTTCAGTGTGAATGGCGGAACACGCTAACACATCACGGCGGCCGCCATAGCGTTTTAATTAAGGAAACGGTTTGAGCTCTATTTTCAATTCAAGTTTCCCTTTGGATTACTATTTAAATTGAAGTTCTAACTTACATTTATTTTTGGTTCCGGTTTCCTCATTTCTAAATCCATTATTGACTCTGCTGGTTTCGGTTCTAATTACAGGTCCTGTTCCCTTTTCCGTCTCGTTTCTATTACCGCCTTCGGTTACGGTTCTAAATCCGATGGCAATTTCTGCCTTTGTAATGCCTTCCAGAAATATGTGTTGGTTTCTGTTCTAGTCTTAGTTGCAGTTTAAGTCTTAGTTTCGTTTCTAGTCTTATTTCCATTATAAGATAATTTTCAGTTATAGCCTCTGTTCCTTTGCAATTCTAAATCTCTTTTTATTTTCAATTTCTGATCTCGTTCCAGTTCCAGTTATGTTTTCTGTTCTAGTTCAGGTTTTCAGTTTCAATTCATGTTTCAGTTTCAAGTTCGATTACAGTTCCGTTCCCGGTTTAATTCCAGTGGTATTTCTGCTTCTAGTTTCTGGTACCGCACCAGTTTCAGGGATTTCTGTTACAGCTCAAGTTTCGTTTACAGACTCTGATTCCAGTATACGTTCCGTATTTCATTATCAGGCCCATTTCTGTTTACAGTTTCGGTATTGCTTCAGTTTCAGTTCCCGCTGCTATTCAGATTTCTGTTCCATTTCAGGTTTCGGTCCAAATTTCGTGTCCCTTGAGGTTCGGGTGAAGACTCCAGTTTTCCTTCCACTCCAGTTCCCTGTATGGATCTGCAAGTCCGAACTAATTTTTATGTGCTCTTAAATTAAGGGGCCAATAATATCTTTACTCAAGTTGTTCATAATCTTGAATGGTTACAATTTTGTTAAATTTATTAAAAAAAATGCCTCAATACTTCGTACTCTCACATGGGCTCTCCATCAATAGCCCATACGTACTTTTATCCTAGAAGTAAAAATGCTGAGCAATTTCTTAGGAACATGTTGCAGCAACAACTTTATGATGCTTTTCGGAAATATGTGCAAAAGAAATGTAAGAAAAATTTGTGGGGTTTCCGAGTGATAGTATGAGAATTTAATTATTTTATAAGAACTGCTGTATTCTTGGGTGCCAAAGCTAAATCTTTCCAGGACTCAACTATTATATAAATTTCTTGCATCCGTCGTTTCTCTAAATTTTTGAAATGGACACAGCTTTAAGTAAAAAATAAATTGAAGACAGCGGGCAACCTAATGCTGCATGTTTTAAAATTTAACTCATTAACATCTTTACTTCACGGACTTTTCGAAAGTTTAGCGTTGATTTAAATGAAGCGTTGCTCCGTTAGTGTCCAGCTGCCACCCGCATAACATTTTGACAGCGGAGAAAAGCCATCGATCATGCGTAGCGAAGAAAGTAAAGGAAAGTACATAATTATTAGTAAGTTCATACAAGAAAACTGGCTTCACAAAAATCTTCCCAGTTAAATGTAAAATAATCTTGTGTTCTCAAAAATCAAATGAAATTTGAAGCATTTGCTCTACAGTCTGCCTATTTTTGTTGTTGTAGCAGTCTGCCTATCACTGCGGCCGCTGTCTATCTGCCAGTTAGTCACTGAGCACAGTAAGAGTAAGGCAGTCAGACGCTTACTCAGGCACAGTCGGTTCATCAGTCAAATGTTCAATCAGCGTCAAAGTTCTTTAACCTTTCAACAAATAAGTCAATGGAAATTTTAAATATATAAATCGGTTGAAATACAATTTTTTTATAAACGCTATATACTTAAACATATAAGTATGTATGTATGTTTGCTTCATATGCATGAACATGTAAATTATTATGCACGCGTTCAATATATTCCCAAAAACAATGCAAACCACTTGCAAAATAAGACAGTTGAAATGGGAACTCCCAGAAATTAACACCAGCCACAATCAGTCAGCTGATGAACAAAGCAAATGTTCGCGCCAATCAGTCAAAGCGCCTTTCAGTCATTGGGGCAAGCACCAGCTGTGCGCCTAATGTTGTTTGCACTCATTCCAAAGTGACTATTTAAAGTTGCTCAAATCAGCAAAAAAATAAAATAAAAAATGAACAAATAATCGTGAGTGTGGAAGATCAGCAATCAAACATTTTTAAATAAAAATTAAAAAAATTTGTATAATACTACCCTGCAGCGAATCGCACAAGTTCTTTGTAAGTGCAGAGCTATCTCATTGGCAGTACTTTAGATTGCCTTTCGAAATGGCAGCTGTCAAATTTGCATACCTTTTGAACTCTTTCTAAACTGGTTCATTTGTAGATGGTTCTGAAACAGTCACTGCCTTTGAGTAATTAATTTAAATCAGGGCTCCTTAAAACTAAAAATGTGGCTTTGTTAGTGAGAGTATTATGTTCGTTGTTATATTGGCTTAGTCCTTGAACAACGAGCAATGAAGGAAGGCGAATTTAAGTATTTTTTGCTAACATTAAGAAAAATATTTCGTAAATATACTGTGAAATTTTTTTTATTATTTTATGATAGTACCAAAGAATTAAAATAAAATATGTTGCTGGCTTTACTAAGCTTAACATTACGCGCTTAAGCTTTTGTTTGCAATATATGGTAACAAATTTTGGGGATTTCTGAAATTTATACACCTTTTTCTAACGTATGTATCGCTGATCTGTCGAATAAACAACTCCAATATTCAGTATTGCAAAATGATCTTTTTTAGACTCCTTTGGGTGTTCAAATCAAACTGATTACTGATTCCTCAGCTTGCGCTGGTTTAATACCCTCCGTTATCTTGTTCGCCAATTCTCCTAAAGTCTAGTTGTTTCACGAACCTGTGTTCCAGAACGGCTGTACCTCATGCTTGGTTAGCTATATATGTACATGTATATTTGTAGTTTATGCTTTTCTTCTAGCCATATGCGAGGTTATGTGTGAGTATAATTTCTTCTCTTAGCTGATGACTACACATTTGTATGTGAGATATTTCTTCACTTCGAGCTGCTGGTTATGTGTGGAATATTCATCGTTGCTTTGTACATAAGCGTGACTGTTTTTTTGTGGTTGTGATTATTTACTAAAAGCTTAGTGATGCTAATATTCGCCGCAGTATATTATTTTGAAATGCATAAAAGAACTTGAGTCTCCTTAACGATGTTGCTACTCCGCTTGTTCAGCGACGACTAATTCACTCAATAAACGAAAAATTGAAGAAATCCCTGTGAATCGTATCTGCTTAACTGTGCTTTGAAAGGTCGACTCCTGGTTTTAAGCCATATATCTCAGACTTAAGCGCCATAGGTACAAGTGTGGCTAGCAACTGTCCGGCTCTGCATCCGATTAAGACTAGTTCGGAGGTAATCTCTTATTTTCGCTGAAAGTTTGATGGTATATATGTGAACATTTAAACATTTTCTCCAAAAAATAATAATTCAAGAAAAATTTGTTATTCGTTAACATTGACTATCTATTTGAGTGTTTTTTTTTTTGTTTTAAAAAACATTTATTTTTATACTTTTTTAAATTTCACTTAAGGTAAGAATACAAATGATACTATCAACACAAGAAAACCACAGTTTGGCTAACAAATTAAAATTTGATGTAAGGGAATTAGGCAGCGAACTGAGTGAAGGCAATTCAACGTATTCATAAATGTGTGTATGTGGTTCATTCCAGAAAAATTGTTAAAATTGTTTAATTGAATTCTGTTTACCAGGAAGTTCGGCTTCTAGTCTACTTGGCAGAGCTTTTGCTTTAAAATTTATATACTTCTATAATGACTTGGCCCTAAATCATATTCATAATCATAAATGTCGCACAAACTTTCATCACACACTTTTCATCAGTGGTAGTTCTATAAAATATGTCGTTTCAATAGGTTTTAATGAAAGTGATGATGTTGTTGGATGAGATTGTTCCACAGTTATGCGGTTACGCCTTACATGCGGTGCATGCATTGCTTTAGGACGTGCCTAGTCTGGGTAAGATACCGAATCCAAACCTCTCTGTCAGAGGTTGTCTAGTCCCAAGCAACCTTTTGTTGTTGGAAGTTGTCTTTCTATGGAGTGTTTTGATTTCAAAAGGGCGACCATATCGTTCTTGATGCATTGCACGTGATAAGGCGTTTACGTACCTGTAGAGGAGATAAGGAAGTTTTATTTTTATGTAAAAGTTATTTCTCAGGAATCCAGGTCGTTGCTCCCCTTTTACACTATACAATTCTTGAATTGCAGTCTTGCGCGACATAGGCGAATGCCGTGGGAAGAGAGGGGAAAATGCATTAGCATCCGTACTGTCGTTTCAATTTGTTCTCGCTATCTTTTTCTCTCTCTGATTGTATGCCATTTCTTGTTTCACACTTGCTTTCAAGAAAAATTGATAACACGGGACTTTACCTTTCCTTACTTTTATCTATTTCCTCTTTCCCTTTCTTACGTATTGTTATCGTTACTCTCCTTTTTTTCATTTTGCTTTTACTTCCCTAGCGGTGTGTCTCGTTCTCATATACTCTTTTTCTATGTTCCCTTTGCCCACCTCCTGTTTTTTTTAATTTTCCACCACTTTTCTCCTCCTTGTTGTTGTTGTTGTTGTTGTAGCGATAAGGTTGCTCCCCAAAGGCTTTGGGGAGTGCAATCGATGTGATGGTCATTTGCCGGATACAAATCCGGTACGCTCCGGTACCATAGCACCATTAAGGTGCTAGCCCGACCATCTCGGGAACGATTTATTTGGCCACATTAAACCTTCAGGCCATTCCCTCCCTCCCTATACCCAAGTTCCATGAGGAGCTTGGGGTCGCCAGAGCCTCGTCTGTTAGTGAAGCAGGATTCGCCGCGGATAGGTGAGGTTTGGAGAAGCTATATATTGCACTGGCAACCTGAAAGGTTGCGCTACACAGCCCCTTGAATCTGGTATTTTAGTCGCCTCTTACGACAGGCATACCTATCGCGGGTATATTCTGATCCCCTAACCCGCTGGGGTTTTCTCCTCCTTCGACCGCAGTGCTGTGTAGTCAATGTGGCGATCAAACTAACCAAAGGTGCCTGACAGAAATCCAAGGAAACTTTTAGAAGTGATGATGTTAGAAGCGTTAGTTCCACATTACTATCGAAAGGATGATCTGTGTAATGTGTGGACACATGTATATGTTTAACCTACTGCAGTATCCAGATCGAAGTTGTGCTAGAATGTCACACGCATTTTGCATATTGAACGCGATTTGCGCGAATTTATCAGCATAAGACTTTCGACTCTTTGTGGATGAAGCTGGCAGCTTTTGCATTTTCTTCTGATTCAAACGGCTAACCTCTTGTGTGCCGTATCTATTCATAGTGCTTGCGTTGATGTCCCCATATATCCTTCTCAGGTTTCTAGGAAGTTACTAGGATCTGTATCTTCAGCATTCAGTAATCTCTTTATAGAGATGATGTTCTGGCGCCGTAAGAAGACATCCCGTTACGGTGCAGTGTTTAGATAAGCCTACAGATTCCTGTTCTTGGTTTCTTTTAAGCTCGTTGCGTATAACTGATGTTTGTAACGCACATGCAGTTGTTGATTACTTTTTTAAGTAGCATTTAGCGTTTCATTGCCTTGGACTCACTTGCTGGCAGTGTGATATTTGAGGATTTTTTGTTTTGGCTCTGTACTTCAGATGGAATATAGGTTGCATGCTCATGGAAATTTAGAATATTATCGAACGTCCTACTCAGCATTTTTGGTTGCCGGATAGTCGATACAATAACCCTAATTCAGGTAGATATCAAATAGATCCGATATTTGATTTGTCCAAGTCGTAAAAAAGCCTTACAATTACTTAATCGGCCACGCGTGGAAAAATACTCGAAAGCTTGGGGAGATACTTGATATTTTTAAAGCATAGCTCATACGAAAGGGCCAGCACCTGTATGGCAATAGCCATCGGCCTCGGAAGCAATAGTGATTCGTTCGGGGTAAGGATGTTCGAAATATAGAAATTTAACAAAAGTTTCTATAGGATACCACCCAGAGACACCCCTTGTTAAATTCTTCTTGGTATCGACGATGCGTATCTCAACTGGCAGCTGCTTGCCGACTATTCAAATAGTTTGCGGTCCCTCTTTTTAGTATACGTGAAAGATTGAACCCTTCCAAAACTTGCTGTAACATATCGTGATTGACTGTTCCGTCTCATCATCCATTTTTTTCTCCACTACCTACCATTTTTCCACCTCGCATCCCATTCCATGTTTTTACCCCTTAAATTTTCCATTGCTGTGCATCTTGTTCTTCCTTTGCACTCTTCTCCTTTTCAATTTCCTTTTCCCCTTCTTTCAATTTTATATATTGTGGATAGTTTCAATAAATTGTTGAACATCTGTCTAAAATTGTAGCAGAAGTGTCTATTTACATAGAGGGAGTGATACCGCCCTAATTTCCAAAACTGCTCACTACTTTTCAACAAAAATTTAGTATAAACCTAAAAGACTTGGATGCCGTGTGTTGCACAATGATTTAAGTTAAGCTTGAAAATATTGAGTGTTCATTGTGCAATCTGAGTTTGTATCCTGTAGAACACGAATCAATCATTGCCAATCTCGACCTTACTATTACCGTCGAAGTATCCAGAGATTGCGAGATTGCGTTCCTCAACTGCGAGTGAGTTTATGGTATTTGTGTATAAAAACGGTGTTTATCCGGCAATTCCTGGCATCGTTCTCCGACGCTTTGTAGTGGATGTTTCTGAGGCCTTTTAAATTATCCTTCTCTTCATTCGACTGAATTCTTAAGTATCGCTTCCCACGGCAGCCGGTTCTATGTACTGGAGCTACTCGGGATTTTTTGGACCAAGGGCGTTAATTTAATTGTAACTCCATTTAATTTGTTGCGTCCCTCCCTAAAATATTTGTTAATTTTATAGGGAATAACCCACATTTTTTATTTATCTAAAATTTCAAATATTTTGACTTTTGCCAACTTTTGCCATATCAGTGATCGAAGCATGTTTGTATGTGTGGTTATGCCAAATTTGTACGAGTAGGTGCATACGTCACAGGTGAGAGCATTGGTTATGATCTGAGCACTCAACGTTAAACCTTTTGTAAACTAATTCCCTTGCTCTTGCACCTCTCGTGATGCCTTTTTTATTATGTTATTTTAATTTATGAATTTTTGGGTTGTTTGTATTTTTTTCGTGGCGGTTACAACAACGGTACATGCATATCGTAAATTAATTGTTTGAGAAGCCTTTACAACTTTACATTTTTATATATCGGTTTTGACCAATAAATCAGTTCAATAACAAAAGTTTCATTTGGAACAAAATTACAAAAAAGCAATGAAATTGGCTTACATGTAAGACTTATAAATTTGGAAACAAATTCAAGAATATTATTTTGCAAATTCAAGCATAATTTGACGTTTGCTTTTCTTTCATATTCTACCTGCTGATATTCTTATGAATTGGGACCACCAACATGTCTGCTAAAATTATGCGTTAATGATTTGCAACAATATTTTGTACTGGCTTTACCCGGCGTACGTTGTAATGCCCAAGATCGAATGAATGTTATTTTTTCTGTTTTCTTTGTTGATAATTTAGTTTATTGAATTTGATTTTTATATATATAGATGTAGATAGACTGAAGCTAAATATTTTTAACGGCGGCAGTTTACTAAACGTCCAGAAAGAATAACAGCCAAACTCAACAATGCAGTCAAACTTTAGTTGTTAAAATAATCCAAGTTTGTACGGCAGCCACAGTTCTAAAAGTCCCATTTGTAGGGAAGGTGCCAAGCCAATTTTCATTATCCTACGATTACTACATCCAGAGATATGCAGTATGATATTTTACATTGGTGTGGGAGGTGCCACGCCCCCTTTTTCCCAATTCCGAATTTTCTTGGTGGTGTTAGGGATTGACCTCATATAACTCCTTACTGAATTTCAATGTTCTGGTATGTATGCCTTCAAAGTTATGCAGTACCAAAGATTCCATTTGTATGGGAGGTGCCACGCCCCTTTTATATATCGAAATTGTTTTTAGCCTAAAACCTTCCCGTTGATCGAAGGAACTTATAGCCAAAATTTGGTGATGATTGAAGTATGGGAAATACGTTTCCATAGCGAACACACACACACAGAGTATTTGATTTTTATATATGTGACCCGGTCTATGAAAAGGTGTCTTATGACTCAAAATAGAAATTGCGAGAAACAGCTGTTAACAATAAACAATGCATTTCTTCAGTTTCTTAGTGGTAGTAATTTTTTTGAGTCATAAGCCACCTTTTTATAGACCGGGTCACATATATAGATTTGGTGTATTTAGTTTTAATGTATGCTTATCTTTAAGTATCATTTTTTTCTTGATTATCGTTGAATATTTTGAATAGCTTTGCATTTGGAAGGGGGACATATGGTCAACGGTCATAACCCCAATTGAACTTATTACCATTTGAAATATTATTAAAGTGATCATAACGTCAACTGACCGGCTAGACGTTGACCTTATGTCACCCCACCAACCAGTTGTTTCTTCGAAAAGCTGTGTCAAATTTAACCACAACTAGGAAATTCAGCAATCTTCCTCTCTTACGGACAGGCGAAAAAATTAGCTATTATTTTATTTCCACTTTCATAACCTGAAATATTTTTATTTTTGAGAGCGACGGGACAGGCGTAATTGATGTTGTAACGAATCAGTTAGGATTGTTATTCTTTTGAAGGCAATTTTAAATTTTTATTAGATATGTTTATAGTCCAAAAAAACTCTAATTTAAAAAGTTATTTTGCTCATGGCTTCCAAGATACCAGCTAGTTATCTCAAAACTTTTCAACTGCTTGCGTACTAGCTCTTTCCAAACATCTTTATGGAGATTGAAGTGAATTTCTTACCCAACTATGCCAGAGACCAGAACTCTCTGCTTCTAAATACCGAAACTGTACTGCAAAATGCTAAATCTATCTTCCGTAACCAAATGTTTTGGCATCATTCTCGCCTTCAAATAAAGCTGAAAATAAAACTTTGAAGATAGATAAAAGAAAGTCTGCAAATGCACGTACAGAAGGAACTGAGTTCGTCGCCTTACATATATCCTCCGTAGTACGCACAACACTAACATTCGACCGATAATAAAGTATTTGCTATAGTTGAATGGCAGACTTTGGACAAAAATAGCAATTAACAAAAGTTTGGGAGGTGTAAATACTAGCATGCTTGGAGATATCAGGTGCAGTGAGTGGTGCAAGGCAGGATTAAGCGCCAGAAAGAGTTAAACACCATCCTTCTCTATATGCCTCTCTATATTTTGGCGTTGGGTTTGGAAGAAAACTGGGCGCTTAGACTGAGGAAATGAAATATGAGAAATCAGCCGATTACGGTTATGGCAGGAGGACGATGAGGCGGTGTCAAAAGCAACTTAACGTCTGACATATACTATACAGGTACACAATTTAAGATGCTCTCAAACGACAAAATTCAGGCATTAGGGGCATTCAAGTCAATAAAAGCAAATCGAAAAGGAAAATTGGGCCTGGGCTGTATTTGAGGCACCTGACCAATCAGTCCTAAAGGCTTCCCGACAAGTGTCAGTATCGTCCAGATGGATGTCTATGTAATCGAAGTAGTAAATGGGAAGGTATATGAAAGAACAGTCAAACAAATGCGAAAAGACTTTGTTGTCAGCGTGGTGGCTATAAAGGCATTCGAATTAATGCAAGCTGCAGAGGTGGCAATAGATAGTCTCAGCGCTTTCTTTTTCTTGGTCGCCGGACACAGCAATATAAAGGTATATGAATTTTATACCTCGAAGTTCAGGAAAGGTTCTGTAATGTATATCAACGACGAACAGGTCTGTGTGAATACTATCACCGGAAAAAAATTGAGGGACGTACCATTACGCAAGCGAATATGGAACAGGCATGACGATTATGAACTTTCAGGATCCTTATGTAGCAAGCTTTCACCTCAAACTAAACAAACTTCGCACTCTCAACCTCTGTAACCCGACAGACGTAATGTATGTAAATCATATTCTGCAATTTAAGATCAGCAAAAACAAAGTTTCACATGATATGTTAGAATATCAGTTGCATACGTAATTTTTATTTTAATGGAATTCTCACTAGCCCAGCCTTTCTGTAAAATTTTGCACTGTACTGAAACCAGAATCACGAAAAGTTAATCCGTAGGCGAAAATTTTAGTTGTTGACATTTTAAAACATGCAGGGGCGAAACAAAATAATTGACTTTATAGCCACTTGAAGAAAAAAGAGTAAACTTTACGACCATTTCGGCAAAACAGGATGTTCATAAGGCCAACATCGTTGACATTGGGACCATTGTGTATGACTATTACCATTTGAAGTGGCCATAAAGTCAATTGACGTTGTGACTGTTGACCTTATGTCACCCCTTCGATTTTTACTCCTCGAGCTACTGTTGGGGACTATAACGACAGGCATGCCTAAATCGAGCCTGTTACTGTAATAGAACCGACCCTCCATCAACGAATTCACGGTAACAAACATGTTTGTTGTTAAATATTCGGGAATAGTCAATAAAATTTATAAATAAAAGCACACACGTAATACACATAGATATGTACGTATTTTGATATATTCTTACCTGCCTAGTCGTCAACAACCAACCTTAGTTGCTTACAAAGTTTCGCAACTTTAGTGCGGCCTGCACCCGCAAATCGCAATGCTGCTACTGCCATTAGTAAAGCAGCAAACCGATAATGCACCTAACGAATGCCATGTAAAAAGGCAGGCAGTTAGTCGCATGCCGCACCTTTAACCTTTTGTTGGCCAACAATCTAATTGACTGACTGCCACTGTCTTAACCAGGCAGCAACTGACGCCGTCACGGAGATTACTTGCCAGCTATTGTGATCTAGAGGCAGACTGCAATGAGGAGTGGCGCAGATGAAGAGGGAGAGGAGTAGAACTAAGCTCAATGTAAATATGTATTTAGAAACGAGTGGACAAGTTTATTTATTTTTGTTTTTGTCGCATAGTAGCAAACTAGACGTAAAGCTTTTCCTGCGATTACTCGTTTCTGGCGATTTGATTTTAGACTTTTTTGTACAATTTAAAGTTGCTAACAACAGCGTTTTATGCGTTCATTTAAATAGATCTATCAATAATTTTTTCCTCACTATTTGTTTTTTTATGTTTGTTTATTCACCTTACTAATTGCCATTGCATGTGCAACAAAAACAACAACATTAATAGGAATTTGCCAATAAAACTACCGTTTGCATTTCATCTTGGCAAAGTTGCTGGCCCAGGCGCGCCACAAATGAATATCATTAATTTGACAACTCTAACCGTTAAATCACAACGCAATAAAAGCAAACCGCACAGCAGTCATAGTCGCTTTAGTCGTTATTGCAGTTGGCTGCCGTTCATTGTTTTTGTTTATACGGAATAAAGCGGATAAGGCAGTGCAACGGATTGTTGCAGCGCGTGATTCATCCGTACATACGGGACAGGATTCCTAAGAGGGCTACCGTCGGTATCGCAGCATGCCAAAATGTTGGGTTGGGCTCATGGGTTCTTCATTCGATTGAAAATAAAATTTAGTGGTCCGTAGAGCACAAAAAAAGGCTCTGAGTGCTTTCCCAATATTGAAGGGGCATTGAACAATGTCGTTGAAAAGCCCGTGCTTGCTGAGGAGTCGCGGGGCTGTCTGAATTTATCAACAAACTTATATGCTACAAACTTTTAAGATAATCGGGTGTAGATACACGTAATCGAGACTTTACTTTCCCTTATATTTTGGATCTTCTGGTGGTGTTAGAAGGCAAACCTGCCAAGCGGTTACGTATGCAAATGATTTTGCAATCCATAAATGCATTTTCGGAAATCATACGCGATATTTTGCCAGGCTGTGGGGATGATTGTCGAACTTGGAAAAACGTACCTGCTTATAATTATACAAGAAGATTGTTCTTGTTATTGTAAACACAAAAAGACTCACGTAAAGTTTAAGCAAATGCTAGGGTAAGGGGTCTTGGAATTGCTACTACCGGACCGTACCAGATTAATATCCTACAAACGACTGTCCTCATCCGCAATTCTCCATCAAATTTTCGATGAATGTTTTTGCGGTACCAAAAACAACAACAGTGATGTTGTTGCAGGGGTTTTATTAAGCGCGACTACGTTAGAGAATTCAACATCAAATGAGAGCCAAGCAGCTATTGGGTACTATAAAGAAGTGGCTATTGAATCTTGAACAGAAAGAAACAACCATTGAATTCTGATTTCAATGTGATAGTTTCAAGGATAGTCTGGAACTGACCCTGATGTAAATGATGGTGAGGATTTCTTAGTTCCGCTGGCCACCTGTGGTGTGATCCCGTATACATGGGTCTGCAGTCATAGTAGCATACGCTGGGCGGACACCTTCTCTTCCTTGTGGCCGGAAGTGGATATAAGTTGGTTTGTTAAAATTAATTGAATTCACCAAGTCTCATATAAGAAAGATGATTGAACTTTTGACAGATCGCTCTTTAATGGGAATATATGCAAAGCAGCTTAGTTTACCGGAAAACCCTTCCATGGATAAAGAGTAGGTGGAAAAGTCGAAAAAGATCACGATTGTCTCCAAGGTTTTGCCAGAATCTTGCAACCTTATTCCTCGACAAGGTTTACATAAGAGAGGGCTCATGGGATTT